>NC_084465.1:19250500-20615000 GCF_027409185.1 Cynocephalus volans | reverse complement strand
AGCAGCTGTTTGGAAGGAGATCTCTAGGAAAGAAACAGATCCAATATTTTCATTCCCACAGAATTCTGTTTAAGAAACAAATCCTTGATTTAGGCCAAAGCAGTTAAACTAAAATAGAATTGACCTTGCTTTTTGTTAAGTGTTTATTAACTTTATGTCCTTCAAGTAATACTGTGTTTGAATAAGCCCACTAAGAGTTTGCCCTCCTAATCTTTTGGAAAGAATGGAGATATTAGTAGGAAATAACTTAAAAGCATCTAGAAATGAAGAGGTTATGTTGTTTCGAAAGTAAACTCTTTTTCGGGCAAGGTGTCTCGTGTATGTTAAGCTTCCTTAGCATAGTTCCAGTTGCCTTCCAATGACTCCCACTGAATTATTGAAATTTTATTGTTATTTTTTAGGATGGAGAATCCTTTGTTTAAATAAAATCATAGTAGAATCTGATAAATGAAGAGAGTATGGGACAAGAACCATAATTATTTCAGCAAAATGTTGACTGCAAGTGTTTCTACATTTTGAGAATTGTGTCAGAATTCATCCTAGAAGAAGGGATGCCCTTGTGTTTAGGAAAACAATTCATAGGTTATGCAAAGGCAAGGCCTAAGCATGCTCTGAAGGGAAGGAATAAAAGAGGATCATAATGAAAGAAAAAGGTAGTTTCCTTCCTTGGTTTCATGGGTTCCCAAGATATTAGTTAACTGATTTTTCAGCTTCCACTGGTGGCAGATTTGGGATGGGGCAGGCTGAGGTCTGGGAATGGGATCTGAAGCTGAGGTAGCACCCCCAGACTCCAAGAGCAGTAATATTGATTTTCAGTTTTGTTTTCCTTTAATGCATTATCTTAGGATAATAAATCCTCAGATTTCAGTAAAGCTGATTGGCTTAACAGTTTAAAGTCTGTTTAGTGTGCAAGCCACAGGAGAGGACAACTCAGGAAGAAACAGAGACACCTCTGGGGTGATCAGGGAGAAAGGGGGAAACCCTTTGGAGTTAAGAGGAGACAAGAATTACCTAAGACATGTAAATGGTACCAGAGAATCCCCAGAACTATTTGTTTTTTTTTTTGGTTTGTTTTTGGTGGATGGCTGGTATGGGGCTGGGGGTGGGAGTAGGGTGGAGTGAGGGTGTGGGGGGGGTTCCCAAACCCTTGACCTTGGTGTTACAAGATGGCACTCTACCCAACTGAGCTAACTGGCCAGTCCCCCAGAAATATTTGGAAAGTGGATTTTTTGCTCATAAGATGGAAGTTTGGCCTATTTTATTTGGATATTAGAAAAAGGGCAAACTTTAGGCTAGATAACTTGGAAACACTCGGATTCTATACTAAATGCATAAAAGTGGAGATGCTTTAGGACTGTTCCCTTCCCAGAGGCATTCTCAGAGCCCACAGAATATTAGCGTTGTTCTTGATAGTTAGCAGATAGTCAATGAAGGTTGGCTGACTAAATGATTAAACAAATAACCAATTACCAATAACATGAGGTCCTCTGTTTAAGAAGTTGACTGAAAGAGATTTTGTCAGAGTCAAAATAATTGACTGGAAAAATGAAAAATTTAGACAACTGTGCCATTAGACAAGTTGCTTGGGTAAAAACAAAATCACTATTTTTTTTTCTGGATAATGCCAAACTAATTATTCTATTTTAAGATTATAAAGCTATGTCAAGCTGGCTACATTTGCTAGAAAAATGACTGATAGATAATTTGAATATTTTTCTTTATACAGTGTAAACAGAACTTTTAAATACTTATATTACCTTCTCATTTTTGAATTAGTTGAGAAAATGAGTTTTCTGTTTCAATATGTAAAGCTGAATAAATAAAATTTACCCATTTTACAAGAACATTGTCCTTTTATACACGTCACCTATTAAATCCTCATGGTTTAAAAATTATGTATGTATGTGTGTATTTACTATAGAAGCAGAAGAGAGTGACTGATATGGATAAGTGTAACATACATGTAAAAAGTGTGAAGACAGAGTTATATAGGTGAACTAGAGTTGTGTTTTTCCATTTGAAGATAAGCAAAGAAAGGCCTTATTAGAATTAAAGTTCAGAAGCCTCATTTTTTTGTAAGGAAAATAATAAGCAGTGAGAACTGAAGAATGTAGGACAGACAGTGCCAACTTGGGAGCCTTAAATGAGACACTGCTTAGCCTAGAGGCCACAGTGACAGAAATGAATTGATCTGTAGGGCTTTGGGCAATGTTTTGATGGATTTTGGCCATCTCTCCAGGAAAGAAACCCAGAGAAGAGGAAAGGAGAGAATTGGTTCTTTGATCATACATTTATCAGGACTCTAAATATCCTCCCCAGATTTAAGGTTAAAAAAATTATTTAATTCACTATTTGTGGACCACCTACTAATATGTCAAAAGCATAGTGCTGGAAATGTGGGTGGGATATAACAGTGAATAAAAAGTATAGTCTCTGCCTTCAGTGAAGTAATGCCCTCTTTCTAAGAGCAGGACCGACGCCACTAAAGATAGCCCCTCTATTGTTCAAAAGTTAGGCAGGAAAGTGGGTGTGGGACAGGAGGAGCCCTGCTGACTGCAAAATTATCTCACGTACTGTTGGCTTGCTTACACTGGCTAATACCTCTTGGTGCGGTGAACGGGCGACCGAGTTGCCCGGGCTTGCAGCTTTAAAAACCGAGAACAAAGACGGTTCGGGGCCGCACCTTTGAATTGGCTGGTGCGATCTGGTTGCTGGAAATAAAAATCTTTTTCTCTTTTTCTATATCGGTCTCCAAGGGTGTTTTTTCTCCCGACGCCTATAACACAGGAGTATATACTAGAGGGGACACTATCAACAAAACATAGTGACAAACTATGTTATATGCTATGAAAGAAAGGATGGGATGTTCTAAGAGTGGATTGTGGGTGGCAGTTGGCTGGGGTGGGGTGTAGATGAAGACTCCAAGCCAGTGAAGTCTTTTTTGAAGATGTGACAGTTGGCCCGAGAGCTTAAGGATCACTGCCTTTATTTTAAAGAATTTTTTACCTCTTTAAAGCTTTCCAGCAGTAAGTGGTTAGGTGCTCCTTTTATGAATGGGAACGTGGAAGTACCCATAGGGTACCTGATAGAATTAAGATCACACAAGTAAATGATTTATCTGATATGAAAATTCATCTTTCCATTCTCAGTCTGGTTAATCTCCCTGGAAAAAAACAATCTGCTTCAGTAAGTATCAATGCCCTGGTTGCATTAAATCTGCAGGTGGACACACTTCTAGGAATGTTGTATTTATAAGTCTACATTGGAATACTTTCCAGCAAAAGACAGAAGTCAATTTTAAGTGTCATATTAATAGCCTTTGAATTTATAAAGATAAGGATAGATTTCTTTTTAAAGATTATTTTTTGGTACAGCTTATAGACAAGATGGTACAAGGTTATTTTCACAATTTGTTTGAGTAGCTCCTACTGTTTTTAACCTCCTTGCTGACTTTTTTTTTCTTTTTCCAGAGTCTGTCTATTATCCAGACTGACAGCAGCTGTAATGACTCTGAAATCTTTATTATTTCTTTCCACTGTTTTCATTCTTCTCATGCATGTCACGCTCATTTTGTGCTGAGATATTTTAATGAGTTTCTGAATGATTGTTTTCCACTTTTCCTAATATCCCTGCTCAGGTCACCAAATTAGAGGAAAGCATTTTAGCAAATGGGAACGGAAACAGAAAGTATCATTACTGGGAGGACTGCCGAAGTCACAGCTATTAGGAATGTGACATGTCTCTTGACTAGAAGTGTGGAAAAGACGCTGCCAGATGGAAGGGTTAATTACTAGACGCTGGCTTCAAAGAAGACAGGGCAACTTATAAGATCCCTTTGTCAGCAGCGGTGAAGCACACTTTTCTTCTCTTATCACATTCTGCAGTGACTAACTGCCCTCTCCTGCAATGTAGTAGGTGGGAGAAACAGTTGCACAGATCTTAATTTTCTAACCTTCATCATTAATAGACTAGGAATCTGGCTACTAGAAGCAAAATGCCAGAGTTTTCATTTTTAAAACAAGGGGAAAACAAATATTTTATAATTTGGTATGTTTTTGAATGTTTTCCCAAGTTTCCCTTTTACTGTGGCCACTCATATAGCATCTGAATTTTCTCCCACCTAAGGAGTTAATCTACATGAAAACTTTAATCTTTTCTGAGCACCAAGGATCAATCTGAAAAAGTATGTATTCTCACAAAAAGATACCAAATGCTAGTTTTCAAGTACCTTTTTTTCATCCATCTCTGTGATAGGAAATTGATTCTGGGCAGTGAGATTGTACTTGCTATGCAAATTACAGATGCAACCAGAGAAGCATCTCTTTTTGGCTCCAAATTAGTTCTCTGTGGCATTGGTGACCCTTTTAACATACCAAATTGATTTCCTTGGCAGCTTATAGGTAACTCCTATGTCTATGCACAGTAAGCATTGAGTAGATGGTTTTTAAAATAGAATTCAATTGTTTGGGCCAGTCCACTAAACAAAACTGTGAATAAAGACTGCTCGAGATTAGAAGGGCTTCTGTATTTGCGTGTAAATCTTTGTCTCTGACAGTGGAACAAAATGACTTCCTTCCCAATTTAAGAAATGTCGACATTGATGATAGAAAAGGAGCCTCAGTCAATGAAATCTGTAAATTTACAAGTAGATAGCAACCCACTCACGGTATAATATAACCCTATTTAAATTGTATGTATGGTTTCAGTTTATTTTCACATTTCTGTGTGGGAAAAACTATTCTGAATGTATAATTGTATATGTAAAAGTCGGTTATTTTATTTATATGAATGTGACTTTTGCCAAAGGTGTGCTAACAAGCATTGACATGTAAAGGTGCTTGGAAAGAAGTAATTAGAAAATGTAGGAATTAGGCCAGTATTGTAAAGAAATATCCTTGGGTGTCAAGCTAGAAGAATTAAGGTGTTTGGGATAAGTCTTGTGTTAATTCTAGTGATCTGTACGTTTACAGACAGAACAATGAACTAGTGAGTTAATTACCAGGACTCCTGGTTCTAGATTAACTTATTACTTTCAACCTTTTCTTTGGTAGCATCTTTTTTTAATTTAGAAAAAAAGTTATTGACAATGATGTCCTTTTCAAAGTCCAGGTGATCTTTGCATAATTCTGGCCCACAAATGTTTTCATAGCATAACATTATTTACATATTTGTCTTCTCCCCTAGACTGTAAATCCTTGAGGGCAGGAAATATGTCTATTTCCTTTCCCTCTGTACCTGCAGAATCTAACACAGTGTATTTGGTAGCATTAAAAAAATTGTGCACATCGGTTAATGTTGTTGTATTATTAATTGTGGATAGTCCTGTACAAAATAGAACATTTATTTTTCAATGAAATTACTTGCTACATTTTACAATGTGATCATTATATCCATGTTCAGATTTTTTATTCATAACAGGCTGTATTTCAACTTTAAAATAGAAGTCAAAGGGAAATAAGGTAAACACCTTTGCTGAAATACTGATTCTATGCCTAAAAAATATAAATCAAATTCGTGCCTAGGTAGATAAACCCGAATCATGTGCAGCATTAACAGAAAGGGTCAGAGACAGCTGCAGGTCAGAGACGAAGCATTATTCTATGAGACTGCAGAAAATTAATTCAACCTTCAAATGTTTCTGAACAGCAGGTAGGAATCAAGTGATCTCTAGGAAACGAAGACGAGGGATAGACAGATGGCAGCTCTGCACTCCTGCCCTGGGGCTCTTATGTAAGACCCGGTGAAACAGATTCAGTCCCAGGATGGCCAGACCGTGCTCTGAGGAAGCAGGAAATTAGGAGCATCTGGTTGAGGTAATGAATGTATGGGGTGGAAAAAATAGAAGCTTCTGGATGGCAGATTTGGATGCACAGGTGCTACTAAACACATTATCACCCAAACCTGAAAATTTGAAACTAAATATATATAGAACTTTGGTTCTTGACATATGGTGCTTCAAATATAAAAATTATAGACCATCTGTCAAATCCAGTGGGGCTTATCTCTGGAAGGATCACTGAAGACTGGAGAACCTGCTACATTTTCACACCAGAAAGTGACTAGACAATCAATACATGTTAATTGAGTAGTCATCATGGATACAGGTCTAGTTGCTAGAGAGAATAATAGAAGATGTAGAAAATATGGTCTTGTCCTTCAAAACTTAAGACCAAAACAGAAAGGCAGATGATGTGCATGGGTTTTGATTTATTCTAGTTCCGAGGCTTCAGATTTGAGGTTCATTATTATAATTACTCTTGTGCCTTCTCCATAAACTCCTTTGCCCTTCTCTGGCTCTTCTTACGTGGTGTTGGCAATGCCACAGTCCTGGGTGAATAGAATCTCTCTTCCTTTCTCTGCCTGCATCCATGCAACTGAATAGCTCTAGAGAAAAACACACAGTCATGTTGTCTTATTTCACTTTAAACTCAACCATAAACCTCGAGTGGGTTTTTTACGTGACTAGGCCATTGTGCTATGTGTGGCTGGTTTCTTTCCTTCCCTGCTCACCTAGAAGGACTCTTTCGCACATTCTCTACTTTGCTTCCTGTTCTTATTCTCAGGCGATAAACTTTTATTTTATTGAGAAGACTGAAGCCCAAATCCCATTACCTGCATCTACACTCTGATTTCCTGCCTGTTCTGGTATGAAGCATCTTTGCTTCTATCTACAGCGAATTCCACTTTTTCACAAGATCCTGTCTCCTTTTGCCTACTCCAAAATATTGCTGTAACAATTCTTCATCTCTCCTCTATGCATCATTCCCTCCCTTCTTTTCTAGATGATAACTACCAGCATCTAAGCATGCTCATTTCTTTCATCTTAAACAAAACAAAATCTTCTCTTGACTCCACTTTCTCCATCAGCTAGTATATTTCTTTACTGTCTTGTAGCAAAACTTGTTTCCAATTTCTCTCTTCCCACACATTCTCCAACTACTCCAATCAGGCTTTCATTGCCACAAACTCCACCAAAACCACCTTCACTGAGGCCACCAATAACATACACCTGGATAATTCTCCTGGTCACTCACAGGCCTCCTCTCCTTGGCCACATTTTGTCCCTCCCTCTTCCTTGATATACCGCATTCACCTGGTGAGTCTTGGCTTGACCCTTAGCCCACTGGCTGCTCCTTCTCAGTCCCCTTGGTCGCTCTTCTCTCTCCCCCCACCCCTGTCCCGGCCTGGTGATGTCGCAGAGCCCTAGGGCTCGGACCGTGGTCCTTTTCTCTGTATGCATTCTTCCTTGGTGATTTTATTTAGATACTTGGATTTAAATAATACCTTTATGTGGATGACTCTTAAATTTGTACCCCTAGCCCAGAACTCTTTTCTAAATTCTAGACTTGTCTATCTAACTACTTTTCTCAACATTTCTATTTGGAGATCTAATGGACATCTCAAACTCAGCTTGTGTGAAACCAAACTCTTGAGTTTCATGCAACTGTTCCCTCCACCTACTCCATCTGTAGCCTTCCCAAACTAAGTGGTGGTGTAGGGAAAATATAGGAAAACGGTCAGGGCCCCTCAGATGTTCAGAATCTTGCCGAGCATTTTGATGTAAATATGCACGTGCGCCCAGGTGTTCCTTGGGTATTGTCTAATGTAATTGTGTATGTGCGCCCAGGTGTCCTGGGTTATGACTTAAGTAGAAAGGATGAGTGGCTGTGATCCACGGTGCCCCCCACCCCTGGCATGTCCCCAGGGGTGCCACAGGGAGGCTGCTACTGCTGCTGGAGGCTGTTACTGCCAGTGCCCCCGGGATGCCCCAAGAGGCCACCTCTACTGCTGCTGCTGTGTAAGCTGCTGCTACTTCTGCTGAGGACTGAGTTCGTGTCATCTGCCAACAGCTTCCAGGATCTTTCCCAATTACCTAGCATGGACCTGCATGTGAGGGGCCTGGTGATCCAGCCAGGCATGTGAGAGGTCTGGTGACCTAGCCTGGCATGTGAGGGGTCTGGTGACCCAATCTGTACAATGGGTTTGAAGGGTCTGAGCCCTAGCCCTGATAATACAATTGGAAACTTAGTATAACTAAAATAATGAGGCATTTTGGCTTTAGTTATGAATTACCCCAGCTAGACAATTAGTGTAGCAATGGCCTTAACTAGACCATTGGCGTAGTTGTGTAGCTCGACAGGTGGCAATTTGATTCTCCCATTCAAGCTTGCAGTCATCTTGTGCTTTTCTCTTTCTCTCACATCCCAACATTCAGTCCATCAGAAAATCTTCACATTGTATCCAGAATCCAAGTATTTCTTACCAAACCACTGCAGCCACCCTTATCTGAGTCATCATCATCTCTCACCCAGGTTGCTGAAATAGCTTTCTAAGTAGTCTCTCTTCTACTTTCCTTGTTCTCCTACAGATTATTTTCAACCCAGTAGAAAGGGATCTTGTTAAAATCCAAGTTAGTTCATGTCAACTCCTCCCCACCAAACCCCATCTTACTTAGAGCAAAAGCCAAAGTTATAAGGTCCAATATAATCTGGCCCCTGTTGTCACTGAGCCTCCTTTCTTACCAGTCTTCCACTGTGTCACTCCCCTGAGACACACTGGCCACCTACTATCCCCAAACTTGCCCTGTACTCTCCCTCTTACTGGCTGTGCCTGAAATACTCTGCTCCCAGACATCTTCTTGATTCAACTGCTCACCTCCTTCAAGTCTGCCTGCATCTAACTTTCTCAACAAGCCTATACTGACCGCTCTCTTTAACACTATGACTCGCTCTGACCCCCTGCAGTCCTGATTCCATTTACCCTGCGTGAGTCTCCCTTTTTGATAAAGCATATCATCTTCTCACACATGATACACTTAACTCATTTATCAGGTTTACCGTTTATTGTACATCTTCTCCCTCACCCCCACTGAAATTGCATGGGGTCAGGGATTTTCATTTGTTCAAGCTCCTAGAACTCTGCCTTGTACATAGTATGTGTTCAGTTTATTTGTGGAATGAATACAGTAGCTTTGAGGCCATCATATATGTTAAAATTTATCCAAGTGCTTCTTTACTTCTCCTCTGCCTTCTGAATGCACCTTTCAAAATGATATAGTCATAAATTCCAGATGGCTTTTGAGGTCGAAAATTATGTGCCTCCTATTTTAAGTGTAAAAATATAAATAGTGTCTTTTTTAAAAAACAAACTCTTACATTTCTTTGGCCTTGCAATTTTTGATTTAATTCTAGCAAGTTATCTTGCCTGAAAGTCTTGGAACTATAGACCTTCACAATAAGTAGTTCTAGTAAAGAAAGAAACTGCAAATTCAAGTGCGAAGAGCCAGTTTTAAGTAATATTTTGGGGAAAGTTGGAGATTGAAACATTTCCAGAAATGAAATTCTGTTGTGAGTTTAGTATGAACATGTAGGCTTGAAGGCTTTCTGTTAAAAAAAACTCTTTCTAGACATCTGGACATTAAATTTTATTGTGCTGCCTTCAAAATGTAGACTTCAGTTCCTAAAAGTCCCTAATTCTCATTGATTATCATGGATAGGAATATCCAAATTATTAATTATAACTTTGAAAAATATATTATTGCATTTCTCTTTATAAGGTACGAATCTTGCTTTTTACCCTTTTGTACATAAAGGTAAATGAAATGATGACTCATACATGAGAAATTTATTTTTGACAAATATAAAAATATAAGAAAAAAACTATAAACACATTTTCCTGTCTTTAGATAAGATTAGCCCTTTCTAGAAGTGTGTTTAAAAAAACAAACAAACAAACAACAACAAAAAAAAAAAACAATGAAAAACCCAGGATACTAGGTATTGAGAAACTCAGATTCCTTTTTCAACTCTTCTTTCATCCAAAATCTCAATACATCAGTTTGGCTCTTTGAGTCTGAGTCAGTTTCTTTATCTCTAATATTGTTTGAATTTATAATTTACGTCTCAGCTATGTTTATGTTGTGTTGAGGAATAATCCTATTCTAAATTTAATTAACCTGTAAAGCCAAGGAGATATTTTATACTAAATGTCAGTTATTATATTCAAGAAACTTTTCCTTATTGAGTGAAAAACAAAGTCTGTATCTGTCTTAAAACTTCCTTTGTTTATCCTTCAGAAACTTTAGTCGATATATTTTGTTGATTAAAGGTGTGAGCAGCATGGCTGTTATTCCTAAGGATAACCTCAGCAGCCTGAGGACAAGTGATTTGTGTTGTTCCCTTTGGAATCAGCCACATGAATAATTTGGATCCTGTATTCCTTAGACATCGATCACCTCTCTATCAATAAGCTGGAGATGGTACCATCAAAGTTTGATGTTTGGAGTCCTGTTGTGAAGGACTATTTCCTTTTCTATATTGAACTGTTAACTTTTGTCTGTCATCTCTATGAAAGCAGAGAACCTCTTTTCACCAATATGCAACCTAAAACCAGTACTGTGCAAGTACTCAAGGAATATTTATGAAATGAGTGAATGAATAATCAAATGAATACATGAATGAATAAATGAATTTTATGTGTATTTTAGCATGGAAAGTGATTTAGAACATAGGCAACTTTAAAATGGAAAGATTCAGAATTCTAAGGGAAAAACACACTAATAAGACAAAGATTCAAATGGTTTCAAAGACAAGGGCTCAGATATTAGCAAAGGAGAGAGGATATTCAGCTTACTGGACAGGGTCAGAGCAAGAGCAGTCTCCAGGCTACCTTGGCTGAGCTGTTATCCTAGAGATGCTTAATTTACCCTGATTTGGGTGAAGTAGTTGAGATTTATTTGATAAAAGAAATCTCTCTTTCTCTTTCCTTCTCAGACAATTTTCTCTTTTGTGGTTGAAATTTTTATTTACATTTTCATATACTCCAGCATTCATTTTGTATTTGATTTATATTTATATTAGATTTATATTTGTATTTATGTTATATTTATATCAGATTTATATTTGTATGAGTAGTTTTCAATTTCTTACAAACAACGTTCATCAACTGTGATCCTTTTCATCACATCTAAAAAAATTGTATCCAAACTAGTTTTTCAACCTAATTCCCCTCTCGGAGAAAAGACTGGAAAGATTTTAGAATCTTTTATTTGCCTTTTGTTTCTCTCCTGAACCTTGCTAGTGTGTGGAACACAGAAGGTAGTCAGTAACTCCTCATACAATTAATAAATTTAAGCATTTTAGGTTGATCATAGCTTCAAAGGAGCTTTCAATGTTAATATGTGTATTTCAGAGCCGTTCACTTAAAGTGTTCTTGGAAAAATGTTTTATAAATTAGTTTTCATTAGAAAATTAGACACATTAATATACAATAATCTATTCAATTTCTTTTAATTTTATTTTTTAATTGACACAATAATTTTACATATTTATGGGATACAGAGTGATATTTCGATACATGAGTAAACAACTCTAATCAGTGGTACTGCTAAACTTCAGAAGCCAAAAGATTTCCTTCCTCTATACTGGTTTCATTATAATTCAGGTGATTTTATTGCTATTTATCTTACTTTTTTGTTTCTATTTGTATTAGGTAGTAGTGAAAAATTACTTTTATTTTATGGTTATGAGTACTGAAATTTTTTCCATAATACTTCTCCAAGCTTTCATTTTTTATTGTGTTAAATCTAAGATTCCACATCTAAACACATATTTCTTAAGTATTGTTGTTGATTGTAGTGTACTTTTATGATTATTTAAAAAAGCATTGTTCATTAAACCTTGTGTGCCTTTACTGAAATTTTGTAGCAAATGAAATCCTTCATATTTGATTTTATTGTTCTATCTCACTTTCTTTGAGTATAATTCCCATAGGATTCATATAAAACAGTTTGTTTTGTCACTTTTATTATAAACGTCCGTATTATTCTTCAGAATACTTGTGCTGTTTTACATTTTCATTAGTTGTAAAATTAAGGTCCTTTCTGGCTGCTTTTGAGCATTTATCACCATTTAAAAATTTATTATTTCAGTGAAAATCGATATGCAATGACATCATTTCTTTTAATTTCATTTTCACCTGTTTGGATATTTTAATTTGAACATTTTAGTAGGTTATTTTATTTTTATTTATTTTGTGTGTGTCATTTATTTCATTTTTCAATTTTTTTTTTCATTTGAGAGCCTTTCAATTTTGTGATTTACATTCATTTTTTATTTATTTCATACACTAAGGCCTTTATTCAGTGATTGGACCTTGAGTTTTAAAAGATATAACTATAAAATTAATATATGCTCACGATAATAAAAATTCAAGCAGTACAGGAAGATGAAAATTTTTTTAAAAAGATGAAAATTAAAGTTAAAAGTCTTTTACCACACTCCCCAACACTTATTCTCCCACCATCTCCATTTTGGATTATTTGAGGTTATCTGTATAACACTAGATTCTATGTATATACTGAAATTTACTTATTTACCAAATTTGAGTATTATCTACTGACTTCCCAATATAAAAAAAAAAGGAATTTAGATTATATGTAACTTTTATACTATCCTTTCCTTTTTTCTCTTTTTATCCAAACTGTTGTGTGTATATGTTGTATTTATAATTTCAAATAACAAACTTCTATTTCTTGATCTATCACTGTAGACAATATTGTTTCCTTTCCCACTATTTAAGATGAAATCAGCACCCCTAGCTCACTTGTACATTGTTCCTCATAATCTTCCAACTTCTTTCAGGAGTACTTTGACATGTTCAATAATAATCACATTTTCATTCCTTTCTGGAACTATGATTAAGGATTCTGTGCTTTGTCTAATGACTGTAAAGTTAAAAAAATCAATAAATATTTACCATATTGTAATTATGTCAACATGATTCACCGCAAAAGCCAAGAACTGTGACTGAACCCAAGAACTAAGCCTGGGTCTCTTCAGGGAAAATGTCCTCAACATCAAGGGCAAATTAACTCCCATTTCCTTAAATGCATCAAGCGATTAAAATTATGACATATTTGGTTCTTGTCTATTTGAACTGTGTTTTTTTTAGTTTTGTTTATAGTTTCTAGTTTTTTTTCTTCTTTTTTCTTGAATCATATATACTACTCTTTTTTGGAATTCTTTTGTGCTTTCCTAAATAAATCCCCCTCCCGAAATAATACATGAGAGGTAGGCTTTCAATATCAACATCTTTGCATGTCTCAAAATGTAATCATTTTCTCTCTTATTTGATTGATTAGTTTATAACATACATTATTATTCTATTGTATTTAAAATTACTTTTTCTCTCTAGCATCTAATATTACTAATGAGAAGTTTTATGCCAATCTGTCTTGTTCTTTGAGTTAGCTTCTTTTTTAGTTATTGTTTTTTATTTGTTTAAAACGGTTTTATCTTGAAAAATTTAAATATACCCAAAGTAGAAAGGATAATAGTATGAGTCAATATAAAGCTCATCACCTACACTGAAAAATTATCCAGGTTTTTAAAATTTTTATTTATTCTGTCCCTTTATTTACTTTGCCCAGATTATTGAAAGCTAATTCTAAAAATCATGGCAATTACCCCCATAGAGCTTTAAAGAATAAAGGCACATTCTTATATAACAACAATGTCATTATCACACCCAATAAAATCAACAGTCATTTTTTGGTGCCATCTTACCATGCCTGCAAACAAAGTTCCTCAAATTTCCTCAAAAATATCTTTTTACAGTTTGTTGGTGTCAGGATCCATCTAAGGATTACATGTTATATTTTGTTGCTATGTCTCTTGAAGCTTTTTAAGTCAGGGTTGTCCTCATTATCCCTTTTTAGTTTATTGCAAAGAGTGCATGATTTGTTCTCAGCCATGTCCTGTGTTTTGGATTTACCTGTTTCCTTTCTTGGGATGTCATCTAACTTGCTTCTCTCTCTTGATTTCCTCTAAGTGGAAGGTAGCTCTAGAAGCTTGATTATATTCAGGTTTAACTTTTAAGTAAGGAAACTATATGTGCTGCTGTGAGCTTTATATTATGATATCTGAAGAAACCTGCTGTGTGTGGTGGTTTAGTTTTATAGATACTTTTGGCATAAAGAAATAGAAAACAGAGCAAAACCTATTTGATTTGCAAAGAAGTTAATTCAAAGTAAATTGAGTTGCTATTTTGATTGTGACGTACCTCGTTGCTTTGACTTTCTTTAGAGATGCAGTGTAATCTGGTAGGAATTAGCCAATCCTAAATTTGAATTTCAGCTCTCTACAGACCTGTTGTTTTTTCTCATACCTCAAATCCAATCAATTAGCAGATCCTACTGGCTCTTATGTCAAAATGCATTCTGAATTCGATCACTTCTCACTGTTGCCTTGCAAGTCCATCATCACCTCTTGCTTGGGTATGTCCAACAAACTCTGCTTTGGTATCCCTGTTCCTACCTTTACTCCCTGTGTCTATTATCCATATGCCAGCTGAAAATTTTTTTCAAGAGCACAAAGCTTATCGTGTCTCTCTCCTACTCAAAATCCTAGGATGGTTCTCAGACTCCTTTAGAGTAAAACTCCAAAAGAGACTAGAAGTTCTGACCTGTCATAGTTGCCGGCTACCTCTCCAATTTCATCTCTCATGCCCACTTTACTCACTCTGATCAAATGCTCTCCACCCAGGTAGATCCTTTATGACCACTCTATTTAAAATTGCATACTGTGGTGAATTAAATTACTGTTCACCAAAATCTACTTCATTTTCCTAGAGGAGGATTATAATTCCCTACACCATTGAAGTCAGGCTTGGTCATTTACTTTGGGAGTGGAAGTAACAACCCGGCAGAACTTCAAGGTCCAGTTGCTGTTTCTCTCACGTTGTCCTTTCCTTTTGTCACTGTGACATTTAATGTTTCCTTTGTCTAGACAGGCATTTTAATTTATCATTTCCCTTTCCTCTGATGAAAGAACTTCCTTTAACATATTTCTTGCAGTACAAATCTAATGCCATGAACTCTCTCAGATTTTCTTGCTTTGAGAAAGTCTTTATCTCACCTTCATTTTTGAGGGATTTTTTCATTGATTCTAGAGCTCTAGGTTTACTTTTTTCCCTTCAGGACTTTAGAGATGTTCTTCCACAGTCTTCTGATTTGTGTTCTTTCTTATGAGATGTCTGCTGTCGTTTATATATTTACTCCCTATTTTTTTTATTTGGATGCTTTAAAATTTTTACTTTAGCATTGTTTTAAACAACTTAATTGTGATTGACTTTTGTGTTGTTTGCTTCTTTTGCTTTAGATTTATAGTGTCTTTAACGTGTGGGTTATAGTTTTCATCAAATTTAGAAAAAAACTTTGTGATTTTTGCTGATTTTTTTTCTGCTTCTCACACACACATTCTCTGGAACTCCAATCACATATACTCATATCAGATTGTTAATATTGCTTTACAACTCACAGAGCATATTTTTTTACAATTTTTTTTCTCTCCATGTTTCATTTTGGATTTTTTTTTACCCTGTCTTCAAGTTCACTCATTTTTCTTTTGCACTATCTAATCTGTTGTTAATCTAATTCAAATATATATATATATATATTTCATCTATTGTGTTTTTCATATCTAGAAGTTCCATTTGGGTCTTTCTTGTATCTTTCATTTAAATCTTTGTAATGTGGGGCCGGCCCCTGGCTCACTCGGGAGAGTGTGTTGCTGATAACACCAAGGCCACAGGTTCGGATCCCGTATAGGGATGGCCGGTTTGCTCACTGGCTGAGCGTGGTGCTGACAACACCAAGCCAAGGGTTAAGATCCCCTTACCGGTCATCTTTAAAAAAAAAAAAAAACTTTGTAATATGGATGTTTTTCTTTACATTGCTGATATACTAATAAAACTTATAATAGCTATTTTGAAGTCTTTATTTACTAATTCCATCCTCTGTGTCATTTCTGGACTTATTTCCATTAATTGATTTCTACTGAAAGTTTGGGTTACATTTTTCTACTTTCTTGCATCCTTGGACATTTTGATCAGATGCTGGATATTGTGAATTTTACATTGCTGGGTTATAGATTTTATCATATTTATTTAAAGATTGTTGAATTTTGTTCTGGTGTGCAGTTAAGTGAATTGCAGATAAGTTTGATCTTTTCAAGACTTGCTTTTAAGCTTTGTTAAGGCAGATTCAGAGCAACCTCTATTATGGGATTAATTTAGCCCGATGACTAAGGCATAATCCTTCTTAGACCTCTAACCAATGCCCATGTATTGCACATTGGCTGGTGGGATCGGAAATCATCCCCAGACCTGCATGAACTATGGAATTGTTCAGTCAGCTGCTTTCTGGTGGCTCTTTTCCAACCTCAGGAATTTTCTTCTGTTATGTGCACTGATCCGTACTCAACCAAAGACTGGAAGGAACTCCTCTTTAGTTTTCCAGAGTTCTCTCTTTTGCTGCGTATCTTCTTCACGGCTCCTTCATTGTTCTGCAAATTCTAGCCCCCTTGACCTCCCTACACTCTGATCTCTGTGCCCTTGATTTAGTGGGAACACAGGTCCCCGTTTGGTGCCCTCCTTGAGCTGTGGCTTCTGCCTTCACACAGTAAGCTGGGGCATTGTAGGGCTCACTTTTGTTAACCATCACAGTCCTGAGCTTCCTGTTGTCCAGTGGCTGAATCATTGTTTTGTGTATTTTTCTGATTTGCTTATGGCTGAAGATTAATTGCTGTCACAGTTTATCTTTCAAGGTGGAAGCAGAATATACTGTACCCTTAGGTCTCTGAATAAGTCAGGCTCTCTTTCCTTGAGGAATTAAAACCTGGAATTGAATGTAATTCGTCAAGGAATTAGAATCGCCATGCATAGTTATTGTTTTGCTCTCAGCCTGGGTCAAAGGAGGTGGGAGTAGAGTAATGACAAGAGAGAAAGATAAAGGGCAGGTCTCACGAGGCTCCCTGGATTTTTGTTGGATGTGCTGGTAGGTGATAAAGCTCACCACAGGTACAGTGAAATACTATTCAGCCTTAAATAAAGAAGGAAATTCTGCAACATGTGACAATATGGATAAACTGGGAGGACATTATGCTAAGTAAAATAAGCAAGTCACCGAAAGACAAATACTGCGTCATTCCACTTCGATGAGGTGTCTAAAATAGCAAAATTCATAGAAACTAGAATGGTGGTTTCCAGGAGCTGGAGGGAGTTACTAATCAATGGGCATAAAGTTTCACTGAGGCAAGATAAATAGGCTCTAGAGATGTGCTGTACAACATTCTGCCAATAGTCAACAATAATGTACTATACACTTAAAAATTTGTTAAGAGAGTAGATCTCATGTTAAGTGTTCTCACCACAATAAATGTGAAAAAAGAAAGTTGACCAGCTCCTGCGTGCTTTTATGGCTCTTCAGGTGTTCCTTGCTGACCCTCTAACTGCAACTCTGAGTAATGCACAGTTACCTTTGGCTGAAGCTCTCTGTCCCTTGCGTGCTGACTCTGTCTCCTGCAAGGCCCACTTCTAGTCCATGGGCATCTTTTGCCCAATAAACTTTGAGAAATTGAGGTAAAGCTAATCTGGCAGCTCAGTTCTGGCTCTGCCACCTGAGGACTTACTACAGCTCATCTCTTACCTTTTGGATTGCCCATATAAGAGTCAGACTCTGTCCACTGTGCATCTATGGGGGTGCATGTGAGATCTTCCAGTAGACCTGAGGCTGACAGTGAAGGGGTTCCCCTTCTCTTTGTTTCCCAGTGGGTGGGATGTTGCTCACCACACAGCTTTCTCCAAAGAGAATATCCTCACGAAACCTCTTTTTTTCAATAACTTCTTTTGACCATATTGTATATTCAGAGTGGGTAAAATTTCTAAGGGTTGTGAAATTGTTTCTTGAAGTTTTTTTAACATATTGATATTTGATCTGATATTTTACTTGAAATTTTGTATCTTTTCCATCCTCTTGTCTTACTCAAGATCTTTATCATCATCCTATTATGATAGAATGTTTATTGAGTGCTCACAATTGACTCATTCACTTTTCTAGTTGCTTTACACACATCAACACATGTAGTTCTCAGAACTGTTAATACCATTAACTACTCTTAATACTCTTGTCTCATAGATGTGGGAAGTAAAGCCCAGCGAGATTAAATGACTTGTGTGAGAATGCTCACTTAATGATTGGCAAAGCTAGAATTCAAACCCAGGGAGTCTGTCTCTAGAGCCTATGACATATGCTGTCTCTCAAGCTGGGAAGGCCTATTCCCCTAACTCCTGCTGAGCTGAGACCTGAATGGCCAGTAAATGCCAGCGATGCAAACACCTGGGGGCAGAATGTTCTAGATAGCAAGTTGTAGACCTGAACTGCTTTTCCTCCTGCAACTCTGGAGCCTATCACCCTCTTATTTTCTGCCTTTCATTGTGCTTGATCCTATCTTATAGTGAGCTAAGTCTCAGCTGACATTTCTGGTCGTCCTGGCTTATCGTTTCAATTGCTGTCATCTGTCACCTGGGACAAGAGTCTGTATAAAAAGCCTGAGACAACCTTTGGGTCACAAAATCAATCTTTAGGTGACTGATTGCAGCACTCTCCTAGAAGAAGGAAAAGAAATCAACAAATTTAGGTTTGTTAAACTTTAACAACTTATTACAGAGAAAGTATTCATGTATACTTCAAATTTTCTTTTCTTTTTACACTTGATCTAGCTTCCAATTGTATTTTGAAACTAACAAGTTATTTTTATTTAAAAAGAAAGTAAGGAGCTCAACTGCTGGGTCTGTGATACCTGAAATAAGTCCAATTATTCACCAGTGGTTTTCAACTGGGGTCACTAACACCCCTAAGGAGGCATTTATAAATGTATAGGGGCTTTTAGGATGTCATTATACCTGGGAGAAATATTAACATTTAGTTGGTGGGGCCAGGGATGCTGCATTTCCTGCAATGTACAGTCCCATGCAATAGAAAAATTGTCCTATGTCATGGTTTCCATGGTCTCCTCCTGCTGAGGAATATCACCATAGAGGTGGCTGAAGACAAAGAGTGTTACGGTGGGCTTTTTCACCTGCACAGAACTAGCCCTTTATTTCCTTAATTTATTGGTATTAAAACACCATTAATCCATCTATTTGGAAACAATTAATATCTTGGCAGCTGTAGTAAACACATGACTTGCTTTTTAAAAATAGTTCATTCTTCCTTTCATGTGAATTGGAAGTGAATTATGTAAGTTCACATGCAATATTGATTTTTTCAAAAAGGTTACCTGTCAGGGGTATAGGAGAAGTGTACTCTTCTTAATACTGTGGATCTGGGACCAGGATAATGAATGTATATACTACAGTCTGCTTGACTCTACTTCTGTTTGCAACAGGATGGAGACCTAAGCACAGCAGGCTCTCAGAAGAGTTTTGAACCAGAATCTTCCCATTTGCTCTCAGGGATATCACATTTCTGGTAAGCAAGAAAGAACTAGCTCCTTATTTTAAATGTGAGCTGTCTCAAGTTAGTGAATATTTAAGATAAGTTTCTTGGCATGGGTTTGCAGGGATAAAGAGCTTATTTTTCTGCCTGTCTCTGTTATCAAATGATGTTCTAGGAAAAAAAAAAAAACATTAGTTTGAGACTTAAGGTTTGTTTATCACACAATCTTGCATATATTGGCAGCAACTAATAACTGTTTATATTTAATCTGTCCTGCTAATATTCTTTCCTCTCTCTTTCAAAATGGCCCTGGAACTTTATGTAACAGATAATGGCTTGTCACCATCTTTGATTTCCATCTGAGGAAAAGGCTTTCTGATAATGTCTGAAAGGTCGATGGATATAACTTTAATCAACACTTATCACTGAAACTCATCGTAAGCTCATGTTTGTTTACCAGTTTTTATAAACTTCTAAAGAACAGCATCTCTTTACCTCCATAGTGCCAAGTATTTCTCTGCCCATATTCTGTTTATCTTATAACACCTTTATTCTCTCCATCTCTATTTCTTATCATGCTAAATAATTGTTGAATGGTTAGTTTCACATATAAATCATCTTTCTTTAGTTATGATGAAATTTAGTTATCTCCTAAAACTTCCCCTTGTCTTGAGTTACTCAAAGAGACTAATAAAAGATCATCTGAATTCTCTATGTAATTGGCAATGCCTCATTTCTCCTAGAGATGAGCTGACTTGACATTAGACCTAAGTCCTATTTGACATGTATGAGATAAATAAAAGTCATTTGGCCTATACTATTTTCAAGGCCATCTTATTGTTAGCAGGTGAAAAAAATAGAATGGAAGATCTTTGATGAAGAGACAGATGATATATTTTGGCTCTTGTGGATATAGCTCTGCCTATGTAGCTCTCGAAGGAGTGTCATAAAGGGAGTGGGTATTGGCTAGAACTATTTGGGAACTTTATTAGAGGCTGGTACTGAGGAAATTAGGCTGGGAAATGAACTAGCCACAACTGATGTGCCTGAAAGGGAAGCTGGTCTGTCCAGTACTGTGATCAGAAGGGTACAGGAGCTCAGGCTGGCTGAGGCAACCATTGCTTATAAGGGGACTTATCTGACAAGGTAGGACAGAGTAGGGAGGGGATCCAAAAACTGGTCAGTGTCAGGCGATCACTCACTTTCTCCCATCTGTGGAGGTGGGGAATAAGAGGTATGGAGAACAGGATCATTTTTAAAGAAAAGGATGACTAAGAGGGACCAAACAGGTACAGGGGCTTTCAGTTACTTGTGGTTTAGGTCCTGGGAGAGAAATGTCAGAACTGGAGTGTTAGGGAGTTAAAGTGGAAGGCTAGCTTTTAGATCCTGATCAACCTAGTATGGGGTAAAGACTTTTGTGTCCAATCTGGAGCTACATAGGTACAAGGGTGTCCTATGTGTAGTGGTAAAGAAGAAACAAAACTCCCAGCCCCACCTACTAGACCTCAAAGTTTATAAAACATTTTAATTTTTATTTCTGATTTTTAAAAAAAATGACATAAAGCTTTTTAGGCAGCATAGAAAATAAAACAAAGTGTAATGAGAAACCAAAACCACCCCAAACCTTACACCAAGGAATAGCTGCTTAACAACTTACACTGCCTGTCCATTTGTTGGTCTATCCAACCATTCACTTACGTTTAATATTTGTGATTAGATTAGATGGGACCTTATACACTATTTTAAGTTGGTGAGTTCCCTGTGTCATTATATATTCTAGCAAAGCAGATTTAAAGTCTTTGCTTATATTTCATAATAGAGCTATAAATTGATGTATCTTTTAAATATTGCACACATTCATTCATTCAGTTAATGTTTATTGAGTGTCTTTTTGTGCCAGGCATTGGCTGGGTGCTGAAGATACTTCAGTGACAAAGGCAAAATTGCTGCTTTCATGAAGCTCGCATTCTAGTTCCTTACATTCTAATTGTTTCCATTTTTTTTTCTGTTATAAGTAATACTGAGCCCAAATAGTCCTTATATATCAATCTTTGAAACCATCCCTGATTATTTTCTTAGGCCATAGTTATTTCAATAATATTTTCAACTTTTATCTAACTTGAAAAGTTTATCTAACTTTTATTATGAGCACTTAAAAGTACAAAAATGAATAATACTAAAAATTCATATGCTTATAACTGTATGTATGCATGCATATGTATAAGCACACACACGCACACACACATGCACACACACTTGAAAGGAAATTGCCGTCTCGTGTGCTTTATCTCAAAATTCAACATGTATTTTCTAAAAAGGGAAACTTTCTTCTATATAACCACAATACCATTATCACCTAAAACAAATTAACCGTCATTGCATAATGTGAACTAACATCTTGTCTATTTTCAAATGTTACCAGTTGCTCCAAAGTTTATTTTATAGCTTTTATCTCTTTAATCTCTCTGTCTCCCCCTTTCTGTGTATCTCTTATATTTTAATAGTAGATTCACATGCAGTTGTGAAATATAATAGCCATCCCTTGTACATTTCACCCAGTTTCCCCCATTGTAACGTTTTGCAAAACCGTGGTATAATATCATAGCTGGAATGTTGACATTGACACAACCCACTGATTTTATTCAGATTTGCCAGTTCTATTGTGTGTATGTGTATTAAGATCTATATAATTGTTATCACCTGCATAAGTTTGTGTATCCACCAGCACAGTCAAGTGGTGAACATTTCCAACACCATAGGACCCCTCTTGTTGCTTTTAGATAACCACAACCACATCCCTCGTGTTCCTTAGCCCTGCCTTGTCCCTAACTCCTGGCAACCCCTAGTCTGCCCACCATTTCTGAAATTTTATCATCTCAAAAATGTTATATAATGTAATCATAGAGAATGCCATTTTGTGGGATTGCTTTTTTTTTCACTCAGAATAATTCCCTGGAGATTCATCCAAGTGCTTGTATTAATCAACAATTTGTTCCTTTTTATGCTGAACAGTATTCCATGGTATGTATGTACCACAATTGGTTTCACCATTTACGTGTTGATGAACATCTGGGATGATTCTAGTTTTTGATATTACAATTTAAACTACTATGAACATTTATGTGCAAGCTTTTGTGTGAACATAAATTTTTATTACTCTGGGATAAATGCTCAAGAGTACAATTGCTGGGTGCTATGATAGGTGCATATTTAATTTTCCCACAAATTGCCAAACTCTTTTCTAAAGTGGCTGTATTCCTGCCAGCAATGTATGAGTGATCCAGTTTCTCTGCATCCTCATCAACACTTGGTGTTAACTATTTTTTAATTTTATTTTAGCTATCGCTGGTAGCTGTGTAATGATAGCTCTTTGTGGTTTTAATTTGCATTTCCTTGATCACTCATGACGTTGATCATCTTTTCATGTGCTTATTTGCCATACATATTTCCTCTGTAGTCAAACGTCTGTTTATGTCTTTTGACCATTTTCTAACAGATTGTTTGGGTTTTCTGTTTGTTTGTTTGTTTGTTTTACCATAACTTTTGAGAGTTCTTTATATATTTTAAATACCAATCTTTTGGCAGATGTGTGGTTTACAAATATTTTCTCCTACTCTACACCTTGTCTTTTTATTCCCTTCACCAGAGAAAAAGTCTTAAATTTTAATGAAGTCTAATTGATCAATTTTTCATTTTATGGACTGTGCTTTTGGTCTAAGAAGTCTTTGCCTAGTCTTAAATCTAGAATATTTTCTGCTATTTTTTCTAAAAGCTTTATAATTTTTATATTTAAGTTAATAATTTATTCTACATTACTTTTTGTATAAGCTTGAGGTTTAGGTTAAGGTGATTTTTTTTTCTTCTGTTGCTCCTCCACCATTTGCTGAAAAGGTTATCTTTCTTCACTGAATTGGTTTTTCACTTTTATCAAAAATCAGTAAAGTATATTTATGTGAGTTTACGTCTGCTTTTCCTATTCTCTTCTATATCTGTCTCTCTCTCTGCCAATACCACACAGTCTTCATTACTGTAGCTACATAATAAGTCTTGAAATTGGGTAGAGGTATCCTTCTCATTTTACCCTACTTTGTCAAGATTGTTTTAGCTATTTTAGGACCTGTATTAGTCTGTTTTCTGTTGCTTATAGCAGAATACCTTTAATTGGGTAATTTATGAAGAAATGAAATTTATTTCTTATGGTTTTGGAGGCTGTGAATTTCATGGTCCAGGGGGCACATCTGGTGAAAGCCTTCTTCTGGGTGGGAATTCTCTACAGGGTCCTGTGGTGACACAGGGTATCATTTTCCTTATCCAGTCATGCTTTGATGGGCATTTAGATTGGTGAGAAAAGCAAGAGCTCTCTCCTGTGCTCCTTGTAAAGTCACCAGTCCACACTCATCATAACTCACTACCCCATGAATATATTAATGCATTCTTGAGAGCACAGTCCTCATGATCCAATCACCTCTCAAAGTTCCCATTTTTCAAGTATAATAATTGGATTTCCCACCCTCTTAACACTGTTACAGTGGAAATCAAGTTTCCAACACATGAACATTTGGGGGACACATTTGACCCATAGCAGGACCAGTGCCTTTCTATATGGATTTTAGTATAAGCTTGTCTATATCTGCAAAAAACCTTGCTGGAATTTTGATAGGAATTGTATTAAACCTACAGACCAATTTGGGAAGACTTGACATCTTTACTAGGTTGAGTGTTCCAATCCATGAACATAGTATATGTCTCCATTTATTTAAGTTTTCCTCAATATCTTTCATTAGCATTTTGTAATTTTCAAATCCTCTGTTTTGTTAAGTAAACTTAATTCATTTTTTTTAGAATAATTTTGAATGATGCTATGTTTTAAATTTCATATTTACATGTTCGTTGTTAGCATGTAGACATTGTGAGTAATTTTTGTGTTAATTTCTTATCCTGTGTCCTTGCTTATTCTAAGATTTTTTTTTTTGGTAGATTCCTTAGGATTTTTTGTAGATAATCATGTCATTTACAAATAGAAGAGTTTATTTCTTCCTTTCTAGTCTGTGTACCTCCTGCAATATGTTTTATTTATTTATTAAAACATAATTGATTGTACATATTTGTGGGGTACAGTATTGAATATCAATACCTGTGTGCAATATGAGATGCTCAAACCAGGATAATTAGTACATTCAGTGTTATGCAATGTAATCATTTTTTCTGTCCCATAACCAATTTATTGCTAACTCCCTCTTCACCTCCTGCTTTCCCACCTCTGGTGGCCTCAATTCTGTTCTCTCCTTTTGAAAGTTAATTGAATTATTGTGATTGTTGTATCTTTCTTTCTTTTTTAAATTTACTTATTTTATTTTTATCTTTTTTTACTCCCACTTATGAGTGAGGACATGTGGTATTTCTCTTTCTGTTCCTGGGTTATTTCACTTAACATAATTTTCTTTAAGTTCATCTATGTTGCTCCAAATGGCAGAATTTCATTCTTTTTTATGGCAAAGCAGTATTTCATTGTGTATATATACCACATTTTCCTTATCCAGTTGTGCTTGGATGGACATTTAGATTGGTTCCAACCCTTGGCTATTAATAATAGAGCTGCAATAAACATGGGAGTGTGGTTATCCCTTCGACATGATGATTTCCATTCCTTTGGGTATACCCAGTAGTGAGATTGCTGGATCGTATGGTAGTTCTATCTGTAGTTGTTTAAGGAAACTTCGTAGTGTTTTCCTTAACAGCTGCACTAATTTACAGTCCCACCACAGTGGGACAGCAAGGTTCCCCTTTCTCTGTATCCTTGCCAGCATTTGTTATTCTCTGTCTTTTTGATAATGGCCAGTCTAACTGGGGCGAGATGATATCTCAGTGTGGTTTTGATTTGTATTTCCTTGATGCTTAATGATGTTGAGCATTTTTCATGTGTCTGTTGGCTATTTGCATGTATTCCTTTGAGAAATGCCTATTCAGCTCCTTTGCTCATTTTTTAATCAGGTTACTTGTTTTTTAACTAAGTTGTTTGAGTTCCTTGTATATTCAGAATATTAATCCTTTTTTGGATACATAGTTTGCAAAAATTTTGTCTTATTCTGTAGGTTGTCCTTTCATTCTGTTAATTGTTTGCTTTGTGGTGCAGAAGCTTTTTGATTTGATATAATCTAATTTGTTTATTTTTTCTTTTGTTGTGTGTGCTTTTGGGATTTTATGCATGAAGTCTTTGCCCAGCCCTACATCCTGAAGTGTTTCCCCTATGTTTTCTTTCAGAAGTTTTATGGTTTTAGGTCTTGTATTTAAGTCTTGGATCCATTTTGAATTGATTTTGGTATATGATGAGAGGTATGGGTCTAATTCTGTTCTTTTTTATATGGATGTCCAGATTTTCCAACACCATCTATTGAAGAGGCAGTCTTTTCCCCAAAGTATGTTCTTGTTGCCTTTGTCAAATATCAGTTGGCTATAAGTATGTGGGTTGATTACCGGGTTCTCTGTTCTGTTCTGTTGGTCCAAGTGTCTGTTTTTTTGCCAGTACCATGGTGTTTGGATAACTAACTCTTTGCAGTATGATTTGAAATCAGGTAGTGTTAGCCTCTGGCTTTATTTTTTTTTGCTCAGGATTCTTTTGGCCATTCAGGGACTTTTGTTGTTCCCTATGAATGTTAAGATTGTCTTCTCTGTTTCTGTGAAGAATGTTGTTGGTGCTTTTGTGGGAATTGCGTTGAATGTGTAGATCGCTTTGGGTAGAATGGACCTTTTCACAATGTTAGTTCTTCCAATCCAAGAGCATGGAATGTCTTTCCATCATTTTGTGTCTTCTTTAATTTCTTTCAGCACTGATTTGTAGTTCCTGTTGTGCAGATCTTTCACCTCCTTGGTTAAATTGATTCCTATGTATTTTATTTTTTTTGGTAGCTATTGTAAAAGGGTTTGCTTTCTTGATTTTTTTTCTTCTAGTTTGTTCTTGGAATATAAAAATGCTACTGATTTTGAATATTGATTTTGTATCCTGTAACTTTACTTAAATTGTTTATTAACTCTGAGAGGTTTTTGGTAGGGTCTTTAGGCTTTTCTCTATATAAGATCATGTTGTCTGTGAACAGGGACAGTTTGACTTCATCTTTTCTAATTTGGATACCCTTTATTTCTTTCTCTTGCCTTATTGCTCTGGTTAGTACTTCCAATACTATATCAAACAGGAGTGGTGAGAGTGGGCATCTTTACCTGTTGTTAAATTAAATTGTCTTCTTCCTGTTATTAAAGGAAAGGCTGTCAGCTTTTCCCCATTCAGGACAATATTGGCAGTGGATTTGTCATATATGACCTTTATTGTGTTGAGATACTTTCCTTCTATACCTAACTTGCTGAGACTCTTTATCATGAAGGGATGTTAAATTTTATCAAATGCTTTTTCCACAGTATCTTTTAATCTAGATTAGTTTGCCACTTGTTTTCTAATATTGATTGTTTTTGAAGACATCAGTACAATTGCCTTGTAGAACATGCCAGAGTCTGGGTTGTTCATTGTTTCTTTGTGGTGCAATTTAGCTTGTTTCTCCAATTCTGCATTTCTCATAAACTGAAAGATAAGTCTAGAGAGTTGAGTAGATTTAGGTTAAATATTTTTGGCAAGAATTAGGTGATGCTCTGTACTTCATTTTGAGTGACATTACGAGGCTTGTAACATCAGCTTGTCCCACTATTAGTGATGCTAAGTTTGATCACTTGGTTAAGGTGTGACAGCCAGATTGCTCCTTTGTAAAGGTGTATTATTGATTCAGTTAGTAATTTGTGGCATAGTCCTTTGGCACTGTGACAATAGTCTATTCCCCAATGATTCTTTCCATAATAGTTTAGCATGCATTGATGATCTTTGTCTAAATCAACTATGTTATCAAGGTATGTAAAATGGTGACATTTAATTATTTCAATCCTTCTTCAATTATGAGCTGATGTTCTTTTGTACAAGTTTCCCTAATAAGGAATCAAACTATATTTTTTTCCTGAAAAGTCAGGGTAGATGCTTGGTTCTTTCCTTTTTATTATGAATTTTCAGAAGTATTATATAATTCTCACCTCCATAGTTAGAATTATCCAGTTCTTCCTTCCTTCCTTCCTTCCTTCCTTCCTTCCTTCCTTCCTTCCTTCCTTCCTTCCTTCCTTCCTTCCTTCCTTCCTTCCTTCCTTCCTTCCTTCCTTCCTTCCCTCCCTCCCTCCCTCCCTCCTCCCTCCCTCCCTCCCTCCCTCCCTCTCTCCCTCTCCCTCTCTCTCTCCCTCTCTCTCCCTCTCTCTCTCTCTCTCTCTGTTGCTTTCATTACTGATGCTCATAAGATCTTTTTTTTTCAATACTTTTGAATCACTTATTGACATTATTCTTTCAGATACTTAAGCGTCCCAAATCCAGCCAGCAGAAGATCCTTTAAATTGGCTCCAGTGTCCTTTTAATATAAATTCACTATTCTCTGAACACTTGCTTGCTTTCTGGCACAAAAAGTCCCAGGCTGTTCTTTATTTTTTCCGCCCCAGACCTAAAATTAGTTATTTGCCCAAGGAACCCTGCTTTCTCTTCGTGAGGAATGGTATTTTTTACTCTTTTTGATTTTTTACCCCATCTTTGTTTTGGATGTTATAGTGTCTAAAAGGAGGCTACCTCCCAGGGACTATGCAATGTTTCCAGGGACCCTATGATTTCCTCTCTGTAAAATAGAAAACATTATGATTAATGCCAAAGTCACTGTTACCAATCTCTTTTCCCAGAGTGAGGCCTGAAACATGTATCCTATAGAAGCTCAGACACATTCAGGAATTCTACAGCTTTGACACAGCAGGGCTGCTTCTGTTTCACTTGCTTAAAGAATTTAGGAGTATGACACTAATAAAAAATGACTGTGAGCCAAGTGAGATTGACTGTGGCCCTTGATCTAAATATAGTGGGTGAAAAAGAATGACCCGTTAAGCCCCAAGGCTCTGTACCTATTTAAGATGTAGCTCACTTGAATGAGAAGGTTGGGATATGTAAGCTTTGTGTGGGCTGGCCACTGAGGGAAGGAGAAAAGAGAAAATTGTATTCACTTGACATTGGACTGTCTTTTGCTCCATTTCCCAAGAACTTTCTTTGATCAAATAAACATTTATTGAGGGCCAAATATGTACTCCTAGATAGGTCGTAAATATATGAAAGAAAAAGGGTATTGTCTATGTTCACTTGGCTCACAGTCCATGGAGAAACAGACAGGTAACCTCCAGGTAACTACAGATGTTGATAGGAGGCTATGGGAGTACGGAAGGGAGGCATCTGGTGCAGATTATGTAGGCAGAGAACTGCGGGTATGAGTATGTACTTGTATGTGTCAGAAAAGATTCCTAGAGTTGCTGAGCCCTGTCCACTGAGGTTTTAAGGGTTTTAGGAAGTTAGTGTGAGGCAGAGAATCCTTGGTTTATTCTGCGAATCTCTAGGATGCCTATCGGGAGGTGGGGTCACATTCACTGGGCTGGTCTTTCCATGTCTTCAAAGAGTTGTATGAAGACCTTTTTCTTTCTTGAGGCTTTCTTCCTCTACTTTAGGGAGTGGGTCCAAATATTTCATTTTTGTTTGTGTGCATTTAAAGCAGATAATATCAACATCACCTCTGCAGAGATCTGCTCACTTAGTTTATGATTCCTTAAAAAGCACCTCTACCTACAGCCTTGCCTGCTGGCTGCAGTATCTCTGGCTGCCAGTTGCTTTTCATGGTGAGTTACAGTGTACTTTCCAGTTCTTCACAACCAGCTTCACTTCACCCCATTTCAGGTCAACATTCACAGGCTGGTGATAAATCCCACTGCTACACAGCATCACATCTCATGGTTATTGCTGCAAGCTCTTTGCTCTTCATGTCATCCACCAGTGAATGACTGGTGCCCTAACCCTTTCTGTCTTCTCTCTTTTAATGTGCACAGGCACAGTGTACTGCCTTCATGCTCATGCAGAGACTCTCATAATCTTCAATCTCATGCAGATCTTCAGTCTCATGCAGAGATTCTCATAAAGTGTTAGAGAGGAGGTATGAAATGGGAGGCCCAAGGAGTTTGGAAGTGTTCTGTGGAAGATCTATAAACCCCCTTCCCATTTCCTCACCCGGACCTACACACACGCACTGGGAATCTGTGCACTAAATCTTCCAATTCATTCATTCAGAAGCAGCTCCAACTGGACTAGGGTAAAAAGTTTTTTTTTTTTTTGTATACTTAAAAACAGAAAAACAGAAATATTTGTTTCAATTAAATTCAATCAACATTTCTTGAATGCTTACTACAAAAACAGCAATTCCAGGTAAGGAAGGCTAAAATGATATTTCATCTTTCCTAAGGAAACATCTAATTTGGAGGGGAACAGATATATACATAATTATACTACCTGGCAAAAAATCTGAGTCATTTCAGTTAACTTTGGGAGTAGGGGGTTATATTATTTCTAGGCAAGTCCTCAGAGCAGAGGAGATGTGGCGTTAACTATCTGCGAGGCAGAGTGGGATCCCTACATTGTTCTAGGTTCCCGAGGGGTGGTGAATCATAGAGCCCTAGACCAGGAGTCATGAGATGTCACTGTGGGACCCCTGAGATCTTGGGGGCTGGAAGTAGGTTAGCAAGTAGGATTTTATGACACAAAAGACAAGGATCCATGTAAGAAAGTATTCCTTTGATAGTTGTTAGAGGTCATTAGTAAGCAGTAGGTCATAAATCTGACAGAGGCTGACAGGTAGACCTTCAGGAGAGGCTATATGGTGAGGACAGCAGGAAGCTTTGACGTGCAATCAATGTTCTAATACAGCCAGAAACTTCCAACTTCTTTCAATTTTCCCACAATCCCAGGGAATGGACGGCTTAGTGTTACAGGCAAAATAGTGGTGTGACTACATTTGACCGACAAGGGTGATTAGGACAGCAGGATCTGACAGTGGAGTGTGGTCCCTGCACTCTGCGGAATAGCACAGAGAGCAGGCCACCCACCGATAAGTGCTTAGCTTAGGACCAGCCTAAGAAAAATGGCCTCTTGGCACCATATTACTCTGTCAGGAGAGGAAACAAATCTACTGCCTGTCATGGCCTGCTGTTATGAATCTCTGTTAAAGTCTTGGAGGGGAGACTCAATGTCATCAAACATCAATACAATTACTTGAAAGTATTAGCTAGAGTTTTACCACAAATTACCTCTTCCTTAGATTTATAGGCTTTAGAGAACTGACGTAATGGATATTGAATATTGGAAAAGAACCTTGTCTTGATGAAGACGTGCTGATGCAGGATGTTTTATCCCTAAAGCTTAACAGAGCCTTTGTCTTCCTCTGAATCCCATGTGTTGATAATTCATTTGTTTTGTCTTTCGTTTCCTGTTTTCATGAGACTCGCACAGTCCTGGTGAGGGATGTACACAACGTGTAGTCGTTAGCCCTGGCCCCTTTGGCTTGTTGGTGAAGGAGATTCTAGCAGCTGACACACATCAGGCAGGTGTAGAATGGCCCCGTGGAGGGTGAACTCTCCCTCTCACTGATCCGAGGCAAATGAGCAGCCAAGAAGAGAGGAGACAATGGTCCAGCTAAGGCCACTAATGGGTTACAAAGAGAAGGTGTCAATGAATGGCGTGCAGAGAATCATGGGCATATCATTTGATATCTTGTTTACTTAAAGCAGCAAATATAATTGTCTCTGAAATTTCTGGTGAAAGAGCAGGCAATTCTAAGAGTAAATTTCAGGCTGTGGATATGTTGGCTGTTACTCCAATGCGGTCAAATATTCGAGTCCCCACTATATTTTATGGTTACAGCATTTCTTTAAAACAGTGTTTTAAAGAAAGTACCATACACAGGCTAAATCTATACAGTACATGCTTATCATCTAGGTATAGGAGAAGAGTCCTTTTAAAAAAAATTTTGAGTTTATAGGAGGACAGTAGGACTATAGCTACCTACTCTCCCTTTGTAGGATGACTTTGTCAGATTGTAAGTACACAACCTCAGGTAAAACCATGTGAAGAACCAGCTGCAATTAATTAACTGAGGTTTTGCTTATATAATGCTTCCCTCTTCTACCCATAAATAAATAAATAAGAAAATAAAAGGCAAGAAAAAAAAAATCCTTAAACCAACCATTTTATACTTGGAAGCAACTGTATTTCCTCCACTGAATTAATGAAGCTTTATTTTTCAATGATGTATTCTAACCAAACTGAATTGCTTGGGCATCCTTGGCAAATTTACCTAGTTGCAAGGCTAGTTCACAGATGTGAGTCTTTGTGAGGGTAGTTTAGAGTATGGGGGCGTCAGGGCCAAGCTGGGGGTGGTGGGTGACACCATGCTAGGAATCCAAGTGAATACTTCATTGGGAAACAAGAATTAGGACATAAAATGTGGAATAAAGTAGATAAGATATTGCTGTGGCTTGAATCTCCCCTCTAAAACTCATGTTGAAATTTAATTGCCACTATAATAGTATTAAGAGGAGAGCTCCACCATCATGAATGGATTAATGTCATTATCATGGGAGTGGGTTAATTAATGCAGGAGGGGGCTCCTGATAAATGGATAAGTTTGACCACCTTTTTTTTTTCTGTCTTGAATTCTTGCTTGCCTTCTACCATGGGATAAGGTGGAAAGAAGGCTCTCATCAGATGCAGCCCCTTGATCTTGGACTACCCAACCTTCAGAACCCTGAGCCAAATAATCTCTTTTCTTTGTAAATTACCCAGTATGGGATATACTGTTGTAGTAGCAGAAAATAGACTAAGACAGAAAATTGGTACCGAGAAGTGGAGCTGTTGCTATAACAAATACCTGAAAATGTGGAAGTGGCCTTGGAACTGCGTAATGGGGTAGAGGCTGGGAGAATTTGGAAGAGCCATCTTGAAACAGCCTAGGTTGCTGTGAATGAAGCATTAAGGGTGATTCCAGTCAGAGCTCAGAGGAAGAGAAAAGATGTAGGGAAAGTCTGGGACTTTTTCTTTTTTAAAATTTTTTAGTTGTAACATAGTTGATTGTACATATCTGTTGGGTACGGCATTGAATATCAATACCTGTGTGCAATATTTGATGCTCAAATCAGGATAATTAGTGTATTCAACAATATACAATGTAATTATTTTTCATAGCCCTTTACCAATTTCTCTCTTACCACCCGCCCCCCCCTTCCCACATCTGGTAACCTCAGTTCTCTTTCTCTCCTTTTGAAAGTTCAGTGTATTATTTCGATTATTGTATCTTTCTTTCTTTTTAAAAAAATTTGTTTATTTTTAGCTCTCACTTATGGTTAAGGGGACATGCAGTATTTGTTTTTCTGTGCCTGGCTTATTTCATTTAACATGATTTATATTACTTAGGTGGTCATGATCAGAATTCTGATAAATGGACAGTAAAGGCCATTTTGATGAAATCTCAGGTGGAAATGAGGAACAAGGTATTGGAAACTGGAGTAAAGACCATCTTTGTTACACAGTAGCAAAGGCCTTGGTGGAATTGTGCCTGTGTTCTGGGACTTTATGAAATGCAGAGCTTAGAAGTGATGAACTAGGATGTATGGAAGTAAAATATCTAAGCAGCAAAGTATCCAGACCACTGTAAGGCTACTTTTAACTGTGTACAATGAGATGTGAGAGTAAAGAAATGATGTAAAGACAATTTATAATTAAAAGAGAAGCAGAAAGAAAAGATTTGAAAATTTCACAGCCTGGCCATGTAAAGAGTGAAAAAGCTGTCTTTAGGAGAGCAAACTGAGGGTGTGCCGAGCAACCACTTACTACAGAGATTACTATGGTTAGAAGGAAGCCAAGTGCAATTTATCGAGATAATGGGAAAAAGACCCTAAAGGCATTTCAGAAATCTTCAAGGCTGCCCCTTCCATCAGAGAACTCTAGGAAGACAGAATGGTTTCAGAGGACAGGCATAGGGCTCCCTCCATGGGATCACTGACCAGAGCTGACTCAGTTCTCTGCTCCCTGCTTTTCAGTGCAGTGCTCCTCGACTACCCCAGCCATGGCTCAAACAGGCACAGGTGTAGCTCAGGCTGCCACTCAGGAAGGCACATATAGTAAACCTTGGTGGTGTTCATGAGTCAAGTTTGCATGCTCATAGAATGCAAGTACTGCGGGGCATGGCTATCTAGATTTCAAAAGATGTTGTGGACAGCCTGGTAGTCCAGGCAGAAACTTGCCACAGGGATGGACCCACCACAGAAAATCCCCACTAGGGTAATTCTTAGTGGAGCTGTGGTAAAAGGACCAGCACCAAGACCGCAGAACTTAGAGGTACTCGTGTTGATGCCAGCCTGTGAGAAACGCAGGCACAAGACTCCAACCTGTGAGAGATGCTCCATGGGCTGAGCCCAGCAAAGCCTTTGGGGTGGGGCTGTCTGAGATGTGGGAGTCCCAACCCCTGCCTTCGTGTGCCCAGGTTGCAAGACATGGAGTCAAAGAAGATTATTCTGGAGGCTTAAAACTTAATGTTGTTTTCCCTGTTAGGTTTGGACTTACTTAGTACTAATTACTCTTTTCTTCTTTATGGTTCCTGCCTTTTGGAATGAGCATGTCTATAGTATGCTTATTGCACCATTGTATTTTGGAAGTAGATTACTTGTCTGATTTCTTGGGCTCAGAGCTGGAGAGGAATTTGCCTCAAGATGAATCACACCTTGAGTCTCACCCATATTTGATCCAGAGATGAGACTTGAACTTTGAGTTTGACTTTTGAGTCAGTGCTGGAATGAGTTATGACTTTTGTGCTACTGGGATAAAACAAATGTATTTGTATGTGAGAAGGACATGAGTTTTGGGGGTCCAGGGGCAGGATGCTATGGTTTGAATGTTCCCTCTGAAACTCATGTTGAAATTTAATTGCCATTTAATAGTATCAAGAGGTAGGACTTTTAAGAGGAATTAGGCCATGAAGACTCTACCCTCATGAATGAATTAATGCTGTTAGCATAGGAGTTGGTTAGTTATCACAGGAGTGAGACCCTGATGAAAGGATAAGTTCAGCACCCTTTATCTCTCTGTTTTGCATACTCACTTGCCTTCTACCATGAAATTATGCAGCATAAAGGCCCTTGCCAGATGTGGTTCGTTGATCTTGGATTTCCCAGCCTCCAGAACTGTGAGCCAAATAAACCTTTTTTCTTTATAAGTTACCCAATCTGTGATATTCTATCATAGCAACAGAAAATGAATTTAGACAAACATTGATAACTTGATGGGCCGGTATGTTTCATTGGTATTTCAGAATCCAGCACTAGAGAAGAGAGAAGTGCTGGGGTATAAAGGGAATAAGAGACAGAGAGAAAGCCCTGGGGCTCTGTCTTTAACTAGGTGGTCCATAGGATGGTCATAAGAATATACGAGGTATTTTTGGTGATTTGAAAAATCTAAGAAAATTGTGCATTTATTCACAATAACATTGTACAGACTAATTAAAATGTCAAGTTTCTTTGATTTCGGCTGGGATTATATAAATTTATTGCTATAATATATTTATCCAGAGTTCTAATGATTGGCAGCTGTATTTGTTAGATTAATGAAAAGGCAAATGGATTATTACTTAATATCTACATCTCTGTAGATTTGTCTACAAAAATCATGAGGTCTGTGGGAAAAAATATAAGAAGCCCTTAGTAGAAAAATAGTTGACAGTTACTACCAACTAGTAGTAATTATTTCTCCATTCTCTACCATAGTAGAGAGACCCTTCTGGTATATCTGTTGAATTTTTGCTGTACCATTGGGCCTTGGGAATGCTCAGTGCTTATATAAATATAATATTTATTCTAGTTATAAGACAAATATATCTTAGGCTTTCTGAATAGAGACACATCTGAGCTTAAATAAACACAAGAAAGGTCAGCTTAGTAGTAAGCCTAAGGTAAGTGACATTTGCCATCCTTCCATAAAATTCATTTTACAGGGGAATTTTTTTTATGAGGTTCAGGGGCTTACTTCTTACTGCTGGGAATACAAGATAAATGATTAAATAATTGCCCTTGCCTTGAAGGAGTGCAGGTGCTAGGAAATATGTTCTCAGAAGCACCAGTTGGGCTACTGGCCAGCTTCATCTTCTTAGGAGAGCAAGATGCCACTTGGAGAAGTGTCCCTTCTGTCTTCTTACCCAGGACAGAGTCCAGTATGAGAAAATATGAGTATAAGATTTCAGGGAAATCCCTGAAACTTATTTCAGGTTCCTCAAGCCAAAAGTTTTTAATACATATTAAAGTGTTAAAGATTTTTAAAAATAAAAATGTCTGGATGAGGTCACCCAGGATATTCCTTCTATCCTAAAGTAAAATCAGTTTCATAATTGAAAGTTAAGGATGATTGATGTCCAGTTCTTTCTGAATCTGATTGCAGAGAAGATAAGCAAGGCATTCATTGGCTACCCTAGAGAGCTTAAAAAGAAGAGAAGGGAAGGGATCAAAATCAGGAAAGAGAAGCCCAGAACCTGATGTCCTCACTGTTTGCCCAGAGAGGGTGCTGTGTGTTTTTCACTGTTGGGAGATGGAGGCTCCTGAGAAGGTAGGCTCCACCACAGTTGGTGTGGTGGGCGCAGCTTAGAAAGACAAGTTTCTTCAAAAGCTTCTGCTTCAACCTTTTTGTTTCTCTTAGTGATAAGTCAAACAACAAACAAATAATTTCCCAAACGTGCCTTTTTTCCTGGAACAACTTTCACTTCCAATCAGGAGAGCATCTGGATATATCTTCATGGCCATAGCTGACTCTCAGACTGCCTTGCTCCTCAGAAGCTCAGAGCTCTGGGGAGAGTTCTCTGCATGACACAGCCAAGGATCACCTGATTACCAAATTCTGCAGTTTTTGAGCCTGGCTCCCCTAATGATTTCTAGCTGTTTCTTTTCCTTTAAAAGGGCTAAGTTCTTTCTTTCTTTTATTTTTTAATTCAGAACTACTTGAGTTCTGCAGACTAATCTGTAAAAACAGGTATGAGTTGTTTTCTTCACTAGGGACAGTTCTATCATCCTTAGATAAGGGAAACTTGTCACCTCTGTGATCATTCTGACATCTCACCTGCATTAGGGAGATGAAGGAAATTGTGATTTACTGTATCTGAGAACGTTGTACTGGATGCAATACCATTCAATTACAAGGAAAAAATATAGATTAAGCATTAAGCAAAAACCATCAGTCAAAGGAAGAGGTTTTTTTTTTTTTTTTTGGAAAAAAATAAGATCTAATGGGAACTCTGTGTGCTAGAAGCAGAAAGGGGAAATTATATATATATATATATATATATATATATATGTATGTATATATATATAAAACAAAACAAAACAAACTTTTTCTTCATCCCCAGGTGAAAGATCGAGAAAAGAAACAGATTTCAGATTTTATAAAAGCTCCACTCTTCAATTTTCCACTCACTTACCCCCCTAATTAGACCAGCCTTGGAAAGAAACTTTAATTAAACTTGTTCTGAGAAACATCCGAGTTTCTTTATTCCACTTTCTTTTAGTGAGCCTTTGGGGAGTGCAGTTATTGAGAACTGTATATTTCTTTTGTTGTCTAACTACACCTGAAAGAGATTTATCCATCTATTCAGAGTCCTTTTTTAAATGAAGCTGTTCAGCCTCGCCCCAGGGACCCTGATCTCTGTGTTATGGTGACAATGCTAAGTACCTCTGCTCACATCTAGGACTTGCTCTGCATCCTATTTCTCACTTCCAAAGGTAGTAACTTTCAACCAGCAGTTTAGTATTTTTGGCTTTGATTCTTTTATTTTGTATTTGATTTGATGTTTATTTCATAAGGACAATAAAAGATGTGGGGTTATTACAAAAATCCCAGACCTGAAACAGGAATTTAATTTTAGTTCCTCATCTTTATTCACCTGTAATGTCTTCAGCATAGTTTCAGTGTCTCAAAGTGTTATTATTAGCATGTGAATAATATGAGGGAAAAATTTATAAGGCATTCCCAAATATTCTCTATCTTCCTGCACATAGATAATTAATACCTAATTGCTCAAAATTTAAGCTTCCCAGGGAGTAAAACGTCTTGGTTAAATCATTATTCTGCTATGTCTGGATGGGGAAGAGGAAGAATTCAACAAATTAAATGATAGGAAAGTTGATTTTCCATGTTAAAATAATTTTTTATCATTATCATCTGTTGTAAAAAGTAACCCAGCAAAAGAGAAGATGCAAGAAAGAATTAAAATGATAAATAATGAGCTGGAAAATAATGCTATGGAAATAAAATGGAAATAATGGAGATTGGTTTGTTTTTGGAAAGATGGTGAAGGATAAACTACCCTTGAAGAAGAGTTTTAGTCGCATAAAACTAAACAAGTTTTCTGTCAGCAAAGGACAGCAAAGGGCTTACACTAAGGAGGGAGAGATTACAGCTGGATCTAATGCGGATCTTCAGGACTGTAAAGGCATCAAACACTGAAATGGAATGTTCAAGCAAACTACTTATACTCTTCCCCTGGTGACCCTAAAGGAGAAAAGAGGAGGCAACTATTTGTTCTGAATTGTTTACCTACATAAGTCAGAGACATGCACAGACGATTTCTGAAAGTCTTTTGAAGACTCAAAATTTCTATTCTCTGATAGTTCATTTAATATTATTTTCCTTTGGAGTGTGTTGTTATGCAGTGGAAATTAATGTTTCCTATTTTGGTTAGCAGCATTACCATTGCCAAAGTCCTCCATCTGATCAATCTAAAAGGTAATCTTTCACTTCGCCTTCTCTCTTACCACACCTGCATCCAGTTCTTGACTGATCCACTACAAATGGTTACAGAGTTTAAAATGCTAGGCAAGTGTCACGTACAATGTCAGGCGCTGCTTTATAGAGCTAAATTCTAATCCTCACAACATATATTGTAGAGAGCCATTATTAATCCTCCATTAGATATATGAAGAAATGAGGGTGAAGAGGCTTGCTTAAGCTAATTATGAGGAAAAGCATGACTTTAAACTTCAATCTTTCTAATCCAAACTTTGCCCTCTTTGAACATGTCACGAATTGAGAAACAACTGGAGGCCATTGCCCTTTTAATTCCTAAATTGCATAACTTTGGGAAAGTTACATAGCCTTTTTGACTTCCATGTTCCAGTTACTTTGGGGCTCTTTATAGGGCTAGGTTATATAGAAGTTATATGGAGAAGTAGAATGATAGCTGGGTTTTTCCATTATATGGGATCTAGTTTGATCTAAAGTTGACACACCTTTTCTGCATGCACCTCCCATTCATATTTCCCAAGACAGAAGATCCAATTCCCAAGAGGCCGACTTTCTTTTTGCTCAGCTTGCATATATTTACTTTTGATTCGTGCATTCTACCCTGATTTTCAGTTATGACTGGGGTGACTGGCTAACATCAGTCTCTGCACATGGCATGAGCCAGAGAAAGTCCGTGTAAAGAATATAGCTTGGGAGAGGAGGGAGGAAAAGAGGAATGAATAGGAGGAGAACAGAGGATTTTTAGGGTAGTGAAACTATTCTGTATGATACATGACATTATTCATTTGGCAAAACCCATAGACCTGTATAACGCAGGAGAAAACCCTAATGTGAAATTGAGTTAATAATACAGTACCAATATTGGTTCATAATTGTGACAAATGTACCACACTAATGTAAGATGCTAAAAATAGGAGAAACTGTGTGTGTGTAGGGGTGGGGGGTAATGGGGAACTCTTTTCACTTTCTGCTCAATATCTCTGGAAATCTAAAATGGATATAAAAAAAAAGTCTATTGAAAAAATACAGCTGGACTGGCTTTTCTGAGAAGGGCTGTGTGTTGGTTACTCCTGTCCAGTATATTCCTCATAACACTTACAGCTTGCAGAATACTTGGAGATCATCTAGTCCAGGAATGGCAAATATCTTATAACTTATAATCCATCCTTAATTGATTGACCTTGGTTTCTTGGAAAACAGGGAGAAGGGCTCTAAGACAATGTCCAGGCTCATGTCTGCCATGGTCATAAGGGGAAAGGAGATTAAGTCCAGTAAATCCTTTAATGCTATAAATAAGGTCCAAAAAATTCAATTATATAACATGCAGAGCAACAGCACAGATAATGAAAAACAGTATTTTTCAGTCAGAGAGCTGGTATTAATTCTTCTTTAAAGTCTGGGAGAATTCAGCAGTAGAGCCATCCAGTCCTGGGCTTTTCTTTGTTGGGAGACTGCTGATGACTGCTTCAATCTTGCTGCTTGTTATTGATCTGTTCAGGTTTTCTGTTTCTTCTTGGTTCAAGTCGTGGTAGTTTTTGTGTATCCAAAAATTTATCCATTTCCTCCAAGTTTTCAGATTTGTTGGCATATAGTTTATAATAGTCTCTAATAATTTATTGTATTTCTGTGAAACTGGTTGTAATGTCTCCTTTTTCAATTTGGACTTTTGTTATTCAGTTCTTCTCTCTTCTTTTTTTAGTTAGCCTACCTAATAACTTGTCTATTTTGTTTATCTTCTCAAAAAGCCAATTTTTGTTTCATTAATCTTTTGTATTTTGGGGGGGTCTCTATTTCATTTAGTTCTGCTCTCATCTTAATTATTTATTTCTATCTACTCATCTTGGGATTGGCTTGTTCTTGTTTTTCTAGTTCTTTGAAGTGTAGTATTAGGTTGTTTATCTGAAATCTTTCTATTCTTTTGATGTAAGTATTTATTACTATAAACTTCCCTCAGTACTGCTTTTGTGGTATCCCACAGGTTTTGGTATCATGTGTGTTTATTTTCATTAGAATCAAGAATTTTTTGATTTCCTGTTTAATGGACTCATATGTCATTCAGGAGCATGCTGTTTAATTTCTAAGTATTTGTATAGTTTCCAGAGTTTCATTTGTTATTGGTTTCTAGTTTTAATCCATTGTAGACCGAAAAGATACTTGAAATGATTTCAATTTTTAAAAATTGAAAACTTAACGTGACTTAACGTGGTCTATGCTGGAGAATGTTCCATGTGCTGATGAGAAGAATGTATATTCTGTAGTTGTTGGATGACATGTTCTGTAGATATCTGCAAGGTCCAATTGGTCTAAAGTGTAGTTTAAATCCTGTGTTTCTCTGATGATTTATTGCCTAGATGATCTGTCCAGTGCTGAAAGAGGGGTGTTCAGGTCCCCTACTATTATTGTTTTGGTATCTATCTCTTTCTTTAGGTTTAATAGTGCTTGCTTTATATATCTGGGTGCTCCACTGTTGGTTACATATATATTTATGATTGTTATGTCTTCTTGCTGAATAAAACACTTTATCATTATATAGTGGATTTCTTTGTCTCTTTTTATGGTTTTTAGTTTAAAGCCTATTTTATCTGATATAAGCATAGTTACTCCTGTTTGTTTTTTGTTTCTATTAGCATAGTATACCTTTTTCCTTCCTTTCACTATTAGTTTATTTGTGTCTTTACAGGTGAGGTGAGACTCTTGAAGACAGCATATAGTTGGGTCTAGCTTTTTAATCCAATCAGCCAGTCTGTGTCTTTTGAGTGGGGAGTTTAATACATTCACCTTTATCATTGTGATCAAAAGATATTGTCTTACTACTGGCATTTTATTGATTTTTTTTGGATGTTTAAAATATCTTTTGTGTTTTCTTCTCCTTTTATTATTTGTCTTTGGTGTTCAAAAAAGCAAGCCCGTCTACAATAGTTGCCAAAAAAATAAAATACCTAGGAATCAACTTAACTAAGGAGGTGAAAGTTCTCTACAATGTGAAGTACAAATCACTTCTGAAAGAAATTAAAGAGGAATCAAAAAAATGGAAAGACATTCCATGCTCTTTTGTTGGAAGAATAACATTGTGAAAATGTTCATACTACCCAAAGCAATCTACAGATGCAATGTAATCCCCATCCAAATATCAATGATATTCTTCACAGAGACAGAAAAACAATCCTAACATTCATATTGAACAACAAAAGACCTTGAATGGTCTAAACAATCCTAAGCAAAAAAAGTAAAGCCAGAGACATAACACTACCTAACTTCAAATTATACTACAAAGCTATAGTAACCAAAACAGCATAAAGACATGGTACTGATATAAAAACAGACACTTGGACCAATGGAACAGAAAAGAGAACCCAGAAATCAACCCAACTGATATTTGACAAGGGCAATAGAAGCATACATTGGAGAAAAGACTGCTTCTTGTGTAATCATGGTAGTGATTATTGTTTTTCAGATTCCAGATGCAAGACTCCCTTTAGGATTTCTTGCAGGGCTGGACAACCATATGTAGAAGAATGAAATTAGATCCACACCTCTCATCATATACCAAAATCAACTCAAAATGGGTTAATGACTTAAATATCAGACCTGAAACTATAAAACTACTAAAAGAAAACTCAGGAAGTAGGACTAGGCAAAGACTTTATGAATAAGACACCAAATGCACAGGTGACCAAAGAAAAAATAAACAAATGGGATTATAGCAAACTGAAAAGCTTCTGCACAGCAAAATAAACAGTTATCAGAGTGAAAAAACAACCTACAGATGGAAGAAAATGTTCACAAACTATTCATTTGACAAGAGACTAATATCGAGAATATATAAGGGACTGAGACAACTTAACAGTAAAACAACCAAGTAATCCAATTGAAAAATGGGCAAAGGAGCTGAACAGCCATTTCTCAAAGGAAGATACACAAATGGCCAACAGACACATGAAACAAAAATGCTCAACATTATTAAGCATCAGGAAAATTCAAATCAAAACTGCATCTCATACCTGTTACACTGGCTATTATCAAAAAGAAAGTAACAAATACTGGCATAGGTGTGGAGGAAGGGGAACCCTCCTATACTGTTGGTGGGAGTGTAAATTAGTGCAGCATTATGGAAAATAGTGTGGAGTTTTCTCAAACTACTACAGAGAGAACTGCCATATAATCCAGCAATCCTACTGCTGGTTATATACACAAGGGAATGGAAATCATCATATTGAAGGGATACCTGCACTCCCATGTTTATCACAGCTCTATTTACAATAGACAAGAGTTTGTACCATCCTAAATGTCCATCAGTGGGTGGCTGGATAAGGAAAATGTGGTATATGTACACAATGGAATAGTACCCTGCCATAAAAAGGAATGAAATTCTGCCATTTGCAGCAACATGGATGAAATTATAGGAAATTTTGTTAAGTGAAACTAGCCAGGTACAAGAAGTGAAATAAGTGGGAGCTGAAAAACAAAAACCCAAAACATCAACAACAACAACAACAACAACAACAACAAAACAACAAAACAAACAAAGAAAGAAGATACAACAATCACAATAATTCTATGATCTTTCAAAAAGAGAAAATGGAACTGAGGCTTCCAGTGGTGGGAAAGAGAGAGGGGTAGGGGGATTAGGGAGAGATTAGTAAAGGGCCACAAAAAGTGTTTGCATTGTGTCATGACAGAATAATGAAAAAACAAAACAACTAATATTTTTTCAGTCAGCTTACTAGTTTCTGTATGAAAAAGAGAAAAAAAGTTTTTAAAATCTATAAGCTGTATAGAAATAGATTGATTATTACAAACAAATGTATAGTGAGCATTCGTCAATAGCCAATCATTTTGTATTCCAGTTAGCATCATCATGGGGCACATTATCATAGAGTTTTACTGCAACTTAGTGCTCTTCAACGAAAACCAATCCACATGGCAGTAAAGACAAATGCACACCTTTGGGGGCTTGGAATTGTAGACCACGATGTCCCTCTGTCAGTATACAGTTTCCAAGAGGATTGGTGTTCTATCTTAAAATTTATTAGAATTTAATATAACTTGTTGGTATTACGTGAGATTGGTGCTCTAGAAGTAATAATAATAATATAATCCAACATTTATTTATCCTGTGGCTATATGTATACACTGTCATATGGCTGTTGGACGGTTCACCAGAGAAATGGAACCAATAGGTTATTTATTTATTTATTTATTCATTCATTCATTCATTCATTCATTCATTTATTTATTATGGGAGTTGGGAATTGGTTCACATGATATGTATATCAAGAAGTCTCACCATCTGCTATCTCCAAGCTGGAGAACCAGGAAACCCAGTGGTATAATTCAGGCTGAGTCCAAAGGCCTGAGAACCAGGGGAGTCGGTGGTGTAATTCTCAGGTTGAGTCTGAAGGCTTGGGAACCAGGAGCTCTGATGTCTGAAGGCAGGAGCAGCTGCACATTCCAGCTCACAAAGAGAGAGAGAGAAAATTCGCCCTTCCTCTACTGTTACTCTACCTGGGCCCTCAATGGACCAGATGATGCCTGCCCACATTGGTAAGGGCAGGTCTTCTTAACACAGTCTACTGATTCAAATGCTAATCTCTTCTAGAAACTCCCTCACAGACACACCCAGAAATAGTATTTTTCCAGCTATCTGGGCATTCCTTAGCCCAGGAAGGTGGACACATAAAATTAACCATCACAGCTGGATACTGTTAATGTGTACCCTGGCTTGAGAGTAATATTCATAGAAACAAAGGATTGCATAACTCAATTAGTAAATTTTTAAGATTTAAGCTAATGAAGGTCTAAAATAGATTGGCTATTACATATTTATCCTGGTTCTCTCTGTCTTTTTTTTTTAGGTTCAGAGCCCTTCTCCTCACTGTTTTCCAAGAAACCAAATCTGATCAATTATGGATGGATTATAAATAATAATTATTATGTATTTATGTTAAATCTTTCGATTTCTTTGTTTCTTCTTTTGTAGTCACTCTAATTCTCTTCATCCTAGAAAATTGTCACCTGACCATTTACGACTTTATTGCCATTTCCTTAAAAACTGCCTTTGTTCTAAGGCAAAATTCTATTTTCTGGTAAAATATTATGTGGAATCCTAATGTAGAAAACAGACAAATGTGGGATGGAGTTGAGCAAGAAAGAAGGAAGCCCATGCCCTCAGCATGTCCACTCCCTCATTTGTGACAGTCCCTTCCCTACCTCCTTAAATATCTGGTATTCTAATAATCACAGTTTACAAACAGTTTTCTTAAGCAATCTAGTTAGTCATTTAAAGCATATGATTTATTTAATTTATTTTTTTGTATACAAGGAGGCAGAAATCAACCCTTCCAACCTCTCAGAAATTTAGGAAAACAGATTATCTTTAGGTATTTGCAATTCTTTAAAAATCACTGTAACTGAATGTTTTTGCTTGGATAATGAATAGAGATGCTAATTAATGGTCGTATTTATTTTGTTAGGTGTACTCGGTTTAAAAATAGTGTTGTATTATATTTCTAAAAGTGGGTGGAGAAGTAGCTCGATACCCAGTAGCCATGGCAGGTGGAGATTTGGCAATTTGAATGCTAGGTCTCTTATTGAGACATTGCCATCCTCCTGGAAACAGCTCATCTTAATTTTGGTCAAAATTGCTAAGAAAATATAATAAGTTCTTTGGGAACTGATCTCAGCACCCAGCTCTACTAGTATGATGCTCTTAGAAATATCACAACACGAAAGTTGCATTAGTGTTTCTGAGATACTTGCTTTTAATTTTTCTTTTAATAACATCTCTGCTTTTTCAGTTTCTGCTATTTTGCTTCTCAATTATTATTTTGATTATTTGCTTATCAGGTTAATCACCTTACAAATACTTGTGCTAAGAATATGTTAATTGATTCAGGGCTTCTCTCAAAATATTTTGAAGTATCTGTTTATCATTTGTTTTTCTTAGAACTTCGGCCTACTTAACAAAGCTGCTTCTGAGGTGGGAAAGTGTATATATGCAATATATCCATATGTTTAGATTGAGCTACTGTCAAAATATATGAAAGGCTTTTTAAAAAATACAGAAATTGAGTTCTTTTAGAATGAAGCGTCCTTGTATTGAGTAGTTCCTTTAATGTCTACTATAGAAAAAAAGTTTCACCTGATGAAGTTGCTTTAAATATTTTTCTTTATTGAAAATTCATATTTCATTTGTAATCTTTAGGGCTACTGTTACAAACTATATACCTTTTCCTTGGTGGTTTGTTTACACATTTGATATTAAGATTAGATATTTTTGATTTTTGGTTTAATTTCTACTATCGTAGTATAAATTTTTAGTGTGTTCAGGCCAGAAATTGAACAGACCTCTGTGTCTTCTTTGTCAAAACACATTTAATTACTTGGTCCTTTTTATAAAGCCATAAACCTTATTAGATAGGAAGTTCCAGGCACAAGTGGTTTCCAATAAACTCCCTTTATTTTGTATTTACAATTACATTAAGTAATAATCAGATACCATCTCCAGTGGTTCCTCAGCCCTCTGCTGTTGAGATTCCTTTTTTTTTCTTTCAGAGTTTGAGAGTGACAGATCCTCCTGTCTTGGCTTAAATTGGTCAAAGAAGTTTCTCTTAAGAAAAAATAAAATAGTTTCTTTTGGTCCAGATCTTTGTTTTTGTCCTGACCACTGCTTTCCTATGTCTCAGGCCACTGTTTGCCCTTTTTAAAATATAGAATTGATTGTCTATTGTTTCACTACAATTTTTCTTTTTTTTTCTTCTCTAGTACACTGAAAGGCAAGGCATATCTTCTAATAGAAACATAACAAAGTATTAAGTACAAAAAATCAATCAGGACAAGAGCAATATTTAAGAATATTACATAACTTTGATGATTTTATTCCCTTGTTGTAACATGTGATCATTATGTTATCTTCTGCAAAGAAACGGCCAAGGCCTTGTGGCTCTGTGAAAGAGGGTGGTGTTTGACAATTTATAAGGCCCATTACTTCTCAGATGCAGAAAGCTTTGTCACACGGCTAATAATCAAGAGTCTGGGCCTGCAGGACTTTTCAGGATCTTCTTAGTGTAGTTGAATTGGCCGATATTAAATTGGTGTTAAAGCAGAGGATTGAAGAGAATAGATACCAAATGAGAACCGCAGGGTATTTTCGCACCAAAGCAAGGATAAAAAAATTAAGTACATTCCTCCTTAAAACCACTTACAAGAAAACAGAAAGTAGCTTTAGAGTGGTACCCAGGAGCTCACAACCAGGTACTGTATGTTGCCCTGTTTAGAAATCACAATAGGATTTAAATGCAGGTATACTTATTGTTATTATTTTAAAAGAGCTGCTCTTAGAAGTCCTCATATGGATACGAGGGTACTTCAAAAAATTCACAGAAAAATAGAATTAAAAGATAATATGAATCTTTCCATGAACTTTTTGAAGTACCTTTGTGTGTGTGTGTTGTGTGTGTGTGTGTGTGTATCTTATTGCTATTGCTTATCACTGACTATGGAGTTGGCTGGGGAAAAAAGTATGTCACCTAAATAAACAATTTAAACATATGCAATTGATCATTCTAACAAGAGAAAGAAAAAAATCATGCTATTTATTGCTTGCTTATAAAGATACTGCAGGTTATACGTGGTCTATACCATCTGAGATTATGTGCAGGAAGAAGGTAAACTTTTTTAATTAATAAACTCTTAAAAAAATGTAATGGAAAGGAGATTTTGCAGCATATATTATGTTAGTAGTTGGTTGCTTTTTAAATAGGGATAAAAAACAAAGAAATTATATACTCCTGAAAATTATATACTCCTGATCCTTGTTCTTGTGGTAAAATATGGCATAATATATAGAAATTATGTTATAGAAAAACTATCTAGGATAAGGGCTCCTCATTGGGGCTTATGAAAGAGTTTGAGAAAGACTTCACTCTAAAAATATACCTTTGTGAAAAAATTATTTTATGTATAGATATGTTCATTTTCTTAAAACTGCAAATAATCGTATAGTGCTCTGGGATATTACTACATGATCAGTGTTATTTTCATCTTGTGGTGATATATAGAAGACTTTATTCATATTAGGAGCTAAAGAAAATGGGTTCTTCTATTTTGATTATGAATATTTTTTACATCAAGTCAAGTAGCTACATAATTACAGGCATATAAGAGGCCTTCAAAAAGTTCATGGAAAGACTTGTATTTTTAAAATTCCATTTTTTCACAAACTTTTTGGAGCACCCACATATATATATATATTCACACACACACACACATGCACATATATATCTCAACATAGCTTATATAATCTTTAGTTTTTCTCTCATCACAACATGACAGGACACAAAAACCAAAGTGTTTCTTATGTAATGTTCCTGCCAATGGGAGTATGAAGCTAATAAACTTGAAGGAGCATGCTGTGTGGGTGCATTCTGAAATCATTGTTGGATTATATGAGTAATCTTAAATTAAATTTTGTGAGGGGCTCACCATTTAGCTCAGTTGGTTAGAGTGTAGCCTTGTAACACCAAGGTTAAGGGTCTGGATCCCCTGCTGGCCAGCTGCCCCCCCAAAAATGTTTTTGTGAGGATAAGACTCAATTTGTAAACAATAAAACTTTACTAGTTGTTAGTTTTGCCCCATCTGGAAGTTTTATGTTATCAAGTGCTATGGTTTGAATGTCCTCTCAAAAACTCATGTTGAAATTTAATTGTCATTGTGACAGTACTAGGAGGTGGGGCCATTAAGAGGTAATTAGGCCATGAGGGCCCTGCTCCCATGAATAGATTAATATCCTTATCACAGGAATGTGTTCATTATCACAAGAGTGGGCTGTTCAGAAAGTGAGTTTAACCCTCTCTTGCTCACTTGCTGTCTCATGCAGCAAGAAGGCCCTCCCCAGATGCCAGTCCCTTGATCTTGGACTTCCCAGCCTCTGGAACTATAAGAAATGTCTCTGTTCTTTACAGATTACTCAGTCTCAGGTATTGTGTTATAGCAGCATAAAATGAACTAAGACATCCAGCAAGAAAAGTCAGGCATATTAGCGATATCTTAGTGACATCATGTACCCTGAAAATGATTTATTCATGTTTTAGCTTGGAATAGAGGAAGAAATGGAAGTAGGAGTTTTGTTGGATGTTGACTTTTAATGGATAACCATCTGTCCTCTACTTTCACTATTTATTGGTTGCCTGTGCACTTAGAAAAAAAACACACTTAGGCTTTTCAAGATGGCGGCGGCTACGGCGGCTGGCGCGGAGTAGCTGAGGTGGAAAAGGTGGCCACTGGGCCTCAGGCAGCCGGGAAACTTGTGGACCTTCCTCTCGCCATCTCTTAAGGGAGGACCGCTGCTGCTGACCGGTCGTGGGGGGTGACCGCCACTTTGCCCCCCGGCAGGAGAGGCTGCCTCATTTACAGGAAACAGCTTTGAAGTGTGGAGCAGGAAAAGAACTGTTTCTTAGCTGCAAAAGCGAGCCTCGAAACAGGGAACACGGCGCCAGGGCTGCTGTGGATGCAGCCAGGATCCTGGAGGCCAGGGCCGCGCTGAAGGCGGCCAGCTGCCCTATTCAGGATTCGAGGTTTCAGGCCGGCATTAAAGAAGATTCCTGGGAGCGCCCGAGCCGCACCGCGACTGAACAGCCCGAGGCGGCAGCGCCGAGAACTGGGAAAGGCGGCAAACCAGAGACAGAGAGCGAGCACCCGACCTGGCACAGCACTGTGAGTGATCCCTGGCACAGCTCTGTTCTGGGGGTGGATGCCCACGCGGCTCCCGCCTGCACCACCAGGCCACTCACTGCCCCGGTGCTGCCTCCATTTTCCCAGGTGCGGGCAGCTCCGCCCTGCTCGGCCATCACTGAGCCCTCCCACTTGCTTGGCCTGGCGCCGGGCTTTCCGGAGCCTGCGGACCGACCTCCGCTCCAACTCCCTCCGCAGTTCTCTGGCGGGGCTGGTGGCGGGGGGTGTCCTGGGCCAGTGGCGGAAGGGCAAGGAAGTACGGGCGGGCCACTGTCACTCCACCATACCCTGGACTCCGGCCCCAGGTAAACTCCCTGTTACTGGGAGGCAGATACCATCTCTGCGGCCACCAGTTTGGAAAAAAGCCTAACGAATTTCTGGTTGGGAATAGTGTGGTAGGAGAGTTCCCAGGTCCGCTTGAACCGGCCGAAGACCAGGCTGCAGGTGGGCGCTAGACTCGGTTTATACTGGGGGGATACAAAGGTGAACAAGACCCGAGAAAGATCTACATAGTGCTACAAAGGCACCCAGAGAGACCGGTCGTCTGTGCCCAGCAGAAACCTGGTAGACTTCCTGGGCGAGGCAGTGCCGAGCAGGGTCTTGAAGGCCCAGCTGATAGACGAGGGGTGCAGAAGACACGCCCCAGCCCAGCACAGTGCGCACAGAGTGGGGAGACGTGCGGCCAGGGAGGCGGAGACTCGACAGAAACCACACACCCAGTGGGGTCGCCACTGCACGATCTAACAGCCTGGGCCAGAGCACACGGAACAGGGAGAAGTCCTGCACGGGAAGTGAAAGCTCAACAGAGATCAAACACCCTGTGGTACGTGATCCACCAGCCCAGCAGAGTCCAAGCTGACAAGAAAGGTGGCTCCCCGGAGAAGCCCAAGACCCGAGGCAACCACACACACAAGGCACTAGAGGCCAACTGAGCAGTCACGGAGGGAGCCATACGTAATTGGCAACCACAGCAACATCCTAGTTAGTCATTAGTCTCAAACCGGTGAACTGTGAAACCCCCGGCCACAATGAATAAACACCAAAGAAAAGATACCAGAAATACAAAAAATCAAGAAAGTACACCACCAAAAGTTAATAAATCTCAAACTCAAGATCCTATAGAACAAGAAGCCCTTGAAATGACTGACAAGGAATTTCGAGTCATAATTCTAAGAAAACTGAATGAGATACAAGAAAACTCAGCTAGACATCATGATGAAATGAGGAAAAGTATACAGGATCTGAAAGAGGAAATGTACAAGGAAATCAATGTCCTGAAAAAAAATGTAGCAGAACTTGCTGAACTGAAGAAGTTATTCAGCGAAATAAAAAACACAACCGAGAGTTTAACCAGCAGGCTTGTCGAAGTTGAAGAGAGAACCTCTGAACTTGAAGATGGGCTGTTTGAAATAACACAAGCAGACAAAAAGAAAGAAAAAAGAATCAAAGACATTGAAGAAAATCTGAGAGAGATATCAGACAACCTTAAGTGATCAAATATCCGAGTCATGGGTATTCCAGAAGGGGAGGAAAATGGAGATTCCATTGAAAACATATTCAACAAAATAGTGGCAGAAAATTTCCCAGGTATAGGAAAAATCACAGATCTTCAGATCCACGAAGCTCAACGATCTCCAAATGTATTCAACCCAAAAAGACCTTCTCCAAGACATGTCATAGTCAAATTGGCAAAACTCAGAGATAAAGAGAGAATCTTAAAAGCTGCAAGAGAGAAGCGTCAAATCACCTATAAGGGAGCCCCAATCAGGTTAACATCAGACTTTACATCACAAACCCTAAAAGCTAGAAAGGAATGGGATGATATTTTTAAAATACTAAAAGACAAAGATTGCCAGCCAAGAATACTCTACCCTGCAAGGCTATCCTTCCGAAATGAGGGGCAAATAGTATATTTCTCAGACAAACAAAAACTGCGGGAGTTCACTACCACACGACCACCCTTACAAGAAATCCTCAAGGGAGTACTGGGTTTGGTTCCTGAAAAATAACTACCACTGCCATAAAAACCCAAGAAAAATCTAAACCCGCTAGTATAATAAAAATGGCATTCATGAAGAGAAAACAAGCTAACAAAAACACTATCTACAACCTAAGGAACCAACAAACACAGAAACCAAACAGTAAATCAGAAAGCAAGGAACAAAAGACACCTAAGACAACCAAACAACCAATAAAATGCTAGGAATAAATCAATACCTTTCAATAACAACTCTTAATGTAAAAGGCTTAAATTCCCCAATTAAAAGACACAGACTGACTGACTGGATCAAAAAGCAGGACCCAACTATATGCTGCCTACAAGAGACCCACCTCACCCATAAAGATTCACACAGACTAAGAGTGAAAGGATGGAAAAAGATTTACCATGCAAACAGAAAAGAAAAACGAGCTGGAGTAGCTATTCTTATATCTGACAAAATAGACTTTAAACTAAAAACCATAAAAAGAGACAATGAGGGACACTACTTAATGATAAAAGGACTGATCCATCAAGAAGACATAACAATCATAAATATGTATGCACCCAATGTTGGATCAGCCAGATTTATAAAACAAACTCTATTAGACCTAAAGAAGGAAATAGACACTAATACCATAATAGCAGGGGACCTGAACACCCCACTGTCAGTATTGGACAGATCATCTAGGCAAAGAATCAGTAGAGAAACACAAGATCTAAACAAGACTCTAGACCAATTGGAATTGGCAGATACCTACAGAACATTCCACCCAACAACCTCAGAATATTCATTTTTCTCATCAGCACATGGATCATTCTCCAGGATAGATCACATATTAGGTCACAAATCAAGTCTCAATAAATTGAAAAAAATTGGAATTATCCCATGTATCTTCTCAGACCACAATGGATTAAAACTAGAAATTAATAACAAACGAAACTCTGGAAACTATACAAACACATGGAAATTAAACAGCATTCTACTTAATGACATATGGGTCCAAGAAGAAATCAAGCAGGAAATCAAAAAATTTATTGAAACTAATGAAAACAATGATACATCATACCAAAACCTGTGGGATACTGCAAAAGCAGTATTGAGGGGAAAATTTATTGCATTAAATGCTCACTTCAGAAGAATAGAAAGATGGCAAGTGAAGAACCTAACACTTCACCTTAAAGAACTAGAAAAACAAGAACAATCCAATCCTAAAGTTAGCAGACGGAAAGAAATCATTAAGATCAGAGCAGAACTGAATGAAATTGAAAACCAAAAAACAATTCAAAAGATCAACGAATCAAAAAGTTGGTTTTTTGAAAAGATAAATAAAATTGACAAACCATTAGCATGGCTAACAAAAAAAAGAAGAGAGAAGACTCAAATAACAAAAAATTAGAAATGAAAAAGGCGATATTACAACTGATTCATCTGAAATACAAGGAATCATTCGAGACTACTATAAACAACTATACGCCAACAAATTTGAAAATCTGGAGGAAATGGATAAATTTCTGGACACACACAAGCTCCCAAAACTGAACCCTGAAGACGTAGAAAATTTGAACAGACCAATAACAATAAAGGAGATTGAAGCTGTTATCAGAAGGCTCCCAACAAAGAAAAGCCCAGGACCAGATGGAGTCACAGCAGAATTTTACCAAACATTCAAACAGGAATTGACACCGATTCTTTACAAACTATTCCAAAAGATTGAAATGGACGCAAATCTCCCAAACTCATTCTATGAAGCAAACATCATCCTGATACCAAAACCAGGTAAAGATATAACCAAAAAAGAAAACTACAGGCCGATATCCTTGATGAATATAGATGCAAAAATCCTCACTAAATTACTAGCAAACAGAATACAGCAACACATACGTAAAATTATTCATCACGATCAAGTGGGATTCATCCCAGGGATGCAAGGATGGTTCAACATATGCAAATCAATAAATGTTATACACCATATTAATAAACTCAAACACAAGGACCATATGATCATCTCTATAGATGCTGAAAAAGCATTTGATAAAGTTCAGCACTCATTCATGACAAAGACCCTCTATAAGTTAGGTATAGAGGGAAAGTATCTCAACATAATTAAAGCCATATATGCCAAACCCACAGCCAATATCATCCTGAATGGGGAAAAGCTGAAAGCTTTTCCTTTAAGAACAGGAACTAGACAAGGATTCCCACTCTCACCACTCCTATTCAACATACTGTTGGAAGTACTAGCCAGAGCAATCAGAGAAGAGAAGGAAATAAAGGGCATCCAGATTGGAAAAGATGAAGTCAAACTGTCCCTGTTTGCAGATGACATGATCCTATATATCAAACAGCCTAAAACCTCTACAAAATAACTGCTGGAATTGATAAATGATTTCAGCACAGTAGCAGGATACAAAATCAACACACAAAAATCAGTAGCATTTCTTTTCTCCAATAGTGAACATGCAGAAAGAGAAGTCAAGAAAGCCTGCCCATTTACAATAGCCACCAAAAAAATAAAATACTTAGGAATTGAGTTAACCAAGGAGGTGAAAAATCTCTATAATGAGAACTACAAACCACTGCTGAGAGAAATTAGACAGGATACAAGAAGATGGAAAGATATCCCATGCTCTTGGATTGGAAGAATCAACATAGTGAAAATGTCCATACTACCCAAAGTGATATACAAATTCAATGCCATCCCCATCAAAATTCCAAAGACATTTTTCTCAGAAATGGAAAAAACTATCCAGACATTTATATGGAACAATAAAAGACCACGCATAGCCAAAGCAATGCTGAGTAAAAAAAAATAAAGCTGGAGGCATAACACTACCTGACTTTAAGCTATACTACAAAGCTATAATAACCAAAACAGTATGGTACTGGCATAAAAACAGACATACTGACCAATGGAATAGAATAGAGAATCTAGAAATCAACCCACACACTTACTGTCAGCTGATCTTTGACAAAGGCACCAAGCCTATTCAGTGGGGAAGGGACTGCCTCTTCAGCAAATGGTGCTGGGATAACTGGATATCCATATGCAGGAGAATGAAACTAGATCCATACCTCTCACCGTATACTAAAATCAACTCAAAATGGATTAAGGATTTAAATATACACCCTGAAACAATAAAACTTCTTAAAGAAAACATAGGAGAAACACTTCAGGAAATAGGACTGGGCACAGACTTCATGAATACGACCCCAAAAGCACGGGCAACCAAAGGAAAAATAAACAAATGGGATTATATCATACTAAAAAGCTTCTGCACAGCAAAAGAAACAATTAACAGAGTTAATAGACAACCAACAGAGTGGGAGAAAATATTTGCAAAATATATATCTGACAAAGGATTAATATCCAGAATATATAAGGAACTCAAACAACTGTACAAGAAGAAAACAAGCAACCCGATTAAAAAATGGGCAAAAGAGCTAAGTAGGCATTTCTCTAAGGAAGATATACAAATGGCCAACAGACATATGAAAAAATGCTCAACATCACTCAGCATCCGGGAAATGCAAATCAAAACCACATTGAGATACCATCTAACCCCAGTTAGGATGGCTAAAATCCAAAAGACTATGAACGATAAATGCTGGCGAGGCTGCGGAGAAAAAGGAACTCTCATACATTGTTGGTGGGACTGCAAAATGGTGCAGCCTCTATGGAAAATGGTATGGAGGTTCCTCAAACAATTGCAGATAGATCTACCATACGACCCAGCTATCCCACTGTTGGGTATATACCCAGAGGAATGGAAATCATCAAGTCGAAGGTATACCTGTTTCCCAATGTTTATCGCAGCACTCTTTACAATAGCCAAGAGTTGGAACCAGCCCAAATGCCCATCATCAGATGAGTGGATACGGAAAATGTGGTACATCTACACAATGGAATACTACTCAGCTATAAAAACGAATGAAATACTGCCATTTGCAACAACATGGATGGACCTTGAGAGAATTATATTAAGTGAAACAAGTCAGGCACAGAAAGAGAAATACCACATGTTCTCACTTATTGGTGGGAGCTAAAAATTAATATATAAATTCACACACACACACACACACACACACACACACACACACACACACACACACACACAAACTGGGGGGGGGGAAGAAGATATAACAACCACAATTATTTGAAGTTGATACGACAAGCAAACAGAAAGGACATTGTTGGGGGGGAGGGGGGGAGGGAGAAGGGAGGGAGGTTTTGGTGATGGGGAGCAATAATCAGCCACAATGTATATCGACAAAATAAAATTTAAAAAAAAAAAAAAAAAAAAAGAGGTGATTAAGTCATGAGGGCTCTGCCCTTGTGAATAGATTAATATCATTATTGCGGGAGTCGGTTTGTTATTTCGGGAGTAGGTTTGTTATCGAAGTGAGTTTATCCCCCCCTTGTACCCTCGTGCTCTCTGACCCTTCCACCTTACATCATGGGATCATGCAGTAAGAAGTCCCTTGCCAGATGCTGGCTCCTTGATCTTGAACATCCCAGCCTCCAGAGCTATGAGAAATAAATTTCTGTTCTTTATAAACTAAAAAAAAAAAAAAAAAAAAAAACACTTATATGATTTACATGGCTATGTCATTAGAGATATATGTATATTCTATTTTTATAGTTTCTTGATGTTAGATTTTGGGGGGAGATGATAGAGATAGCAGCCCATGCTAGTTGTCAGAAAGTGGAAACTTAGCTCAAGATTTTTCTCTTTATCTGTGTGAAGAAAAGCTTCTGATACAATATAAGGAAATGTTTGCAAGATTTTGTGTAAATGTGTTATGTGCATTTTTGTAGGAACAAGATCCATACCTCTTATTAGACTTCCACAGAAAGCCATGGCTCAAAAAAATTAATTTCTAGGTTTCTCTGGCATTTGAAACAGGAAATATAAGGTGATGCCATCTTGTTTCCTATACAAGGATTACTTGGAAACTCTATGCAAAGCTTTGAGTATAATTAGAAACAAATCAAGGCATTCCTGGGCATTGGGAAAGGCCTTAAGAAAAGCTAAGTGGTTCATGTTATTAAGATAAAATCAAATGTTAATCTATAAATGACTTCTGTTTAGTATTAAAATAAATCCTTTTATCCAGAAAAAGCAGAATCAGTGAAAAAAGGTAATCAGTATTGAAGACTTTCAGTTCCCCAGACTATCTTGAGTGTGAGTCTGTAACAGACAGCAGCTGGAGCCTGATGCAACGGAAGTTTATTTTACCGTATTCTACCCTCCAGGAGAGGGAAATCTGGAAATATTAATAATAACATGATCAAAAGTGGGATTAAGGTTAAGTCTGCAAACACAGCCAAGAGCACCTCCTTAGTATTTTTCTGCTTAATTTGAAAACCTGATGAATAGAAAAGGATGGTGACCGATGAGACTACAATAAAATAAACTTGTGTTGCGTCAGATTGGAGCTGCATCAGACTCCTACTGGAGACAGAGTTATTTGTTCCAGATACATAATTGAGTTGCAGTAATGTTTACAATTTTATTTAGAGATTTTTAAGTGATATGGTTTTGGGAGGAGCTTTTCTCTATTTTTTTTTTTTTTTTGAGAAATGTTATATATATTTTTTATCTTGGAAGAATAATCTCAAAATTGAAAAATCTTAGAGCCCACAGGAATTCAAGGGATGCAGCCACCTAGTTTAGGAGGGAAACCTTAGATTCTGGAGCCTAGAGAGCTGGGATTCAATGCTGGGCTTGCCACTTGATTTTTCAATTTTTTTTAATGGATTTACTGACTCTTGGTCCAGTGTCAGCATTTTCAGTAGATGGAATTTACATCCTGCTTTGGTTTAATCCCAAGTATCCAATCCTGATGAGACCTCTAAGAAGAGCCAGGGGCTGTTATGGTCCTTATGCCTCTCAAGTGTTTAGTAACCTCTGAAACTGTGTAGGCTTTCCTTATGGTTTGTGTGGCATTCTGTATGAACTGTGTGACCTTGGCTAACCTACTTAACTTCTGAATCTCAGTTTCCTAGTCATGAAGTAAGGATAAGATCTACCTTAATGGGTTGTTCTAAGAGCTGGACATGGTCTTATACTCGCATGTTATAGCTGGATATGGATATGGTGTATATCATACACCGTATGGTCTATGACAGCCCCTAGCACAAGCTTGGACTCAGTTGATAGCCATCTGGTTCTGACATCATTTGACATCTAGCTTCTACTTAAGCATGTTTAGAAACATGGAAGTTATCGCTTCATGAGAACACACTGCTGCAGCTCAATTCTCTTTAATAGACCAATTAATTATTGGTCCTGATTTTGTATTCCCAGAAATAGCAAGCTTTACTGCTGTTAGATATGATGAGCTTTCAAATGTTTGAGAATGGACAACATGTCTCCTGTTCTCTAGATTTTGTAGCCACAGTTCATCGAACTAGGGCAAGAGATTGTCTCAAGACCCTTCACCCTCTGTGTGCAATTTAGAATACCGATTTCTCTTTTCAGAGTGGTATCTAAAACAGGGCACAAGATTCTGGAAGTGGTTTGAGCAGCACCAGGCCAAAATGGATATTCTATCATTGGCACACTGGGCATTTATAAGCTTTGTTAGAAGATGTGGCACTTCAAATCTTGGGGCCTCAGTTTTCTCTCATGTATGGAATGCATTGTTTGAACTAAACACCTAGGATTCCTTCTTGCTGTAAAATTACAGAACTCAATATTATCCATAAGTGTGGCTATTATATTTCTTAGATATTAGAGCTCCTGTTTAATTTTACTAACAATGATTCTTTTTAATTGAGCATCTGCTTTGTGCTAGACTCAGTGAACTATTAAAAAGAAAACACAAAAATATTCCTCCTTAAGGGGCTTATATCATCTTAGTGATAAAACATGAAATAGAATTTTGTAAAAAGAAAGGATACATTTCTTGTCTTTAATCATTCTGCTTTCACATAGTGCATAGTTTTATACTTTATATCTTTCACAAAAGTTAAAGTTATTGTCAGCAGCAATACTGTATTCATTTACAGTTTATATAATTGACACTGGAAAATGAAATGTCTTATGAAAATACATTTGAGGCTGTTATCTGCAGAGACATGGAAGAAGCCACCGGTGCACCTTGTTAACATGTGTTTCAGAGCATTGGCTGGCTGAATTTGAATTAAGAATCACAGAGTATAGCTTTATATTATTTTCTTGAATGTGAAAACTATTCCTTCTTTCTGAGATAGTATCAATACCAGATCAAAGGCAGTGGTTCTCTGTGATCCAGATGATTTAACATATAGATGTTGTCTGGTAAACCTGTCTATTTTTGTCTGGCTGGGAAACATGGAAAATTTTTAGACCACCTCTTACCTTGTGAACCTCAGGCTCTGCCCTGATGTGTTGTTTCTTCTTTCCTGTGCCTGTTTGTGTTTGCCTATTACTGTTATGGACATTCATCAGCAGAGATGGGTGATGGAAAATCCTATTTCAACAATAGGACAGCAAATGAGACAGGTGAAGATGATCAGAACAATGATAGAAGAAAATCTATTGCCCTAGTGTTTTCTTTTCAAAAATGGAAGCCATGTGTGCTTTGAGATGAAACTTATCTGTGAGGTTTCTCTTCCTTAGGCTATTCCTTCCCTCTACAGGCCTCAACGGGCTCCTGCTTGGAGGAAAAGAACCAAAGAGAATTCAGGGAGCACAGAGCTGCCTTTTTCAAGGGGACTGAGGCTGCTCTGAGCCTTTGGGAGTCTCTTATCCAACCCCTGCCCCAGGCGTTGACTAACTAGAGGGGCCAGAAAGTCTGTGTGTCTCAAAAGGGGATCAGGGCAGCATCCTGACATTTTTGTTGACAAAACATTCTGCAGTATGTCTGGAATATTTTTCCCCGGGCTTGTTTCATCTTGAGCTCATTTTGCTCTAATTTATTCTGGGCTGTATGTTTCTGCATCTGTCCATTCAGATAAGAGGTGAGCGTGTATGTGTGTGTGTGTGTGTGTGTGTGTGTGTAGGTGAGTGTGGATGCTGTCCTGTGTGTAGCTGCTTAAAAGCTACAGATAAATAGGCCATTCAATGCCAAGTTAAGCTAATCCTAGATAATGTGGGGTGACCTCAAAAGGTTTAATTCTGACTTTTGTTTGTAAGGCAGAGAACTTGAGAGAGTGAGTGTGTCTCAGCATGAGGGAAGAGGACCACGGTTCACACTGGGAATAGTTCTTCCTCTGCAGGCAGATTTGTGAGCCTTCCAGTGCTGGATGTTTATTGGGATGGGTCCTGCAAAGTCTCTCCTCTCTCTTCTATCATGGCCTATTTGAGGCGATTGTCCTCCAAATGGCATCCTCTCATGAGCACTTGAAGTCGCCCTACCGTGCTAGGAGATAGTTTATGAGTTTATAATTAAGAAATTCAGTTTTACATGGGTCCTATAAGATGTATTCGTCAATTCTTCAGACAAACATGCTCCCCTGGAGATATCCCAGTGACAGGAAACATATGTATGTCATCACATCCACATAGATGTTTAAAGTCACTCTGTTATTAGTTGTGTGCCTGCTTTTGATACCCAGCTTCACCCTTACTATTACTTCACGGTTTTTGGTGTGACAATTAAGTTAATTAGGCTTGCACAAAATTGAAACTGGGTTAAAATGATGAACGCTTAAAATCTGTGGTGAAGGTAAGTATAGGAATGAGTTGAAGTAAATGTCCAAATAATTCAGTTGAAAAATTTTATTTAAGGGGAGAAGTTTAATTTTTATAATGTTTAATTTTAATGGTACGGTTTAGCTTCGTGGAATAAGTTTTCTGGGTCATTGATCAATGCCTCAATTCACTTAGCACAGATGATTTGGCAAAATATCGTCAAAGGCCTTAGAGTTATGTTGGACATGGGAGTCATGTGACATATACTAAACCTAGCTGTGAAATCCAAGATGAGAAGTCCAGTTAAGTGGGAGGTGTCTGGCAGATATGTCAGGTTGTGACAAAATGTCAGTTGAAGGAGGGAAGCTCAAGTTAAGAGGAGTGGTCAGACCCAGGTAGCCAGGGTCCACAGTCAGGGGAGTTTGACTCTGCAGAGGAGGTAGGAGTGGCCAAGCCTGAATTGGGATCCAGGGCATAGACTGCTTACTTCTTGGTCAGCCTCAAGGATGTGGGTAGTCCTGTGTCCACAAGTGTTAGAGTCAGAAGAAAATCAGAGGCTTGCGTGTGGACTTTGTCCCTAAACAGCAAGGGAAAAGGATACTGTGATATTAAGATGATTCTTAATTGAGACCTAAAGAGGAAAGACTTCAGTGACAGTGATCACTAAGTGTGTTCTCCATCTACTGGACACCCTGGGAGTTCTACAGGGGAAGAAGTCTCTTCAGGGTTATGCTCTCTGCTTGTGATCTGACTCCTACTTTTCTCTGCTCCCTTCTGTGGTTTGCTTCTTTAGATGTCCACATTCTGTCTCTTCTCTGCAATATCTGCCTCCCTATAAGCAAATTTAGAGCTCCCTTACCTTGATAAATAAAAACATCCCTTGCGTCTTAGTCTATTTGGGCTACTATAAAAAAGTACCTTAGATTGGGGGACTTATTAAACAACAGAAATTTATTTCCCATAGTTCTGGAGGCCGGGAAGTCCAAGATCAAGGTGACAGCAGATTTTGTGTCTGGTGAGGGCCCATTATTTGTAGACAGTGCCTTCTTGCTGCTATATTCTTACATGGTAGAAGGGACCACTGAGCTCCTTTAGGCATTTTTCATAAGGGCACTAATTCCATTAATATGGGCTGTGCCCTTATGATCTAATCACCTCTTAAAGGACTCATCTCTTAAAACTGTCACACCAGAGATTAAGTTTCAACATATGAATTTTGGGGGGACACAAACATTCAGGTGATAGCACCTTGATTATGCTTTTATGTTAAGCTATCATTCTATACTTCCCTTGCTCTTGCTATTTAGCACCAAACTTCCCCAAAGTTTGGTTTATACTCATTGCTTCCTTCTCATTACTACTCACACATTCAGTCCTGTGCAGCCCAGCTTTCTGTACCCCTTCCCTACTGTGGTCACCAACCCCCTGTAGTCTTCTTCTGTGGTCACTAACTCCCCTGTCATCACCAAATCCAAATAATCCTTTCTCACTCCCCAATTCTTCCGCCCCTTTCTGCTGCTTTGCATCTGACACTGTAGGGAATGTATTTCTAGCTTAAACTTCCTTCCCCTGCAGCTTCTATGGTTCTGGACAATTGTTCTTGCCTTACCTTTCTGGATATATCTTTTTCTTTCTCCTTCCTTGTCTTCTTTTCCAGCCTGAGTAGTGGGTTATTCTAAGACTCAACCTTTGGCTCTCTCTTCCAGCTCTTGGTGAGCTCTCTTGCCTTTGTGTCATGACTCCCACTTCTCAGTCTGGATTTCTGACCTCTATTTTCACTTCTAGAGGGGGTTGCGGGATAATTGGGTGGGGGACACAGGGTACAAACCCAATGTGTGGTAATGGGCAAGCTGCCAGTGTGAATCTGGCCTTCACATCTTGGATACGAGGGGTGACAACCAGCTTTGTATCTCATGAATATTCATAACCAAAAACCCCTCATGTTTATGTAAATGTTCTGCCCACTACTCAACCTTAGTATATTTAATGCTGAAATCTCCCCTCCTGTTCACCCCAGTTTTCTTTTTTTGATGTTTGTATTGTGTCCAAGGCACCAATATTTTCCTAGGTATCAAGACTCTATGCCTTGGAGTCATCTTTTCTTTCTTTTCTTGCTTGCTCTTTACATTTAATTCTTCGCCATATTCTCTCACTTCTTTCATAACACATCTTGTATCCTTTGCTTTACTTTTCTTCTGCTATGAAATTGAGTTCAGTAATTGTCTCAATGTAGTAGTTTCTGTGGCCACTCTACTCACCTGTGGTCGGCTGAATAACAGCCCCCAAAGATATCTGAGTACTAATTCCTAGAATCTCTAAATGTCACCTTATACAGTGACAGGTACTATGCAGATGTGATTGGTTAAAGATCTTGAAAGGGGGAGATTTTTCTGGATTATTCGGGTAGGCCCTAAATGAAATCATAAATCATAAGTGTTCCTATAGGAGGGAGGCAGAGAGAGATTTAACCACACATAGAAGAGAGAAGGCAATGTGACATAGGGGAGAGAGAGAGAGAAGGAAAGGGAGGGAGGGACTTAGGGATACTACCCTTTGGGCTTTGAAGATGGAGGAAGAGGTCATGAGCCAAGAAACGCTGATAATGCAGCTCTAGAAGTGGGAAAAGGGACGGAAACAATTCTCTGCTAGAGCACAGAATCACCGATTTTCAATATCTGATTTCTAGAACTGTAAGAGAATAAATCTGTGTTTTTAAAGATGCCTACTTTGGGATAGTTTGTTACAGTGGCCCTAGGAAACAAATAGGAGAGTACTTCAAAAAATTCATGGAAAAATGGAATTAAAAGATAATTTTGGGGGAGTCTGTTTTTGTGCCAGTACCTTGCTGTTTTGGTTACTGTAGTATATTTTGAAGTCAGGAAGTATGATGCCTCCAACTTTGTTCTTTTTGTTCAAGATTGCTTTTGCTATATAGGGTCTTTTCTGATTCCAAACAAATTTTAAGATTGTTTTCTTTCTTTTTGTGAAGAATGTCATTAGTATTTTGATAGGAATTGCATTGAATGTATAGATTGCCTTGAGTAATACAGACATTTTGATGATGTTCGTTCTTCTGACCCAGGAACATGGGATATCTTTCCATTTATTTGAGTCTTCGTCAATTCTTTTTTTTTACCAGTGTTTTATAGTTTTAATTGTAGAGGACTTTCACCTTCTTAGTTAAATTTAATCCTAGGTTTTAAATTTTTTTGGTAGCTACTGTGAGTGGGATTACTTTCTTGATTTATTTTCAGCTATTTTGCTATTTGTGTCCAGGAAAGCTATTGATTTTAGTGTGCTTATTTTATATCCTGCCACTATACTAAATTCATTTATTAGGTTTAGTAATTTTTTGGTGGCTAGACCAATAGAACAGAATAGAGAGCACAGAAATAAACCCACATACTTACAGTCAACTGGTTTTTAACAAGGTGCCAAAAATATTCAATGGGGAAAGCACACACTCTTCAATAAATGGTACTGGGACAACTGGATATCCACATGCAGAATATTGAAACTAGACCCCCTCTCATTAGGGTTGGACTAATGGGTACAAAACTCTGCTATCTACTCTACGTGAATCATTGTGCATATATGCATGTACTGCAACAATGCACTGGACTCCCCCCCCCCAATGTACAAGTAAATGTTAAAATTTAAAAAAATTACAAAAAATAAATAAAAATTAAAAATATGAATCTTTCCATGAACTTTTTGAAGTACCTCTGATTCATCCTACATATCATTTTGGCCAGATTAATGTTCCTAAACCACAGATTTGCTAATACCTGGTTTATCACTAAGTTTAATAGTTCAACTACGCTAAATTAACATTACTGAATACCTTCTAAGTAGTGAGTTCTGTGGATACAGACACCGATAAGACAGTTTCTGCCGGCTCCTAGTTTATATTCCTTTAGAGAAGATACATGAACCAGAAAAATTTGAGTGAAATTAATAAGGGATAGTTTACAAGCATGCAGAGGACCCTCTGGGAACACAGAAGAGGGTCAACTAGTCTGGTATTCTGGAATACAAGGCCCATAGATTAGACGGGGTGGCTGATCATGAGAGATTATGCTAGAGAGAAACTGGGAGTAAAGCATCCATGCTCCTCTTTAGAAGGAAACATAAGATATGAAAAGGACTTTGCCCTTTAAAAATGGAAATTAGCTTTTAATCAGTAAAGTTCTTGCCAGCTAGATTGAGAAGTTCTGTCAAGCACTTGGCACTCAGGGAGAAGATAAGAGTCCTCGTGGTGCCAATAAACTTTAGAATTTACTTTCTTGTTACACACAGTAAGATGCTTTGTAAGATTCCCTAGTTCTAAATGCTTATGAAACATTATTCAAATAAATTACATAAGTCATAAAACAATGGTTATTGGGAAAATTAATGATGATTCAAAAATTGTATCAGACTGGCTGGTTAGCTCAGTTGGTTAGAGCACGGTGTTGATAACACCAAGGTCAAGGGTTTGGATCCCCGAACTGGCCAGCTGCCAAAAAAAAAAAAAAAAAAAAAAAAAAGAGAAAATTATATCAATTGATGCGAACAATAATTTTAATTTTGTATTTATTTTTATTGTGGTAAAATATATAATGTAATAATTGTCATTTTAAGCATTTTTAAACATATAGTTGTATAGAATTACATTCACAATACTGTGTGACTGCCACCTCTATCTATTTCCAAAACTTTTCCATCACCCTAAACATAAACTCTGTAGCCATTAATCAATAATTTTTCATTATTTTCTCATTACTCCTCTCCCCATGCCCTCTTCCTGCCTCCTGCCCCCAGTTTCTGGTAACCTCTAATCTACTTCTGTCTCTGAAATTTTTTCTTTTCAATTTATTTTTGCTTAATTGACCCATGATAATTGTATATATATATATATATGGAGCACAACGTGATATGGTCATCACTAAGTGTTTCTGAAAGAAGCATTGTATTCAAAGATTACGAAAACCTCAATTTGTGGTTTTCTTATTACAAGAGTCATGCTGCTTTTTATTTCCCTACTGCAGGATATATTTGAAAGTAAAACGATCTTGACTTTTTTTTTTTCCTGGAACTGAAACTTAACCTAATGCTTTTGGTTATGCTTGTTTCTTCTTCCACAGGGTGAAGGAGTCAGACCACGGAGAGCCTTGTAGGTCACACTACAGGGTTTAAAATATTTCCTGTTGGTGGAAGCCCATGAAAGAGAAATTATTTCAAATTTTATTTTCAATTGTGGCAAAATGCACATAACATAAAATTTACCATATTAACCATTTCTTAAGTGTGTGATTTAGTAGTGTAAGGTACGTTTACATTGTTGTACAACCAGTCTCCAGAACTCGTTTCACATCTTGCAAAATGACAACTCTGTGCCCATTAAACAACAAACAACTCCATATTCCTCCCCACCCCCAGCCCTTGGCAGTCACCATTCTACTTTCAGTCTCTACGAATTTTACTAATCAACGTACCTCATATGAGGGGAATCATACAGTATTTGCCTTTGTGTGCTTGCCTTATTTCACTCAGCATGATCTCATCAAGGATCATCTATGTTGTAGCATGTGTCAGTATTTCTTTCCTTTTTAAGGCTGAATAATATATCATCATATATGTTTGTAGTATATATATATCATATATATGATAATATATCATATATATACACACACACACACAATGATATATATGCTGTATTTTGTTTGATGGACCCATGTTGCTTCCATGTTTTAGCTATTGTGAATAATGCAATTGTGAATGTGGGTGTGCAAATATCTCTTTGAGACCCTGCTTTCTTTTGGTTATATACTGTATTAGTCTGTTTCTGTCTCTTATAACAAAATACCTGGAACTGGGTAATTTTATGAAGAAAACAAAATTTATTGCTTATAATTTCTGAGTCTGGGAAGTCCAAAGTCCAGGGAACACATGTAATGAGGGTCTTGGTGGTGGTGACAGTGACCCAGGGGTCATGGCAGAAATGGTGGAGCAGAGAGAGGGAGACTCTAACGTGTGCTCTTCTTTTAAAGCCCTCCAAATGACAACCCTGACCACCATTATTAATCCATTCACTAAGGCATGGTCCTATAGTCCAATCACCTCTTCAAGGCTCTACCTTTCAATTATCACAATAGGACTTCTCATCCTCAACAGTTACAGTGGAGACCCAAGCCTCAATGAGGTTGGGGGTGTGTGGGCATCCAATCCACAGTATATACCCAGAAGTGGAATTTCCACATCATATGGTAGTTGTACTTCTGAGTTTTTGAAGAACTGCCATACTGTTTTCCATAGTGGCTACACCATTTTTTTTATTCCCATGAACAAGGGTTCCATTTCTCCATATCCTTCCTGATACTTGTTTTCTTTCTGTCTTTTTGATAGTAACCACTGGTTCCTATCAAATGGTGCAAGGTGGTATCTCGTCGTAGTTTTGAATTGCGTTTCTTTAGTGATTAGTGATGATGAACATCTTCTCATGTGCTCATTGGCCATTTGGAGAATCATGAAAGAGAATTCAAACAAGGACATGACATAGTCAGATTTGGGTTTTGGAAAGGTGATAATGATTATGGAGAGACATGAACAAAGGTAGGGCAACAAGGTAGGATGCTCTCATAGCTTCTGTATTAATGCTCATTCCTTTCAAAGAAAAGCCTAATTATATTGGCATTTAATTCCATCCACTCACTAGCCTCAGTCTTCTTTCCAAATTTCACTTGTTGCATCTTTCCATGAACTATATGTACTCCTCAGCTGGGTCATATGTCCTTCTAGCATTCCTATCTTGTGCCTTTGTGATTTTTTTTTTTTGTATCAAAAGTGTACTTATCTCTCCTTTTCTTACCTGAGTATAGCTATATAGCTTTCCTTTAGGATACATCTTGGTTTCTCTCCTCAAATATTATTCTGATTGCCCCAGTTTGATGGGTTCTCTCTTTTGCGGATGGTTGTGGCTTTTATTTAGCACTTATCATGTGTTATCCTGACTCACTATGAGTTACATGAGTCAATCTGGGTCACTATGTGTGTATGGAATTATAAAATTCATGAGAGCTTGGATATTTTCTTGTATATTATGTCTATATATACAGAACTTATAATTTTTTTGTGTAATAATCGGTAAGTGTTGCTGATAATAAAAATGAGTTTGGGAAAACTTTGCATTAGGTCACATTTATACAACTGAAATTATCTGCATAATTTGGCTTTTTATGCATGTAAAGTTATGGTTTATTAATTCAGTCTCAAAATTACAATTACTTTCTCTCAAAATACTCAGATTTTGTAGGCAGTAGAGTGTCAATGTTTTAGGAAGAAAAAATAACATTATTTTTGAACATCTTTATGGGCCAGAATAGTACTAGGCACGTCATATGTGCTATTTAATCCTCACAATAATTCTTTGTGGTAGAAATTAATACCGTGTTTTAAAATAAGGAGGTTTAGGAAAGTTCAGGAAGATTAGAGTAAGGAAAGACTGAAGTCAGAGAGACAGGAGAGGCTGCTGTTGTAAGGATCCTGGACAGAATGTTCAAGTGCTGAATTAGCCCAGTTTTGTGAGAACGGGAGGTAGAGAATGAATTCTAGAATGTTCAGGAGGTAAAATAAACATTTTGTGTCTGGTTGAGAGGAGCGGGGAGACACAAATCTCAAGCTTCTGGCTTGAGGCACTCAGTGGAATTTGGTGCCATTCACTAATACAGTACAGAAAAAGGAGCAGAACCACAGAATTGAGGTTCCTCTGGGGCAGTGGAGTGAAGATACCCAAAGAAAAGCAATTACAGAATTTAGGACAGCAGTCTGGCTGAAGAGGCACTCAGAGTCACTCAACAAATGTACCCATCCATTCAACAAGTATTGTTCATACCGTACCAACCGTGGGGGCAGTGGAGCAGCCAGCAATAAGACAGTGCATTGCCTGCCTAGACTAAAACTAAATAAGAGTTGGTCTTTTTATTACCATCAGGGCCACAATGCTAGTGATAAAATTACTCTTCCCTGAAAAAACCTTTTGTTGGTGTAAATCCTAGACAATTGCTGCAGTTGCTGTTGAGCTCTAACAATATGTTTGCAAGCTTCAGATTAGCACATTTTTATTCTTTCTCCCTTCATAAACATTGTCTTCTGTATTAATTCGAAGAACTGCCATTATATACAGCCTCTGACACCTGCGAACTCAACCACATGCTTTTGTTTCAAGAGTAAGTTTATGATTGTTTGGAACGGTTCAAAGTCATTCCGAGAGCGAGAGCGGTTTCTTTCTCCATCCCCTGAGATACTACATATTTTTGCATTTGAACTATGCAAATAAATAAATCCACGATGTGAGCACAGTGAATTGTGAAGACAAAGCAACAGAACTTGGGTGATGCTAATTCTGTGATACCATTTGACAGTTTGGAGTTTTTAATTTTGTACTTCAATTTAAAACAGTAAATCTGAGTGTGAAACTGGAAAGTCTGAATTTCATTCCTGCATGAAATATTTTACTGAATTTGAATAATGCTTTAAAATTAAAATTTATTCTGTTTTTTCTTTTTTTTAGACATGCATGTTTCTCCTGCTTTGTTTATTTTATTTATTTATTTAGTTTTTTTTGTGGCAGCTGGTTCATATGGGGATCCAAACACTTGAACTTGGCATTATAACACTGCACTCTAACGCAACTGAGCTAACATGCTAGCCCTAAAATTTATTCTTTATTGTACACTGTATTAAAATTAAAAAGTAAATTAAGAAAATAATGATTACCATTGATGATTCCATGTTTAGTAAGAACAGTTTTGTTGGGTAGAGGGCAGTGTTAAATAATGATCTGGTGAGAATGTCAGATATGCTAGGGGGGCCACTGCTTTTCATACACCTCTGTGTCCGAGGAACTGTTCTAGGCCCTGCAGACTCAGCAGTAAATAAAGCCATGAGGATTTAAAGGTTGGCATGGATAAGATAGCCCAGAGAGGATGTGTAAGAGAAGTCAAGATGACCCAGTCCAGAGCTATGGAAAACAGCAGCTTCTAAGAGGTGGACTGCAAAAGAAGAGGATTCCCAGAGACAGACAAGGAGTAGATAGAGTGGCAGGAGGAGAGGAAAGAGAGAGTAGAGTCAGGGGCATCAGTGGGGAAGAAGTTTCAGGAAGGATGGGTGGTCGACAGCAGTTAATATGACTCAGAAGACAAAAAGAAAATGGCTGGGAAGTGCCTGTTGGCAAGACCTTTCGAAGGTGATCTGTGACTTTCCTAAGAACATGTCAGTGGTGAGAGACCCCTGAGGAGAGAATGGAGGGGGGTGAGGTTCTTTAAAAAGTCTTTGCTCTCAGTGGCAGAAGTAAGACAGGGCAGTTCAAGACAAGAAAGCACTACAGAATAGAGGGGGCATTGAATTATTTTTACGGATTCTAAAAGAAATGCATATATAGTTGAAAATGTGGGTAAAATTGAAAATTGAAGGAATGACAAACTCATGTTCTCAACCCTCTCCTGTGAGATAACAAAACCTCAGGCCCAACTAAAAGTGCCCCCATCCATTATTTCGGTACAGACTCCGGGTGCTATTTTATCTCTGTTTTACTTTTCCTGCTTCGGGTCCCAACTGCCCACACCTACTGGCCATAAGGCTACTTGGAAGGCCATCACTGCCACCACCTATAAGAACTTTGGTATCTATGCTGAGGGCACCTTCCAGAAATTTCTGGGCTCCATCTGGAGGCAGAACCTGCACCAACTCTGAGCCATGTATATATGACCAGCTGGGCCTCCAAGGAGCTCAGTCTAGCCCAGAGTCACTTGCTGTTGTGGGGAAGACCTCTGTTACCCTCTGGCTACTCCCTGTCCCCCACTGTCTCCTTAACCAAATGTGCAGTACAACCCAAGTAACTAATAAATATTTCCTCCATTATTTTCCTTTCCCCTGAATTTCTGCCCTTTCTCTCAAAAGCGGTCTTCTCTTCGCACAGTGCTGCCCTCTCCTCTTCAGATTTTCAGCCTCAGATTTTCTAAACTTCCCCACTTGAGCAGCCTTCTCCTTACCCATGCATAATTTAAAAGACTCTCTATAGCATTTCTTTTTCTCCAAAGGACCTCTCTGCAATTAAAGGTGAATTCAAATGTGAATTCACATTCAAATTCCAACCCTTGTTAAACAGAAAGTACTTGAAACTGAAATTACATTTTTTTTCCCTGACTTCTATTCTTCCATTATATCTTAGGACATATTTTTATTCATGACTTAAGCACAAAGTACTCTACTAGGTGCTGGCCTTTTCTCCAGCAATTTCTGTAAAATGGAGAAAAAAAAGAAAAAAAAAAAAGAAAAAATATAAGTTGACCTTTAATCTCACCCAGAGATCTTACAGATTATTCTTTTTTAAGTTTTAGCACATATTTGATGCTATATAAATACATGTTGGCAGTATATAGAAATAAATACAGAAATTAAAATATTATAAATGTAGATTTTTACTATCGTTTTTTTGCAAAAAATTAGTAAAATTTTTCTAGATCTTAACTGTTCGTCAGATTTTTCTTTTATCGTTCTATATCATTTAAATTATATATGTAGGATAAATATTAGCTCACTTCATGATTGTTGGCCATTTAGGCTGTTTTTATAGTGCGATGAATTTCCCACACATAAATATTTGCTTGCATTTCTACTAGTTTTCATTGGATACATTTCCAAAAGAAGAATCTTTGAATCAGAGGCTTTACAACAGTGCTCCGTGCATAGTAAACATCCAGTAAATATTTGTGAATAATTTGAATATAGGTTTTTGGTACTTATCTCTGAATTGTCTTTCAGGAAGATTCTACAACTGAATACTTCCCTACAAATGCCACTGCCTCCCTTGGGCCCGGATTTCATTGTATCCCGTTTCATATTCAGTATTCTATCTTTTAGTTTCTGCTAACCATTTTATATGTGTCCATAATGTCTTGTATTTAAAGTCCATATTCCTTTGAATACTAGTGAGGCTGCCTACACTTTCTCTGCTTACTTGCCTTAATGCCGTTGTCAGTAGCCTACACCTGTGTAGAGATTTGCAAGTCTGTCTGTAGGTTGGTGGGAAGGGGCCACTATATACCCTTACCTGGTCTGTTCCTGGTCTGTTGGGTTGAATCATGGCCCCCACCAAAAGATATATTCGGGTCCTGGCTCCTGGTATCTGTGAATATGACTTTACTTGGAAATAGGCCCTTTGCAGATGTAATCAAGTTAAGATGAGGTCATACTGGATTAGGGTGGACCCTAAATCCAGTGACTGGTACTTTTGGAGAAGAGGGATACAGAGATAAACAGACACACAGAGGGGAGAATGCCAGCAACCTGCAGAAGTGAGGAGAGAAGCATGAAATAGTTTCTCCCTTGGATCCCCCAGAAGGAATCAATCCACCAACACCTTGGCCTTCTGAACTTTTGGCTTGCAGAACTGAGAGACAATAAATACATTTCTGTTGTTGAGAGCCATTCAGTGTGTGGTGCTTATTAAGGCAGCCCTGGGAAACTGACATACTTTGCTTAACATAGTTTAGGTGGCTGGGGGAAGAGGCCCATTCAGCTTATCTTTGCTTTATTTCCCCTGGAGCTTATTCTCTAAGGGGCATCTCACTGCTGTGACACTCACTGGGTATGTAATATTTTATACCAAAGCTTAAATCCTTGTCTAGGGATGGGGTGGGCTGAAAAAGCAGAGCCATTGCCCAAGTATTCCTGAACAATAGCTCTCTCTCTACCTCTCCAATTCTCTGGAAAGCCGATCTCCCTAGGATGCCCTTTGCCAATTTTTTTCTACCTAGACATTTGTCTTTTTCTTATTGATTTGTAGTATTTCTTCATATATTAAGGAAATCAATTGTTCATTTGTATTCCTTGTTGCAAATATTTTTGTTTTTTACCTGTCATTTTGTTTGTGATTTTAGATAGTAAAAAAACTTTTGATATTTATCTATACAAATCTCTATCAATCTATTTATCTATGTATCTGTCATCTAAACATTTCTTCAAATTTCAATTGCTTTATGCCATGATAGTCTTCCCTGTGTAAATAAATATGTATATATAAATATACATATTTATTCCCTGTATATACAAATATGTCCATGTATATATTTTTACAGTTAAAAAAATTTTTTAAAATTTTATTTTATAGAAGTATTTAGTTTAGTGCACTTCCTTCAAACAAAACCTTACTTGGAAAGCTGAATATGTGGAACAGACAGGCATAGCTCCTTATGATGAAGCAGGATGAGAAGCCTGGGACCCCATCTTTCCCTTGCAGTGGCTCCAAGGTATTGCTATGGAATAGAACTTGACAGCATAATATAAAACCACTGCATTAATACAGAAAACCATGACTTTAGTAGAATAAATTATTTATAGATAGAATAAGTGATGTGAAATATTTACTTTGTTTTTTCACTCCATGAATATTCAACTCTTCCAGTGACATATTAGATGGGACCCCTCTTTCCTCCTTTTACCTGGGACTGCAGGTTTCTATGTGGAGAGACCTGCATCAGAGTAACACTCCTTGCCTCTCAGCCTCCACATTCACTCCTCCAGGGTAGGTGTATCTGACAGGTAGGTAGGAGAGAAGCTGAGCATGTGGGTTTCATCCTTTCCCTCCACCACCTTGTGGATCCACCTTACTGCAGATCTGCATTCTGGACTGTTCTCTGCCAATGTCCTAAGGAAGATGGTCTTATAGGGTTCTCCTGAAGTTTTCCAGATTTATATGTGACTGGCTAAGGAAGTTTAATTCTGGGGAGAATTTTTGGAAGTCTCATTCAGACCACACATCAAAACTAATTGAAGCATATTCTTCAATTTAGCTTTTATCAGAAACAAAGTACCCAGAAGATACTTTGATCTCCATCTCTCAACCTCTTGGATATTCTCATCACGTGGGAAAGAAAGGAATATTATTATTAACCTTTAAAATTCCAACTCCACTTAGTGAATAATCCTTTCCTTATTAAGTTATAATGTTAATTTTATTAAATAATAAATCCACATGGTTTTAGAATATGCTCTTCTGTTCCATTCATCTGCCTTCTTATTTTCATTATGATATTCATTTAAAATTTTTAATCATTAAAAAACTCTTTCTAATAAACTTTAACGCCATTTTATCACGTTCCAAGAAGCTGTCCAGCATTTTAAGTTGAGTGGGTAAGCCTATCAATTTGGAGAAACTAAAATGTTTTAATAGTCAGTTTTACAGCTCAGGAAAATGTTATATGTCTCCATTGTTTCAAATATCTGTAATATTTCTCAGTTAAGTTTGGTGATTTGTATTTATTAAAATATTCTACTACTTTAAAATAAGTTATTTTCTAAAAGCTTTTAAAGTTGGAAATTGGTATTAAATTTAATGAAATTCTTTCAGATAATGTTTTATTGTTGAACCTTATCTTATAATACATAATCTTAACGAATTTCCTAATGTTTACTATTAAGCAATCTTGAAACATGTGGGTGAAACCCTTTTCAATTATGGTAGATAATTCTTTTAATATTGCTAAATTATTATTTTTGGTCCATAATGATTTAGGATTTATGTTATGATTTAAAATTGATTTAGGATTCATGTTTTGTGATTAAAGTTTATATTTCTTATTGAAGTTTTGATATGTGTCACAAAATTATTAAGTAGCTTTCTATATTTTTGACCTGGAATAGTTCACCTAGTAAGGAAATTATCTATGCTTTAAAGCTTTTCAAGATTATTCCCATGAAACCATTTGGCCACTTAGGAGGATAGTTTTCTGATAATTCTTCCCTGATTCAGTTTATTTTATTATTATTATTGCACAATTGTAGATTTTGAGTTGATTTCCTATGATGGATGTTTTAGTACATTTTGTGAATTTCAGTATTTTCAAATTTAGTGTTATATAATCACCAGAATATTATCCTTTTACTTTTTAGATACTTTTGCTATTTTGTTGCAGCCACGTTTCAGTCATTTTTTGTGTGTTTTTTTTTCTTTATTACATTTTGTTTATTTTCTGCAATGTTCATGATGACATGATGAGTACTCATTAAATAATTACTTTCTATTTTTTCTTACTTGAAATAATGCATATTCTTTGGAGAAAATGTGACACACAAACACTTCATTGATTGTTCTAAAAGATATATTTTTACATATGACCTTTATAATTTATATATATATACATAAAAGGTCTTCATATACTTCATGGAAGGATTCATATTATTTTTTAATCCAGTTTTCCACAATCTTTTTGAAGTACACTTATATGTATACACACATGTTTAGCAGTCAATTTAAAATATGTAATAGGAATAAGGGACAAATGTAATTATAATTTTTGTAACCTTACTTTTGTGTATAAAATTTTGAACTTAGAATTAAATACTCTTTTAGATAAGGGATTTTCAACCTAAGGATCAGTTAAAATATCTTAATTGCTTTAGTTCTTATTGTTGAATATTTATTTTGTTCTCCAATTTCTACCATCATGAAAATGCTAAAATAAATATATGTGGAGCTAAATGTATAATTGTTTTCTTGGGATAAATTCCTATTAGTGGGATTGTTGGGTCAAAGTGTATGAAGCTTTAACAAGCTGCACACACACACACACATACATATAGCCATATATACATAACTATGTGTATATATATAATTTGGTTATATGTATATGTATTACAAATATATGTACATATAATTTTTTCCCTAATTGTCCTCGATAAGGTTTTCAGTGATTGTACTATCGGTAGCAGTGTGTGTGAGTGCCCAGTTTCCTGGATAATCTTCAAACAGAACATCATCACTTGAAAATAAATTTCCTGAATGGTGATGTCACCAAGATGGTAGACTGGATGATCCCCAGGATCACTCCCTTCCACAAGGAAACAACTTATATCAATTAAAACATAAAATTAGCATCCTGAAACCATTGGAACTCAGGGGAAGAGGAGGAAAAACATGCTGAGTCCACAAAGGCATGGAAAGCCATAATGAGACACAGGAGGGTCACTCCAATCTGTCCTAGCCCGCTCCTCCCCAGTTCAGTGTGGCACAGTGCGTGGAGCAGCTATCAGTGCAAGGAGTAGCTACCTGGAGATGGTGAAACTGCTGCAGCACTTTTTGCATTAAGCTACTTGGAGCCTACTGGAGAAAACAAAGCCATTGTACTCTTCCCAACTGATATCCTAGGATGCATTTGTAGGTGAATGTCTTTCCCCACAGAAGCCACTCTACAAAACTCAAAGAGGTGGCTGTTCCACCAGATGCACATATATCAATGCAAGGAAACAAGAAACATGAAAAAACAAGGTAATGTAACTCAACACAAACACAAAAAATTTCCAGTAACTGATCCCCCAAAATCAGAAATTGCTGACTTGCAGGAAAAGAAATCCAAGTTAATTATTTTAAGGAAATTCACTGTGTGATACAGTTTGGATATTTGTCCCCTCAAAGCTTATGTTGAAATTTGATTCCCAATGTGGCAGTGTTGAGAGGTGTTTGGGTCACAGGGACTGATCCTTATGAATAGATTAATACCCTCCCTGGGATGGGGCATAGTGAGTGAGTGAGTTCTTGCTTTATTAGTTCCTGTGAGAACTGGTTGTTTGAAGAAGGCTAGGACCGCAACCCCCTCTCTCTCTTGCTCCCTCTCACCATGTGATCTTGCACTCACTGGCTGCCCTCCCTTTTATGCTATGAATAGAAGCCCACACCAGAGGCAGCTGTCCCAGAATTGTGAGCCAAATAAAACTTTTTTCTTTATGAATTACCTAGTCATGAGTATTCTGTTGTAACAACAAAAACAGACTAATACACTGAGACACAGAGAATACAGAAAAAGAATTCAGTGAAACTAGAAAAGCAATTTACGATCAGAATGAGAAATTCAAGGAAGAGATAGATATCATTAAAAAACCAGAAATCTTGGTATTAAAGAATTCATTGAGCAAAATAAAAAAATACATCTGAGAGTCTTAACAACAGACTAGATCAAGCAGAAGAAAGAACTTCTGATTATGGGAATAGCAGTTTTGAAATAACACAGGAAAACCACAAAAAAGAAAAAAAGGAAAAAAAGAATAAAAAAGAAAAAAACAAAGCTTACATGATCTATGGAATACTATTAAGTGAACAGATATTCAAATTATGGACATTCCAGAAGGAGGAAAAAAAATATTTTCATTAAATATCCTATTTAATGAAATACTAGCTGAAAAATTCCCTAGTCTTGGGAAACATACAAACATTCAAATCCAGGAAGGTCAAAAGTCCCCAAGATATTCAACCCAAATAGGTCATCTCCAAGACACATTGTAGTCAAACTGTCCAAAGTTAAAGACAGGGAGAGAATTCTAAAAACAGCAAGAGAAAAATGTCTACTCACTTATAAGGGGATCTCCATTAGACTAACAGCAGATTTCTCAGTAGAAATCTTACAGGCCAGGAGAGAATGGGATGATATATTCAAAGTACTAAAAGAAAAACACTGCAAGCAAAGAATATTATACCCAGCAAAGCTGTCCTTCAGAAATGAAAGGAAAACAGAACAGTCTTTTTCAGACAAGCAAAAATTAAAGGAATTTATCACCACCAGACCAGCCTTATGATAAATTCTCAGGGGAATTATACATCTTCAAGGGAAAGAACAATAAAAAAACATCATGAAAACACCCGAAAATATAAAACTTACTGGTAGAGTAGATGCACAGATTAGAAAGAGAAAGAAATAAATTCTTATCATCACAGAAAACCACCAAACCAGAAGGGTAAACAAGTTGTTCCTGTTTGCAGATGGCATGATTTTGTAAGTAGAGAAACCTGAAGACTCTACCAAGAAACTTCTAGACCTGACAGACAAATTCAGTAAAGTTGTAGGATATGAAATCAATATACAAAAATTGGTAGAACTTCTTTATACCACCAATAAACTTACAGAAAAAGAAATCAAGAAAGCTGTCTCATTAATAATAGCAACAACAACAACAACAATGAGAACTATAAAACACTGATTAAAGAAATCAAAGAAGACACACAGAAATAGAAAGACATCCCATGCTCATGGATTGGAATAATCAATATTGTCAAAATCACCATACGTTCCAAAGCAATCTATAGATTCGATAGTCTCCATCAAACTACCAATGATATACTTCACAGAAATAGAAAAAAACAATTAAAAAATGTATGTGGAACAACAAGAGACCCTTAATAGCCAAAGTAATACTAAGCAAAAAGAATGAAGGGGGGGTATCACCCTCCCTTACTTCAAAATATACTACAAAACTATAGTAATCTAAAAAGCATAGTATGGCACAAAAGAGTCATACAGACTAATGGAACAGAATAGAGAATTCAGAAACAAATCAATGTACCTATAGCCAACTGATTTTTGACAAAGAAGCCAAGAACATATATTGGGGAAAGGACAGTCTCTTCAGTAAATGGTGTTGGGAAAATTGGAGATCCATATGCAAAAGAATGAAACTAGACGCCTATCTCATACCACATACCAACATCAACTCAAAATAAATTAAAAACTTAAATGTAAGACCTGAAATTATAAAACTTCTAGAAGAAAACATACGGGAAACACTTAGGGACATAGGACTGGGCAAATATTTTATGAATAAGACCCCAAAAGCACAGGCAAGAAACTAAAAATAAATGGGATTATATCATACTAAAAATCTTCTGACCAGCAAAAGAAACAATAAACAATGTGAAAAGACAACCTACAGAATGGGAGAAAATATTTGCATACTATGCATCTGACAAAGGATTAATATCCAGAATATATAAAGAACTCAAAGAACTCAATAGTAATAATAACAACAATAATAATAAGTGATTTAAAAAATGGGCAAAAGAAGACATAAAAATGGCCAACAGGCATAAAACAAATGGTCAACATCATTAATCATCAGAGAAACGCAAATCAAAACCACAATGAGATATCATCTGACACCTGTTATAATAGATACTATCAAAAAGACAGAAAGTAGCAAATGCTGGTGAGGACATGGAGAAACAGTAACTCTCATACATTGTTGGTGGGAATGTGAATTGGTACAGTCATTATGGAAAACAGTATGGAGATTTCTCAAACAACTACAGATAGAACTATCATATGATCTAGCAATCCCACTACTGGGTATATATCCAAAGGAATGGAAATCAGCAAGTCAAAGGGATACCTGTACTCACATGTTTATCATGGCTCAACAATAGCCAAGAACCAACCTGAATGTCCTTTAATGGATGAGTGGATAAAGAAAATGTGGTATATATACATAATGGAATACTACTCAGTCATAAAAAAGAATGAAAGCTTGTCATTTGCAGTAACATGGATGAGCTTAGCGAGAATTATGTTTAGTAAAATAAGCCATGCACAGAGAAGGAAATACTACATGTTCTCACTCTTCATGGAAGCTAAAAAAGTTGATCTCATAGAAGTAGAGAGTAGAATAGTGGTTTCTAGAGACTGGTGGGGGGAATGGAGAAATGAGGTTGGGAAGAGTGTGTTCAGTGGATACAAAATTATAGAGGGATAGAAAGAATGGGATCTAGTGTTCTACAGTAATATAAGAAGATTACAGTCAACAACAAAGTGCTGTGTATCTTTGAATAGCTAATTGAGATGTTGTTGAATGTTTCCAGCAGAGAGGTGACAGATGTTTGAAGTGATACAAATGCTAAGCACTCTGATATGATCATTGCATACAGTATGAAAGTGCCTAAATATCCTATTGTACTCCATAAATAAATAAAATTATCATGGGTCAATTAAGTAAAATGAAAGAGAGAGAGAGAGGGAGAAAAAAAAGAGAAATAGAGAGTAGAATAGTGGTTACTAGAGGAAGGAAAAGGGCATGGGGAGAGGGTGAGGGGAAATGTTGGTAGACTGGTACAAAGTCACAAAGTTACAGTGAGATAGGAAGAATAAGTTTTGGGGCTCTAGGGTGGCTATAGCTAATAATATTGTATTGTATATTTCAAGATAGCCAGACAAAAGGATCTTGTATGTTATAACCACAAAGAAATGATGTTTAGGTTAATAGATATGCTAACTATTCTGATTAGATCATTATACAATATATGCATGTATTGAAACAACAAACTGTACCCCATAAACATGTACAATGAAAAAATAAAGTAATAAATTAAAAAAATAAAGAATCGAAAAAGACATAAACAAATGGAAAGATATCCTATGTTCATGGGTTTGGAGAGTTAATATAATCAAAACGTCCATATTACCCAAAGTAATCTACAGATTCAACACAATCCCTATCAAAATACCAGACTTTCTTCACAGAAACAGAAAAATGAATCTTAAAATTTGTATGAAACCACAAAAGACCTCATATAGCCAAAGCAATCAGTAAAGAATAAAGTCAGTCACAAGGCCTGACTTCAAAATATGCTGTAAAGATATAGTAAGTGAAACAGCATGGACTGGCTTAAAAACAGACAGATAGAGCAATGGAACAGATAGAGCAATGGAACAGAATAGAGAGCCCAGAAATAAAACAACGGCATTTACAGTCAACAGATTTTTGACAACGTTGCCAAGAATATACATTGGAATAATGTATATTTTTTAACAAATTGCCTTTTCAACAAATTGTGTGGGAAAACTGGATATCCATGTGCAGAATATTAAAACTAGACCTCTATTTCTCACCATATACAAAAATCAACTAAAAGTGGATTAAATGTCTACATTTAATACCTAAAATATGAAACTACTGGAAGAAAACATAGAAGAAATGCTACATGAAATTGGAGTGGGCAGCACTTTTTCTAGTAATACTACAAAGGCACAGGCAACTAAAGCAAAAATAGAAAAATGGAACTACGTCAAACTGAAAAGCTTCTGCACAGCAAAGGACATTATCAACAAAGTCAAGAGACAACCTACAAATTGGAAGAAAGTGTTTGCAAACAACCCATCAGAAAGGAGCTAATATTCAGAATATATAAAGGACTCAAAAACTCAACAGCAAAGAAAACAAATAACCCAATTAGAAATAGGAATAGAATCTGAATAGACATTTCTCAAAAGAATATATACAAGTGATCAACAGGGTAATGCAATTAAAACCACAATGAAATATTATCTTACTCCAGTTAGAATGGCCAGTATTGAAAAGACAGAAAATAAATGTTGGTGATGTTACTGAGAAACAAGAACTCTCATACATTGTTGTAGGAATGTGAATTAATATAGCCATTATGGAAAACAATGTAGAGGTTCCTCAGAAAAACTATAAATAGAACTACCTTATGACCCAGCATTCCACTACTGGGTATATATCCCACGGAAATTAAATCAATATATTGAAGAGACACCTGCATTCCCATGTACATTGCAACACTATTTACATGGCCAAGAGATGGAATCAACCTAAATGCCCATCAATGAATGAGTGAATAAAAAAACTGTGGTATATACTCACAGCGGAATACTGTTCAGCTATATATATATATAAAAAAAGAAATCCTGTCATTTATAGCAACATTGATGGAGCTGGAGGTCATGTTAACTGAAATAAGCCAGGCACAGAAAGACAAATACTGCATGATTTCACTATATGGAATCTTAAAAAAAAAAAAAGAAAAAGAGAAAAAAAGTTGTTCTCATAGAAGTTGTGAGCACAATAATGGTTACCAGAGGTCTGTAAGGAAAGATGGAGGACGTGGTGGATTAATGGGTACAATGCTACAGGTAGATAGGAAGAATAAGTTCTGGTGTTCTAGGCTGAAAAGAGCTAATAATACTATATTGCAGATTTCTAAATAGGTAGAAAAGAGGCTCTTGATCATAATCAGCACAAAGAAGAGATAAATGTTCAGGAGATGGATATATTATCTACCATAAGTGAATTCTTGTAGAATATATGCATGTATTAAAACAATACACTGTACCTCACAAATACGTACAATTGAATTTTAAAATAAATGTAAAAAAGGAAATAAATTTCCCAATTTGATATAAAAGTATGATATTTATCTTTTTTATTACTAGGGAATTTGTACAGTCTTCTATGTTTATTTGACGTTTATTTCTATCTTTGATTTTATTAATTGCCATTTTTACTAAATCCAGATTTTAATGATAACATTGTCTTTACATTCTTCCAAAATATAAGTTCACCTATTATAAGTGATTTTTACTGTACAGAGGAATTAGTTTTCAGGATTTGGCATGAGTATAGTGCTAAGAAAAAATGTTTAAAACAAACTGTAAATAATCATTAACATACTATAATAAATTTATGTAATACTCCAGGGTAAGATTTTTATACTTACTTTTGGTTGATTGAAAACTCTTATAAACTTGCTCACCACTAATACCCCAATTATCACTATAGATTCATTCATTTCCCTTGTTCTTAAACTGTAGTTCTTAGTCTTCTAACATCACTTGTAACAAACTGGGTCTCTGTGGCCTCTTTGAAATTCATTTTTGGTGCTGTTATTCTTTATTTTCCTCACATATCCAGACTCTTCATTTAGATTTGGTTATTTCTTCTGTTTCACATATTCCAATTTGATGGTTTTTGAGTTTTCTTTTTATGTTTTCTTATGTTTTTTCTTAGTGGCAAGTTGGGAGATCATGTTATAGGGAATTCTAGCCAATTGACATTTTAATTCAGATATCTATGTCATTTGGCTATTACATATATTTAATATATATATGCACTTATATATGTATGTATGTATATATGCATGTACACACAGAGATATAAAGATTTGACTCTATTTTTATGCCTAGAAGAACACATCAGTTGAGAAGTGAACTCAGAAACTCAGATGGGATAATTGATGATTCAAAGCCTCAGAGAAGTTGGCATATAATGTATCTAGAGCACAAGAGAAAGGGTAGTTTCTATATCTTTTTCCCTTCCGAGGGACAGAGAGAGAGAGAGAGAGAGAGAGAGAGAGAGAGAGAGAGAGAGAGAGAGATTTATTGATTTATTTTGAGAAGTTGGCTCACGTGATTGTGGAGTCTAGCAAGTTCAAAATTTGCAGGGTAGGTTGTTGGCAGGCTGAAAACCCAGGGGAAAGCCAATGTTGCAGCTGCAGTCTGGAAGTAGTCTGCTGGCAAAATTCCCTTTTCTTCAGGGGAGATCTTTCTGTTTCTTAAGGCCTTCAACTGATTGGATGAGGCCCATTCACATTACGGAGGGCAATCTACTTTACTCAAAGTCTAATCATTTAAATGTTAATGTCAATTGAAAAAAATATCTTCACACATTCAGATGTGTTTAATCAAATATCTGGGTATTGTGACCTAGTCAAGTGTACACATAAAATTAACCATCACAATAATCTGTTTTTTTCCTTTGTGAACACCACTTTCTGAGAAAGAGGGGAGGGAGTAGGGTTGTATATGTGTCATAGAAAGTAGATGTCATGCTTAACAGAGGTAGAGAAAAAGATTTCTGATCTATGGTGAGGGTCCAACTGAGGCTGGAGTTCCTAAGTTATAGTAACACAAAATTTTATGATAGTGTATCTTCAGGAATATCAAGAAATATGGAGTAGCAAATACAAATGAAGAGATGTAAGTGTGGGGAAATTCTGAATGGTTACAGGAGAAAAACAAACAGTCAGAGAGTTAGCTGTATTGGAACTAAAAGTTGTAAAAGCTTGGCTAGATGCTCACCAATCTCATTTCATCCTTCTGGATACACAGGAAGTTTACTTTTCCCAGACCTTTTTTTGGAATTAGGTAAGGGTCATATGACTCAGCTCTGGCCAGTGAAACATAAGTGCAGGTGATATAATCCATTTTTGGCCTGGTTCTTAGAAATACCTCCAGCAAATCTCGTCTTTCCATTTTCTCCTTCTGCAAAATACCAGAGGTAATTTATTTAGAGTAACAGGCACCTAGATCCTAGAATTACTGCTGGAGAAAGCTTTCTTTTTCTTTTTTTTTGTTTTTGTTTTTGTTTCAGATAACTTTATTTATTTTATTATTTTATTTTTTTCTTAATTTTATTTTGTCACTATACAATGTGGTTAATTATTGTGGCCCATTACTGAAACCTCCCTCCCTCCCCCCCAACAATGTCCTTTCTGTTTGCTTGTCGTATCAACTTCAACTAATTGTGGTTGTTATATCTTCTTCCCCACCCCGTTTTTTTTTTTTTTTTTTTTGTGTGTGTGTGTGTGAATTTATATATTAATTTTTAGCTCCCACCAATAAGTGAGAACATGTGGTATTTCTCTTTCTGTGCCTGACTTGTTTCACTTAATATAATTCTCTCAAGGTCCATCCATGTTGTTGCAAATGGCAGTATTTCATTTGTTTTTATAGCTGAGTAGTATTCCATTGTGTAGATGTACCACATTTTCCGTATCCACTCATCGGATGATGGACATTTGGGCTGGTTCCAACTCTTGGCTATTGTAGAGTGCTGCGATGAACATTGGGGAACAGGTATACCTTTGACTTGATGATTTCCATTCCTCTGGGTATGTTCACAGCAGTGGGATAGCTGGGTCATATGGCAGATCTATCTGCAATTGTTTGAGGAACCTTAACATGTTTGACTTTGAGTGAGCAAGAAAAAAACCTTTCATTGTATTAAGCCACTGAGATCTTGGAATTACAAATGCCTGGGAGGAAAGAATGAGCTCGAGGCATTAGAGATTTAAATGAGGCAAAAGAATAGGTTTTGAGGGGATCAGAGGCCCAGAGTATAGGTGTTTATTGTCAGAAAGCAGGATATGGAAATGCAACATTTTGGAGTTAAAGTGATTCCAGGACCTGGCCATAGAACTGAATGTTGGGGGAGAAATGTGGCGAAGGTCATTAGAGTTGACAATGCCCATGAAGGGTAAATCATCCAAAAGGGACCATGTAGGAGAGTGCTATTTCTAAAAAGATCTTTTAGTATTACCTTAAACTTAATATGGAGGTGTTCACTCATCTTCATGTGTGTGCTTGTGTGTGTGTGCCCTAGACCTAAAGATGTCAGTTCAAAATCATATCATTTCCCTCTAAAAAACTTTTCAGAACAACTACAAAAAAATTGATGTGGTAATGTTTATATGGTAATGGAGTGGCCTATTATTAAGGATTTCTCTATCAACTAAAAATTATATTACTCCTCTCAATTCTATAGATTATACTGATAGATAATTATTTATTTGTTTATGTAGACCCAACTTCTATATGATGTTAAACCATGGGTGGAATGTGGTTGGATGAAAGTTTCATCATATCATAGGGCAACTGACCATTTTTTCTGATTTACTCAGATAGCTCTATTTTACATTTATTGTCTCAGTTGAACTATTTTTTTTTTTTTTTGTCTTTTTTGTGACCGGCACTCAGCCAGTGAGTGCACTGGCCATTCCCATATAGGATCCGAACCTGCGGTGGTAGCGTCGCCGCGCTCCCAGCACCACACTCTCCTGAGTGCGCCAAAGGCTCGGCCCTCTCAGTTGAACTATTAATGGTACCCATTTCACCCTCAAAGTTGTCCTGGTTTAGACCATAAATGATCAACCTGATCATAAATATCATTCAAAGGCAACTGTAGTGGATTGATTTATGTACCCCCCCAAACTCCCTGAAGCTTGAATTGTGTCCCTCAAGTTTTATGTATTAGAAATTTAACGCCCCCCTGTGACTGTTAAGAGGGTGGGAAATCCTATTACGGTAATTGAAAGGTGGAGCCTTGAGGAGGGGATTAGATTGTAGGACCATGGCATAGTGAATGGACTAAAAATGGTCACCAGGGGCGTGGTTCTGAGGGCTTTAAAAGAAGAGGAGACTTTGTCTCTCTTTCTCTCTGCTTCCACCACCATCTTGCAGTGTGAGACCCCCGGGTTGCTGTCATCATTGCCAGATGGTCTTTGGACTTCCCAGCCTCAGAAACCATAAGCAATAAATTTCATTTTCTTATAAATTACCCAGTTCTGTGTATTCTGTTATAAGCAACAAAAACGGACTGATACAGCAACAATTTGATATGGCCTGAAGCTTGTTTTAAATTGCTAAGTAATTGTTGAGTGTGATTATGATGTTAATGAGGCCTAAACTTTTAATGCTTTGGGATGTGCTTTAGGTTTTCTTTTTTGGCATAATTTGCACATGAATTACTATTTTAAACTTATGAGTTCATTATACCTCTCTGCCAGAGTTATAAAACATTTATGAAACAGGCCACCAGTCTTTGAATAACCCAATTTCAGATTAGAGGGCAAGTGTGGCTTATTGTGTGACTTCCAGCTCTTAGAGGAGGGATATATGTAGACACTCCATGCTGGTAACCACACAAAGAAGCAAGAGCATACAAGGCACCAATCACTCTGGAAAAAGGGTGTTACTCTGTACTGGGGATGCCTTAACTTCAGTGTTGTTTTTATGGTTATTCATTCTAGTCTTTATTCTCAACTTGAGTCAGACAATTTATTCACTTATATCACTGTACATGAGGAGAAAATATTTCTTCTTATTGAAAGAATCCGATTCTCCTGCTCCCACACAACCACCTCCCAGAAGGATATCCCGAGTGGGCTGTTGCTACATCAGCTCATAATTTGAGTTAGAAAAATTAGGCCTATTATTCCTAAATAATAATAACTAAAGTTGCTTGGCACTTTATTAATGACAATTTTTCTGATTATAAAAATCATGTATGTTTTTTTTTTTTTTTTGTCTTTTTCGTGACCGGCACTCAGCCAGTGAGTGCACCAGCCATTCCCATATGGGATCCGAACCCGCGGCAGAGCGTCGCACGCTCCCAGCACCGCACTCTCCCGAGTGCGCCACGGGCTTGGCCCATGTATGTTTATTGTAGAAAAAGTAGATAACACAGAGAAGTTAAAAAAGAGAAATGATTCCAATTTTACAAGATTGACACGTTATTATTGTTGTATTTTCCCAAATAGCTTATTTTTCTATATAAATATATACTTTAAAAATATTTGGGAGATGTATTACATTAACATTTTTGCATATACCTTTTTTGCTCAGTACCATATGGTGAATAATCATGTCACTTAATTATTGAAATACGTAGTTTATTAACAGATGCATAGTTCTATATCATATAGCTATACCATTGTTTATTTAATAATTTCCTCTCACTGAACATTTAGTTTTGTCTCTCCTTTTTACTATTAGAATTAATGTTGTGATATACATTTTATATATAAAATGTCTATTGTATTTTGAATTATTTTCATTAAAATAGCTTTCTATAAATGAAAGCTCTGATATAAAGAGTATACATTTTAAGGTTCCTGATAGATGTTCCCAAATAACTTTGCAGAAAATTCATAGAAATTAGACTTTTATTAACAGTCACAGGAGCTTACCTCACTTCCTCTTCATCACTTTTTAAAATACTTGTCAATTTGGTAGGTATAAACAATTTTTCATTTTAGTTTGAATTTGTGTTTCTTTGATTATAAAGTTGGGCTTTTAAAATAATTTCTTTATGGGTTATTCTATTTGGGATATTTAACATATCAGGAATAATAACGTTTATTTGTACCATATATAGAATGTTTTTTCTATTAAAATATTAATTCTTCTCATTATTGTTGGTTTAATTATGTGCCTTTGAATTTTGTTAATGAATTCTTGAGGCAATGTTTTAGAAATGCATATATTTGGATGGAATGTAGCAAAGATGCCAATTCTCCCTAAATTGATCTATAGGTTTCAAATAACTCTTGTCAAAACCTCAGAAAGTTTTTTTTGTCAAGATAGATTATTTGAAAATGTATATGGTAAGGTCCTAAAATAGCAAAACAATTTTGAAAGGGAAGAAAACAGTAGAAAAGATCACTTTTCCCACTGTTAAAGTCTACTGTAAACCTACACTTATCAAGATGGTGTGGTATTGGTGGAGGGGCAGAACACAGACCAGTGGAACAAAATAGAGAAACCAAAGATAGACCCACAGGCAAATACCCAATTGATTTTGGGTAAGGAAGCAAACCACTGGGAGAAGGAAAGAATTTTCAACAAATAGTACTAGAACAATCGGACATCCATAGGCCAAATAAATAAATAAATAAATAAACCTCAAATAAATTTCACATCTTATACAAACTTCTCCTTAAAATAGACCACAATCTTACACATAAAGCAAAACAAACAAACAAACAAAAACAAAAAAATAAACAACAACAAAAAACAAACAAACAAACAAACAAAATATATAAAACTTCCAGAAACAAATGCAGGAGAAAATCTTTGGGACCTACAACTAGGCAAAGAACTCATACACTTCACACCAAAACACATTCAATAACAGGAAAACTGGTAAATTAGATCTCATCAAAAGTAAAAATTTTGGCTTTGTGAAAGCGTGTGTGATGAGGATGAAGAGACAAGCTACAGAGTGGGAGAAAATATTTGCAAACCACAATGTGGCAAAGGACTGGTATCTAGAATACATAATAAAAAGAACTCCCAAAACTCAACAATAAAAAATCCCAACAATCCAATTAGAAAATGGGCCAAAGAAATGAACATACATATTATTAAAGAGGAAATACAGATGGCAAATAAGCACATGAAAAGATGCTCAACATCATGAGCCATCAGAAAAAAATGCAAATTAAAACCACAATGAGATTGCACTACAAGCTGATAAAGATTTTCCTTGGCCTCGAACTGGCACCGTGCAGGTGAGCCCACCGGCACCAGCCAGCCAGCGGAACCACGTAGCTCCACGCTGCCCTCTCACCCACCACTTTGGACCCAGAAAGGGGGGGATCTCCAGGCCCCACCATGCCTCCCCCAAACCGGCAATGCACAGGTGAGCCCACTGGCGCCAGCCAGTGGAACCAAGTGGCTTCACGTGGCCCCTTCCTGCCTCAGACTCGGCGGGGAGCACCAGCCTATGGATCCGACCCACCAAGTTTGGCCCAGCAGAACTCCACACATTAGGGAATCATTCTATGACCACAGAGTTTAGAACAGGCACCACGTTGGTTTAACATAACCACATCACACCTACTGTCAAGAAAGACAGTTCAGCCCCTACAGTAGCAACCAAGGCCACTCCACAGCCAACCTCAGTGTACTAGAAGAAGCAAACCCCCTACCAAATGACCAAGCATCAGCAAAAAAACACTAGAAGTACAAACAATAAAGAATAAATGACACCACTGAAAGGATACAGTAATGCTCCAAAGACAGACTCCAAGGAACAGGGAATTCTTGAAATGTCTGAAAAAGAATTTTGAGTAATGATCTTAAGAAAACTTGAAGAAATAAAGGAAGACTCAATTAGAGAACACAATGAAACAAGAAAAAACATCCAGAATATGGAGGAAATCTACAGAGAGATCAATAACATAAAAAAGAGTGTAGCAGAACTTCTAGAAATGAAAGACACTCAACAAAAGAAAAAACATGACTGAGAGCTTGAGCAGCAGGGTAGAGCAAGCAGAAGAAAGAATTTCAGAGCTTGAAGATGGTCTTTTTGAAGTAACTCAGGCAGACAAAAAAAAAAAAAAAAAAAAAAAGGAAAAAATAATTAAAAATAATGACGAAAACCTAAGAGAGATAGCAGACAATCTCAAGCGCTCTAACATCTGAATTGTGGGTATTCCTGAAGGGCATGAGAAGGGAAAAGGTATCAAAAACCTACTCAAGGAAACAGTAACAGAAAACTTCCCAGGTGTACGGCAAGATACAGACCTTCAGATCCAGGAAGCTCAAAGGTCCCCAAACAGATTCAACTCCAAAATATCCTCCCCAAGACATATTATAGTTAAATTCAGAAAGCTCAAAGACAAAGAGAGAATTCTACCAGCAGCAAGAGAAAAGTATCAGGTCACTTATAGGGGAACCCCCATCAAACTAACAGCAGATTTCTCAACCAAAACCCTACAGGCCAGAAGGAAGTGGAATGATATACTTCAAATACTAAAAGAAAAAAAAATGCCAGCTAAGAGTTCTTTACCCAGCAAAGCTCTTATTCAGAAAGGAGGGAGAAATAGTGTATTTCCCAGACAAACAAAAGTTGTGGGAGTTCACCAACACATGACCAGCCCAGCAAGAAATTCTCAAGGCAGTCATTCTCTGTATTCTGAATAATGGTGACCATCATCACAAATACCCAAGAAAGAGCAAAACCCACAGTTAAAACAAAAATGCCAGCAAGAAAGAGAAAGCAGCTAAACCATTTCACCTTATATCCCCAACTAACATTGAAAAAGAGAAATAAAAGCGGAAATAATGATCAAAAGATTATTAAACCACCTAAATAGCAATTAAATGACAGGAATTAAACAACACTTCTCAATAATTACTCTAAATGTGAATGGACTAAACTCCCCATTCAAAAGACACCGACTAACTGACTGGGTTAAAAAGATAGACCCAAGTATATGCTGTCTTCAAGAGACCCACCTCACCTGTAAAGACACTCATAGACTAAAAGTGAAGGGATGGAAAAAGATATACCATGCAAATGGAAAGCAAAAACAAGCAGGAGTAGCTATTCTTATATTGGACAAAATAGACTTTAAACCAAAAAACATTTAAAAGGACAAAGAAGGCCATTATATAATGATAAAGGGAACTATCCAGCTAGAAGACATGACAATCGAACATGTATGCACCCAATACTGGAGCACCTAGATATATCAAGCAAACACTTAGACCTAAAGAAGGAGATAGGTCCTAATATATTAATAGTGGGTGATCTGAACACCCCTCTCTCTGTCCTGTATGGGATAGGACTTCCAGGCAACATGTCAACAAAGAGACACAAGACTTAATCTACACCCTAGACCAATTGGACTTGGCAAACATATACAGAACATTTCACCCAACAGCTGAAGAACACACTTTCTTCTCATCAGCTCATGGTACATTCTCCAGGATAGACTACGTATTAGGTCACAAATCTAGTCTCAGCAAATTTAAAAAAATTGAAATCATTCCAACAATCTTTTCAGACCACAATGGACTAAAACTGGAGATAAACAATAAGCAAATCACTGGAAGATATATAAATACGTGGAAAATAAATAATACGCTCCTGAATGACCTATGGGTCCAAGAAGAAATTAAACAGGAAATCAAAAAATTTCTAGAAACTAATGAAAATAAAGACACATCATACTAAAACTTGTGGGATACTGCAAAAGCAGTGCTAAGAGGGAAATTTATTGCAGTAAATGCTTATATCAAAAAAATGAAAAGACTCCAAATAAACGACCTAATGCTATTCCTCAAACAACTTGAAATAAAACAATCTAAAACTAAAGGCAGTAGATGGAGAGAAATAATTAAGATCAGAGCAGAACTAAGTGACATAGAGACCCAAAAGACAATAGAAAAGATTAACGAAACTAAAAGTTGTTTTTTTGAGAAGATAAACAAAATAGACACATCATTAGCTATATTAACCAAAAAAAAAAAAAAAAAAAAAAAAGGAAGAGAGAAGACCCAAATAACAAAAATCAAAAATGAAAAGGGAAACATTACAACTGAAATCACAGAAATACAAAGAATCATTAGAGACTATTATAAACAACTGTATGACAACAAATTTGAAAATCTGGAAGATATGGATAAGTTTCTAGACACGTATAAATTACCAAGACTGAACCAAGAAGAGACAGAAAACCTGAACAGACCAATAACAAGCATGGAGATTGAAGCGGTAATTAGAAATCTTCCAACAAAAAAAAAAGTCCGGGTCCAGATGGCTTTACAGCTGAATTCTATCAAACTTTTAAAGAGGAGTTAATACCATTTCTCATGAAACTGTTCCAAACAATTGAAACAGACTCTACTCTCCCAATGTCAACATAACTCTGATACCAAAACCAGATAAAGACACAACAAAAAAAGGAAATTACAGGCCAATATCCTTGATGAACCTAGATGCTAAAATCCTCAACAAAATATTAGCAATTAGAATACAGGAACATATTAAAAAATTATACACTATGATCAAGTGGGATTCATCCCAGGGATGCAAGGATGGTTCAACATATGAAAGTCAATAAATGTGATACATCACATCAACAAACTCAAGGACAAAGACCATATGATTATCTTAATAAATGCTGAAAAAGCATTTGACAAAATTCAACATTCCTTCATGATAAAAACTATCAACAAATTAGGTATAGAAGGATAATATCTTAACACAATAAAAGCTATTTATGACAAGCCCACCACCAGTATTACTCTGAATGGGGAAAAATTGAAGGCCTTCCCCTTAAGGACAGGAACAAGACAAGGATGTCCACTCTCACCACTTCTATTCAACATAGTGCTGTAGGTACTAGCTAGAGCAATCAGGCAAGAGAAAGAAATAAAGGGAATCCAGATTGGAGAAGATGAAGTCAAACTTTCCCTATTTGCAGATGACATGATACTATATATAGAAAAACCTAAAGACTCTATCAAAAACTTCTAGAGCTGGTTAATAACTTCAGTAATGTTGCAGGATACAAAATAAATGCCCAGAAATCAGTAGCATTTGTATACTAAAATAATGAATTAACAGAAAGAGAAATAAAGTAAGCCCATTTACAATTGTCACAAAAAAATATGATACCTAGGGATCAATTTAACCAAGGAGGTTAAAGACCTCTACAATGAGAACTACAAACCACTTAAAGAAGATACATAAAGATGGAAAGATATTCCATGCACTTGAATTGGAAGAATTAAGATTGTGGAAATGTCTATACTACCCAAAGCGATCTACAGATTCAATACAATCCCCATCAAAATACCAATAACATTCTTCACAGAAATGGAAAGAAACAATCTTACCTTTCATATGGAAAAAAAAGACCCCAAATAGCCAAAGCAATCCTGAGCAAAAAAAAAAAAAAAAAAAAAAAAAAAAAAAAAAAAAAAAACAAAGCCGGAGGCATAACTCTGCCTGACTTCAAATTATACTACAAAGCTGTTGTAACCAAAACAGCATGGTACTGGTATAAAAATAGACATTCATACCAGTGGGGTAGAATAGAGAACCAAGAAATCACTCCTCAGTCTTATAGCCATCTGATATTGGACAAAGGAAACAAAAATCTACATTGGGAAAAAGACTGCCTCTTCAACAAGTGGTGCTGGGAAAACTGGATATCCATATGCAGAAGAATGAAACTAAATATGCATCTCTCACCATACCCTAAAATCAACTTAAAATGGATTAAAGACCTAGGTAAAAGACCCGAAACTGTAAAATTACTAAGGGAAAATATAGGTGAAACACTTCAGCAGTTTAGTCAGGGCACAGGCTTTATGAACATGAGCCCAAAAGCACAAGCAGCAAAAGAAAAAGTAAACAAATGGGACTATATCAAACTAAAAAGTTTCTGTACAGCAAAAGAAACAATCAACAGAGTAAAAGACAACCTACAGAGTGGCAGAAAATTTTTGCCAACTATGCATCTGACACAGGCTAATATCCAGAATATACATAGAACTCAAGCAATTATACAGTAAAAGAATAAATGACCCAATTAAAAAATGGGAAAAGGAACTGAATAGACATTTTTCAAAGGAAGACCTACAAATGGGCAACAGATATATGAAAAAATGCTAAACATCACTAGTCATTAGGGAAATGCAAATTAAAACCATATTGAGATACCACCTCACTGCAGTTAGACTGGCTGTGATCAAAAAGACGGTGAATAACATCACTAGTCATCAGGGAAATGCATATTAAAACCACACTGAGATACCACCTCACTCCAGTTAGAATGGCTATGATCAAAAAGACGGTGAATAACAAATGCTGGTGAGGGTGCACAGTGAAGGGAACACTACTGCACTGTTGGTGGGACTGTAAATTAGTACAACCACTTTGGAAAACAATTTGGAGGTTTCTCAAACAACTACAGATAGATCTTCCATATGATCCAGCAATCCCTCTTCTGGGTATATATCCAGAGGAATGGAAATTATCATGTTGAAGAGATACCTGCACTCCCATGTTTATTGCAGCTCTGTTTACAATAGCCAAGATATGGAACCAACCTAAATGTCTATTAATAGGTGATTGGATAAGGAAACTGTGGTATATATACACTATGGAATACTACTCTGCCCTAAAAAGAATGAAATACTCCCATTTGCAACAACATGGATGAAACTGGAGAAACATGTTGAGTGAAACAAGCAAAGCAAAGAGGGATAAATACCTCATGTGCTCACTCATATGTGGGAGCTAAGAGAGAAAGGAAGGCAGGAAAGAAAGACCACAGTAGTCCCATGATCCAACAGAGGGAGGGAACATTACTAGGGCTACAAATTGAATCTGAGGGGAGAGGGGGAGGGGTGAGGGGTTGGGGAATAATTGGAAAGGGTACAAAAGCAATTTCTGGTAATGGGTATGTCCCCGATATGAATCTGGCCCCCACATCATGGGCAGGAGTGGGGACAATCAACTTTGTATCCCATGAATATTCAAAATAAATAAAACAAACAAACAAACAAAGAAAAACACAATGAGCTATCACTACACACCTATCTGAATGGCTAAAATAAAAACTAGTGACAACCCCAAATGCTGGTGAGAATGCAGAGAAACTGGACCACTCACACTTTGCTGGTGGAAATGTGAAATGTTAGAGCCTTTCTGAAAAGAGTTTAGCAATTTCTTAACCAATGAAAAATACAACTACCATGACCTGACAATTGCATTCTTGGGAATTTATCCCAGAGAAATAGGAACTTATTTTCATTCAGGAACTTGTACATTGATGTTCATAGAAGATTTGTTTTTAATAACAAAGCTGGAAACAACCCCAATGTTTTTTAATGGGTGAATGGCTAACAAAGTTTGGTGCATTAATACCATGGAACACTACTCAGCAGGAAAAAGGTAACTAACTATTGATACACACAGTAACTTGGATGAACATCAGGGTAACTATGCTGAGGGAAAAGAAGGCCAATCCCAAAAGGACAGGTATTGCACGATTCTATATATAAAACACTTGTGAATTATTATAACTACAGACATGGAAAATGGGTTAGTAGTCACCAGGGCTGGGGATGGAGGGTTATAGAAGGGTAGCGTGAGTGTGGGGATAGAATGTTTAAAGTTTCTTGACTGTGCTGGTGGTTACAAAGATCTACACATGATAAATTTCATAAAAGTACACACACATATGCATATGTAACTGGTGAAATCTGAATTAGCTCAGTGCTCTGTAGCAATATCAAATTTTCCTGGTTTTGACAGTGTATTATAGTTATGCAAGATGTTACCTGTGTTGGTGGAGGCTGTGTTTAGGGTGCACGGGATCTCCCAGTATATTTCCTTGTAGTTTTCTGTGAACCTATAATTATTTCAGAATAAAATAATTTTTTTAGAAAAAATTATTGCTTATTTACATTAGAAAATATTTGTGTAACATAGGAAAAGAAACCTGTAAATATCAATGTCTCATTAATAACAGTTTCTAGTTCTGTGAGGTGTGGTACATTGGCATGGGTGAAGGGAAAAGAGTGGTTTCCACTTTATACAATTAATGTACTTTTTAAAGGGTATATGTATGTGCCTCTTTGGCAATTTAAGGAATAAAGAAAAGAATAACTTAACATTATGCATTCAAACCTATAATAATTTTCTAGTTAACTTTTCCCCATTGTTTTAGTACTTGGGGCTCCCCTTTTGGAAGTTAGATATTCACCTGTATTTTCTTACAGATCTTTATGATTTAGTTTTTTAAAATAAACTTTTAATCCATTTGTAATTTCCTTAGTGTATGACTTGAGGTTTTTATCTAACTTAAAATAATTTTAAAATAGTTAACTGATGCTCTAGCATCATTTGGTCTTCTTGCTTATTTTGATGCCACGTTTATCATATACTGGGTTCTGAAATACAGTAGTCTCTCCTTATCCACGGTTTCACTTTCTGTAGTTTCAGTTACCCAAGGTCATTTGAAGTCTGGAAATATTCTGAGAGAAAGAGAACATTCATGTAACTTTTATTACACTATATTGTTATAATTGTTAAATTTTATTATTTGTTATTGTTACTCTTTTACTATGCCTAATTTATAAATTAAACTTCATCATGTGTATACGGGGAAAAACATAGTGTGAAAGTACTTCAAAAAGTGCATGGAATGATTAGTATTATCTTTCAGTTTATTTTCTATGAACTTTTTGAAGTACGCTTGTATACATAGGGTTCAGTAGTTTTCAGACATCCACTGGGGGTCTTGGAACATATCCCCTGTGGATAAGAGAGAACTGGTGTATACTAAGGTCTGTTTTGGCTAATCTGTTCAGTTTCCGTACTATGCGGTTTTGATTACTGTAGATGTACAATTTTTCCTGTGTGTTGTGGAAAATTCTTTGTTACACTTTATTTTCAGAATTTTCTTCTTGGATGGAACAAGCCATTTATCTTCTATATTAACTTAAAATCTCTTTTTTAGTTTACCAAGCTGAATTTTGATTGGCATTGATTTAAAATGATGAATTCATTTCTGGAGAATTTGCTTCTTTCTTGCCCAGGAATTTGGAATATCTGCACAGTTTTTTGAGACTACTTTTATAGCTTTCAGTTCTGTGTAATAGTTTTCTATATAAGAGTATCATGATTTATTTTGTTAGGTTGCTCCTCAGTATTTTATGTTTTGGGCTACAGTTATCAATGATGAATAAGATCTATCTTTTTAATTTTTTAACCTGGCTACTACTAACATATTAAAATTAATTTTACAGTTTTATTTTCTATCCAGTTCTTTTGAAGCTGTAATTTTTTGTTGTATTCACTTTTGTTGCTTTGTTTATTCTCTCCAATTCTTTGTCTTCAGTAGCTATACAAAGATTACTAATGCAGGAAATGATGGCCTTGTTTTTCCTGATTTCAGAGACAACGTGTGTGGTGTGCCACCAATGAGATTACTGCTGAATGTTGTCTTAGGTAGATGTTCCTTATCAGGTACTTGCTATACCTTTCTGTTTTTTTAATTAAGAACTGCTGCTGAGTTTTTGCAAATGCCTTCAGGGTTTATTAGCTTGATCATGCCATTTCTCTCTATCAACATATGTGGACAGAGTTACTCATTTTGTCCTTATTGAAATTTTATTTTTTAACCAATTTTATCAAGTTCTATGTAAAATAAACTGCATCCATTTAAGTAAAAATGTCAAGAAATTTGATACATCTTGACAGATGTATATATCTGTGAAAGCACAGCCACAGTGTAATATTTCCATCACCCCTAATAGATTCTTTGTGCTCCTCTGCAGCTCATCTCTCCTTTTGCTTCTGGCTCCAGTCAGTCACTGACCTGCTTTTATCACTATAGACAAATTTATATTTTGTAGAATTTTATATAAATGGAATCAAACACCATATACTCTGTTGTCTTTGGTTTCTTTCACTTAGCATAATGAGTTTGAGATTCATTCACGTTGTTGCACATATCAGTAGTCTATTCCTTTTATTACTGAATAGTGTTCCATAGTGGGGATATACCACACGTTTTATTTATCTACTCACTTGGTGGGTATGTAGGTTGTCTCAAGTTTGTGTCTATTATGAATAAAATTGCTGTAAACATTCACGTGCAAGTCCTTTTGTTGATGTGTTATTTCTCTTTGGTAAAAGTTTATGAGTAGTCATAAGATAAGGGTATGTTTGACATACAGCCACACAATTTTCCAATGTTAATTGTACAATTTTACATTCCCATCAACAATGTATGAGAATTCTAGTTACTCTATGGCCTCGCCAACATTTTGTGTTGCTAATCTTTAAATTTTAGCCCTTATAATTATTATGTTGTGATATAGCATTGTAGTTTTAGTTTGCATTTCCTGGGTGAATGACTTTAAGCAGCTTTTCGTGTAATTATTAAGAGACTTATTTTTCATAAACCATCCTGACATTCCTAGGATAAGCGCTTTTGGTTATGATGAATTTAGTGTGACCAGCTTTTGAAAGTGCCATCCCAGACATGGCCATATCATACCTTTCCAAGAAAAAGGATGTACTTTATAATAATTATACACATATGTATTAATATTTAACATAAAATATGAAATATTGGTGTTTATTTGAAATTATACATTCTATATTACTTGTTTTTCTGTAAAAATCATTTAAATAAAACAGCAACAGAACGAGTTAACAATGGAAATTAGTAGTAATTAATAGCATAACTAATTAGACAATATATGTGGGAAAATATAACAATATTTTTATAATGTTTCTTTCTCTCCTCTGATGCAGATTTTAACCCTTTATTGGATATGTTAATTTCATAAGTTATATTATTATGTATCTTCAATATAAATAAATATAAGACTTTAAAAAAGCTGAATGTAAATACAATAGGACTAATTAACCTGATGTTATCTACATATAATAAAATTAACAGTGACATGTTTCTTTCTGTCCCATGATCAGTAAGATTGTTTTGCTCTTCCTGTTTCTTTATCAATAATATTTTCCTGAACTGCCTGCAGTCTTTAGGACACCCTTCTTTTCTTTTATGTAGTAGTGAAACTAAACACACTCAAACATAAAACTTATCTTGACTTGCATCTCTGCTCTTTCAAGCACACAGTACACTAATTCCTGGTGGTAGTCCTATGCAATTACATCAAGCTAAATATTCTCTCAATAAAAGTTTTTGAGCATGGAATACTTAGAATTTTACTCCCTAGTAAAAACAAGCATTTAGATTTGTAAGAATTATATTCCACGTCTCCAAAAATGCCCATTCACTTTATATCTACGGGCATTTTTTGTAGACCAGCTGTTTGTCAATCAAGTTCTTTTCATCTCTAAATTCATCATGTCTCTAGTCTAAAATGTCTATCATTTTTAGATACCTCAAAGTATGCTGGATGTCATCATAAATTAAAACTCCTTTTCTCAGGGGAAATGTTTTTAAAGCACAGAAGTAATTTGAACTTGTAAAATTGAAGTCAGAGAAGTTACAGTTTTTGTAAAGAAAAGAGAAAGTCCTGTTTAACTTCGCTGCCCATTTCTAGTGACTTTGTGCTTTTTTTGATTCTGAAAGTCTTAGTTAAAAAAACACTTTTTTTTTTTTTGTACTATATGTGTTTTTGTTGCAGCCTCTTTGCAACATCCAACAGTTCAGGTCCAGTCAGTTCATCCTTTCCTAAGCTGCTTCTGGCCTCTTCAAAGAGTATCAGTTTTGGAGATACAGTATATAAATTGTTTTACTGTAGTCCTTTCCTCCATTGTCATCTTCAAAGTATTTCAAAATTAGAGAAGAATATTCTTCTTGTCTCACATATTGAAAATGTGATTTAATGGCACCTGTCTAGGGAAGCTACCTCTTTCCGTTTGTATAAAGTTAAGTTCCTCATTAAGTTCCTCTGCACATTTTGAGAAAATTGAAAAGTGACCCAAAACTTTCATTGTAAAAAGGAAGTAAATCATACCCCTTTTTAGCAGTGCTGTGTACAGGTGTGTATGACATTCGACAGGTAAGATCTTTAATTTTCTTTGGTAAGAAGTTTATAGACTGAGTGGAATCTGCCAAAATTGATATATTCACTGTCTGCTGAACGTGCAAATAAATGAGCAGTTTACTTCGTATTTGGACGAGACATCAACAGTCTTTTGTTTTATGTATTCTGTAGTTCTATGAAAATCTTCATAGAGATTAAGGTGAGTTGAAACTCCATTTTTCAAATTAAAGAGCCAGGGGTAACTTTTGTTGTTGGTGTTGGTGTGATGCATCACGTGGTACACTGTAGAAAGTATGGTGCTTGGTAAGAATTTGATAGAATCAGATCTGCACTGTGAGAGGTAACACATCTGTTATCAAAATTTCCTCTTTTGTTTGCCCACAGGACAGTTTTAGCTACAACCCCCGAATCAGGAAATGCAACCATCCTCAGTTTTATAGAGCAATCAAGGAAACGATAAGATAATGTGTGTTCATTCATGCGATATGTACAAGCTAATTCAGTGGCCACTAATTTCAACTGAGCAGTCGTGTCTTTGGGGAGACAAAGCTTTTGATTAACTTGGAAATCCTTGCCTGTTATGTTTCAGACTTGTAATTTTCAGACTCCATATGGGCATTCACGTCTTCTTCTTCACCATGCCCAATTCCAAATTCTTTTCTGAATATTGGTGCAGTGTGCTCTGTTTTGATTATATCTCCCTAATCCCATTGTGTGTGTTATTCCATTGGTCATTAAAATAACAACCTTTTTTGCCTTTTCTGCGATGTTTAGGTCCTGCTGGCGTTGGTATTGTACTCATTCTCATTTTTATTATCTGAGCTCTTAGAAAACATGGTCACAATATTTATTAATTATAAACTTATAATGTGTAAAATAAATATATTTTAGCTTACTAAAAACAAATTAATCAATTGATAATGTTAAAAATTAAACTGTCATTTGATACAGAACACAACAGTTAATCCAAAGTCAAGGTAAAGTATTAACACTCAGGTTGCAATGCTCTTAAATTGCAAACTTAAGTTGTGTCACTCTATATATAATACACCAATGGATGGGCCTTTCTTGTGAACCACAAATCATGGTTGCTAAAATCAGTCATCAGGGGAAAACACAGAGACAGTGACTATGAAAGCAAATAATCGATGTTGTATTCATTGGACTCCAAAAACTACTGTTTTCAGCTCCTATTTTTTTTTTGGCTTCCATATGAGTTCATTTCTTGTTGTTTGACATTTTGTTTTATTGTATTCTTATTATTTTTTTTAGAAAATGTGACCTTAAAAAATCTTGGCTCATTATAGCTACATAATATTTTGTGTCTTACTATCAAATCCTTTTCTGTAAATTTAACATTGATACTTGAAAATAAAGTTTATCCTCTGTTGTGAGGAACACATTTGGATATATAGTCATGCACCAATTAACAACAGGGCTACATTCTGAGATTAGGCGATTTGGTGGTTGTGTGAATATCATAGAGTGCACTTATACACACTAGATGGTATATCCTACCACCCACCTACACTATATGGTATAACCATTGTAAATAATCTTATGGGACCACCATCACCTATGTGGTCCATCATCACGTGGTGTGTGATTGAACCACTAAATGTAGGATGTAATTACCCAGAATATCTGGACATTATCTATTTTCACTTAACATTTCTTCAGTTTCTTTTTTCTTCAAAAGACCAGAATGATTTTAAAAAGAAAAAAAATTTTAAAACCCCGGAAAATTTAGTCTAAATTAAATTTTCCACATGGTTTGATTTGCTTTTCTCCATCCATTTCATGGAATGAAGGATAAGATACATAATACATATATCAGCACATTTACCATTAAATACTTTACAATAGTTGTAATTCTGAAAAACATATAAATGATGAAGAACCATCACTGGGTGTTTGTAATTGGTTATCTCGCTGTGATCATCATTTGAAGTCCACACCCCTCACATTTACTTTGTGTGAACTGAGCTCTGGAGGAATCACCCAGTGGTCACTCAACCCCCAGGAGATTGCCACATGCCATCAGCTGTCCCAAAGAGTTCTAAAATAATTTTAGAACAAGCTAATGTTTGGATACATTCATTATTTAGGTTATCTAATAAAGGATGTAATAATTATGTTTTATTCCATTTCTATCTTTTATCTTAGTTTCTGAATCTACTCTTTGTGTCTCAGACTGAAAATTATGTGGTTTGCTAGTGCAATTGTATTTTGATAATTTCTCTGTGTATTTTTTAGTTTATTTCATATATTTTAATTATTTGTTATAGGGTCTTAAAGTTGATAAATATCAGGTCTTAATTCATTTCTATCATTTTTGTTAATTAAATGGTGAATTTCTTTGTAATATGACTTTTAGCCTACATTTCTGTGTTGACTGATATTAATATTACCATTTCTAATGTCATTTGTGTGTGAATGTAGTTTTCTTTCTAATCATTTTAATTTATTGAATTTATGTAATTTTAAATAAGTTTATTGTAATCACTTTGCAGTTGAAATTTATTTCTAAGCTCAAATAGTTTGCCTCCCAATAAGATAAATACTTTACATTTAGTTTCATAACTTATTTTCTACTTATTTATACTAAATTCCACCATTTTTCTTTATATATCCTGTTTTAAATGGTACTAGTGAATACTTTTACTTTTTTTAAAACTTTCAAAATATTTCTTACAAAATGTAAAAGAACTAAGAAATAAATTTTGACTTTTGTATATGTCTATGTTAATGAATTTGTCCTCCTTTTACTTCTTTCTGTTTTCCAATAATTGCTAAAGTATGATTTTAGGTAGATTTCACTCATTATTTTAATATTATCTATCTTCCCTTTTAACAGTCATTTTTGTATGTACATTCATTGTTGTGCCATTAAAATTAATATTTAAGTCCATATGATCACTACTACTAATTTTATACTACAGTTTCATCCTTTTTAAAGATTTATTTGAATATTTATATATTCATGAATATTTTCTTTTGCCTAGACAAATGAAAACACTTATCTTGATTTACAATTATTTTCATTTGAAACCTAAACATTATTCTATTACATCCAGTTCTGGGTTGTAGAGAAGTCTGAGCTAAACCTGAAAAATACATATTTTTTTTTTTTTTGAAGATGACCATATCTTTCCTGCTTGGATTCTTCTATGATTATTTTCTTCAACTTTGAAACAGTCCACCAGGTTATGCCTCGATATGTATTTCTTTCCTGGTTTTGACCTGCCACAGGGTAGGTTCTTCTTAATTTGCAGACTTGGCTCATCTTCTTTAAACTGAGGAAATTTTCTCCTAATATAAATTGTGGTTTTAATTTCCATTTTTTAAAAATTTCGTTGTTCTTCTGGGATTATATGCATTTTCATACTCATGTAACATTCAATTTTATAATAAATTTTATTTATCTTATAATTTTTACTTTTAATATATTGCTCTGCACTCTTGAAATCCATCTCAAGTTTGACCTTTATAGTACTGATTTTCTTTTCTGTAATATTTGTTCTTGGATGCCCCTGTCGTAGATTCTAAATCTATGATTATATTTTAAGTGACCTTACAGTCTTCCCTTATTTGAGGAAAGCTCTCTTTTCAGTTCATTTATCTTTTTCACAATTTTTGTCTTACTTCTGTCTTATCATAGAATTGATAGTAAAAAATTAGTTTTCTGGAATCGATATTTTTCCAAATTTGACAGCTTTTATAATTTATTAATTTTAAAAGGAGAAGAAATCAACTCAAGGTTGGCAATATGTGGTTTTTCTGGAATCTCCTTCTCATTGTCTACGTTAATTCTTGAATGTGTTTTTTTCCCAAGTATTGACTTAGAATGGACCCAAGATTTTAGGGCCCAGAAAGCATTTGTCTGGTACAAGTCTATTGAACTCTCCTGGGCTCTTTGCAGTATCTGTTGCGTTCTCTGTGCCAGTAAGTGAGATAAAGCAGGCCACTTTTCTTCGTATATTCTGTTCCAGTCCTCCTACCTTCACATCCACCAGATGTTCCTCAAGGGCTATTCATTTGCTCTTTATTTCCTCTATTCTTTTCTTATTGTGATATTAGACTCAAGGCTGTAGTGTATCAATACTCATCTTCTATGTCAGCATTTTAAATTCTGCATTAAATGGTCCAAAGACCTGAAGAGAGAAAAGCTATTGAAACCACTTAAAACCAGCTGAAACTGATAAAGGATATGCTCAGTGTCCCTGGGCTTGGGTTTCAGGACACACCTCTGGGTTTCCAGCCACTCCCCAAGGTTTCAGGCCCCTCCTCTAGGCTCTCCCCTAGGGGAAAGCTACTGTTGCAAGTTAAACCTATTTGCAGAACCAGCACAGGGTAAGTGAGACCACAAGAGGCAGGCTTATGCAAATCCAGTGGCTGGGCATGCTCAATAGAGAGCACAGAGTATTCTTGAGTATGCCTGGTGCATGTGATAGGATTTGACCAATGAACATGCTCCAGGAAGGGATCAACCGAGCATGTGCAAGACTAAATGTTACATAGCTGGGGACCACTCCCTTAATTGAATATTTACTAGATAGAGAAACTATAAAACTCGAATCACAGCAGAAGGCCGGGTTGTTGCTCACTTTCCCCGTAGGCAACCCATACTTAGTTGTCTGAGGTGTGCATACTTTACTTTGTATGAAACTTACTTTCAGCAAGCAGCTGCTTATTTTCTTGAGCCAGCCTGCACTTTGTACTGAACTTTAGGTATGTGTTTCTTGCTTTTGTGTTAGACTTGATGTCTGTGCTGAACTTACCTTGTGTTTAGTTTGGTGTGGGCCCTGCCAAGTCTCTGGAGCTATGCTGCACTCTTCGGAACCTGTATTTCTTATCTCTTATGTTAAACTTGTTCTCACTTTTTACTATGACTCTGCCCTTGAATTCTTTGCTGTGGTGGACTCAAGAACCCACTCAAGAACTGGGTGGGTTGAGGCTGACTATTGGGCTCCCTGGACCCTACCTCCAACATCAAAGCTAGTTCTATTTCCTTATCTCAAGTGTTTTATGAGCTGTTTTATAGGATGTATGCTGAGCATGTGCAGAGAGAAGGATTTTGCTCTCCAGATGTCGTCTATAAAGGGAGAGATCTTCAACAAGTAAATTTAGCATCTAGCAGTTCCATGGCTACATATTGATTCAGAGCTAGCCAATCTTTTAAACTTCCTCATTCCCTTAAACCTTTAAAATCTGCCCAGTCCTTGGATCGGAGAGATAGATTTGAGTTTTTCTCCATTCTCCTTGCCAGTAGACTTGCAATAAAGCCTTTCTTTTCCCCCAAACTGGTGCCATAGCATTGGCTTCTATGTGCATAGGGCAGTGGGCCTGTTGCTTGTTAACAGTATAGGAATATGACTCTTTATTTTTAGAACATAGATCCCAGGAGGTAAGAGAAGTTGTATATCCTCCTGTGCGTTTAGTGAAATCTTTGAGTTCTAAAACTCAGGAAGTATTTTTTAATTAAACATTTTCAAAATTGCAATTAGTAGACATTACTCCGGTATTTCAGATATTGTCTGTATAATTTATGCTAGACTTTTTCTTTTTCTGCATTTTTAAAGATATGTAAATTGGAAGATTAGTGAGAATAAATCAGAGTCTACTATTTTGTTTCCACTATAAAAATGAGTGTTTGGGTTGGTAGTTGTATACAATAGTATGAATAGGAAAATTAGCATCATGCAATAGTTTTTAAATGAAAAAACATGTAAGAAAGAAAGCAAAAGAATTTCAAACCACAAAGCAAGGGAGTTTCAAGGTTAGAATTCAAAATCACTGTTAGAATTACAGTTTGTGATTAGAAGAAGTGTTTATGGCACTTTGCTTTGTCAGTTAGACACAAACCTCATTACTCATGTTACAGTGAATTTGATAAATGCAGATAACTAGTTCTTCCCCAGGACCTTATACAATGCACATGTTTAGCTGATGTTCACCTAAACTTCTTGATTAATGGGTGGTGGACAGGAAATAGGAAAGATGTTCTTTATTGTGATTGCAGGGAAACTTACCTATGGACTAGTTAGCCAGTGACTTTCCAGGTTACTCAAATAATTTTTGATCATGAGATAAGTAGTAGATAAAACTACTTGAATTTGGACTGAGTATAATTCTAGAAAGGGTATGAGCAAACTCAAGATGAAAATGGAGAATAGTGAGGTAAAGCAGTAATGGAGAACTGGAAAGTTGAGGTTGTGTGGTGACATTGCTTTTAGTGTTTGGGATTATAATGAATGAAATGCATAGGAATGTTCTCAGCATCCTACATACTATGTCTACAATTCATTCCTTCAAAGAATATTTCTTGAGTACAATGTTTACATGCAGTCACTGTTTCTGGTACTAGAAATATAGCAGTGAGTAAAGTAGGTAAAATTCCACTCTCAAGAGATTAACGTTTGGAGAGGGTAATGGTGGAAGGGCAGAGGTATGTAATAAGTTATATGCTAGAAAGTACTGCGGGTGAGAAGGTAATTAAGAGAGTGTGTGGGGCTGCAGTTCAGGTGAATTAAAGTTCATTGCCTCTTATTTGAAGAGTAAATTGGACAGTCAGACTTCTTAGAGGCACAGCTAACTGAATTTGTATCCATAATTTCCCCCAATATTAAAATACAAATTTATTTACATGAGTATGATATAGCTTAAAACAGTTTTTAAAGAAACATACCCCTGGCACAAGTTTGCACGTACTTTACTCATCTTTTACTGTTACAAAATTTATCTAATTTGGCCCTAGCTCTGTACCTGTATTTGAAATTAACAACGTACCCTCAATATTTCCTTGCTTGTTTGGAGCTTATTCATGGCTGTGAGACCTCTAGCAACCCCTTGTAGTGTCACGGCTCCTGAAGTTTTCCTTTAACTCAAAGTCTTTTCAAGCTGTCTCCTACTGCTATCCTCTATTCAGCATGCTTACTCCGTACTTATTTGCATCATGGCAAGATTGCTTTATGCTCCATTTAGCTTCTCAAAGGCCAGAAAGGAAAGATTACCACCACGATATGCACACAGATCAGCATACCAAATCTAGCCTTAATTGTTCTTTTCTAATCACCAGAGAAACTTCTCGCCTTCCATCAGGTATTTGTTTTTACCGATTAATTGTTACCATCTATTTAAAACTAATTTCCTTAGAAACTCCTCTAGCTGACTTCTTAATTATGTTTTTTTCTCAAGCCTGGCCATTGTCAGAGGACTTACTTGGTATTAAAGAGATTATACTTCTTTTCCCATGAATATTTTAATACTTTAAAATTGATCTTAGTGGACTTTAAAGCAAGATGATAGTTTGGGGCACAAAAAGAAAATTGCAGGGTGGTAGAGGAGAAAGAAAAAAATTTAAAAGAGAGTGGGGGAAATATGAATGTTTTTGTTTCCCTATTAATATTATGATAAAGTTTATCTGTAAAATTGTTGAAAGGATGGTAGGTAAATTGGAAAGAATTTCAGATGAGTGTTCATTTAGAACATGGGATTGGGATAGTTAAATAGGAAAATAGAAAGAAGGATGAAAATAGTAGGAAGATGGGTGTCTAATGACTTACCCTTCTGTGGATTCCCTTAATTCCTGCTGAGGAAGGAATGGTTGAGAGTGAGTATTCTTCCTCCAGGACACTGCAGGCAGTTCGTAAGCACTCACTGGTTGAATTTATATGCTTGAATATAAGTAAGTTTAAGTAGGAGCTTATAATTTATTGATTACTAAATTAAGGCGTATTTTGGGACTGTCTGTATTGTTATTTGTAAGTAAACCTGCACTTTGTGGATTAATGAGATGCAGCTACACTTCAAGGTGGAAGTTAGTTATAAGACTAACTTAGTGAGATATAAGGGCTTTGAGACACCCAAAGCAAGTGATTTCCCTATGTTAGCTTATACCCCATGCTAGTCTAACAAAACCTAATCACGTCCCAGTGTGGAAATGGGGGTTTGTGGCCTCCCAAATATCAATGTGGTGTGCATGGTAGCTCTGTTTTGGCATTCTTTGCTAATCACTAGCAGAGCTCAGTGTTGGGTCAGCTCCGTATTTTGTGAGTATGACTGACAATTTGGCCTTTAGTGCTCATGCACCTGCTCATCCCAGCACTCATCCTTTTGTGGGTTTTTTTCTTTTTTCTCTCCATGAAAAAATGGATATAGAGACCCTCAGCAAATATAGGTGGGGAGACTCAACCTAATTTTTCTGCCCTTCTAATGTCATTCTGCCTTTTAGGTTCTTGAAGCCTAAACATTTTTTCAAACAGTAATTTACAAGAAGTGTAATTTTATTAGCTTAAGTTTATTGTAGAGTTCTAAATGTCATGGGTTAAATATATGTTCACAAATTCTTTAACCCTCCTTCTTTCAAAAGATAGAGTTTAATACCCTTGAATATGGGCCAGACATAGTGACTTACTTACAACAGATAAAATGTGGTAAAAATGTTGCAATGTGATTTCCAAAAAAGGATGCCACTCCTGCCCAGTTGCTCTTGTTTTTGTGTCACTCACTTTGGGTAAGGAAGCCAGTTCCCATGCTATAAAAACGCTCAACCAGCCCCATGGAGGGACCCGTAGGGAGAAAAACTGAGGCATTCTGCCAGAAGCCACCACCAACATGCCATGAGAGTGAGCCATGTTGGAAGAAGAGCCTCAAGCCTCAGTCAAGCTGTAGATGACTGTAGCCTTGGCCAGCATTTAAAGGCAGCCTTGTGAAAGCCATCAGGCCAGAACCACTGCTCCTTAATTTCTGGCCCTTGGACATTGTGGAAGATTGTAAGCAATCATTGTTGATTTAAGCCACTAAGGTTTGGGGTGATGTGTTATGTGAGTACAGCAATGGATGACTAATTCAGATTTTGATAAAGGGTACAGCACAAAGAAAAAGCTAAAATGCAGGACTGACATTGGGCCTGGGGGTAAACATATACTGACAAGACTTTGATGAGTGTATTAGGAAAGCCTAAAGGGCTCTAGAGAGCCCTTTCGGTGAGGGTATATAAGAAAGTGAGGAAAATTATTTTATGGAAACTAGAGGAAAGGGGATTCTTGTCAAGTAGTGGCAGGAAGTTTAGCAACACTGTTACCTGTGGTAATATGGAAATGTATCCTACTGAACTGAGTTATCTAGTTAAGGAGATTTCTGGGCAGAGTGGCAAAGGTGTTTCCTGGTCTCTTCTTGCTGCTGATAGTAAAATGCAAGAAGAGAGAGAAAAGCCAAAGAAAAATTATAATATGTAAAACAGTTAGGACCTGGTGGGTTTAAAAATTCCTAGTCTCTTCAGTTGGCAAGCGATGCTTAAATGAAGAAATTGGCTTTTGGACCAAGAATAAATCTAGGGTACTCTCAGGAATACATAGTGTAAAGATAAAGCTGAGGATGTGCCTGTAAGATTTTCTGTGAGGAAGTCAGAGAATGATCTGGTGAGACAAAAGACCCTCTAAGGAATTTAAGGGAGGGCAATCTCATGAGAGACCCTGAGCCAGAACTACTTAGCTATTCCACTCCCGAATTACTAACCTACAGAAACCATGAGAGATAATAAATATTTATTGCTGTTTTAAGCCATTAAATTTTGGGTTAATATGCTGTGCAGCAATAGGTAGCAAATACAAATACTCTAAGTTACCACTGACCTTTAATTATTGTAAAATCAGTGAGGAGATGTCTGGCCCTGGAGCAGATTTAACTGACATGAACGTGCCATCTTCTTGATTCTAACATATGGAAATGCTGGGGAAATAATACCAAAAACTCAAAAAAAAAAAAAAAAAAAAAGTCAAGTAACAGAGAAAATGGAATCCCTACATAACAGAAACCTCGAAAGAGAGGCATATTATCAAGGGTAAATTGAATGCACTAACTTGACCCATTGAGGTTTCTTAGGATAGTGTGAAAGATGAGATTGAAGCATCCATGCAGGGACAGATGCTGAAAACAAATCCATTTGTATAAGGACAAGACCTATAAGTGTGCACTCTCTTCACAGACTATAAAGTTTTATTGGCCAGCCTGGAGGAGCAATAAAGAAACTTCTTGAATATTCAATACTTTTTCATCCACTGATTATTGTGCCTGCTTTTGTAAGGGAGAGTTATTTGAAAACAAAGCAAAGAAAGTGGTGTAAGGAATTACTAAAGTTATTTTCTCCAGGTGACAAACTTATGGCAAAGCTCATTTTCCTGTGCTCTGTCTTCTCTTTATCTCTCTATCAATTGATCAATTAATAGAACAATATGTCTCTTTATCTGGTTTAGTATTCAGAGGTGTGACAGTTATCATGAGAATACATATTATTTATTTAAATTGAAAAAAATGCCATTTATTTTCTCATGGAAAGTAAATTTTATTTGGCTAATTCTTTTGACAGTGGGGCAGGGCCAGGGGTAGGGAGAGGCAAATGAGGAGCCGGGGAAACATTTCCCTGAGTGTGATGCCTCTTCAAATTGTTCACCCTCACTTGTGCACCTCACTTGTCTCACTTCCTTTCCAGATCAGCCTTTGCAATAGGGTTATATGGTAGATAATGAAGACAATACATTTAAAACTAATGATAAAATAAATTATAAAATGAGAGCATTTTATCCAAAATATTTTATTGGCACATTGTTATACATGACATGTTATAAATAACAATGAACCCATTTTTTTCAACCTAGTTTGATTATCATTGCATTAAACAAAGTGTTGCAACTTGAGAGAGAAAAGTTTGTGCTCTCTTGAATAGCCTTGTAAAACTCTTTTTGACTTCAGAAGTTGAAGAGTGAAGGACTTTACTAAATGGATAACAAATTCTTTTGTAAGTCATGTGTTTTTCAATTTTAAACAAATTTGAAATCAAGTTTACTAGTTTATTAAATTGATGTATGAGACTCTGGGTGAGGTCTCTGGGGCCATGGGTGGGACTCTGCATCCACAGGAGAGGCACTGCGGCACTCTGCAGCGCCTCAGCTTGAGTGGTGACTCTGGACAAGGTCCAATAGAGATGCTGGTGTGCTCTGTAGCTCCTCAACTGGAGTTGGCAACTCTGGGCAAGGGTGCAGGTGCTGTGGGTGGAACCCTGCATCTACAGAATGCACGCGGAACATTATCCAGAATAGAACACATGTTAGGCCACTTGTTAAATCAAGTCTCAACAAGTTTTAAAAAATTGAAGTCATACCAAGTATCTTTTCCGATCACTATGGAATAAAACTAGAAATCAATAACGAGAAAAACTTTAAAAACTGTAGAAATACATGGAAATTAAAAAACGTGCTCCTGAATGATGGGTCAAAGAAGAAATTAAGAAGGAAGTAAAATTTTCTTGAACAAATGAAAATAGAAACACAATATACCAAAACCTATGGGATGCTACAAATGTAGTACTAAGAGGGAAGTTCATAGTGAAAAGTGCTTACACCAAAAAAGTAGATAGATTTTGAATAAACAACCTGATGTTGTACCTCAAGGAACTAGAAAAGAAAGAACCATTCAATCCCAAAATTAGTGGACAAAAAGAAATAATAAAGATCAGAATAAAACTAAATGAAATAGAGATAAGAAAAATGATACAAAAGATTTCCAAAATGAAAAGTTGGTTTTTTGAAAAGATAAAATTGACCAACCATTAGCTAGATTAACTAAAAAAACCCCAAATAAACCAAAAAACCAAAAAAAAAAAAAAGAGAGAGAAGACTCAAATAAAACCAGAAATGAAAAAGTGAAAAAGGAGACATTACAACTGATACCGCAGAAGTACAGACAATGATTAGAGACTATTATGAGCAACCATATGCCAACAAATTGGAAAATCTAGAGGAAATTGATAAATTTCTGGACACATGCAACCTACCAAGACTGAACAAAGAAGAAATAGAAAACCTGAACAGACTAATAGTGAATAACAAGACTGAATTAGTAATCATCAGTGTCCCCAAAAAGAGAAGCTCAGGAGTGGATGGCTTCATCATTGAATTTTTTCAAATTTTTAAAGGAGAATTGATAAGAATTTTTCTCAAACTATTTCAAAAAGCTGAAGCAGAGAGAATTATTCCAAACTCATTCTATGAGGCCAGCATCACCCTGATACTAAAATCAAAGACACGACAACAACAAAACTATAAATCAATATCCCTGATGAACATAGATGCAAACATCCTCAAAAAAATACTAGCAAACCAAATATAATCACACATCAGAAAGATTATACACCACGATCAAGAGTGATTTATCTCAAGTGTGCAAGGATGGTTCAGCACACACAAATCAATAAATGTGATATATCATACCAGCAAAATGAAAGACAAAAACCATATGATTATGTCAATAGGTGCAGAAAAAGCATTTGATAAAATTTAACATTTCCTGATGACAAAAACCTCAAATTATGTACAGGTGAAAAGTATCTCAACACAGTAAAGACCATATATGACAAATCCACAGTTAACATCATACTGAACGTGAAAAAGTTGAAAGCTTTTCCTCTAAGAACAAGAACAAGACAAGGATGCCTACTTTCACCACTCTTATTCAACACAGTACTGGAAGTTCGAGCCAGTGCAGTTGGGCAAGAGAAAAAAAAATAAAGGGCATCCAAACTGGAAAAGAGGAAGTCAAGTTGTCCTTATTTTCAGATTACCTGATTTTATGTAGAGAGAAACCTACAGACTCCTAAAGAACTTAGAACTGATAAATAAATTCAGTAAATTTTCAGGATACAAAATTAACATGCAAAAAATCCATAGTATTTCTATACACCAACAATGAACTAGGTGTAAAACAAATCAAGAAAGCAATCCCACTTACAGTAGCTACCCCAAAATAAAATATCTAGGAATAAAATTAACCAAGGAAATGAAAGTTGTCTACAAAGAAAACAACAAATTTCTTCTGAAAGATGTTAAAGAAGACAAAAAATGAAGACATTTCATGTTCATGGACTGAAAGAATACTGTTAAAATTACCATACTGTCCAAAGCAATCTGCAGTTTCAGTGCAATCCCTATCAAAATACCAATGACATTCTTCATAGAAATGAAAATACAATCCTAAAATTTATATGGAACCAAAAAACTCCACAAATAGTCAAAGCAATCCTGAGCAAAATGAATAAAGCTGGAGGCATTACCTTACCTGACTTCAAAATATACTACAAAAGTATAGTAATCAAAATAGCATGGTACTGGCATATAAACAGATACATGGACCAATGCGACAGAATATAGAACCCAACAGAAATAAATCCACACATCTACAACCAACTGATTTTTGACAGAGGTGCCAAGAACAGTCAGTGGGGAAAGAACAGCCTCTTCAATAAATGGTGCTGAGAAAAATGAATGTCAATATGTAGAAGAAAGAAACTAGACCCCTATCTCTCACCATTTAACAAAAGCAACTCAAAATGGATTAAAGTCTTAAATGTAAGACCTGAAACTATAAAATGTTAGAGGAAAACAGGGGAAACTCCTGGTCTGGGCAAAAATTTTATGGAGAAGACAATCCTAAAGCATAGGCAACAAAAGCAAAAATAAACAAATGGGATTATATCAATCTAAAAAGCTTCTGCACAGCAAAAGAAACAATTGAAAGGGGAAACCTGCAGAATGGGAAAAATATTTGCAACCTATTCATTTGACAAGGGATCAATATCCAGAATATATAAGAAACTTAACAGCAAAAACAGAACCAAAGACCAACAAATAATCTGTTCAAAAAATGGGCAAATGACCTGAATAGACATTTCTCAAAAGTAGACATACAAATGGCTAACAGGTATAAGAAAAAATGCTCAATATTGCTAATCATCAGGGAAATGCAAATTAAAACTACAGATATTGTCTCACTGCAGGTAAAATGGCTACTATCAAAAGGACAAAAAATAACAAATGCATGTACCCCATAAATATGAACAACCAATACATTTCTGTAAGAGTAAACTAAAAAAAAATTAAAGATAACTAAAAAAAAAAAAAATCCCATAATTGTCCCATATAATCCAATTTGTTTATTTTTGCTTTTGTCACCTGTGCTTTAGAAGTAAGACAACTATAGGATTTCTTTCTTGGCATATAAATTTTCAAAAACTTGCATAACATTATTAATTTTTATTGATTATACATATTCGTGGGGTCCAGAATTGAATATCTGTACCTGTGTTCAATGTGTGATAATCAAATCAGGATAATTTGCATGTTGATAATTATAAAAGGTAATAATTCCTTGCATTTATTAAACAATTTCTGTGAACCTCCCTCCTTCTTCCCACCTCTAGTCAGCACAGTTCTGTTCTCTCCTGAAAGTTCAGTGTATTATTGTGCTCGCTTGCCGCTTGCCCCTTCCTTCCTTCCTTCTACTTATAAGTGACTATATGTGGTATTTGTCTTTCTCGGCCTGGCTTTTTTTTTTAATTAAAAAAAGTTATTTTTAGAAACTTAGTATCTGTGGAGTATGTATGTATGTATGTATACTTATGTACCTGTGTATGTATGTATCTGTGGAGTACAGTATTGAATATTCATACCTGTGTGCAGTATATGATGCTCAAATCAGGATAATTAGTATATTTATCATTACACAATATAACCATTTTTCTTTTTTTTTTTTTTTTTTACCTTTACCAATTTCTATCTTACTTCCCCCTCCTCCTTTCTCACCTCTGGTAGCCTCAGTCTTTTTCTCTCCTTTTGAAAGTTCAATGAATTATTGTGATTGTTGTATCTTTCTTTATTTTTTAATTTGTTTTTGTTTTTAGCTTCCACTTATGAGTGAGGACATGTGGTGTTTCTCGTCTCATTTCACTTAACATAGTTTTCTCTAAGTTCATTCATGTTGCTGTAAATGGCAGAATTTTATTCTTTTTTATGGCAGGGTAGTATTCCATTGTGTATATATACCACAGTTTCCTTATCCAGTTATCTATCAAAGGACATTTAGTTTGGTTCCAACTCTTGGCTATTGTAAATAGAGCTGCAGTAAGCATGGGCATGCAGGTATCTCTCCCACATGATGATTACCATTTGTTTGGGTGTATACCCAGCAGGGGGAATTGCTGCATCATATGGCCATTTTATCTGTAGTTGTTTGAGTAACCTCCATACTGTTTTCCATAATGATTGCACCAATTTACAGTCCCACCAACAGTGTAGGAGGGCTCTCCTTTCCTGCACCCTCACCAGCATTTGTTCTCTCTTTTTGATAATAGACAGTATAACTGGAGTGAGATGATATCTCAGTGTGGTTTTGATTTGCATTTCCCCGATGCTGAGTGATTTAACATTTTTTCATGTGTCTGTTGTCCATTAGTATATCTTCCTTTGAGAAATGCCTATTCAGCTGCTTTGCCCATTTTTAGTCAGCTTATTATAATTACTTTTACTATTGTTTGAATTCATTGTATATTCTGAATATTAGTCCTTTGTCAGATGTGTAGTTTGCAAATATTTTCTCCCACCCTGTATACTGTCTTTTTGCTGTTGTTTCTTTACTGTGCAGAAACTTTTCAGTTTGATATAATCTCATTTGTCTATATTTTATTCTATTGCTTATGCTTTTGGGGTCTTATTCATAAAGTCTTTGCCCAGTCCTACTTCCTGATGTGTTTCCCCTATGTTTTCTTTTAAGAGTTTTATAGTTTCAGGTCTTATTTATTATTATTATTACTTTTTAATTTAATTTTATTTTGTCAATGTACAATGTGGTTGATTATTGTGGCCCATTACCGAATCCTCCCTCTCTCCTCCCTTTCCCCACTCCCTCCCAACAACCTCCTATCTGTTCGCTTGTGGTATCAACTTCAAGGAATTGTAATTGTTGTGTCTTCTTTCCTCCCCCCCAGTTTATTTGTGTATTTATTTATTTATTTTTAGCTCCCACAAATAAGTGAGGACATGTGATATTTCTCTTTCTGTGCCTGACTCGTTTCACTTAATATAATTCTCTCTAGGTCCATCCATGTTGCTGCAAATGGCAGTATTTCATTCATTTTTTTTTATAGCTGAGTAGTATTCCATTGTGTAGATATACCACATTTTCAGTATCCACTCATCTGATGATGGACATTTGGGCTGGTTCCAACTCTAAGTTATTGTAAAGAGTGCTGCGATGAACATTGGGGAACAGGTATACTTCGACTTGATGATTTCCATTCCTCTGGGTATATTCCCAGCAGTGGAATAGCTGGATCATATGGTAGATCTATCTGCAATTGTTTGAGGAACCTCCATACCATTTTCCATAGAGGCTGCACCATTTTTCAGTCCCACCAACAGTGTATGAGAGTTCCTTTTTCTCTTCAACTTCTCCAGTATTTATCATTCAGTCTTTTTGATATTTGCCATCCTAACTGGGGTGAGATGGTATCTCAGTGTGGTTTTGATTTGCATTTCCTGAATGCTGAGTGATGTTGAGTATTTTTTTCATGTGTCTGTTGGCCATTCATATATCTTCCTTTGAGAAATGCCTATGTAGCTGTTTTGACCATTTTTTAATTGGGTTACCTGTTTTTTTGTTGTAAATTTGTTTCAGTTCCTTGTATATTCTGGATACTAATCCTTTGTCAGATGAATATTTTGCAAATATTTTCTCCCACTCTGTTGGTTGTCTTTTAACTCTGTTAATTGTTTCTTTTGCTGTGCAGAAGCTTTTTAGTTTGATATAATCCCATTTATTTATTTTTCCTTTGGTTGCCCATGCTTTTGGGGTCATATTCAAGAAGTCTGTGCCCAGTCCTACTTCCTGAAGTGTTTCTCCCATGTTTTCTTTCAGGATGTATATTTAATTCTTTGATCCATTTTGAGTTGATTTTAGTATATGGTGAGAGGTATGGGTCTAGTTTCATTCTCCTGCATATGGATATCCAGTTATCCCAGCACCATTTGCTGGAGATTCAGTCTCCTCTCCAGTGTGTAGACTTGGTGACTTTGTCAAAGATCAGATGGCTGTAGGTGTGTGGATTGATTTCTGGATTTTTTATTCTATTCCATTGATCAGTGTGTCTGTTTTTATGCCAGTACCATGGTGTTTTGATTATTATAGCTTTGTAGTATAGTTTAAAGTCAGGTAGTGTTATGCCTCCAGCTTTATTTTCTTTTTGCTCAGAATTGCTTTGGCTATGCATGGTCTTTTGTTATTCCATATAAATGTCCACATAGATTTTTCCATTTCTGAGGGAAATGTCATTGGAATTTTGATGGGGATTGCATTGAATTTGTATATCACTTTGGGCAGTATGGACATTTTCACAATGTTGATTCTTCCAATCCAAGAGCATGGGATATCTTTCCATCTTCTTGTGTGCTCTTTAATTTCTCTTAGCAGTGGTTTGTAGTTCTCATTACAGAGATTTTTCACATCCTAGGTTAACTCTATTCCTAAGTATTTTATTTTTTTGGTGGCTATTGTAAATGGGCAAGCTTTCTTGATTTCTCTTTCTGCATGTTCACTATTGGAGAATAGAAATTCTACTGATTTTTGTGTGTTGATTTTGTATCCTGAAACTTTGCTGAAATCATTTATCAACTCCAAGAGTTTTTTTGTAGAGGCTTTAGGCTGTTCGAAATATATTGAAGACTTTACTCCATTTTGAGTTGATTTGATTATATGTTGAGAGGTACAGGTCCAATTTCATTCTGCTGCATATATATGTCCAGTTTTCCCAGCACCATTTATCGAAGAGGAAGTCTTTCCCCCTATTTATGTTCTTCTTGCCTTTGTCAAAGACCAGTTGGCTGTAGGTATGTGGACTGACTTCTGCGTTCTCTATTCCATTCCATTTATATGAGGGTCTGTTTTTATGCCAATACTGTGCTGTTTTGGTCACTATAGATTTGTAGTATAATTTGAAGTCAGGTAGTGTTATGCCTCTGGCTTTATGTTTTGTGCTCAGGATTTCTTTGACTATTTGGGGTCTTTTGTTGTTCCATATGAATGGTAGGATTTTTTTTTTATTACTTCTGTGAAGAATGTTGTTGTTATTTTGATGGGGATGGCATTAAATCTGTAGATCACTTTGGATAGTATGGACATTTTTGCAATGTTAATTATTCCAATCCAAGAGCATTGAATGTCTTTCCATCTTTTTGCATCCTCTTTAATTTCTTTCAGCAGTGATTTGTAGTTCTCATTGTAGAGATCTTTTACCTCCTTGGATAAATTGATTCCTAGGTATTTCATGTATTTGGTGACTATTGTCAATGGGCTTGTTTTCTTGATTTCTGTTTCCGCTAATTTGTTGTTGGAGTATTAAAATGCTACTCATTTTTGTGTGTTGATTTTGTAACCTGCAACTTTACTGAAATCATTTATCAGCTCTAAGAGGTTTTTTTTTTTTGTAGAGTCTTTAGAATTTTCTGTATGTAAGATCATGTCATCTGCAATTTTTTGATGTGTTGCTGTTTTATGCTTGCTAATATTTTATTAAGGATTTCTGTGTCTATGTTCATCAGAGATGTTAGCTGTAGTTTTCTTTTTCTGTTGTGTCTCTCTTTGGTTTTGGTGTTGAGGTGATGGTGGCCTCATAGAATGAGTATGGGAGAATGGCCCCTTTAAAATTTTTTGGAATGAAGAAAATTGTTATTAATTCTTCTTTAAAGGTTTGGTAGATTTCAGCAGGAAAGCTGTCCAATGGGGCTTTTCTTTGTTGGGAGACTGCTGATGACTGCTTCAATCTCATTGCTTGTTATTGATCTGTTCAGGTTTTTCATTTCTTCTTGGTTCAGTCTTGTTTGTTTTTATGTGTCCAGAAATTTATCAATTTCCTCCAGGTTTTCAGATTTGTTGGTGTATAGTTGTTTACACTAGCTTCTAAAGATTCTCTGTATTTCTGTGATATTGGGTGTAATATCTCCTTTTTTATTTATGATTTTTGTTATTTGGGTCCTCTCCCTTTTTTGCTTAGCCTAGCTAATGGTTTGTTTATTTTGTTTATAATCTGTAAAAACCAACTTTTTTGTTTTATTGATCTTTTGTATCTTTTTTTTGGTTTCTATTTCATTCAGTTCTGCTCTGATCTTAATTATTTTATTCCATCTTCAAATTTTGGTGTCGGATTGTTCTTTTTTTTCCTAGTTCTTTGAGGTGTAGCATTAGGTTGTTTATTTGAAATCTTTCTATTCTTTTGATGTGTTTATTGCAATAAACTCCTCTCTTATTACTGCTTTTGCAGTATCCCACAGAATTTGGTATGATATGTCTCTATTTTCATTAGTTTCAATAAATTTTTTTTATTTGCTCTTTAATTTCTTCTTGGACCCATATGTCAGTCAGGAGTATGGTGTTTAATTTCCATGTGTTTGTGTAGTTTCCGGAGTTTTGTTTGTTATTAATTTCTACTTTTAATCCATTGTGGTCTGAAAAGATACTTGAAATGATTACAGGTTTTTAGAATTTGTCAAGACTTGACTTGTGACCTAACATATGCAGTCTATCCTGGATAATGTTCCATGTGCTGATGAGAAGAATGTATATTCTGTTGGTGTTGGATGAAATGTTCTGTAGAATCTGCCAGGTCCAATTCGTCTAAAATGTAGTTTAAAATCTGTGTTTCTTTGTTAATTTGTTGCCTAGATGATATTTCCAGTGCTGTGAGAGGAGTGTTTATGTCCTCAGCTGTTATTGTTTTGGAGTCTATGTCATTTTATAGGTCTGATAGTGTTTGCCATATATATCTGGGTACTCTGGTGTTTGGTACATATATATTTATGATTGCTATGTCTTCTTGCTGGATAGAACCCTTTATTATTATATAATGGCCTTCTTTGTTTCTATTTATGGTTTTTTAATTTAAAGTCTATTTTATCTGATATAAGAATAGCTACTACTGCTTGTGTTTGGTTTCCATTTGCATGGTATATCTTTTTCCATTTCTTTACTATTAGTCTGCGTGTGTCTTTACTAGTGTGGTGAGTCTCTTGAAGACAGCATATAGTTGGGTCTAGCTTTTAATCCAGTCATTCAGGTTGTATCTTTTGAGTGGGAAGTTTAATTCATTTACATTTAGGGTTATTATTGAAACTGTTGTCTTACTCCTGACATCTTATCAATTTACATTGGGATGTTTTGAATATCTTTTGTTTTTTCTTCCTCTTTTATTGTTTGCCTTTGGTGCTTGTTGGATTTTTGAGGAGGTAAGATAAAATATCTTTTGCTCTCATTTGCATTTTTGTTCTACTAGTGGGTTTTGTTCTTTCTTGTGTAGTCATAGTAATGATTATCATTTTTCAGATTCCAGATGCAGGACTCTCCTTGAAGATTTCTTGTAGGACTCCCTTGAAGATTTTTTGTTGTGTGGTAGTAAGCTCCTGCAGTTTTTGTTTGTCCAGGAAATATACTATTTCTCCCATATTTCTGAAGGATAGCCTTGCTTGGTATAGAATTCTTGGCTGACAGTTTTTCATTTTAGTATTTTGAATATATAATATCATTCTCTTCTGGCCTGTAGAATTTCTGTTGAGAAGTCTGCTGTTAGTCTGATGGGACTCCCTTATAGGTGACCTGATGCTTTTCTCTTCCTGTATTTAAGATTCTTTGTTTGTCTTTGAGCTTTGCCAGTTTGACTATAATGTATCTGTGGGGAAAATAGAATAGTTTAGTCGGGACCCCTTCCCCCACACCTCAGGTCTGGTTGGGGGTCCTGCAGCACATTTCCTGTAAACAAGTTGTGTGGGGGTGGAGTTAGTGCACATGTGCACCCACGTATCTTTTTAGTTTGTTGCTGTTGTGTGTTCTTCAGTTTGTGAAGCAGTGCTGGCCCAGTGGCAGAGCTCACATCTAAAAATAGAGCATGTTTACTTTACTGGCAGCAGCTCAGTTTTTCTTTGGACTTTGCTGGTAGCAGTTGAGTTTCAGAGTTTCTCTTTGTACTGCCTAACCATTAGATGTTTGTGTGCTGAATAAAGACTATTCCTACTTCAACCAAGGCTCCAAGGACATTTTTGCCTGTTACCTAGCTCATAGACCTGTGTGTGAAGGGTTTGTGAACTGGCTCAAGAGGTCTGTGAGCTCCAGACCCAGCCCTAGCTCTACAATAACTCAGAGAGGACCTTTTTGGATTTAATTTGTTTGAGAATCCTTGAGCCTCTTGGATCTGAAGGTCCATGTCTCTCCCTGTACCTAGGAAATATTTCATTATTATTTCATTGAGTATGTTTTCCATTCCTTTTTCTTTCTCCTCCCCTTCCAGAATACTCATGATTCAAATATTTTGTGCTTAAGGTTATCTGCTAGCTCTTTTAGATTTTCTTCATTTAAAAAAATTTTTTTTCTTTTTTTTTTTGTCCTCCTGGGTTATTTCAAAAAGACCATCTGCAAGGTCAGAAATTATTTCTTCTGCTTGCTCTAACCTGTGTCTTAAGCTCTCAGTTGTGTTTATTTCACTGAAGAATCCTTCACTTCCAGGAGTTCTTCTACATTCTTTATTAAAAGATGAATCTCTTTAAACATTTCTTCCTTCAGATCCTGGATACTTTTCCCCATTTTGTTATGCCCTCTGAGTCTTTTTGTATCTCATTGATTTTCCTTAAGATTGTTGCTCAAAATTCCTTTTCAGTCATTTCAAGGACTTCATGCTCTGTGAGGTCTGGTACTTGAGAAATATTGTATTCCTTTGGTGATGTTATTATATTTTCTTTCTTTCTTTCTTTCTCTCTTTCTTTCATTCTTTCTTTTTCTAGTATGTCTATGTTGGTGTTTGGTCACCTGGTAAAAGAGTTGCTTCTATTACTCTGGAGTGGGCTTTGAGGAGAGAAACTTCTTCCTATAGATGTGTTTTACATTGACTTTTGAGTGGGGTGTTTTGGTAATGGTTTTGGGTAGATGCAGTAGTGTAGTCTCCTTGTGGGTACTTTGGCCATATTCAGTATTAAAGTTGTGTGTGAGTGCCTTTGTGGCCTAGGTACTGATTCTTTGCTGAGGTTAGTGACACTGTGTTGTTTTATTGAAGACTTGTGAAAGCCCTTGAATTCTTGGGAGAAGTGCCTAGGTGCCCTGTCACTGTTTGGCTGGGTTGGGTGACCCTGGGTGGGCTTCTTGGTACCCTGATGAGCATCCTGTGACCCTAATGGGTGCACTGAGTTATATTGGAGCTCCTCAGTTTGAATCGATGTCATTGGAAGGGTTTTTTCTTTCCTCTTTCCTATGGGCAGAGGTTCCTCCGGGGTCCTTGCTTCCCCCAATTGGGGGGTGGGTGTGTGGTGATTGGGAACTTTCTTCCTTACTCTATTTGGGTATCCCAGGTTTCTGCACTCTTGGGGGTGTCCAAGTGTGTCTCTCCCTTGATCAAGGCAATCTCATGGGCTGAATATGTACCTCCCATCCACAGATGTGCTACTGTGTGTGGTGATGTAATTCTCCCTGTGGGCTGGGACAGTGGGTTTTGGGTCTGCACTCATCCCTTTTCCTGGGCTCCGCTGATGTCTCTCATTCTGTCAATGTTGTTGAGTGTCCAGTGGGCTGCCCATGAAATGGTAATGGCTGCTGCTGTGGCAGTGAGCTGCCCTTGTGGTGGCAGTGGCTGTGGTGGAGCAGTCATGTGGCACCAGTGTCTGTGGCAGCAGTGGGGGATGAGTTTGTCGCTGGTAATGTCCCTGGGTGTGTTGCTGCCATCAGTCCTAGAGCACAGTATTAAGCATGGGACAGAGTGTCATGACTAAGGCTGCTCCTCAGTGCCTTTCTCTCCAGCCACAGCCAGCAAGATGCCTAGATGACACCACCACACAGCCTGCAGAAGTTCTGCATACTGACCAGGTGCATAACATTATTTTTAAATTTTTTCTTTTATTCTCATCTATTATTTCTATGAGTACTATTTTATTGGCATTAAATTTATGTAAAGGGGTTATAACTCAATGAAAACTTCAATAGCTAGAGTATTTTGGTCTTAGGAAAGAAAATAGCTTGTACTCGTATTTTATTTACGTGTTTTAATTTGTTTTTGTTTTAATATATTTACCTTTTTTGGGGACAAAATTATGGCAAGCTAATACATAAAAACTTTGAAACTTAACATATTACATTGGATAAAATGTTGTGGGGCAAGTGGAATGGGAATTTGAGTTCATGAAAAAAAAAATGATTTAAATTATGACTGTTAAGAGAGATATTTTCTAATTATTTTTTTAAAAAATGCATGATAGTGGATATTTCCTCACTATAGTTTAAAAAGTTATGTAACAGTTACATTACAGTTAAAAGGTGATTATGGTTATATTTATTTAGATATAATATTAATTATTTTAGTAAATTTTTATATTTCAGTATACCCAAAGTAATATGGAAATATCGTATGTGTATAGTTCAGTGAGTTTTAACTATGTTAACACCCTCTCATGTAATCAAAACCCATATCAAAACCAGCACCGCAAGAGATTTCCTCGTGCCACTTCACAGTTATTAACCCCACTCCAAAGGAATCCCTGTTTGACCTTCTTAACCTCTATTATCATATGTTAGTTTTGGCTGGGTAGCAGTTTTAGTTTAAGTCAATGTTTTAAGACTTGGAAATCACAACTGTTGCAACTGTTTCAGCTTATGATGAAAAATATAGATATTAACTTAAAGTATCTGAAGGTCTCTCTATTTTTTTAAATTAGGAGTTGTCTGAGCCAGTGCAACATAAAAAGAAAGAGAAATTAGGTGGGAAGATTTTTTAAAAAAGGAACATGTTGAATGATTGCTTAATGCCTTTAGCTCAAAAGAATCTTGAGAGTATTGAAATTAATGAGAAATTTCAACAAAATTGATGGATAGAAGAGCAACAAAAAGTAGATAACATTTTTACACACAAGGAGCAAATAATTTAAAATACCCGCACTAATCAGAGCAATGATAATAAAGATCTTATTCACAATAGAAACACAAATGATAAGATTCTTAGGAATTAATCTAAGAAAGTGACATAACACCTGTATGAGTAAAATGGTACATGCAATCAAAGAAGCCCTAAAAATAATAAAACATATTATATATGGGATCTTCAAAAATTTCATGGAAAGATTCATGTCTTTTAATTCTATTTTTCCAAGAACTTTTTGATCAATTCTCCTCAAATTAATCTGTAAATTTATGCATTTTATAATCAAATCCCAGTTGTAATCTTTTTTTTTTTTTTTTTTTTTTTTTTGTCTTTTTTGTGACCGGCACTCAGCCAGTGAGTGCACCGGCCATTCCCATATAGGATCTGAACCCGCGGCAGGAGCGTAGCTGCGCTCCCAGCGCTGCACTCTCCCGAGTGCGCCACGGGCTCGGCCCGTAATCTTTTTGATACCCAATGAGCTTCTCCTAAAATTTATCTGAAGAATGAAAAGCTAAGACTTGGCAAAATGATTTTGAAGAAGTACAATATGTTGGGGTCACTTTTACTACCTGATAACAAGACCTATTATAAAGCTACAGTAATTAAAACGGAGTGGCATTGGCCAAAGAAGTAAAACAGAGACTCCAGAAACAGATCTATCTATATAACAGTAGTGATGTTAAAAACCATTATTGAAAAGGTAGTCTATGCAATAAATTGGTTTAGACTATTAGCTATTCACATAAAAAAAGATAAATTTAGATAACTTATTTTATATCATACATGAAATAAATTTTATATTGATTAATGTGAAAAGCAAGACTTGAAAGTTTAGAAGAAAATGTGGGAGGAAATATTTATTACCTAACCATAAACACAAATTAATAAACTCAACTGCCTCAAAATTGAAAACTCTTATAATGACAAAACACACTTTGAAAGCTTAAAAACCAATGCAGGTTAGAAGCATTTGCAAGCATGGGAAAAATATATTAATAGGAAATTCGTAGAAGAGAAAAATAAAAGCCTAATAAACACATGAAAAACTGTTTAGTATTACTATTAATCATGAAATAAAAATTAGAACAATGAAATACAAGTTTAGAGTCAACTAAGCGACAGTCTGAAATATCAACAGAAGGTGGGGATATGTGGAAATACAAGCTGTTATACATTCCTGGTAGCTGGGCAAATTGGGTCTACCAATTTGGCTAACAATTTGAAAATATGTTATTTATGTATTATAGATATATATGTTTATATACATATGTATATGCATGTGCATATATGTGATATATTCATATATGATATATACAGGTATCATATGATGTATGGACACATTCATATGCAATGCAGTTATAAAATGTAAGGAGACACAGTCACCAGATTCAGTAAAGTTATACTACTGGGGAGGAAAGAAGTGCAATTGTTTTCAAAAAGGATGGACTAGTGCTCCATGGCATCAGTAATGTTATAGTTTTTGTAAAAGATTCTGAAAAAGAAAACGGAAATTGTTGATATTATTCCAAGTAGTGGCTATGTAGGTGTTAGTTATTTTATTCTCTGTACTTTTCTATGTGTCATAAATATTTTATTAAAGAAGAAAATAGTTTTTAGTTTAGTCTTTTTTATTAACAAAAATATCTGTGTTTATATTTTATTTATAAATATAAAAAATTGAAACTATGCCAGTTATCTCAGTTTCAGCATACAACATAACCCTGGTAATTATTTGGGTTGTCTAATACCAGTAAAGTCATGATTAACACACATTTATACAACTTTTAATTAAACTGATCTAGAAACTTAAAAGATGAGTGAGAGGAAAAATTTGTTTCTGTATTGAATTGTGATCCATATATAACCACTGCTCTTATTCCTATGAAAGTCAGAGAGAAACTCAAACCTTACAGTAAGCATAATATTATCTATAACATGACATATTAATGACATTACATAGTTGCTAACAGCACAATTATTTGTATGGTTTTTATCTATACAGAAACAAACTAGTTTGAGGTTTTTTAAGAATAGTTTAATAACAATGGTCATTCATTAAGCTTATCATTCTTTTGTGTTCAGCTGATCTGGACTGGGATAGGCTGATCTCTGCTGGGCTTGCTCATATATTTATAGTCAGGTGAAGACTGACTAGGTGGCTCTGCTGAACCTGGCTGGGCACGCTCACACATCTGGGGGTTGGCTGGCTATTGGCTGATCTAGGATGGCCTTGGCTGGGAAATGGGGGTGACTCTGCTGTGCTCCACATCTTTCATCCTCCAGCAGGCTGGTCCAGACATGTTCTTTTGGTGGTAGTGGAAGTTCAAAAGGTCATGAGTTTCCAGTTAAGCAAAACAAAACAAAATCAGTGCAGAGTTATATCTAGGATTCATCTATGCTTAACTATATACATAGATAGGTCAGAGGGAGATTTATTCTAAGGTCTGCCCCCCAAAAGTTAAACTGACAGTACAAGCTAGTCTCTATTACAGTTTGGTATACGACACACTTGAGTGTGCTAGTCTTTTCGTTAAGGTTTTAAAAACTTTCACTATTTATTTATTTAAAGAATGATATTTGAGACCATATATTTTAGGATCCTTTGGTCAAAAAAAAAAAAAAATTCACAGCCCTCTAATGGTCTATGGAACATGATTAGAAAATGTCAGTAATTAATTTCACTGATGAAAAGACTGAGACCCAAAAAGACTAACTGACTTGCCACACTTATGAAGCTGCAGATTCATGGTGAGAACCCCAACCTGCTATTGCCTATTTGGCCTTTTTCTACCACATATTGAGATATCTGAGTTTAGTGAGATTTATTTAATGAAGAAAACTTAACCTTTGATTAGCTGGTAAAAGCTTTTGTCTAGCTCTAAAAATGGCAGGGTTGCTATTAGTTAACCATGCGCTTGCCTTCAGCTTTGTGGTTGAATGCTCTGGTTGTTTTTCGTTCCAAATCAGTGGAGTCAATTGGTCCACTAACCTTTAGGAAAATAAAAACAGCAAGGAGAGTTGCATTTGCTGTCTTTTCCTCTTACCTATTTGAACACTTTTCAAAACTGACTTTTTATTTTCAGTGAGGCATCGACAGGTGTGTGTGTGTGTGTGTGTGTGTGTGTATGTGTGTGTGTTTGAATTCATGTGTTTGGGATAAGAACGGAGTCTGAGAGAGGACTCTGTGCTAAAAAAGTAAACTTTATGGAGGAAGATTCTAATATTTCTAGAAGCTAATTCTTCTGTGCTATGAACAATGGACGTATTTAGTGCTACCCTTACCTTATTTACCATGTTTTTTTCTTTGTAGCATTTGGTGCTGTTGTTGGCTGGCTCCTCGAAATATTCTTCTCTATGATTTCCTTGATACTGTCCTCTTAATTCGCCTCCTATGTCTTCTGTTTATCCTTGTCAATTGTTTTATTGGACTCCTCTTTGCCTGCCTTTCAAAGACTGGATTTCTTAGATGCCATTCCTAACCTGTGTTTCTCCTCTTGGTTCTGCATACCTTTCTCATCCATATATAGTTTTACTGCCTCTCTGCGCGTGGAACCCCAACCTATTTTGCATCTTCTTTCTTGGTCCCAGTTCAATTACCCTTTCTACCTGGCTGTTGGCCATGATATGACATGATAGGCAGGAGGAGAAAATGGGGCCTACTCATTCTCTACTGTAACTTCCTTGGTCCATATATTGGAAATCAGAAATAAAGTTACCTTTAACAAAAACAAAAACAAACTTTATTGAGAAAGAATGGCATTGCCAGATTATTGTATCAGTCTTTATTAGGGTTTAGTTTAGGTTTATTTTAGTGTTACATAACCTTTTTTTTTTCCTCTTGTTTTTTTTCTCTTTTTAATGACTAGTATGCATAGAATAAAATAGTCATGCACTTGACAGGTGTGGAGGGAGAAGGATTTTGGTGTGAGGGAAAGCAAATTTGAAAACTCATTCTGCTGTGTCTTTTTCTTCACTTGACCTCTGTCTTTTTGCAGATAGCTAGGTCAGAGTTTTAGTGTCCTTTTTCTCTCAAATCCAACTTGGAATTCATGAAACTTCAAAATCCATCTTGTATTTCTAGGGACGATGAAAGCAGTTCTCTTATTCCTAATCAGCTAGTGTTAATTTTTTTTTTAATAAAATAAAATTGTGTCTGGAAACACTTTTCTAATGTTGATCATCAACTGACTGAAAGTTATGTCTGCTTAAATACTATGTAGTATCTTACCCCGCTTCCTGGAACTTGGCTTTTGGTGCTTTTTGTTTTGTTCTGTTTTTCTCTTTTTGTTTTTTTCCTACATTCATTTGTATGCTACGTGTGGTTGAGAATGTGAAAAGTCATAGCAGGTAAAAACTTTCTTTTCTGTGTTTTAACCTTGCTTTTTAAATCTGTAGTCGATCAGAGGAAAACTTTATTTGTTTTTTCCTATCAGTTTCCTGTCTCTCTCCCTCTCTCAAATGCGTCCTCAGGACTTAAAGATTTATTGTGTATTAGTCTAATTTGAAGGCTGCTATCATTTAGTTTCATTCCCAAGGTACCACCCTCTCCCCTTCCCCTAAAGCTGAAGTGCAGAATCCTCTCAATTCACCCCATAGGTTTTTATTCCATACACATGTTGAATATCTCTCTTACGTGAGCCACTGTGGTAGGTGCTTAGAATACAAAGATGTAAGAGTCACGGTCCCTGTCCTCAAAAGAACCTCATTATCCAGTAGGGGAGATAGGCACAAAAACAGGAAATTACATTGTAGAATGATAAGTACTTTTGGAAAGGCAAGCACAAGGGACAGCGATGCAAGGAAGAGAAATTAATTCTGCCTGGAGAACAGGGAGAGCTTCTTCCTTAAAGAAGGCAGTGCTTGAGTTATTCTTTGAATGATAAGTGGATTTTGTAATCTGTGTCCAGAATTTGGTTCCAATTAATGTGTAGCTGCAGAAGAGTGCAAGGAGTCTTCCCCTCCCTGCCTTTGGTGGGGAACACTACAAATGGTCAAGAGTTAGAACATAATGTGTGTTCTGATACAGTTACTCTGTGGAGCTAATCCTTAAGGTCATATTAATTTGTAATTCCAAATTTAAGATCACTCTTGAGCCGCACTTGTGGGTTTCCATTTCCCCACGTTCCACAAATGGGTTTTCTTCTCTCATTCAATCATCATCCCCTAGTGCTTTTTTAAAGGGTTGTTGTGCTGGGCAGAATAATGACCCCCTTCCCCCCAAAGGTGTCCACATCCAAATCCCTAGATCCTATGAATGTGTTACCTTACATGGAGAAGGAGAATTAAAGCAGCAGATGAAACTGATTATTGCTAATTATCTGGTCATAAAATAAGATTATCCTAGATTCCATGGGTAGGTCCAGTGTAGTTACAAGGGTTCTTAAACATGGAAGAGGGAGGCAGAGAGTCAGAATGATATAATGTGAGAACCCAGCTGGCCATTGCTGGCTCTGAAGATGAAGGGGCCACAAGACAAAGAATGCTGGTGTCATCTAGAAGTTGCTTGAAAGAGCAAGGAAATGGGTTCTACCCTAGAGCCTCCACAAAGAACGCAGACCTGCAACACCTTGACTTTAATCCAGTGAGACCCATATTGGCCTTTTGATCTCTAAGACTGTAAGACAACAAATTTGTGTTGTTTTAAGTCTTCCAGATTGTATCGATTTGGTACAGCAGCAAGTGGAAACTAATGCAGCTGTTAAAGTCTGACCTCAATTCCTCATACTCATCTCACGCATTGTTCACACTCTGTTCTGTCCCATGATTTCAGACAGCTTCCCCACCTCTTCATAGCTTTGACCGTTTGTCAGGGCATTTGGTCTGTTAGTCCAGTTCTCCAGATTTATTTGTTAATTAAGAAATCTTTGCCTAATTTCTATTTAGTGCTATTTCAGCACAAACAATATCCAAATCCCACATTTATATTTTCTCATATTTCCTTCCAAGTTTGCCATCAGGCCTCAATCTCCAATTATTGTGTAGCTTGGCTCTTACCAATCTCCCTTTCCCCTCAAATATGCTAACCTTTTTTACTATCCACCCAATTTCATTCTTGAAAAGGCTCTATTAGTTGAAAAATAAAGTGTTATATTAGAAGCATTTGTTGGTAGGACTAGGTGACTAACCCAGGGTCCGAGGTTACTCCTAGTCTACTGCAAAATGAAAAAGTTCCTTGTAAACTGTGGTAGAGGTTTGGGGAGAGTGGGCGAGGACATGTATTGGTCATGAATGAACACATTTCCAAACTGACTATAAAAGCATGTTTATCTGTTTTGGTGTAAATGTCCAGGTTACTGTTCTCCCTGGCAGTTTCCTTCATTCCTCAATCCTACCCATCATATTGGGTTATACCAAGGTATGGTGGTGTGGATGTGCCCATGAGGAGCTCAAGTGTGCCTGAGAAACACTGCTATTGGAGATAAGTGGGTACAAGTTCAAATGATAGGAAACTAAAGGAGAAAAAATTTCTCTGGGGCATTTTTAGACCATAGACCTGGCCAATCTGGAATCTAAAGAGTTTAACTGATCAGTTGTTTGTGGGTGAATCAAAGGAGCTCATTGCTCTGCAAAGCTCTTAAAGATAACGTACCCTCCTCAAATTGCATATTCTACATCCTTCTCCAAAGGAACTTGCTAGTTCAAGTTACAACTAAGCAGAAAATACCTTCCAAGAATGTCCTGATGGGAGAAACACAGAATCTGAGTCAGGGTGGCCCTTGGAGGTGATGTTCAGTGACATGTTTAATTATTGTAATCCGTGTCACTGAATCTTAGAGGGAATCTAAAAAGTAATCTACTCCTTTTTTGTCCTTATCTTGTAGTATCCTCTTCAGTTTCTTATTTCAGGTTTCAATTTACCTAAGTTTTATCTTTTTATTTCCAGTTTGGGAAAAAATATTTCATGTTCTAAAAAGTGATTTTAAATGTGGGAATTACCTGGAATCCTCTGTTATATCAATGTACAGGGCCAAGAATTTTTTAAAAGTATGGTAATGGTGGTTTTTTAAAAGTCAGTTTTATATTTCAAAAGCATGAATGAAATATTATAAGAGGAAATAACAATTTCCTGGTGGTGGTAGGAATTGAAAACCTGTGGCTAAGGTAGGTATGGGCACAATGTAACTAAAGAAAGAAACCAGTGAAAACAGAACTGAAGCAGAGCAGGTGAGCCAGAAATGTTACAGTAGAGACCAAAGGACAAAGTGTCCATAGTCGAGATACCAAGGACATTTTTGACAACAGAAAGATAATATGAAGAAATAATTTCAATTGTAAGTAACTTTAATCAACAGCAGTGAAGAAAACAATAAAGATGTTCTCTAGAATGATGTACGTTATGGGCTGGGACAAGAAGAGAGACAAGGAAGACATTTGCTCAACTAGGGAACAAAAGAGGGGTGACCAGATGCTTGTCTTACGGGTATAATTCTGGCCAAGTCAGTCTCACCCTAATATTGATGTATGTGTGTTCGGCAGTGGTCGGCAGGGTATATATTTAATCCTCAGAACAACCTTATGAGGTAGATAGTATTACTGTCACCTAGGTTTTATAGCTGTGAAGAAAGATTACTTGCCAAAGGTGTTCATGCTTGTAATTAGTGAATCTGAGATTTGAACCCATGTCCTCCAGCTCCAAGGTTGGTAACCTTCATCGCTACACCACACTGCTCTGGGAGGAGCCTTTGGGCATGAGGAGTGACAATGGTTTGTTCTCAGAATGGACTAATGCATTAAAGACTGAGCTGTCCTCTGTCATGCAGCAATAAGGTGAGACTTGAAAAGGTCAAGCCTTGTTTCATCACAGCAAGGTCACAACAAGAAGAAAGAGCAAACACAGGACATCAGTATTTGCAATGTGGAACTACATCATAATTTTCCAGTGGTTGTCACAATCTCATGAATTGGGGTTAGTGGGTAGAGCTTGGGGATGAGAGGAGGGGGGAGCTGGGAGCAGGACTTGATAACTGAAGGTTCTCAGGAATTGGTGATATGATCTGAAGGGAGAGCTGAGGTCTGAGAAGGAGAGCTAGGACTATGTTGTGAAATGTAGCAATAATTACCATAAGTGATTTTGATCTTTTTTTTTTTTTGCTACTGGCCAGTATGGGGATCTGAACCCGTGACCTTGCTGTTATAAGGCTGTGCTCTAACCAACTGAGCTAACTGGCCAGACTTGATTTTGATCTTTTCGAATGTATTAATAATGAGCGTAATCCTGTGTTAACAAGTGCCGTGAATCTTCCCACCACAGGCAGTTTGGGGGCTGCTGAGTCACAGGGTGCAGGTGTTACCCTTCCCGTAGAATATTAATCTCCCGGAGTCATGCATAAGTGGTCCTGCTGACTTTCGGGTGTCGGTGGAGAGAAGCCTGTTGCATTTGCAGCAACTGCGCTACCACTTCTTGACTTTGGAAGATGGGTCTGCCGGTAGTCCTCGTGCTCCGTCTATCTCAGAACCCTCTTGAATTGATAAGGACTTTCCAATCAGCTTTTTTCATTATCTCCTGCCCGCTTTAACTTCAGACATATTCACATTCATCAGTCTTGTCTTATCTGAACAATGAGCAGGGACTAGTACCTGGCACAATGGAAGATGAAATATTCAGAGATTGAAATTATATTCACACGTGAGGAGCCTCCAGAAAGAACACTTTATAAGTTATAAACTATCAGCACCACAGCTGCTGCACACCTGTTCTTGACATTGCTGAGGGGCTAGTTCAGTCCCAGGATGCCTTTCAGGGTATCCTTCAAGTATTCTCTTTGTAGCATCATAGTCCTGGCTCTCTTTAAAGAGTTCTCTAGCCTGGTCGCTTTGGTCAGAGTAAGAAGGAATAAACACCCTCAGTCTGAAGCAGCAAATATTCACTGAGTATCCTCTGTGTGCCAGCTTCTGTTTGAGGCACTGGGAATGAGAGAGACATGATACCTGCTTTCAGGAGCTCACAGTAAAGAACTGAGGAGGAATATGTCAGCAAATTAACACAAATCAGCATGAGAGGTGCTCTACAGGAGACACTTTAAGGGAACTGAGGAATATTCGGTCAACACGACTTTGGGGAGTTCTGAGGAGAGTACCAGAGGAGTAGACGCTTGAGCGAGGTTCCTCTGGTCCGGGCCTTCTAAGTCTCCCCATGCACATGGGATTCCTCTAACAGAGGTGCTCATCTGAATTGCACTTTAGAATCATCTGGGAAACTTTGAAAAAATCCCAAAGCCCAAACTGCAGCTCAGACTGACTAATTCATACTCTCCAGGGGTGGGACCCAGGCATCAGTATTTTTTAAAGTTCCTCATGCAATTCCAATATGCAGCCAAGTTTGAAAACCACTGTCATAAAATAAGAATTCAAGAATTCAAAAATAAGAGTGAGGAAGAAGAAGCTGTGAGGCTCAAAGAGGTTAAATAAGTTGTCTGTGGTCCCGCATAGCCTAAGCTGGGATATAAGCCCAGCTGGTCTGATTCTTAACCATTCCCTGTCCTACCTCTCTCCATTGTATAAGGGAGTAGCTTGGTATAGTTGGAAGAAAACTGGTTTGGGAACATGAAGACAAGGATTCTGTGCCTGAATGAGCTGCTGTGTGATCTTGAGTTAGTTACTCAACCTCTCCAGGCCTTAGTGACTTCCTTAAAGTGACCAGACATGAGATGATGGCACAGTATTCCTTTTAGTATTGAGTTGCAATAAGAATGCATGTTTAAAATAACTTTAGAACCTCACAGACATGTCATTCTTTTGGAAGGCATTGTTAAGACATATATATATGTGTGTGTGTGTATATTCACAGATACATATATTTCTTTTCGGAACTAAGAGTAGAAGGATTTACTTTTTGTGTGTGAAAGTGTTATAGAAAACTTTTTTCTTTTATTAGAAAATACTTTTTTTATTAGAAAATACCACCCTTCTTCACTATCCTCCTGCTAGCTGTGGAAATCTTGTATGAAAGGCAGGTGCAGCTAGACCTGTTTAACTTTTTTCTTTCTTAATGCTAACCTGTGTCCTACAGAGGATGCCCCATTTGGCTCCCTGATCTTTGCAATATAGATGGGTATTTTTAGCTCTTGATCTGAAGCAGGATGGTTCTGAAACAAACATCTTAGTTCCCCTTGGAAATTAATCAGGCAGAGGAGGCAGTTCTGAGTCTCTAACAGGTACATTAAGGAGAGTTCTGAAGCTTGTCTAGTTTGACAGGAAATTGCCTAGGGGGAGTCTAAGAAATCCAGGCAGTCTGGGCTAAAGCTGGCATTGAAGTTTGGAGTTGCTTAGATTGTTTTATATTGTTAGAGCATAGAAAACTTCAGTCCCAGAAGATGCAATTCATTTGGTTCATCGTATTGATCATACTGCAGATAACAAATTAGCCAGGCACTGGAAGATGGGCAGTTTGGCCCTACCCTCTTGTAGAGTCCTTCATGTTTTTCTCTCCAAGCTAAACTAGACTTATTAGATAGGTATGGGTATAAAGATAGACTAGAACTATGGCCCTTGAGGACTTGTGATACGTGACTGTCTCAGGAAGGGGTAGGAGAGTAGTGAGTGAGTGCTGTCCAGGAGGGGGCCAGAGTGAGGGCCAGAGGGGAATGGTGTTGGTGCTTCCCTCCCTCCTCACACCTCCAGGTTCTATGGTCTTCATGCTCAATTTCACTGCCCTTTGTCAGTGCTTCACCATCTTTTACCTGGACAAATGCCACAGACTCCTCATTGTTCTGTAGGCTCTCCTTGAGCCTTCCTTGTGCCAGTCCAACTTCCCTACCACGACCCGAGCTGTCTTGCCAAATTCTTCACTGATCACCATCAGCCCCTGTGGGCTATAGGACAGAATCTAGACTTGATGTGGTACCCAGAACCCTTAGTCTGACTTTAATCTTTCCCACTCCCAAGGAGGGTCTGGGTCTCATGTTAGTCTTGAGATAGTCCAGCCTCCTGGTTGGATTGGGAAAGGTAAGGGCAGGGGACCTGAGCCAAAATGGAGACTAATCATGCCATTCTCTCTCTCTGTTCTACCTGCCCCTTGTCTACTGAGACACCAAATGCTGGCAGTGGGTCCTCTTCTTCTAACCTTAAGGAAGTTTACTTCTTTAAAATCCGTAACTCCTAGAATGCTTTCTCACTCTGTAGTCTGCATATGCCCACAAGTCAAGAATTTTTTGTCAAAACTGAACTTCTGTAATTTTTCTTAAAGATATATTGAACGTGAGTTTTCGAACTGCTACATGTACTCCCTACTTCCAAAGAACAATCTGAAGCAAGCCTTATCTCCTCCTTCCTTAAGAGTCACTACTGTAGGGTAACATCACTAGGTTTTAATGATATGTTAACCCATCAAAATATTGATTAAACTCCTAATATGGGGGTAGAATTAAAGTCAGATTCAACATGATCTACTTCACACGGATGGTGTTTCACACGGGTGGGGCTTCACATTTGCTTCTGTTTGTTTCATGTTTGCTTCTGTCTTTGCTCTGTTGGTCACCACAACCCGGCCCCAACCAGAGGGAGATTTACAATGAGGCTAAGGGAGCTTAAGTTTTAGGGCTTCTCACTTGATTGGGCCCTTGGCAAGTCTCTGCAAAGAGCCCTAGCAATGTGATGCATGGTTACATGTGTTTGTAAAGGTGGTAAAAGTAAGATATTTTAACTACAGTTAGGATAATTGTCCCTTTCCATTCTTATTTCCTTTGTCACATTTCCTTTTGTGTCAGGCAGTGCTGGAGAGGAAATTTTATGATGAGGAGAAGTTTAATTCATGATACACATAATAAATTCAGTAGGATGTATTTATGTGCATCACAGTCACTATTGCATATAGTTAAGTTATTATATATAAACTCATAACATTCTTAAAGAGTGTCCTGAATCAGGATCTCCTGGGACACGAATAGAAAAGGCAAGCTTCATGAGATCCAGGACTTTGGCTTTGAGTCATGTGTGTGTTTGTGTTTCTTTACTTACTGTTGATTCCCCAGGACTGCCTTGGCTCAAAGTGGGTGTTTACTATGTACTCGTTAAATGAAGTTTTAGGAATAAAAGACTTAAGAATCACTGCCTCTACCTGTTTAATGTCTTCTAATATATCAAGACTACAGATCAATATTTTCCACTATGGTGCTGATTTTTCTGAGAACAGTTAATGAGAATTAGAAAAGTCTTTGGGGACTATCTAATTCAATGGCCTTCAAATGGAAAGTGAAGAAGGGTAACAGAATTGCGGGGAGTGCTTTTCTGAACTACACTTGCCCAGCTGTCCCATATTCTGCTATGCTTTCGTGTGAAGGTGTGGAGGATGGGTGATGTCCGAATCTTCTAGGCAATGGGAGGGATGGCGTGAGTTTGGAAATTCTTCATGATGGTTGTGAGTCTTCCCTCCTTCAGTTAAGAACACTGATTTAATTCAATCTCTCTTTCTCTCTCTCTCTTTTTTTAAAAAACAAACAGGGCTTCTGAGACATAGAGCAGTTAGTGTATGGTCTCATATTCAGTTAGGAAGCAAAGTCAGGGTTAGGACTGAATTCTCAAAAACTCTTTCTACCATATTGTGCAGCTTTCTACCATATTGTGCCCTACAACTTCCTTTTTATTTTCTTTTTTTAAATTCTCCAATACTTGGAGAGCACATCACAGCTTTTACACCTGTTCTATATTGTTTTCCATTGCCTTTTATGGTTTCTTGTGCATAGATTTGGTATTTTCTTATATTTTAAATTTGCCAAGAATAGGTGTGTATTTTAAACTTCCTTTGCATTTCTGTGGGTAACTAGTGCAATGATGAGCTAATGTTAAGAGAGCAAAAATAGTTGATAATTAGTATATTAATATCTCAAAACAACCTACTTGATTAGGTACATTTCAAATGCAGTTGAAATTCTTGTTAGAAACATTGTCTTATGTTGCATAACACGTTTTGATTGAAGACTAACGTGGGGTGGGCTAGGGGCATAAGAAGGATACAGCAACCTCATATTGTAGCCCAGAGAAATAGTTGTCTTTGGGGGCCCCAAGATAAAGAGGCAGGGTGTTCTAACAGGGCTCCTGGCCAGTACTCAAATCAAGGCTTGTTGGTGGATGACTTCAGGGAGCTCTGCTGGTTGACAACAAAGGCCTGTCCCTCACCTGTGGGCAACCTGGAAGCTACCTGAGGAGGTAAGTGCTAAGACAGAAGATCAGTGACCAGAACTGGAGTCTTGAACGTGGAACATGTATAATTTATCAAGAAGTTGATTAATTTCTTGTAAATTTTATGCTCTTATATTTCTTCTTCCCTTTCATTTTCATACAATGATGTGTTTATAGTTTGTAACTCAATTTTTAGATTGCTGCTAGACAAATGTAGTCAATTTAATTACATAGGCAAATTTAAATGAAAATTATTTTTAAGAGGCGGTTAAAATTTAAAAGATGTTAACACATCCTTCTAATGTGCTTTTATTATTATTATAAATACTGTTTAATCATTAGCTCTGCACCCATTGTTAGTTTGGGGAATGATTTACATGTTCAAATTATGAGAGAAATCATTTTAGGTATAGTTAAATCTTTTTATTTACTCGATTTTTTTTCATCATACAGTTTTTGCCTTTTATAACGACATAAACTTTGATTGGAACCTGAAATAATTTAGTAAAATGAAAGATGCTTTTTTGTCTTGCTCAGTTTCTGTATCAACCTTTACTTCTCTGTGCTCCATCCAAGGGCAGAGTGAAAAATGCACATTATTATTTTCTTCATTGTGATGTCCCTCATACTGCTGTACTGTTATCTAACACTCGATATGTTTACATTTTATCCACACTTATGCATTTTCTCAAGCATTGTACTCTAGAGCACTTGAGGGCAAGGACTATGTCTTAGTAATTCTGTATGTCCTGTAGCAGTAGTTTCTAAACAGAATTCTAGTATCAGAATCATCTAGGGTGACTTTAAAAAAATCTAGAGTCTAGGACCCCAGCTCAGGGACCCTGACTTAAAAGTTTTAAGGAGAGTCTTGAGAATCTGATTTTTTTTAAAAAAGTCATCTGGATAATTGTCCTGGATAGTTGGATATGAAAATCACTGGGCACTGCCTTGCATTTAGTAAGTGCTCAAACTGTTCCTTTTTAAATTTTGAAGACTGCATCACTTTATAAACAACATAAACAACAGGAACGGTGTGTTTACTTCATTTTTTTCTCTTCCTTGTGCTTTGTTATGCTTCACCAGCTACCTGACAAAACCCAATTTAGATGCATTCTGTGTTGTTTTATGGTGCATAATGATAATCAAATAACCAAGACTTTTCATTGCCCTTTCAAAACTACTTAGAAAATCCAATAGTGCTTTTTAAAATTTGCATTGTTCCTTTTTAGTGAAAGGTAGCCCTGTTGACTATGCTCCCTAGTGGGAGTGTTGAATATGCTGGGAAGATGGATGCAAGTATGTACTCCACATTGTGTATATAAAAACACCATCCTTCAGATTCTGGCTGCTGCTGCTGCTATTTCCAGAATCTTCTGCCACTTTAAACATACTCTAACCGATGTATTTGTTCCAGAAAGGCACCTTATCTCTGATTACTCTCTGCTGTCTGGCCTTCTGATCACTTCTCTTTACAGTTCCCCTTTTTCCAGATCATTACACAGCAGTCATCCATTCTCGGTATGTGGCCAATCTCAAAAATCCTGCAATTGTTTGCTGAATGAATGACTTGCTTAAGCATTGAGTAGTTCAGTCTCACTCTCATATTTTGTTGTGGGTGACCCTGTCTTGCAATTTAAAGGTCAATAAGCATTGTTTGTGACATTGAGGAAAGTTTTCAAGAAGTTTAACTTGTTGGTTGCTTGGTATATTTAGGTTCCTATAGCTGTGCAGAAACGTGTTCCTGGCTTATGCTTCATGGGTACAGAGTAGTGACATTGGTGGTCAGAAAAAACAGAAACAAAAACAAGGGATGAGAGAGATGGTTCAATAGAGGATAAATGAGAAAAATAACAGAGAGGAGAAAGAAATACATAAGTGAGAGTAAAGAGATGGAGAGGTTAAAAACAAAAAGTAGTAATACATAGTAACCTAGAGATATTTTCTTAATAGGTTTTGCAGTAAAGGGATAAATTCACTAAAAATGTTTCAAAGATCAAATCTGATGTGTGAGTACTTGGGTCCAATAGCCTTTTGCAGATTGGGGTTGTGGCTCTCAGTATATCACTGCCTGCTGCCCTCCCTGCCCCCCATGCTTAGCTACACTCTGAAATGTCACAAGCAGATTATTCCCTTTGCAACCAGTTTTTTTCTTTTTTCAATTAGCCTAATGCAGTGATTTTTAATATATGACTTGTGGATTCATTAGTTGGGCACTGGTTCATGAATCTTCTAGAATTGTTTGGAAAATTTATACTTTATCTGCATTTTTCTTCTCCAGGGAGAATCCAAGAATTCATCAGATTCTCAAAGGGATCACTGACCAGAAAATATACATATTTTTAAATCAAAATTTTAGAAGGCCAACTAGTAATGGACCCTAGCTAGGAAAACCTATCCCTAAGTAAATGTTTTCTGGATAACAGTGAGTAGAGATCTATGAATTAGCCTGATGACTGCAGCTGGTGTCTCAGCAAATTCCTCCCCCACTTACCATTCAGTTGGTTTGGAGTTTGATCAATCCTCAGTGCTACCTTTTGTCTGTCATCTTCCTGAACAACTCTTAAACATTTAGATGCCATTTTCCACTTTTCTGTTAACAAACAGATGATTTTTCTTTTTATTATTATTTTTATTACAAAAGCAATTGATGTCAGAGACTCTTTTCAGGTCTGAATTACAGGTGTACATCATTTGTTGAATTTAGGGTTTCTCTCCTGCAAGCTGACAAATGACAAATACGTCTGAGTTTGCTTTCTTAGCCTTTCTTTTTCTTTTAAGGCTATAGCATTAGATGATTTTCAAAGTGTTTTACAACCACTTGAATATAAATGTTTTTCCAGGATCAGTTTCAAGAACACAGCCTTCAGTGTGTAACAACCCCTGGATGACTATAGTTAGCATCAGGAATTTGGTAATATTTAGAGTTTCCTGCATGGAATAGTTTTACTGATGATAGGAAGCATATTCTGATATGAACCTGATAGCTTCTTGAACAAAGCTACATAATCTCTCTCTCTTGCTAATTTGTGAGTCTATAGTAGAAACTGGATTTCTATCAGTCTGGCGAAGACTTCTGAGTTGATAAGTCATGGACTCTGTCTTTTTTCTCAGATGGATGATAGCTGCCTATTCCTCTAATCTCTCAGTTTCTGGGGAGAACGAGCAGAAACTAAAACTAGGAAAAGAGTAGATGAGGTCAGTGATGAGATGCAATAGAATCGAACCTCTTAATCAACCCTTGCCTTATGACGGTGGAGTTGGGTGAGGCTGACAGAAGGAATAGCCACAGCTTATGGTGATACCAGCCATGGCTGGCCATACTGCCATGGGGAAGCTTCCGTGTATCCTTTAAATAGATTTTATTCTAGAAATCATTGCCCCAAAGAATTTTTATCTTATTTTATTTATTTATCTAGGCAAAGCAATGTGAAAACCCCTGTTTTGTAGAATATGTGATTATTTAGAGTAAAGTTTTAAAAACTTTACTTCCAGAGCCTACTCAATGTTCATTAATTCCTTGTCTTCAGTTTGATTACTACTAATTTCTTACTTCATATCTTAACTTGCTTCAACTATTATTCAAAGTTGCCAAATGGTAATCATTTTATCTCTTAATATATTAGAGAATATCCATAAGGATTTATGTTTATATCTATCTGTATCTCTTAGCAAATGTACATAAGCCCATAGTAAAAAAATAATCCCCTCGAGGCCATAAGTTCTTTATGTTTATCTGTGCAAGGATTAGGGTAGAATTTGCATTGGGTCTGAAAATTGCCCAGGCAAGGGAGCTTCTAACAGATATCAAGGTCTAAAGCAGTCAGGAAGGCCACGTATAAGGGCAGCACACAAGGTTTAGGACCCCAACAAGGACAGGAGCTTAGCCAGATCAGAGTCTGGAGGAGCAGACAGCAAGAAGTCTGGAGCCTAGGAAATACACATACAGGTAAGATTGAGTAACAACAATCAGAAAAGTGTCCCAGAGGCTCAGGTAGAAGAAATCAGCACCCAGAATCAGTGTCTGAACAGCAGATTCAGTTAGAAAAAGTGCAGAAAAAGGAAAAAAAGAACCTCTGCTAACATGCATTAAATGCCCTAAAAGGGTTCTTTATGATACACTCTCTGTACTGGACCAGGACGAGGTCAATTTGTGGCAGTACCAAGCCCACAGACAGAAAAAACAGAGAAAATCGACTGAGCAGGGAGCCAGGCAGTTCCTGACAGCTCCTCTGGCAGCACTTCAGGTGGATCAGGTCGAATCGCTTATGTTTGCATTATTCAGACAGTCTCTACCTTTTTAATTTATTGATCAGTAGTATCTATATTGCACCACATGGCTTGAGCTTCCAACCCTTTTGCACTTTTTTATTCAGAAGGAAAGTAAAACTCTGTTGGGATGCTTTTACTGTCTGCTATTTTCCAACTCATTTCAACTTTATTTAATTTATCCAAGACCAAGTAGAATGCAGCATTTTTGTACCATTTAATGTAGATCTTGGGTTGACACTTTACTGCTGTTATCCCATGAATAAAGTGTGAAAGGAATTGCTGTAAGAGGGGCTTTCAGTGCCAAAATTTTTGAACCTCCAGGTTCTTGTTGCTTTTGGAAACAGCCTCACCTGACCCCTCCTACCCCCCTTACAGGTGAGCATTTAAATGGGCCAAGTGCAAATCTGAGCATTGCTTTAGAGTTTAAAGTTTAGACTCTCACTGTGGGATAGAGGATGTGTTTGTGTGTGTATGTGTGTATGTATATGTATATCCTCTTATTGTTGGATTGAGGATGTGTATGTGTGTGTGTAGATATATATACATAAAAACGTATATCCTCACATTGTGGGATTGAGGATGTGTATATACATGTATATTCTCTCATTGTGGGATTGAGGATGTGTGTATATATATGTATAGCCTCTCATTGTGGGATTGAGGATGTATGTATATACACACACACACACTATAGGCAGCATAGGTGAGTAACAAGCCGATGTTGACATTATAAAGGGCTCTTCTGCCAGGGTTACACAAGGAAGCCTTCATTTGCTAGTTTAATTCATCTTTGTAGAAGCTGCAAGTGAGGAACAGGTAATGCTACTGATTCCTCTCCCAAAGTGGTTGAAGAGGGATTTCAAGCAGTTCAAGCCAGAGTGAAGGAATGGGAAAATTTCAGGAGTGGAAATGGAGCTGATAAAGTGCCTATTGCAAGAAGAGTCTTAAGGAGCAGAAGTCTATTATTTACATGCTGGTGTGTCATCCACAGAAAAACCTCATTTTCTATTAGGATGATTCAAAAACTGGCTTGATACCCAGACAGAAGGATGCTTCAGCACTTTAGTGACCTGGGATGGAAGTCGGTCTGGGAGGCTGGAGCTGGGCAGCCACGATAGCAGGAAGAGGTAAAAGCAGCATGACTGAGGTGCCTCCCTGGTGAGGAAGTTGAAGTTCCCCCAATTTCTTCAAATCTTGGCTGGTTTTGAGACATGAAACAGTCCCATAGCATCTCCCTGCCATCTCTGCTCTGTCCTTCCCCAGACCCTCGTTTGTGGCATTGGCTCTTTTGTGGTCCACTCAGCCTTTGGACCTTGATTATTTCCTTTGACTTTTGATTGGAGGACATGATGACCTCAAAGTCTTCACCAATTGTGTGCCACTGTGTTCCTGGAAATCTTTATTCTACTCCCTCGTTCATCTCCTTGACCTGGCTCACTCCATCAGGCCATCCTAGATGTGGTGGGCTCGTCTGCCATCCTGCATCCACGTCCCTGACTAACTAGTTTTCTATAAAAACAGATTTTCATTTTCTATAACTCCACTTCCTTGCTTTCCTCCTTCTGCCCTGTAGCTACTAATCCAGCTGAATGCAGCCAACCCAAACCGTTTGTAATTTTTCTCTTCAGTAATTTACAATATATGTCCTCTCCAGTTTGGCAGCAACTTAACATTAAGAATTTTGCACTTAAAATTTAATGTAGCATCATTGGTTCTGAGTCAGGGAGTGGGTATTATGCCAAAATAGTTATTGTTTCTATTTTGTGTCTAGCAAGGTGGGAATCCTGATATATGTCTATTTCATACAGACTACAGGCAGAGTCTGAATAAACTTTAGAATTATCTTGAGAAGGAAGAGAGGGAAAGAATTTAAAATTAAAGCAGGAGAACCTTCTGTTTCCCACCCCAGTTATACTGAGGCTAACAAGTTCACTGATTTGTGGTCCTCCAAATGCAATATGTAGTAAGTAAAATATCCCAGCATTGGAAGCCCTCTTTGAGGCCCCCCATTCCGTTGGGTGGAGGCTCACAGGGGCTGTAGCTACCTCATGGGACCAGCAGGTTATAATCCTCATAGGATTATTCAAAGCACTATGAAGATGTTTATAATTATATTGTGTGAGAGAAATTAAATGTGTGGGTATAGGTTTTGGAGTAGGAGAAAGTACAAAGGCACAGTAAAAGTAAAAGGTTTTGCTGTGATTCTTTTTGGTAAAACCTCTTTTGAACAAAGATTCCCTCAAAGAAACCAGAGTAAAATATAATCAGCTTGAGGGCTCTGAGTGTAGCATTGTGCCATATGGATCAAAAGGAAGTCTAAGCTTTTGATCCCTTTTCTCAGGTGGGGAATGCGATTTCCTGGTATGTCAGTATCTTCAAATTCAGTTCTAAGATGTTGAGAAGAAGCTTTGAAGTCAATAAGAAGCATAAGTCAGGATTTCATTAAAAATAGTTATTCAGGGACGTAGAGCAACGGTGTGGTAGAGGGGGCTAGTCCTGGAACATGGGATTCTGCACACAGCCTGAGATGCCTCTGCACCCAGCTGCACCACGAGCTCTAGAACCATACCACTGAAACTTGGCTGCTGGGGCATGTCCAGCGACTTTGATCTTGGGAGCATTGCACCATCTGACACCTCGATGACTGGTCACGTTTTGAAGTCCTAACCCCCAGTACCTGAGAATGTGACTTTATTTGGAAATAGAGTTGTTGCAGATATAATTAGTTAATTTAAGACGAGGCCATTAGGGTGGGACCTAATCCAATATGACTGATGTCCTTATAAAAAAGGACAGATTTGGACACAAACACATGCACACAGGGGGATGGCATGTGAACATGATGACAGAGATGAGGGTGATGCATCTACAAGCCAAGGAACACTAAAGATCTCCAGAAAAACATTAGAAGCTAGGACGTAGGCTGAAACAGGTTCTTCTGCACAGCCTTCAGAAAGATCCTGTCCTGCCGACCCCTTGATCTTGGACTTCTGTCCTTCAGAACTATGAGGCAATACATTTCTGTTGTTTCAGCTACTCTGTTTACCGCCCTGTTGTAGCCCAAGCAAACTTAATACCAAGTCGTCATCGGCACACCTGTGTTATTTGTGATTGTGTTGTAGCCTTGAGTGTTACAAATTTTCTTTTTCCCACTTTCCTCAGAAGGCATTTGGGATTGGAGTTTGATTTCCTTGGAGAATGTGTGGGTGCTGGGTTGCTGGCAGCAACAGTGAAGGCCTGGTCCAGGAGGGGCAGAGTGAGGGGGCTGCAGGATGGAAGTCTGAGCCAGCAGAGGATTCAGGGAAGAGGCGAAGTCTAAGTGCTGGTGCTCCTCAAGGTACCAAACTTGGCGCCTTTTATCTTTCATCCTACACCTTCTCCCTGTCGATGTCATCTGCTATCATGGCATCAATCTCCACTTGTTCACTGATGATTCCAAAATCTCCAGCTCTAGCCCACACCTGTCTCCTGAGCTTTTTACTCTATGCATTTATCTGATGATTAACCTTACTGGAAGACGCACAGGCACCTCAGACTCAGTAACTGCAAAATAAGTCTATTATCTTCCACCCAAACTTGCACCTCCTCTTATATGTGCAATATTGTTTAATGGTACCTCAATTTACTCATATGACAAGTCACCCAATCCAAGAGCCCAGGTGTCATTTGTAAACCTTTCACTCCCTTGCCAACTGCATTCAAGTGACTACAAATAGCTATTAATTCTGCCTTTCTAATGTCCCTCAACTCTATCCTTTCTTCTACATTTTCAGGTCCTACCTTAACTAAGACATTCATCATTTCTCAATAACTTTCTCATTGATTCCTTGCAGTAAGTCTCTTCTTTCCCTCACTGATTCCAGAGCCACCTTTCTAAAATATGGATCATCTCACTTTCTTGCTCAAGTCTTCAGTGGCTGCTCAGAACATACAGAATTATGTTTACATTCCTTGGCACATCCACCCTTTATTATCAAATTCCTATATGCTTTTCCATTTTTTCCCCCTTAGCTTTATTGAGGTGTGAGACAAATATAAATTGCATATATGCAAGGTGTACAACGTGGTGCTTTGAGATGTATATACACACATACACACACGTTGGCCAGATACAGAAGGACAAACACTGCATGATATCACTTATATGTGGAATCTAAAAGTCAAACTCAGAAACAGAGTAAATGGCTGCTTTCCCAATTTATCACCTACTTCCTGTTTCCTTTTGAGCTCCAGCCGTAATGAACTGTCAACTGATTAGTTTCCTGAATGCATCATGCTCTTCCACATGGATTAGAAGTTCCACTTACTTTGTCTTCTTTCTGCAATGCCATTCCTTCTTTGCCTTTTTGCTGAAGTCTACTTATTCTTTAAGACATTTCAAATATGGTGTTTTTCTTTCACTGTGTTCTGGGCATGTAACAATGAGGAAGAGAGTCACGATCTAGTGGGGGATATTTACATTAAGCAAATAATAATAATTATTTCATTATTGTAAGGGCTATAAAGGGAAGTGTTCAACAGGTGGAATATACCTGAAACAGCAGAAGGCAGAATGCTTCTCTGAAGAAATGCCATTTAGGCCAAGGTGCAAAGGATGTGTAGGGGTTCTCCAGGCATAGGGTGAGCTAAATACCCTTTAGGCAAAGGGAATCGTGTATTTGAAGACCCCAAGGGAGGGAGAAGCTTCCCTTTCTGGACTCACATAACATTATAAACATGTAAGTAGGTAAAATCATCACATGTGTAATGATTTTGTGGTTTGTGAGTCCTTTAAAGGCAGAATCTAGGTAGGTTTTATTCATATTCATATTCTCATTATCCAGCGCCATACCCGTACATGTACTATATGTAATTAGCACTTTAATGTTTGTGAATAATTTATTGAATGAAATTTGGAAAGATGGATAAACAGATGGGCTTAATTTGTTTAAAAGACAGTATGTATGGGTATTATGAAGTTAGTTGACAAAATCAAGGTGATAAATCTCAGCATAGGATGTAGGCAGATGACATAGCCCACCACATGAACCAGGGTCCCACTGAGGGCCAAGAATGCAGATAGAAATTTTGACATTGGCACACCCATGCAAAGGTCCAGCCAAGAATTGAAAAACTTTCTTGTGAGAAATTGAGTCCAGGAATAACACTGAAACTTGATTTTCTTTAGACCATTGCTCTATACAATAGAACAACCACCACAGTAGACTGTTCAACAAGAATAGGATTGGCAGATCCAGCCTGCTACCCATTTTTGTAAATAAAATTTTATTAGCATACAGCCACACTCATTCGTTTGTTATTTGTCTATGGCTGCTTTCATGTTACAATGGCTTAGTTGCATAGTGGCTACAGAAACCATGTGGCCCGGAAAGACTAAAATATTTACTATCTGTCCCTTTACAGAAAAAGTTTGCTGACTCTTGGTCTACAACATTAGATGTTTGCTTTATGCCTATGTCTAGCATGATATTATCGAGTGCTACTAAGTGTTAGGCACTGTTCTACATTCCTTACACGTGTAACTCATTTAAATCATTTAAACCTTATAACAATCTGGGAAGTGTTATCATCATCTCTATTTTATGAAAGAGAAACTCCAGGCACAGAAAAATTAAATCATTTGCCCAGGATCACACAGCTAACCAGCTGCACATTTAACCACTGCACAACACTGCCTCAATACAGAAGCATCCTTTTTGTTATTGACAAGAATGAGTATAATAGGTGGAAGCTTCTCAGAGGGAAGGAGGTCACATCACTGTTGCCTTAAACATAAACCAAGGACTGAATGACTTCTGTGTTCTTGCTGCTGTCCCAGAAAGTTAATCTGAAAATTGTTGGAAAGACATAAATAGAATTTGGTGAGCATTTGATTCTTTACCCAGGACTGATAGCCATGCACCTAATACATCATTTAATTATTAATTAATACACTAATTTCACAAAGAGAACTGTTATCTTTTTTTTTTTTTCTTTTTTATTTCAGTGAGATATAAGCTATGGTCTGGTGTTGTAGCTTTCTGTCCAATTGAGTATAAGTTAAAGGAGGAGAAAGTGGAATTTCCTAACATGAGTAAGTCAATGGAGATAACTTAGGTTGTAAGGCCTCAAGAATTTCACCAAATTTTCTCTTGGGATAATATGAACCTGTGTAATGAAAATCTAAGGACTTGGACTGGGAGTTAATAGCAGTGGTTATGACATAACAATACTATACATTTGTGTAAATCTTCAGACTTGACAAAAAAGGTATAAAAAGTGATAAGTAATGTGGAGTATCCCTTCTTCAGAGAGAAAAAGAGAGGTAGATTATACCTCACAAAGCTTCAAGGTCATTGTTTTGCTAAAGCAGGGGAATAGGAGACATGGTGGGTAGCTGTCAGAGCCATGACTGTCTCTTGCTCTATTGGAAGCAGAGCAAGAAGGCCAAGCTGACATTGATCGTTGGTTGTTATGACATGAGTTGCCACAGCATAATAGTGATCATTGCCATGACTGAGATGTGTTCTTGTACAACGTTTCCTGTAACTGGAACATTAGCTTCTACTGGAGGAAGCTATTTTCCTTCTTAATGTCTGTCTTGTTATGTGACACGGTTTCAGCTGTCTCAAGTGGTCCCCTGGCTCCCTGCAGATGGTGGCAAGGAGACACCATCTGTGTTGGATAGCTTGGAGGTTCACCTGCCTAGAGGGAGGGTGTCTGGCACAGATGATGGCTCTCAGGCCTGGGGTTCAAGATCCCTGCCTGGAATGACTGACCAGGTCTGCAATGCCAAAGTCCATTTTTTTTCTGCATATTTTAAACAGGAGCTATTAAGCTGCTGGGCTTTCAGTCACTTCTACCTAATTGGGGAAATGGGATCACCTGCTTAGTGCCCTCAAAATAGCACCAGTGTCCACCTTTCCCATCACCATCCCTCTGGGTGTTGGGGCTCTTGTCCTGTACTGTCACAGAGGTTCAAGTTTGCCAGATTGCCAATGGCTAGTGTGATTTTATTGCCAAGTCAAAGAGTACTTGCAGGGCTATAATGATGCACTTGTTATCTGAGGAATTCAGAGCAGTTCAAAAATAATTTATATTATATGGAATAGAAAATTTAAACAGTTTTTTTCAAAATTGGATCATATTACACACTTCTCAAAGATTCTTCTCCTATGTGACTATAGAATGGCATCATGAGAGCATCATTTGTTTTCTGTTTATGCTATTTACCACGTCAGGTTACTTTTTATTGCCATATATAGCTAATTTTGACAGTGAGCAGACCTACTAAAAATAGATTTACAGCGTCATTTTAATTAGAGCCTTTTCAGTTGCTCATCAACATAACAATGAAAAATGGAAGGGTTACCACAACATTGCTGAGTCGTCATCTCTTTTAATAGCTTTCTGTGAGTGTAGCGTGTACTACCAGCTGATTATGAAAATTAACTCTTGCAGATGGGATACGTGTACCTATTTTTAATGATCTGTAAGTGCTGAAGGAGGACACCAGGTCAAAACTACCAGAATCTTAATCTTGGTTTAGTATATTTCACCCCATCTATCCTTTTAGGCCTGTTGGACTGTTGGGTGGGTATTTAGACTTTGCTTTTTTTTTTCTTCTTTTTTTTTTTTTTGGTGTTGTTGTTATGGTGGAGGAGAGATTAGAGATAACAAAGGAAGCAAGTGATTCAGCTTTTCTAAGAGTCACAGCCCAAGACTGTTTAGAACAAAGTGAAGTCCCTAGGAAAGACTTTCCATATCTCCAAAACTCCACATGACTTATTTAATTCTGCACAGAAAGTGGGTTATTGATCTGTATGATTAGAGGTTGGCAGGGAGGAAGAGTAATGTATTCCAGGAGCTTCTCTCAGTCTGCAGAGTTGTTCTAAGCAGGGAAAGAACTATGATCACCTGCAGCGTCTTCAGCTGCCACTGTTAATCCGTGGGTGGCATCTTGACAACAGGCCACAAGGTGGAGATCAGTTTGGCATCATTTTTCTTATGAACATGATCATGAATAATTGCCAGAAGTCTTCCCTCATGAAGGTGGCTTTTACAACCAGAAGATCATGTTTAGATGCCCTTAACTTTTTAAATATACCCTTACAAATCTGATGTCCAAATAATGCTATAGAATTATTCCCAATGTATAAAACTTGAAATTTACAGAATAGAAGGCAGTATCTACTTCTACTTTCTTCACATTAAGAATTGTTTCAATATCAGAATATGATTTGGCTCAGAGAAGCTTTTCTTGGGATGTCTCGGTGTGAGATCGATTTTGATTAAATTCACTAGTAGTTGAGTCAGTATGTAAATGTTATCAAACAACCAACTGGTCAAACTGAATGAACCAATTCACCAAACTCTAAGAATAACGGGTCAGATCCAGGTTGTGTGGGGTCTGAGGCTTTTATGATTTGGGGGGCTTTCTTCAAGAATACAAAATTACAAATGTTAAATTAGGTATGACAATGAATATTTGTTTAGAAAGAGAAACCACAAGATATGCATTTAAAAAAATACAAAAACACCAAATCATCACAAAATCCTGAAAAATAACACAACTCTTTTATCAATTAATTTCTGATGTACTTTTATATTTGCTACATTTTTTAGTTGCATTCTCTTTGCCTCTTTAAATGATGAAAATTTGAATGTTATTTTCTATCGTGAAAATACACAGAGTATAGTCTTTCCTCTAGCATGGTTGATTCAAAATTGATTTGTATGACTGAGAGTTTAAAACATTTATTTCAGCTTGGCAACCTTCTATTTGTGATGTCATGCAAATATTCAGGATTTCTGTCAAATTATGAAAAACCTCTTTAAACTTGGTCTGTATACTATAAATTGTATGGTTTTAGGGATTTTAAATTTTCTTAGACTTTTTTTTTCTTTTTTGGCAAGATGGCAGACTTGTGGTGTCCAGTGTGTGACCCTTCCACAGAAGGAGCAAGAAATGGACAGCTAGGATCAGCTTGGGAGGAATACTTACACTTGTGCACACTCATCGATAGTCAACTCTGTATCCCACAAATACCTGCAATCAATTATGTTTCAAAAAATAAATAAATTTTTTTAGGCAATATTTATTCTGAAATATTATTTGATCTTACGATACTCATTAAACAGTTTGTGGTCAATATCCTTATACAAATTGTGTTTTTCACTCCTACGACATTCATCTGCCTTTTCTTTTTTATTTCCGCTTTGGGATGGTCCTGGTATAATTCCTTTTCTCATGTTCATGATACTAATCTGCAAGTTTTAGTTTCCATTATGATATAATAAGAATTTTGGTGATATTGAAACTGCCAGTCTTCTTTTCCAGCTTACATTTTGGCTCCTTCTTTCTTAGTATATTTGAATTTTAGTATTAGCAATTATTCTGAAAAATATGAAATAAATCTGAAATCAAAGCATAAGCAAAAGCAGTTCAATGCATTTTAAATTGCTTCTATACTTTATTCAGCTAAAAGTGTCGTAATCAAATTAATCTTATACCACATACAGTGACTTATTAGTGAATATTTGAACTTGTCTCTTCAGTCTGTTTTACTGTGTTAGTGACATATTACATGCTATTTCAACTAGAATCACTAGACTTTATCAGGACAATATGTGTCAGATATTCTAAAATGCAATCTAATATCTTGAGATGCATAAAACATTTAACAGCTATAGATTTGTGCCCTGTGGAAATTCTGGTAAATTCCATCAGTGAAGGAATTCTCATCCAAAAAAAAAAAAAAAACGGAAAAACATATGGTGTATTTATATTCATGTATATTGCATAATCAAGTACATTCCTCATAGGAGAAAACTGCAATTTTGATAATGCAACAATGAGAACAGAATCTTCTGTGTGAAATATTACACAAATTAGCTTTTGCTTTCCTACATTTTAAACCTTGCTTTCCCTTTACAACCCACATAAGTTCTGGTGCTGGATAAACTGTAGGGCATGTTAACATCACAGTGTAACTTGTGGGCATACATTTCAGACTGCGATACTGGGTAAGTGGTCACAGTGGGCTGTGGGAGTATTTCTGGCAGTCATTCCTACAATGGGAAGGCTGGTCACAACTTATTAGAAATTACTGGAAGCTACATAAACTTGTCCTATTAAACCTCAACTCACTGTATCCCTAACTCAACTTTGCTTTTTTAAAAATTGTACTTTTTTTTTTTTTTTTTTAAATTTTATTTTGTCGATAGGTCTAGTGGTTAGGATAAAAATTGTACTTTAACATCTACTTGCTCATATTTGTGGGGTACGGTGTGTTGTTTTAGTGCATGCATGTGCTGCACAGTGATTCACTTAGGGCAGGTAGCATAGTTCTGTACCCATTAGTCCACCACCTCTCCTGCCCACTTCCAATCCCCTCCTGGCTTCTGTTAACCATTATTCTACTCTCTACTTCTATGAGAACCTGTTTTTAAAAAATTTTGTTTGTTTGTTTTACTTTGTTTCTTAGATTCTGCGTATGAATGATATCATACAGTTTGTCTTTCTGTTATTTGTGATATCATGCAGTTATTTGTCTATGCGAATAACAGGATATCATTTTTTATATATGTTCTATAGCTGAATAGTATTTCATTGTGTATGTAAACCCGCACTTTTTAAAATCCACTCATCTGTTGACGTACAGTTACATTGTTTCCATCTCTTGGCTATTGTGAATAGTGTTGCAATGAACATGGGAGTTGCGGGTGTCTTTTTGATATATTCATTTTATTTCCTTTAGGTATATACCCAGTAGTGGGATAGCTGGGTTAAAAGGTAGTTTTATTTTTAGTCCTCTGAGGAAACTTTAGATTGCTTTCTGCAGTGGCTGTACTAATTTACATTACCATTAACAATTAACAAAGGAGTTTTCTTTTCTCTGCAACATCACCGGCATTTGTGGTTTTCTGTCTTGTTGATAATAGCCTTTCTAACAGGGGTGAGATGATACCTATAAAACATTGGTGAAAAAAATTGAAGAGAGAACAAATAAATGGAAAGATATCCCATGTGCATAGGTTAGAAGAATTAACATAATGAAGATGTCTGTTTTACTCAAAGCAATCTACACATTTAGTGCAATCTCTGTCAAAATACCAATGAGATTCTTCACTGAAATAGAAAAAAGGATCTTAAAATTTGTATGGAACCACAAAAGACCCTGTATAGCTAAAGCAATCTTGAAAAAAAAAAAAAAAGAAGAAAGTTGATGGCATCACACTTCCTGACTTCAAAATATACTATAAAGCTATATAAAGTAATCAAAACATCATGGAACTGATATAAAAACAGACAAAAAGGCCAATAAAAACAAACAGACCAATGGAAACGAATAGAGAGTCCAGAAGTAAACCCACACAATTACAGCCAACTGATTCTCAACAAAGGTGTTAAGAATATACATTGGGGAAAGGACAACCTCTTCTATAAATGGTGCTGGGAGAACTGGATATCCATAGGCAGAAGATTGAAAGTGGACCCTCAGCTCTCACCGTACACAAAAATCAACTCAAAATGGATTAAACACCTAAATTTAAGACCTGAAACTATGAAACTATTAGAAGAAAACATAGGGGAAATGCTACATGAAATGGGAGTGGGCAGCACTTTTTTGAATGAGACCACAAAGGCACAGGCAACTAAAGCAAAAATACACACATGGGACTACGTCAAACTTAAAAGCTTTTTGCACAGCAAGGGACACCATCAACAAAGTGAAGAGATGACCAACAGAATGAGAGAAGGTGTTTGCAAGCTATATATCAGACAAGGGCCTAATAACCAGAATATATAAGGAACTCAAACAATTCAACAGCAAAAAACCAAATAACCCAATTAAAAAATGGGGAAAGCACCTGAACAGACATTTCTCGAAAGAAAACATACAAATGGGCAACAAGCACATGAAAATATGCTCAAGTTCACTAATCATCAGGGAAATGCAAATTAAAACCACAGTGAGATATCACCTAACTCAACTTCTTAACCAAAAATCAGAATGATTTACAATATACCAAAGTCACCTCACACAGGAGAAAATTTAACATATAGGAAATCAGAGTGAAAAGAGACAGTTATCTAAACCATTGCAGTTTAAGTATCTCTCATTTGCAAATTTAACAAAACTATATGATGATATCACATGTAGTAGGTCTTCTCCTGAGGGCCCACAGGCATAAACTCCATCAGCCTCAGTAAACCCTGCTCTGGGGCAGGTCTCTGTCTCTTTTTGTCTCTGTCTCTGTCTCTCTTTCTCTCTTTCCTTTTTTCCTCTTAAATTCACTCTGCAATAGCCAGGGAGTGATTTTGTCCTTTCAATGTGAGAAACAGCTCAAGCTTATTTTGGGCAAGGAAGGCCATGGGCCAATGGAACAACTGTCTATATATGGCACCGAGTTGACACTTCCCGTGTTTTTAAGGGGCAGCAGCTTCCCATTTGCTAAGTGACTTGTAATTGTTCTTATTACCTCTTTCTACCATTTTCTGTAGGAAATAAGGCCCAATGATTCCTCTACAGAAAAACAGTGAAGCACTCAAGGTAAATAGATTTACCAAGTTTACATGGTGCTTTAATGGCCTCAACTTTTGAGAAATGCTCCATTAACCAGTTTTATTTAATGCAGTACTTCCCAGAGCATTTGAATTGTTAATATGAACATCAAAGGTGCTTCGAGAAGATGAGGGTATGCAACATTTCCTAAACTTATTTGATCAAGATTTTTTTTTTTTAAATTCATAGGCTCTCCTGTGAAACTGACCTTGTGGAGATAGATGGTGCTTGTGTTTCTGTTAGACATGACCAGGAGAGGACTTGGGACTGATAATCCTGCCAAAGCTAACTGAGATTACACATTAAATAAACAGTTATGGTTCAAGACAATATAGTTTTCAATAAAAACCTGTTCTTAATAAAACCACATTTATTCATGAGTCTGAGATTACTAACATTCACATAGCTTTTAAAACAGATATCATTCAGAGCAAAGTTTAAATGAATTCAAGCAACTCAATACGCAAAATGATCATCTTTCTGACTAACCTCAGTTGTGAATAATGCTTGCGGAAATCTTAGACATTGGTTCCTGCTGTGATCAAGATGTCCCATAAGGGCTTGAAGTCAGGTGTAAAAGTGAATTTAAAAGAGAAGAGGGAGTTGAGTTACGAGTAAGAGTGGAATGCAAGGGAGGGGGCATACAGAAGTACGATGCATGAGAGATGGCATTCACTGCTGGCAGTGTCAAGGTTGAGAGCAAAGGCTACGTCAGACAGCTGTGTTGCTGCCCAGGTGCCATAGAGGCTTCAACTGGAGGCAATGGCTATTCTGCTGTGCTATTACATCTCAGAACTGACCCTACCTCTCTACTTCCAAGGCCATTGGTCAATTCATCCCTGCTTTTTATCAGCACAGCCTCTTATCTTCCTAACTGGAACCCCTGCCTTAAGATTTATTTTTATTCCATTATACTCTCACTGCTGCCAGAAATACCTTCCCATGTGTAAATATAAAAATGTTATGTCCATCCACACAAGGTCTTTGGAGAAAAGCTGGAATGATTGCAAAGTGGAAGAGAAAAGGAGGGGAGAAAAGAGTTGATTAAGGCTCTGGTCATCAGAACTCATGATGTGGGCCAAGTGCCAGGCAAAGGCATGGGAAAACAGTGCCCTTGAAGTGTACCTTGCACTGTATAGCATGCATATGTCCCTAGTCCTAGTTACTGCTGTACTTCTCATTTCAATTTCTCTAGAAATCAAGATTTAAGGCAAACTGCTGTTGAGGAATTGAACCAGTCCCTGTCCTGTGCTGATTTGAGCTTTATCAATTGCAGATAGCCACAGTGTGAGGTGCATGTATATTCACTTGTTTATGGTTAATCATTCCACCAAGTTACTTACCTTCCCTAATATCATTTCTTTACATCAAGATTCTCTCCTTGTTTGGCATGGCTGGTGCTTGGCACAAGGTTTCTGAATTTCTTCCTGAAAAGCAAAGCCTACTGCTGGGGAATGGGATGGTTAGGAAGAACTGGTGAAGAAAGAAAGACAAATTTACTAAAAATACCTATACTGTATGTCTTGATGAAAAATTGTAATGGGAGGTATTGGCCTGAATTAAGAATAAGGAGAGGAATGAATGGAATGACAGTTCCCAGGAATAACATCAGAAGAACAACTTTAGAGTCATGAAGTCACAGGTTTAAGCCTTGCTTTGTCAGTTCCTGGCTCTGTTTGTTAATATGCAAAATAGCAAAATGAGGTTAATAATTATATGCACCTCATAGGGTGGTTGTGGGAATTAAATATTTCATATACTTAATGTTTAATCAATGATACCTGTATTTTTGTCATTTGATGATAGCTTGACCCATGGAAGTTAGGATTTATTTATTTATTTATTTTAAGCATGCAAATGTCAGACACTTTTATTAGTAGTGTTGGAGCAGGTATAAGGATACTTCAAAAAATTCATGTAAAGATTTGTATCATCTTCTAATCCTATTTTTCCATGAACTTTTAAAATTATTTCTTTTTAAAAATTGGTTATGAATATTCATGAGATACAGAGCTGATTGTCACCCCTCATGCCCAAGATGTGATGGCCAGATTCATACTGGCAGCATGCCCATTACCACAAACTGTGTTTGTACCCCGTGCACCCCACCCAATTATCCCCAACCTCCCTCTCCCCTCCTTTCTCCTCCTGATCCACTTTGTATCCCAAAGTATGTTCTCTCTCTCTGCAAGTCCAATGCACCACTGTGGTCTTTCTTTCCTTCCTTCTTTCTCTCTTAGCTCCCACTTATGAATGAGTACATGTGGTATTTATCCTTCTGTGCTTTGTTTATTTCACTCAACATAAGTTTCTTCAGGCTCATCCATGTTGTTGCAAATGGGAGAATTTCATTCTTTTTTATGGCAGAGTACTATTCCATGGTATATATAAACCACAGTTTCTTTATCCAGTCACCCATCAATGGACATTTAGGTTGGTTCCATGCCTTGGCTATTGTGAACAGAGCTGCATTGAACATAGGAGTGCAGGAATCCCTTTGACATGATGATTTCCATTCCTCTGGGTATACACCTAGAAGTGGGATTGCTGGATCATATGGAAGATCTATCTGTAGTTGTTTGAGAAACTTCCATACTGTTTTCCATAGTGGTTGTACTAATTTACAGTCCCACCAACAGTGCAGGAGTGTTCCCTTCTTTCCGCACCCTTGCCAGCATTTGTCACTCACCGTCTTTTTGATTATAGCCAGTCTAGCTGGGGTGTGGTGGTATCTCAATGTAGCTTCAATTTGCATTTCCCTGATAACTAGTGAGGTTGAGCATTTTTTCATGTACCTGTTGGCCATTTGTATGTCTTCCTTTGAAAAGTTTCTACTCAGCTCCTTTGCCCATTTTTTTATTGGGTTATTTGTATTTTTACTGTTTTGATTGCTTGAGTTCCTTGTATATTATGGATATTAATCACTTGTAAGATGCATAGTTAGCAAAAATTTTCTCCCACTTTGTAGGTTGGTGTTTCACTCTGTTGACTGTTTCCTTTGCTCTGCAGAAGCTTTTTAGTTTGACATAGTCTCGTTTGTTTATTTTTTCTTCTGTTGCTTGTGCTTTCAGGCTCATGTTCATAAAGTCAGTGCCCAGACCTAGTTGCTGAAGTGTTTCACCTATATTTTCCCTTAGTAATTTTACAGTTTCAGGTCTTACACTTAAGTCTTTAGTCCATTTTGAGTTGATTTTAGTGGGTGGTGAGAGATGCATATCTAGTTTCATTTTTCTGCATATGGATATGCAATTTACCCAGCATCACTTGTTAAAGAGTCAGTCTTTTCCCCAATGTCGATTTTTGTTGCCTTTGTCCAATATCAGATGGCTGTAAGCCTGAGGGGTGATTTCTGGGTTCTTAATTCTGCTCCACTGGTCTCAGTGTCTATTTTTGTGCCAGTAATATGCTGTTTTGGTTACAATAGCTTTATAGTATAACCTGAAGTCAGGTAGTGTTATGTCTCTGGTTTTATTGCTTTGGCTATTCGGGGTCTTTTGTTGTTCCAAATGAAAGGTAAGATTGTTTTTTCCATTTCTGTGAAGAATGTCTTTGGCAGTTTGATGGGGATTTCATTGAATCTGTAGATCGCTTTGGGTAGTATAGACATTTTCACAATGTTAATTCTTCCAATTCAAGTGCATGGAATATCTTTCCATCTTCTTGTGCCTTTTGTAAGTGGTTTTTAGTTCTCATTGTAGGGATCTTTCACCTCCTTGGTTAAATTGATCTCTAGGTATTTTTGTTTTTGTTTTGTTTTGTAAATGGGCTTATTTTATTTCTCTTCCTGTTAGTTCATTATTTGCGTATATAAATGCAACTGATTTGGGGACATTTATTTTGTATCCTGCAATGTTACCAAAGTTATTAACCAGCTTTAGAGTTCTTTGATAGAGTCTTTAGTTTTTCTATGTATGGTATCATGTCATCTGCAAATAGGGACAATTTGAATTTTTCTTTTGCAATCTGGCTTCCCTTTATTTCTTTCTCTTGCCTGATTGCTCTGGGTAGTACCTCTAGTACTGTGTTGAATAGAAGTGGTAAGAGTGGGCATCCTTGTCTTGTTTCTGTTCTTAAGGGAAAGGCCTTCAGTTTTTCCCCATTTAGAATGATACTGGGGATGGGCTTGTCATAAATGCCTTTTATTGTGTTGAGATACTTTCCTTGTACACCTACTTTGCTGAGAGTTTTTATCATAAAGGATGTTGAATTTTGTCAATTGATTTTTCAGCATCTATTGAGATAATCATATAATCTTTGTCCTTGAGTTTGTTGATGTGATGTATCACATTTATTGACTTTCCTATGTTGAACCATCCTTGCATCCCTGGGATGAATCCCACTTGATCACAGTGTATAATTTTTAAAAAATCTTGCTATATTCTGATTGCTAATATTTTGTTGAGGATTTTAGCATCTAGGTGCATCAAGGATATTGGCCTACAATTTTCATTTTTTTGTTGTGTCTTTATCTGGTTTTGGTATCAGAGTTATATTGGCCTCATAGAATGAGTTTGGGAGAGTAGTGTCTGTTTCAATTTTTTGAAATAGTTTGAAGATAATTGGTACTAACTCCTCTTTAAAAGTTTGATAGAATTCAGCTGTAACACTGTCCAGACCTGGACTTTTCTTTGTTGGAAGATTGCTGATTATTGCTTCAATCTCATTCCTTGTTATTGGTCTGTTCAGATTTTCTATCTCTTCTTCATTCAGTCTGGGTAGTTTGTATGTGTCTGGAAACTTATCCATATCTTCCAGATTTTAATGTTTGTTGTTATACAGTTGTTTATAATAGTTTCTAATGACTCTTCATATTTCTGTGGTATTGGTTATAATGTCTTCCTTTTCATTTCTGATTTTTGTTATTTGGGTCTTCTCCCTTCTTCTTTTTGTTAACCTAGCTAATGGTTTGTCTATTTTATTTATCTTCTTGAAATACAAAACTTTTGGTTTGTTGATCTTTTTTATTGTTTTTCATGTCTCTATTTCATTTAGTTCTGCTCTGATCTTAATTATTTCTTTCCATCTACTACCTTTAGTTTTGGATTGTTGTTGTTTTTCAAGTTTTTTGAGGTATAGTGTTAGGTCGTTTATTTGAAGTCTTTCTGTTCTTTTGATGTAAGCATTTATTGCAATAAATTTACCTCTTAGTACTGCTTTTGCTGTATCCCACAGGTTTTGGTATGATGCATCTTTATTTTCATTAGTTTCAAGAACTTTTTTGATTTCCTGTTTAATTTCTTCTTGGACCCTTAGGTCATTCAGGAGCCTATTATTTAGTTTCCATTAATTTGAATAGTTTCCAGAGTTTTGCTTATTATTAATTTCCAGTTTTAGTCCATTGTGGTCTGAGAAGATACTTGAAATGATTTCAATTTTTAAAAATTTGATGAGACTAGATTTGTGACCAAATATGTGGTCTATCCCGGAGAATGTTCCATGAGCTGATGAGAAGAAAGTGTATTCTTTAGTTGTTGGCTGAAGTGTTCTGAATATATCTACCAGGTCCGGTTGGTCTAAGGTATAGATTAAATCCTTTGTTGTCTCTTTGTTGGTTTGTTGCCTGGAATTCTGTCCCATAGTGAGAGATAGGTGTTCAGATCACCCACTAATGTATTAGGGACTATTTCTTTCTTTAGGTCTAAGAGTGTTTTGCTTTATATATCTGGGTTTTCCAGTATTGGGTGCATATATATTTATGATTATTATGTCTTCCACCTGGATAGAACCTTTTTTCATTATACAGTGGCCTTCTTTGTCTCTTTTTATGTTTTTTGGTTTGAAGTCTATTTTGTCCAATATAAGAATAGCTACTTCCTCTCATTTTGGTTTTAATTTGCATGGTATATCTTTTTCCATCCTTTCACTTTTGGTCTGTGTGTGTCTCTACAGGTGAGGTGGGTCTCTTGAAGACAGCATATACTTTGGTCTAGCTTTTTAATCCAGTCAGTCAGTCTGTGTCTTTTGAATGGGGAGTTTAATCCATTCACATTTAGTGGAGTTACTGACAGGTATTGTTTAATTCCTGTCATTTATTTGCTTCTTGTTTAGATGATTTAAATATCATTTGATCATTGCTTACCCTTTTATTTTTCTTCTTCAATGTTAGTTGGAAATTTAAGGAGGCATGATTTAGCTTCTTTCTGTTTCTGACTGGCATTTTTGTTTTAATGGTGAGTAGTGCTCTTTCTTGTGTATTTGTGATATTGGTCATCATTATTCAGAGTCTAGATGAAGGATTCCCTTGAAAATTTCTTGCAGGGCTGGTTGTGTGGCTGTGAACTCCCACAGCTTTTGTTTTTCTAGGAAATACACTCTTTCTCCCTCATTTCTGAAGGAGACCCTTGCTTGGTAAAGAATTCTTGGCTGGCAATTTTTTTCTTTTAGTATTTTGAATATGTCATTCCACTTTCTTCTGGCCTGTAGGGTTTCAGTTGAGAAGTCTGCTGTTAGTCTGATGGGGGCACCCCTATAAGTTGTCTTGTCACTTTTCTCTTGCTGCTTTTAGAATTCTCTCATTGTTTCTGAGCTTTGCAAATTTAACAATAATGTGTCTTGGGGAGGATCTTTTTGGAGTGAATCTGTTTGGGGACCTTCTAACTTCCTGGATCTGAAGGTCTGTATCTCTCCCTACACCTGGGAAGTTTTCTGTTACTATTTCCCTGAATAGTTTTTCAATACCTTTTTCTTTCTCCTTCCCTTCTGGAATACCCATAATTCAGATGTTAGAGCACTTGAGGTTATCTGCTTTCTCTCTTAGATTTTCCTCATTATTTTTAATTCTTTTTTCCTTTTTTTTTGTCTGCCTGGGTTATTTTGTAAAGACCATCTTCAAGATCTGAAATTCTTTCTTCTGCTTGCTCTACCCTGCTGCTCAAGCTCTCTGTTGTGTTTTTTATTCATGGAGTGGATCTTTCATTTCTAGGAGTTCTGCTATACTCTTTTTAAAGGTATTAATCTCTTTGTAAATTTCCTCCTTCATATTCTGGATAGTTTTCCTTGTTTCATTGTGTTCTCTAATTGAGTATTCTTTTATTTCTTCGACTCTTAAGATCAATTGCTCAGAATTCTTTTTCAGACATTTCAAGGATTCCTTATTCCATGGAGTCTGAAATTTGAGCCTTACTGTATTCCTTTGGTGGTATCATATCTTCTTGTTCATTTGTAGTTCTGGTATTTTTTTGTCGACATTTGGTCATTTGGTAGAGGGTTTGCTTCTTGTATTATACTGAATTTGGCTTTGAGGATAAAGATTTCTTCCTCTATATGAAGGATTTAGTGGTGACTCTTCTTATATCAGTGTAGTTGAGTGAGCCATAGGTTGTCTGTGAAGTCGCCCTGGCAGCTACTGTGGTGGTGAATTGTCTTTGCTTGACAGTAGGTATGGCTGTGGCTATATTACACCACCTTGGGTCCTGTTCCAGAATCTATGGCCATAGAATGAGCCCTCAGCTCCACGTGCATCTTCTTGGCTCACCTCTGCTGGGCAGGCCATGGGTCCTGACACCTCCTTCTGGGTTCAAGGAGGGGGGAAGGGTTGCTCACTGCACGCATCTCCTGGGCTCACCTCAGCAGGGCATGCTGCGGGTCCTGGTGCCCAGAAGTTAGGATTTAAGTTAGAAAAGTTAGAGGTTAAGAAAAATGAATATCAGTTCTTAATCTTTTCTCACATTGATGGACTTATTGACAGATTGTTACCATTTTTTAAAAGCACCTATTAGATTCTAGGGCAGATACTTCAAAACAGAAGTTACCCTTTATAAGTGTCAAATCTAGAAGATTAAAGAATGCAGCTATTTTGAATCCTGTTTTGAAGTAAGGCATAGACCATTAAATATCAATTGAATCAAACCCTTTTATTTTACAGATGCCGAAACCAAGTTGCATCATTCACTCCTTCATTCACTCATTCATTTAATAATGTTTACTTAGTGCCTCCTATTTGTCTATTACCTGACTGGTAGTACCTGAGACCAAGCAGTGAACAGCACAGACACAATTTGTGCTCTTTTGTAGCTTACATTTTAGTGGAGGGAAGCTGACAACAAAGAAACAAATAAGTAAATACAGGTGGTGACATGTGCTATGACAAAAATAAAGTATGGTAAGGGTAAAGAAGAACAGCAGGTATGTGTTTGTTAGCTCTTTGTGTTTATGCATGTGCATTTTTATGGAATTTTCAGGGAAGGCCTCTCTGATAAGGGACATTTACAAGTAAGTAGACACTGGAAAGATGTGCATAACCAGATTTGCTTGTGCCAGAGTAAAGTAGCACTTTAAGTATGACCCCTGTCCAGTTCAGCTTGCTCAACTCTCTCCAAGATAGATCAGATTTGGAAGATGTTTGAAAATGAGGTGAAGCAATAGAAAAACCATATCAGAGGAAAAGTGACATGAAGTCACCTTTTGGCTTGTGGCTTGTGATGATTTTCAGCAGATTACATGAACCTTTTGTTGGTAGGTGGGTAATGTAGAATTAGGGCAAGGAGCAGAAAGACTAAAATGAGCTTCTTGTTTTCACATTCTCTTTATCCTTTCGATGGATTTGAGTTTGAGTTAATGTGAGGGTATCTGAGACTGCTTTATTTTCTGCAGAAATATCATCTATAGTGAAATTAAAGTTAAAAGAAGACAGGACTTAGGTTCTAGAGAGTATTCTCACCGAGACAGCAGCATAACAATTTAAAGTTCTAGCAGCAGACCCTATTGATAGATTGTTAGAGGGAATATGTTGGAAGGAAGTGAGAGAAAGGCCCCAACCCTCATTCTTTGCTCTCTCAATGTGGGGGTTCACTGTCAACAAAAGGGCTATTTCAAAGACAAGCTGAGAATGAGAGCTTTGTTGGCTTCATGTCACCAATATCAAAGTCACAAATGTGAATAAGGTAATAAGAATTATCAGCAGAGTGGTGCACTCTTGACAAGGAGTGCTCCATAAAACAAAACAAAGCCAAAAAACTTGATACATGGGGCATCAATACTTTAGATGGGAAATTCTATTGGCAACTCTAAGAAGAACAACTCTCTGTAGGAAAAATGTTTTAAAAGCAACAAATTGTAAGATTAGGTAATAATGCTATAATTGCCTAACAGAAAATATCCTGGAGGTATCAACTGTACCTAGCATACCAGGAGAGGCTCGAAGACTTGATTGTGGCTCTAATTAAATATCTGGTTTGTTTCAAGTGGAAGGGTGAGTTCACGAGACTAACTATAACTTCAGGAAAAATCATAATTATAGAGTTTTTTTTTTTTTTTTTAATTTTATTTTGTCGATATACATTGTGGCTCATTATTGTTCCCCATCACCAAAACCTCCCTCCCTCCTCCCTCCCCCCTCCCCCCCAACAATGTCCTTTCTGTTTGCTTGTCGTATCAACTTCAAATAATTGTAGTTGTTATATCTTCTTCCCCCCCCGTTTGTGTGTGTGTGTGTGTGTGTGTGTGTGTGTGTGTGTGTGTGAATTTATATATTAATTTTTAGCTCCCACCAATAAGTGAGAACATGTGGTATTTCTCTTTCTGTGCCTGACTTGTTTCACTTAATATAATTCTCTCAAGGTCCATCCATGTTGTTGCAAATGGCAGTATGTCATTCGTTTTTATAGCTGAGTAGTATTCCATTGTGTAGATGTACCACATTTTCCGTATCCACTCATCTGATGATGGGCATTTGGGCTGGTTCCAACTCTTGGCTATTGTAAAGAGTGCTGCGATAAACATTGGGAAACAGGTATACCTAAGACTATGAACGATAAATGCTGGCGAGGCTGTGGAGAAAAAAGGAACGCTCATACATTGTTGGTGGGACTTCAAAATGGTGCAGCCTCTATGGAAAATGGTATGGAGGTTCCTCAAACAATTGCAGATAGATCTACCATACGACCCAGCTATCCCACTGTTGGGAATATACCCAGAGGAATGGAAATCATCAAGTCGAAGGTATAGAGTTTTAATAATGGAAACTGCCTTTAAAATTTACTTTTGCACATCCTTTATTCTTTATGAAGAATAAAAGCCTACCAGTGACTTCTGAGTTTGTTTTTTTAAAGCATGTTTGTTCTCTGTAAATAGATGAACAATGAGACTTACAGGTATTTGAAAAAGAATGAATCCATGTTAATGTTAAACTGTAGGTCCAGGATTTTTGCATGTGCCATTTTAGTGAATTGCTGAGAAGGCAGATATCAGGATGAAAGACCCTAGGATTTAATTAATCAAGTAGTGCCATAATGCTTACAAATTCATGGGAAACGGGCTTCAGATGTCTCCTAATTCAGAGGAAAAATTTATATGAATTAGAGATACTCTTCTAATGCAGCCATTTCATAATCGCTTCCTAGTTTTAGTCTCCTCTTATCACAATGCCAGGTACTCTTTCAGGGTCAGTCTTCCACTGTGATCTTTACTCCTAAATGGGAGATGTTTATCCTCAGATGTCTCCTCTTAACTTCCTTTGAACAATTAACAGTGCCGACCTCAACAGTGGCCCAGGGTACAGAACATTATTTAGGATTTAAGCTTTTCTTGACTTCTTCACACCATACTTTAACACTTGAGTTCTCCAGCATGGATCAGAAGGATGGAAATTAAAAAATAATATCTATATATTAACTAAGAGAACAGAGAAATAGTTGAAGAGAGAATGAAATCAGTTCATCACTGGGCAGTATTGTCAATTACTGTATTTATTGAATTTATAATAGTCATTGATTTTTAAGTGGTATCATCATTTTATGTAACACTAAGAACACCATTTCCAATGAGACTATGACACCATTATTTCTTACATTTTAAAATTTTTATTTACATTATCAAGAGACTATTTTAGACTTAGATTTTTCTTGTATTGTTTAACATCTTTGTGCATGTATAAAAAGGAAAGATTTTTCTTGTATTGTTTAACATCTCTGTGCATGTAATAAAATAAATTTATTATTATTACAAGAAGATGTGGAATTTTAGTCATTCCTCTCACGACTAATATTTGCTTCACTGTTATTAGACTTATATCCTGTTGCTCAGTATCCGTGCCCTTCTGCATGTACAATCATATTTTATTTAATGCTGAGTAATAGTGTAAATTTTTAGACAGCAATGAAACTCACGGTTTGCAGTGCCAGCAATGCAAATAACTCAACTAAAATGACACCGTATGAAGATCTACGACCAAGTTTGCACATGTGGAGGTGATCACAACTTCATCACAACTGCTATGTGGGTGACAGTATTTTAAGATGTCATCAGTAAGGAAAAATATGGAAGTATATAAATATATAAATATCTCTGGATTTCAGAAATATTTAATATGTGGGGGGAATGGCATCTGTTTTTTTTTAAATGAAATATGGTAATTACAAAAATATAAGGTGATAAATATCTATAAAATTTTCTAATTCCATGGGACAAAGTGAAAGAAATGCTGGTCAGAGCATATCTGACTTTAGCCTCCTAACGAATATATCCCTAATTATGAATGAACTCTGCCACATAGAAGGTGCTCACTATCAGCCTATTTAGGGAATTAAGAGATAACTAGAGTTGAACGTTTTGTCTTCTGAAGAAGGCAGGTTCTTATCATTGCTGCTGTTGACTTATAAATACAACATAAGTTAATTTTGGCAAAAGAAAGATCACCAATGACCTCACAATTCTAATATGATTTTTTTATTTTTTATATTCCAGCTTAATGTTCATCTATATACATTCTTAGTTTTTATAATTGTAATCATAGTTCTGAGTACATTTTCATACATTTCCACTGAATATTACATCAAGACAGTAGAATTATAATTTTCTGACTGTGTAATATTCGGTTGAATTGCACACAATAATTTATTTACACATTCCTTATTATTTTACATTTAGATTACTTCTGATGCTTTGATGTTTTAGATGGAGGTGCAAATAACATTATTGTGCACTTAGTTTTTTCCTTTGTTATCTCCTTAGGAAACATTCCCAGGAAGAATTTTTTTGGGTTGCAGAAAATGATACATTCTTATGGCCCTTGATATACATTGGCATAAGAACAGATTCTAATAAAATTTCAGTGGCAATTTCTCCTTGAAGATTCAGAGGATGGGTGACTGTTTAGCCGCTTTACAGTGCTTGTCTTCTCCATTGGCTGGGATGTGTGTCATTAGAGGCATGGCTTAAGAAGAGAGGGAAAATGAATGGAATACATTGTTATGACTTAGTTGCTCCAGTGCTCCCCAACTTTCTTACAGCTCGGAAGCTGCAGTTCGGTTCCTGGCTATGTTTTCCTAGCTTTCTCAGCTTTTTGCAACTCGGTATTAGGCTTTAATGGGCTTTGAGTGGAGGGAAATCAGCCATTATTAGGTAGGACGTGGAGCAAGATTGCTTTTGAATCCTTCAGAATCAGATAGAAAATGGTAAGATTTGGTTTAGAAGGGTGGATTGGTTACAATGTAACTTGCATAATTGCTCTATGGAATTACTTCAGAGGGTCAAAATGATAATGTTTTATTTGTTGGATTCAAGGTAAATTATATAGTTACAGGTTTGAAAAAACAATAGCTACAACCACCACATGTAGACTGCAGCTAAAAGTTAAGGGCATGTGGAAGCTAGTGTGAAGAAATGGAGCAGAACTGAGGGCAGAAACATTGTGCCATTTTGGAATTTTTTCGCCACCCTTTAGGTCATGTCTTGCTTTTACCATATCCTTCTAAACACACAGAGAAAGTCATTAGCTGAAATGACAGAGATATTTGTTTCCCATGATACTTAAGGATAAAATTAAACAGGCTTTATAATTTACACAATTCTTTAACAATTTTTTTCTTTTTTTTATTCAAAATATTTTAACATTTATTTGTCTATATCTCTGGGGTACAGTGTGTTTCAATACATGCATACACTGAACAATGATTCACTTGGGGCAGATAGCGTAGTTTTGTACCCATTAGTCCACCACTTTTCCTCCCCCACTCTCCTGTCCCTTGTAACCATTATTCTACTCTCTACTTCTATGAGAACCACTTTTTTTTTTTTTAAGATTCCATATGGTGATATCATGTGGTATTTGTCTTTTTATGCCTGATTTAATTCACCTGACATGATGGTTTCTTGTTCCATCCATGCATCCAAGTTGCTGCAAATGATAGGATATCACTTTTTTTTTTTTTTTTTTTTTTTTTTTTTTGTGACCGGCCGCAGCGCGCTCAGCCAGTGAGCGCACCGGCCATCCCTATATAGGATCCGAACCCGCGGCGGGAGCGCGCTACTGCGCTCCCAGCGCAGCACTCACCCGAGTGCGCCACGGGGGTCAGCCCTAGGATATCACTTTTTAAAATAGCTGAATAGTATTCCATTGCCTGTACATACCACAGTTTTTTTTTTATCCATTCACCCTTTGATGGACATTTAGGTTGATTCCATCTCTTAGCTATTGTGAATAGTGCGGTGATGAACATGGGAGTGCAGGTGTCTTTTCAGTATATTGATTTCATTTCCTTTGGGAATATACCTGGTAGTGAGATAGCTAGATTAAAAAGTCGTTTTATTTTTAGTCCTGTGAGGAACCACCATACTGTTTTCCACAGTGGTGTACCCATTTCTGCTCCCACCAGCAATGTAGGAGAATTCCTTTTTCTCTGCATCCTCACCAGCATTTGTTATTTTTTGTTTTATTGATAATAGGCATTTTAACTGGAGTGAGGTGATATCTTTGTGGTTTCAATTTGCATTTTCCTGATGATTAGTGATTTTGAGCATTTTTTTTTTTATGTGCTTGTTGGCTATTTGTATGTCTTCTTTTGAGAAATGTCTATTCAGGTCCTTTGCTCATTTCTAAATTGGGTTATTTGGGGTTTTTTGCTGTTAAGTTCCTAATATGGGCTGTTTTCTTTGTATAGGAAGTTGGCGCTGTTGACCTACCTGTTGACCTACCCTAAGGAGAGCCCATGCTTTGAAATCTTTGTTTTCCAATAAATAGTTTGTTTTGTCCATGTTATCTCTTTTCTCCCATTTACAAAAGACCATGGAGGTCTTTCTGAGAGAAGGCAAGTTGGGGCCAGGGATGATATCTGTAGCTATGGGAAAGCAAAACAAACCAAAACTTTATCTCTAGAAGATGTCATCATGGTTATTAGAACATAGAAATTGCTGTTTGCTAGCCTGTGTTAGGATTGTCATAACATTAAATGTCAAAGAAAGTCTGAGGACACAATATGATGTGATACCAGAGAGGTCAAATATGATAAAGTTTGAGTTTAGGTTTCCAATTGTTTTGTTTTTTATAGAATTTATTATAAAAACTGGTAAAATATCAAGTCAGAGTCTTTCTACTGTTAAACTCTTTTGGTTGTTAAACACTTGGTGTTATGTGCTCAGAACCAAGGAAATGTATTTATGTTTTATGAGTGTTTGTCAGGAATTGTTTGGGTGCGAGTGACAGAAACACAACACACACAAAAACTTACTGGTTCAGGTTACAGGGAAGCCTGAATAGTTTTGGTCAAAACTGGATTCAAGAGCTTGAATAATGTCATCATATTTCTTTTTAAATCTCCATTTCATGGTTCTGTACTTTTCGTGCGTGGCTTCTTTTTCATACAGGCTGTGGTCACATGTTAGGAAACACAGACAGTGGGAGCACACAGTATATACTCATTGTTTTAATTCCCCCCCAAAAGAGAGATCCTTTCTCTGCCAGCATCCAATCTCAAGGTAGACTTTGACTGGCCATGTTGGTGTCATATACCCGTCCCTGAAAAAATTACTCCACCTGGGCAAACACTGTCTTCTGATTGATGAGCCCGAGTAATATTCATCCCCTTGCCATGTGGGACTGGGCATAGAGATCAGCTTTCCCACAGAGAACGTGGAGTTTAAGAGGGTGGGGCAAGAAGGAAAAGCAGGGTACTCCTGCCAAAAGAGGAGGAAGGGATTCCAGAAAAACCTAACAGGGAGTCATTACAGCGGTGGTTCTAAATGTATAAAAAAACCCTCTACGAAGTTGGTTACATTTGAGGAGGCCTCTCCCAGTATTTTTCTTTTCTTTTGGCTATACTTTCCACTATCATCCATGTAATCTGACATTTTAAGTCATTTGTTTAGAAGACTACATTAACTGTGTGTTTTTTCTTGTGTATAAATAAATATGAGCTTTAGGTCAAAGGACATAAAACTGATTATCTCTTTCTAGTGTTTGGGATGATTTCTTAGCTTTTCTAACAGCCTTGGCTAGTAGACTTTGATGTAATGGAATTCACATCCACACAAAACTTTATAACTTTGTACTTGGTTTTCAGTGGTCCCAACACCTGAAATTATAATGGCTTTCTTTTTTTGTCCCAACATCTATCTGCTCTATATACCAGCATAATTGACAGGTAATTATACCAAGAGCTCCAACTTCAAGGCTTTTTCTCTTGAGAGAGACTTAGATGCTTTGTGAACCCTTTCATATACTTATTTTTAAATGTGGAAGCACAAGTGACTCCTCTCTAATTTTTCCATAAAGGAAACATCATCTTATAGCTCACCAAGTGGCAAGTTTTCCTATTGGAATGAACTTATTCTAGCAACAGGCTGATGAAATGCAGAAAGAGGTGTGTTCTCTGAAGTTACTGACTTCTAAATACTCAGCCCACAGGGAGTCCCTCCAGACTTACTCCAGTTTTCCTGTGGTCCTGTTGAGGACTTGGACTGAAGTGTGATTACTCTGTAACCCTGGGAAAGGAAAAAATTGATATGTCTTGGGAATAAATGTCCGATCTGTCTGTATATATGGGGAACACTCCAGTTTTTCTACAATATTACCTGAAGTTGAGTTCATCCCTTTCTTCCCTCCTATGTTTCCTCCTTCCTTCCTTCCTTCCTTCCTTCCTTCCTTCCTTCCTTCCTTCCTTCCTTCCTTCCTTTTTTCCTTCCTTCCTTCCTTTTTTCCTTCCTCCCTCCCTCCCTCTCTCCGAAGTAACAAACAGCTTGCAAGCTGAACTGGTTTAAATTCACTCAAAATGACAACTAATCAGTGTCTCAAACAATAGCTTTACATTTCATTGCCTACGATAAATAATGCTAAATATCAGCGAGTAGGAGATTTTCCCACAGTTCATGGAGCATCAATATTTATGTAAAGTTCATTTTAAAAATAAGCTGCAATTTTAAAATGTAGATGTTGGGAAAATTCTGAGTTAAAGGGCTCGCTATAGAAAAAAGAATTTGCCAATGTTTTTCATTAAGAGTAAAGTCCCAGGGAAAAGATTGACTAAGGAAGATTTCTTTTTAATTTGGGGGATGTTTGTCTTTCCAAAAAGATAATGAATCAGCCAATCCCCAAATCTGTCTGGCTGAAATGAAGTGGGAACAAGTGGACAAGGTGGCTGATTCACTGTCTGTCACGTACCTCTGGGACAATTGTCCTTTTCCAGAGGGCACCTGGCTTGTCCCGAGTCAGTAAGCCTCCTTGGTGGATGGGACTGAGAGACTGTCAGTGGAACATTTCACATCTGCTACCTACTTTTTATTCTTCAGAGAGGTTGTGCACATGTGGTTTTGTTTATCCTGTCAATTATTACTCACAGCTCGGTTGTTTCCATCTGGGTAGTTTTTAACACACACACACACACACACACACACACACACACACACACTTACACACTTACCTAAAACCTCTTTCTTCTTAGTTTTTTCAAACACATCTCATTTTTTTTTACTCTATTTCCACCTTATCCTTATTTCATTTAACAGTTGTCATGTATGATGCAGGCAAGGATAGTTTTAGTTGTGTACATGCATCAAGGAAAAAGTAGATCTTAAGTTTTGAAATAAGACATGAAAAAGAAGCATCACTTCCTAAGACCTTATATTCTAGATGTTCTTAATCTAATATTATTTGCCACTTGTTATTAAACCTACTTTTCATCAAGCCGTATTTGAGATAAGTGAAAACAACCTTGTATCAATTGCATTTTTAAATTTTTGCATTATAAATGTTTGCTTCACTTTGTATATTTGGCTCATTCAAAATTTAAAAAGTGAGTAAAACAGATTTGTAGAAGAAAATCAGCAAATGCATTAACTGACAACTGATTTATAGAAAGAGGCTCTTTAATTAAAAGGCGTGTATGGTAAGTCACTTAACCGTGTTTACTTAATAAATTATTTTCAGTCTCTATAACACATTACGTATATTTTTACTGAACAAACACAGAATGCTAATTATGTTTCTTATTATTTGAAGTAGAATATTAAAAATTAAATCCTTTCTTGCAGCAGCCACTGAAGTCAGAAGCTCTGACTGATGCCTGTAAAATTATTCATACATTAAAATTCAGCTCACATAAGAAAATGCCAGAAGTAGCACATTCTTTCACTTTTACTTTTTTGAGGTAAATAGCAAGATAAGAAAAGTGAAAGCAGGTTAAATGCTCAATTTCTTCCCAAACTTATTTTTATTCACCATGTTCAAAATATATTGTATTGGTGCTGGTGAGAGTACTGAACAAGAGAGGGAAAGTCCCAGCCCTCAGACGCTTACAGTTTATAAAGGAAGGTAGGTTTGTAGTAAGTAATGTTGAGTGTCATAAAGGGTATTATCGTGGGAGTGAATAACAAGGGAAACATAACCCAGCTGGAGAAGATTAAGGGAAATTAAGTAAGTGCTAGTTAGGTAAGAGGCTTGGCACATATGTAAGTTATGGGGTAGGTAGGACTTTTCTGACAAAGGTGTGAGGGCCTCAGACAGGCAAATTTGAGGATGGGGTAATGTAATACGACTAGATTATGGACCCTTGGAAGTGAGGGGAGGGACTACAGCCAGAGTTTATGTCAGTAAAAGAAGCAAGCTGTCCCTCTGGGTCACGTTAAGAATTTTCAACTCTGACCTCTAACCCAAAGGGAGGAAATTGAAAGACTCTTCAATGTCAGGGAACTTTGAATAAGAGACAAGGACAACCATTTTTTCTCAATTCCTTTATAAAGTGGCATAGAGTGGGAATCCATTTTTAAAGATGAGTGGTCATGATCTTTAATAAGTAGTATTGTAAATTACCTTGTGAGATAGGACTCTTTACTCATTTTACACGACTGATTACTTTTCAATTGGTCTCTTAGAACGTGATTAAAACAACGTTGCTATCTACCCAAAGAAGTTAGCTTCTGGGATTGAAAATTTTTAGTATTAGGTTTGAATGGGCACAGATATTTGCAGGTTTTTTCCCCCCAGTTATTTGCTCTTTCAATATTCTTGCTCAAAAGAATTCCTTGAGAGCAGCCATATTTGTTTGTTTGTTTTCATCAGCAACTCCAAGGGACATATGCCAAGCCTCTTACATAGATCTGGTCTTGGTATTTATATGTCTGTATAGACAGAAACATAAAGAATCTCCTTATTAATATGTGTTCAGGAACAGAACCTTAAGGGGTTTATGAGTACGGCTATGACATCAACTATACCAGAGAGTTTATAGCAGAATGCACAAGAATTTCAAAAATGACCTGTGAACAGAGGACCATACCTTTGCTTTAAACCTTGTCTGACATTATATTCTGAAACATTAAAAAAAAAATCTCTGATTAAAACCAACATGATGTCATTATGTCATTACCTTGGAAATCCTTTGTTCAGTCAACAGACACTTATTGAGAACCTTATTTGGTAGGAAGTTTATATATCTAAAACTCTTAATCTCACAACAATCCTGAAAATTAGATGTTTCAGGGATCTTCACTGTATTAGTCAAACTCAGGATCAGAGAGGTAAATGTTTCCCAGGACACAAAGCTAATAAGGAGTGGAGATGTGACTTAAACTCAGATCTGGCTGTTTCCAGAGGGTATGCTATTTTTACTGCCGTACATTGCCTCCAAAGGGTTTATTTAATATTTATTAAGTTACTTACATGGACTAGTTGATTTTTGGATCATGAACCTGTGCCACAGGCCATGAGCAAAATGAGGGGGAGTTGTAAATTATTAAGATATTGGCTTTGAGAAAATATTATTTGCTGTCCTGGAACAGGGTTTATTGTAGCACAATTGGCCAAGCCAAGGACACAGCTGTGGGTTAGTGTAATTCTTAGATTCTGTTTCGTAGACAGTCTCTGGTAGAAGAGGGAGATCTTCATGCTTGCTTATTCGCTTATCATTTGTCTAAAAATAATTCTGCCTAAATGAAGAAGATTAATGAAAGCCCAGTCTTCTTCCTAAGGTTTCATTCAAATAGGATTGATGGTAAATATGAAACAGTGATAAATGTACACATTTTTCCCCTGGGCATTTATTTCTTTAAAAAGAAAGACCAGCACTTCTCGAATTATATTTTGCTGAAGATTAGTGTTTTGTTAGCTGTGAATGTGTTCTGCCAAAAAATGATCTTGTGGTGAAATAAATTTTGGAAATTCTTGGTTATATACTGTCAAACTTGACCATTATAACTGGATTTCTTAGGCCATTTAATGTTATAATCATTGATTCCATACATCACTCCAAACCCATTAAATCAGAATCTCTGCGGGCAGTACCCATGCATCAGTATTTATAAAGTTTTCCAAGTGATTCTGGTGTGCAGAGGCACTGCCATAATAAAACGTCTTTTTAAGTACATATGCTCAGTCTTTGGGCCAGTTATTTTTCACATCCCCAACTATTTGTGCAATGGAGAAAAAATGAAGATAAATGATACAAGTAGGAAATCTTTTATACTCTGTCATATATTCAGTTTTTCATTCAATGAATGTCAATTTTGCTCAGATAAGCATCTTACGAATCACTCATGATGGAAGAAGAGATGGAACTGAAAGAGGAAAGGAAATGACCCCCAAATAAGCCAAATCCCACCCTGTATCTCCTGATTTCTGTCCACAATGCTTCCAGCTTTTCTAGAGGCAGCAGCCGGGATCACCTCCCTCCCTTGCTGCGGGTACCCCCGTCACCGGGGCTCCCTCTGCTGCAGCCCCTCTGAGGGCTCAAGCCTGAATTTCACCTCCCGTCTTTCTACTTTAGTTCCTAGAGGCTTCATTCAGGTCCTGTTAAGTGGGTGCTTGATCTCTTTATGTCTGAAATTTTGTGAAATGAGTTTATTAAAGATTAGAACCGACTGTTTTACTACTCTTAATTCCTTCCATGGAACCCTGTGGCTCCAGGGTTCAGACAATTCCAAGAGAGAAGACACCCTGTCCTGGGCACTTCATGCTCTGCAGCCACATCCTCCCCCACTGCCTGCAGTCCCACGGGTATCATACTTTTGCTTTGCCTTAGAGCTTTTGCACATGTCCCTCCTGGTAAGCATTTCCTGTGTATTTTCCGGCTAATTCCTGTTTAATAGGTCCTTCGTAACTCAGCTCAGAGCCTGCTTTTTCTGACAATGTATCCTTTCCTATCACATACCCATCTGGGTTAGGGGTCCCTCGTGACTGCTATAAGTAGCACCAACTATATGGTATCCCAATGGTAGTTTACATATATCTCTTCCCAGCTGGGTGCTCGGTTCCTCGAGGGCAGGGTTTGTGTTGTGTTTCCCTTTTCCAACTTAATGCCTAGTATATAAAAAATGCTTAACTAATATTTATGAATAAATAAAAAAGCTCTCTTCACTTGCTCTCCCACACAGTGAACACTCTTGTTCACACACCCAAATCTTTACCTCCTTTTATACCCTTTCTCTTCTTTTCTAAACTACCTTCTTCAGTTGTGGCTCTGGTCACACCTCTTCAATATTGACATAATATTAATTTCTACTTTGCACTAAGTAGTGTGGAAAAATATATGCATTTGATATCCCCAAATGGATTGTAAACTTTTCATTGTTACCTGTATTTTTCCGCTGATAAATATTGAATAGCTGTACGGTTTGGATGATGTAACTCAGGTCAATATTTTAGCCTTACTGTGTTTGTCTACATATATACCTTCATTCTGCCCTCATTTATGGTTGCAGAAGTTAACCTTCTGCTTGCAGATGTCTTCATTCATTCTCCATTTTAATAATTTAATTTCTTCATTCAATATGTATTTACTGAGCACCTCTTCTAGGTGCTGGGAATACAGTAGTAAACCGAACAGACAGAAATTCCTGCTCTGGCGAGTGGAAGCAGAAAATAAACAAGATAAACCAGTAAAGTATCTAGTGTTACATGTCAATAAAGATATTGGAGAAAATATCTATGTAATGGAAGGAGAATAGAGAATGATGAGGGAGATGCAGTTTGAAAGAGGAGGATGTCACTGATCATGTGGCCTTTGAGCAGAGTCCTGAGGAATGAGCTATGTGGATATCAGGGCAGAAAAAGTTCCAGAAAGAGGAAATAGATGCAAAAGCCCTGCTTTGTGTGTTGGAGGGAAAACAAGGATGTCAGTGTGGCTGGAGCAGGATACATAGGAGAATAAAGGTCTACAAAGTTGAAAAGGTAATGGGGGCAGGCAATACTGCAGGGCCTGGAGGTCATGGTAAAAACATTGCCTTTTTATAAGATTCTTTACTGGGCATCCACTGTAGAAGCAACAACAGTTTCAGTGCTTTGGAGCATACAGAGATGAATCAGGCTGACTCTGCCTTCAGGGAGATTCTGCTAGTGTGGATAAAGCCCCAATTTGTGAGAGAAGCATCTCTGATCCCAAGTCCTGAAGCTAAGTACTGACTCACATACACCGTGGGTGGGAGTGTAAACTGATACCAAGTTTTTTTTCTCCCCAGAGTGCAATCTGGCAAAACGTATAAAAATTTCAAACATGAATACCCTTTGACCCAGTCATTGCACATCTAGGGTTTTTTTGTTTTTTTTTTTTTTTCTGAAGGAACCATTAAGTATGCAAAGATATAAAAGCAAGTATGCTTATAACACATTGTTTATAATAGTAATAAAATATTCAGCAGTGGGCTTAGACAAGTGAAATGTAATATATCTAATTAATGAAATACTTTATAGTTATTTAAGTATAGTTGATATAGTTATTGATATAGAAAGGTGATCATGATATATAGTGAAGTGGAATAAAGCTATAAAACAGCATGCAAAGAAGGAGTCCATTTTTATAATATTTTAAAAGTGTGTGATTTATGTATCATGAAATAGATGAATATAAATGAAATTGTTAACAGTACTAATATATGCATAGTGGAATTTGGAGTGATTTTTACTCTCTTCATTATACTTCTCTGGTCTGATTATGTTACTGAGAATACATTTCTGTTATAATCATAAAATTATTATTTTCAGTTTTTGAAAAGGATAAAAAAAGACAAATGCTTAGTTGATGGCAAATGCTGTAGTCAGCGTGGGACTGAATTTCACCTGATTCCCCTGTTTATACAGGGTGAATTTCTGGATCCCCACATAAAAATTGTCTCTTATCAATCTACTTTTTTTGTTTGCCTAACTAGGGCAGATCTAAGGACACATCCCTCTGACCTTCACTGTCTTCCACCCCCTCCTACTATGCTTTTGACATCAGTTACTCTAAAGTAAGAATGACAGAAAGAAATACCACAAAATGAAAGCCATATTTATCAGCAGAACCTGCTAAACTGATTAACTGGGCTTGTATGTGGTGAGCTCAGTTTGACACTTTTGGTTCTTTATTAGAAAATGCTTATGGGTTCCCAAAGGACACTTATTACTCATGGTTGTTACTTCTTGAATATTACTTGTACCTATTCAGGATTTGATTGAAGAGTTTTGGAAATGGATTTGTCCTGCCCCTTGCCTGTCCCTTGTATAGTCCTGACTTAGCCAAGCAGAAAAAAATTAATAGAGTTCTGAAAGGACTAAACTGAAGCTATAGTCTCCAACCAATCACCTTGGGGAGCTGGGGATACGTGGGCTGTGGTTTGGAGGCATTAATTCTGCTTGCTTTGACTTTGCCAACTGTGCTTTATTTTTTATTTTTTCCTTCTCACTGGGTACTTTATTGTAGAATTTTGTATATACAGGAAATGTTCAGCATGTATTGCAGTTTCCCACATGTGCTTAGGCAGCGAATGCTGTCAAAAGCACTCAGTATAATACCAATAAGGCTCTCCTCAGTGACTTTTTTTTTTCTTATGGATTTCCTAGCTCTCTGATAGGCTGCACCTTTGATTTAGGATTTCAAAAAGAATTTAATCATGAAAGAAAGCTCTGTGTGCTGGGTGAATCTTCTTGAACTCAATTGCCTTTTATATCTCCAGTTTCTTAATCGCTCCTTCACTATGCTTTGCTATTTTATTCTCTTTTATATTTGGATCAACATGTAAATAACTGAGGATGATGGCTGACTTTACTTAAGACAAATGTAATGAAAAGGGAGAAATGAAATCCACACTCAGTGGAGGAAAGAAAATGCCATTAGGGAACTAAAGAGAGAGGTGTTGATGTACTCCATCATTGGAGAGATTTAATGCCTAAGTTTTTGCATCAGAAATGTGGGACTATTTAATACTAGTTTTCCCCAAATGAGTTGCAGGGAACAGTAATCCCATGAGGTGTCATAAGATAAGTGTTCTAAGGTCAGATATATTTAGAAAGTGCTGTGAGCTCTATGCTATTCTTAGTGATTTGGAGCATGCATATATGAGGATACTTTAAAAAGTTCATGGAAAGATTTGTACAATATTTTAGTTCTGATTTTCCATGAACTTTCTGAAGTACCCTCACATTAATGCTGAGAAGACTTGCCATAAAGTTTAGTTTTGTTGAATACATCATTTTCCTAACTAATATGCCTACTGAACTCTTTTAGAAGAACCACTTATCACCAGGTGAATTTTTTGTTCCTTTCTTCCTTTTGGTAAATTGAACAGATTAATACACTGTCTATAACTGAGATAAGGACATACACCGGAGTCCAAAGTTAGGGTAAAAAGTTAATATGTTAAGAGGTTTTCTACTTTATATTTATTTCTGTGACTTTTTAATTTAAGAAGATACACAAAGAAAATATGACAAAACGTTAACAGTTATTTTTGAAAAGACATTATGGGTCGTACTCCTTTTTAGTATGTGTGCAATTTCTACAAAAGTCAGTTAAGATACATGGAAAATGTAACCATTGATTCTATGTAAGGCATTGCAATAATAACCATTCATCTGTTAATTTATTCAACAAATGTTTATTGAGCACCTAAAATATGCCATGCACCATTTTGGGCACCAGTAAATAAACAGAAAAAGATCTCTGTCCTTGAGGTAACAGAATGAGATTGTTATTTAATAAATATTTATGAATGGTCAAGGCTTGAATCTAGTAATATCTGTGTAAGCTCCCACCTGATTGACCCTTCTGCAGATAACTATAAATTCTGGATAATAACAAAACAGAACAAAAACATTGGCCAGAGGTGCTGGAGAGCAAGAAACTGCAGGCATATTCTGGAAGGGAATCAACACTTAGAGGAATGGGAAGACACTTGGTGAGTTCCCATTTTCAAGGCTTATAAATTGACTCAGTTTGCTCTACGTAGATTTAAGACACTAAAACTGTGATTGAAAATCTAAATTATTTCGGGTCTAAAGAATCAAAGAACAACGTTTTAGACAGTACAGCCTCTGGAAAGTGGTGGAACCAGAGGGCAGGAGCCTAACCTTTTGGCTATGAACACATCTCCACTGTCTGACTGAACCCTGAAACTTAAATATTTGGGTGGATTCCAAGAAGCCTGCTTAAAGATTAGATTGAAACTGGCATCCAAGAAACACAGTTTGAAGCTTGAGGCCTATCATGTTAACTGCCTGTGAACATAAACAAACTTATCAACAAAAGCACTTGTTAGAGGAATAAAACAAAATCCAGCAAGTCAAAAGCAAAGATTACTTAACATATAAATAATCAGGAAAATTTGATTCATTCACAAGAAAAAAGAAAGTAAATGAAGATCAACCCTGAGATGAGTGAAATGTTGAAACTAGCAAGCAAGAATGTTTAAAGTAGATATTAAATGATGGTCAAGGACATGAAAAAAATATGCTCATAATGAATTAAAAGAAAGTAGATGTAGCAGAGAAGTAAACAGAATAACAAGGAATGAAATGAAATTCTAGAATTGAAAAATACTGTATTTAAAGTTTAAAAAATTCACTGAATGGGTTTAAGCTAACAAAGGAGATGACAGAGAAAAAGTCAGTGAACTTAAAGATGGATCAATAGAAATTACTGAATCTGAAAAGCGGAGAAAAAATATTAAAAAATTTTAACAGAAGCTCAGAGACATATGGAAAAGTATAACAACATTTGCCATAAATGTAACTCAAGTACCAGGAGCAGAAGAGAAAGAATGGGGCAGAAATAATGACCAAAATTTTTACACTTGGGAAAGACACAAATTTACAAGTTTGAAAAGGTCAGAAAAACGTAAGCAGTTTTCTTTGATATATACAAAGAAAACCATACACAGACAAAACATAGTTAAACTGCAGAAGACCAAAATTTAGCAGAAAATCTTGAATTTAGCTAGAGAAAATCAACACATTGTATAAATGAGAATGACAATTCAAATAATTACTGATCTCTTGTTAGGGAAAAATGGAGGCCAGAATACATTAGAACAAAATGTTTAAAGTGGTGAAGAAGACAACCGTTAACCGAGAATTCTCTATCCAGAATAAAATGTTCTTTAAGAATGAATGCAAACTGACAACACTTTTAGATAAATGAAAACTAAGAATTTTTATCAGCAGACTGAACTGGAACTAGTGTTGAAAGATGTTGTTTAGGCTGAAAGAAAATGGTAACAGATAGAGATGACTAATTTCAAGAGTTACTATGAAGGTATAGTGATCAAGACAGCATAGTATTGGTGAAAGAGCAGATGTGTAGATCAATGCAACAAAACAGACAGCTCAGAAGGAGACCCATGCAAATGTAGTCAACTGATTTTTGACCAAGATGTAAAGACAATTCAATGGAGAGTGGATTGGTTACCCAAGCATACACATTTGTCAAAACTCAGCAAATGTACACTTAAGATTTATGCATTTCATTGCATGTAAAATCTTGTCTCAAAAAATATAAGCAGCTAACAAACTTTAGTTAATAATATGCATGATGACAGATTTAAAGGGAACTGTATCAATGTCTTTAATTTATTTTGAAATGCGTTAAAGACAAGATAGATTGGTGGATGAATAAAGGGATGCATATGTATGTGACAGAGCAGTTTTGGAGGATGATAATGGTAGAATACGAGTGGTAGCTATACAGGTGCTTATAGTATTGTTTTCCTCTGTATATTTGAAGTGTTTTATGATAAATATTGTAAAAAATATTTATGGACCAACCACTGTGGACTGATACTGTGTCAAGAGTAAGTGGTTCTTTATTCTCAAAGATCTTCTAGACAAGGAGGAGAAACAAACATGTCAAGCATAAAAATACTGTACTGTAAATTCAGTAGAGATAAATCTAAGCTATTAGGGCAGCTTAGAGAAAGGTCCCATCATCCAAATCTGGGGTGGTCAGGGGTGGTGAGAAATGGCATCTGGTATTAGATAATGCCTGTGCTGAGTCCTAAAGGATGAACAGTTAGCCAGGTAAGTTGGGGAAAGAGGGTAATAGGAGGACAGGTTATTCCAGGTAAAGGGGACAGCATGGGCAATGACAAAAAGAGGAAAGACAGCATGAGCTGTGTAAACACTTGTATTTTGGTGGAACTGGAGTTTTATTTATAAAAAGAAATTGGTAGGATGTTAGATGTAATCAGAGACCAGACATTGTAGTCCGGACTTATCTATGGGGAGCTATAGAAGGGTTTTAAATATAAAAATAACATGAACACTCTTGAGTTTTAGACCAACTACTTTAGCAGCTGTTGGAAGATAGAATGGAAGTCTTGCTTCTAGGAGAGTAATTAGAAGGTTGTTACAGTAATGAGACTTGATGAAAGTCTGAACTAGGAGTTGTATTTTCAGGATGGGGAAAAATGAGACTCAACCTAAGACACAGGAAAAAAGCAAGGCTGGATATGGGTTTAGGGTGACCACATAATTTATTTTCTATAATGGGCACTTTTGTGAGAGTAAAAGTTGGCATTTTGATACTTGTGCTAGGACAATGGGCGTTAACTGTAGCAGTCTAGGACAAATGGAACATATTGTCATCTGAGATATGGGGAAGCATGAATTAAAGGCAGGAGCGTAAAATGCCTCTGAAACTCTTAGCTTGGACGCCAGAGATAGGAACAGGTTTAAAAGTGAAGATGATAAGGTACAAGGAAATTATGACATTTGTTTCTGCTCTAAGGAATTTACAATCTATAGAAAAATCAAGTTATTTTTGCCTACAGTAGTCAAGGGTTGAAGTGGCATCTGAGCTGAGTCATAAGGGATGTAGGATTTAGATCTCCAGAGAGATAGAAGAAAACTCAAGACCAAGGTGATCTCTGTACCTTGATTTCTTAAAATAACATTTCTAAGTAGAGATTTTTTTGATCATCTAAAGATTTCTAAAATGAAAATAACTTAAATACTCATTATTAGAATTTTATGGGTACAAGTGAGAAATAGACACACAAGATGGACATGTTAGGTCTATATACCTACATTATTATTACTAGATCTGGACTGGAGTGGGTGGCTTGTATCTGCAACCACAATTGTGCCTTTGAATACCTGCTCCATGAGTTTGATCTTGGGATTCCTCATGGGAAAGGAGTCTCTAAGGCAGGTAGTTATCAGTCACCATGAAGTTCTTGTTGCCAGAGGCATTTTATAACTTCTTGGTAGAACTCCTGTGCAGACAGAAATTATCTATCCAGAAGAAGAATCCCTGTCTCATTCATTTCACACCCCAAGAAAGGGGACAAAGAGATAAAGACAACATGTCCCATCTGACTTTTATGTCATTATCTTGTTGCAATCAGAAAAGTAAATCAGTTGATGTCAGATTCTTTCTATTTATACCAGTCAGATAGCTTACTCCTCTTCCCACGTGAGGGAATGAATAAGGGGTGGGAGGAGAGGTGGAAGTTTCAGTGGCATGCTGTCCCTTTCTGGAGTAGAAGTCACCTCATGGAGACATGAAGGCAGGAGAGTAGAGTCCCCCCAACACCCTTTACCAGTGTCTCTCTATCATAACCCAAGTTCAATTTTGCTCTGTTGGAAATGCATTAAACTTATTCTCAGGTGGCAGCAGCCCTTCTAGGACACTCCCACTATGAGAGCCTGACTCCATTTCTCTCTTTTTACTTTACGCAAGTGGTTTGTAGGCATTGACATCCTCACATTTGTAGATTTACATTCCGTTACAAATTCTCTAAGCTGTAGTTTTATTTTGCTTCCATTTTTATCTGATTGATTTCTTTTGAACAAGATATACCTTTTGATCAGTGTCTTCATAATGAATTCTAAACCACCACTTCTCAGTGATATTTATGAGGTAAAATTGATCTCTGCTAAGCCTCAAGTTCACCTTGAATTTTTCCCTAATCTATATCATATGCTTTGGTATATCTGCTGAAATAGATGTAGATTTTTGTACTTTCAACTACGTTCTCCTTTGAATTACTGGGCATTTCATGCACTTTTAGACTTTTTTTTTTTTTAAATATCCCAAGTGATGTTGACTATCTTGATATTTTTCCCGTTCTAACAGAATATTTTATCTTCCTTTCTAATTTCAAGTTAAAGTCCTCTCAATCAGAATAGCAAATTATTTTCTTCTTAATCATCATGATATGCTTTTTGTCAGGGGCATTCTCTAACCTTGAGGTGAAACTCAAGGATGTAGACCCTAGTCCCTCTTTCCAAGGTCAAGGCACAAGTGCACTAACATACCTCTTCACCATAGGATTGGTGGCTTTTGGTGGGTAGAGGAAAATCTCTCTCCCAGGGATGGATGACATAGGAGCCTCTTTTCTCCTTATCTTTTCTTTCCAGCCAGATGGGCTAGGGAGTACTTCTATTTGGAGGGGGTCCCTGATCAAGGAAGACCTAGAAAAGCCAGGTGGAAGATACAAGAGGGAGCCTGGCAAGGACAGCTTAGGTAAGCTTGGCTCTGTGCCTCTGGAAAAAGAGCTTTGTTTTCCTTGCTGTTTCTATGAGAGTATTAAGTTCCAGGGAGCCAAGAAAAAAACCATCTAGCTTTGTTATAGTTAAAGTCTAAAGCTAAAGGGTTAAAGGTAATGCCCATAGATCATCCAGCCCACTGTTAGAGAAAATATTGCAGATATATTCTTATATTTACATAGGAGTCTTTTCCATTCTTCAGGATGAAACAGTATTGGAGGAACTTTTATCTAACTTCCTTCTTCAACAAGGAGAGTGAGACTAATTCAATTGGTGAGACTGGGGAATGTTTGGGAGACGTTGAGTCCAATTGAAAGGAAGCATAGCCCCTGCACTGTGGCTCTGGTAACACGGGGCATCTCTCTCTCTCTCTCTCTCTCTCTCTCTCTCTCATATTCATGCTTCCAGGTTCGGCAGGGCCTTGCAGTGTTTTAATTTCAGCTTCTTCAGTGACTGCATGGGTACATCAGTGTTGTCTACTTACCAAAATCTAGGTTTGGGGAATGTTAAAGAAGGCCTTGCAATAGACTGTGATCCAGATTTATTTCCAATGAAGCTAATGAAATTTAGCTAGCTATTTGTGTTTGTGTCCTGGAGAGGACAAGAGAAAAGTGATAATTTAGATACCAAACCCTGCTGAACTTTCAGCACCCGGTTTATCAGGGCAGTAGATCACACTGAGATTTAGATTTTGAAGATTTTTCTGGTAATTGAACACTTCATTTTCCTGGAGTATACTTTGTGCATATTGCTCCTCACCTACACAGTATTCCCAGTTACAGTGTCAGCTAGTCAGGGATTCAGAGCCTTAGGACCCCAGTGAAACATCTCTTTTCATCAGCTATAATCAACATATCTGGCCAAAACCCTGTTGTTTTGGAACTTTAAGTTTTGTTCTAGAAAGCCTATCTCTCTTTATATCTATATCTGTATCATCTATCTATATCTAAAATATATTCTTCAATAATCATAACTTCTCATATTCTCTTCTTTTAAAGTCCCAATACAACGTAGAAGAAATGGTTCAATCATTACCTTTCATGTGGCAAAGGGATCCTAGACATAGGCTGCTATAGTCAGTCATGCAGATTTAAAATAGACTTATTAAGGGAAAATGCACAAGCAGAGAAGTAGCAAAGCTCACATAACCCCTCAAGCACTTTTCTTGCCAGAGATTTGTTGACACAACCTAGGCATAGCTGGACTGGATGACCATGGCCAGTGATCTGGTGGAGAGGACCGTGCCCCTGTAATGCTCTCCACATTAATAGAGACTGTACATTTATATCTATAGGGACTACATATTTATGTTTATAAGAACTTTATATTTATAGGGACTTGTTATCTAGATCAGAGTTGGCAAAATTTTTCCATAAATGGCTGGAGAGTAAATATGTTTAGCTATGTAGGCCACAAGTTGTCACAATTACTCAACTCTGTGTAGTGGTAAAGTTACTATAACTGATATGTACATTAATGGGCATGACTGTGTATCAATAAAACTTTATTTACAAAACAGTTGGTGGGCCAGATTTGACCCATAGGACCATAGTTTGCCAACCCCTTATCTGGATAGCAATGCAAGCTTGAGCACTTTCTATTCAAAAAGTGGTCTTATTAGAAGGGGAGAACTTTTTGAGTTCAGCAACTCGAGTGAGCTGTTCTTCTGTTGAGCTAACTCAGATCTGCTGAGTCAGCTCTCTACTAAGCTTCCCAAAGGGACTCAGGAATGTCTCTAGGACCAAACTCTATGAGCTCTAGTATTCATCTCATATGAATCTACAGAAGTGGATAGGAGTTACAGCAGAACTTTTAGAAAAATGTGTCTGAGGTCATAGTCTCCAATTCTTTACCTTCTCAACCCATTCTGATAGAGCACCTGTCCTGACCATACTATTGAAACTGTTCTTTTCAAGTTCGTTTTTAAACTTCATCTTGCAAAAATGCAAAGATTGCTTCTCTGTACTCTAATTATGAAATTACTATGCAGTGTGTATATGTAGCTGACTGCTGTCTTCCTTAATGCATTGTCTTTTCTTGACTTCTATGACACTACATTTTCTGCTTTCTTTCCACCTCTCTGGCTATTCTTTCCTAGTTACCTGCCCTCATAAAGGAATGAATGTTGTTATCACAGGAGTATGTTCCTGATAAGAGAATGAGGTCAGCTCCCTTCCTCCCTTAATCTCCAGCCCTTGTACACAAGTGCTCTCTTGCCCTCCTGCCTTCCTCCAAGGGCTAATGTAGTAAGAAGGCTCTCACCAGATGCGAGCACCTCCACCTTGGACTTCCCAGCCTCTAGAACTGTAAGAAATGTAGTTTCTGTTCTTTTTAAACTACCCAGTCTTAGGTATTCTGTTATAGAAGCACAAAATAGACCAAGACAACCACAGCTGGCTGTTCTCTATGCTGTTTCTCCATTACTAATCTCATTAGGTTCTTTAGTTGAAATGACAATTATATTCAATGATTCCAAGATTCGTAACTCCAGTTCTGGCCTTTCCTTTGAGATTCAGAACCATATGTACAATCACTTATTTGATGTCTGTATTTGGATGTTTAATAGTCGTTTCAAGTTTAACATTTCCAGGCAGAGTAAACCTGCCTCAATTTTCACTATCTCAGTTTATTACACTATCCTCCCAGATGGCTAAGTAAAAGTTATCTCATTATTTCTCTTTCTAACAGTCTCCATATCTGAACTACAAAACATAGCCTAAACCAAACAGCTTTTCTCCATCTCTACTGATTCAAATCATCTCTCTGCTGGGCTGGTGCAACAATCCATTGACTGTTCTCCAAATTCTCCTCTTTTCTGGTTACAACCTGTCCTCTAAGGAATGAGGGTGCTATGTTTAAAAGATAAATTGGATCATGTCTCTCCTTTAATTACTTCTATGCACACTCACATCCCAAAGTTCTTACATTATTTGCACCCCCACCCCTGACTTGCCAATCTCATCTTCTGTCACTCTCTCCCTCATCCCCTTTGCTCCAGCTACATTGCTTGCACCAGCTGTTTCTTCTGTCTGAAATGTTCTTCCCTTCAAGTTCATTGCCTCACCAGTTCTATTTCTAAGCCTCAGCCAAAAGTCATCTTCTCAGGGCTTTTCTTATCAACTATTAATCATTGTACTCACCACACATACATCTTTGTTCTTATTTTCCTCCTAGCTCTTACCATAATTAATTGTGTGTGTGTTTATGTGTTTATTGTGTGTCCCTCACTAGAAAGTTAGCTCCTGTGGCAGAGACCTTTTCTGTGTAGTTGCCTTCTATATCAACAAGGGCAGTGCTTGGCAGAAAGTTGGCTCTCAATAAACACTTATTAAAATGAATGGATAATATACCATGAAAAGGCTTTTTTTTCTTTCTTCAATATCTGTACCAGGAACATCATTCATTATCTACTCAGCCTTGTTTGCTTCAAAGCAATTGAACCTCTCAGCAGTGAGTCACCAGTGCCATGCTGCATCTTTCCTTTCTTTTGCAGTTGATTAGTGTTCTGGATCTCGTGAGGCTGTAGGTCCTCACGGACGTAGAGTACGGGCTGCCTCTTCCCCAGAAGGTAACTTTAGACTGTCTTCTTTTTTTCTGAGTCACAGTCTCCTACCAACTTCTTCTTGATTCCCTTGTACTTCTTTAGAATACTTTCCTTTTGGATTTTCTTTGATTATGATGCATACTTATGTATGATAGAGTCTGTGAACTCTTGAGTTCAAAACTGGGACAGTTCCAGTTCATACCTGTGGTCTCAGCATAATTATTAATGGTGCCCCTTCTTGGTCTCAGAATTATTTCAGTTTGGACTATGTGTTATACGGCCACCCTCACTGATAAGCCTATGTATGATCATTTCTGCTCTTCTGTTATTGAAGCTCTGTTCCCCCAGTTTTCCTCTCTCTTAGGGATGGGTCTCAGGTGGCACTACACTTCGAGTGCATCCCCAGGGAGCCCTCATTATGAACAGTCACATCTGGCCATTGAACTCTGATTTGGGCTTTGTAGCCACTATCTTTGCCTACTGGAGCAGACAGACTAATTTATCTAGGTGAGACGAATTAGCACTTAACAATTAGCTTCCCCTTAGAGCTGCTGAGCTGGGCTTTGCACAGGGAATTGCCTGCCTCAGAAAGCTGAGTCATCAGCAAAGAACCCATGGCGTTCAATATTCGAAAACTTCTCATTTCTCTCCACCTCTTCCCCTTCTGCCAAATGAATTGCTTGCTATTTGCTAATGGGGACTGCTGGTCAAGACCAAAATGAAATTTCTTTTTCTTTCATTCTCTTGTTTTTGGTTTTGTTTTGTATTCTTTATCACACATGTGCCTCACTGACATACTTCTTGTGAATCAATGGTAAATCATTTTTAAATATATCTCCTTTAGCAAAAAGAAAAAAATTTTTTTTTGGTGGCTAGCCAGTGTGGGGATCTGAACCTGTGACCTTGGTGTTATAACACTGCACTCTAACCCACTGAGTTAACCAGCCAGCCCCTACTTTAGCAAAATTCATTCATGACCATACTTTGTTAGCCATTGATTTGTATGACTTAAAATGCTATGGTATATTCCTTTTGAATAGTCTACAATTCATATTTCTATCACTGAATTATATTAGTTTTTATTCAAATTAGTTTTAATTTACTTCATTTCTCAAGGAAATCCTTTAACACGGGGTGATATTTCACTGTAGCAACTGTGATTTTAGATCCATCTGCCCGAATATTCTATTTTGGGTTATTTTGACATTATTTTGCTAACACTCTCTGGCATAGACTTAGATATCTTCGTTATCATGTAGCCTATTTAATATGTCATCAGTTGACTTTTGGAAGCTTTTCTTTAACCTCTGAAGATTTTTATCACTCTGTTTTTGGTACTTTTAATGTGCAAATATTAATTCAATCCATTTGTCTTTAAATAATAAGTTCCAAGGTTTTTAGTTCTGAGGTTTTCATTGTATTGCTTAGCTTTTGCTGTGTAACAAACTGTCTTAAAACTTAGTTACTTAAAACAGTCACCATAACTAGCTCATGAACCTGTTAGTTGGCAGTTTGGGCTGAGTTTGGCTGGGTGGTCTTGTGCTGATCTTGGCTGGGCTCACTTATATGAATTCATCACATCAGTTGGCTCTGCTTCTGGGGCTGGTTGGAAATTGGCTGGGGTGAGGGGGCTGTTGGGTCATGTGTTTCTCATTATTCAGTATCTTGGGCTTATTCGTATGGTTGAAGGGTTCCAAAAACATCAGGACAAGCTCCAATGCACAAGTGACTTTCAAGCCACTGCTTATATCACATTTGCTAATGTCTAATTGGCCAGAGTAAGTCATATAGCTGAGACAAGAGTCAGTTTAGAAGGACATTACAGAATGGCATGGATACAGGCAGCAGAATTTTTGGAATTCTTTTTGCAAACAATTTATCAAAAGATTGTACACTGTAACATTGCCATAATTATACTTTATGTGTAGAATTTAGGGAAACTATGCACATAAAACCTAAGGAGCTTTAGTTACAGAAGTGTAAAAAGAACCCCGTTGTAAAATTTCACTGAATTATATCCCAAGACATAATCCTAGAGAAAAATATAGTGAAACTCTAGCATATTTTAGTTAATGTTATGGACTGAATTCTATCCCCCCCAAATTTTATATTTTGAAGTCCTAAAACCCAGTACCTCAAAATGTGACTGTATTTGAAAATAGGGCCTTTAAAGAGGTAATTAAGGTAAAATTAAATTATATCATTGGGATCTAATGCAATATTCCTGGTGTCCTAATAAGAAGAGGTGTTCAGGACACAGACAAGGGTGTGCACAGAGGACAGGCCATGTGAAGACATAGTGAGAAGCCAAGGAGAGAGGCCTCTGTAGAACCAAACCTTCCAGCACTTTAATCTTAGATTTCTAGACTCCAGAACTGTGTGAAAATAAATTTCTATTGGTTAAGCCATCCAGTCTGTGGTATTTTGTTATGGCAGCCCTAGCAGACCCAAACGGTAAATATATTTACATTAGAAGTCAATTAAGTTATATATTACCTAACGCATTCAGTAAGGAAATGCTTATTCTCTTCCTATCATTATATCAAGATATTAAGAATGATGCAAAAGAAAAATGCGTTTTATCCACTTCTTTAAAAATCATTATGGAATTCTGACCCTGCCCAACAGAACTATTTTAGCATTTTTGTGATCCCTGCACAAAAACAGATTATCATTCAGTAATGAAGACAGGACTGAAGATTTGGAGGAAAAATACATGTTTATATAAGAGTATATGTTAATTTCTCATAATACTATTCCTTTAAACATTTATTTATTAGTTTGAATTCTTACAAGTGTATGTGCTCCTTTAGGATAAACATTATTTCCTTTATCTCTGCTGTCTAATACCAAACAATTGATAAATGTCTTTGATTAAATGTTGCACCTGGTACAAACTAGAACAGAGAGAGAACGGCATCACGCTTAGTCTGTAAAAGGGAGACAACCTCAAGGGTGGTCGACTGGGACTGGTAACCGCTGATGGCAAGTGGATGGCTACCGGAGCTCTGGAATCAGAAAGTCCACATGGGAAGTCCTGTCTAGCCGTTACAAGAAGGAGACACTATGGCAGGTAGAAGCTGGTTTTATTCCAGGGCCATTCATTCGTTACATGTTTATTAGTAGGTCTGACTTGTCTTTTGGCAGCTAACTTTGTGAGCTCAGGTTTTCATCCCTTTTATCCTAAGGGTTATGAATTTTTAAAAAATGCTATAGGTGATATTCTGGTTCATGTCCCTTCCAATTTCATGTGTTGAAATCCTAACCCTCAAATTGATGGTAGGTGGTAGGTGATTAGGTGATGAGAGTAGAGCTGTCATGAACAGGATTAATGCCCTTTCAGAAGGGACCCTAGAGAGCTCTCTTGATTTTTTTTTTTTTTTTTACTATGTGAGGACATAGTGAGAAGGCTGCTGCCTGCAGCTCAGAAGTGGGCCTTCACCAGAACCTGACCATGCTGGTGCCCTGATTTCAGACTTCCAGAAGTGTAAGAAATGAATTTTTGTTGTTTGTTAGCTACCTATTCTATGGCACTTTGTTATAGTAGCCCACACTGACTAAAACAAATGGTATCCACAAATCCAAAGGAAAATCTCAGGCAGGGAATAGTAGCTTTGGAATGGATTTATTTGAAGGCCTTATGGAGAAGTGAACCATAAGTATTTAAGCTATAAACGTATAAGCAAGCAAGGAACTTAGCTCAACTTTGCATAGAGAGGCAGTTTTCATTCAAAACTTGAGTAAGGAAAGGAGATTGCATTTGTATCTTACACAGGGGAGCCAGGCACTGTGATTGCTACCCAACTCCTCAAGGTGTCTACTCTTAACTTTGCAGTGGTTGCAGCATGTTGACTTCTGAACCATTTCTAGTAGGAATTAAAGCTGGGGTGAAAGTTTGAGATCCAACAGATTGGGGAAATAACCTGTCCTGAAGCCAACAGAGGCTCAGATGTGCAGAAAATGTGAAATAGAAAGTGCGAGTTGAAGAATTAAGAAGACTTAATACTCAAGCTATAGGAAATATTGCTTTTTATAAGTTGTGATATCACTGGATTTGTTTGTCTTTTGGTAGATTTAGTTTTTAGCCAACTTAAAATGTTATACATACCTGCCAAATAATTCCACTTAGACATAGATCACTAATACAGTACTTTCATGGGCATTACATAATTAGCATTGAGTCATAAAAATACATACATTCAAGCAGTAGTATAGAAAACTCTTTAAAATGGTTTAGAAAATATTTAAAATCTTCACAAGGGAAAGACATCAATGTTAATGACATGAGGAAAGGTCAACACCTCTGAAAACTATAGACATTTCACCAAAGAATACTCTTGTATAGGCAAATGGTACTGATTTTAAATGGAAAGACTGTGGATGGAAATTAAAGGAAAAAGAGAATAGAAATTACAAACATAGAGGCTTTCTTATCCACACATCACTTTTGGATTGGAAAGTGAGATTATAAGAAAAAATGGTGTCTGGACCAGCTACATGTCCTATGGGGTGTTCGTACATTGACTGGGAAGTAGTAAAGGGATAGAAACCTTGCCTTTCAGATGGAGTGGGATGAAGAGAGGAGAAAGCGGAAAGTTGACAGCCAGGAAGAAGTTTTTCTGCCTTCAAAGGGAATGAAAAGTCAGTTGCTAGGTATAGCTGCTCGCCTGGCCACTTTTATTTTAAATTTATATATTTGAATAAATAATCCATTCTCATGGCAAACAAAAACAAAAACAAAAACAAAACAAACCTTGAAAGTTACAAAGTGTAAAATGTAAGTCAGTGACCTTCCCATTCTTGGCCTTAATTCTCCATTTCCCTTACTCCTTTCGTATTTCAATTTAAAGGTGATCAAGGAATTGACATGAATTTTCTCTCGGAAAAGAAAAAATAAGCATAAGTGGTTGCATACCACACACATTAGTAATTTTGCATCTTGGTCTGTTAATTTAACAACTTTTAGACATGAGCCATTCAGTACATATATAAGTACCTTATTAAACAAAATGCTCCAGTATTCTATTATATGGACTTGCTTTAGACTGTTACACAGGTATAATTGATATATTTTAATGTCTTGGGATTGGTTTTGCTCTCCTAGCTTTGTGAGGTGTTAAAGACAAAGTTATCAGTGCTTATTTGAACAAATGGTTCATGAATTGGGCAGCACCCTGAACCAGTGGAGGTTCAAAGAGCTCACCCAGCAGTGTTAGCAGCAAATTTTCATAGGCCAGATACAAAAGAAAGTAGAGAAATCACTTGATTGGCTATAGCTAGGCATGTTGGGATGAGTTGGCTGCCTGTGACTGGCTGAAACATGGCTGTTCATGTTTGGCTCAAACTTGACTGTTTGTTGTACTTTTAAGTTAGGTTTTTTTTTTTTTTCCGTACTAAGTTATGTTGCATTTAGCTGTTTTTAGAGACTCAAGGTACCAAGGCAGCCTCAAGCCAAAATTAAATTAATTTAACAGAGGTAAATGCCTATCTTATTGCTTTTTATTCTTTCTTGATCAACAGTAAGGACATTTATGTCTATAAATTTGTCTCTCATTTTTTACACAAATTTTTAAAATATTGAAGCCTCATTGTCAATAATTTCCGAATCAGCTGAAATTTTAGATTTGATTATTTCTTCTTTAAACCCAAAGATTATTTTAAAAGTCTTTTCTCCTCCAAGGAGATAGTCTTTTTATTAGGCTTTGACTATTAAAATATAGTTTGGCTTCCTGTTTATAAGCTAATTCACATTATTATTTTAACAATGTAAGTTTTTAAAGAAAAAAAAAACATATTTCTTGTGGAGGTAGAACTCTGTCCTGAATCTCACCTGACAGAGATTGAGGAAATCTTTCACTACTGTATCCTACACCTGGCTCTGTTATTACCAGCTCCCAGAATTATAAAACCTCACAAAGAAATTACTGAAATTTAGAAAATGTGTACTGCACAAAAACAGTGAGGACATCATACAGTTAAATCACACACTTCGTGCCATCAAAACTGAATTCAATTCTATTCCTTATCACAAACAAGTAATTGATGTTTCTTGGCATATTTGACAGATTCATAAATCCAATTTTCATCTTGTATAACTTGAAGGAAATTTTCTTCTCCTTGATGAAAACATAAACTTTGAAGGGTGAGCCTTCTCTATGCCCTCTCTTAATGTGGTATATATTTTATTCATGACTTCAGGTGATTTTTCCTACCCTAAGACTCAAGAATTCCACTTTCCTCCTGCCTACATTGCCAAATGCAATTGTTTAAGGCAAGGTATAAAAATAGCGAGCAACTATTTGGCTAAAAGATTGAGCTAGACTTCTCAAGAGGGCTATTAGTTCCCTTGTGGATGCAGGATTCCCTTCATCCCATGCCAAAAACATTCATTTGCTATAATACCCTCAGACGATGTGCACTGTTCATATGGTTGCAAAGCATCTAATTAGAGGAAAATTTTTGGTCCATATTCAGGAACTGGGGTCGGGGGGACTGCTCAGAGAAATGTCAGTTTGCATTTGTTAAGTACTTATGTGTTATTGGTGTACCCAAGAAAATGGAAGAAAGCAAAAACACCCTTTTCTTTCTATAAAAAACCTACTGACATATAGGGTCCATAGGGGAAGGCAACACTATCATGGTGTTGAATAACTTCCAATAAATCAGTAACTTTATGATTACCAAGAAATAGGTCAGTGAGAGAAAAACAAGTACAAAAGAATGAGTCATGAGACCCTCACTTTTTTTTTTCAGTTTTCTCCAATCTTGCAAGTGATTTTGGGGCAAAAGTAGTTTACAAATTATATCATAAAGTTTTCTTTTCCATATTAATAAACTCAAACACAAGGACCATATGATCATCTCTATAGATGCTGAAAAAGCATTTGATAAAGTTCAGCACTCATTCATGACAAAGACCCTCTATAAGTTAGGTATAGAGGGAAAGTATCTCAACATAATTAAAGCCATATATGACAAACCCACTGCCAATATCATCCTGAATGGGGAAAAGCTGAAAGCTTTTCCTTTAAGAACAGGCACTAGACAAGGATGCCCACTCTCACCACTCCTATTCAACATAGTGTTGGAAGTACTAGCCAGAGCAATCAGAGAAGAGAAGGAAATAAAGGGCATCCAGATTGGAAAAGATGAAGTCAAACTGTCCCTGTTTGCAGATGACATGATCCTATATATCGAACAGCCTAAAACCTCTACAAAAAAACTGTTGGAATTGATAAATGATTTCAGCACAGTAGCAGGATACAAAATCAACACACAAAAATCAGTAGCATTTCTTTTCTCCAATAGTGAACATGCAGAAGGAGAAATCAAGAAAGCCTGCCCATTTACAATAGCCACCAAAAAAATAAAATACTTAGGAATTGAGTTAACCAAGGAGGTGAAAAATCTCTATAATGAGAACTACAAACCACTGCTGAGAGAAATTAGACAGGATACAAGAAGATGGAAAGATATTCCATGCTCTTGGATTGGAAGAATCATCATAGTGAAAATGTCCATACTACCCAAAGTGATATACAAATTCAATGGAATCCCCATCAAAATTCCAAAGACATTTTTCTCAGAAATGGAAAAAACTATCCAGACATTTATATGGAACAATAAAAGACCACGAATAGCCAAAGCAATGCTCAGCAAAAAAAATAAAGCTGGAGGCATAACACTACCTGACTTTAAGCTATACTACAAAGCTATAATAACCAAAACAGTATGGTACTGGCATAAAAACAGACACACTGACCAATGGAACAGAATAGAGAATCCAGAAATCAACCCACACACTTACTGCCATCTGATCTTTGACAAAGGCACCAAGCCTATTCACTGGGGAAGGGACTGCCTCTTCAGCAAGTGGTGCTGGGATAACTGGATATCCATATGCAGGAGAATGAAACTAGATCCATACCTCTCACCGTATACTAAAATCAACTCAAAATGGATTAAGGACTTAAATATACACCCTGAGACAATAAAACTTCTTAAAGAAAACATAGGAGAAACACTTCAGGAAATAGGACTGGGCACAGACTTCATGAATACGACCCCAAAAGCACGGGCAACCAAAGGAAAAATAAACAAATGGGATTATATCAAACTAAAAAGCTTCTGCACAGCAAAAGAAACAATTAAAAGAGTTAAAAGACAACCAACAGAGTGGGAGAAAATATTTGCAAAATATACATCTGTCAAAGGATTAATATCCAGAATATATAAGGAACTCAAACAACTTTACAAGAAGAAAACAAGCAACCCAATTAAAAAATGGGCAAAAGAGCTAAGTAGGCATTTCTCTAAGGAAGATATCCAAATGGCCAACAGACATATGAAAAAATGCTCAACATCACTCAGCATCCGGGAAATGCAAATCAAAACCACATTGAGATACCATCTAACCCCAGTTAGGATGGCTAAAATCCAAAAGACTATGAACGATAAATGCTGGCGAGGCTGCGGAGAAAAAGGAACTCTCATACATTGTTGGTGGGACTGCAAAATGGTGCAGCCTCTATGGAAAATGGTATGGAGGTTCCTTAAACAATTGCAAATAGATCTACCATACGACCCAGCCATCCCACTGTTGGGAATATACCCAGAGGAATGGAAATCATCAAGTCGAAGGTATACCTGTTCCCCAATGTTCATCGCAGCACTCTTTACAATAGCCAAGAGTTGGAACCAGCCCAAATGCCCATCATCAGATGAATGGATACGGAAAATGTGGTACATCTACACAATGGAATACTACTCAGCTATAAAAACGAATGAAATACTGCCATTTGCAACAACATGGATGGACCTTGAGAGAATTATATTAAGTGAAACAAGTCAGGCACAGAAAGAGAAATACCACATGTTCTCACTTATTGGAGGGAGCTAAAAATTAATATATAAATTCACACACACACATACACACACACACACACAAACCGGGGGGGGGGGGAAGAAGATATAACAACCACAATTATTTGAAGTTGATACAACAAGCAAACAGAAAGGACATTGTTGGGGGGAGGGGGGGAGGGAGAAGGGAGGGAGGTTTTGGTGATGGGGAGCAATAATCAGCTACAATGTATATCGACAAAATAAAATTAAAAAAAAAAAGTTTTCTTGATTTAGGAATGATATTAGCTTACATGGTACAGTAATTCTATTAATAATATCTAATGAAGTGATTAGCTCTATTTATGAGCACTTTCTGGGCATAACTTTATAACTGACTTACAGTTATTTGTAGACTGATAATTGAATTATACTTTAATACAACAATTAATTTGAAATGTAGTAGACTGTGTCCTCTTCTGCAACAAGAAATTTCTTTCCCTAAAGGGACTTTTATCAATGTAATTCATACATGAGACTCCCGCACAAATTCATAGAATTATTCATGAGGAAAACTCAGCTTTGGAAAAAGTATTACATGGCAGAAAACATATTGAGCAGAACCTCTGAAGACCTGGGTCCTTGTCCCAGGTTTTCCACCAGCTCTATGGGTGATCTTGTGCATGTAATTCAGCCTCTTTGGGCCTTAATTTCTTTATCCTCAACATAAGAGTTAGAATAGAAATGTAAGTAAGGTTCCTAAAATGTAGAGACTGGGATAAATATGACATCAACATTCCCCAGAAGTTTACAGATTGCAATGGGTCAAATGTATCCCCCAAAAGTTCATGTATTGGAAACTAATCTCCATTGTAACAGTGTTAAGGGTGCGGAAAATCCAATTATATTAGAAAGGTGGGGCCTTTGAGAGGTGACTGGATCTTGAGGATTAATCCATTGGTCAAGGGCACGATGATTCTGATGGCTTTAAGAGGAGAGCGAGTGCGTGGGCAGGTTAGCTGTCTTGCTCAGCCCATTCTTGCCATGTGACACCCTGCATCACTGTACAAGAAGGCCTTCACCAGATGGGTGCCCTGGACTTTGGACTTCTCTACCTCTGAAAATGTAAGAAATAAATTTCATCCCTTATAAATTACCCAGTTTCAAGTATTCCTTTATAGGCAACAGAAATGAATGAACACACAGACAAAAGGTATAATTATGAGAATTTTATGAGAAATTTATGCTCTTTCTTTCCTTTTATATATCAGAAATCTTCATGAAAAGTTGATTCAAAGGAAGTTTTTCTCTGATGAGAAAAACATATCTGAATTACTATGATTATTAGGAACTGCTGGGTTATCCAGTATGGTGAACTGATTATTTTCTTTTCCAATAGCAGGAAAAAAAAAAAAAAAAAAGAATGTGCTTCTTAAAATAAATAACACCACCACCACAAAAACACAATGTTACAGATTTTTGTACACAACATAGCATAACTTTCTTTTTTTTTTTTTTCAATTTTTTTATTGTGGTAAAATGCACATATGGAATTTACCAACTTTACCATTTTATGTGTACAATTCAGTGATATTAGGTACAGTCATATTGTGTAATCATCACCATCATCCATTTCCAGAACTTTTTTCATCCTGCAAAATTAAAATTCTGTACCCATTAAACAATAAGTCACCATTTCCCCTACCCCCCATGTCCTGGCAACCATTAGTCATAACTTCTAGTTCTTAAGTTTAGTTGTCATCCTTCTATCCTCATTCTCCTTGATGTCTTTGTAGCATTAGACACCGTTAACCAACTATCGCTTTTTGAAAGTTTTTTTTTTTACCTGTCTTTAAATTTTTTCCAACTGCTTTGCTGCTTTCTGCACTAGCTTATCTCTTTCCTTCCTTCCTTATTGGATAGTTGGAAAATTTCAATCATGATCCTTAGCAGTCTTCTCCTCTAGCTAACACCATTTTCTAAGACATCAATTCTTTTGTGTGTTTATTGCTTCTATGTAGACTATTCAGAAACTTAAGTCTATGGTCCTGCTCTGGGACTCTAATCTCTGTGGAGAATATTGTCACTTGAAAGTGTTTCCATTGCCTCAGGCTTAATGACCATCTCTTCCACAACCGGTTCATCTATTTTCTCTCTCCGTTCCTCTGCTTTTTAAATTTATCTGATCACATTCTCTCAGAAACTCAAATACTTCTTTATTTCCTGTCCCTATCCTAAAAAATGTTTTGTCTGTCTTTTGTTTTCTCTTTCCATTGCTTTCACCCAGGTATAACTCCTGGTGGTTGGCCTGGTTTCAAGCTACTCCGTGAGCACAACGCACATTTCTGCCCCATTCACCTTCCCTAACGACCATTTTCCACAAGTCGATCCCTTCTCTGCACTTATTTCTCACTGTGTTATATCTGAACTCCTCTCCTTGGTTTCAAGTCTCTCAAACCCCATTTCATCTCAGATATGCATTCTGTACTCTAGTCATGCTAGTCTCTTTCCTGCTTTGGATATTCCTATTATACTTTTATTCATGTGGTTCCCATTTTCTGAGCACTTTGTGTTTTCCTCTAGTTGTAACCTGACATATGAAGGCCATTCCAATTTTCACTGATCTCCCCTTTGTCTAAAATTCTATAGTGTTCACAACTGGTACCACAGAAATCTTAGCCTCTTTCAGTCCTAGATTGTCTGCTATTTTATGTATTTATTTTGTGTCCCCACAGTTGCAAATTCCTTGAGAGCGTAAATCTACAAAGCTAATAAATGACTAGAGATTTTTCATTAGACAGAAATGTCCTGGGTTTGGAATAGTTACAAAAAAGACAAGCTTAAAAACATAGCAAGAGAAGTTGGTTGGAAAGCTTCTTCTCAAGTAAAGGAGTCTCAGCCAAATAACTTTTGTTTTTCAGGTTGACCGTATTGCAGTGCAGGTGTTGAGATCATGTTTTGGGAAGCAAAGCTATAGACTCTGGAAGGAGGTCAGAGACAGAAGCTAAGAGAGAGCTCCAGTGTAAACATCAACCAGAATTAAGATGTGGCTTATTAACAGATTGCTCTTCATAGGCTTGTGATTAACATGTTAATCAGTTCTTTGTCCTAAAAGGAAATGTTACCAAAGACTTTGTTGCTTATTATGTATCATAAGCAGTCAAAAAGCTATATTGAAATTTGAGCATTTTGAGGGTAAAATTTCCCTTTCAGAAGAAACTCTGCATTGTCTGTACTCTGACGTTAGGTGGAAGTAGAGAGTTATAGACATAAAGTCCAAAGATTTAAGGTCACAAAGTCTGAAGACTTTAAGGTCCCGCACATAAGTCAGAATACAGGATGAATTTACATTTGCTTGATCAGTCTGACTAGAGGTTGATAGATTTATCGGTCTTTTCAAATAACCTGTTTTTGCTTTCGCTGGTTTTCTCTATTGCTTTCTCAATTTTGTTCATTTCTGCTCTTACCTTTAAATTTCCTTTCTTCTGATTACTTTGATTTGATTTTGCATCCCTCCCCCAAAGTTTTAAGAAAGAAACTTCTCTTTTATTAATTGCAGAGCTTTTTTTAAAAAAAGTAATGTATGCATTCAATATTATAAATACTATTTCAAGCACTGTTTTAATGACTTCCCATAAATTTTGATATATTTTCATTTCATCTAAACATTTTCTAACTGTCTGTTATGGACCAAAGTTTTGTGTCTTTCCAAAATTCATATCTTGAAGCTCTCACTCCTAATGTGATAGTGTTGGGAGGTGGAATCTTTGGGAGGTAATTCAGTTTAGATGAGGTCATGAGGGTGGGGATCCCATGATGGAATTAGCATCTTTATAAGAAGAGGAAAAGAGACCAGATCCCTTTCTTCATCTTGTGAAGACATAGCAAAAAGGCAGCCACTTGCAAGCCAGTAAGTGAGTCCTCACCAGAAACTGAATCTGCTGGCACCTAATATTGGGCTTCCAAAGCTGTGAGAAATAGATTTCTGTTGGTTAAGCCACTAGTCAATGGTATTTTGTAATATCAGCCTAAGCAGACTAATACATATTCTTTGAGAATTCCTCTTGGACTCATGTATTATTTAAAATATAATGTTTCATTTCCAAGTATTTGAAGATGTACCTCTTATCTTTCTGTGATTAATTTCTACTTTAATTTCTTTTTGTTCAGAGAACATAACTTGTACGATTTTAATGCTTTTAGATTTGTTAAAACTTGTTTTATAATTCAGCACATGATCTGTTTTGGTAAATATTCCATGTGCACTTGAGATGAATGTATATTCTGCATTATTTGGGGGAAGAAAGAATATTCTATAACTGTCAATTAAGTCAAGTTGGTTTTGGTCTTGTTTGTATCTTTTTCATCCTTGTTGATTTTCTCTCTACTTGCTCTATTGATTACTTAGAGAGGGGTGTTGAGGTCTCCACCTATAATCTTGGATTTATTATTATTATTATTATTATTTTTCTTTAGTTCTGTCATTTTTTACTTCATGTATTTGAATGATTCATTCTGTTGTCAGGTTCATTCACATTTAAAATTGTTATGCATTCTTGGTGAATTGATTCTATGATCATTTAATAATATCCATGTTAATCCTAGTAATTTTGTTGTTTTTAGGTCCAGTTTTTCTAATACCAATATAGACACTCTGGCATTCTTTTGCTCTGTATTTGCATGGCATATCTCAAAATCTTCTTACTTTTAACCTATGCATATTATTATATTTAAGGTACATTTCTTGTAGACATAATGCATTGGGTCTTGTTCTTTTCCATCCTTGATAATCTTTGTTGGCAAACTATGGCCTATAGACTGTTTTTATACTTCCTGTTAGCTAAGAATGGTTTTTACATTTGTGAAGATTTGTAATTAAACAAACAGGCATAGAAGAATATGCAAAGAAGAGTTTATGTGCCCTGAAAATCCTAAAAAAACTTGTTTTCTGGGATCATAAAAAAATCTCTCATTGAAAACCCACTGACCTTCCATGGGCAGTGCCTATGCTACCCATGCCTTTGCCTATGAATTGAGTGCACTAAGGTAATCAATGAGATAAATTACACATATAGAAGAGCCCATTCTGTTGATTAGATTTCTTAATGGATTTTTTGGAAGCCTTAAATGTAATTTATCTCCACTGTTATATATTTCTGGTATTTAGCTGTGTATATTTTCTTAAATACCTGTTTGTCTGGTTTTCTCTTGTTTCCTCTATCACATTATATTTTGTTCATGCAATGATGCATTATCCCACGCAGCAATATAATATATTGTATAGTAGAAGGCAGCTGAAGTAGAGTTTGTTCTATTTGCTTCATAGAATTGCCAAATAGGTGAGAGGACTACAGGCCTTTCAGTGATGCGTGAAGTCAACCATCTGCTCTAGTTTCTTCAGGCTTCCGGGCTATAACTTGAAGCTGAAAAAGGTCATCTGGATCCAAGTAAGCTCTCCCACTGTTGAATCCTTGGAGAGTGAGGCAAGAGGGTTGGGCTCTATTCCAGTGCCTTGACTCAGCATTTCAATCTGTTTTTGCATGGACTTCCGGTGTCCTCTCTGATTCACAGCATTCCAATCCTCTAGACCTACAGAAACTCCAAATTAGGGTCACAGAACTCATTTCTTTTTCCTTCCTTGTTAGAATCATTTCTAGGCAGGGTCTTTGAACTTGTCCAGTCCCCATGTAATTACTCAAGTGCAGGTGGCACCCCAGAATTGGATGATAAGTAGCCTTTATTGCACTGGTCACTAAGATAGTACTGCAGAAAAAGGAAGTGATAAGCAAAATCCAAAATAATTGTTATCCTATTATTTCCCTGGTTCAAACATGGCATAGATAAAATAAATTAGAAGGTACTCAAGCGGGAGAACTAAGCTTCAATAGGATGCTTAGTGACAACAGAGTTCAGCCAAGAGAAGCAATCAGAAACTACTAAGCTCTAGCACAGACTTCCTCTCTGCTTCAGAGTAGGAATTTGTAAGATAGCCAGCAAAACTGAGGCTAAAAATTGCTTAGGACAGTATAATTAGCAGAGAGGGAAGGTTCCTGGCTATTTTATAAATTTGATGCTGTCCTGAGTAGTAAGCGTGTTTTGGTCACCAGGTACATATCTAAACCCAACTAGGAGGTGCATTCTTTGAAGGCATGGGCCGTATCCTCTTATGTTCTCTATTTTGTGCATCATTCAATTTTGTTATAATTATTTATTATTTTATTAAAGCATCTTATTATCATGTTTAAAAGACTGATGTGAAGGCTTGAAAATGAAAAGTAAAAGTTTCCCACTCAACTCCTATCCTGCAGTGTTCCTCTCTCATTTCTGGTTTTGTTTCTTCTGTTCACTCCTTTTAATTGTATTCATAAATCACCGTTAATATTTTTATATACAAATTATTCAATTTTAGAGGTCAAATACAGGGTTTTTCCACAAAACGCCAGCTGGAGATCATCCAACGTATCTTAAACAACTTTCTTGATGAGAGATCTACCATTTTTTAGGCTAGGTAACTTTTCTTTGGGCTTTTCTGTAAATTAGATTGTCTAGTCTTCCTAAGCATGACTTCAAAGGCAAAATACATAAATGAGAGAGAGAAAGAGAGAGGTAAAGGAGGTTTTATTTGTAAAAAAACAAACAAACAAACAAACAAACAAACAAACAAAACAAGCAAATAAAATCCTTTGGAAAAATCATTGAATGTAAAATTAAAAGAAAAAAGATAAATGGGGGAAATTATATATTGATATATTCTTGCAAATAATCAAAGAACCACACTTAGAAAAATAAGATAATATTTTTATCTATCAAATTGACAAGAATAAGAAGAATTTTAATACCTAGTATTAGTAATGATGTGGAAAAATAAGCACTTTCATGGGTGGAGGCCTAGGTGACCTAATATTCCTGGTTGGCAATACAGCAATGTGACAAAGTTTAAACATTATGCATATTTCTTGATTAAGCAGAAATAAGATTGTTAGGAATTCATCCTAATGGTAGAAATAGACAGAAGCATAAAAATGCATATATATGTTTTAAATTATATACAGGTTTTTAATAGTATAACTAGGAAAAAATAACTGAGATGTCCAAAAATATTGCTAAGTGAACTGTGATATAGCTATACAAAGAAATAATCTGTAGCCATTAAGAAAGATGTAATAAAACTGTGATTTTAAGGAAAAACCTTGATTCCAAACCAATATGTCCGGTATAATCTCTGAAAGGAGATGAATTGTATTAACAACGATTATCTTTGAGTAGTAGAGTTATGAGTAACTTTTAAAAAATTTTGGCTAATTCAATATTTCTTCTTTAAATAACAAAAGAACACTTTAAATCATTTGTCTTCTTTGTAGTAAATGACAATCATTCTAAACTTTTCCTTGATTTTTTCTGGGCTTAGTTTAGCCTGTTCTAATTCCCACAAATAATTTTAATGTCTCACCCATGTGTTTGTCCTTGAGATATCTGAAATAGTTGTTATGCACTTAGAGACACTAAATGTTTGCTATCTCCAATTCTCCCTCCTTTTTCATGCTATCAGAGTCTTATTTTGTTTACCTACTCAGTTCTCAGGGGAGCTTTTTTGATTGGTAATAAAGACATTTTACTCACTTTTTCAACCTGAGATAACTGTTCCTTCATTTATTGTTTATTTAATCCTCTTGGAAAGAGGTAAGGGGGACCCAAAATATAGAACCTTATGTATATTTTACTTCTATGGAAAGATAATTATCCTATGGGTCTCTTTTCAATTTAGAGATCAGATTAGATTTGATTTAGAGCATTTAAAATTTAAATCATAGGATTTGTTTTTAGCTAAACTTTGTCCCTTTAGTCCTAGGAATGTCTTCAGATTGAATTTTGTGTAATCACTTTAGGAGAAATTCGAAGGTACAGTTGATTTGAAAAGTCAGGAATATAAGAGGCTTCCCATTTTTCATTCTCAAATTCTAGACTGATTTAGAATTATAAGAAAAGATACACTGCAAAAGACTATGATTTTAACATACTCTAAGATGTCCTCACTTCTTGAATTTGGTTTTTTTAATCATAAATGTAACCTATTTTCCTTTTTCTTTTTTTAGATACATGCCATTTAAATAATTGAGAATGCTTGAGGCTTACACGTAGTCTTGGGCTACTAAAGACCTACCTTACACTAATAAATAGGAAATGGACACTAATCAAATTATTAAAATTGCAGTTAAATTTCTGTTGGAAATTAAAATAATTTACTAAATTGAAGTCTTACTAGTTGTGGACTACCTTTATTTCTTTCAGTTAGTAGCAGATATTGGTACTTGAATTTCATTACAGCCTTTTAAGTGTGGCATATTTCAAAGAATTAATATTCTTTTAAGTAAGCCTTGGGGAGTTACTTACCTTCATATATTACTACTTTTGACAAGACTCTTTTTGAATTTTGTAATAGCTATTTGCTGCTTATAGCTATGGCAAGTGTGTAGTATTTTGATGTGCAAAGTCATACATTTTTTTTAGGACAAAACAACTGTATTACTTGGTTTCTGTTGCTTAGAACAAAATACCCGGAAATGGGTGATTTATAAAAAAAACAAAATTTATTGCTTATAGTTTCAGAGGTTGGGAAGTCCAAAGTCCAGGGAACACATTTGATGAAGACCTTGGTGATGGTGACAGTGAGGGCAGAGTATCACATTGTGAAATGGTGGAGCAGAGAGAGAGACTAATCTCCTTATTCACTCTCCTTTTAAAGTCCCCCTAACCATGCCTATGGCCACCACTTTTAATCCATTCACTATGGCATGGTCCTATAATCTAATCACCTCTTCAAGGCTCCACCTTTCAATTACCATAATAGGATTTCCCACCCTCTTAACAGTTCTAGTAGGAGCCAACTTTCTAATACATAAACCTTGGGGGACACAATTCAAGCTTCAATGAGGGAGGTGGATTTAGTCCACTACATCAACATTGGTTGTACAACTCATCTGGCTAAGGATTCAGTGATCTTGGAAGGAGATGGCTGCCTTCAAAAACTAAATTGTTGAAATTGTTAAATATATTTGGTGAAGATATTTCCAGGCCAAAGTCATTCTCTGTGTATTCCTTCTGGGGACACAAAAGAGGATCAGTGTGTTCCACTTTGAAATAATGATGTATTCCTTCTCTTTTTAGATCTTGAAATATAAAAGGTATTTAAGAACAACAGAACTTCAAAAGGAATTGTAGTGAGAAAAAAGGCAGATCAGAAATGTCATTAAGTAAAGGACTCTATCTCTATATCTATAATTACTATGAAAGTAAAAAAAAAAATGGGATCACTTTTTAGGTTACTTGCCTGTATTCTCTGATACAGAAACCAGTAAGAACACGTGAACGTTTGAATATACCAGAACTTTAATCACTTGAGAGTGGATAGGTAGCTATTTTGGTAGGTGTGGGAGACTAACTGAGTGGGCAAGAGAAGATGGAATGAGGGAGAGAGAATCAGAGGAGCAAAAGGACAGACAACATGGTTTTGTAGCCCTATTAGATATTTTCTATTGTTGGGATGTGAGAAAGATGACCAGTTGTCAATGATTTGCAAGGGGCCAGATAGAGCCTATGGGGAGTGCAATGGAAAGATGCTGCATTAATGGGAGATGGGATACTCCTTTTAGAACATTGAGCGTTACTTTTACTTTTAGGGGAAAAAGCAACAAGCCAATGTACAAAATGTAAGTTCTACTTCTCCCTTCCTCATTAGTGTCTAGAAGTACAACTCTGCTGTTTTCTTAAAGTAGCTAGGGTCTTCACCTCAATGAATAATCCATGGTCCAGTTCGAAGCATAAGCAGCTCTTATCAAGGGGAGAAAAGATGAAGAGATATAATAAATGATTAGATCCATGGGGTCTTTCATAATTTAACAAAGCCTGTCACTTTATTTTGTGTTCGTCAAGAACTTCTGAAAGGTATTTATTATTTACCACTTATGGTATATGTACAAGTTTCTAATAGCATTCTCTACTGACTCTCTAGTCCTATCCCCAAAGCATGCAGACATCGAAGAAACTGCAAAAAAACCAAAATAGGGCAAAAGAACAAATAATAAGTGGAAAAATAAGCATAATTGTGTATCAGGCACTGTGCTAGATGTTATTTACATCATATATAGTTTCACAAAAGCTTATGAGGTTTAGTTATAACTTTTACATATTTTTTACATTTCTTGGATGAAAAAACTATAGTTTAGGTAGTTTAAGAAATTTCTCAAATATTACGTAGTTTGTAAATGAGGAACCAGGTTTCAACTCAAGCTCTCAAGTGTTACATTCTTTTTAATAACAAAACAAACAAAAAATATTATTGACCAAATATGACCTCACTTGCATTATCTTAAAACGTGTGAAAGTCTTAATTTTTCTATCTCTTTTAACTACCACTTTTGGGAACAAAAGCCTATCTGATGTATCTCCTAGATACATCTCAATTATTCTTGCATCTTCTCTATTTTTACTAACCTTCTTCAGGCCTCTAATATTTCTTGCATATACTATTTTATTAGTCTTTTCTCTTTTTTTGGTGGCTGGCTGGTACAGGGATCCAAACCCTTGACCTTGGTGTTATAATGCCATGCTCCAACCAACTGAGCTAACCAGCCAGACTTTACCATTTCATTAATCTTTTAATTGGTTTCCCTTTTTCTGGTTTATCCCTTTTCCAATAGACAAGAGAAAATTCTTTATTGAAGTGCTTCCTGTTTCCTGTCTCTATTATTATTATTGTTATTTTTACAAATTAACCTTTTTCCAATGGTGATGCTAGTCTGACATACTGCCATGTAACATTTATCAACAGATACGTGTCAATTGCCTTCTATTTGCCACACATAGCTTGGGTTGGCACATGGGAGAATAAAAACTCAACTAAGTCCCAGTCTCTGGACTCAGAGAACTTAGAGTGTAGGGAGAAGAATAAACAAACAAATCAATGATTACAGTAAAAAGTTCCCTATGCTTTGAAAGAAACATACATATGTACTATAGAGTCTCTGCAATGGGAACAGCAGGGGGGGACACTGACATAAGTCAGGTTGTGGAATATACCAATATTTATAAAGAAATGTATTTCAAAGGGCCTCCAAAGCCCTGCAGTTTCAGGTTTAGCCTAACTTCTTGAAATAACATATAAAAATGTTAACCTTGCAAAAGACAGGAAACTTTCCTCAGGCTACGGTCTCTGATGTGGATGGAGAGTTGGGGCACAGCAAGATTGCTGGCTCAAGGACAGACAAGTTGCTGATTGATATGTAAAGATACTGGGAAATTGCTGTAGGGAAAAAAACAGTGTTTGCTAAGATCAAGCTTTTGTTGGTGGATTGACTTAACCTTTCGCAAATTGCATTATGGAATGTCACTTTGCTTGTTTGACTGATGTTACCAGCCTATGTTGTTAAACTATACTTAGCTAAAGCCCCACCTACGTTCTTTTCCTGTAACTTCCTGGTCTGGAGAATAAATGCGGGGCAAGAACCCCAATTAGTGGTTAATTTCCTAAAAGAAGGAATGCCTCTCTCTTGAGGGTTCCAGGAGATTAACCCCTGTGGGGTCTCTCACTGCTCGGAAGAGATGGGCTTTGAGTAATCCTTTTGTGGCTCTGTCACCCAGGGGAAGAGAGGTGACAAATCCGTGTGAGGCAAAGCAACATCAGGTTGTGAATCTATGGGATTAGAGATGACATCTAAGCAGAGATGATGAATGATTTGAATAGGAACAGGGGTATAATGAAACCAAAGGTGTAATGTGTTGATTCATGGGCCATGATTTGGGAAAGGCTCATGCAGTTACAATTGGTGTCAGTGGCCTCCATCCAAGCTTGTGTGCTTTTAGAAGTGTGTCAGTTTCCCAGATCTGCATATGTCCCTGCTTCAGAAAGAGGGAGAGGAAAGGAGGAAAGACACACAGTCCTACCACCCAATAGAGGTATGGGAATTGAGGAGCCCAGTTTTAGTGGAGCTGGACCCAGGGGTCGTTATCCCTGTAACTTGTGACCAGAGTGTTGGGAGGCTTCCAGCTACACTCAGTCCTCACCCTGCTTTCCCCTGGACCTTGCCTCTCGCAAGCACACAGATTTCTTCCTCTCCTTCTTTATTCTTACTTATTTCTGTATAAGAACACAGTCCTTTCCTTGCTCACCAGGAATAAAAACATGTTTTTATTTTTGGCATGGATAATGGAGCCTCAGTAGGTACTTCGTTGGTGATCATTGACACCTTTTCTTATATCTAAAGGTTACCAAACTGGGCAGAATTAAAATGGAGACAATTTCTTGTTAAGAACAAAGTTATTAAATTCTCAAAAGTCAGATTCAAGGAATGCAGAGTTCTTTGCCTGTAGGAGAAGCTGAAACTCAAAAGGCAACTGTGAGAGAGAAGGTAGAATGGAAAATCATTTAATTCCTTCCTGCCCCCATGCTAGATAGCGTGTTGGACATCTGTCATCTTACATTCTCGGTCATAGTTGAAAATGGAGATAAGGTTCTGCTTTTCAGATGAAGATTTATTTATAAGAAAAGCTCTCAGGGTATGAAGGGGCTTTAACATAGGGTGTCTGGGAAGAAGGGTATGTGGTGACCCCATGATAGCTGCCCATTACTTATGATGAAGTTAGGGACCTAGTAAAGGGCTTAAGGTGCTATTATTGAGAGACAAGCCAAAGCAGTGATGGTCAAGGTGTGATCCACAGAGACTTGAGGGTCTTTGAGATCCTTTCAGGGAATTTGCAAAGTCAAAATAATTTTTATAATAGTCCTAAAATGTTTTTTATCTTTTTCACTGTGCTGACCTTTGCACTGATTCAAAATTAATGTTAGACAAAGGGCTGGTCTCTTGCCATAAATAAAGGCAGTGGCACCAAATTGTACTAGTAGTTATTATCTTCACAATCACACATTAGCAGTAAAAGAAAAAAATGCCAATTTCATTTACAAATATGTCTGATGAAGTAGTAAAAATGATTAATTGTATTAAATCTCAACACTGTGATTGCCTTGAAGAAAAGCAAGGAGTTACATGTTGAACTAGCCACTTTTTTACTACTATGAACAAGCCACTTTTTTACTACTGTGAGTTACAAGTTTAGCTAGTTACTTTTTTAGCAGAACACCATCTTTTACTTGAAAGAATGGCTATGTTTATGTAGACTTGAGGATGTGGCAAATGTTTTTTCAAAACGAACAAAGTGAGCCTGTCACTTCAAGTTAAACAATAGACAGTATTTGTTGTGAATAATAAAATTTGAGCTTTCAAAGGAAAATTAAAATTTTGAAAAATTTGTCTTTTCCCCATGAGATTGATAGCTCCTCAGTATGTAAGGACTTTCCTGAGGACATTGGTAGTAACATTCATATATGATTTTTTTATATTATATAAAACTGTGTCAACATTTGAAAGATTTGCATAATATTAAATTATCATTTGTCAACTGAACAATTCATGACATTACAGAATCATGTATGACTGAAAGATATACTTAAAATGCAAGATAGATTAATGAATTTTAATATAACAGAGTGTGAACATTTTATTGATTCCACATTACAAGTAACCTTTAAGAAATACCACATGTGAAGTTTTGATATTCTATCTAAGAATAATATACACAATTATCTGAAACCCTATTAAAATACTTCATTTTCTAACTACCTATTTGTGTAAGGTTGGATTTTCTTCATATGTTTAGAACAAAACTATGTATCACAACAGATTTAATGCAGACGTGAGAATCCACTTGCTTTTTATTCTGACAGACTTTAAAAAATTTGCCAAAAATGTAAAAAAATGCCATTTTTCACAAATGTTTTTGTTTTGGAAAATATAGTTATTTTTAATAAAATATTTCTATCAACATGTAATATAAAATTAGTAAATACATGTTTAATATTTTTAATAGTTTTAATTTTAACTGCAGTAATGTTAGTAGTTAGAGCCCACATAGTCCAAAACTTTTTGAGGCTCTCCATAACTTTTTAGCATCTGGGTGGTCCTGAGACCAAAAAGTCTGAATAGTTTGAGAACTATTGAGCAAGTGAGATAGAGGCCAAAGCACTAATTATCCAATGGCTGGGTAACAGATGGCTGGCTATGTAAAGCTAAGGAGCTTTGATTTCCTCTTAAAAATTAGGCAGAGTTCTGGGAAGATGGCAGCTTAGAGGTGCCCATGACACATTTCTTTCATATAACAAGATTGAAATGGGCCCACTGCCATCAATGTTGTAATTGCCAGAGCCATTGTCTGGTCCCAGAAACGTCACCCATTGCAGAGCAGCTTCCTGCCTAGCAGCGATCCTGAGGATGGCCTGTCTCAGCAACAATGGACTCCACAGATGCAGGAGAAGTGGCTGAAACAACTGCCACCATTACTGTCACTGTGAATTAACCCTGCAGCTGCCAAGACACAGTGGAGGTGAGTGAGGCAGCTGCAGCTTCCTGCACTATTGCTGCCATAGTGAATTAACTCCGCAGAGGCCAAGGCCACAATGGATATGAGCGAGGCAGCTGCAGCCCCCAGTGTCACCGATCCTACCATGAATCAACACATGCTGCCAAGGACACAGTGGAGATGAATGAGACAGCTGCAGCCACCAGTGCCATTGCTGCCATAGTAAGTTAACCCTGCAGCCACCAAGGCCACAGGGGGAGTGAACAAAGCAGCTGCAGCCCCCAGCACTGCTACTCCCACCGCAAATTAATTCTGCAGCTGCCTAAGCCACTGCAGATGACAGTGAGGCAGTTGAAATCATTGCTGCTGCTGCTGTCACCATGAGCTAACACTGTTGCCACCTAGGACAACACCAAGGATACCAGATGAGAGTGAGGCAGTCCCAATGACTAGTGGCACTGCTGCCCTCACAAGGTAACCCCCAGGCTGCTGCAGACACCATGGAGGCGTCAGAGGGTGTTGCAGCTAACAGCACCACTGCCACCCTACAAGGCAACCTTTCTTCCCCTTCTTCTACTGCAGCCTCTGGTACCATTGCTGCCCCATGAGGTAACCCTGCTGTCACTGAAGACACAGCAAACTCGAGGGAGGCAGTTGCAGCTGCCAGTGCTGCTGCCACCATGACAAGGTAACCCCACTACCACTATGGACACTGTAGATGCATGATAGGCAATTACAGCCACCAATATGGCTGCCACCTCTGTGAGTTAACCTAGCTGCCTCTGCAGTCACTGTAGCTGTGCAGGCAGTTGCAGAGGTCACTACAGCCAAGCAGGTGACTGTTACAACCACCACTGCTGTGGTCACTGCCATCACCATCACCACCAGACAGCCACCATTGTTGTACAAGCAGCCTGTCACTGCTGGAGCCACTACTGCCACACAGGCAACCCGCCAAAGCCATTGCCGCATCCACTGCCACCATGAGGGTGGCCTGCTAGCACAGCAACAGCCATAGCAGCCACTGCAGCTGTGTGGGTAGACTGCCAACCACTCATCTGAATTGACACAAAGAGGACCACCAGAGGAGTCCAGGGAAAGAGAGTAATAGAAGAAGCAACTGCTCCTCCAGATGACTCAACATCAATGTAAAGATACTAAGACTATGAGAAAACAAATGTGAGTCCACCAAAGGAATATAATAACTATCAAGAGCCAGACCCCCATAGAGCAGGAAACACTTAAAATGACTGAAAGGAAATTCTGAGTGAAAATTGTGGGAAACTCAATGAGATACAAGAAGACGCAGTTAGATGACAGAATGAACTGAGCAAAACCATCCAGGACATTAGGGAGGAAATCTACAAAGACATTAATACTTTAAAAAAGAATGTAGCAGAAATATGGAACTGAAGGAGTCATTCAGTGAAATAAAAAACACAATTGAGTGCTTAAGCAGTAGGCTAGAGCAAGCAGAAGAATTCTGATCGTGAAGACAGTCTCTTCGAAATAACACAGCAGACAAAAAAAAAAAAGAAAGAAAAAATAATTTTAAAAATGAAGATAATCTAAGAGATATAGCAGATAACCTTAAGTCCACTAACATCTAAATCATGGGTATTCCTGGAGGGGAGGAGAAAGGAAAAGGCATTGGGAACATATTCAATGAAATAATAGCAGAAAACTTCCAGGTATAGGGATAAACATGGACCTTCAGATTCAAGAGACTCAGAGATCCCAAAATGGATTCAACCCAAAAAGGTCCCCTCTGAGACACATTGTAGTCAAACTGTCCAAAGTCAAAGAGAGAACACTAAAAACAGCAAGAGAAAAGCCTTAAGTCACATACAAAGGAGTCCTCATCAGACTAACAGCAGACTTCTCAATAGAAACTCTATGAGTCAGAAGAGAATGGGATGATGTATTCAAAATACTAAAAGAAAAAAAGTGCCAGCCAAGAATACTATATCCAGTGAAGCTATCATTCAGAAATTAGGGAGAAATAGTGTTTTTTTTTCCAAACAAACAAAAACTATGAGAGTTCACCACCTCAGTACAAGCCCTATAAGAAATCCTCAAAGGAGTCCTGCATCTGGAACCCAAAAACCTGTAATCAATTCCATGAATACATAGAAAGAACAAAACCCAGTGGTAGAACAAAAATGCAAATGAGAAACAGAAAGAAACTGTATCTTATCAACTCAAAAAACCTAAAATATCAAAGAAAAACAATAAAAGAGAGAAAGAAACATAAGATACACAAACATCCAAATGAAAATTGATAAAATGCCAGAAGTAAGACAACATTTTTCAGTAACAACCCCAAATGTAAATGGATTAATCCCCCACTCAAAAGACACAGACTGGCTGATTGGATTAAAAAGCTAGACCCCACTATATGCTATTAACAAAAGACTCACCTCACTTGTGAAGACACACACAGACTAAGAGTGAAGGAATGGAAAAATATATACCACACAAATGGACATCAAAAACGAGCAGGAGTAGCTATTCATATATTGGATAAAATAGACTTGAAACCAAAATCTATAAAAAGAGGCAAAGAAGGCCACCATATAATGATAAACAGATTGATCCAGTAAGAATACATAATAATCATAAATATATATGCATCCAGTATCAGAGCACCCAGATATATAAAACAAACACTGTCAGATTTAAGGAAAGAGAAAGACCCCAATACGATAATAGTACGGGAACTGAACGCCCCTCTCTCAACATTGGACAGATCATCTAGGCATCAAATCAACAGAGAAACACAGGATTTAAACCACACTTTAGACTGACTGGACTTGGCAGATTTTTAAAGAACATTTCATCCGACAACCACAGAATATATGCTCTCACCAGTTCATGGAACATTCTCCTGAGCAGAACACATTTCATGTCACAAACTGAGCTTTAACAAATTTTAAAAAATTGAAACCACCTCAAGTGTCTTTTCAGGTCACAGCAAATTAAAACTAGAAATCAACAAAAACCAAATCTCTGGAAACTATACAAACACATGGAAATTAAACAACATGCTCCTGAATGATATATGGATCCAAGAAGAAATTAAACTGGAAATAAAAAAATTTCTTGAAACTAATGAAAATAATGAAACATCATACCAAAACATGTGGATGCTGCAAAAGCAGTTCTAAGAGAGAAGTTTATTGCACTAAATGTTTACATCAAAAGAACAGAAAGATTTTAAATTAGAAAGATTTCAAATTAACAACCTAACACTGCACCTTAAAGAATTAGAAAAACAAGAACAATCCAATTGCAAATGTAGTAAATGGAAAGAAATAATTAAGAACAGAGCAGAACTAAATGAAACAGAAACCCAAAAAACAATACAAAAGATCAATCAAACAAAAAGTTGGTTTTTCGAGAAGATGAATAAAGTAGACAAACCATTAGCTAGGCTTACTATGAATAGAGAAGATCCAAATAACAAAAATTAGAGATGAAAAAGGAAACATAACAACCAATACCACAGAAATACAAAGAATCATTAGAGACTATTACGTACAACAATATGCCAATAAATTTGAAAACCTGGAGGAAATGGGTAAATCTCTGGACATTTACAAATGACTAAGACTGAACGAAAAAGAAATAGAAAACCTGAACAGACCAATAACAAGCAAAGAAATTGAAGCAGTAATCAGCAGTCTCCCAACAAAGAAAAGCCTAGGACTGGATGAATGACTTTACTGCTGAATTCTAGCAAACCTTTAAAGAGGAATTATTACCAACTCTCTTCAAAGTATTCCAGAATATTTGATACAGAGACCATACTACTAGATTTATTATATGAGGCCAGTATTACCCTGATACCAAAGCCAAAGATTCTACAATAATAGAAGACTACAGGCCAATATCCTTGATGAATATGGACACAAAATTCCTCAATGAAATATTAGCAAACAGAATACAGCAACACATCAAAAAAATTATACACCACGATCAAGTGGGATTCATCCCATGGATGCATGGATGGTTCAACATATGCAAATCAACAAACATGATATAGTGCATCAACAAAAACCATATCATTATTTCAATAGATGCAGAAAAATCATTAGACAAAATTCAACATCTCTTCCTGATAATAAAGACTCTCATCAAATTAAGTACAGAAGGAAAGTATCTCAATATAATAAAAGCCATATATGATGAACCCTCTGCCAATATCATTCTGAATGGGGAAATGTTGAAAGCTTTTCCCTTGAGAACAGGAATGAGACAAGGATGCCCCTCTCACCACTCATATTCAACATAGTACTGGAAGTACTAGCCAGAGCAATCAGAGAAGAGAAGGAAATAAAGGGCATCCAGATTGAAAAGATGAAGTCGGACTGTCCCTGTTTGAAGATGACATGATCCTATATATAGAACAGCCTAAAATCTCTACAAAAACACCCTTAGAGCTGAGAAATGATTTTAGTAAAGTTGCAGGATACAAAATCAATAGGCAAAAATCAGTACCTTTTTTCTACTCCACCAATGAAGTAGCAGAAAAAAAAAATCAAGAAAGCAAGCCCATTTACAATAGACACACAAAAACAAAATACCTAAGAATCAACTTAAACAAGTAGGTGAAAGATCTCTACAAGGAGAACTATAAATCACTGTTGAAAGAAGTTAAAGAGGACACAAAAAGATGAAAAGACATTCCTTGCTTCTGGATTGGAAGAATTAACATTGTGAAAATGTCCACACTACCCAACATGATCAACAGATTCAATGCAATCACTATCAAAATACCAATGACATTCTTCACAAAAATAGAAAAAACCAATCCTAAAGTTCAAATGCAACAACAAAAGACCCCAAATAGCCAAAGCAATCTTGAAAAAAGGTAAAGCTGGAGGCATAACACCACCTGACTTCAAACTGTACTACAAAGCTATAGTATCCAAAATAGCGTGGTACCAGCATAAAAATAGACACTCAGAACAATAGAACAGAATAAAGAATCTGGAAATCAACCCACATACTTGCAGCCAACTGATCTTTGACAAAGGTGCCATGAACATACATTGGGGAAAGGACAGCCTTTTCAATAAATGGTGCTGGGAAAACTGGATATCCATATGTAGAAGAATGAAACTAGACCTGCATCTCTCACCATATCCCCAAATCAACTCACAATGGATAAAAGACTTAAATATAAGACCTGAAACTATAAAAGTCCTGGAAGAAAACATACGGGAAACACTCCCAGATGTAGGACTGGGCAAAGACTTTATGAATAAGACCTCAAAAGGACAGGCAACAACAACAACAAATGGGATTATTTCAAATTAAAAAGCTTCTGCACAGGAAAGGAAACAATTAACAGAGCAAAAGACAACCTGCAGAGTGTGAGAAAATAGTTGCAAATTATGCATCTGACAAAGGGTTAATATCTAGAATATACAAGGAACTTAAACAACTAAGCAGTAAAAAAAACAACCTGATTAAAGAATGGGCAAAGGAACTGAATAGCCATTTCTCAAAGGAAGATATACAAACGGACAACAGACACTTGAAAAAATCTCAGCATCGCTCAGCATCAGGGAAAAACCACAATAAAATACCATCTCACCCAGTTAGACCAGCTATCATCAAATAGATGGAGAACAACAAATGCTGGCAAGAATGTGGAGAAAGGGGAACTCTCCTACACTGTTGGTGGGACTGTAAATTGTTGCAGCCATTATGGAAAATGGTATGGAGATTCCTTAAACAACTTCAGATAGAGCTGCCATACAATCCAGCAATTCCATTGCTGGGTATATACTTAAAGGAATCGAAAGCGTCATATTGAAGGGATACCTGTGCTCCCGTGTTTATTGCAGCTCTGTTGTTTATAGCCAAGAGTTGGAACCAGCCAAAATGTCCATCATCAGATGACTGGATAAGGAAAATGTGATATATATACACAGTAGAATATTATTCTGCCATAAAAAAGAATGAAATATTGCCATTTGCAGCAACATGGATGAACTTAGAGAAAATCATATTAAGTGAAATAAGCCAGGAACAGAAAGAACACTCATAAATGGGATCTAAAGTAGTAAACATGCAAATAAAAGGAAGAAAGATACAACAATCACAGTCATACATTGAACTTTCAAAAGTGCTAGAAGTGGGAAGGTGGGGAGAGAGGATTGGTAAAGGGCCACCAATAGCAACGACAGTGTATATTGTTGAATATAATAATTATTCTGATTTGAGCATCACATATTGCACATGAGTATTGATATTCAACTCTGTACCCCACAGATATCTACAATCGACTTGTTACAATAAAAAGATATGGGGAGATATTTGCATTTTTAAAATTTGGGAGTGATACATCAAACTTATTTCTTTAATTCTTTTGAAATACCAGCCTGCCTGTACTTTGGAAGATAGATTAGTGGAGGCTTTCAGAGGAGGGTTAGCAATCAGATAGAATGCTGTTCCAGCAGTTCAAGCTAGAAGTGATGAGTGTTGAAAGTATAGCAAAGTAGTGATCAGAGTTGGTTTGAAAGAACTCCTGGACCTCTACAGGACTTAGTGAGGAATGCACAGGATGAATGAGAGAGAGGACCTCACAGTTTTCTGGGCTGGGTATTTCAGGGAATGCTAACAGCACTGATTAAACTCTGATCCCCTCAGCTGTCTGTGTTCTTTTTTCTCTTTGGAAGACTGCTCAACAGATTTTGCAGCCACTTTCCTCACTTGTGCAGAGAGGTGGAATTGGCTGGAAACTTATGTTTTCCCCACCCAATCCCGGGGTGGCTTTTAGCCAAAGACTGCACAGGATTGTGAAGCTCAGCATCCTTGCCTTGAGGTGGCACAAACTGAGAGATGTGATGTACACTCCTGAGCTCCCCTGTGGGATCGGGCTGAGGTGAGAACTTTTGCATAAATCACATTGTTGCTTGGTTTCTTCCTTTTCCCATTTCTCTTTCCCTTCTTCCTTGAGAGATTTCTCCTGGTGGGAGCATTTCCTTACTCTGTTACTGTGCATAAATATTCATCTCCCGGTCTGATTCTGTGGAATCTGACCCAGGACTGGAGTCATGTTTACTTCACATTTTGCTCATTTAGGTCATATGAGGTATGAAGCAGATTTTAGAGAGAAGACAGTACATTCAGCTTTGGACACGCTGATTTTAAGTACAATTGGATCATTACATGGAAATATCTAATAAGAAATTAGATCCAAGTTAGAAATATTGATTTGAGAACCATCAGGATATAGATGGTGGTTGAAGCCATGGGTTTGAATGAGGTTCAGTCAGTAGAGTGGTATGGAAACCTAGAGCTGAGGACAGAGGCAGGGGGTTGTATTGACAGATACGTATTAATAAACCCTTATCACTTTACTTTTTCATATTCAGAAACATTATATCATTTGACCTTTACAATAACAAAGGAAGGTGAGAGGGAATATAAAACTATTATTGTCACCTTGCAGATGAGGAAATTATGAGAAATACCCAAAGTCACAAAAGGGACAGGACCAGCACAAAATCCAGGTCATTTAATTTCTAGCACAGAGCTTTTCCTGCCAATCCACAAATGCTTTTGAAAAAATGTCATTTTTTTTCTTACATACTTCTGCAATGTGGAGGAAATTATCTTCTTTCTTGCAGAGTCAGCATTCTTACAAACTCATTTTACATCTACTCCAGCTTTTCTTGATATCCTCATCAATTTATCATGATCTGTTACAGGATAACTTTGTTTCCTATAGCCCAGAAAATCACTTCCTTCAGCAAGCCACCCTTAAACAACTTCAGTCCTTTGGTTGTTTCTTACTTAATAATTTTGAATGTAGTTTATAGCATATTCTGTCATATGCTGATATACTGTTATTGAATTTTTTGACTCATGTTGTGTATTTTTTAATTTTCTTCCCCAACTATAAGACAATCTTTAAAATATTTTCTTTTATATAAAACCAATAAATTCACATTATTGACTTTTCTCTGGAAAATTAAAGAATCTATAATCCTAGATCATAACAATTTTGGGGGGGTATATTTAACTTGTCTGTTGTTTTTCCACATGCTTATACACTTTGTTTTATGTAGCGGCATTCCTGATTGTTTTCAGTTATTCACCTAGTTGTAATTTGGTGTGTAAATCTGTCTTGTAACTAATTTTGGTTCTTTCCTAATATGTATTGCGTGCACTGTATGCAATAGGGACCCAGTTGCTGCTTGAGAGTTCATTAAGTGGGAGATAGACTTGCAAAAGATGACTCAGGTCAGAGATGGTCAGAGAAGAGATGTATTGGGTGGGATGCCTTTGCTTATAGGGAGATTTTGACTTCAGCAGAATAAAATGCTTAACTGATTTAATTGGGCCAGTGGTCATCACTTAGTTATGATGACCCTATTTAGTGAGCTTGCATTTTTACTTTCCTGTTCCTATTGGGACTATTTAGAAAGCTGGGAGTGTATTAGAGTTAGTAAGTAATCTGATTCTTATTCAGCTGTCAAAACATGATTGTGACCTCCTTTCAGAGTATATCATAATATACTTTTCTGGACCTAGATTAATTTTTTTTTTTTTTTAAGTTAAGAGAGTCCTAATAGTTTATATGGTCCATTTGTAACAAAAAAACTTTGCAATCAAGTTTTCCACATTATTCTGGAAGTTCATCTGGCTAATATCCCCTCTGGGCAAAATAACATCTTTGTACATATCTTCAGCCTGCCATTAATCTGGGTGTATTAGACTTTCAAACATTCATTTTTCCAAACCATATGCTGGATTTGCACTTTGCTAGATGACATTTAAGCAGTTTGCTTGGACATAACATATTCCCAGCACAGCATGCAAATGCATTCACTAAGGGCTTTGTGTCTACGGTTTAGATAAAAAGAAGTAAACCTTCCTCTCTCTTGAGATGTTTAGATTATGTTTAATTGATTTAAAAAATATGTTAGCATTATCAGAACACTTTAAAACAAATGAATTTTTTCTTTTTAATAAAACAGGTTACATTGAGGGTTTGACTTTAAAAGCACTGAAATAGTGAAATTGCCAATGAGCTTTTTTTTTTTTTTAACTTAGAGAAAGAACAGAACACTTGAAAAAAATTTATAATTTATGTCTATGCTTTCAAAGTTTAAATAGATATAAACTTGCTTTTGGAAACAAGCCTTTTATTTTGAAAGACTTCAGTTACAAGCTTTTTCACATGATAGTGTTGGAAACATATGTCTTTGTTTTCAGACTAATGCAGCTTTACTGACTTAAAGCTTAGAAAGCAATCAGTATATTTTTGGAGACACATAGGAGGTGGTAGAACTTCTGTTTATGAATACGATGGATACTTATTACACAGGCCGTGTCTCTCAAGGCCTGGTCCTTGGACCACCTGCATTAGTGTCACTACCTATCAATTTGATATTGAACATATGGCTCTCTTACAAAAAATGATTCTGCTCCCCTGGACTTGTGCTGGAGCACTTGACCTCAAATGTCTGCAAACCAACTCTTGCATAAATCCTACTGAGAGCAGTGCCATGTAAGTAAAATAGGCTAAGAAATGTGGTATCCATTCACTTCTCTGGATAATCTTCACCTCTATCCTGAGTCAAGAAGAACATTAGAAAGTTACATCATTGTTTCCAATTAACTTATCCCCTGAAGGACCACCTTCACTGAATTGTTTAAATGTTATATCTTTAGTTTCATTTGTATTTGGTAGATACTTTTGGTCAGACATACATGGTTTATTTTTCTGTATATAGTCTCACTTGATAAGTCCATTTAAATTTATAATCAAGGAAAAAACTGTGTGAGCCCATTTTCTCTGTATCTCTCTTTCTATCCCTGTGTATTTTTCTCTGTTAAAATTTGTTTGCTTCTGCAAACGAATAACTTGAAGTATTAAACATACTGGTTTCCTTGCCTCTGAGGATATGCAGAGCAAAATTGAATAGGCAATCACAATAATTATATCAAATCTCATGCTTAGCATTTTTGTTTCTCCCATGCCTCCTTATATATTTGATATGTCATTTTCTCCCCAGAACTTTGTTGTGTACACGAATATTATTTTAAGGTGTCTTAAATTCCTTCTGAAAAGCAGAAATTATAAAGAAACTGTTAAGTGTAGGGTAGAAAATGGCTGTTCAGAAAGCCAGAGGATAGTGATTCTGTAAACTATAGAAATATAAAAGGAAGATTGTATATTTGATTGTCATTTGACTGCCAAGGTTACTAACTTTCTGTGTTTCAAGTCAATAAATGGTTGTATATTCACTAGTGATACTTAGTAAGTCTTGGTCACACTATATAACATACTTTCCTGTAGACTCTGTTGATTAAGAGCGATAGTGGACATGGATAACTACATGTGGATTTAAAAGTCTTTATATAGAATTCATTTATAAAAGATTATGAAAAAAATACATAGAGCTAAATATTTGTACCAAACTAGAAACACAATGAGGAGTTATCTCATTATTACCTTCTCTGGTAAATTTTTAGTAGTGACTTTTATATAAATCAACATTTTTTTCAAAGGATATAGAAACATGAAATCCTTGGTTATCTGAAAAATATTAGAAGTGAAGCTAAAGTAAATTTAATGGAAACTGAGGAAAACTTATGATTTAATTGAAAATATATTTACATGCCTTTCGAAATTACGTTTTTTACTTGTATGTAGTTCCATATGTACTTTTAAAATAATGTCGATACCAATACAGGATAGGTTTTAAAATGAGAAAAATAAAACCATAGAACTTAAACTGACTGAAAGTAGCTGCAATGTCATTTACTTGAATTGGCTTGAATTGATTGAAATTGGCTTGAATTATCTTTTACATCAACCTCCCTTCTGTATCTTTAACTTTATACCATCATGCTTTAAACAAGCACAACTTATAGAAAGTAACCACAAAGCGACTTTTTTTCACCTTTTTCTTTTCATTGAAATTACCTTTAGAGTTAGTTCTTCCCCTTCCTGAATGAAGAGTCTGACAGATTATGGTCAAAAAGTTTAATGGAATGCAGAGAGTTTTTCTGTCACTATAAGTCCCCAAATACAGACTCTGTATCTAAAAGTCCCGTCTCATAGAATATTTAATATTTTTCTCCTTTTTCTCCTAATATAGCTTTCCTTTCCATTCTTGATAACTGTTTACCTGTCAAAGATCAGAAGGCAGAGAGAAAAGAGGAAAGGGGCAGGAGAGTTCCCTCTGGTAGAGTTGTCTTTTACCTCCCATGTTCTCTGGGCTTAGGTGGTGAAAGCTTGTTTTTTTTCTTTTGTGGGGTGTTTTATTTTCTGGGTTCTTCAGAGACTCCCTTCATCACTGGTGATCCCTCAGCTGAAGTTCTCTGGAGAAGGACAAATACATCTCTATTTCTTTCTTTCTTTTTCTTTTTGGCAGCTGGCTGGTATGGGGATCTGAACCCTTGAGCTTGGTGATACAAGGCTGTGCTCTAACCAGCTGAGCCAACGATCCAGCCATATCTTTATTTCTGTTCTTTACTTGATTCTTTCTTAGACCCTTCCCATCAAACAATACCTGATTCATTCTCTCTTTCTCTCTCTTTCAATTTTTCACTCTCTTCTTTTACCCAGGATGTATTAATGTCCCAACAAACTCTGAGAATGCTGACAACTCTCCTTTGTTCCTCTATCAAAGCAGCCAGAAACCCCATCTTTCCTCTTTAGAATTTTTGCGTTGGAGTCAGACATCAGCCTACTAGGTCTCTCTAAGTACAAAGTAGACATATTAGCTCCTGTTGGGGCCACTTTTCCTGGTGAGAGAAGACTCACAACATCGTTTTATCAAGTGAACACTTTAGGCTAAAACATTCCATTTGCTTTATCCAGGGAAAAGAAAGAATTGTTAGAACAGTCAGTTATTGAGTCTTTGTGAATCATACTATAAGTTAGTGAAAGTTTATGCAACTATGGTTGCAAAACAAGAACACAAATGTTATGAAACTAGGTGAAGTATCATAAACATGCCGATGAAAGAAGGTAAGTAGAGGGAGGGAAGATAGGTGATGAAATAGATGGGAACACTAACCCTTTACTGTGTAAGGCAGCAATCCAGAGAAAATCTCTCACTGCTTGAACAAGAAATACATATTAAAATACATGATTTAAAGTTACAGAGGTAACAAAGAGATAAATCATGATAGTGATCTAACTATAGTGGAAAGAATTGGGAGAGATTTACAGAGCTATGCAGTTGAATACTATCTTAGTTGGAAGCAGATAACGTTTGAAATGGATACATTTAAAAATGTTAGCACAAGCATATTATTTAAGTCTTGGAGGTGATTACCAATTGAATTAAAAACAAACTGTTAAGAAGAGTGAAAAGTGGTTTGTGGGGACCGAGACTAGAGGTTGAAAAGGCAAATTGGGAGAAAATTACATTTCATTAGGGGCTTCTTATATTCCTTGTTCTTCTCCTTACTTTTGAAAAAAATGCATGTATATATTCTCCTAGTAAAATTTAAAACCTTTATTATTAAAATATGTTTTAAAGAAAACCAGACAGAGTAAAACAAACAAACATAAAAATACAGGCCAATATCCTTGATAAACATAGAGGCAAAAATCCTCAACAAAATACTAGCAAACAGAATACAGAAGCACATCAAGAAGATTATTAATCATGACCAAGTGGATTCATCCCAGGGATGCAAGATTGGTTCAACATATGCAAATCAACAAATGTGATACACCACATCAACACAATCAAAGACAAAAACCATATGATCATCCCAATAGATGCAGAAAAAGTATTTGACAAAATTCAACATCACTCATGATAAAGACTATCAGAACATTAGGTATAGAAGGAAGGTATCTCAATACAATAAAAGCAATATATAACAAACCTACTGCCAATATCATCCTGAACAGGAACAGGAACAAGACAAGGATGCCTGCTCTCACCACTCCTGTTTAACACAGTATTGGAAGTACTTGCCAGAGCAACTAGACAAGAGAAAGAAATAAAGGACATCCAAACAAGAAAAGACTAAGTCAAACTGTCCCTGTTTGCAGATGACATGATTCTATATATGGAAAACCCAAGACAGTCTACCAAAAACTCTTAGACCTGATAAATGAATTCAGTAAGGTTGCTGGATACAAAATCAATATACAAAAATCAGTAGCATTTTAATACTTTAACAGCAAATTAGCAGAAAAAGAAATCAAGAAAGCTAGCCCATTTATAATATTCACCAAAAATATAAAATACCTGGGAATATATTTAACCAGGGAGGTGATAGTTCTCTACAATGAGAACTATAAGTCACTGCTGAAAGAAATTAAAGAGGACACAAAAAGATGGAATGATGTTCATTGTTCATGGAAGAATCAATGTAGTGAAAATGTCCATATTGTCCAAAGCCATCTATAGAGTCAATGCAATCCCCATCAAAATACCAATGACATTCTTCATAGAAATAGAAAAAAAAAATCCCAATATTCATATGGAACAAAAGACCCAAATAGCCAAAACAGTCTTAAGCAGAAAATATAAAGCTGGAGGCATTACACTTCCTGACTTCAAACTATATCACAAGTCTATCATAACCAAAACAGCATGATGCTGGCATTAAAACAGACATTCAGACCAATGGAACAGAGTAGAGAACCCAGAAATCAACTCACATATTTATAGCCAGTGGGTCTTTGATAAGGGCATCAAGGGCATATAACGGGGAAAGGAGAGTCTCTTCAATAAATGGTGCTGGGAAAACTGGATATCCATATGTAGAAGAATGAAACTAAATCCGTACCTCTTGCCATACACCAAAATCAGCTCAAAAAGGATTGAAGACTTAAATATAAGAATTGAAACTTTAAAACTCTTTCAAGAAAACACAAGGGAAACCCTTCAGGATATAAGACTGAGCAAAGACTTTATGAGTAAGACCCCAAAAGCACAGACAACAAAAGAAGAAATAAACAAATGGGATTAAATCAAACTAAAAAGCTTCTGTACAGCAAAGGAAACAACATGGTGAAAAGATAACCTACAGAATGGGAGAAAATATTTGCAAACTATGCATCTGACAAGGGATTAATATCTAGAATATACAAGGAGTTCAAACAACTTTACAGTAAAAAAAACAAAACAAAACAAAACAAATAATCCCAGTTAATAAATGAGCAAAGGAGTGGAATGGACATTTCTCAAAGGAGGATATACAAATGGGTGACAGGTATATGAAAAAGTGCTCAACATCACTAATGATCAGGGAAATGCAGATCAAAACTACTTTGATATACCATCTCACCCCAATTAGACTGGCTATTACCAAAAAGGCAGAACAACAAATGCTGGCGAGGATGTGGGGAAAGGGAAACACTTCTGCACTGTTGGTGGGACTGTAAATTACTTATGGAGAACAGTATGGAGGTTTCTGAAACAGCTATAGGTAGAACTACCATATGATATAGCAATCCCTCTCCTGGGTGTATATCCAAAGGAATGGAAATACCTGCACTCTCATGTTCATTGCAGCTCTATGTATAATAGCCAGGCTGTGGAACCTCCTAAACATCCACCAATGATGACTGCACAAGGAAAATGTAGTATATATACATAATGGACTACTACTCTCCCATAAAATACAATGAAATTCTGCCATTCACAGGAACGTGAGCCTGGAGAAAATTATGCTAAGTGAAACAACCCAGGTAAAGAAAGAGAAATACCATATTCCTCACTCATAAATGGGAGCTGAATTTATAGATTAATGAGAGAGAGGGAGGGAGAAACAACAATCGCAATAATACGTTGAACTCTTAGAGGGATAGAACAGAACAGTGGAGAAGGGGGGAGGTTAATGAGAAATTGGTCCACAGACACAAAGAATGATTATGTATTGTCATGATGAATAAGCTAACTATCCTGAGTTGACCATCACACACTGTACACAACCGTTGATAGTCAACTTTGTACCCCACAAATCTGTATAATAAAAAAAAAATCATGGGGAAACTTATACAGGTAAGAATATATTGTTTAACATGAAGATTAATGAAGCAAAATTATTGCTACCTGATATTAAAACTGTATATAGCTATCATATATTACTTCATGTAATACAATTATAAGCATCTTTTAAAAAAATTTTTTATATTTTATTTGTTTTTTTATCACTATATTCATCACCACACAATGTAATCATTTTTTGTGGCCCTTTACCCATAAACATCTTCGTAAAGATCAAAGAAACAGAACAGTGGCCAAAATGCATTTTAATATATTTACAAATTATACATATAAAAATGATCTATTAAAAAATCTTTGGGGAAGAGAAAAGTTATTTAATAAGTGGATTCAGGTCATTATTTTAAAATGCATATGTCTTAAACTTCTATCCCATATTAAAATAAATTCCAGATCATCACTAACTTATAAGTATTAGGCCATGAAATGCTTGGAAGGAAACTGAGTGTTTGTTTATCTGAGCTCTGTATTGGGCAGAATCTTCTATACTTCAACCAAAAGGAAGAATTTGCAAATGAAAAGACAGATTTAACTGCTTTCAAGATTTAAACTGTGTACGTTATATTAACAGATGGCAAAGAAAAATCATTATGACAAATATGAAAATGCTTAAAAACATTGATTTATGAAGAAGTCATTCAATTAATTTTTATTTTGTCGCATGCAGTGCTAGGGTTCCAGCACTAAGTGTGAAAGACAAGGCCTTAAAAACCAATGAGAAAAACCCTGAGATTCTGATAGATAAATGGGCAAAGACTATACACAATTACTTCACTGAAGAGAAAATATAAATAAGTAGTAACCATTGGAAAAGTATTAGGCTAATGCATGACCAAAGCTTGCAAATAAAAATGAGATATAAATTGTATTAATTAAATATATGAGCTGTTTTTAAAGAGGATACCCAATGTTGGCAAGTGTCATGAAATGGGCAATCCAGAGACTGCTGAAAGTGTAGAGTTTTAACCTTTCAAGAAGGTAATTTGGGAATATGAGTAGAGTTTTAAGATGCTCATAACTTTAGGGCCAGAAATTCAAATTCTGATGTTTTTGTAAGGCAATTTATACTAGTGAAAAATTTGCAGCTTTCTAAATGCTCAGCCATAAGGGGGTGAATGGATAAAGTAAGAAACAGTATATTTGAAATAATTGCATAAATTAAATATGATATTCACATGTAGTTTTTTAAGGATATAAAAAATGCCTAATGATACAATGTTAAAGCAGAACAAAAAATGGTATCAAATATTTGCAAAGCAATATGTAGAAAAATTAAGAAATTATGACAACATTTTAACAATTTCTCTAGGAGTTGGATTATGCTTTTTAAATAGTTTGAATATTTTTTCTACTTGTTCTTTCTCAAAAATGAATATGTATTATTTTCATATAAAGAGCAAAACACAGACAAATAGACACTAAGCAGCTAGTTCAAGTTCTACAATTTGTTAGTTGTGGGAACTTGAACAAAGTGACCTTATTTGTAGGGGTGACATCACAGTCCGCACAGTTTTGTTGGCACTCCATCAAACTGTAATAGGCCTGGCAAATATAAATGGTTATGAAAATGAAGATTCTGGTTTTGGTAACTTCTGTTTATACAATCCAGTACATTTCTCCTTTTCTTGTCTTCATTTTAGTCATTGAAGTACTTCCATAGCATTTTTTTTTCAGTTTTTGCCGTATTTGGGGAACGTATGTCCAAAACAAGTGAAAAAGTTTATTATGTTTACCTGTGTTTGTGCCCACCATCTCCAGACCTGGAGATATGAGCAAAGTTTACAATTTGAACACTTTTTTCTTGTAGCCTTTAACCTATGGTTTGGTTTAAATTCCTCACTGTTTCTTAAATATGGCCTTTTGACTTCTACGTGCACCAATAATCAAATTAGATGGAAAGAGGCACAATACCCTGTTTTAAGAACCCCAATATTTCTGTACTTGAAAAATAAATCAAATGTTCTCTCTGTCAGATTCCCTCTTTGGGTGACCTTTGGCCTGTCTCTCTCCTGGAAAGAATCAATGTTTTTACAAGGCCAGCTCTGTACTATGTATGATTCTTTGATATAGTACTTGTCTATAAACCTGGGGCCAAATATAAAAAATAGAGAAATAAGTTATAGGCTTGGGACTGGAGAATCTGTTAGCAAAAAAACGACATTGGCTTTCAAGTGTGAAGAGTTTTGTTCTTGAAAACAATGTATTTCAAACATTTTTCTGATCTTCAAGTACCTAGTAACTTCTTGACTCTTTCCAGTTGGGGACATAATATAATAATGTGCTAGTCCATTAAGTCAAAGCTTCATCTTTTGCACAATTCATATTTCAAACTTTAAAGAGGCTCACAACTGAGCTATCACAAACAGTAGCTGTTTACTTTCTTTCTGCTAAAATAATCATCACTAATACCCCTCTGAGAATGTACATTTTCAGATGCCAGGTAATCAAAGCTTAGTTGCACTAAGAGGCTTTTTCAAAACCAAATGGAAAATAATTGCTTTAAAGTACCCACTTGTGAGGGTTTCTGCTCATCAGTATAATTGCCAGCAGCCACTGTCTTTCTATCACAATAAATTCACAATGATTCATAAGCTTCTATGGGGGGGGGGATGAAATAGATCATTTTGTTAACATTAACTTTGATTTTTAGATGGCTTTTCCTGATTTCTCATTGGAATTACAGTTTGCACATAAACTAAAATAATAAATTCTCCCGCCTTGCTTTAAAGAGTAGTGTAGGTAGTAGAAGAGGATAAAATTAGAACTCAGCCAGCCTTGAGGATTTAGATATGAGTTCTCAGTGTGAGTATTTACTCCAGGAGCATTTTTATATCTTCTCTTTTGTCAGAGAAATTTAATTTCTTGACTATAAGCCTTTGCACACAGAACCCAGCAGTTGGCAAATAATCCTCAGATGTGGTTCCAAGTGCTTTTGTCCAGCCATCTCTCTAGTATAAAATGAATTGGATGATTCTTTCAAAAAACTGCTGGGTGAGAATCCTTGTCAAGGACTTCATAATCTTATTTAACATATTCCCTAGATTGATGGAATCATAATTAATGTGCTTTAAGACTACTTGGTTTATGTGGAAATTGGTCAAACGTAAGCTCACTTTTGCTGATTTGATAGTTTTTAAACAGCTTGGGAAGTACAAGGGGACTTGAAAAAGTTCATGGAAAAATGGAATTAAAAGATGAAAATACAATATATAAACTTTATTTCTCAACATAAGCTCCATCAATTATAGACACTTTTGTTAATAATTTACTCCATCTCTGTATTAGTCCGTTTGTGTTGCTGTAACAGAAATACCTGAGACAGGGTAATTTTTAAAGAACAGAGGTTTATTTGGCTTTCAATTTGGGGACAGCTGCATCTGGCGAAGGCCTCAGGCTGTTTCTACTCATGGTGGAAAGTGGCAGGCAGCTGGTGGGTACAAGCAGATCACGTGGTGAGAGAAAGCAAGAGAGAGAGAGAGGAGGTGCCAGGGTCTTTTAAACAACCAGCTCTCGCAGGAACTAATAGAGTGAGATCTCACTCTGTGTCCCTCCTCCCCCAGGGAGAGCATTAATCCATTCATGACTGATCTGCCCCCATGACTCAAACAGCCTCCAGCACTGCCACATTCAGGATCAAATTTCCACATGAGTTTTGGTGGGGACAACACATCCAAACTCTGTCAATCCCTGAAGAACTGAGGGTCCTGGGAATTTAACCATGTCAAATGCAGTCTTTTTACACTATTAGCTAAAGAAAAATGAGTGTCCTTTAAAGTTGTTTTAAGATTAGTATACAAAAAGAGGTCAGAAGTAGCCAAATCAGGACTGTAATGTGGATGCTTAATGATTTTCTATCAAAACTCTTGCAAAATCGCCTTTGTTTGGTGAGAGGAATGAGTAGGAGCAGTTGTGGTGAAGGACTCTCTCGTGAAGCTTTCCTGGTTGTTTTTCTGCTATATCTTTGGCTAAGTTTCTGAAAACACTCATAATAAGCAGATGTTACCATTCTTTGTCCCTTCAGAAAGTCAGCAAGAAAATGCCACCAGCATCCCCCCAAAACTGTTACCATGACCTTTGCTCTTGACTGGTCTACTTTTGCTTTGGATCACTTCCACCTCTTGGTATTTATTGCTTTGGTTGTGCTTCGCCTTTGGGATCACACTGGCAAAGCCATGCTTCATCTCCTGCTACAGTTCTTCAAAGAAACGCTTTAGGAGCTTGATCCCACTTGTTTAAAATTTCCATTGAAAGCTCTGCTTTTGTATTCAACAGTTTTGTCACTTGCTGAACAGAAAGTTTGCTCAACTGTAATTGTTCAGTCAGAATTGTGTAAGTTGAACCAACTGAGATGTATAAGGTATTGGATGTTGTTTCTGCTGTTAATGGTCAGTCCTCTTCAATTAGGGCACAGACAAGATAAATTTTTTCTTTGCAAATTGATGTGCATGGTCTGCTGCTTTGGGCTTCATCTTTAGTATTATCTTGTCCCTTCTTAAAATGAGTTATCCAATTGTAAACTGCTGATTACTTTGGGGCATTGTCTCTATAAAATTTTTGTAAAGCACCTGTGATTTCACTGTCTTCCACCTGAGCTTTACCGTAAATTTGATGTTTGTTTCAATTTTAGCAGAATTCATGTTGCTCTGATTGGAGCTCTTTTCAAACCAATGTCTAAGAGCCTCAAACTAAATTTTTTTTTTGTTTTGACTGGTAAGGGAATCTCAACCCTTGGCTTGGTGTTGTCTGCACCATGCTCAGCCAGTGAGCCAACTGGCCATCCCTATATAGGATACAAATGCGCGGCCTCGGCGCTACCAGCACCGCACTCTCCTGAGTGAGCCACAGGGCCGGCCCAACTAAATCTTGTTTAGACTTGTTATAACAAGTTGGTACAAGTTTATTTTAGTGGAAAGACTTTTAAAATCCATGCATAGTTTTTTTCATAATACACATTTTCCATGAACTTTTGAAAACCCCTTGTATGTTTCATCTTTATCTTTGTCATAAAAGTGGTTTGTAATAATTGATTACTTGCATCGATTACCTTGTTGGGATTCTGTCAACTCACTGAGAGTTCAACTTTGGCTTTCCAAGGTCAATAAAGTTGGCATTTAAATCTCCTCCAAGCTGGTCACACTCTGAGTGTACAGATGAACAAGGGCAGACCCGGTGACTGCCGTTCAGTGGCACTGTCCACATTCCTACTCCCATTCCAGCCTCCTCAGACAGTCAGGATGCCATCCTTCGGTTTCTATATCTACTATAGTTGAAAAAATAAATCAAAACCAATGACTACTCATGGAATGTTTTAAAATTTCCGATTGAAAGTTCAAATAGAGCCTTTTAAGATTGCTTCAAGGACACATAAACCATTGGAGAGCCCATTTAACTATTTTAGGCTGCTTCAGCATACCAAAACAAAACATGGAGGACATCAAGGGAAAGATCATTCTGCAAGGTGCTGCATGGAAATGACTTCAAAGAGACATCCAGAGCCTCAGAAGTCCCTGCTTGTCAACCACATGTGAACCAAGCAGGCAGTGAGAGGGAGAGTTTGGCTAGGACCAAAAACAATAAAATGACACTAATGCAGGCCTTAACAAGTTAACTTCAAATGTCCAGAGTGCAGGAAAAAAGAACAGACAAATCACAGGCTCTTAACTGGCACAGTGAGCAGGGGGCTTACTTCACAGCAAACCCAACACTCCCTATGCTGTGTCTAATCATTTGTTCAGCAGGCTACAGAGGTGGCCTATATCCAGGACAGCACCAGTGATTTGTACAACTAAAGGGAAGCAAGAAGCATTTCTTAAAAAAAAACAAAAAACTGTGTGTATTTCTGATTCAGAGTTTGACAAGCAGTAACCTAGTTTTTGGGCTGGCTGAGGAAAATAACAAAATGCCTAATTTTTCAATGCTGGGTCATTTCTAGAAGAAATAACTAAATAAAAGGTTACCCAAAAAAGTCTTTCAGAGTTAAACCAGGGCAATTTTCAGCATTTGGATGAAAAAACCTTAATTCCTATTAATATAAGCTGCATTTGTCTAGCACTGAAGGATCTGAAACGTATTGTGATGCAAATTTAATTTGGTAGAAAGCTTGCAATGCTGCTAAACTTCTGAAAAATGAGATTTTAAAGAAATTTGAAACTAGAGCTGAATAAACATGGGTACACTGTGCATTCCAGTATATAGATTTGTCCTATAAAATGTTTTATTGATATAGGTAAGGGATGGGGAAAAATATTTGATCTTATACCATTTTAGCCTTTCTACCCTTAAAACATGAAAGAGTAAGATTTGGAAGAAAGATAATTTATCACGGAGTTATGTGGTGGTCATCTGTGTCTTTGATGTGGGATGGATGTGGGTCAAAATTGCCGGAGCACCAAAGCTTTCACCTTGCATTTATTATAGGTTCTATAAATATTTGCTGTCTGATTGACTGGGTGAAAGAATAACTTCTCCCATTTCTCCTTCCTCTGTGCCAAGTATTCGTCCGTGGTTCACTTCACCTCCATATAGCACCTCATGTAGGTGCCTGATCTCTTGGAGGTGGGGGAGTTGAGAGGTCACTATCCAAATGTACTCTGGCCATCCACTCAATCAAACTTATTCTCCCTTCTATACCTTACCAAGCTCTGGGGAGATATCTTATTCAATTACTTCCTTCTAAGCTGTAAATTATCCATGAGTAGCTTAAGACCTACTCAAATGATTGAATATCTTCTTCATATTCTGATAAGAGCTCAGAAACATCTCAAAATGGCTGCCAAGAAACCAATATAGAATGTGTTTTTATTCTCAGTTGAGGTGAGAATAGAGAAAAGTCTTCTTGATTCAGGAAATAAATTTTAGCTCTGTTCAATAACACAGGTTGTATTTGTTGGGTTCTAAGGTGCAATTTTTAACCTCTCTGTGTTGGGTTGTATTTTATAATAAATAGCATTAGGCAATTGCTGAGGGGTAGGCCAGCATAATACACTTGACATTGAGCTGTAAAAACAGCAAAAGCATCATTATCAAAATTTGCAGAATGACTGACAACTGCTTAAAAGAAAATCCCAGAGAAAATTGCAGAGCACTTTTATAAACCCTAAGAACCAATTGGTTGCAGGAAAAGGGGCTGATCTAGTTCTTTGTGGTTGCTTAAGTCTCAGCCACAAAGGATTTTAGTTCTTTTTGTAGATTCTTTAAAGAAATATTGCATCAGCAACACTGTGTAGACCAACATTGACATTAACAACTCTGACTTCAAAAGTAATCACAAAAGAGAGACTCTGAGCATGAAGTTTTAGAAATATACATTTAATCAATATATTTCATGTATTTTTTGTTTAACATGTATACAACAGTAATAAATAATAAAAATGTGTTAAATACATCTAAAAGAGTGTATTTTTTCATATAACAAATTTCCTCAATTTGAATATAATAAAATTCTAGGTGATAAGAACACATGGTGTCATTGTTTAATCAGCAGTGTTTTCTGGTTGGTGCATAAAATAATGGGATTTCTCACAATCTATGGTGTCAAAATCAGGGTATGTGATGTATTGTTTGAAAAATTCCAAGAGAAATGCTCTTTTTTTTTTGTAAGAGTTTGCAACTTATTCAAAGTAGAAAAATTAATGATGTCAATACACCAAGCCTAAAATCTAATCCACTGGTAAAGAGAAAGAAAATCACATTAGAACAAATCATACAATATTAGTAGCTCTAGAAAGAAGGGCTGACAAGTGTGCTGGTAAATAGGTTGTATCAGAATTTTAGTTAACAGGCACCCATTCAGCACACAGTATACTGCACTGGGTTGTTACATTTTCCCGAAACTCATTTGAGATTTTCTCAGATTGTTTGGTAACCTCACAATCTTTTTTTTTTTTTTCTCCGCAAGGGAAGGACAAAGTTATTTATAGACCCTATTAATTTAGCTTAAATGATTCTAGCTACTGGCTATGTGTAATCAGCTTTTTCCTCTTTTCTACTTAAAGCTGGCTGGAAACATATTGGATGAAAGATTAGAAAGACATATCATTTAAGAATATCCGTAACTGTCTCTACTGTCATATACAAGTTTGGTTAACAGCCCATGTGAAAAACAGGCAGATTCAGTCCTCTGTGGTAGGAGGTCAGATCGTTCTCAGGTGCTCACTAATGCATGGACAGAGAGAGGCTCTTAACTTACGTGCCTCCTCTTGTCACATTGAATGGAATTTGAGTATACTCTTCTGTATTTTCAAGCACGCATAGCTAGTTCACAATAGGAAATTTTTAAAAAGATTTGAGGGAGATTCCTACTGGGAGATTAGTGAAGGGATTACTCAGTGGGGACCGCTGGAGGATTTTGTTTTGCCCTGGGTGACTAGCCTCCTGGTTAATGAAGTTTCCATCAGTCAATTTAAAGGACCCAACCTGTGTTGTTAGACTAGCAAAGGAAGTCTGTTACCTGTGTGGTCCCAGGGAGATGACAGACAGGGAGAGAGTTTGGGGCACCATGTGGAGTAGCTAAATTTCCTGTCTGATGGAGGGACCAACTCTGAGCCACCATGCCATGAGCCTGGTCACTCCACAGGGGGAGATGCTCAGGATGTGCTCACTGTGGCTGAAAACTTACAAAGGACAGCACCTTTCCCATTTGTACAGGAGCACTCAACCCCATGGGAGGAGGTAAGGGCATGCTTTTACTTTTTTTTTTTTTTAAGTAATTTCAAATTTTTGATAAACATCACCCAAATAGTACAAACAATTACATTTAAGGAGGAATGTTAGCATTTTCCTGCATTTCATTATTTTTTTTCTGTCAGTTTCTATATATATTTTTCTGTCTAGAATATAATCTCTATCTATCTATAGTATTATTATTATTATTATTTTATTTTATTTTTGCTGAACCATATGGGGACTCTGACTTTGAGCCCAAGATGGATCCCACTACTTCTAGTTCAAAGGCAAGATTGTCATCAGCCAGGACCTGGCTCCACGCTTTACCATCCATTCTTTCTTGCGTAGTGAGAGTCTCCTGTGGGCTCAGCCCTGCTCCCACTTCCTATCACCTGGCCTCACCTGAATTCAGTCAGCTCTAGCACCACAGTCCTCAGCTTAATAATCAGGCTATTCCTGATTACTCTTCCTCCCTGACACAACACTCAAAATCGGTCCCAGGCTTCAGTTCCTTCCCCTCTCCCCCATCACCATACCCCAGCTCACATAATTAGGTCTGCTCCTAGTGAGCAGCATGTACGGCTGTCTCCTCCTGGTCAGGGTCCTGCATTACTTTTGCTAGACCCTCTCTTATTTCTGAGTCAGGGACTGTCAACAGACTTCCCAGCCCTGGATATTCTACCTCCCTGTGCTTGAGACAAAATATTGCCCCCCCAGAGAGCCAAGGGTTTTCATTACATGCTAGAACACTTGACCACAAGCATGCTTTTAGTCATCCTTTCATGTTATCCATTTATTGAATGTCAAGATCATTTTAACTTTTCTATTCATGTTTGCTGGAACTTTGACCATGTATTTCTATGGATACTCTGCTTGATTCTCCTCCCTGGGATATCTGCTATCAGCTCCATCATGTAGGTCTCTTTCCCTATCCTTGCTCATCTTAATGGGTCCACATGTTGGCCATGAATCTTTTCACCTTCTCTGATTCAAAAGTGCAAAAATGATTATTCTCTGCCAAATACATCTTATCTCGCTTCCTGTGGGACACATGTCACAGCTGGTTTGACTTCTGGTTTGGATCTAAGTTCTACTACTTTCTTGTTGTGTGACCTTGTATTTATTTCTTAACTCCTGTAAATTTCATTTTCCTCATTTGTAAAATGGATATCATTAGCTTCCTCATATTTTCTTGTGCATGGACTACGTGAGATTATCTAAAGCATTTAGCAAAATGTCTTGCAAATAGAAAATGATTAATTCATGGTAGCTATTTTTATTATTTCAGTGCAGCTAAAGTAATACCTAGGTACAATTACAAATAACAATGATTTGTAATAAATATAATTCTACAAATAAGTTAAATGTGCTTTTGGAATCAAGTCCCAGGAAAAGAGGCATTTAACTCTCTTTGAAGGTATGAAGGAGGGTTAAGCGTAAGAGAAGAAGTAACAGTTGACTGGACTTTGAAGGATGGATAAGGGTTTGCCAGAAAGACAGGGGTAGAGAAGAAACTACATGCATAGAGGAGTCCATTGGGTTAGGCCAGGATTTCCTAACTCTGGCACTATTGACATTTTGTTCTGGATAATTCTTTGTTGTGGGGGCTCGTCCTGTGCACTGTAGAATGTTTAGCAGCATCTCTGGCTTCTACCCACTAGATGCCAGTAGCTTTTTCTCTACTCCCATCCCCGTAGTGACATTGACAAATATCCCCTGGAGACTTATATCCAATTGAGAGTTCTGAATTGGGCCAATAGGAGATTAAAAACCCTAGTATTATACTCAAAAGCCTTCCCGTTTTCACTGCTGGTCTTGAAAGCTTCCACTTTCAAGAACATGATTTCTAGGCTCTGTTAAGTGACTGTATTTCTCATCAGTCATTGAAATGGTCACATCGTCATCTTGCTGGTATGTATTTCAACCAATCAATACTGGGTATTTAGGATGTGTCAGATGCTGTTCTAAGCACCAAGGGCACAAAGTCCTTCCTTGAGTCATGGTTTGTGGTTGAGGCTCAGGCTTGAAATTTACTCACTCTTTTTATTCTTATATACACCAGTCATCGTTCTTTCAGAATTCTGCTTCAATTTTTGTATAATTTATTTATCACCATAAATCATTCTTTAACTTGTTACTGCTAATCATTAACTCATAAAGATTATAATTGCTGGTATAATTATTAAACATAAAATATTAATTGCACATACCTCCATGGATTTAGTAATTACCATTAACTTTATGCATTCTCACATTGGCTGCTGTAGGCTCGGTGCCTTCCCTTTCAGACTCTTCTGGATCCTTCTTGTCTGTGAGTCTAGGATGGGGTGCATTAACTGCAGTCTCTGGATCACATAACCAAATCTTGATTCACCCAGATACCTTCTAATTTCTTTTGCTCAACACCCATATCTTATTTGCACCCTATTGATTGATCTATTTTCCTTAGTGATTACCTGGCTCTTTACATCATTAATGTTCACATTAATTCGTCCATCAGTAAATATGCATAGGATTATTATTTGAATCAACACCAACAGAATATGAAGGTGCACACGTGCTTAGACTTTGGGGTGGTGCCAGTCATGACAAGGTGATGTCTCAAATATGGGCTCGAGCACAATTCGTACATGTACATTCAACCATAATGAATGTAAATGGCTGAGGAGCAATTCCATTCACTAAGTAATATGAGAACTATTGAATGCCACCCACTCTGAACATTAGGTACCTCATAAAAGAGAACATTTAGTCTTCTACATTCTCAAGATAGAAAAGCCATGCTCTCCAAGTTAACAAACTCGTGCTCGCCTCAAACAATAGCTGCTATGTTTATTAGCATAAATCTTGTTTTCAATTCTTTTCTGTAACTTACTGATTTGCTGTATAACTTGATGGCAAAATTTAATTTATTTGGAATAGTTCCTTTTACTTTCCTTTCAGTCTAGTTTTGCCATTTTTCGATGCTGGAAATTGATATAAAACATAAAAATGTTTACAGTTATCTGACAACTCCCCAGGAAACTTTTAAAAGCCATTAATTTAGAATCAATTTTGCTTCTCTATTTTATTTCTCAATTGGTTGTGATGAAAGTAATTGTCATATCAAAGGGAGAATCATGACTTCAGGCAATACATATAAACATCCGTACTCTTTGGAAAGAGTCGTGTTTTCATGTAAAAACCCTCAGTTATAAAGAAAAATGGAATTAAATTTAGGAAACATAATAGCATGAAAGAACTCTTTCTCAAAAACAGTCAAAGCTATCAGGCCTGTGCATCTTGCACTTTCATAAGAGAAAAGGACTTATTTTATACTTCAAGACTCTATTGCCCCAAATGTTTGATTAGGTGAGGCTGTACCTATATACTATTCACACATTCATTAAACACACAACAAAAATATTCTTGACCTTATCAAACATCTGGTATTTCAGTTTCAAGCAAATTAGTTACTTAACCTCTCTGAATTTTAATTTATTATTTTAAGAATAAGAAAAAAGATACCTCCTGCATAGAATTATTTGGAGGTGTAACACATAAGTCAGCTGGGATATGTTTTACAGATGCAATTAATAAATGAGCACTATTTCTATCTATTTGTATATACTGTTTGAGTACATTTATGCTGCAGATCATTAGAAGAAAAATAAATTCTGGCCCTTCTGTTTGTTTTAAATTTAAATTTTAATTGACAAAATAATAACTATATTTATGGTGTACAGTGTGATGTTTTGATTAATGAATATGTACAGTATATATTATAGAAAAACTCAAACAAGCTACTTAACATATCCATCATCTCACCACCTTATCTTTTTTTGTGTTAAGAATATTAAAAATCTATTCTTTAAGCAATGGCCCTTCTGTTTTGGAACAGCTTTTTTTTTTTTTTTTTTTTTTTAATTGAAACATGGTTGACTGTACATACCTGTTGGGTACAGAGTTAAATATCAATACATGTGTGCCATATGTGATGCTCAAATCTGGATAATTAGTATATTTGACATTATACAATATAATCATTTTTCATGGCCCTTTATCAATTCCTCCCTTACTCCTCTTCTCCCTCTTTCCCACCTCTGATAACCTCAGTTCTGTTCTCTCCCTTTGAAAGTTCAATGTATTATTGTGATTGTTGTACCTTTATTTTTTTAAAAAATTATTTGTTTATTTTTGAACTCCTACTTATGAGTGAGGACATGTGGTATTTTTCTTTCTGTGCCTGACTTATTTCACTTAACATTTTTCTCCAAGCTCATCCAAGTTGCTGCAAATGGCAAGATTTTATTATTTTTTTTGTGTGGCAGAGTAGTATTCCATTGTATAAACATGCCACTTTTTCTTATCCAGTCATCCAATGATGGACATTTAGGCTGGTTACATATCTTGACTATTATACAGAAAGCTGTGATAAACATGGAAGTGTAGGTATCCCTTCAACAAGATGATTTCCATTCCTTTTGATACATAGCCAGCAGTGGAATTGCTAGATTATATGGCACTTCTATCTGTAGTTTTTTGAGGAAACTCCACACTGTTTTCCATAATGGCCGCACAAATGTGTAGTCCCATCAACAGTATAGGAAGGTTCACTTTTCTCTGCATCCTTATCAGCATTTGTCATTCTCTGTCTTTTTTGATAATAGCCAGTCTAAGTGGTGTGAGACGATACCTCAATATAGTTTTGAATTGCATTTTCCTTATGCTTAGTGATGTTGAGCATTGTTTCATATGTCTGTTGGCCATGTGGACATCTTACTTTGAGAAATGCCCATTTAGCTCCTTTTCCCATTTTTAAATCACGTTATTTGTTTTTTACTGTTATGTTGTTTGAGTTGCTTGTGTATTCTGGATATTAATCTGTTGTTGGATGCATAGTTGGCAAATTTTTTTGCATTCTTTAGGTTGTCTTTTCATTCTGTTGTTTCTTTTGCTGTACAGAAGGTTTTTAGTGTGATATAATCCCATTTTTTTTTTTTCTTTTGTTGCCTGTGCTTTCATGTTCATATTCATAAAGTTTTTGTCTAGGCCTACTTCCTGAAGTGTTTCCCCTGTGTTTTCTTTCAGGAGTTTTATAGTTTCAGGTCATCTATTCAAGTCTTTAATTGATTTTGAGTTGGTTTTGGTATATGGCAAGAGGTATGGGTCTAGTTTCATCGTTCTACATGTGGATGTCGACTTTTCCTAGCACCATTTATTCAAGATACAGTCTTTTCCCCAGTGTATGTTCTTGTTGCCCTTGTCAAAGATCAGTTGGCTGTAAGTATGTAGGTTGATTTCTGGGTTCTGTATTCTGATACATTGGCCCAAGTGTCTATTTTTATGCCAGTACCATGCTATTTTGGTAACTATAGCTTTGTAGTATAATTTGAAGTCAGGTAGTGTTATGCCTCTGGCTTTATTTATTTATATTTTGCTCAGGATTGCTTTGGCTATTTGGGGTGTTTTGTTGTTCCATATGAATGTTAGGATTGTTATTTCTATTTCTATGAAGAATGTTATTGGTATTTTGGTGGGGATTGCACTGAATCTGTAGATCACTTTGGGTAGTATGGACATTTTCACAATGTTTAATTCTTTTAATCCAAGAGTATGGAATGTCTTTCCATTTTTTGTGTCCTCTTTAATTTCTTTCAGTAGTGATTCATAGTTCTCATTATATAGATCTTTCACCTCCTTGGTTAAATTTATTCTTAGGTATTTTATTTTCTTGGTGACTATTGTCATGCGCTAGCTTTTGTGATTTATTTTTCTGCTAGTTCATTGTTGGAGTATAAAAACACTGCTGATTTTTACATGTTGATTTTGTATCCTGTAACTTTACAGAAATTGTTTATTAGCTCTAGGAGGTTTCTTTTTTGTGTGGAATCTTTAGGCTTTTCTCTACATAGAGTCATGTCATCTACAAACAGGGACAGTTTGACTTTGTCTTTTTTTTTTTTTTTCTGACTGTTAAGGGGATTGCAACCCTTGGCATGGTGTGGTCTGTGCCACGCTCAGCCAGTGAGTGCACCAGCCACCCCTATATAGGATCCGAACCCGCGGCTTTGGCGCTACCAGCGCTGCACTCTCTTGAGTTAGCCATGGGGCCGGCCCTGACTTTGTCTTTTTTTATCTGGATGTCCTTTAATTCTTTTCTTGCCTGATTGCTCTAGCTAGTACTTCCAGTACTATGTTAAATAGGAGTGGTGAGAGTGGATATCTTTGTCTTGTTCCCATTCTTAGGGGAAAAGCTTTTAGCTATTCCTCATTCAGGATGATATTGGTGGTAGGTTTGTCATCTATGACCTTTATTGTGTTGAGATACTTCCCTTCCATACCTAATTTGCTGTGAATCTTTATCAGGAAGGGATGTCGAATTTTGTCAGATGCTTTTTCTACATCTTCTGAGATAATCATATGGTTTTTGTCCTTGATTTTGTTGATGTGGTGTATCACATTTTTTGACTTGTGTATCTTGAACCATTTTTGCATCCCTGTGATGTATCCCACTTGATCATAGTGTATAATTTTTTTAAAGTGTTGCCATATTCTATTTGCTAATATTTCATTGAGGATTTTTGCATTTATGTTCATCAACGATATTGGCCTATAGTTTTATTTTTTTGTTGTATCATAGTTTTATTTTAATGTGTAGTTTTATTTTTTTGTTGCCTAGTTTGGGTATCAGGGTGATGTTTGCCTCATAGAATGAGTTTGGGAGAATGGCCTCTGTTTCTATTTTTTGGAATAGTTTGAAGAGAATTGATATTAATTCCTCTTTAAAGGTTTGGTAGAATTCAGCATTAAAGCCATCCAGTCCTGGACTTTTCTTTGTTGGGAGACTGCTGATTATTGCTTCAATCTCATTCTTGTTGTTGGTCTTTTCAGATTTTCTGTTTTTTCTGGTTCAGTCTTGGTGGTTTGCATGTGTCTAGAAATGTATCCATTTACTTGAGATTTTCAAATTTGTTGGCGTATAGTTATTTATAATAGTCTCTAATGTTTCTTTGTATTTCTGTGGTATTGGTTGTAATGTCTCCTTTCTCATTTCTAATTTTTGTTATTTGGGACTTCTCTCTTCTTTTCATAGTTAGTCTATTTTGTTTATCATCTCAAAAAAACAACTTTTTGTTTCATTGACCTATTCTATCATTTTTTGGGTTTCTATTCCATTTAGTTCTGCTCTGATCTTAATTCTTTCTTCCCATCTACTAATTTGGGTATTGGATTCTTGTTGTTTTTCTAGATCTTTGAGTGTAGCATTAGGTTGTTTATTTGAAATGTTTATATTCAATTGATGTAAACATTTATTGCAATAAACTTTCCTCTTAGTACACTTTTGCAGCATCCCAATGGTATGATATGCCATTATTTTAATTAGTTTCAAGTTATTTTTTGATCTCTGTTTAATTTCTTCTTGGACCCATATATTGTTCAAGAGCATGTTGTTTAATTTCCATGTGTTTGTGTAGTTTCCTGAGTTTCAGCTGTTATTGATTTCTAGTCTTAATCTGTTGTGGTCTGAAAAGGTACTTGAAATGATTTTAGTTTTTTACAATTTGCTGAGACTTGATATGTGACCTAACATATGGTCTATCTTAGAGAATGTCCATGTGCTGATGAGAAGAGTGTATATTCTATGGTTGTTGTATGAAATGTTCTGTAAATATCTGCCATGTCGATTAGGTTTAAAGTGTTGTTTAAATCCTGTGTTTCTCTGTTGGTTTTTTGCCTAGATGATCTGTCCAATGTTGACGGAGGGGTGTTGAGGTCTCCAACTATTATCATATTTGGGTCTATCTCTTTCCTTAAGCCTAATAGTATTTCTTTATCTATCTGGGTGCTTTGATATTGGGCTCATATATAATTATGATTATTATGTCTTCTTGCTGGATAGATCACTTTATCATTATATAATAGCCTTCTTTGTTTCTTTTTGTAGTTTTTGGTTTAAAGTCAATTTTATCCTGTGTAAGAATAACTACTCCTACTTGTTTTTGGTTTGAATTTGCTTGGTATATCCTTTTCCATCCCTTCACTCTTACTCTATGTGTATCTTTATAGGTGAGGTAGTCTCTTGTGGGCAGCATATAGTTGGGTCTTGGTTTTTAATCCAATCATCCAGTCTGTTTCTTTTGAGTGGGAAATTTAATACGTTTACATTTAGGGTTGTTCCTGAAAGGTATTATCTTACTCCTTGCATTTTATTGATTTTCATTGGGATGTTGTAAATATCTTTTTTTCCTTTCTTCCTCCTTTGTCTTTGATGTTTGTTGGTTTTTTGAGGTGGTAAAATACAGTTTTTCCCCATTTCCCATTTGCATTTTTGTTTTATCAGTGGGTATTATTCTTTCTTGTGTATTCATGGAAATGATTATCATTTTATGGATTCCAGATGCAGGACTCACTTGAGGATTTCTTGTTGGGCTGGTTCTGTAGTAGTGAACTCTCATAGTTTTTGTTTTTGTTGGGGAAATACACTATTTCTCTTTCATTTCTGAATGATAGCTTCACTGGATACACAGTATTTTGTTTTTGTAATTTGAATATATCATACCATTCTCTTTTAGCTTATAGAGTTTCTGTTGAATCTGCTGTTAGTCTGGTGGAGACTCCCCTATATGTGACTTGATACTTTTCTCTTGCTGTTTTGGGGATTCTCTCTTTGTCTTTGAGTTTTGCCAGCTTGACTCTAATGTATCTCTGTCTTTTTGTATCGAATCTGTTTGGTGACCCTTGAGTCTTCTGAATCTGAAGGTTCATGTCTCCCTCTATACCTGGAAAGTTTTCCAGTATTATTTCATTGAATATGTTCTCAATGCCTTTTCTTTTCTCTTCCTCTTTTGTAACACCCTATATTTGGATGCTTGTGTGCTTAAGGTTGTCTGCTATCTCTCTTGGGCTTTCTTCATTTAAAAAAATATTTTTTTTGTCTTCCTGGGTTATTTTGAAGACACCGTCTTCAAGATCAGAAGTATTTTCTTCTGCTTGCTTTAGCCTGCTGCTTAAGCTCTCAACTATGGGTTTTATGTCACTGAATGACTCCTTCAGTTCCATGAGTTCTGCTACATTCTATTTAAAAATTTTAATCTATTTATAAATTTCCTCTTTCATATCCTGGATAATTTTGCTCAGTTCATTGTATTATCTAACTGCATCTTCTTGTATCTCATTGAGTTGCCTTAATATTTTTACTTGTATTCCTTTTCAGTCATTTTAAGTGCTTCCTTCTCTATGGGGTGTGCTCCTTTGTATTTCTCTGGTGGACTCATATTTTCTTTTTGTTTCATATTTGTAGTGTCTCTACATTGAAGTGTGAACATCTGGTGGAGCAGTTTCTTTTTCTATTACTCTCCTTCCCTGGACTCCATTGGTGACCCTCCTTGTGTAAATGCAGTCAAATGGTTGGCAGTCTGTATAGTGGCAGTGGTTCCTGTGGCTACTGATGTAGTAGCAGGCTACTCTTGTGGCAGCGGTGGCTGTGGGAGTGGCTTTGGCAGGCTGCCTGTGTGGTAGCAGTGGCTCTAGTGGCAGTGGACTGCTTACACAATGATAGTGACTGCCTGGTAGGACTTATAGTCACAATGACTGCAACAGTGGTGGTTGCAGTAGCTACCCATTTGGGTACAGAGTTTGCAGTGGCAGTGGGGTTACTTTTCAGTGACAGCAGTGGTGTTGGTGGCTACAACTGCCTCCCTGTTGTCTGCAGTGTCCATGTCATGGGAGTGGCAGCAGGGTTACCTTGTGGGGGCTACAGTAGCACCCGCAGCTGCAGCCATCTCCCTCATGTTTGTGCTGTTCTTGGTGGCAGTGGGATTAACTCGTGTCAGTGGCAATGGTGGCAGTAGCTGCAGCTGCCTCCCTTGTGTCTGCAGAGTCTGCAGCTGCAGTGATGGGCCACTCACAGTACTGCTGCTCTGTGGGGAGCTGCTCTGCAATGGGTGATGGTTCTTGAATTTGATAATAGCTCCAGCAACTGTGGCCGCAGTGGGCCCATTTCATTTTGATCTTCTTCTGTGGGAGGAATGAGCCCTGGGCACCTCTAGTCTGCCATCTTCCCAGATGTCCCCCAGAACAGCTTTGGAAGCTACTGAATTACAAAAGGCAGCTTTATAGTTAATGATATTACAATGTCATTTTTTTACCTTTTCACATATTGTAAAAGACTCTTCACGATGATCCTCACTAAAAATCTGAACACTTATACAAATTTAACAAACTCAGGTAGTTGTTTTGTCTATGGAATGCTTAATATGAAATACAATAAAATAATATGACATATTGGTATTAAACTAATTGGTGAAATAATTCACAAATGTGAACTTTTTCTGATCTACACATCTGGCTTTCAGTTTTTTGTGCTAATATTATTTTTATATTTAGAAAACAATTCAGCAAACATATATGGAACATATACAATGAACAAGGCAATGTGACAACTAAAAAGGTGAATGTTACATTTTTGCATTTATTATATAGAAATTAATTGCAATTCAGTTTCTCTTAGGAAAGTAAATCCTCTCCAAATTACTTTATAGGAAGAACTCAGTCAAAAGCCTGGGATTTAGCTAAGCACATGACTCCCCAACTGGAAACTGTATTTTCTGACCTTTGCTGAGAGCTTGACTGAATTTGGGCCAATTGGATGAGAAGAGTGAAATGTGCACCTTGTGAATTATGAACTGCTCTCCCTGGAATTCCTTTTAACTTTCTTATGTGCAAGTCAAAGTTCCTGGCCTTTGAGGTGAAGGCAGAAACAGGATGGGTCTTTAGGGTTTAAATTTGGGGGACATACGTAGATACTTGGGTGGCCAAAAAATATCTCCCATGGTAGTTACTTCTATTTGTGCCTCAGTATGCATTTTCCCTTTTGTCTCTTCATAATAGAATTCTTGAACTTTAGTTGGCACATGAACAACTGTATAGAGAATATTTTCCAGCTTCTCCTGCTGCTATATGTGGTTACATATCAAAGTGTAGCCCAATGGATGTCAAAGGCGATGTGTTTAACTTCTGGATCATCTCCCTTGTGCTGAATTTTTCTCTTCCCCTTCTAGTGGGTCATAGTTGTGAACTGCTTTTACGGTCATGGTTGTGAACTACTTTTAACCATGCATAAGGACAACACCTCAGAAGATGGTGGAGCAAAAGGTTGGAAGACACTTGGATTCTTGAATGAGCTCATGGAGCACAGTTGTCCTAATAGCTGTAGATGGCTCTCTCTATTTTGTTGTATCTTTGTTACATAATGTAGTCTATTCTGTGACTAATATAAGTCCCTCATGTGTAAAAAATGTTTTGTTGTTTCAGAATACTTTTAGATGTATGACTTCATTTCACTGACTTTTTTGAGTGCCTTACATGGAGTGAGCCCTTATCCTAGGTTCTGAGGATATAATGATGAATCACACTTTCATCAAAAATAGGGAGTAACTGAGCAGGGACAAGTATTTTTTTAGGATCATAGAAATTTGGGAAGTCAGAGCAAGGTGGAACTTGAAGCACAGGTGCTGGGGAACTCTGTCTCTTTTTCTTTAATTCAGTGATTCCTATCCTGTGGTCTCTGAAATAGCAGCAACAGCATTATCTGGGATCTTGTTAGAAATGCAAATTCTCAGGCTCCTAAACCCAGACTACTAAATCAGAAACTCTGGCACCCAGTAGTCTGTCTTTTAACAAGCCTCTTAGGTGATTCTGACACATTCTTCTGGCTGAAGCTTGAGAATCACTGCTTTAGTCTTCTTAGAAGCCTTGGGAGCAAGTCAAGAAAGTCCACAATGTACATTTTATATACAAAAGAACTGAAGCTGTGACGGTTAAGAAATTTGCCTCTGGTAACACAGGTGATTAGGGGCAGACTCTTGGTTAGAATTCATGTTCTGATCTAAATCCTGTGTACTAGATCAACTTCCCTTCCCCAACTCTGTTTAAAAGACTGGAACTGGTTTCATACACAGTATCTCTATACAATGACAGCAGGGAACTGAGTTTTAGAGTATAGGTGGAGGGTACAATTGCTCTTGGTTTCTGAAGACAGAGAAAAAATACAAGATTTTGCTGAAGTTATTTCCCCTTGGGAATCCAGTGCTCTTTTCTCAATTGATTAGGGGTGCTTCGTGTTGACCATGCACTGGGTAAAAGAAGGCTTGGGGGCCTTTCTACACAAATCTATTTTCCAGCAGTAAGAGAGTCTTGGCAGTGTAAAATGCCCAAGAGGATACTTCTGCACAGGTTTATTTGGTCACTGTAATTTATCTATTGCTCTTTATGTATTCCTAATTGGTAGCTGTCCAGGTGGCATCAATTCAGAAACAGCATACTGAAACACTACCATGGCTATTCAGAGGTACCCTAAGTGAGGTCAAAGAAAAATAATTTCTCATCATCTTCCTGCTAAGATAGGTGGGACAGGCAGCTCCTACAAGCCGATCTTTCATTGTAGACAAAGTTAACCTGCATAAAAAAAAAAAAATATATATATATATATATATATATATATGAGACAAGCAACATTTCTTAAATTTTTAAACTAGATGACAATTTCAAGGTTGTCCTATTATAAGACCTCAATTGAGTTAATACTAAAATCTTTTTTTTTTTTTTCATTTCTTGTATTCCCTTTTCTTTTTACAAAGGGGATAAGTCAGGTTGTGATTATCTCAGTCAGAATGGTAAATAAGATTTTTAATTACTGTGCTTCTTTATAACTCCATTTCTGTTGGTTTGTGTAGGTATGAAACAACACTGCTAAGCTGTCAGAGGTAACACAGATCTAAGCTATGTTAAGGGGATGATTGGGGAAATAGACTTCTACACAGAGAGATGGCAGGACCCCAGGGGTGTATACAAACCCTATTACTCAGCAGCCACTGCTCCTACGAGGCCTCTGAGGAAAAGAAAATGCATGAATGACAAGGAATGCTAGGCGGTTAACTGGGGCTTTGGACCTAAACTGCAATATGAATAAGTGATCTTTCCTGGGTTGCAGGGTGGGTGCTTTAATCCAAGCTAGAGACAGACTTATGTTCTCATAACATGTGAGCATTGCCCCCTTTATTCTAAGTGCACCCAGAAATGTCATCTCTCCATGGAAGAGCATGCTAGTTAGTGAGGGGTAGGAACAATAAGCACTGACGTCAAAATCTAGAGTTTGCTGAACTGGGCTAGCTGCCCTCAAGAGGAGCTGTCTTTGAAGTGTGGCCTCAAAGGGAGTTGGCCAGGAAGAAAGAGCACATTCAGCTAGGCTCACTGCAGAAAGAGCTCTATACTCAGCACGGCTGACCCATAAAATGTTCTTTCACTTGACCTGGACCTATTCTTGGTAGAGGATTGAAGATGGGGTAGGGGCTGAGAACTGCACCTATGCCTGCTCAGTACCAAAATAGCTGGTCTGTTTGGAAAACTCAATGAAGGAAGTATCAAGCCAGTAAGTGGTATCTTACAAACAAGTGAGCTGAGTGATGAAAATTTTTACTTTTATACTTGTCTTAGGACACAGAAAAAACTCATTTATTTATTCAACAAATCTTTGTCATAAAGCCCTACACACCAGAAAAAGATCTGTGGCTGTGAAGATCACTACAAAATGTTTCTTGACAATGAAAAGGTTCTTTCCCCTTTGAGAGACATAGTATCAGAGGAATAAATCAAACCAAGTGACTATTGATTAAAATGACAGGAAAAAGAAAGAACGCCAGATTTGTCTTAGCTATGGGATGGGTGTTATTATTTCCTTGAAAAACTAACTCAGTATTTCCAAGATGCCTGATGGTTTTTTCTTTGTTCTTTGTTTTCCGGAGCTGACCTTTTCTTAATGATATTTTACTGTAACCCAGGTTTGTGTTGCATCAAATGGTATGTTTTTAAAAAATAATCCCATAGGACTTTCCTGGTAATTTTGCAGTGGCTTATCAGAATTTTAAATACTTCAGAAAATGGACTTTAAAAACCCACTTGAAAGAATTTGAAAGAGAAAAAAGAATATTGACCTTTATAATAAATTGATACTGTTATAAAAATATACCCTAGAGAACACTGGAAATGGTCCATTTAGAGTTGGGCACTAGAAAAATAAGCTCTTTAATGTATCTCATAAATATATTTTAGATGCCTTTCAAATGGTGAGAGAGTAGTGCAGAACATTTTTTCATCCATAATTATTTTTTTCTTATCACAGCTATTCATCCAGGATAATTTGTACATGACATTTCACTTTCCATTTCCTGTTTCTTAACACTGGGGCATTAACAGTGTCAACCAGATGCCATTTATTGTAATAATGTTGATTCTAGTGGTGGTTACACATAGATAAGAACTGTTTGATGTTCTATCTGAGGTTCTATCTCTGGAAAAGTGGTCAAATGTAGCTCGGCAAATAGTTGGACATTTTGATTGCAGTTTTAACACAGAAATAATGTGTTATCTTTTTGAATATATAATAAAGGTCATGATTTGAGATTAAACGGAGTTCACCGCGGGCATGTTTAGGTATGGCCAAGCTCCCTAAAAGTGTCCTCTGCCTCTGTACACAACATCTAGGGGAATCTCTCCTGGTGCTCCTCTTTTTTGCCCCCCTGAGTTCCTTAATTTTGGCCTTATGAGTGGCTACTGGCCAAGGTGAGTCAAGTTCATATTCTGAATACTGAGGCAAATATAAGTGTTCGTCAGGATATGATGCTCTAAAAAACGAATCCCCAAATCGTAAGGACTTAACACAACACAGGTTTATACTTTACTCACTTGACCAAAAGTGGTTGGTGGAGGGCTGAGCCCCGCATGGTCTCTGTGTGTGGCTTTTGCAGTCATCATGGAGAGGTAAAGAGAGCTGGAGGGCTGCTCATCATTTCTTAAAACCTTTCTGTCATTGTCCATTGGCCAGTATTAATCAAATGTCCCCCATTTGCAAAGGGAAGGGAAATGTGCATGGATATTCAGCCAGCAGTATGTGTCTGCCAAACAGTTTGAAGGACAATCCCCCATTACAGAAATTCTATGGCTGAGCAAGCAAGCTCACAGGAGCTGCGAAGGGCCTGAAACTGGTCATCACACTGGCTGGTTACAAAACTGTTGCTTATAACCTTGAATTGATGCTTTGGACTCTTATCTTGGTTTCCAATTCCTCCTTTACCTGGGAAATTGCTGCCTTCTCTTAACACAGCTACCATGGATAAAATTGGTAGGAAGAGACCACACACCAACATGCTATATGTTCCTGATTTATTTTGTCAATGACATTGGCAGGAGCAGGAGAAGAAGAAACAGACTTGTACGTGGCATTTCCTCTGTGTGGTCACCTCTGGGGTACACAGCTGCCTCTGGCACTTTTAGTATAGGACAAGTACAACAGAGTTCAGAATGAAGCCACATTCTTCTACTTCTTCTCTTCCATATTCAGACCTGTGTTTCCTTTCCAAAAATTTTACACTAACAATCTAAACACATCTTAAAAGAGAGAGCTTACCATAATCTGGCTCCTCTGGTTCAATATCTGCATGGCCACCTCCTCACTGTGGGGAGGAAACAGACTCAATGCCAGGGAACCCTCAGTGATATCTCTGCCTGCAGCTTTGGTGTCTTGGAAAGCCCAGCCAGTCCCCATTCTCAGGCTGAGTCAGAATCTTGAGCCCCTGTTCACACTGGTTGAGCAAACGTCTGCCTATGGGCAAATGAAAGGGCACAGTCAGGTTTGATGGCTGTGGAAAACATGGTTTCCACCATTTGTGGACCCATGTCACATATTACATGGAGATGGCAGCAATGAAAGACCAAGTAAATACTAAAAGGGTTGGACCACTGAGAATGTGAACAGCAGTATTCATGCCAGAACATTTCACAGCAACAGAAGACAGTGCCAGCAGCTTTTGTTAGGACAAGAGACAGGGAATTCAGCATAGATAACAGGACGCATGACATTGGTCACGGTTGCCCTCTGCACAAATGTCTGTCTCCTTGACATGGGGCACTGGCAGCCTCGCGGGGACCTTGGCAGGCACTGCCACCCTCAGCAGTGCTTGGTCGTAGGGAGGGCTGTACTTTTGGAGGGTGCCAGCAGCAGATTTCCTGCTTTGGGTCTTGGCAGAGACAGGAGATTGAATCCACAGACAGCAGGGCCAGGGGAGAATAAAATGGCCTGTACCATGTGGCAGGCAAGAGGGCTGATTCACAGAGCACATCACAGTGACACTGCTTATGATTTCCAGAATCATCTCAGAGAAATCTGAGGAGGATTGAAGTTTCTGCAGAGGGGTCAAGTATGCAAAAATACTTTTGGCCTATGAATGTGACCTAAGATTCCTTAGAGACATATGGGCATCCAGGTGGCTCTTCAAACTTTTGTTTCATAAGTATGTGTTCAATACCTAGTTGAACTAAATTCAACTAAATTTAATTTAGCTTTGCAAGTTGAAACTAAATTTCCATTAGTAAAAGTTATAAATGTTTTCTTATTTCAAAACAAGGGATTTTATAAATTATTTTATTTCACTACAATTTGTAGTCATCATTTTATTCATGATAGGCATTTATTATGTGTAATTGTTTTGATTCTCACAGCTTCTTGGGAAGCATTTGGTACCACATAAATTTGTAGGAGAAAAGGAATCATTTATTCCTGTAGGCAGCCCTGAGCTGTGCCCTACCTGGTTGCAGAATTCCAGCTGGTTCTGAGAGTGACTCTCTTGGGATTGTCACATGTTATGTTGTTGAGATACCCAACAGAAAGAGGTGACCTCAGCAGTGCTTCTGGTGGGTGTTTTCTTTTTACATATAACTAAGCTCTTCACTTTGAAAGGAGTAAGAACAATTCACTTTTTGCTGGTTATTAAAAGTTATACATGGAACCCTGATGATCTGGCCCTGTATTTCCGATGCAGGGATATTTTAACTTCCTTTATGAAGCGGCCACCTGGTTGGCCCACCTCACTTGGCTCTGGTGCGATTCTGTTCTCCTCTCCAGCCTTCTATAGATTTGGAAAAGCAGGCACACATATGAGTGTGAAGGAAATGCCATTGAACCACTATGAATAGTTCAAGTCCTTCAGATAGATTTTTAGCAGTCACATCTGGAACTATTCTTCCTGTCTTCGATGGCAGCTTCTCTTGACTGGTTTTCTTGTTAAATCCCCAAATGATAATATTGCTGCAACTTTGTCACCAAGTCTTGATCGGGAGCTCTGACTCCTAAATTCTCATGCACAGACTCATGTCCCTGTGCTCTGAGAAACAGACCCTGAGTCCAACTCCTGTTTGCAGCTCCCCATGAAACTTGGTGCCCAGTCCCTCTCCTCTGCAACATCCTTACACAATAGTAATTCAAAGGTCTAATGAAAAATCAGGGTTGAATTTATAAACAAAGACGAAGTCTTACTCCAGATTTGTCTGAAACTTCATTGCTTAGAGAAATCCAGGAGGGCTCCTCCCTGAACATCTACCTTGCTTCCAGAGCCCTCTGTATTATCTGAAGGAGGATGTAGTTCTAAAAAAGGGTGACTAGGTAATCAATCACCTTGAACAGTGTGGTAGACTGTATTATTGTTTTCAAAATTTTACTCTCCCTTCCTGTAAGAGTATCATTTATCTCAACCCAGCATTTGTGATTTTTTAACGCCTTCTGTAGGAGAAGTCAAACTTGGCTTGTGTGACTTACTTTGACTAATAGTATATAAGTAGATGTGACATTGACCATGTCCAGTAAGAAGTTTTAGGTGCCACTGTGTAGGGTCCAGTCATTTTGCTCTTCCTCTCTGCCATAAGAACAGTCCATCCCACATAGAAGCTGCTTCTTCACCCTGGGAGACTGGATATGAAGATACAGTGGTGCAGAGATACAGCCTACCTGCAGCTGGAACAGAACGACACTCAACCTGCAGCCTACATGGAACACAGCTGAGACATGAACTTTTGTAAGCCACTGAGATTGGTGGGGACCATTGTTATGCAGTGTAACCTAGTAAAAGCTGACTAATACGACTAGGATATCTCTGGAGTGGAACAGAGCTCACATAATAAACATGATGACTCAGCAGCAATAGACAGGGAAACACCTGGTGACATGCATACAGATGAGTTTGTTGTCTTATTTCAAACAGAGGCAGAAACAAAAGTAGACTGTGATGACAGCGTTGCAAAGCTTGAGTAACTGTAATGACTCATTTCAGAATTTTATTTTATCCTCACCCTCACCTATCATTTATTAGTTGAGCGCTTACTATGTGCAAGAAACTGTGGTATATTGCAGATGCTGACGTACAAAGAGGTATAGGAGAGTCTGTGACCTCTAAACATTTTGGATGCCATTGGTGTTCATGTGATGATAATACTCTTATGAGAGGTATCATGTGAGCTATAGAGACAACACATGCCATAGTAAATCCAAAAAAGAAATTCTCATTTTAGATTAAGCCATTAGGTTAATATTAGGGATTTACTTCATTATAAGATAGGGGCTATATTTTATTTTAATTTGTATCCCCCAAACAGTGGTGTGTTGGAGCTGTTTGTTTTGACTTGGGAGAGCCAATTATGCATGTCTCTTTCTAACTTTGGGTTTAGTACATCAGAAGGTAGTTTGATATCAGCCACAGTGGGAGTATTTATAACATGGAAATCAGCAAATGCTAAAAATTAGGGCTTTTATTTTTTTTTGAGAGGTAGTTTACCAGAATACTGCTGTCCCTAGCTAATATAAGGTACGAAGAGTTGAATTGAGTAGACTTTTTTCTGTAGACAACTGAGAGATTTTGAAATGAGGAATAATGTTTTCAAAGACAGTTTTAGAGATATTAGTTTAGCATTAATACCTAGGAAATGCAAGAGTTAAGAGACTATGTAGCCAGAAAATAGTTATGAGTTTCTTAAAATAATCCAGGAACAAGGAATTAAGCATCTAAACTTGGGCGGTGGTGGTACAAATAGAAAAGAAGAAACAAGTCAAAGTACCTTTTATTGATGACCTGGATTTTAGCCAAGAAGTAAAAGGTGATTGGCTTTTAGTAGATACTCTTTAAATACTTGTTGAATTAGGTCAAGTTCAAATGGAACTTTTGTTTCCAAATTTAATTCTCTGTTCTTTCTCTTTTTTTTCTGTTCTCTCCTAGACCTTTCTTCGTTCTCTTTGACCTTTCTTTGCTTATACCTATTTCTGTTTTTTTTATTTTCCTCTGTTTTTCCATCATTCTATCTTTCCCTATTTAAGTCCTAGAGTAACCGATAACCAATCATCTTCCTAGTTACCTTGGAACTTGGATAACAAAATCTCTTGACAGGTGGGATGTATGTGTGTGTATGTGTGTGTGTGTGTGTGGCGGGGGGTGATAGATCCATTTCTCCCAGAGATCACGTAGTTGGTATTCCCTAACACAGATATTGCAACATTGAGGCTATTTCTGGATTGAAGAATACTTTTCGCTTTCTACATACTTATTTAGCACATTTCAGTAATATTTTATAGATGGAGACAACTAAATGAATGAAATATGAGTCACTTTTAAAACTTCAGCATGCCTGTCAAATTAATTGCACAATCTAAGCACCAAATCTGTTCCTTCAATTGAAAGTCTTATAGGTGCCACCCTTCAGTATATGCTATAGTTAGTGATCAATTGTTGCCGTAAATGATTTAACATTTATATACACATGAGATGACATGCTATAATTCATCGAAATGCCATTGCTGTGAAATAACTACAAACAGTGATAAATGTGCTGTCAATTTCTATATAATTACTCCAGATCTATCATCCCACTTTGGTATGTTGAAATGCATTAGTACATAACAAATGTGCATCATCCCAGTGATCAATATCCTATTTTAAATGAAAGTGTGTTACTGTATAATTATCATGTTATTCTTTCTGATGATTTTCTGTTCAGCTATGCTGCATTTCAATTTAAAAAGTAAAACCATAGATTGTCTACCTGGATTAGAGTTACTATACTGGTCACAGCACAATGTTAATATATGCAGTTTTAATTTAGACATTAATTATGACTTGTGACTCTGCTTATGTGTTAGATGATTTAATTTGTCCACTTGAAATAATCTCTTTTGGTTAGTTTTATTTTGCTCTAAATAAATCTTACACTCTGAGCCTTTGCTTTGAAAATTTGTTCTTCTGGGGGGTTTCTTTGGTCTTTTCTTCCTTCTCTGCTATTTTGCTTTGCTTTCTCTTTCTTGAGTCTGTTGATTTCATTTTGCTGAGATAGTGTTTTCTAGGTTAAAGATAGAGGTCAATTAGGAAGGACCAGTAATTTGTGCAATATAAAACTACCTGTCTGAAAGGTGAAATAGACTATTTTTGTACAGATGGATACTTTAAGAATTTTCTTATAGTTTCTAGAAAAAATAGAGAACGTGAACACCTCAGTTTTGCACACATCCTAGCCTAATCACAGCCAGGGTAACAGGGTACACCCTTGGCCTTGCTCAGCACCCCCAAAGATCTACTTATAGTATAAGTGACCAGTAGTTTGGCTTAAGCATGAGTCTGGTTGCCCATGGCGCCAGGTCTCAGCTAAGGTCACTCAGTCATGGAGGGTGTGGGTGGAGGCCTCAGCAGCTACTTCTCAGGGCTGCTCTGTTTTTTTCCTGTTGTTGCACAAGTAGTCATTTTTAGAAGTTATATAATCTTAGTTTCTTTTTGAAAAAAACAGACAAAACAAAATAAAACAAACAAACAAACAAAAAAAACAACCATTCACCGAGAGACAATATTCCAGAAAAGGTTTTAAAAAAAGAATGAATTAGTTTGTGGTCTGAACATCTATGCAGGGAAAGTGTAACCCATGAAGGACACATAATTCAGGAGGAACAAGAAACCTGAGAAACTTGTAGGACATTTTCCAAACCTGTGGGTTTGGGGATTAGAGACTGTCTCTGGATATAGCATGTATCCTTGTTCAGAATCTGTGGCAAAGTGGTTGTGGCCAAGGCAGCAGCAGGAGGGTTTCTGTCCTAGTTTGTGTTGTCAGTTGAATATAGGATTCCCTTGGCCCAAAAGAATGGTGACTTTTGTGACTAATACATTCTTTTGGGCCAAGGGAATCCTATATTCAACTGACAACACAAACTAGGACAGAAAACACACAGGCACCCCCCACCCCCCGCCCCCAGGATAACTCTCTCCTTCAGCAGTGTTTTCATGGACTTCCTCACCTCCAGCCTGCCCTTCCACACTTACAAGCTTGATTGCTTGCCTTTGCCTCATGGTTGATTTTTCTGGACATAAGCCCATGCTTCCCTTTAACTTCTGTATTTTTTGATTCATATCAACCAAGTTCATTATCTGAGTTCTTCCTTCCCTTCCCTGTCACTTCCCAATATGTATTTTAAAATAGGCCTCTGATGATGTCTTCACCTGATTGCACTGCCTCAGTCAAGTTTTCTTCGTCACAGACCTAAGGTCCATCTTTCTGTCCGGTGTACTAGCCATGCTCCACTCTGCCACAGGGCATTTGCCCAAGACTAGATAACTCTTTCTAGTTTTTCCCTTGTTAATTCCTAGTCATCTTTTAGGTAAATCTTGATTTCAGTGTCACTTTCCAAGAGAAGCCCTTCCTGATTTCGCTGGGCAGGGGACATCCTCTTATGTCATGAAGTTTACATTTGTTTGGTTACTTGGTTAACATTTCCTTCTCTATTAGACTGAAAGCACCACAAAGGCAGGGAGCATTTCTGTTTGCTCATAATATCCTGTTAATACATTCTGTTCCCCCAACACGTGTGCATGTGTGTGTGGCTGCGTGCATTTATACATATATATTTTTCAACGAATGTATGAATGGATAGATGAAAACTCATAGATACTCACAATTCTATTGGGAGAGGATCTAAAATGTATATGCAGGGAGGACAATGAATGGAAGATATAAATATTAGTAACACAGGTAATAACTTTGCGAGATAATTTCAAAACGTCTCTAAAAGAAAATACAATCTTTTGTATTTTACACAAGCTATCTAATACATTTTAAAAAACAGATTGTACAGAATGTACAAAACACTTTCCTATATGTTCTCTCATTTAATTCTCAGAAGAGGCCTATCACCCTTTCAGAGATAAGGAAGGTAAGATCAGATAAGGTAAGGAACTTCTTCAAGGGCAGAAATTGAATCCAGAACGTGTGACTCCTAACGACAGCTCTTTCTGTAACGTAAAACTGCTGCCATTTCTAGTATAAAGCAATGTGATGTTTTCAGCATCATATCTGATATAATGAATACTACCCATCATATTTTATTTTAAATGACTTTTTAAATTTCTGTGAAATGTGTGAATATTGATTTTAATGATGCTTCTTCATTTGTGGGAAGATACTGATGGAGGTCAATGAAAAACATGGGAGTATTTAGCTGAAATATCAATTTACGTACAATTTTTCTATGACACTGCTACAAACTAACATACTACAGGTGTTTCTCCATGACCTAAGAAGGGAACATTTTGCTTTTCATCTTGAGATTTACACATATCCTTAAGTTTAGCCCTGGCAGGAAGATTATACTCTTCACAAGGACTGAAGGCCTAAAACAGAGCCAAGTATTTAAAAAATAAATTTCATCAAAGAAACACAAAGCTGTGGGCAATATTAGTCTCCATCCCTGACTTTGTGGTCAAGACAAATTCACAATTCAAGAAAAAAGTTAATCATTACTTCATAAACACTAACTCTACCGGTGACACACTTTCGAAATCATTTAAGTGAACTCAAACCAGCCATGTTCTTCCTTTTTTCCTCCTGGAAACAAAGGAATAAAAATACTACATAGGAAGACAAGTCTCTGGTTTGCAGTGTTTTGCTGCAGGTGGTCACCCTTCCTGCTGCCTCCTGCCTCTCCTCTGCTGTGGGGTACTTGGTGCATTCTATCACGACAGCATGCTGAGGCTGGCAATAACTTTTAACCTCTAAGCAAAGAACTCTTCATTTGGGACGTAGCTTCTTTACAGTGATTGAAAACAAGGGCCCAGTGTGTTAACATTAAGAAAAGAAACAAAACAGAACAGAAGATTTATGTATTTTCCAAACAGTTTGATTCATATTTTCTGGCTTCTTACCACCCATTTCTTTTAACAGAGAAAAGATCAGGATAACTTGAGATCTCTTGTCCACAATACAAGAATACTCTAAGATACATTATTAAAACTTTTCAAAGGGATAAGAGATGAAAGTGAGTATAAAGTAAAATTGTTCAGAACTACCTTTTGTTAATTTTTAATACTGTATAGAGGTGTCAAAGTATTAAGGTGCTAAATGGCTTATAGTAATCATAGTCAATTTCTCAAAGTGATCATTTACAGTAAATTTAGGTGGAAAAAAGAGAGAACCATAATAATCTAAAATTACTGTGCTGTGCATGAACTGAGTAAGCCTTGAGCTTTGAATGCATAATTTAAAAAATATTAGTATACCTCCTTTGGGGAAATACAAGTGTTCTTGAATATATGTCTGTATATATATGTATAATGAAACCCAATTTTACAGGTTTATAGGGAAAATTTGCTCTTAAACTAAACTAACAAGACACTTGAAGAATTCTCATTAATTTCAGGACCAAGACAGTGATGCTCACTAGCACCAGTGCTACTTAATGATTTTTTTGAAGTTCAAAAGAAAAGAGATTGAAATGAAAAATATAAACATTGTAATGGAGGAGGCCACTTTGTTGTCACTGGCAAATGATATGAAAATTTGTGTGGAAAACTGGAGAAACTTTACTGAAAAACTACTTCAAACAAGGACAGAATTCAGTAGATATAATGTACTGATTAAACCATGATGTCGAGCAAACTGGGTTAAATCTCTGGCTTCATCACTCATAGCTGTGTGACCTCAGGAAAACGGCTGCTTCATTTTCCTCATCTGTGAAATGGGTATAATGATAGGTAAAGTAAAATGAAACTATAAAACTACTTAAAAGAGAAGTTAAGGAATAATATTATTAGGAGTATATATTCCTAATCAATGACTCAGAACTCAGGTCATAAATTAAATGATATGCCAAATTTGGGAGAAATTTCTTATTGCTACAAGAATGAGGAACTGAGAAATAGATGCCTCAAAATACTCCCTCCTTGGGCAACTTTGAAAGCTGGAAGAAAGCGACATGACACACCCAAGTTATGTATCTGAATGTAAAAACACAAAAGCAACACCAAACAGAAACTTAGGCAGGCACACTGGACTGCCACCTCCCAGCGTTCCCCACCTGAATGCAGACCGTTCAGAAGATGCAGTCCAAGTATATAATTCATTGAGGCAGGTGTGGGGGGCAGGTGGGTGAGGCAGTGTGAGACATCAAATCCTAAAACAAGTAAGAATTATAATAGGGGCCGGGAAAGGAAGCAGTATGTATGAGACAATGTTGTTTTTCATTTATAGTCAAAGAAAATAGTTATGAACTGGTTTCAATTCTTCAGGACACAGTTCTGTTCCATCCAATCAGAGAACTACCTCTGTTTAGCAAAGTTGCCCTAGATTAATTTCTACTAGGTCTTGGCATTAAACTCAGTTGTTCAAGCAACGTATCCTCCAGGTTTATATTTGAAAATGAGTGTCAATTAACACATTAGTACCCTTTAGGAAAGGGGATAAGTCCCTGTACATACTTTATTGCTTATTGGCAAAAACACATCTCCACAGCTCTCTCTCCATTTCATTTATTTATTTATTTATTTTTAAAATTTATTTTAATTTGCCAGTTTACAGTGTAGCTGATTTTCGTGTCCATTTTTCAAGCTCCCCATTTAAAAATGCGTAAACAAGGAAAAGCCAGTTAGGCATTACCAAAAAAAAAAAAAAAAAAAAAAAAAATAGTGCAATAACACATAAGAAGGAAAACCTGAAAGTGAAACTGACTTATTACCACAAGAGGAAAAATGGAGAATGTGTGGTCCATATTCTCAAAGGAATGAAAGAATATATTATTTTTATAGCATAAAAGTTACTACAAGGGATGAGAAGGAAGAGCTGAGTAGCAGAAAACACAGGGAGGTAAGGACAGACTGCAAGGATGCAAAGTGCCACCAACAACTGGAGTCCTGGGGAGAGAGGAAGGAGCAGAGATGACATCACAGGAAATGATGCTAGTGATAAAATGTGCTTCTGATTTAGTATAGACACAGCCCGTGTGGTCCATTGTGCTCCTTACCTATACTACCTGAACTGTGTAGTGTCTGGGCCTTCCTCCACAACTTTTACTACTATGTTTTTACTAATAAAGGTATTCTCTTAATCCTGAACCTTCATTGATTTCTTCAAAAGACATTTTGAACCTGACTATTGGGTGAGGGTTGCTAGGGCACCCTCCTCTTCTCCCTCTTTTTCTCTCTAACCCTCAGTGTCTTCTGTTTTCTCTGGGCACAATCAGCATTTTTTTCTACATGTTGTAGCAAAGAAAGAATCATTTCTGTTTTAGTCTGTTTCGTGTTGCTATAACAGAATTACCCGAGACTGGGTAATTTATAAAGAACAGAGGTTTATTAGGCTTATGATTCTGGGACAGCTGCATCTGGCATGGGCCTCAGGCTGCTTCTACTCATGGTGGAAAGTGGCAGGCAACTGGCAGGTACAAGCAGATCATATGGCGACAGGAAGCAAGAGAGAGAGAGGAGGTGCCACGGTCTTTTTAAGCAACAAGCTCTCACAGGAACTAATAGAGTGAGAACTCACTCATTAATCCCCCCTCCCCCAGGGAGAGCATTAATCCACTCATGAGGGATCTGCCCCCATGACTCAATCAGTTTCCAACACTGCCACATTGGAGATCAAATTTCCATGAGTTTTGGAGGGGAGAACACATCCAAACTCCATCAATTTCCAACCTTCTTTGTTGAGAACAATTCCAACTCATTTTTAGTCCAAATGGAAAATACACTCTTCCCTTGAATCCCAAACTCTGTGGCACCAAGTGTGTCCTTATTGCTCCAGGCAGCAATAGCAGCTGTTCTTTCATACTTCATGTCTAATGTCACTTGAGTTGCATAATTTTTAACAAAAAAGTGATGAAATAATATTGTTTGGTAGAAAATGTAAAGAATTACATTAAAAACCATAGAAAATTAACTGAGAAAACTATCAAAGAAATTTTGATAGTGTTTAGATACAATATAAATAGAAAATAAATATAAATATAAAACCCAGTAATTTTCTAGCAATATAAAATTCACAAATATAATGGAGACTGCAACAGTCTCACATATAGACATGCATATATGTGCATATATATATGCATATATGTATTGCATATATGTATTCCATAATATTTGCAAATTGTCATAGGGTTAAAGGGAGAAATTCTGAGAATTTTATTGTGGTATAATGGATTTATAATAAACTGCTCATATATAAAGTGACTGATCAGTTTTGAGCTATATGTTCACCTGTGGAACTATTACCATCACCTATGAAATCACATCACAACCATCAGTTCCAGAATGTTCTCAGCCTCTGTACAATCTATCTTTAACATCTTCAGAAAACTACTGACTTACTTTTTGTCATTATAGATTAATTTCCATATTTTTGAGTTTTGTATAAGTGGAAACATACATGATGTGTTCTTCTTTGCCTGGATTCACTTACTTAGCATAACTATTTTGAGATTTATCCATGTTTTTGTACATATCAGTAGTTTATATTTTATTGCTAAGTGGTCTTTCATTGTATGGACATGCCACAGTTTGTTTATCCATTCACCTGTTTGTTGATAGACATGTGGGTTATTTCCAGGTTTTGGCTGTTACAGCTAAAGTTTCCATAAATATTTGTGTACCAAGTCTTTGTGTGGACATATGTTTTCATTTCTGTTGGGTAAATGCATTGGGTAGAATGGCTAGATTATATGGTAGGTGTTTTAAGTTTTTAAAAATCACCACACTGTTTTCTAACATTTGGAAATTACAATTTCCAACTGTTTTCTAAAAATCATACAATTTTCTATTCTCATTAGCAATATATGAGAGTTCCAGTTGCTCCACATTCCCATCAACACTTGGTCTGGTCAGGCTGAGAATTTTTGTCATTCTAATGAGTATGTAGTAATATCTCATTTATGTTTCCCTGGTGATTAATAATGCTGAGCGTCATTTTATGTATTTGTGGCCCATTCATATATCTTCTTTTTGATGTATCAGCTCAAATCTTGTGACTTTTTCAGGGAATTGTCTTATTATTGAGTTTTAGCAGTTCTTTTTATTTTCTTGATAGTCCTTCCAGATACGTTCTTTGCAAATATTTTCTCCCAATGTGGCTTGCCTTTTTTTAAATGGTGTTTTCAAAAGAGCAATATCTTTTAATTTTTGATGGAGCTCAATTTATCATTTTTTTTCTGTTTTGTCCTCCTTGTGATCTAAAAGTAATCAAGATTTTCTCCTGTATTTTCCTCCATATGTTTTTTTGCTACTCAGCTCTTCCTTCTCATCCCTTGTAGTGACCTTTCTTTATGTCACTACATAAAGACTCTTTCCATTTCAATTTAAATTTTGTGTGTGGTGTGAGCTAAATGTCAATGTTAATTTTTTTCAGTCTTTTAAATCTGATTTTATTTTAGACACTCATTTCTTTCTCCTTTCTGAAAATTAATTGACCGTATATATGTGGGCCTGTTTTCAAACTCTTTTCTCTTCCAGTGATTTATAAGTTTCCCCTTTCAGTAACTGCAGACAGTCTTGCTTATTGAAGTCTTATAGTTAATTTTGAAATTGAGTAGTATTAGTTCAACTTTGCTCCTTTTATCAGAATCATTTTGGCTATTCCAGATCTTTTGCATTTCTGTATAACTTTTAGATCCAGGTTGTCGACTAAATGGAAAAAAAAAAGACTCTTGAAATTTTGATTGTGAGTGTATTGAATCTATTTGGAGAGAATTTCATTATAACATTATTGAGTTTTGGAATTCATGAGGATAATAATCTATCCATTTATAGATATGGTTATTCTTCAGTATCTCTTAACAATAGTTTATATTTGGATTTTATGCTTCAGTGTAACAGGCTTAATTTTTGTTGGTCTGCTTTTGAGGAGGACAGTCTCTGAAACACGATAAACCCATCATGGTAATAAGTGCCACTTTATGACATCTCCTGTGATCTATCGTAAAGCCTCCTTTCCACGTGAGCATTTAACCTTGTTATCTCTGTCTGTACAAGCAAGTATGTCTCTTTTTTCTATACTTTTAAGAAAAATTAATTGTTACTAGCAATGTTGAATAAAGAATTCTACAAAACATACTAAGAAATATGAGAGAATTCCCAAAGAGAGAAAAATATGTTATTCTCAAATTAACTTATGTTTCTGAATTTTCTTGGCACTTAGAAATGGAAAAAAAAAATGTGGAATAAACATTTTCCATAGGGTGTGAACAAATAAGAACTTTTGGAAATTTAAAGTATTGACCTGGGAATGGATTCTTCAGATATTTAATGCTTTGTAATGCTATATAATCTAAACTATAAAAATGACAGTAAACTAAATGAAAATGATAAAATAAATGAACCAGAAGCCAACCCTCTTGTAAAAATGATTATTATATAATTAATGAAACCTCATAAATTAGTGAGAGGTGAATCATTTAATGACTCATACTGAGACTGCTGATTAATCAATAACAATTATTAAATGATTGATCAATACACATTTTTTCCCCCAAACTCAATTACACCAGTAACTTCCTGGCTATCTTTGAGTGATGCTCCCACATAGAAGTACATTTGGAAATCCACCAATGGTACAGATTTGTCCATCAACATCAAATCAAAGTTATGTTCATGTCAGCAGAATACTCACACAGAAAGAGCTGTCAGGTTGTTAATAGAAAAAGCACTGACTCTCAATATATTAAGTGAAACAAGTCAGGCACAGAAAGAGAAATACCACATGTTCTCACTTATTAGTGGGAGCTAAAAATTAATATATAAATTCACACACACACACACACACACACACACAAAAAAAAAAAAAAACGGGGTGGGGGAAGAAGATATAACAATCACAATTACTTGAAGTTGATACGACAAGCAAACAGAAAGGACATTGTTAGGGGGGGAAGGGGGGAGGGAGAAGGGAGGGAGGTTTTGGTGATGGGGAGCAATAATCAGCCACAATGTATATCGACAAAATAAAATTTAAAAAAAAAAAAGAAAAAGCACTGACTAATTTACAAAAGTGTTCAGTTGAAAGATAATGGAAAAGCAAACTGCCAATGTTAAGAGCAGTATGAAGATGAAGTTTGGAGCATGATACCTAGAAGTTTCCATCAGGGAAAAAAAAATCTTTGGAGCTTTTTGTATAGAGGGCAAGAAAGACAGACACAAGCTGAAGGGTGGCAGACCGTGGAGCAAGGTATTTTGACTGAGTAATTACTTTTAGTCATCTTTAAATGGAATGATTTTCATTGTGTATGTGCAACCTGTCATAAAATGAATAAAATCCAGAAAGGACAAAAGAGAAAGGAATGGGCTCAACTGCAGTGCCAGAGGTGAGAATGGGCTAAAACATCATGCTGCTGCTGCTGGTCTGGAGCTCTGAAGCTTGCACAATAGTCGTCATGGATGGGGCTTAAAATAAATCTTTAGGGAAATCTTGGGATAAGTCTTTCCTAAGTCACCATTTCCTTACCGTGATAAATTGCCCCTCAAAGTCAAATATGACTAGGAAAAATGGCAGAAATAAGAAGCTTCCATCGGACAATTATAAAGTGTATGGGGTGGGAGAGAAAAAAGAGGTAGTAGAATGGGTAGAAGTATGTGTATGCATTTGGGGAAGAGAAGTGTAACTTGACCTTACTCTTCCCCATACATCCAAATGGGCACAATCAGGCACTCACTGTAGCTGCTGCTCTGGTATTTGGTGTATAGGAACCACCTCCTCCATAGTGTTCTCCAGCTGAGCATATGGAATGTCAAAATATATCATTAGCATGACTAATTCTATCGCAGCTCTTGCCAGCTAGTTAAAAAAAAAAATTGGTCCAACTAATTAACTGATTTAATTTACCATTTGCCAAGCAATCAATTGCTGTTCTTCTGCTTGAATCCGAATCAGCCGTGACTTCAGAGCGCTGGAGTAGAGCCCATGCTTGGCCTTCTCCTTGACACCAAGTTTCCTGCTATTCAGTAATTTTTACTATTTATTTTCTATTATAAAAACAATACCTTCTTATTAAAGAAAAGTTTTTCAACACAGAAAATAAAAAGATTAAACATCACAGTTCTATTATTTAAAGCTACATAATTACTCACACTTTGTGTTTTCCTGAGAATACTTTTGAAAAAGAATGTCTTTGCATATTTATGCTTAACTATATAATTTATATTCTTCACTTAATAATGTACTACATATTTTTTAAATGTCATCTTAACAATTGTATCATATTCCTTCTAGCTGCTGGCATCATTAACAATTGGTTCACTGAATCATACTCTATTTTATGGCACTAGATTGTCCTACTGTAATTTACACAGTGCTAAAAGTCATTGTATATGGCTCTTGTACAGTTGAGATTATTTTCTTAGGACTGATTTCAAGAAGTAGATTATTTTCTACTCAGTAGTTGCTGTCTACGAATCATTCTAAAACATGTCCTACACCTTAGGAATTACTGCATTACTAGGTATAAAGATTTTTAGAGCTTTTAAGGTGATAAAATATGTCCTCACCCCAAAGCCAGCCAGTTCTTAATAAACATTAAAAGATTTCCATTATAGTAAGCAATAAAGCAAATATGCATGCCCATTAATATCACTATTATTTAACAATGTTCTGAAGGTAGTTCCTTACATAATTGGACTAAAGGAATACATTTCAAATATACAAATTGGAAAAGAGAAGTAAAACATAATTATCGTCTAACGATATGACCATATGCTTGCAAAATCCATGCTGAAAAAACACCTAATAAGAAAATTTAGTAGTATAGCTAGTCATGAATTAATATTCAGATATCAGTGAAAAGATAAAATTCTTGGAAATATACTTTACAATACACGTGTGAAAGGAACGTAAGCAGTTTGTAAAACAAAACTACAAAAAAATCCCAACAAACAAACCCCAAACCAAAAAGAAAACAAAACATCATCCGTATGGTAAAATAAATTCTGGTGCATTGCTGAGGGAAAGGTAAGTTGTCACAATTCTTTGTGAAAGCAATTTGGTGAATGACTAATGTGGTAGATTGACTGGGGCAATTGTCCTAACTGTTGACCTCTGTCCACGTCATTTGCAATGGGACTTTGCAGTTTTTCCTGCTGGTGAAGCGGGCTCCCCCACCCTTGAATCTGGGCTTTCTCTGGCCAACACAAGGCTTTGTGATTCAGTATAAACTATTATGCTGTCGAGTTCAATTTATTTTCCTGTGACAAAGATGCTTAGTCTTATTTTTGTCTTATTAAATTATTCTTTCTGTTTTAGAAACTTGTGCACAGTATGGCCTGTTTATTTGGTTTCCTTTTGCGTTTGTGTTTTTTTTTAATTCAAGAAATTATTATTACAACTGTAACTTTATATAAGAGCTTTAATTCTTTAAGATGATATTTATTCACTCTTTCATGGAAACAATGATAAAATTAGGGTATTTTCTTTTTTCCCTTCCTTTCCAATTCACTACCCATCTTTTAGTTGCTTATATCACCTTTCCTAGTGTTTACCTTTGTGCTTTCGAATGTTTTGCTTCTTTGACTTGGTTTATTAATTTTAAATAATATGTACTCATTCTTAGCTATTAAAGTAAGAAAACCAACATGCATACGTTGCCTCTCACCTTCTGTCCTTCTCACCTTTGCTGGTGTTCATTATATCTATCATTGCCTGGGTTTATAATACATGTTTTGTGTTTTATAACCAACCATTTATTGTTGTTTGTTGTACTGTAATTAATCCTTTTTAAGTTTTGTTTGGCCTTGATCTTACTTAAATTGTTTCAGTGCTTTCAACCTTGCATTTTAGAGTTAGTTCTATAATTCCCTCGATAGGCTGAATTTCATCATTCTCCAGTAGCTTTATTTTTCTTTTTTTCAAAAAAGGCTCATGAAAAACACATCCATTAAATTTTTGAATCTACTAAACCAGTTAGTATAAACTTATGAGTTAACAATCCCTTTCCTTGGGTACTTTTAGGCATTGCTAGGTAGTCTTCCAACTTGGAATTTTGCTGTGAACTCGATGCCAGCCTGGTTTTCTTCTTCTATTAGAGGAAAAGTCACCATGTCTTTTGGTCTGACAACACAGTTTGTTTTTGCTCCCCCTAACCTTGAAGTTTACTACAATACTAAACTGTCTGTGTATTCTGCTACTGGTCAATTTGTTTTCCCTGTGCCAGCATGCTATTTCAAGTATTTTGTTTCTGGATATAATTTTTTTCCTGAACGATATCATCAAATACATTTTGTGCTGTAGTAATTTAGTTTTATTCTCTGAGATTTTCTATTTTTACAGAGCATTCCCTTTCCCATACATTATAGTTTTCATTTTATCCAGATTTTTTCTCCAATTTATAATGCGTGTGTTCACTTATTCCATAAATATTATTGAATGCCCATATGTGGTGCATGCTCTGGAGACTGAATGTGCATACAACAGTGCTAACCTCATGATCAAGTAGAGCTTGGAATTTAGCGATGCTACCAGCCTGACCTAGAGCCAGAGCCAGGTGAGCTCTGGGTCATCTGAGAGCCTCTGACTCGCAGCTCTTCTTCCATCAGCATTCTCCCATGACATCCCAGGCCATAGTTCTCTCTTCTAACTTTGCTCTTGCCTGGCCTCCCTTTGGTGGGACTTATTCTAAAGGAACTCAAGTACACTTGATTGAGACTCTGATGAGCAAGTTACTTTCCTTGGAGCACTTTGTCCTGCTCTGAAACAAATCTAAAACCATCACTTGCTGGCACCAAGACCGAGTTGGCTAAATCCTTAGAGTTCAATGTCCATGGCCCAGCTTTTTTTGCCTTCATTAACATCTGAAACAAAATTGTCTTTCCCTAAAAGTTTTCTGAATTCTATTCAATGAAGCACTTTCTAACCAGTTTTCTTGTTATCTTTCCAGTGTCACATCATGTACTTGATTTTGTCATGCTTGCATCCCAAGCCTCCTGCCCGAGTCTCTCTCTCTTGCACACACGCACACACACACATACACATATACACAGATGCCTCTGCACATTCCCATACCCTGGCACAGCAAGCAGGGTCCAGGGAGAAAATAGATAATAAAAGGGGAATTGAGCATTTAATGAGGGGGCTATTTGCAGAGTACAGGCAGAGTTAAAAGAATCAACAAGAAATGAGGAAATGCCTAGGGACTAGCAAAAGTCAGAAGCTTCCTTCCCTTAGGCCTGAAGAGGCAACTGGAAGAAATGGTTACCAGAACATGGTGGAAGCTACAGCCATTGCAGTGGAGACTGCTTAACAGGAGCTGTGACCGTAGATAGAGAACTGCAGCCACGGCCAAGTCAGAGCAGGCAGGGGCATGGTGGGAACATAATTCCCCTGACTTCTCTCTCTCCTCGCTGTCTGCTATGTGCTGATGCCTCCCAACCAGAAGGCAGAGAGTAGGAGGTAATAAGACAGTCCTGTGAGCACAAAGCAGGGTAGAAACAGGTGGAGAATGGGCTGGAATAAGCAACAAATAAAAAAATGCACACTTCATTTAAAACCAGTAAAAACAGATGGAAGATTTGTATACATATGCACACAAGCAATATACACACAAAAATAAACCTTTCAGCAGGGATTTGGATGCAGAAAGCTCTTCATTCTTATCCTGATTCTAATGTGCTGACTCCTGACCACTGGCAAGCTAGTCCTCTGTTCCTATATTCACTACAATAGAAAAATAATACCTATCTCATGGTGTGGTTGCAATTAATAAATGAAAGTGAAATATATAAAGATCCTAGCTCAGTAGCAGCCAAACGATAATTACCACTGGGTGATTAGATATGCAGATTATGGGCTGAGGAGAAGTGTGTACACACAGGTGCACAGAATGAGAGAAGAGAGAGAAAAAGTAGGGGTGCTACAAAGGCTCTAGAGGATGGTGTTATTCTGTAAAACAATGGCATTAGAGTTGGTTTCAGGGTGAGTTCCCATCAATGGAATTAATATTTCCTTTCTGTAGTCATTCAAGTCCTTTTATTGCACTAATCCCCCCCACCACAGACATATCTTATACAAGTCTGTGTGTGTTTCTGTGCTTGTGTGCATATGAGTGAGTTCTTTTATAATCTACATAGAAGTGTACAAGGTATGTCTCCACTTGCATAATCACACAGTGATGTTTCATTGCTGGGGAAAGAAAATGTAGACATCAGTATGGCAAATCTGATTCCATATAGAAATATTATGGTATATGTCACTTTTATGTTTAAATATGGTTGGGGTTTCAAACAGCAGTCAAAGCACTGGTGCATTTCATAGCATTCCACAGTGTGAACACTGAAAAGATAAATAATTTTTATTAGAAAAGAACTTTTATACTTAGACACTAAGTTATGACAGTACAGATGGAATGATTGCTATTCAGGAGGAGTAAAACAATAGAAAGAATTTAAATGATCTGGAAAAATTAGAATTGATCGAATGAGTACAGAATAGAGCAATTCTGAAGATGCAGGCTGTGGTATTATAAAAAATATCAAATTCTTAAATCAGATTTATAACAGAAGCAGTAAATGACATACACCTCTGTGTGTGTGTGTGTGTGTGTGTGAGAGAGAGAGAGATGGAAGCAGTGAGGGACAAGAAGACTATACAGATAGTGAGAAAGACACTGAGAAAGAGATGAAGTCATTGAGAACAGACAGAGACAGAGAGAGAGAAGAATAAAGGAGAGAATATGCAGCTATTGAGAGACACAGCACAGATGAAGAATGAGATAGAGAGTGGTGTGATGTCTACCGTGGAATTTAAGAAATAAGAATGGTGGAGTTGATTTCTCGAGGAAGCAACCAGATGACAGCCTGATACTAATTTCTTCACACTCCTGGGCCTGATCCTGATTTTGTCACACTCCTGGAGCTAAATTTGGGACTCAAAATTTTAAACTTGGGTGTCTATGGGCCTCGGCATAGTTTGTGACCATTATGAAATTATATGTTTTGTGTGTGTGTGTGTGTGTGTGTGTGTGTGTGTGTGTGTGTGTGTGTGTATGTGTGAATAACTTCAGGTATCTGATAGGAACAGGATCCAGAGCTTTCATCAGATTCTCAAAGGATCCATGATCATGAATAAGTTAAGCTATGAGCAAGAGGTTTAACTTAGCACCACCACGTCTCCATTGTGATGAATGGAAATCCTGGCAATGCACCCAGAGGTAGTCTTCTGTGCCCGTGGATAACCACTCATGTCATGCTAGGTGATAAAGTCAATGAAAGTGTGTGTGTGTGTAGAACTTCTGGGAGGAAGGACTTTGATTTGGTTTGGAGAGCTGTGTATGGGGCAACGGGTGAGGAGTAGGAATCGTACTTTTGACTCCATGGTACTAGTGTGTAGAAGGAGGCCCATACTACAGGGGTTTGGGCTGTGCAGAGGAATCAAAGTCAGTATGGGGTCATCTGTGAAGACATCAGAGTGACATTTCACTTGTGTATACACACTCAGAATCTTCAATTTAGAAAGGATAACAAAGCTCTGGTCCTGCTGTCTTTGAAGAATGAAATAAGACCAATGAATTTTTGAATTTGGAGACTCATGTGCCTACTGTTTATAAAGGCTGGGAAGACACAGAGAGAAATAGCTTTCAGTGGTTTTGTTGTTTGAACTGAGACATAAGTGTTGAGCTAGAAGCAACCTCATGATGATCTGTACAACAGGCAATCCAGGCAGAGGTCGTGGTAAAATTGACACCCTGAGATGAGTTTAGTGTGGTAGAGACACAGGAAGGAAGATTGCTTGGAGCATTCAGAAGGAGGTGGGGAGTGATGAGGTTGAAGTTGGAGAGGGGACAGATCATAGAGGGCTTTGGAGGCCGCGGTGAAAGGCCTCAGAAGCCATGGAGGGTTTTAAGCTAGACACTGACATGATCTGATTTCCTTATTGGGAGAATGTCTCCGGCTGCTGCATAGTGAATGGATTGCAACAGGGAAAAACACCTGAGGCATATTGCAATAATCCAGAGAACTCGTGTGGGAAGGAAGCAGTAGAGATGATGAAGTGACTGGATTTAGGATATAGTCAGTGACAGCTTAAATCTCATTATTAGTTACTGTTACCATTAGGCTACAGGAATATGCAAATTATGAAAATGTGAAGCAGAAGAATATGACTCTCTCTTTATTATTATCTAATTATATTAAGATTCTTATATTGATATTTAATTATACAAAAGAGCAGGGATCAGCAAACTATAGCCCGTGGGCCAAATGAAGCCTGCTGCTTATTCTGTAAATAAAGCTTTTGAAACACGGCCACCCCTATTCGTTTATGTATTTCGCATGGCTGCTTTTGCATAACCACAGCGGAGCGGAGAAGGTGCAACAGAGGTCTCATAACCAGCAGAGCCTAAAACGTTTCCTATCTGGCCCTTTACAGAAAAAGAAAAGACCCTTGCTGAAGAGAATTATTTTCTATGTTTTCTTATGTAGCTTGTTACAGGAGGAATATGGAATTGAAATAATGAAATTACCTGATTCTCAGGCAGATTATTAGATCTCTAAGGATTCTGGCTTGGTGCCATTTCCTTTTTTCCCCTTCGGTAGCATATGGTTGCTTTAGGGCAGTCACTAAAATCAAAATTAATGCAAATCAACCATCACAAATATTTTGTCTTAGGCTTGGAAGAAGCCTTAGTGATCATCTGGTCTAACTTTTTTAGTTTTTTAGAGGAAAAAACTGAACTCGACAGTCCTTATGTCGCTAGCTCGGGGCTGCAGAGACAGTTCATGGCAAAGGGAAGCCTGACATGCCTGCTTCTGGTCTCACAGTTCAATGCTCTTTCCTCTATATCACATGGAATTGCTTAAAAATGGACACGGAAAGCCCTGATTACCAAAGATACAAATTGATGGAGATTTCCTTTAAAAGTCATGGTTTTTTGGTTTTGTTCATTCGTTTGTTTTGTTTTTTTTAATATGAAATTGAAAGTGCCAAAAGTTTATTTCTTTTGAAATAGGTTGTTTTTCATTGTATAAAATGATGCAGTTTATTCTATTTTAAAAATTTATATTACAGAAAATTTCAAATATGTATAAATAGATAATGCAACTGGGTGGCTGTGTACCTGCCACCCAGCTTCCACAATTAACACCTGACTCATCTTGTTTCATCTTTTGCCTCCCCAACTACCCCACCACCTGGATTATTTTAAAGGAAATGCCAGCTATTCCATCATTTAATCTGTAAACATTTTAGTATTTACCTCTAAAAGATAAGAATGTTTAAAGAATTATTATTACTCTAAATAACAAGCTAACAATAATGCTTTACGATCACAAATACCCAGTCAGTGTTCAAATATCTCCAGTTGCCTCGTGAATGTTTAAAGTTAATATGTAGAGTCCCCACTGGTTGTTATTAAACAAACCTGGACATTTGTCCTTGGAGTTCCCCATATTCTGAATTTTACAATCACATCCCTAGAGTGAAAAGATTTAAATAGTGATTCCCTAATTAATGTAAATAATGTTTGACTTCAAATAATGTAACAGAGTTTTTTGATAACATTTATTGTTTAAAACATGTTCTGTAGCTTGTATATACGCAACACACACAAACTCTCTCTTTATCAGCCACGTCAGGTCATGCCACTCCTATTTTGGAAACCTTTCAGTGTTTTCCCATCTCATTCAGAGTAAATGCTACCTCCTGCCTCTGGTCCCAAGACCCTACATGATTTAACCTTAAACTAGTTCTCTAGCCTTTTTCTGTTACTTCCGTTTTCACTTGTTGGGCTCCAGCCAACTGATTCCCATTTCTGTTCCTCTAAAACCATAGTTACTCTACTTTCTCAGGAGCTTGACACTGGTGGTTCTTTTTTCCTGGAAAGTTGATCTGTCAGATGCCCCCATGACTCATTCTGTTTTCTCTCAGAAATTCCCGTGACTCATCCCCTCATCTCCTTCAGGACTTAGTCACAAGTTACCTTCTCAGTGAGGCTTTTCCATAATCTCATCTCTGCCCAGCACTCTCTATTCCCTTTCTCCACATTTTTTTTTCTCCATAGCACTTATCTCATCTGACACATTATAAATTTTACCTAGTGAGTTGATTGCTGAGATCTCTGCACTAGAATGTAGGCTCAATGAAGACAGAAATTTTGTATGTTTTGCCCATTTCTGTATCCCTAGTGGCTAGGACAATGCCTACTTCTAGCAGGCATTCACTAAATATTTGTTAATTATATTACTGTCTGCTTCATTTTGGAGCATAATCCAAATATACCTTCTCCCACCTTCCTTTCCTGTAGTATCTCCTGTGTGTGGTGCTTCTCAGGGGGTCTCAGTTAGGGTTTCATGGTGAGGCAGGAGGAGGTGAAATCAATAGCAGGCTAAAGAATTATCTTTTCCATTTCTATATATAAAAAACTGAGGTTCATAGGGCATGAATTCAGGCTTTCAGATCTTTTACCCTAGTACCCTTAGTTTGTTGTTCATTGTCAGTCTCTGTACTGCTATTGGTTGAAACTGGATCTCTATGGATATTTCTCTTACCTTTCTGGTTCCTTTAATGTGAATAAATTCTCTTCAAACTTGAGACTGTGGCTGATAATCACAGAGGATGTCAACCTAATGCATAAGAACATGTTTTATTGACTGTTTCTTCATAGTACAGGAATTCCAAAGACATGTACCATGTACCATGTACCATGTACATGTACTATGTGGCACTGAATGAATATTGATTAGACTGATGAAAAAAAATTATAAATATGAAATACTTAAAAAGAATTAAACTAGCAACTTCATATCAGACAGAGAATAGGGTATTCATTGCTCATGATTAAATTTTAAAAGAAGTTTTAGGCAGAAAAATATAGAGGGAAAAAGACTTTCAAACTGATTCTTTGAAGCATATTGGGCATTCACTAATTCATTTGCTCATTTATTCAACAAATACTTGTTGAGAGCCTACTATGTGCCAAGCAGTACTTATGGTGCCAATAGTATAAGATGGGTTAAGCATATTCCCCATTTTCAAGGAATTCTACCTAGTTGGAGAAGCAAACAACTAGATCAACAATTATAATGTAAAATGATAAATACTATAATAGAGATACATACAGGATGTTTTTGTAGCTAGACAAGGAACACCAACTCAGTTTAAAATAGGATAGTCAGGGAGGTGATTCTTAAGCTCACCTTAGGAGTGGAACCCAAGAGCAGGTGGAAACAAGACAAAACATGAAACTGTTCTTCAAGCCTAGGAAGCAGTAGGTACAAAGCTCAGATGTGCCTTCTGAGAACAGTGACTATTTTGGCTGGAACATAGATTAGTTATTGAGCCATGTTTTGAGATGAGGGTTGAAAGGAGAGAAGACTTCATAGAAGGCTTTGCACGTCATTCTAGGGGCTTTTGTTTTTATTACCAAGCCACGGGCCACCTTTAGGGATTTTAGTGGTAGGGATGAGTGAAGGAAGAGAGATGTCATAACCATAGGGATTGGAGCACATGAGAGTAGAAGCTGGGAGTAAGGACTGAATGAATGTGGCAGTGAATATAGGAAAGTAATTTTAGAGGCACATTTTGTAGCACTGATGATTAATTAAATGTCGGGTTTGGCAAGCAAAGAGAGAAAGGAAATGATAACGGGCAAGTGATGTCTAAAGAGATCCAGAGAAGGATGGGAGTTAAAACAAAAGAGCAGTTTTAAGAAGGAAATGGTTACCTATGACAAAAGTGACGAAGAGGTCAATTAGACTAAGAATCACCTGTGGATTTAACAATTAGGAATTAAGTTGTGGTCTTTGTCGGAGTAGCTTCAGAGGAATGGTTAGAATACAGGCCAGTTTTTCAGCACTATGAATGAGGAATGGACCCAAATTATGGGAGCCTGCAGGTGTACAATTTGGGGGGTCCTTTGTAAGACAGAGAATATGCAGTTATGAATTCAAAGCTGTGCATAAGGCCTTGGAAGGGGTTCACACAGGGAAGGGCCCTGACGTACATCTTCATTTGCTTTTTAACACATCCACTTTGGGGCTGGAGAATGGATGGGTGGGTGGTTATGAAGCAGCGGGAGTTGGTGACTCCTTTAAGGACATTGGCTTTGAAAGAAAGAAGAGTCATTGAAAAGTCACTGTGTGGAGGTCGAGAACAGAGGGCATAAGAGGAGTGTGTGTGTGTGTGTGTGTGTGCGCACGTGTGTTTATGGAGTGACATAAGCAAGGGCATGCTGGTGACAACCTGAGGTGATGGAGAGGGAGACATGCAAGAGAGACATAAGAGAGATTATAGGAGGCAGAACAAAGCTCCTGGGGAGTGTGGGGATAGAATGAAGAGGAAAAGAGGACAAAGGGAGGACATGAAATTCAGGGGGTGACATGAATTCTTGGAAGGAGACTCTGAATGTGTAACCACAGAGGTAGAGACAGTGACAATGTCAAGAGGACAGTGTTGCAGAATCTCGGGGAGAAAATTCATGGATGTCTTGACAATACAGTTCCCAGAAGGGAGTGCTGACTGGCGGTAAGTGTGGCTGGGTGGTCCTAGATGAAGACTCCACGTAGTCCACACTATTTGACAGCCAGAGGCCATCACTAACTTTTATCCAGGACTTTTCAGTGGAGTGATGGGGATAGAAACCCGACGTTGTTGGGCCGAAACTTGAAGAGGAGATGTAAAGCACAGCAGGGAGTAAGGCCTAGAAATCGAATGCGTTTGTGAGCGGGAGGAAGGAGGCAGCCAGGGGAGTTAGGATTTTGTCCTTTCTTTAGATGCAGTGAGTGGTAAGATGGGACATGCTTCTGTGACGAGGGACTCAAATCAGGAGAGAGGGAGCGAGGGGACAGGGAAATGTATCAAGGAAAAGAAAGCCTTGGACAAAAGAAATTACTGCCCTTTTTCTGAACTGAATGGCAATATGCACCAGCAAAGAGTTCAAATAGTATGCAAAGAATACAGTCTGTAAAAATCTCCTTAACTGGACTTCCTAAAAGTAAGTACTGTTAAAACTTCTGTTTGCTTTCATATTTACAGATTTTTAAAAATTATGAATACAAGGACACATACATACATACAGAAAAACAGGTATTTCTATTAAGTACAAATATACCTACATAGATACTTTTTTCTTTTTAAAGAATAAACTTGACATCCGGTATATTACTTAATGTTTTCACTTAAAATAGTAGATTGATGTTGCTATTAGTAGTTAGAGATCTACTCATTCTTTCTAGTGATGCTTTGTGGTCTGTTTTCGACATCTCATTATTTGTTTACTCCCCTATTGATGAACATAATTGTTTTCAGTTTACTGCTATTAAAAGCAAGGCTACAATCAACATCTTTGCATAGTTGTATTAGTATTTGTATATAATTTATTGCTTAAAGCAGATTGCCTGGTGAAAATGTATGCAAATCTATATTGTTAGCAGATATTTCCAAATTTCCTCCTCAAGATGTTATTATGCTTATTTATACTCCTGCTCACAATGTATTGAGTGCTTGGAAAATTGTGGTTTGATATTAAAGTTAACTCAATAAAGAACTGGAGTGATCACACTCTGAAGTCTTCTGAATTAGTCAGAAATCCTTTGTGGAAGTGCCTCAAATACACTAGTGTCTTATCTTCCTCCAATTGAAACTTTTACTGAAGAAGCTGAATTCAGCAGTAAATAAATTACTTTGCATTGAACTTTGTTATTTGCTTTGTTGATTATTTATTTTGTAACATATGTGAGCATGTTGGCCACCTTACAGCTTAAGTATGTGGGTTGTTGAAACTTTAGAGGTAGAAGGGATTTAGAGAACATTTAGATCAGCCTCCTAAAGGAAACCTATGGTCCTTCATACCCGCCCAGTAGTTTTCCCCACAGCTGCTTTTTTCTGATGTTGACTTTACTTGGGGTGCCTCCCTCTGCTGCTTATCCCGTCTCCCTTGTTCTGTGGCACGTAGTCTCACACAGTGTATTTACCTGAGTCTGCCTTGCATGATAAAAGATTGTTTCTGCATTATAAAAGATTGTTTCTTGTTTTCCTGAACCTCAAGCTGTTAAGATTTTTCTGAGCAAGACCATGTCTTATTTATCATTGAGTCTCAAATTCCTATGTCCAGTAAATACACATTATGACTTGCCTAAATGTTTTTGAATTCTCTCATGAGTTAAAGAATCTAGGCATTATCATAATGGAGTCTAACATCACAAAATAAAGAGATTCAGCCATTAAGTGCCTTGTAATGAAGGTACATACTCCACTTCTAAGGTATTCTTATAAAAAAACAAAAAGTAACCTGAATCTAATCAAGCCTCTAGGTAGAACTATCAATATACATAGAAACCAAGGAACATGCTAAATAATAGGGGTGAAATCAGCAAAATATAGACTGGACCAAATACACAGGACAAATGGCCAAATTTTTTCAACAAATAAATTATAATTAAAAAAAACAACAAAGAGGAGAACTTGTACATTCTAGAAGACTTAAGAGATGCAATATGCTTTGACTGTGATTTGGGCAAATACATCGTAGAATGAATACATTATAAAAAATGTTGAGACAGTTGGGGAAATTTGAAGACTAATTGGATATTTCATGTTACTAAGGAATTATTGCTGATTTTTTGATACTATTATGGTGGTTTTATGTTTAAAACAGAGTATGGCTCCATCATCCTCAGAGTGATTGATCTCTTAGGAGGCTTTTAAGACCTTCAGCACATAAGTGTTAGCTGCCTCTTGGATGGTCTCAGGCATTTCTGAATATTGGGTTCTCTACTAGGAGGGACCATTGCTACACCATCAGACTATCTTTGAACCACATTTTCCTATGTCGTAGGCCTTGTACATTCTCCACCTGCAATTCTATGAATTCAGGGAACCACTGATTAGAGTTTGCTCTATTTTTTAAATTATGCACTGGTAAAAAGGCCTAGTTAAAGTCAAATGGAAAAGTAGGTCTTCAGGGAATACCTCTCAAATATCAAATATATTTGTGTGACATGCAGTTTCCTTGGTAACTCACAAAATAGGGAGCCGGAAAGGCTGTGAGCCTGTTCCCACAGTGATGAAGGATGGTGGTTGTGGGAGTTTACGGTTTCTTTTGCATATGGTTGAAATACACAGAAGAGTTGCTTCTAGCCTCATTTAGTACCTACCTGTGCCATGCAAAGGGAATAATAATTAGGAGATAAGTGGTATGACTTACATTAATATTCACGAGTCAGACATTTTCTAGAGTCTTCTTTTGGGTTCCATTAGATTAGATATGTGTAGACATTTTAAGGATTCACTAATGGAGCAACCAAAATATTTAGTTTAGAAAATAATATTCTGTGTGAAAAAGCTATTGGGATGGGGATTATTTATCTTACAAAAAAAAAATGAATGCAGATTTTCTCAATGTCTGAAGACGATTTGGTTGTTTATAATTATGTGGTAGAATCGAAATGTTATATACCTTAAGGTGTCATGGTAGTTAGGGTCACATAATCTATATTATATATACACACACATATATATGGAAGTAGTATAGATAATAAAAAGATAAAAAAAAAGGCAAGGATTTCTGAAACCTAAAGAACCATAGAAAACTCATAACATACGGATTAACTAAGAATGATAAATTCAGAATTGGTATCTTGAAGATTTTCTTTGAAATCTCTAGGTTTCTTTATGACCTAAGTAAAGAAGTTTTAGCTCATCCCTTACCTGATGAAGTAAACATCCCAATGATCCTGCACATTTTGGATTATATAAGAGTTGGTTATGTCTGTTTTATGTGGGAATAAAGATTGAGAATGAATCTTTTGCTCAGGAAATTGACTAGAACTAGCTCGGGGGCCTGTTCTTGCTTGTCAATCACGTTCTTGTCTTTTCAAGATAATGCATCTATTTTTTGCTTCTTAGCCCTTGGCTAATAAGTGATCACAAAATTGAAAAACAATGAAAATTATGGGTAGCAGCAAGCTTAGTGATATTAAGCATATATTGAGAAATGTTTCAACTTGCAAGGAGTAGGTATTAGGTGTTTATGTGGCAGTTTGAAAACACAGGTTATTTTGAAGGATTTGAGGTTAATTTTGAAAAAGATATTCAATGGCTGGAAAAGTGTTTTCGGTAATTTGTTAGTGAACAGTGCATCTTTTCTTTGTAAGGAGAGGGCCAATTTGAGAACTGGAGCAAAAAGAAAACTTTAAACTGGAGAATCCCATGAGGGGTAGATACGTAATGGTTTTTATGCACCAAACCTGCCTTATAAATCATTATTCATCCATGTCAGACCTGCCTCAACTGACAGGGTGACCGCAGCACTCTCAGAACTTGAGTGGTGTTTCCTATAAAACTCCCTTTTACAGGCACAGTGCTATGTCCTACTTGCCTCCGGGGCTGATGCCCACTAGGGTGTGCAGCAATTAATATGTTGTGCACTTCTGAGATTTTGTCCATCCCCTCTCTTTCCGTCCTTCCTACTCCCTCTTTCTGATTTACTTCCCTTCTTTGTTTGGCTAAATAGTTACATTAAAAAGAAGAAAAAATGAAATTAGAACTATGGAGAAAAATATTTCATGAGAACAGTGCCAGCTTTAAGGCATCCAAAACCAAAAATGATTTTCACAACTGAGGGTCACAACCAAATATGTCATGGGTATGAAGACTCCTGAAGCAATTTATTTGGATGTATTGAATCAGGGACCCTTGTGAGAGCTGTACAAATACTACTTTACTAAACATGCTACTAAACTGAGCACAACAGAAACCTCTCTTCCAGTGCCATTAAATTCCCTTATTACAAAATTGTTTTACATATGAATTGAAGGAGATCTTCTCTCAGAGAATGACAAGCAGGGGGAAATGAGACTGGACTTTGATATCATAGGTGGCTTGAATATTAAATATTTCTTTTTAAAAATGCAGATCTGCCAAGATAATAAAATCTGCCATCTTAATTTTGGGAGAAACAATATAAAACCATTATAAAGACATGAATGTTTTTGAAGAAAACTCTCTCCAGCTTGCCATAGACTGAATCTGTGTGTTTCCCCCAAATTCATATCTAACCTCTGAGGCGATGGTATTAGGAGATGAGACCTTTAGGAGGTGATTAGATCATGAGGGCAGATCCCTCATGAATGGGATTAGTGCCCTTACAGAGAGACCCAGAGACTGCACTTCATCCATGTGATGGATGAATGAATCTTATCTTAAACTTCCTGGCCTCTACAACTGTGAGAAACAGATTTCTGTTGTTTATAAGCCACCTACTGTATGGCAGTTTATTATAGCAGCCTGAAGGGACTAAGACACTACACTCATTATTTGGTTGGCATCTTTTCAGGGGAAAAAACAAAGTTTCACTGAGGGTGTTTTCAACGTAGGAGTTTTAAATTACTGCTAGTATGTGCTGATGGGAGCACATAAATGGGAGACTAATATTTTCACCCAAAACTCCAGAATAGAACAATAATAGATATTTGGGTTGAAAATTGAGAACCATAAATAACAAAGACAAGAATATGATTTCAGAATTCTTCAAAAGTTGGGGATTACTAGATCAACTATTCCTTTATTTAGGAGAACTAGGCAAGGGGTGGCCATCATTTTGGGTTAGATAGAAGTTTTAGGAAAAGGTTTCAACCTCTTCAGAGGAGAGGAGGGCGGAAAATAACTTTGCCTAAGAACAAGATGAGAAGTGAGTAGAACTAGCAAGAGAATGGTAACTTTTCACAAGGAGGGAGCCACTTGTTCAGGAACGGAATGAACTTACCAAAATAGAGAAAAATACCCAGAGTTGAGAGATCATTAAATAAGACCTGTGATCATTAAATAACTATGTGTCTACATTAAATCCTCTTAGCTGACTCTCTGCTTATTGTATAATGTGATAAAAAAAGTTATTATCTAAACATCTGATATTAGAATTGCTCTTACAGAGGGAACTGTGTTTGGTTGGAATTTTATCTAAGTGTCCTCAGAAGACATGCTGGTGCCACCAAGACTTCAGAGGAGAGGGCTGATATGATAATGGAAAGGGATTTTTATTTACTCTTCATAATGAAAAAAAAAAAAACCTGAAGGAGCAGAGGAGGGAGAAAAGTAGAGAAGAAGTCATAAGATGATGTATACTGGATGCTGTGTTGGGAAAGCTTCAGGAGAAACCTTTGATAGCAGGCTGACCAGAAAGTTCTTTTGTGGAAAGAATTTCTTCGATTCAAATATCACCTTGATCCATCAAAGAAAACACACAGTCTAAGCCAAAATAGTGCACTGGTACACAAACGCATCTTCAAAGCATGTCCCCTGCTTCTCCTTCCAACTTGATTGCTGTTCATAATATCCTCCTATGTGGAAATCTAGAGCTGCTGCAAACTCCAGCTTTTCAAAATATTCTTCTATAGATCGATATTCTTCATGTGGGTCAGTCATTGAGTGGAAATTAATGTGGGGGCTATGTTCCATGTTCAGTTTGATTGATTTGTAGAAAAAAAATTACTTATTAACTCACAACTCCAGCAAAGCTCTTTTTTCTTGAAGTGGCACTGATATATCTTTAAAAAAATGATGCCAGATATCTCATATCAGGCTGAATCTATTGCTGCTGTCTAACACATTTCCTAAATGGGATATAGCTTAATTATTTTTGGACAGTTTTATCAAACAAAACAACACATTGGATGTGGGTTACAATACTTCTTCCACCCCAATGGATTGATATCTGTGGTCAGAGAAAATCTTATATTCTCTCGAGTGTATATGCAGATGTCTATTTGAATACATGAATGCCATTTCCCAGTATTGAAAAACTTGTATGGTGGCAAAATGGTTATAAATCAGTAGAAAAAGAGCCAGGACACCTGGGTTCCAATCCTAGATTTATCAATAACTTCTTTTGTGATATTGGTAAATCAGCCTTCCGTTCTGGATATTAGTTCCCAGATTTATAAAATAAGAGGGCTGGATTTGACTCTCTGTAAGAACCTTTCTTCTCTAAATGTCTACATCTGTGATTGAATCACATGACTGTTTTGAACTCATAAAAATATTTTAAGGCTGTATTTGTACCCCCAAAAGAGTTAATGCCATTATTCAGGTAGTTCAAATCATTCAGTTTGTTTAATTTAATCCCTGGATCATTAAAGCAAATGAGTTAGAAATGATATATGAATTTGAGCTGTAAGGCAATAAGAACAATCTAATCACCTTTGAAAATAATCACTTCCTAGAGATCATCCAAAAAGATTATAAAAAATCAACTAGTTAATTATTACAATAACCATAAGGTGGCCTAAGTTTGAAAGAGAAGGTACATTTTGAAATGACAATGAGTTGGTTTTAGAATAACTCAGTCCACTCTTCTAAGAACACATATAAAGTATTCAACATCAGTAGTCCTAAGTTAAAACAAGAAATGTTTTGCCCGTCAGATTGGAAAAGCTTAAATAGAACAATAATCACTAATGCTGATGAAGGTGTAGTAAGGTAATCTTGTTCATGTACAACTGGAGAAATACAAATAGGAGCAACCAGATGCAGAATTATTTGAAAGCAAAAAAAAATGAAATAAAGTTATGGCTTGAATATTGCCACTCTCATTAGCCTCAATAGTATTTAATGCATAGCTTTAATATAAATTGGCAGAAGAGGTGGCACCCTTTACACATATATGTATAATATATATATGTGTGTATTGTATATATATTGTGTGTGTGCATGTTCATGGGGGAACTACATAAAGTTCATGGAAAATTTTGTATTATCTTTTAATTCTATTTTTCCACAAACTTTTTGAAGTACAATAATATACATATATGCATGTGTGTGTGTGTGAGTGTGTGTGTGTGTGTGTGTGTATCTCTTTATATTTATGTACTTTATATATAAGTATGGCTACACCAAGGAAAACATAAACCCTGATATTTAGTAAGCTTGGTCTCTGGCAAAGTGAGGAAGTTAAATCTGATAATCCTGCATTAAGCTCTACCAAAAGTGTTTTGAACTTTTGTTTTCTTTATGAACATCTTAATAAAACATCTGATGTATATGAGGATAGAGAGAGATGGAGAGAGAGAGAGAGAGAGAGATCATATATACTTTTCTAAAGAATAAGATGACATTTCTCTACTAGTGACATACCTTTACACTTTTAGGTAGGAATCTAAGCAAAAGGGCACTGAGATTTGGAATCTTGAAAGATATGGAAAGAACAGATGATCAATCAGGATGAATACAATAGGATTTAAGAAAACGACAGAATTCTTTTGATACCTGGTCATTCAGCTGCAGTGCTTCAGAGTGCCCAAATGCCTCCTTTGGGGTACAGGGCCCAGCCTAAAGCCCCAGTGACTCAACTGAGTCACCCACTCTAGCTGAGGAGCTGCTGAGCACCTCACTGTCACCCTCAAAGCCTAAGGTCCTAATCTTGACCCCAGTAATCCCATCCAGGGTAGCATATTTAAGCTGAGGAGCTGGAGAGTACCCCAATACATCTGTTAGAGACATAGGATCCTGGTGGGGAGCCAGTGAGCCCACCCAGGGTTACTCAATCCAGCTTAGGAGTGGAAAGACACCCAGCACTTCTCCCAAGAGCTCAAGACCTTGCCCATGACCCAAGTGATCTACCCCACTGTCACTCATTTCAGTAAGAAACTGCTGAGCACCCCAGCATGTTGGTTAGAGAGGCACTCACAGAAAGCTCTGACATTGAATACAGTCAAATAAATAACATGAAAACACTACTGTGTCTACCTGGAACCAAACCTAAAACAACCTACCCAATTAGCTCCATAAAGCACATTGATAGGAAACAGTCTCTGTCCTCAAAAGCTACTCCAGAGTATTAGAAGAAGCAGCTGCTCCACCAGATGCCCAGACATCAACATAGCGATATTAGAAATCAAAAAGAAAAAGAAAAAGAAAATATGACACTCCAACGGAATCCAATAATTCTCTTGTACCAGGCCCCAAAGAAAAGGAAACCTATGAAATGCCTGAGCAGAAATTACAAACAGTAATCTTAAGGAAATTCAATAAGGTGCAAGAAAATTCATACAGACAACACAACAGAGTGAGAAGAACAATCCAAAATCTGAAGGAGGAATTCAACAAAGAGGTAGATATCTTAAGGAAACAAACAAACAAACAAACAAACAAAAAACCCCACAGAAATCTTGGAACTAAATAATTCATTAAACAAAATAAAAAACACAACCAAGAGCTTAAGTAACAAGCTAGAGGATGTAGAAGAATGAATTTCTGAACTCAAACACAGTCTTTTGAAATAACCCAGGCCCTTGCCCCCTCCAAAAATAACAAAGAGAAGAAAGCCTATGAGATCTATGGAACAACCTTAAGCATATAAACATTCAAATTATGAGTGTTCTAGAAGGGGAGGAGAATGGAAAGGGCATCAAAGACCTATTTAATGAAATAATAGCTGAAAACTTCCCAATTATTAGGAGAGGTATGAACTTTCAAATTCAAAAGGCTCAAAGATCCTCAAACAGATTCAATCTAAAAAGTCCTTGCAGAGACATATTGTAGTCATATTGTCAAAAGTCAAAGACAAAGAGCGAATTCTAGAAACATGAAGAGAAAAGCATCAAGTCATCTATAAGGGAACCTTCATGAGACTATCAATGTATTTCTTAGCAAAAACGTTACAGACCAGGAGAGAAAGAGATGATATATTCAAAGTAAAAACAAAACAAACAAACAAAAAAACCTTCCAGGGAAGAACACTATACCCAACAAAACTATTCTTCAGAGATGAAGAAGAAAGTGTTCTTCTCAGATAATAAAAAACTGAGGGAATTTACTATCATAAGACTGGCCCTGCAGAAATCGTCAAGGGAGTCCTACATTTGAGATCCAAAAATGATAATCACATCACAAATACACAAGAAGGAATAAAACCTGTTGGTAGACCAGATACACAAATGAGAAAGGGAAAGAAACTGTATCTTATCATTCCAAAACCAAAAACCAAAACACAAAAGAAAACAAGAAACAGGAGAGACAAGCAATAAAAGAGAAAAAAGGAACAGCAACAACTATATATACATATATATATATATATATATATACATATATATATATATGTATATATATATATATATATATACACAAAACCATAAAAAAATCAATAAAATGCCAGGACTAAGGCAGTACCTTTCAATAACAACCCTAAATGTAAATGGATTGAATTCTCCATGTAAAAGGTATAGACTGGCTGAATGGATTAAAAAACCAGACCCAACTATATGCTGCCTAGAAGAAACTCACTTCACCTATAAAGACACACAAAGAATAATAATGAAGGGATGAAAAAAGATATATCATACAGGAATAGCTAAAAATGGGCAGGGATAGCTATGCATATATTAGATGAATAGACTTTCAACCAAAAACCATCAAAAGAGACAAAGAAGTTCATTATATAATGATAAAGGGAACAATTAAGAAAGAGAATATTACAATCATAAATATACATATGCAGTCAACATTGGAGCACTCAGATACATAAAGCAAATATTATTAGATCAAAATAGAGGATAGCATCAATACAAAAATATCTGGAGATTTCAATACCCCTATCTCAGCACTGGACAGATCATTGAGACAAAAAATCATTAGAGAAACATTGGATTTAAACTATCCTTTAGATCAATTAGACTCGACAGACATTTACAGAACATTTCATTCAATAACTACATACTACATATTCTTCTCATCAGTACATGGAACATTCTCCAGGATAGACCACATATCAGGCCACAAATCAAGTCTCAACAATTAAAAAAAAATCATATCAAGTATCCTTTCAGACCGCAATGGAATAAAGCAAAAGATTAATAGCAAGTGAAACTTTGGAAACTATACAAATACATGGAAATTAAACATCATGCTCCTGAACAACCAATGGGTCAAAGGACATATTAATCAGAAAATGAAAAGATTTCTTGAAACAAATGAATATATAAGTGCATCATACCAAAACCTATGGGATACTGCAAAACAGTACTCAGAGGGGACATTATTGCATTAAGTGCTTATGATAAAGAATAGAAAGACTTTAAACAACATAACAGTACACCTGAAAGAACTAGAAAAGCAACAACAATTCAATCCAAAATTAGTAGAGGTAAGGAATAGTAAAGATTAGAGCAGAACTAAATTTAAAAGAGATAAAAAAAGGACATAAAAGATGGATGAAACAAAAATTTGGGTTTTTTAGAAGATAAACTAAATTGATAAAATATTAGCTAGAATAACTAAGAAAATAAGAGAGAAAACCCAAATAACAAATATCAGAAATGAAAAGGGAGACATTACAACTGATAACACAGAAATACAAAAATCATTAGATGCTCTTATGAAGAATTATATGCCAATGAATATAAAAATATGGAGGAAATGAACAAATTTCAGGACACATACGAACTACCTATGCTGAACAAAGAAGAAATAGAAAGTCCAAACAGACCAATACCGAGGAACAAGATTGAATCAGTAATCAGCAGTCTCCCAACAAAGAGAAGCCCAGGAATGAATGTCTTCACTACTGAATTCTACCAAACTTTTAGAGAAGAATTAACACCAATTGTTTTCAAAGTATTTCAAAAAAATCAAAGCAGAGGCCATGATCTCAAAATGATTCTATGAGGCCAGTATCATCCTGATACCAAAATTAGACAAAGAAACAATAAAAAAGAGAAAACTACAGGCCAATATCCTTGATGAACATAGATGCAAACATTCTCAATAAAATGCTAGTAAACTGAATTCAACAGCACATTGAAAACATTATACACTATGATCAAGTGTGATTTATCCCAGGAATGCAAGGATGGTTCAAAATATGCAAATCAACAAATATGATACACTACAACAACAAAATGAAGGACAAAAACATATGAGCATGTAAATAGATGCACAAAAAGCTTTTGACAAAATTCAAATCCCTTTATGGCAAAGACCCTCAACAAATTAGATATAGAAGAATAGTATCTCATCACATAAAAGCTATATATGACAAACCCACCACTAACATCATCCTGAAAGTGGAAAAATTAAAGCTTTTCCTCTAAGAATAGGAACAAGACTTTTTAGTGAAAGGATGCCTACTTTCATTACTCCTATTTAACATAGTATTGGAAGTTCTAGCCAGAGCAATTAGGCAAGAAAAGGAAATAAAGGACATCCAAATTAGAAGAGACAAAGTCAAATTGTCCCTGTTTGCAGATGACATGATATTATATATAGAAAAATCTAAAGACTTCACCTAAAAACTCTTAGAGCTGATAAACAAATTCAGTAAAGTTGCAGGATACAAAATCAACATAAGAAAATTAGTAGCATTTCTATACACCAACAAAAAATTATCAGAAAAAGAAATCAAGAAAGCAAACCTATTTACAGTAGCTACCCAAAAATAAAATACATGAGAACAAATCTAAGAATGGAGGTGAAAGATAACTGCAATGAAAACTACATAACATTGATGAAAGAAATTAAAGAGGATACAATAAAATGGAAAGACATTCCATGTTCATGGATCGAAATAATTAATCTTGTGAAAATGTCCATACTACTCCAAGTGATGTACAGATTCAATGCTATCTCCATCAAAATATCAATGACATTCTTCATAGAAACAGAAAAAACAATCCTAACATTCATGTGGAACAACAGGAGACCCCAAGATAGCCAAAACAATTCTATGCAAAAAGAATAAAGCTGGAGGCATTACACTACCTGACTTCAAAGTATACTACAAAGCTATAGTAACCAAAATAGCATGCTACTGGCATGAAAACAGACACATGGGTCAATGGAACAGAATAGAGAACCTAGAAATTATTGCACATGTTAATAGCCAACTTATCTTTGATAAAATTGCCAAGAACTTATATTGGGGAAAGGACAGCCTCTTCAATAAATGGTGCTGAGAAAATTGAATATCCATGTGTAGAAGAATAAACTAGATTCCTATCTCTCACCATATACTAAAATTAACACAAAATGCATAAAAGCCTTAAATCTAAGACCTGAAATTATAAAACTTCTAGAAGAAAACTCAAGGGAAATGCTTCAGGATGGAGGGCTGGGCAAAGACTTTATGAATAAGACCTCAAAAGCACAGGCAGCAAAAGAAAAAAATGAACATATGGGATTATATCAAACTAAAATACTTCTGCACAGCAAAGGAAATAATCAACACAGCAAAAGGACAACCGTCAGAGGGCAAATGTCAGCAAGAAGGCAGAATAGATGGTACCCAGCTTGACTCTCCCCTACACTCGATCAATTTACAACTATTAAAATGCAAAGACTGCCAACCTGGGGCCTCTAAAGCTCAGGTGAAGAGAAGGAGAGACCCACAGAGTTTGTGAAGGTAGGATAAGCTGTGGTGAGAGAGAAGAAACTGCTCTACCTGTTTCAAGCCCTGCCCACTTCAGGGCCTGCCCTGTGAGAGGTGGTAGGAAGCTGCAGCACCCAGAGCAGGAGTCAGCAAAAGCCACAGTTGAGGCCTTTGAGTGAAGTTTCCTGGAGTCTGTAAGGGAGAAGAGGGCTTGGAGAGCACCATACCAGTCCCCAGGCCAGTGAAATCACTGACAAGTTTCCCATGGACCTACATAGGAGTAAGGGGCCACAGCCAACTGAAGAAAGGAACCACCTAGAGGCTGGTGAGTCATTGCATGGGACCTCTGCATGGCCCATCCCACAGGAAGTGTTTGGAGTATGGGAGGAAGGCTGACCATATGGGATAACATTGGAGGGAAGAGTGAGCAGCTTTTCTGCCTTCCAGTTGGCACAGGCCCACCCAGTGGAGACTGGTCAGGGTGATAAAACTACAGGCAGTGCAGTTCGCTAGACTCAGTCCTGGGCCTGAATTTCCACACAGCCCAGGTGTATCTGACTTCACAAGACCTTGGAAGTGATTAACCATCCAAGAATTAAAATCTGATCCACACAGAAAGTCTTCTCCAGAGAATCAGCAGCAAAGCAGCATTTTAGTGCAACCACAGAGCTCAAGTGCTGGTCCCCACAGGAAGTTTCCCCAACTTTAGAATTAACAAAAACCACAGACCACAAACAAAGCTCTGATATTAACCAGTAAAGGTCTAACCAAAGAGCACCTACAGAACCTAGAAGAGGTAGCAGTCTCCTCAAAAGCCCAGGCATCAACGTAATAATGATCAAGAAAGAACAAAGAAATATGAAACCATCAGTGGAAGCCAACCAAGCACCAGCAATGGAACCAGAGGGATGGTGGATTTATGACATGTCTGACGGTGAATTCAGAGAATAAGAAAGACCATCATAACATTAGAAACAGAAGTTAATGAGAAAGAAATCAAAGATAAATAGTGAGAATGACAAAACCAAAAGCTGTTTATGAAAAGATTAACAAAATAGACATCTGATGAGATTGAGATCTAAAGTAAAGGAAAGGGCACAGATACCCGTTAGGAATAGAAAGCTATAATTACAGATACAGAAAAGATTCAAAGGAAAATAAGAAAATTCCATGAATGAGTTTATGTGTATAGATTTGCAAATTTCAATGAAATATTCATATGCTTAAAGAACACGATATACCCAATCTGACTACGGAAGAAATAAAAAGCATAAATATTTTCTGTAACCATTAAAGGAATTGAGTGATCTAAATTCTTCCCACAGAGTAAAAAAACTGGTTTTAGAGTGTCTCACAAATAAATTCTACAAATTTTCAAGGGATAGTTCTATTATATATCTTCCAAAGAAGAGAACATAAAAAATATTCCTTTAATACGTTTTAGGAAGCTAGTATAATCTTATTGCCAAAACCACACAAAGACACCCTGAGGAAAGAAAATCATAGGCTGTCTTGCTCAAGAACATGGATGTACAAATCCTGAGCAAAATATCAGCAAACTAAATAGCTGTACATAGAAAGATCATATATACTTTATAAGCTGTTTTTCCCCCTGAAGTTCAAGAGTATTTTATTTTCTTAAGCCGTCTATGATTTAAAGATAAACTTATGAGTTTTTCAGAAGAAAAAAAAATTTGTAAAATTTAACATTCTCCCAATTATTATAAATATTTTTCAAATTAGAAATGGAAAAAAAAAACCTCCTTAACCTGAAAAATAGTATCTACAAAAATGTTTTTAAAATCTATCATTCTTAGTAAAAAACAGGACTTATCTGTAAAATTAGGAACAAGATAAGAATGACCAACATAATGGCCTCTATTCAACACTTTCTGTTTTAGTGTATTAAGTGCCAGGACAGTAAAAAAGAAAAATATCACATATGAAAAAAGGAAGAAACAAAATTCTTGTTATTTAAAGAACATGATTGCCCAAATATGTCTTCACAGTTATTATTAAAGTGAATAATAGATTTTAGCAATGTGGCTGAGTATAAGTCATAACAAACTTAAATTTTTGTACATCATCACTAAACAAATATAATTTTAAAATGATAATATTTACAATAGAGCAAAAGTATATGGGTACCTAGAAATACATCTAACAAAAATGTATGAACTTTATAGAAAAAAAAGTATGAAACTTTTTGAAAGACATTAAAGAAGAATTTAAAAAATGAGGAGCTATAACATGCTAGCAGATTGGAAAACTCAGTATTACAAAGACACATGTTACGTTAGGTTAAGACAGAATTTTTGAGAAACTTGACAAATTGATTCTAAAAGTTTGAGAGGAAGAAAAATGGCCAAAATTTTGCTGAAGAAGAATCCCATGTGGGAACTTGCTTTAGAAGATAGCAAGATTTACTCCAGTTTCAGTATTTAACACAGAGATATTTATTCTTGGTCGACAAGTTGACTCATAAATAAGGACCAAGAGTTCAGAAATGGAATCTACATTTGTGACATCTGGATATGTAGCAGAAATAGCGTTACAGATTAGTGGAAAATAAATGCTAACAATTTGGTATGGTGCTGGGAAAAATAATATTAGATTCTTACCTCACACCATACACACATAGTAATTTTGGCTAGATTAATGGCTTATTTCTGAAAGGCAAAGCTGTAAACCTTTTAGAAAGAAGTATAGAATACTATTTTAAATCTTATAATGGGAAACATTTCTTAAAATGCACAAGAAAATATTAATAAACCAAATTCGTTAAAGTACTTTTTCATGTAAATTCACTGAAAAGAAAATAGAAAGACATTATTGGAAGATATTTTCAAAATATGTAACTGACTAAAGATTAGTAGCTGTGTCATTGACACAACAGAGGAAATAAGGACAGATAGCTTCCAGAACATTGTTTTATGCGCTCTATAAGCCAAGGCAGTACTATTAGAGATCCTATATACCACTTTAAATCATATATTTCAAAATGCATTCATATTCTACAGCGAATATATTTTTCTGTAAAGAATTGAAATAATTTGTTATTTTGATTTTAAATTATTTATTTGTAATTAACTCATTTGATTTTTAATGATAATTCATCTTTATCACAAATTCAAGTAATTCAGACGAGTTTCATCAAGGCAGTGATTTATATTCCCTCGTGAGGCCACATAGGCCAGCAACCTAGGCAGGTGATTTGCTTTTACTTTCATACAGGTTTCTGTCTCCACATTTTGACCAAGTTAGCCACACAGATTCTGGGATTTCAGTTAAACCATGTGGTTTTGACTGTTGATGTGGGCACTAACTATTTCTGACTTGGCCTGCTAGTGGGCAGGACCCACCAACTGCTCACACACTAGCTATGCACAGCAGCTGCCTCCCAGGAGAGGTGCCAAATGTGATATTTCACTGCTTTAAATAATCAGATACTTGTGAGTCACGACTGGTTCATGGGACACCAGTCTGTTGGGTGTTTGTTAACGAGAGCAGAACATGATAGGTCAGAGTTGATAGCAAGTATCCTTCATTTTATTATGTGTGGATTAAAGAGGCGGGGGAGAGAATTCCAAGGCACATTTTTCTCATTTACCATACTAGCCAAAATTCTTAGGTACTGGATGAAAGTCACCAGTTATTTAAGCAGAGACTAAATGGTTATTTGTTGGGGGTTCCATACCATAAATTCTCCACTGAATGAGAGATTTGACTAGGATGTTCTCTAATGTGTTTTCCGACTGTAAATTCTCTTATTCTGATTAAATTCCTTCGGTGGGAATGGGAGTGGTCAGAGGCTGGGTAATTAGAGAAAGGGCATAGATTGTTCATATGGAAGAAAAAGTTCCTTTAGATTAAAAATAGTTATTGCCTTTGAAAAAGGAACAGTAATAAATTTAATACTACACCAGGGACTGTAAAATATCAGCTCCAGTCTGTGCTCTTAAAATTTACCAGGTTGATCTTCCAAGTAATGTCTTATATCTATGTGGCACCAAAAGTATCTGGTCATCTCAGTGGGAAGATTATTCAACTGATGATTAGGAGTAGGGATGGGGATGGGTCTTTCCTTTTTTTTTTTTTTTTTTTTTAAATTTTCGGAGGTCTGAATCAAGATCTTTGATTGCATGAAATGCCCAATCAGTATGCCGTTTTCATTAGCAAGATGAAAAAAGTTTGAATTTCACCACTGTGAGCCAGTTTGAAATTTGGCAAGTTATAGTCTTATTTTAGCTTTACAGTTTTAATAAGATAAAATATATTTGAAGTGTATTTTGAAATAACATTAACTTAGGAGGTAGCAGAGCTTGTGCAATTCAAGGTCAATATGAACTATTTATTCCCCCCCCTCCACCTCCCCCCCCCCCAAAAAATAAAGATTGCCTTTTTTGGTAAAGTTCTTTGTACTTGACCATCTATCATTCCTCTTGGGTAAGGAAATGGTAAGGCCCAGCAGGAGTAAACAGCTTTCTACGGCCTGGTAAACTGAAGACAATTACAGAGATAACAAAATAGGGGCCTGCAGACATGTTTTGATTGGCCTATATAGAAATAAAAAAAATAAAAAAATAAATTGTTAACTAAAATAATCATCTGGGGCCGAGCCCGTGGCGCACTCAGGAGAGTGCGGTGCTGGGAGCATGGCGACGCTCCCGCTGCGGGTTCAGATCCTATATGGGAATGGCCAGTGCGCTCACTGGCTGAGTGCCGGTTATGCAAAAAGACAAAATAATAATAATAATAATAAAAATAAAATAAAATAAAATAATCATCAGATTTTTCCACACAGAGTTTTTTTTTTTTTTTTTAAAGCATCAGACAACATGCCAATTCCTTAATGGCAACCAGTAGCTGGGTCTCAGTAGCCACTGCTATCTTTACATGAGAGAGCACTCTTTAGTGTGCCATCTCATCTGTCGCTGTCTATCATCTGATTGACTTTCATCATTGACATTATGTGATATCAATCAGTGAATTCATATCCGGTCCTATAAGATATTTGAGTTTACCAATTATGGCCTAGAGTCTTTACCTCTAGAGTCTCCGCCCTATCAGAATTGTTATTCTCTCCACCCAATAGAACTCTACTAGTAGACTACTTTCTCCTAATGTCTGTCTTCTACTCCCCTCCCACCTCTTATCTTTTTTAATTTTACATGTTGTAAAACTTAGTTAGGGTCTATAGCACAATTGCTTCCTTACCCTAATATTCTATGTGATGGCTCCTCAGGTAGTTTCCTGGAATCTTGAGTACCAGTGGTTCTTGTTGGCCAAGGATTTTTGTTCTGTTGAATCTGTCTTTGGTAAATAGCATCAATTTTGTCTTTATACAAACTGTCCTCAGTGGCACTGGTTGGTATGTACATAATCTGTTACTTGGTATGTAGCTCCCTAGGTGTGAAGCAGATTCACTATTTGCTTCCCTGGTGGAAATCAGAACACTAACTAGTCGTATCTATTTCCCCCAGGGCTTCCTATAGAAGTGGCTTTCTGGGGGGTCTTACAAAGTTAATTCCTCAGTGCTGTATGTTTTTCAGGGTGTGTTTCTTGAGGGGAAATTATTCAGAGTCTTTATGATCGTCAAGAGGAAGAAAGACAGTTCCATTGCCTCTCTATCTTGAATATTTTCTCTTGACACAGTCAGCTAACCTTGTCCGTATTGGTGACTTCTCAATGAGAATAGTATAGAATAGATTACTTTTATTCAGCAAGGTCAAATTACAGGTTTCTAAGGAGCTTGGCAATAGCTTCAAAGTTTTCTACATTCAAACTATGTGTAAAAGGGTGTATATAAAAATAAAGCAATAGAAAAAGACTTGTCTTTAAAACCCAAAGTAAATATTCAAATTTCACTCCAGTCACTACTTAAATAAGAGCAGTCTATTTGAATAGAACTCATTTGTATATTACCTTCAGTCAAAGTTTTCATTCATTCAGTCAGTTTGACAGACCTAACTTATCTTTGCGTCATAGGTGTAAGAATCCAGTGCTATTTTTCCATAGTGGAGGCTATACACATATATTAAAATAGTTTTTATTACTATTTTTAATTCATCTTTTTGATGTCTATAAGTTTTAGATTAGAAAAAACTCTGTATTCAGGATGACAGAATGATGTTACTGAATGGTCAAATCAGGAATTCTCAGGATTATTATATTTCATAGGCTGTCTAAATAGGATCCAAACCAATGGCGATAAAACATTAAATAAGTGCAAAAATTTTAGCTCAGAAATTATACTTCTAGGAATTTGTTCTAAGAAAATGATTAATGATTTATTTATAGGTTTTGCTAAAGACTTCTTGCTAGAATAGTTTTATTGTAATGATAAATGGAAATAACTTAAATGTTTGAAAGTATAGTGTTGGTTAAATTAGTTATATTATATTCATATCATTTACCCATTAAAAAGATGTTTTAAACAAACAAACAAAATAATCCATTCACACAATGAAATTCTATGAAGCCCTAAAAAGGAATGACAACTCCAGGGTGTATTGTCAAGTGAAAAAAGCAAAATTCAGAAGAGTATATTTAAAATGCAATCATTTGTGCACGTGTGTGTATATTTATATACTAAAATAAAGCATCCAAAAAAAGGAAAGATTTATAAAAGCAAGATTTCTCTGAAAATACCTTGTTAAATACTGTTGACATTAGAAACTTATGAATGATTTACATTTTCAAAACTAAATTGAATCAAAAAGATACACTAGAGTAACTTCTATAAATTAAAAAATGAAATGGATGAACTTAATGATTTATCAAGTTTATGGCATTAGCCACAGAGAGAATGAATTAATTCAATTGGCATTAGAGACAGTACTTTAACCTATGTATATCTAGTGTAACATATTATAAGGACAAATAGCGTTGAAAAAATATTTGCAAGTTTATTCTGTTCTCTGGTTGTTATTAATAACATTGTTATTATTTTAAAACTCTTTTACATCTATTGTAAGATAATGTAAATATGCAGCTATTTTACTGTTATCATTACCACGATTTTCAATTCATAGAAAAGAAACACAAGTAGAAAATCAAAGAAGTTAAGTAAAGATCTAGTAATATACATTTTTTTTAATGAAACATAGCTAATTGTACATATTTGTGAGGTAAAGAATAGTAACATACAGTTTTAATTGACATTTTCAGTGTGAACACATTTTATTTTTCATTACACTGTATTTCCTATCTCTGTCCATTTAAAAGGCCGGACAGGTAATGACAATTCATTAACAAGGGTATATCTAGTGCCCAGAATGTGACTTTAAATATTATTTTAAATTAACGGGGGAGATGGCTGATTTCAGACCTGGGATGAAATATTTTCAAAGCTGAGCCTGGGACATGTTCTGCCAGAATGCAGGAAAGGTGTGAATGATTACTGCATTATATCAAAATGACAGAAGAACCAATGTGGAAGAGCTACCATTGGCCAAAGTCAAGACAACATTGCTTCAAAACAGAATAGTGAATGAAACTTACTGAAACATGTTTATTATTTTAAAACCTATTAATTACAATGATACTAAGTAGAAGAAAGAAAAAAAAAAAACCCAAAGAACAAAAACAAAAAAGCTCATTGCATTAAGTGTTCCCAAGACCACTTCCTCATTCAATACTCTACTTAGCATATAGTTGTACTCATGGCTAAGATTTAATACAGTAAAAGGATATAAAGCAAAATCAGCAGGAAAAGTCACATGCGGGAAAGCCTGGAGAAACCAAGCTCAGGCTTCTAGGAGTGCTTTCCCGTTGGAGTCACACACAATGCACTTAGTGCTGCCAGCAATGAGTTATGACAAAACATATGAAATGCTGTCTGTCAGGGAATCTTGTTAGAGACTCAGTGCCCAAGGTTTTTATAGGGCTGGTCATACAGGAACCTAGCGTGTACTGAAATTCCAGATGCCCAAAAGGAAGGCTGGTGTTCAGTATAAATTACGTTGTTTCTACAAAAAATTTAGGTACAGTGAACCACTCTTATTAGTTCTGCCATTGTTAGTAACTCTCTCAAAATCTGAGTTTCTAGATGCCAGCCAAAGCCTAACTTTTTAAGCAGGACTTCGTAAAGATAGTCACATTCAGCCATAAAAAAGAATGAAATTCTGCCTTTTGCAGCTACATGGATGGATGAGCTTGGAGAAAATTGCATTAAGTGAAACATGCCAGGCACAGAAAGAGAATCCTGCATGTTCTCACTCATAAGTAATAGCTAAAAAAATTTTAAAAAGAAAGAAAGAAAGGAAAAAAAATCACAATGATGCATTGAACTTTCAGAAGGAGAAAATAAAGCAGTGGTTACTAGAGGTGGGAAAGGGAGATGGGGAGGGGGCTAGCGAGAAATTGGTTAATGGACACAAGGAATGATTATCTTCTCTAATGGTGAATATTAGATCTCACAATCAGCTTAGCATAAGCACAGCCATGTTAACCACTTCCTCACCCTGCCCCCTGCACCCTCCCTCTCTCTTAAGCGCTTTCTAAGAAAAACTGGATTCTGTGCAGAACAGAATCTTGTGCAAAACAAGAAAACCGCAGAGTAGCAACAAAGTGCTGAATGCTCAAAATAGCTATGAAACCCCTTCCCCTAATTCAAACCCTATAAAACCTCTATTAGTTTGTATGGGGGTGGGAACTGATCTTTCCGTCTCTCCTCCAGGTTTGCAGGAAATAAACTCCCTGACGTGGTAAGCATTTGGCTTGGAGTCCTTTGATCCCTTTGTCTCGCCTACCTAACAATAAACATGCTAGTTATCCTGATTTGATCATCACACATTGTACACAGGTATTGACATTCAACTTTGTATCCCCAAAATATGTTAATTATTTTTCAACTGAAAAAAAAAGGCAAGCAGTCACAGACCTGTTATGTTAACTCTTTTCTGTATACTCATTTTATTGGATATATTGAAAATGACTAGGGTAGTAAATAATTAATCTGAAAGTTGACAAAGACAAAGAATTAAATTTTTATTTTGGCTTTTCTCTGTAAACTATATGTCAGAGAAACCAAATCTACCTAGCTGATAAAAGAAAGTTCTCTACATAAAAATTCCAGCTAATAAATTTGAAAGAAATAATAGAACTAGAAAATGTTCACTGTGTAAACTTCAGTGGAAGAATTAATCCATACAATTATCAATGGATGAAAACATTAGATAAATTGTTAATGGGGAACTTTATAATAGTAGAATCATGCTGTCACAGAGCTAACTTCCATTTAGAGAAATAAATGCTGCCAAAAGAAAAAAAAATGATAAACCGAGAATGTGCAACATTCTACAAAACTGGTTTTCCAAGTCAATGGCTGGTGAAAAAAGAAAAAAAAAAAAGAAAATAAATAAAGTAGATCATGTGTACTTTGTGGGGTCCTGATTCAAATGATCCAAATGTAAACAGATATTTTGAACAAAATTGGGGTAGTTTGATTATAGCTAAGTAGTAGATAACCCCCCAAAATTGTTATTAATTTATGTAGCATGAAAATGGAATTGTGATTATGTAAGAAAATTTAGACATTTTAAAAGAAGATACACATTAAACCTTAAAATGAAATGCAAAGAAGTCTGGCATTAATTTCAGAATGTATTCAAAAGGAAAAATAAAAGAGAGATAAAATAGGGGATTTCTGCTTCTGGCAGGGACCAGATTTACTTTATAATTTTTAACAAGAAAACCAGACAAAATAGGCCAAATACACAGTTTAGACATTGAATGACAGTCAGCACAGTTGAGTTCAACAATTGCTGTCTTTGAGGCAATTTCTAGGCCAGAGTGTAAGGACAGGAAGCTCAAGCAACCATGTATTCTTGCTTAGTCAGTGAACTTGAGAACAAAGTTTGAGGAGGCCACAGTGGCTAGAATTCTGGGACAGAATACCAGAGTGTAGAGAGCTGAGGAGAAAAAGAGTGCACACTCTGGAGGCCCCTGTGATGTTCCTTTCTGGGTGAGTGAAGAACTGTGCATGCATATGAGAAAACTAGCCAAGGAACATAACCTCCAGAAATCTGTAGGCTAAATAATTCCTGGAGCTATTTTAAGGTTAGGGATAATTCACATCTCCAGTAGTCACAGTGGGAAAACTTTCTACTGTGTGGGTCTTCTAGAAGAAATCAGAAGGGTTTGGGTTGTTGTTCTAAATTAGAGAGGCAGCTCTAGATCTGCTTTGTTAAAATGTAAAAGCATGCCTTGAAAGGATCAAATTGACTGACAAGCAAGCTAACTGTATGGCCAGAATAAAGCCAAACTATTTTTTAAAACACAAAAATATACAGCAGTATCTAAAAACATGATATTCACAATGTTTGGTATAGAATAAAAAAATTATCAGGCATGCAAAGATAAATAATAATATGACAAATAATAAAAAATTAATAAAAACAGACAAAAATGCCAGAGAGAATGGAATTATCCAGCGAGTATAATAAACAGCTATTTAAAATATACTCCATAACAGAATAAACTGAACATCATGTGGATAGAAATTGAGGATATTCAAAAAGTGACAAAAATGGGACTTTAGAAATAAAAAAAATGTAATGTTTGAAATGAAATGTGTATTGGATAGGATTAATAAGAGATTAGATTCTACAAAAAAATAATCAGTGAACTTGATGGCATAGCAAAAGATACAGTCTAAAATGAAACACATAGAGAAAAAAGAATGGGAAAAAAAATAGCCTCAATGAGCTGTGGGAAAATAATAAGCACACGTGTAATTTAAGTATAGAGTCATAGAAAGATATGAGGAGGTGGAGAGGGGACACAGTAGAATACTACTCAGCTGCTAAAAAATGTTATATTGTATCATTTGCAGAAACATGGATGGAACTGGAAACCATCAGGTGAAGTGAAGTAAGTCAGGCACAAAAAGACAAATACTGCATGACCTCACTCACATGTGGGTAAAAAAAGTGGTTCTCATAGAAGTAGAGAGTAGAATAATGGTTACCAGAGGGAGAGGGGGGGTGGTGGGGGAGGAAAAGTGGTGGACTAATGGGTATAAAACTATGCTACCCACCCTAAGTGAATCATTGTGCAGTATATGCATATATTGAAACAACACGCTGTACCCCACAAACAGGTACAAGTAAATGTTAAAATATTTTTAGTAAAGTTTTCTAAAAATTCCAAATTTGCTGAAAACAAAAAACCTTCAAATCCAGGAAGGTCAGTAAACCCCAAGTAGGAAAAACATAAAGAAAGCTACATTAAGACAACATTATGAGCAAATTGTTATTAATTGATAATAAAGAGGAAAATTTATAAGCAACTAGACATAAAAAGACATTAAATAAAGAGGAACAGTGATAAGAATACAATAGACTCATCATTAGAAACTGTGTACACCATAATAAGATATGGGAATGATAGTCTTTTTTTTATTATGAATATTCACCAGATACAAAGCTGATTGTCACCCCTTGTGCCCATGATGTGAGGGCCAGATTCATACTGGCAGCATACCCATTACCACAAGTTGCTTTTGTGCCCTGTGTCCCCCATCCAATTATCCCCAACTTTCCTCCCCCTCCCTCTTCTCCCCCACTCCACTTTGTAGCCTAAGGAATGTTCTCTCCTTCAGCAAGACCAATGCACCACTGTGGTCCTTCTTTCCTTCTTTCTTAGCTCCCACTTATGAGTGAGCACATGTGGTATTTATCCCTCTGTGCTTTGCTTATTTCACTCAACATAAGTTTCTCCAGGCTCATCCATGTTGTTGAAAATGGGAGTATTTCATTCTTTTCTATGGTAGAGTAGTATTCCATGGTGTATATATACCATGGTTTCCTTATCCAATCATTTAATGAAGGACATTTAGGTTGGTTCCATTCTTGGCTATTGTAAACAGAGCTGCAATGAACATGTGAGTGCAGGTATCCCTTTGACATGATGATTTCCATTCCTCTGGGTATGCATTTTTTCATGTCCCTGTTGGCGATTTGTATGTCTTCCTTTGAAAAAATGTCCATTCAGCTCCTTTGCCATTTTTTAATTGGGTTATTTGTTTTTTTTAACTGTATAATTGCTTGAATTCCTTGTATATTCTGGAAATTAATCCCTTGTTGGATGCATAGTTAGAAAAAACTTTCTCCCACTTTGTAGGTTGTCATTTCACTCTGTTGATTGTTTCCTTTGCTGTGCAGAAATTTTTTAGTTTGATATAGTCCTATTTGTTTACTTTTTCTTTTGCTGCTTGTGCTTTTGTGCTCATGTTCATAAAGTCTGTGCACAGACCTAATTGCTGAAGTGTTTCACCTATATTTTCCCTTAGTAATTTTACAGTTTCAGGTCTTATGCTTAAGTCTTAGTCCATTTTGAGTTGATTTCAGTGTATGGTGAGCGATGCATATCTAGTTTCATTCTTCTGCATATGGATATCCAGTTTTTCCAGCACCACTTGTTGAAGAGGTAGTCTTTTCCTCAATGTACATTTTTGTTGCCTTTGTCCAATATCAGATGGCTGTAAGCCTGAGGGGTGATTTCTGGGTTCTCAATTCTACTCCAGTGGTCTGAATGTCTATATTTATACCAGTACCATGCTGTTTTGGTTACAATAACTTTGTAGTATAATTTGAAGTCAGGTAGTGTTATGCCTCCAGCTTTACTTTTTTTGCTCAGGATTGCTTTGGCTATTTGGGGTCTTTTGTTGTTCCATATGAAAGGTAAGATTGTTTTTCCATTTCTGTGAAGAATGTCATTGGTATTTTGATGGAGATTGCATTGAATCTGTAGATTTCTTTGGGTAGTACAGATATTTTCACAATGTTAACTCTTCCAATCCCAGAGCATGGTACATCTTTCCATCTTTTTGTGTCTTCTTTAATCTCTTTCAGAAGTGGTTTGTAGTTCTCATTGTAGAAGTCTTTCACCTCCTTGGTTAAATTGATCCCTAGGTATTTTATTTTTTTCATGACCATTATAAATGACCATTGAGTATATAAATGCAACTGATTTGGGGGCATTTATTTTGTATCCTGCAACATTACTGAAGTTATTAACCAGCTCTAGGAGTTTTTTGATAGAGTGTTTAGGTTTCTCTCTATATAGTATCATGCCATCTGCAAATAGAGATAGTTTGAATTTGTCTTTTCCAGTTTGGGTTCCCTTTGTTTCTTTCTCTTGCCTGATTGCTCTGGCTAGTACCTCCAGTACTATGTTAAATAGAAGTGGTGAGAATGGGTGTCCTAGTCTTGTTCCTGTTCTTAAGGAAAGGACCTCAGTTTTTTCCCATTCAGAATGATACTGGGTATGGGCTTGTCATAAATGGCTTTTATTGTGTTGAGATATTTTCCTTCTATACTTAATTTGTTGAGAGTCTTTATCATGAAGGGATGTTGAATTTTGTCAAATGGTTTTTCTGCATCTATTGAGGTAATCATATGGTCTTTGTCCTTGAGTTTGCTGATGTGATATATCACATTTATTGACTTTCATATGTTGAACCATCCTTGCATCCCTGAGATGAATCCCACTTGACCATAGTTTATAATTTTTTAAAATATCTTTCTGTATTCTGATTGCTAATATTTTGTTGAGGATTTTAGCATCTATGTTCATCAAGGATATTGGCCTATAATTTTCATTTTTTTGTTGTGTTTTTATCTGGTTTTGGTATCAGAGTTATGTTGGCCTCATAGAATGAGTTTGGGAGAGTAGTGTCTGTTTCAATTTTTTGAAATAGTTTGAGAAGAATTGGTACTAACTCCTCTTTAAAAGTTTGATAGAATTCAGCTGTAAAGCTGTACAGACCTGGACTTTTCTTTGTTGGAAGATTGCTGATTACTGCTTCAATCTCCTTCCTTGTTATTGGTCTGTTCAGATTTTCTATCTCTTCTTTATTCAGTCTGGGTAGTTTTTATGTGTCTAGAAACTTATCCATATCTTCAAGATTTTAATATTTGTTGTTATACAGTTGTTTATAATAGTCTCTAATGACTCTTCATGTTTCTGTGGTATTGGTTATAATGTCTCCCTTTTCATTTCTGATTTTTGTTATTTGGGTCTTCTCTCTTCTTCTTTTTGTTAACCTAGCTAATGGTTTGTCTATTTTATTTATCACCTCGAAAAACCAACTTTTTGTTTTATTGATCTTTTCTATTGTTTTTTGGGTCCCTGTTTCATTTAGTTTTGCTCAGATCTTAATTCTTTCTTTCCATCTATTACCCTTAGGTTTTGGATTGTTGTTTTTCAAGTTGTTTGAGGCATAGTGTTAAGTCATTTATTTGAAGTCTTTCTGTTCTTATGATATAAGCATTTATTGCAAGAAATTTGCCTCTTAGTACTGCTTTTACAGTATCCCACAGGTTTTCGTATGATGTATCTTTATTTTCATTAGTTTCTAGAAATTTTTTGATTTCCTGCTTAATTTCTTCTTGGACCCATAGGTCATTCAGGAGCCTATCATTTAGTTTCCATGTATTTGTATAGTTTCCAGAGTTTTTCTTATTATTTATTACAATTTTAGTCCATTGTGGTCTGAAAAGATACTTGGAATGATTTCAATTTTTAAAAAATTTGTTGAGACTGGATTTGTAACCTAATATGTGGTCTATCCTGGAGAATGTTCCATGAGCTGATGAGAAGAAAGTGTATTCTTTAGTTGTTGGGTGAAATGTTCTATATATATATCTGCCAGGTCTACTTGGTCTAAGGTGTAGATTAAGTCCGGTGTCTCTTTGTTGACTTGTTGCCTGGAAGATCTGTCCCATCCTGAGAGAGGGGTGTTCAGATCACCCACTGTTAATGTATTAGGTCCTATTTCTTTCTTTAAGTCTAAGAGTGTTTGCTTTATATATATGGGTGCTCCAATATTGGGTGCATACATGTTTATCATTATTATGTCTTCTAGCTGGATAGGTCCCTTTATCATTTTATAGTGGCCTTCTTTGTCTCTTTTTATGTTTTTGATTTAAAGTCTATTTTGTCCAGTATAAGAATAGCTACTCCCACTTGTTTTTGGTTTCCATTTGCATGGTATATCTTTTTCCATCCCTTCACTTTTTGTCTTTGTGTGTCTCTACAGGTGATGTGGGTCTCTTGAAGACGGCATATACTTGGGTCCAGCTTTTTAATCTAATCAGTCAGTCTGTGTCTTTTAAATGGGGAGTTTAGTCCATTCACATTTAGAGTAGTTATTGACAAGTGTTGCTTAATTCCTGTCATTTAATCACTCCTTGTTTAGATGGTTTAAATATGTTTTGATCATTATTTCACCGTTTATTTCACTTCTTCAATGTTAGTTGGGAATTTAACGTGGGATGATTTAGCTTCTTGCTCTTTCTTGCTGGCATTTTTGTTTTAATGGTGAGTATTGCTCTTTCTTGTGTGTTTGTGATAGTGATCACCATTATTCAGATTCCAGATGAAGGAGTCCCTTGAGAATCTCTTGCAGGGCTGGTTGTGTGGTGATGAACTCCTATAGCTTTTGTTTGTCTGGGAAATACACTTTTTCTCCCTCATATCTGAAGGAGAGCCTTGCTGAGTAAAGAATTCTTGGCTGGGAATTTTTTTCTTTTAGTACTTTGAATATAGCATTCCACTTTCATCTGGCCTGTAGAGTTTTGGTTGAGAAGTCTGCTGTTAGTCTGATGGGGGTTCCTCTATAAGTGACCTGATGCTTTTCTCTTGCTGTTTGTCTAGTTCTCTCTTTGTCTTTGAGCTTTGCCAATTTAACTATAATGTGTCTTGGGGAGGATCTTTTTGGGTTGAATCTGTTTTGGGACCTTTGAGTTTCCTGGATGTGAAGGTCTGTATCTCACCTTATACCTGGGGGCAGTCTTAAAATACTAAAAAACAAACAAACAAACAAACAAACAAAAAAACAAAAAAACAAAAATATCCCTCGAACTACAGTTCTATATCAATTCTACTCTTTACTTCGTTTATAGTTTCTTTATTTAACTATTCTTCATTTTAACACTAAAGTTTTTTTTAGTTAAAAAGTAAAAGACATTTTTAGACAAACAAAGCTGAGAGAATTTAACCCCAGTAGACCAGTACATCAAGGAATGTTAAAGGATGTTCTTCAGGAGGGAAGAAATAAAATACTGGATGGAAATGTGAATCTAAACAAAGGAATAGAGAGCACTAGAAATGATTAACATGTGGGTTAATACAAAAGAGATTTTATTGGTTTTACGTCATTTTTAATGAATTTCAAAGATAGTTTGACTACTTAAAGCAAAATAAAAATAGCTATACATTGGGGGTTTGGAGATATAAAATGTATGACAACAATAGCACAAAGGCTGTGAGGGGAAAATGGAAGTATACTGTTGTACGGTTCTTGCACTGCAACAACTTATCCTACTGTTGCAACTTACCCTACTGTAGTAGGGTTATGAGGTGGTATAATATCATTTGAAATTAGAATGTGATCAGTTAAAGATGGAAACTCTGGAGCAACCACATAAAAATAAAATAGAGTTACAGCTAATATGTCAATAATGGAGATAAAATGGAATTAAAAAAAACTCAATGCAACAGAAGGCAGAATAGGAAAAAAGGAATGAAGAACAAAGGAAGCATATAAATAAAATCTTCAGAAAGTAGATGTAAACTCAGTTACATCAATAATGACAATTATTCATGGAATAATTCAATGGAACCCCCTACAATTTGATAATAAGACAGACAACCTGATTAAAAAATGGGCAATGATTTGAATAGACATTTCACTAATGAAGATATGTCTAACAAGCACATGAAAAGATACTTGTCATCATTAGTCATTAGGAAAATGCAAATTAAAATCACAAAGATGTACCATTTCCCACTAGAACGTCTATAATTAAAGAGAAAGACAATACCAATTAATGACCAGGATTTGAAGAAATGTGAAATTTCACAAATTGCTGGTATACATGTAAAATAAAACAGCTATTTTAGAAAAAAGTTTAGCAGTTTTTAAAAGGTTTAACACAAGTTTAGAATAGGACTTAGCAATGACACTCCTCAGTATTTCCAAGAAAAATGAAAATATATGTCTACACAGAGAGTTGATATTGAATGTTTATACTTGTAGTTATAGTAGCTATAAAATCTAAGTGATCCAACTCATCCATCAACTTGTAGATGGTTAAGAATAATGTGGTATATTCATTAAGTTGGATACTATTTATCAAGAAAGAGAATAAAGTATCGATATGTGCTCCATCAAGAATGAATTTCAAAACCATTAAGCTAAGTGAAAAAAGCCAGACACAAAAATGAACATATGATTCAATTTATATAAAATGCCCAGAAAGGAAAAATCTATACAGACAGAAAGTATATTAGTGGTTGCCTTGGACTGGGCATAAGAATAAGGATTACATGTGAATAAGCATGAAGGATGTTATGTGATAAAAATATTCTAAAACTGGATTATGGTGATGGTTGCAGAACTTGGTAAATTTACTAAAAATCATTGACCTGTACACTTACAATTGGTTAATTTGTGGCCCCTAAATTATATTTTAATAAATAAAATTGTTATTACAAAAAGTAAATAAACACTTCTAATAAAAGGCAGAGATTTTCAGATTGCATAAAAATCAGGATCTAATTTATTCTGTCTAAAAGAAACACCTTAAATATTAAAGACTCAAATAAGTTCAAATTAAATGAAAAATGAAAAAGATACAACATTAAAACACTCATGGGGCCGAGCCCGTGGCGCACTTGGTAGAGTGCTGCGCTGGGAGCGCAGCAACGCTCCCGCCGCAGGTTCGGATCCTATATAGGACTGACCAGTGCACTCACTGGCTGAGTGCCGGTCACGAAAAAACGACAAAAAAAAAAAAAAAAAAAAAAAAAAACACTCATGAAAATAAGCTAGAGTAAATAATATCAGACTAAGTAGATTCCAAAACAAGAAATATGAAAGAGACAGAGTATTATTTCATAACAATAAAGAAGTCCATTCATCAAGAGAATATAAATAGTGTTAATATGCGTGCATTTAATAAAGGAACTTAAAAATTAGGAAGCCAGAAATGATAGAACTGAAAGAAAAATAGAAAAATCTACAATTAGAGTTACAGATTTAACACATATCCTTTTAGTATTTGATAGAATCAGTAAACAGACTCCACTGTACATTTCACAACACTTAACTTCACTTACCGATAGCCAAATATACATTATTTGAAAGTGCACTTGGAATATTTATCAAAATAGATCATGTACTGTGCCCCCAAAATAAGCTTATACATTTAAAATAATTGAACTTAGACAGAATATGTTTTCTTTCTTTATTTCTTTTTTTTCTAGATCATGGTGAATTTATTTTATATTTATTTATTTATTTTTATTTTCATTTATCAATATACAATGTAGTTGATTTTCGTGCCCCTTTACCAATTCCTCTTTTCAGAATATATTTTCTGAACACAATGGAATTAAACTAGAAATCCATAACAGAAAAATAAATAAAAAGCTTTTAATATAGACAACTGAAATTTAACTGCACACTTTAAAATAACCATGGGCCAAATAACATATCTGAAAGGAAACTAAATGATATTTTGAACCAAATAAAAGAAAAAAAAAATACGAACATGCCAAAGCTTAGAGGATACAGCTAAAGTAGTGCATAGAGAGAAATTTACAATACTAAATGCTTATATTAGAAAAGCAGAAAAATCCAAAATAAATGACTTAGGATTCACTCTCAAGAAGCTTGAAAAAAGAGGAACAAATTAAACTGAGAATAAAGAGAAAGATGGAAATAAGAAGAAAATAATTCCAAGAAATACAGGGTTGTATGAACATTTGAGAAACACTTCACATAGTTCATCACTTTATGAGACTAAAAAAGGAAAGTTATATAATACCTTAATGGGTATAGAAATAGCATATCATAAAATTCATCATTTATTTGTGATAAAACTCTCAGAAAAATAGGAATAGAACAGAATTACCTCACGCTGATAAAGAGCATTTATAAAAAATCTTCACCTAACATCACACTTAATAGTGAAGTATTGAATGCTTTGCTCCTAAGATCAGGAAGAAGGCAAGGTTGTCTGCTCTCATCACTTCTATGCCCATTGTTATAGAGATTCTACCTGTGTAATAAGCTAAGAAAAATAAGTGAGTTACGCAGACTGGAAAGAAAGTGAAACTGTCCTTATTTCTAAAAAATATAATCATTTATGTAGAAAGTACTAAGGAATGTGCAATAGCTATTAGAATCAATAAGTTATTTTAGCAAAATCACAAAACAGAAAGTCAAAAGCCAACTGTATTCCTATATACCACCAATGAACAACTGAAAAATAATATTACAATATCCAGTACCAATTACAGTAACATCCAAAATAACAAAATACATGTAAGACCTCTGTATTATAAACACAAAAATATTACTGAGAGAAATTAAGGACGACTTACATAAATGGAGACATATACCATGTTCATCAGTCAGGATACTTGATATGGTTTTTATTTTAATTCCCTCCAACTTATCTATAGATTCTTTGCAATCTCACTAAAGTCCCAGAAGTTTTTTACACAGGAATTGACAAGATGATTCTAAAATGTACAGAAAAATAAAATGACTTAGAATGGCCACAACAATATTATGAAAAATAAAAAAGTGCAAGACTCATATTACCTGAATTCAAGACTTCCAATAAAGCTACAGTAACTGACAGTGCATTACTGGTGAAATAACCAATATACACCAATTACCTTTTCTTTAAATGAAACCGATAAAAATAGTAGAGTTATAAAATAGATTAATTACGCATAATCCTTTTCAAAAGGAGCCTAATATCTCAGAAATAAGCAGATTCAATATGTTTACATTAGAATTTGACCAAATGCTGTTCAATGTAGTAGGAGCTGAGGAGCATGTTCATATACGGAGTTAAATGTCCAAACTAGAATGAATGAGTGAATGGGACTAGGACATGAACGGCTGGTGCGTTAACAAATACATCGGCAGGTACTTATATTCACGCATCAGTGTGACATGCTAATTTGAGGGTAACAACAAAAGTGTAGAAGTTATATTCTTATTTTGGAAGGTGAAATTTACCTGGAAAAGATAGAAAGACATCTCTATATAGCTCAAGAGTATACTACAAGTGCTCAGTCACACACATACAAACATATACTTTCTGGGAGAATCCAGGAAAAAAATAATTAGAAGTGGCTAAGACTCTTAGAAGTGTTATTGAAAATGGGGTGAACGGGGCCCATTTAATATTCTTTTACATTAATTGGAATTTTAATATGTGTGTGTTTTATTTTTACAATAATAAGAAAACAACATGTTGAAACTTTTATCTGGATCCATCCAGTGCCTAACAAGAGCTAAGCTTATGAGGTACTTAATACATATTTGTTATCTTGCTACACATGTAAAATAACTTTTAAAAGCTTAAATAGGATAATAAGTTCAAATTAAAATTGTACAAAATAAGAATTGAGTGGAAAATGAGAAGGAGAAGCTGATTAAGTGGGAAGAGGTGTTTTAGTTGCATGATCATGGTGATTTTTGTTGTATGGTGAGAAGGGTATTACACATAAACAAATTTGTAAGCCCGTTTTGTAAATGCCTCCCTAGGGGCTTTGGTGTGCCTGTCAGCAAGAGGCGGATCATGCAGAGAACTCAGGGGAAAAAGCTAAACAGCAATTCACTTCAGTCCTTTGCTTTGCATTCAGATGAATATGCAGATAGGTTCAGTGAAGTGAACCTGGTTACAACATCACTTTGACATTCACATTAAATTATTTTAAATGGGCAGAATACAGATCAGCTCATGAGTTTAATTTATCTTTTTTTGCGTCATGTGGTTTTAGTATCATTTTGTTGTGATACTGTCATGCATGAGAGATAAAAATGTTTACTTCTTTGTGCTTATTATCTTATGATAAATACGTATATCTTTTATACAAATTTAAATCAAAAAATATATATGATACTGAACAGTAAAACGTACATTTATGTGTATATATATTTCAGGGGTCTTCAAAAAGTTCATGGACATATTCATATTATCTCTTAATTCTATTTTTCCATGAATTTTTTTTATATATAAACCTCCATATGGGGGTCTCCATCCATGAAATTTCTGAAGACCCCTCATATGTGTTTGTATTATGCTTCTCTATCTATCTATCTATCTATCTATCTATCTATCTATCTATCTATCTATCTATCTATCTATCTAACTATCTACCTATCAATCAGTCAATCATATATCTCTCATCTCCTAGTTTTTCTAGAGGAGAATAATACCATTCAATCTTTGGGTCTAAATGGGAATCTCATTTACTTAGCTATACTCTTATTTATTCTTTTACCCATCCTTCTATGTACAAAGGTTATAGGTTTAAGAAAAAACAAAAAAGGAAAAAGACATAAAAAAGTTCCAACAGTACTAGGGTAGTTGGCTTCTTAGCTGTTTCTGAAGTCAATCCTAGCTATCACCCACTAAATTATAGCTACTTATGTAAAGACAGTAAATTGATTGGTGAATCATATCAAAATCCAGAATCCTTCTAAATGTTTTTTTCAGAGCTAGCTGGCATGATTATATAATAAGTTACAATCCTTCAGAATAAAATCAATGCGTTTGTAGAGAGAGAGACTAAGAAGACAGAAGAGAGAGGAACATTGACTCTTTTCCAAATAAATAAATAAATAATAAATAAATAAACTCCAGTATCTTTTATTCTATAATTGTATAGCCTCTTTAAGCCTCTATTTCCCAATACACAAAATTACAGTTATGATTAGAAACAAAAATAGTTTGGGAGATTGTTGTGAGAATTGAAGTAGTGATGAGGAGGTGGAGAAGACAAGTGTCACCCTATCACAAAGTATGTCACTGAGAACACACTTGTTACTCAAAGTGTGGCCCTTATTCTGGCAGCAGGGCATCATCTGGAGCTTGTTAGAAATGTATTCAGCCATCCCTGCAAACCAGTTGAATCAGAATTTGCATTTTAACAAAATCCTCCATGTGTTTTATGTGCCCACAAAAATTTGAGAGGCACCAAATTAATAAATAGGCTTTACTTGGGAAAGAAACTTTTTGGGGAAATGGACCAGCCAATGTTCAGCAAGAATAATCTCACTGTCTCCTGTATCATGCAGACACCCACAGTGGTCTGGGTATGTGTTCCAAGGGAGGATCCTGTCTCCTTTTTTACCTTCTTATAATACAAGTATGAATTTGGGATTAGGAAATAAACTAACAGAATTTAGACACCAGCTGCAGAGAGGTGTCTGAGAACCAGCTGGTGACATTCTGAGAAATTGATTTCAGGCTATGTATTAGAGGATATGGAACCCTGGTAAAGTGGCAGGTTGATTTGGACACAGTCAGCTCTTACTGGGAACGATAATCCCCCTTTCTCATTTATCATGAACTTGCAGAGGCTTTCTCTGGACAGTCCTGTTTGTCTCTCTCCATACATTAAATGGAATAATGTATATAAACAGCCATGATTTTTGTGTGTTACACTGTATTACAGTACCCGTCACATGGTAGACTTCAATAAGTAATTACTGTTGTTTACATATGCCTTGAGATAAAGTCAAATTTTGGCAGTCATCATTGACTTGCATTTTATCTAGAATCAACCAAAACACTTTGCTAAGGACTGAATTGTGCCCCTCCTCCTTCCAAATTCATGTCGAAGCCCTAACCGCCAATGTGATTGTATTTGGAGATAGGGCTCCTGAAGAGGAGATTAAGATAAATGAGTCTCTAATCTGATAAGTCTGGTGCCCTTATAAGGAAGAGATTCTGGAGCTCTTTCTCTGCATGCACCAAGGAAAGACCCTGTGAGGACACAGCGAGGACACAGTTGTCTACAAACCAGGAAGACAGTCCTTACCAGGAACCAACCATGCTGCTACTCTGATCTCAAACTTCCAGCCTCCAGATCTGTAAGAAAACATGTTTCTGTTGTCTAAGCCACCCAGTCTATGGTGCTTTGCTGTGGCAGCCCAAGTAGACTAATACACACTAAATTTTCTCAACTTCAGTTCATGCTTCTTCATCTCTCCCTCATCCTGTAAGTGTAAGTTGGCTTTTTCACCTAATTCCAGGTATTTATCTTTTTTCCTGTTAAATTTTGCCTGTTGAAATCAATATCATTCCAACCAACGCAGACTGTTCTTCTATTTTATAATAAATTATCTTGCACAAGATTTTTTGCTTATACTGCTACTACCCATTGTGTTTGCTGCTCCCAGCCCACCCTTTTTTCCTCTCCATTTTCTTGCCCCTTCCTTGCTGCTTCTTAGGCTCTGTGCTCATTAATTGATCAGGAAATTTGTGTTGTTAAAAGGAAAAAGGGAATGGTGTGAGGGTCATTGGAAAAACAGAAGATAGAGCCATGGTTCTCAACCTTCACTGCATATTCACTGAAGTCTGGTCCACACTCAAAGAAATTCTGATTTAATCTGACATGGGTGGTCTCTGAGCACTGGGAGTTTGAAGAGATTCGTAGAACGTTCTACTGAGTAGTCCAAATAGAGAACTACTGAGCTGTATGCGGGCTAACCTGTATACTGCACACCAAGAATAAATCATGCTTCAAAAAGGTGAATTTCATTGTTTAAATTCTTCTCTCTACCACTCTTTCTTTCTAGTTTTGGATTGAAAAGCTCTGAAATAAAAGCAAATGGAAGTGAAGTAGTGCCAGTCCACTTAATCAGGGTTATGTCACGATCTGTACAGCCTACTTTGCCAATCCAAACAAGGATAGAAATGCAGGATTCGGTAGAAGGCCATGTCTGGCCCTGACCCAGGCAAGTACGAAGAGAGACCAAGAGAATTGGTTAAAGACAGCCCAATGTTAACGGTGGAATGAAATTGGACGTGTTCCTGTATAGTGAAGTGTGGGGAGGAATTGAACGTTCCTGTCCTTTTCACTGATACCACAACAGTGGTTTCCAGTGTCAGAAAGAAGTCTCAGTATAAATAATTTACTTGTACTATCCTGACAAGTTTTTAGAAAAAGGTACATTAAATAAAAATTATCATTTATTACAGAAATAAAGTGAGGTAGCTTAATGGACAAAAAAAAAAAAAAAAAAAAAAAAAAAAAGAATTTTGTGGTATATCACAGATCTGGGGAAAAGATGAAGACCTGTGCTTAAAGATGGGTGGAAACAAGAGAAGATACTCTGGGTGTCAACACTTGAAGTTTCAAATTCACTTCGTGAGTGGTATCACTAAAATGACTCTACCCCACCATTATACATCATGACTCAGAAACTGATTAGACATCATCAGAACCCAGTCCACATTTCTAAATATGAGCACTCAGTTGGTCCAGCTTGGTTCAGATATCTACTGCTGTCCAATCCATTATAGTCTCAGATGTCAGCATCATTAAAAAAAAAAAAAAAAAAGATACTCTTAGGGAAAAGTCTCAAAGGAAGGGAAATGGTTGTGAGTGGGCAGACACCTAAAATGTGTATGTATCTACCACAAACACTGAATCTCAGTTTTCTTTGTTATTAATAACAAGAACAGCCCCCCCCCCCCGGCCGCCACCCGGATATAAATATATCAGTGAAATGGGGATTATCTTCATAAAGAAACTTCTACGTCCAAAGATTTCAACCTCATGGCCCCGTTAATGGTATTGACACCTTTAAAACTCAACAGTGGGGATAGAGATGAATGTGGGAAAAGAAATGAAATGCCCGTGGGGAGAGCCTTGCAGGAAACAGGTGGTCACGCTCCCCCAGGAGGTGCCGCAGAGGAAAAGGGGCCTCGCAGCCTGTTCCTCACTGCAGGTCGCTCTGCTGACAATGACGAAAAAACATCAGTGCGCCACGATAAGCATTCTGAGCAAAGAAAAAAACCGCTCTGGGTAAGCACTTCCTTTTTCCTTGAGTTCTTTTGAAAAGGCAGGTGACTTAAAATAAGTTTTCTTCCAAGAGAAGGAGCATCGTCTCCACTGCTTTCTAGGACCGAAAAGACTGTACGGGGAGAAACGTTCCTGGAAAACAGAAGAGGGCTGTGAAGGTGAACTGAGTCAAAGGAGCATTTGCCCACAGGCCCATGCCAGTCGTTCTCTGACACGAACACCCTCAGAATTCATTCTTAGCGATGGGTTACCGAAACTGGAAAATTCATTATGATATATTTGGAGAAAATCGTATCTTCTAGGCTTCCACTAGGTTACAATCAGCTCTTCCTTCTTTATTTTTTTTTACTAGTAATAGATTGCTTGGGAGAGTTCTGTCCTCAGTCCAGCTGCTGTTTCGACTGCTGGATGCTGAACTCAGACTATCAAGAGGGAAGTTCAGGTGCTCGGAAGTAGGAGAACAAAGTTAAGAAAGGACACATAGTCTTACAGAGGTCCTGTTGCTTCGTGATTCTCAGTTGTGGGTGGCTGAGTAGACTGGTTGGCTACTGCTGTGAGATTAGGATTGTGGGTTATATTGCACCCCTTCGTAGTTACATCATCATTTCCAAGTCCATAGATTATGCTCTTAAACTTATTGTATTGTGCTCAGCTAAACAGTACGGGTTGAGCTGTACACATCCACTCCCATAAATAATTTTATTTATTTATTTGGTTTATGGAGTTGCTTTAAATCCCGAGTCAAAGGTATCTAATACAGAGAAACGTAAGCGTGTCTTCTCTTCTGCTCTATTTTGTTTCTTGCAATTCATCAAATTCATGATGCTATTTATAAAACTTATTAAAAGTTAAGCAGGCAACTGAAATAATTTACGATATTTCTGAGCCTGCATGATTATCACTCAAACCTGTGAGTTACTTGTCTTGACAGAACTATCTTTATGGAGAGGGTTGGAAATGCTAACCAGGCTAGCAGTTTGGGGCATCTGTCCTTGGAGTCCTCCAGAGTTTCATGTGATCACGTGTAAGCTGGGACTATTTTAACTCCTCTGTCGGCAGCCCCTTCCTCACTTGGCTCCCTGTGCACATAAGAGGCAGGCAGGGGAGGAGAGAAAGAGCCACGTCACACAGGAACGTTCCCTTGGAGAATTACAGGGATGGCCTTATCATCCACATCCTTCATTTAACAAACTCTAACTGAGTATTGATGTGGAACCAGGCACTGGTTATGCAGTGGCAAACATGCAAAAAACTTTCCCTGAACAGAGCTTGTCATCTAACAGAGAATACAAATCTTCAATAATCACATACCTTTATACCCCAAATGCAGTAAGTCCTGTGAAGGAAAGTGGAGGGTGCTGTGAGAGTAGAGGTGGCTTTGATTTGGCCGGTGGGGCAAATGTCCAATGTCCAAGGCAGTCCAATGTCCCTGAGAAGCTGGAACTTTCCTGTGGCCAGGGGCAGAGAAGTTATAGTCTCTAGGGTTTCCTGGAGGTTTCAGGTGGCATCAGAACATGTAAATGAGGACACGGGGCTCTTGGAAAGACGGGGCTGACCATGAATTCTTCTCAGTCCCATACAAATGCACTTTGCTTCTGCCTTCTGTTTCAGACCCTCACATGGGCTCCCCATTACACCCCACCTTCCCATCCTCAGTGTCACTGCTCTGCTCCTGGCCTTTGCTCCCCATCCTTTTCCCTTGCTAATCTTGCATGTGGCCTTTCTTTCTGACTGTGCAGCATTACTACAGAGGCTGACACAGAGGGATCATTTACTTTGCTTATACTGGAGTGTTAATTACTTAGTTTCCACAGCAAAATATTCTCTTACATGTCTGCTCAATATACTTTTAATTTCAAAAATGCTCTCAAAAACGTGTGATAAAGAGAGACAAGAGGGATAGGTGTATTGTGTAGACTGAGATGAAGCATAAACACATCTGGGGAAACAGAAGGAATGATTTGCAAGAACAGTCAGCTGCTGTCTGTGTGTAACAAGTTTATGTGTTTCTCAGAGTGTTGGGGAGAGAGAAAGAGAGTAGGTTTATATTTTAAGTGAGGTAGTTAATCGATGTCAATTTCATACTTAATTACGCATTGCTTTTGAATTGGTTTGAGACAATGCTTTTATCTTAATAAAGATAACTTTGGTGATATACTGTTAACAAATAGAACAATAAAGAGAAGAAAATAAAATGATGAGTAATCCCATCACCCATAAATAGTCATTCACAAATTTTAGTTACTTTTACCGTAGCAAAATTAAGTAACTTGTAGAGAAGCTCTTTGAGAAGGAATCCCGTCTTAAATTTAACTAATGTTAAAATGATATATCTTTTACTTACCTTTACATTTAACTTACTTGTATCTTTATATTTAAAGTGGGTTTTTTATAGGTGGCATTTTTTTCTTATCAACTTATTTGATTCTGTTAACTATTATAATTTTTTTTCTACTTAAGTCCAGAAACTTTGCAGATGTCTTACTAACTCTTCAGTTGATTTGAGGTAAGTCTTCAGGAAATTACTTAAATTTGGTCGAAGATTATTATACTTGAGAATGTAGTTGTGAATTCAGAGAAGACACTGGATAAGTGAGAGAGGTGATTGAAAAAGGGGAGAAATGTGGAAGAAACTTTTTTTTTCCTGTTCAAGTATATAAAGTTTTTCTTTTATTGATAGGTGTGTTTCCTTATTAATGCTGCTTAGGCATTCAAGAAGCTAAAAGACATTTTTAAGACATTACTAATAATAGAAATTGATACGTAGAAAGCACTTTGCATGTTACAAAAAACATGTGGATATGTTACTTCATTTAATTAACACAGTCCAGCATAGGTGACATTCACATAATTGATGGAAACACTGGACTCTTATTAGACGTTGGTTCCAGAACTCACAAAGCTCCACAATGACCAACCTAGGACTAAGTCAGACTTGGGACTCTTTAGGTCCACATTCTGTGTCCTTTATATACAGTATTTCAGATAAGAATCAGATCATGGAAGACACAAATCATTCCAAACAACGCCTCTCTCACACACCCAAAGGATCCCAAACAAGTGTTTACTCCTTCCCAGTAAAAGAAACTTGCAATCGGAGTGTTTCTCCACTGGAGGGCACCCCTGCGGAGTTGTGCTCCACGCTGTCTTTCACCAACATTGTGTGATGTGGTTGTGGTTGAAACACTAAAGCTGTGGGCATAGGGTGCAGTGAAAAGCACTTTTAATAACAAGTGGAAAAAAAATAAAAGTTTTACTTTTCTCTGCTTGGTGATGCCTTCCCTACGAAGTATGTTGTAAATCACGGCACTCCTAAAAACATGCTGTTTCACTATTCAGCAAAGCCTTTTCTTGTCTCTGATGTTTGTTGGGTTAGCAAGAAGAAGGAAAATAGTTGTATTTTTTAAACACATTATTTCTGTTGACCTAACAGACTCCAGGTAAATTAGTATTCCTTGAAAGAATCAGTGGTTCCCATTTGTTAGAGTTTATGAAGATGAAAGCACAAAATATTTTATAGAAATTCCTTGAGGCGCAGAACATCAAAACTGGAAAGGATGTTAGAAGCCAAGTTCCTCATTTTATAGGTAATAAAACTAAGTCTGAGATTTGGAAATGACTTGCCCTTAATTTCCCAGCTAACCTGAACGAGAGGCTGACCTAGAACCCTGGTCTCATGTTTGCATTGTCTCATCTGTTCCATGAACCTGTGAAGAAGTGTTTTAGTGACACTGGTCCATAGAATCCTTTGGTGGCCTGATTCTGTCATGTTAATAAAACTTGATCAGAGATTCTTGATAAAGTACATTGTCCACATACATTTTAATTTCCATTAGGAAATGCTATGGTTGTACCAAATCAGTTGGTCCACTGCTAGATTAGACCGGGGGGGGGGGGGCTTTCGCATCTCCATGCCCAGTAGATCTCGTTGCAGACAATTCCTAAGCATATCCTGCAGGTGCATGCCTCCACATTCTTAGATTTCCAGAAATGGAGATCTCACAGTTATGTGATTATCTAATGCTACTGAGTGAGTAATCACACCTTGCTTTAGTTGGGGGAGAGAGGATAGCTTGGGGAATGGGGGTGGGGGGTACAGGGTAGAGAGAATAATTTAAGATTGCTGCCTTCTCTTATCTGATGACCAGGAAATACAAGAAGGGCTATGTGATTCATCCAATGTTCTGAAATTAGATATCAGAACAGGCATCATATAATGCAATAGAAGCCTCATTAGACTTGTAGTCAAATATTGTAAGTCATGACTCCATGGTATAATTGGCTTTTCAAGTCTGAGAATCCACCTAGACACTTTCCTTCTTCAAATCTTTTGTCTAAACTCTGGAATATGTTCCCCTCAACTCTTTCCTCTTAATCACCGTCATATTTTTTCATCTGGATGTGCCCTGTACCCTCCAATTCCTCCCCAATATTGCAGTTAGCTGGACATTCTCCCAAAGCAAATATGATCTTCTTTCTTCCCTGATGTAAATTCTTTGTTAGCTCCCGAGTGTCCAGACTGAGAGCTGTTTAACTGCAGCTTGGAAGGAAGCAATTCCATTTACAGAGCCAGAATGCATCCTTTTTTCCTCCTCCTCATTTGCTTTCCCACCTGAGAAACTCTCTCTCTAGTTTGTCCCCTCTTCCTTGCTGAAATTACATTTCGGTGTGGTGAAAGAGACTGGAAGCTGAGGAAGTTTTCGCAGGAATGGGCTTAGTCTTAGTCACGTGTACCAAAAAGAGGTTTGGTATTTTAAATTATAAGCAGCAGATGCCTGTACAGCATAGTGAATCAGAAAGATTCTAAAAGATTATACCTCCAAGAAAAAAGTAATACACATACATACATACATATGTATCTGGGCTGAGCAGTCACTAGGCTCCTGATGTGACTTGACCTACATTTCTCGCCCCCTGGGGAACCACATAAGTGTTTTGCAACCTCCTTTCCCACCTCTGCCTACCATGCTGTGTTGCCTCTGGACATTTTATATCCCTCCTCCTCTTTTTGTTTGTGGTAATTTTATACATGACAGCTACTAACAAACTAGGGGAGAAATGATAGAGAGTCCTATTTAAATGACAAATGCAAGGCTTTAGTATAAGCACATTCCCTGTAAATAGTACAGCATTCTCAGCTAAAAATTTAAAGCAGGAGATATTCAATAACAAGATTTTTTAAAGCGAAGGAAACTGGGGCTTTATTTCATCCCAGAGTCTTTATAAATACACTTTGGAGATTCATTCAGTTGCCTTTTTTAAAGCACATATCCATCTCCACCTCCCCAACATATATAAAAGATGGCGAGGGGATTTTTCTCACCCATGTGGGAAGGGATCTACAGCAAATTTGGGAGGTAATTTAGTAATACATTCAATCAACATGTATTCATTCCACAGCTCCCAGAGATCAGGTACCTTGCTGGGTCCAGTGGTTGGAGATACACAGATAATGGAGTGTTGCTCTCCATCTCTTCACATTGTAGAAAGGGACATTTGCTGGGAAACTGACATGTAAACAAATATGCACATGGTGTTCATGCTATAACAGAAATGCATGTAAAGTGCTATGTCAGTAGAGTGAGAGAAAACTTAAAGCTTCAGATAGCAACTGAAGCATGCTTCCTGGAAAAGATACTATCACTGGTGGAGACCCAAATGTGAAGGAGGCAGGGGCTGTCACTCAGGAAGGAGAGTGGCCCAGGCAGAAGTACTGGGTTTCTTTACGTCTGACACATGCAGTAGTGTAGAGCTGTTAGAGCACAAGGTTCCAGTGGACCAAGGTTTCTTAAGGGGCGATTTTTGTCCAGGAACCACTGACATACTTCAGGAAGTTAACCAAGCATATACACAAAACTGTTCATTACCTTCTTTGTATGCACTTTTGGAAAAAAATTTTTAGCCTCTTTTAATTTACATATTATTATTTTATTTTATTTTAATTCTAAATAAGTATAAAGTGGCAGGGAACACTATATCTGGTCAGGTAATATTTTACTGTGATTATGTCCATGGCATGTCAAACATCCAGACCAAATTCCAAGTTGACAGACGTGAAAGGAAACCTACCTTAACAGGATGAGAGGAAGCCTGTCTTCATGGTGTGCTGAATATCTGCCTTGAATAACAGCAAACCTGGTTGAAGGTAGAAAAATGAAAAGAAAGAAAGCCCAGTGAAACAAATATCTCATGGATTTATTTTCATCATAAGCTGTGTTGGCACACCAAAACTAATGTGTTTCTGTGCAATAAGGATCTTGGCCACAGGAGTATGAGGTCAAGAAAACAAACAAAACAAAACTCCATAAGCCGGTTAATTCTGAGAGCATGTCAGTGTTGAAGCTCCACGAAGGTTGTTTAGTTCATGTCCAAGCAGAGGAAGATGCACACTTTTGGAGACACCTTGGTGATATACCATGACCTAAACTTCACTTTGTGACTTGCAACCCAGGAAGAAGTAGAAATGTATCTGAATGCCTATCAAATCAAAGTCTGCTTATGGTTTTTTATTTGTTTATTTTTGGATGTTTGTTTGCTAAAGGAAATTTACCACATGCTGGAGAGTTTTTGAACACTATAATGAGGCTTGAACCTTGATTTAATCATATTGATCAGAGCGGTGTTAAATTGAATTAAATTTGGCCTAAAGCTGCCTCTGTACATATATTAAATTTGGCCTAAATATTTCTCCATACATAGTGAATTGTAAACAAACTTGATGGGTGAATAGACTGTAACCTACTCTTGAAACAAGTAGTCGAATCTCAGCCAATCACAGCAGCTGAGTTTCAGCCAATCACAGGAGGCCAACTGTTCAAACTCTGTTCAAATAAGGCAAATGCCAAGCTGCAGCAGATCCAGCTGTCCCTGTACCTCACTTCCGTTTTCTGTACGTCACTTTCCTTTTTCCATCCATAAATGTTGTCTGAGCATGTGGCAGAACTGGGGTCTCTCTGAACCTACTCTGGTTCTGAGGGCTGCTTGATTCATGAATTGTTTTTTGCTCAGTTAAACTCTGTTAAATTGTTTAAAGGTTTTAACAGAGGAAATAACTATTGCCGTGTGAGTAGATGCTGTTTATTGTCTGTATGCTATTTGAAACCAATTTGGGAACCTGGGAGAACATGCATCTCACTCTGGGAAACACTGGTCTATGTCTATGTACATACTTGCATTTTATTCCAGTCCAATTTTGGAATCCCACAGGTTCCGAATAGCTATGCTGGTTCCTTGCCTTAGAGCTGCCCCAATGCATCCCATAGGACTATTTTATCATAAGGTCTTTTTCAAATGCTGGTATCAGATTAATCTTTTCATGGGTTGTAAAATGCCTTATGCTGATTCTTGTTCCTATCGATCGATCCATCCATCGGACAGTTTTGTGATTTGGTGTGTGAATTGGCTTGAAGATTTTCATTGTCTTTCCAGGTGTTAGGAGCCACTCACCCTTCTTTCCACCTGTTTCTACTCATTGTGTATCTTGGCCATTGACACTTAAGGCTAGATCTGTATATTTTAGATTTTTTAAAGCTGTTTTCTTATTTTTTTGCTTAAAATAAGACATTACATAGATGTTTGTTTCTAGGCAGATTTAAAATATCAAAAATATAAGTGTTTAAAGCAGCTTAAAAAAATCTATGCTTTGTACAAATGCAAAGTGGTTTCAACAATACTTTTCAAGCAAAAAAACGTGTAAACATGACTATCTAATTGATCTTTAAATGCTTATAAATGCCTCTCCTTATTTCACTATTTTTACCCTGATAATCTTTTGCTCTACTGATAATCTTATAACAAAATCATAAAATATGGGTTTGACATCTGAGTAATTAACAGTTAAATGGTTAGAATAATAGAATGCACAAAATAGACTTAGTGATAATTTTAAGTAATTTTAGATGTTTGTGTTTGATAGGGAATCTTGATTTTGTCTCTTGTAACTATGACTACACTTTTTTTTCTGGGTGAAAGCATGGGAAGGATGACTGCAGGTTACCACTTGCCAATTGGTTTGTTTATTGGGTGGACATCATTTTGTCTTTGACTGTTGCTGTCCCAGTTAATGCACACTGCACGGAATGCCGGATAGAGATAAAGTGCATTGAAAAAATAGTGAAAAAAACTTGAATGGTTGGATAGTTCCAGTACACTCTATAATAAAAGCATAACACATACTTTATATTTTTAAATGGGACCTTGCAAAAATAAAGCATTCATCCCTTTACTTGCTTATTGTGAGTCCATATTGCTTGGAGAAAAGCATCTCTCTCTGTCTCTGCCTCTTTTTCTCTTTCTTTCATGGTAAGATGGTCAGTAAGCTGGTGAAATGGCTGGCCTGTAGAAACTTTTGCCAGCCAATTGATTGATTGTTTACAAAATTGGAAAAAATACACGTCCATAAGCAGATACATTCAGGCTTCATCTATACAAGTATGGCACAAATAAATCAACTGCTCTGTTATTAATTTTTATTTCAGATAGCATAAAAGACAATGGCCAAATAATAAAGAAGATCACTGCCCAGTTTATCTGAATCTATTTTTACAATGACAGAAATAATTCTCTCAGATATGTCGTGATTTGGCTATTTCAGTAGCCTCCAAGAACAAATCAAATCCTCTGTATTTCATTCCAATTGATGTCATAGGGATCAATGATTATCAGTTAAATAAATGAATTGAGGGTGACTCAGGGCTGTCATTCTCTACCTATCATTCTAGTGTAACTTAGCTGTCCTTCCACAAATTGTCATGAAATCAAAGAGTAGACAAGTATAATTAAAATTAAATGTAGAAGATTTGAAAAAATTAATTCAGTGCAGGTTCAGTTACTTTGGATCATGCTGACGCACTCGGCCCCCTGGTGGACACACAGGATAGTGATTTTTGACCTGCTTCTCCAAGGATTCTGGATATTTTAGAGAATGGTCAGACATCTGTCCATTTTGAGTGAATACCAAGGAGGTACAGAGTGAGAAGTATTTGCAAGGCTGTCTTATTCATGCCCTTAACTTAGGGCTTCGAGCGTTTTAGAACTGTCCAACCAAACATCCCTGTGAGCAATTTTAGTTGCTGAACAGGGACATTTCTGTCCAAATGAACTGCCACCTGGTCTAAAACAATTGAGTTGCCTTTGCTCTTTTGAATAGGTAATAAAAAAATGATAATGTAAGAATGTTTTTCCTTTCTATCCTTTTAATTTGTAATTGTGCTGTCCTGAGATACTGATTTGAGAAAGATGAAGATATCTCAAATGAGGGTGTCAAGTAGCATCTTCTATAAGTTAATTTAAAATGACATGTCCACACATATATAGACTATGTTTCTCAGGAGGTTGGGGGACACAAAAAGAGGTAAATAGGATATGAAAAAATAATACCCCTTCTTGTCTAACTGGAGTGAGACTCCTACCTGGTTCTCAGTTAAACTACCACTCTAAGCTGTGTTCTAGCTGCTCATAAGTTCTTTTCCACATCTATATCCAGGGGAGAAATGCCCAAACTAATTTTATTTCTAAACTTGTAGGGGATAAGGATGGGAAGAGGGCGGGGCAGTAAAGGGGAAGGTGTGGGCAAGTTCACCTGTCCAGTTCACCGTGCAGGTATGGACTGACTGTCTACTCCGTGTTCTCGAGGGGATTATCTAAAAGTGGGTAGAGGTGCTATGCGTTTCCCCTCAGCTCAACATGATCACTGTCCCCAGAAAGTAGGTTCTCCCAAACATTTCCCTGGGAAGAGCGGGTCTTAGCAGCAGGTAGAACGAAGGGGAGCTTGCTTTCGCATGGCTGGAGCCTCGTTTCTCTGCTACATCTGCAGGATTATCAGCCACTCTCCCTGACATGCGGAGCTGACTCATATGCTGGCTCCTCCCAGAGCAGGATTCTCTGTTCCCACTTGCCTGCTTTGAATTTGGGGTGGTTTCTCGTGGGCCGAGGTTGAATCTCTGAAGACTCTTGCGGACCTCCTGGAAAGTGAGGTGAGTTTGAGCCCCCGCCCTCTCCCTGTGGGCCACCCATCTACTTGTCCTTATTGCCAAGTTACTTAGTACAAATTACTTATAAAGCATTTCCTGGCCTGAGTCTAAGGGAGTGTGGAGTGGACAATTATTGCTAGAGCCACAATGTCCATCACAGGGCAGGTCAGCAACCCTTCCTTTCCTAGTGCTGTCCTAGGGAATGACACATTCACTTAACCTATGGCTCCAGGTCTCCTGGTTCCTAAGGTTTCTGGCTGTGGTAGAGTCTGCCCAATTAAACTTATGCACATAGTCTAAGTATACCTTAATGATTCTCTATAAATGGGAATTTCCTCTTAAATGGAATGGGATATAAGTCCTCATGGCTGTCTCATCAACCTCTCACCACTCCTAGCGCAAATATTCTGTGGAACATGTAGCCATAGTTTTGCAGGTCAATTTTTTAGAGTCCTATTTTACAACCACCCCCACCCCCATTTTTTTTCTAAAGATACACAGAGGAAATGATTTTCCGCAGCCTTACATACTCTTGACATACAGTAGCTCAAAAGACTGGTGCATAGACATAATAGGATAAAGGTTTATGCATAATTCCCGGTAACCTTGTTGTAACTCAAACTCTAATTTGCCTGTTGTAGTTGAGTAGTTAGGCATTTATGTTCCAGAGCAATGTTTCTCAAAGTTTAGCATGATTTTGAATCACCTGAGAGAACTTGTTAAAATGCAGATTCTGATTCAGTAAGTCACGCTTAGGGTTTAGGATTTTGCATTTCCAGCAAGCTAGCACCCTGGTGATGCCAACCTTGATGGTCAGTGAACGACCCTCTTTGTAGGAAGGCTCTAGATGGTGATATGTCTAGCCAGACACATAATCTGGCCCTTTTAGCTTTTAGCATATAGTTATGCCTTGACCTTTTCATATCTATATATTCAGCACTTTCCATATCTATATATTCAACATTTTCAAAGCTGTCATTCATTATTGCACTTGTCCCTGAAAACTGCGGGGCTGCTCTTATAATAGAAACCTTACCATAATCATTATCCTCAATCACTATCCAGAAGAAAACACCTGGATAAGGTATCTTGGCATAAATTTTTATCCCTATTTACTTACTGCTTCTTCTGCCTTATTTTTTGATTCAGTTCATACATTTTCCCTTGTGCTTTCTGTAAGAATTAAATTATTATTCAGGAACTGGTAGAGTAACTGGCATGTGGTAGATTCTCAAAAAACATTTACATTAATTGAAGCATCTTTCCTGCAGGGCCCTTCCACCTGCTTTCGCTGAACACTGGGTCTCCGCTTAAAGCAGGGATTCTCTAGTATCTCTGACCTTGGAGGTCCCTCATTCCTTGGACCACAGGGTCTAGGGGTGTGGACATTCTCCCAGCTCCCTATTTCTCCTTCCTGACTATAACTTTTCCAACCTCTTACCAAAAGCCTTTGTTATTTTAGATTCAAACCACCTCAATGCTCCTTTATGTCCTTTCTTGTCCACCACTTTCTGGATATTTTTAATGTGATAGGATTCACTCTCTTTCTTTCCACTCTACCTCTTCCTAAAATCATGTATGTGAATGACATACCCAATTATCCAACCTCAAAGATGATTAAACTCAATTTCAATAAATTTCAGCATTCTACTTCATCCACCTACTTATATGGCTACATCTTCACTTAGGGAATATTGGAGTCTACTACATTGAATCATTTGATTGATTTTGCTGATCACAAAATAATACAAGCCCATAATTCATAAAGTTAAAGCCTATCTTCATGGAGTAGAAAGCAAAAACTTCTACATAATTCTACATAATCAGCAATTAAAAACATATCCTTCCAGACTTTTTCCATAAATAGATTACCTAAATAGAATGATATCAAATATATATTATAGCATAGCATTTTGTATATATATTTCAATTTCATTTTTATTTAATATATAATGCCATATTAATACATATTAACACATAATGATAAATTAATCCTTTTAAGCAGTTATCTAGAATTTCACTTTATATATAAAAACTATAATTTGTTTAATCTAATTCCCTCTCATTAGGCATTTAAGTAGTCTGCAATATTGTAGTAAGCAATGCTTCCTCAGAAATTTTGGATTATTTCTTTTTACTCTTTCTTCATTTAACTTAGAATTTTTTGTACAAGTGAAGTAACTGGATCAAAAAGTATGCACAATATATTAGATTGTACTTTGCAAAGTTGAAAACTTTACATTCCTACAATGTACTCATTTTGTCACATCCCCGCCACTAGTAAATATTATTCATCTTCTTAATTTTTTTCCAATCCGTTAGACAGACAGTATCTCATTAATTTAATTTGGATTTATTTGACTAGTACTGAAGTTTCACGTATTCTCACTCACATATTGGTCATTTAAAAACACAGATGTTTGACTAAAACCTCCGTGTTTTCCTTTATATGCAAAAATAACAGAAAGAGATTGAAGTTTGGGGGTTTTTTTTGTTTTTGTTTTTTTTTCTGCCTCTTGCCTTAGGCTTTAGAAATTTAACTTCCTTTAGTAGGTAATTTCAGCTTCTGGAATTTTAAATGCATAGGATGTAATCTGCAGGTTAAAGTAAAACTGTCATGTCTATTGACTTTATGACTTCAAACCCATCATAGGGATATTTAGAAGCCAAATTTCTCTCTCTATATATATGTCTAATGAATCTCTTTTCTCACTCTCTGATTCTCTCTCAATACTGCATTTGGATTTGGATTTTAATCAGACCAAGTCAACATTTAATTTTCACTTGCTTTAACTATTGTGTTCAGTGAAGCAGAGAATCCATTCATCTTAACAAATACAGAGAAACACAAATACAGCAAGAAAAAGAACCTCAGACATGCTTGTGTCCTCTCTCTCAGAACAAGCATCAGCTTGGAGTTTCTTATGCCCAGAGTCTGTTCTACGGGCTAGTTTGACACATAGTATCAACTCAAAAGATCAGCCTTTCTTTGTAAGATCAACATTTGATCTTCTAGTTATTGCTATGATTGTTGATATTTAATTGTTCTTTTCTTTATTAAGATGTCACTTACCTCCTCCTCTTAATTTTTCCTTACACATACAAAACCAAGTTGGGATTTGGGCTTGACAATAACTATCTTTTCCACCTTTTCTTTCTCCCTGAACACTCTTCCCACCTGCCCTTTCTTTCCTTTTCACAGAACTGCTTTACCATTTCAATCTCGTGGGCAAATTCTGAGGATGTCTTTCCTTAAATTACCTCTCTTTGTTAATGACGTGAACAAGGAAGCAAGGCATTCTACTCTAAAATGTATTCAAAATACCATGTTCTAGCTTTTGCCTCAGTATAGTAGAGTATTAAACCTCCTATCCTAATATCAAGTCTCTTCTTACTAACCCAGGCTAATTTGGGTGCTATTTCTTAATGAGAGCACTGTACTTTTGGCAGGTGGGTATCTAATGATAGATGTTTATGTGTGTATGCTAGATGTGTTAGTTTCTATTGCTTATAACAGAATATCTGAAACTAGGTAATTTATAAAGAAACAATATTTGTTGCTTACAGTTTCAGAGGCTGGAAAGTTCAAAGTCCAGAGAACACCTCTGGTGAGGGCCTTCTTGGCGGGTGGTGACTCTCTACAGCAATGCAGGGTGTCACATAGTGAGTGGCTTGAGCAAGAGAGAGAGCCAGCTTCCTCACTTGCTCTCCTTTTAAAGCCATTAGAACCATGCCCATTACTCCATCAATGGATCATTCAAAGGGCACAGTCCTCACAATCTAATCACCTCTTCAAGACCCTGCTTTTCAAATAGGATAACAGGATTCCCCACCCTCTTTACACTGTCACAGAGGGGATTAAGTTTCTCATACATGAAACTTTGGGGGACATATTCAACCCATAGCACTAGACATAATTAAGTTTTTTTTTTTTTTACTTTTACATCATTCCATCATTAAATATGCTATCTCTTCCCCAAACTTATTCATCCCTCCTTGACTTTTTTCATTGCATCTCAAATATTTTCACTGTTAAGGCTGAGTTAAATTTCACCTTCTCCATTCTCTAGTCAGTGACATCTAGTCCCATTTCTCACCTAATGGGAGAATTTCTACATGACATCTCTATAATTTGATGGTGCATCCTCCGCTCAATTAGTTCCTGTGACGGGTTACATGGTACACCAAGAGATAACTCATACCATTATGCACTAACTGATGTATTGAACTTTTTTCTTAAAGTATTTCTACCTCATTGTAATTTATATACATTGATCCTAATTTTTAAAACAGTACATTTTCTGTTTCTCTTTCTCTTGTATGTTGGAATATTTCAAGTATTTGGAAACTACTGAGTTTCTTCATGTTAATGTTCTAATCTATGATGTGTTCTGGGGAATCTCTCAACAGATTTGTCTCTCTTTTTTAGGTGTCTTCCTTAGAATCTGCCATTCATAATTGAACACAATATTTCAGATATGGTCTGATTAGTATGGCACATAATGAGGCTATTATTTACAATGTCCTGGATGTTGACTTCTCTTCATGTAGTCTAAAGTTTCATGGAATTTTTAGTAATCATTTGACAATACGGCTCACACACTTTGCAATAAATTGTATATATCCACCATCCGAAAAGTATCTTAATACTCCTTTTCAGTCAATAGCTCTTCCACCTCTGACTCCAGGCAACCAGTGATCTGCTATGTTACTATGGATTAGTTTTCATTTTCTGGAGTTTTATGTAAATGGAATCATACACACATGTATAGTCTATTACAAAAAATTTTTCTCCTTTGGAAAATATGTGGCTTTTTCTTAAGGAAATCCAGATTATTCTGAAACTATGTTTGTACAATTGAATTTTTAAACCTAAATTCAAAAGATGTCTCCTTTTAAATTTTATCTTGTTGGTTTCAGTTGAGTGTTCCTGAATGACAAAATGACGTTGAGTCCTGAATCTGTGATTCAAAGTATTAGCTAGCTGTGCTTTCTAGCTGTAAGCTTTCTGTAGTTTTGATAAATAAATTTTAATACATTATTGCAGAACACAGAATCATAAAATATTAGACCTGAAAGGACCTAAGTTACAGATAAAATAGCTGATCAGAACAACCAAAGATAGAAGCCTATGGCGCTGCACTGGTGATGGCCTGTCAGGTTGATTCACAGCCATGGGCCTGGCTTTCTCCTTTCCTTTCTACCTTACCTAAGGCGCTATGGCAATTTTTATATCTACCACTAAGCTCTGACATGTTTTCTAAGATGAATAAAGCTTGCTTTCTTCAAATTCCCTAACCAGGCTCTTCATTCTTCCCAGATACCATCTGTGCATTTGTATATGTGTGTGTTTAAAATCTTTTTTTCCTGAGGTATAATTCACATAAAATTCACCCACTTTATGTGTAAACTTCAGTAAGTTTTAACGAATGTAAACATTTATGTAACCACCCCTCCAATTAAGATTCAAAATATTTTTATCAGCCCCCAAAAGTTCTCTAATGTCCTTTTCAGTCAATATGCCCTACCTGTGACCCCAGGTAATCACTTATGTACTTTATGTCTCCATGAGTTAGTTTGCATTTCTAGAGATTAATATAAATGGAATCATGCAGGATGTATTCTTTTGTATCTGGCTTCCAGAATGTTTTTGAGACATATCCATGATGTTGCATGCACCAGTAGTTCATTCCTTTTTGTTGATTAGTAGTGTTCCATTGTATGAATTTGTTCATCCATTTACTAGTTTATGGCCGTTTGGGTTGTTCCTAGTTCTAAGATACCATGCATAAAGCTGCTCTGAACACTGGTGTGCAAATCTTTCTATGGATACATGTTTTCATTTCTCTGGGGTGCATACCTATGAATGAAAATTACTGAATCATATGTTTAACTTTATAATAAACTGCCAGAGTATTTTTCAGGCTGACGACTTCATTTCACCTTCCTTCCAGCAGTGTGTGAGAGATCTAGTTGATTCACATCTTTGCTAACATTTCGTTTTTCTTTTAGCCATTCTATGGATGCATAGTAGTAACTCATTGTGATTTATATTAGCATTTCTCTGATGACTATCAGTGGTGAGCATCTTTTGATGTGGTTTTTGCCATATATATATCTTTTGTGAAGTGTCTTTTCAAATCTCTTCCCAGGCATTCATTCTTTTTCTCTCTTTCACCGAATTGCTGTTATCTCCATCTTTCTCTCATGCCTATTTTTTGTTGTTGTTTAGAATGATTCCTTCTGGTAACTCACCCAAGCTCTTCCCCTTCTAAGTTGCAAGCATCTCCTCAAGCACATATCTGCTTAAAAATGTCTTCTGTGAGCGCCAGAATAGTCCCAGTTGTTTTCCCAAGCAATATCTTCAAGCCAGGGACACTACCGGGTGGACGTATTGAGAGAGAAAAAAATGCTACATGAAAATGTGTGAAAAATGCTTGTTCACTAAACTATCTTCACGGCATAATCTCTCATATAAAACAAAAGAAACCAATTTTTAACAGACAATTGAAATTTCTGCCCCATAAATATTGGTGCTTTGAATCAAAGCCAGTTAATAAAGTTGAATTAAGACAAAAACTTCTCTTCTGTGGTTTGCTGGGTTACTTTTATTGAACTTGTTAATATAAAGCAATGTTCTGTATAGAAGATTTTTAGCATCTTTTCATGAATTATTTTTTTAGTTTCTAAAAGCTATAACTCAACTTGACAGTAAGCCATATTCAACATTTTATTTGATCAGGTTAGAAACGTTCAATTTCTTAGAGATACGTTCTGCTACCTATTTCAACTACTTGGAACGATTTGCAAAATTTTGGGGGTGATTTGCACTATTAGAACATAGAAGGAAGATAGGGAAGGTGAATATAGAAGAAAATAGTTAACCAGTTAAAGTCATAGCATCACATTTCACACCTAAAAAGCTTGCCAGATCACAGAATAAGAATCTGCCCACCATGGGCGATATGGTACAATGACTGCACAATACTCAGGTTTGGAGAAAGTCTGCTTGTGAGCATGTTCCCTTCAAAATGCTTTTCTCTCCCATTTGGAAACCTAGTGCCTACCTGGTATTCTTTTGTCTTAGTGTCTTCCCCTGGCTATCTGGGGTTCTGACAACAACGTGATTCCCACCCAGGACCGCCTTATCAGTGATTCTGGTCTAAATGACAAATACTGGGCCCTCTTTCACTAGGCTTCAAATTCATTAAAATATATAATAAGCTCAGCTTTTTTCAGGCAACCTATTTCCATTGATATTTTAAATATAAGTGGATTTCCTCCATTATGCCCCATAATGTCTCTGTGTGTGTATTAGTTTGGTTTGACACTTTTGGTATAGCTACGCAATACCAAAATAGTAAAAAAAAAAAAAAAAAAAAAAGCTAAGAATATTATTAGCAAATATTTCCTCATAGTTAAGGTGTGGGAAAGTGGGGATCATTGTTCCACAAGTAGATCAGAACCTGTGAGTATATATTAGTATCTTCTGGTCTTAATGCTTTATCTTTGACTACCCTGTCTTCATTTTTCAACATGTCAAAGGACCCAGTGCACAAAAAACAGTTCCAGCAAATTGTGATGCTACTAACAACTCCTTACCAAGGTAGAGCAAAGGCAGCATCACTCCTGAATTCTCCCCCATACCCCCAAAATGCATTTGCACCAATGATCTTAAGAATTTCAGAAAATGCAGTTATCACCAATGTTTGGGGACTCTGGTTTATACAGTGCTAAATTAATGGGCTAATTGTTTTTATTTATATTTTTTTCTAAATGAAATTGACTCAGTGTTTGTATAAGTTGATTTCCTCTCTGGGATTGGGTCTGAACTAACTCTTGGTTTACGAGGACGTGTTCCCATTTCTGGCTCCAAAGACATGTGAGGTTAAAATTTCTTTAACAAGGGCTCCTAACGTGGGAAGAAAAGAAAAACAATTTAGTAGGGTTTGGCAAACCACCTCAAATTATACATAGAATATAATGTAAAGATTCTTTTCTTCTCTTTAACATTATTATAATTTTAGACTCATAAAGTGTTTTGCACATAGAAGTGAATATATTACATGTGCAGAAGGTATACAGTTCCTCTGCAGAACCCCAGTGTGCATACCATCTAGTATGATAAATAGAACAGGACCACAGTCTTCAAAGCTCTTCACCTCCCCCACCTGACTGGGTTGTCCTCCAGCAGGTCACCACTGTCCTGAATTGTGACATTCTTCCACGTTGATGCATACAGCTTCTGTACATTCCTTTTCATTTTTCTGGCTGTATTTTAGTGCATATGAACTTATTTACTTATCCATGCTCCTGTTGAAAGTCATTTAGATTGTTCCCAGTTTTTACTTTTGGTTTTTTAAAAATTACAGAAAGGATTGGTTTGAACATTATTGTATGTATTTCCTGGTGCACATATGCAACAATTATTGTAGGCCTTGAAGTCAGAAATGTAATTGTTGAATTTACATGTTTTCAACTTCACAGATCATCATTTTTTACCCATTATATAAGATGTATAAAATGCTACCTCATATTTGTCTTTATTTCACCTGAGTTGACTGATTGTGTTAGCATTATTTATTGAATTTTCTCTCATATCTGTACTGATTTACAATATCGCCTGTATAATATACAAGGAGACTTCAAAAAGTTCATGAAAAAATGGAATTAAAAGATGAAAATTAAAAATATAAATTTTATTTCTTGACATGAATTCCATCAAGTTCAGAACACTTTTGTAAGTGATGATACCGGCCATTTAGTCCACCCCTGAAGAGCTGAGGGTCCTGGTAATTTAACCATGTAAATGCAGTCTTTTTTACAATAACTGAAGGAAAATGGGTATCCTTTAAAGAATTTTTAAGATTAGGAAACAAAAGTGAGTCAGAAGGCGGCAAATCAGGACTATAAGGTAGGTGCCTAATCATTTCCTTTTGAAACTTTTGCAAAATTGCCCTTGTTGGATGAGAGAAATGAGCAGGAGCATTGTCATGGTGGAGAAGAACTCTCTAGTAAAGCTTTGCTGGATGTTTTTCTGCTGAAGCATTGCCTAACTTTCTGAAAACACTGTCATTCTTCCACCTCAGCTTCACCCTAAATTTGATGTTTGTTTTTGCTTTAATCTTAGCAGAATTCACATTGGTCTCATAGGGACTTTTTTCAAACTGATGTTATCCTTCTTAGTACTTCAGACTAGATCCTCCTCAAACATATTATGCAAAGTTAGTACGAAGGAATTTTGAGATCCATGCATATTTTTTTCACGATATGCATTTTCTATGTTTTTTGGAAGACACCTCATATCAGTAGTTTTCTAACATGTTTCTGGGTTCTCAGTTCTATTCGTTTTGTCTTTTTTCAATATTATTTTTTGTTGATGCTATACTCTGCTGTAATTTAACTAGAATTGCATTGATTTTAAGGATTAATTTGAAAAAAAAATTGACATATTTACAATACTAAATATTTCTATCTGTGAACATAGTGTCTCCTTTTCTCATTTAGCATTCTTTTAAATTTTTTATAATTTTTTCCATAAAGGTTATGTTTATTTTTTGTTATATTCATGTTACATATGTTATATTTTGTTACTATTCTGAAAATTTTCTAACTCTGTATCCCTATTGCTATGGTTTAAATGTATGTGTCCTGCCAAAACTCATGCTGGAACCTAATCACCAATTTGATGGTAATACGATGTCGTGGGCTTCTGCGAGTTGATTGGGTCAAGAGGGCTTTGCCCTTGTGAATGGGATTAATACCCTTATAAACGAGGCTTTAGAGAGCTGCCTTCCTCTTGCACTCTTTTGCCATGTAAGAAAGCAGTAAGAAGGTGCAATTTTTTAAGCAGAGAGCAAGCCCTAACCAGACACCAAATCTGTTGGAGACTTGATCTGGACATCCCAGCCTCCAGAATTTTGAGAAATAAATGGCTATTATTTATAAATTACCCAGTCTAAGGTATTTTGTTATAGCAGCACTAACAGATTAAGACAACTCTTATAGAGATGCAATCACTGTTTGCACATTGACTTTTTATCTTGTAACCCTGCTAAAATCTATTAATCCCCAAAACTTGTGTACAGAATCTTTTTGCTTTCTAAGTAGACATCAGACCACCAGATGTACTATCTGAGACCATTAGTTGTTTTTGCTCCTTCCTTTCAATCCTGACCATTCTGGTTATGACCTCAAGCCTAATGATAAAAAGTAACTATGATGGCTGGAGTTCTCTCCTTTTTCTGATTTAAAGGGAGATTGATAACTGCTGTAAAACTCTGGTAGATTACCTGCAAAAGGATAAAGAAGTTTACATTTATTCTCAGTTTGCTAAGAGGTTTGTTTTTGTAATCATAAATAGGTATGAGATTACATTGAGTACTCTTTCTGCATCTTTTCAATAATCTTGTTTGTCATCTTTATTTTGTGTAGTATGTATGTATGTATATATTTAAGGTATACAACATAATGTTTTGTTATACAAATATATAGTGAAATTATTACTACAGTCAAGCAAATTAACCTATCCGTCACCTTCTATAGTAACTCTTTTGTGTATGTGTGTGTTTAAGAGCACCTAAAACATGTTCTCTTAGCATATTTTCAGTATATAATAATATGATTAGCTGTAGTCCTCATGCTGTACCAGTTTGTCATCTTTAACTTGTTAAAGTGGTGATTTAATTTAATCAGTATTTCTCATGTTGACTGACAATTTATTCCTGAAACAAGCAATTGGTCATGATGGATGTTTTATACACACACACACACACACACACACACACACACACACACACACACACACACATGCACACACACACACACACACACACACACACACACACATGCAATATTGCATCTATTTTCATATGTAAACCTTCTGTTTTTCTTGCTTTAATGTTCTTATTTAATTTTGGTATTAGTTTTGTATTTGTTTCCTAAATTGTTTTGGATTCATCTTCTCTACTTGAATTTTCTGGAAAGACTATATAAAATTGGAACTGTTTCTTGATAATCCTATAACTGTTAATTTCTAAAACTGCTTATTTGTGCCTTTATTTCTCCCTCTGCTTAATTCATCTTGCCAGGGATGATTTTTAAATTTTATTTATTGCTTCAAAATGTTAACAATTTTTTTGGCTTTATTGAGCCTATTATACCTTTGCATTTTTGTCTATATCATTAATTTCTGTTCTTTTTTAAAAAAAATCCCCTTAATTCCACTGTATTTATGGTTTATTCTGTTATTTTAACTTATTAAGTTGAATGTATAGCTCATTATTTTTCATGTCTTTGAAAAAATTTCAAATATAAGCTTGAAGACTAAATTTTTCTTTAAAGACAACTTTAAATTAATAAATTTTTAATATGGTTTATTTTTATTGTTTTTCACTTTTAAGTATTTTTTAGTTTTCATTATGACTTTTTCTTTGAAGTATTTTTTTAAAAAAATTTAATTTAGGAAATTTAGAGTTTTTTCTGTTATTTTAAATTAATTGCATTGTGCTTCAAAGATAGTCCATAATTTTTCTAATTTTTGGCGTGTGTGTGCGTAATTCATGGTTTATTATATGGGCAATTCTTATAAATATCCCCTTATACAAAAGAGGAATATATACTACAATGTTGGGTACGTGGTTCTATACAAGTCTATTGATCAGGCTTGTTAATTGTGTGCTTCAGTTTTTTTCTATCTTAGCTGATCTCTTTTTTATTTGATTGATTTACTAGTTACTGAGATTCATTTATAATGATAGAGAATCAGTTTCCCCTATACTTCTTTCAGCTTTTGCTTTATGAGTTTTGAAGCAATATTATTTGGTGACAAACAATTTCAAGTTGATATATCTTTTTGATGAATTGCATTCTTTATGAATATCTTTTCCTTAGGTTTAATTTACCTAAAAGCAACAATAGTTTCACTTTAGTAGCATTTACCTTGTATATAATGTCTCATCCTTTCATTTTCAACTTTTTCTGTCTTTATCATATATGTGTGTCTTTTGTTAGCAATATAGAAACAGAAATTCATTACTTTTTTTCAGAAGAAAGGTCTACCATGAAAGAGGAATGGCAAGCAAAAACTAATTGCAAAAAGTGTGGATAAATATATTAATATAAATATGTGTAAAAACAATAACAACATAATTTGCAGGATTACCCAAATAAAATCATATTAAAAGACCGGGTAAAAATACAGTGATATTGTGACATGAGTTGAGTTAAAGCCTTCTAAGCTACTTGTTTTGGTAGGAAGAAGGATAAAGATATTGATTAGTTTTAGAATTAAGTGCATATTAAAATTTCAAGAGTAACTATTAATAATCTAAAATAGAGTATATGACTTCCAAATGAGTAGAAAATAGAAAAGACAGCAATTATTTAATCTTAAATTAACAAGAAAGAGGAAAAATAGAACAGAAAATGTACTACAGAGTCCAAAAAAGATGATAGGGATAAAATAAAATTAGGAATCCAACTAATTTAAATGCATTAAGCTTGTTCATTAAAAAGAAAAGAAAATAACATGAATTTCAAGTCAGAAAAAAAAAAAATGAGGCTACTACTAACAAATACTCCACTTAACATTTTAACTTGGACAGGTTACTTATTTTACTGTTTTTAAAAATTTTTAAAGAGATCTTTTTTTAGAATGGTTTTAGATTGACAGCAAAATTGAGAGGAACACACAGAGATTTCCAATATCCTCCCTGTCCCTACACATACGTGCCCTCCCCGATTATCAATATCCCCCACAAGTGTAATATGTTTGTTACACTTGATGAGCCTAGATTAACACTTCATTATCACCCAAAGTTCATGGTTTACATTAGTGTTTACCCTTGGTGTTGTACATTCTGTGGGTTTGGGTAAATGTATAATGGTGCATATCCACCATCAGAGCATCATACAGAGCTAAAAGCCCTGCTCTAAAACTCGTCTGTGCTTCATCTATTCAACCCTCTCACCCCCGGCCACCACTGGTCTTTTTACTGTGTCCATAGTTTTGCCTTTTTCAGGATGTCATATAGTTGGAATCACACACTGTCATAAACCTTTTCAAATTTTCTTCTTTCACTTAGTAATATGCATTTAAGGTTCCTTCATGTCTTGCCATGGCTTGATACCTCTTTTAATGCTGAATAATATTTTGTCGTTTGAATGTACCATGGTTTATTTATCTGTTTGCCTACTGAAGGACATCTGAGTTGATTACAAGTTTTGCCAATTATGAATAAAGCTGCTGTAAAAATCTACGTGCAGGTTCTTTTTTTTGGTTAAGTACCTAGTACGATTGCTGGATTATATGGTACAAGTATGTTCAGTTTTGTAAGAAACTGCCAAACTGTCTTCCAAAGTGGCTGTACCGTTTTGCATTGCCACCAGCAATGAACAGCAGTTCCTACTGTTCCACATCCTCGACAGCATTTGGAGTTGTTGGTGTTCTGGATTTTAGCCATTTTAGTAGGTTTGTAGTGTGTCTCTTTGTTGTTTTAAGTCACTAATATTTTTTACATCCACGGTTCCTCACCTACAAAATGTAGATGGTAATACCTACTTCAGAGAATTCCTGTGAGAATTCACAAGTGACATAATTCATGGAAAATAGCATAATACCTGACATGCTTAATCACTCTAAAAATGTTAGCTTTATACGTAGCTATGATTCCTGAATTGGGGAGTAGGGTAGGTAAATCCCCTACCTGAATATAAAACTACCAAAGGATTTTTCTTTTATTCATCAACCTGACCTCTAACGTGTAGGCTAAAAAATCAGAAATATAGACAAGAATGCTGCATTGAAACCTCAGTTTGCATTGCTCAACTGACAACAGATACTCATTAGAACTAAATCTAACATTTGGGACCAATAACATTGACTAGAGGAAATAAAATACACTGTTCTTTCCATTAAACTTTCTTCAGTAGATTATCTATCTTTGTGTGAAATAAAAATGTAGGGTTTACAAAACTGCTGATGAGTTTGTATTGAATGGTTTAATCCTCACCACAATGATTTAATTCAAGGCGTAGATGGGGTGTACTGTTGGTTTCTTAGTTATGGTCTAAGCATCTGAAGTTAAGTTGTTTTGCAGTTTTACTTTTTTGAAATTAGAGCTTTTTTCTTACGCCAAAGGACTACAGGGAAAAATGATTCAGTTATTGACTCTTTCAATACACCAAAGTTGTCACCCCTGATACTGCTTTGGCATACTGAAGAAACAATTTTGAATACATGACTTCACCAAAACATCACAGAACTAACTTGGGCATACTTGGGAATGTACTTTGTATGATGCACTCCACTGATTCCCAAGACAATGTTTCAGACTCTGATCTCAAGGGAAGACCTTTGTTTTTGTTTGAATCAAAGATTTCATCACAAAGAAGAAAATATGAAGAATGACAGTGTCTTGCTGTTTGTTATGCTCGGTAAAAACTGCAAAGAAGGATTCATAGAATAGAATCTAGCACTTAGGAAATCTTTATTCTTTTTGTCGTTTATCTTTTTTTTGTGAGATATCTCATTCTTGTGAGTTAATATGGAGCTGGACTATTCTAAGTAAAGTTATAATTCATACTTATTCATGTGTTATACGTGTTATTAAAATCAAATTCATTTTGGTCACCGGCCGTTTTGCCAATTCCTCCTCTAGGACACTAAGATTGTGTTTGATTCCAACTAATTTTTCCCATGTTTCTTTTATTTGTCTATGCTGAGACAGACCAGAAAATTAAATAGTTCAGTTGGATTTATCTTATTATCCATTCACTTCACAATTCCATATGTACCTGTTAGCCACACTATAGGGTCCAATTTAGAACACAGGAGAGAATATCCTAACAAAATGCAATGGCTTTCCAGTGATGTTCAAGTATATACTTGTGGCAAACAAATGAAATAAGAGGTCAAAAGTAAAATGAGCACAGGAAAACAGCATTCCAGGTATATATGCAATATCTTCTTCCTCTCCCTCCACTAAGTCTAAGTCAGTTATAATGGTGACTGAGTTTTTTTTTACCTTCTACATAATTATGATCACCCTCAAAGCTGGCCTTTACATTAATAGTCATTGGATTTTGTCCCCTTTGGGAAACAGGCAAATCAGGGAGATCATATTTAGGGGACTACAGGTGGCTGCACAGTGGCTTGGGGAGGTGTCCCCAGGAAGAGACAGCTTTGTCATCTGGAGCATTCGTGACATTTGAGGTTAACAAAAATGGGTTGCAGGTGGTTGTGGTGCTGGTTGTCTTTTCTCTATTCCACATCCCAGCAAGAAGAATGAGCCTACATTGTTGGACTTCTCTCACCTGTGGCACATGTCATTTGGATTGCTTCTTTTTTATGGCATTTTCTTCTTTTCAAAGTGATCATCAGTTTGAAAATAGAAAGTATACCTGTAATGTGTTGAGGGTGGGAGGGAGAACACTGTGATTTTTTCTGGGTCTACATCCATTAAAAAACATGTGTGAAAATGGACTTTTGAGCTTCTGTTAGGGAATAAAAAAAAAAAGGTGAAGTCTGGATAGAAATTTTTTGCTGGAAGCCACAGCATCACTTTACAGTGTTCGCAGAACTAGACTTCTGTGGCTCTTGATTTTCTCCTGGATACTTCAGCCTACTTCTAGTCATGTGGAATTTTTAAGCCCATTTAGCAAGACCATGTTTTTGAATGATATTGAAATCAGACCCTACACTAAGGGTTTATTCCTGATTACAAAGAGAGAACAAGTCTCCCATATTGGGAGTGCACTTTGGCTGTTTGCTTACAGAGTTTAGGGGAAAGGAGGCCAGAAGCCAGGGCACAGGGCCCACCAGCTGTCCATCTGAAGTTTTCTTGCAAACAAGCAATTTGGACTAAAAAGCACACCAGCCAGGGACAAATGAACCACATGTGACCCAAGTAACAATTTGATGAAGTATTTCATTGATTAGCCTGGTGGTGTATCAAGATACTATGGCCCACATCAATACATGAGATTCACTCTTCAAAATATTTTTTGGCTCAATGTTTAGGCTTACTTAAATGTATTTGAAGTTTCTGCTTGGGGATGTAATGTCATGCATTTAAATACATTTTTCCTCTGGGAACTGATAGAAAATAAAAAGTTTGAAACAATAAAATATAGTGAAACGTGAGCCTATCAAATTAGATCATATATATTTATTGAATCATTAAGAGGAAGAATTGCAAAAACCCAGACATGCAGCCTCCTTGGCAAAATTGTCTGTCTTTGTTGGTGCTGGGAGGGTTGTTAGCTGATAAACTGCAATCAGCTGATAAACTGCAATCAGACGAACAAATGGTACTAAATCAAATCTTACATCACAGAAAGAGCACTGAACCATCGCAGGTTTCTGTTTTTTGGAGAAGCCAAATCAAAATATAATTTTAAAGGTAAGTCTAGTCTATATTAAGATGATAATTCTCCTTTCACCGTAGTATGTGTTTTAGCCAATAAAACAAGTATAACTGGGGTAATCATTTTATCAATTTTATGTGCTTCCTCTTTGCTGAACATTGGAGAAAGCCTGAGAATATGAAAAACTCATTTATTGCCTTGCTCTTGAGATGTTACCTCTCTTTGGAGAAACCAAACAGAAAGTCATCAAAAATTAAGTAACAAAGAGCGAGATATCACGTAGACCATATGCTTGAGCAGACCTTGTATAGAAACCTTCCATTTTCACTGGGTGCCAGTTAGTGTCCTGGTTTTAACCTCCATCAATTGTGCCTCTGGGCTTCCTGGCTCTGATCCTTGTAAATCACAGGTCACCCTGACTTACTCTTTTTCATTGTGTTAAAGACAATGGAGCTTGACAGCAGAATTGTTGGCAATAAGGAAAATTTGAATTTAACCCAAATGTCCAAAAACAGGTTATTAATAAAAAATTATGGAGCATCTATCCAAAGAATATTATATAGCTATTAAGATGATTTTGTAGTACACATTATGGATGTAAAAAAAATGTTAAGATATCAAGTGACAAAGGCAGGTTATAGCATTTTTATAAAACTATTATACAAGTAAGATTTTTTTCCTCCACATTTTGGATATAAGAAATGCCACTATTTTAAAACTTCACTGCAATATATATTTGGGTGGCACACGATCTGCCCGTATCACCTTGGAATTTGTTTTGGCCATGGACATTTGCTGAGCTGGATTTAGACCTTCTGAGAGGTCACGGCAGCCATTCTCTAACTCCCTGCTTTACCTTCTACTGCCCAGGACAGTCCCCAGAAGAAAGGATCTAAGTGACCTTCCCCTTTACAGTCAAGGGAAGTTTCTCTTTTGGGGAGTGAATGGAGAGAAAGAAACGCCCCAGGTATGAGATTTGAGTTTGTGAGACTCAATTTCCAGTTTCCCTGGGAAAGAAAAAGTGAACCTGTTTCTGTTCTTTCTGATCTCTTTACAGCAGTGGAAATAAAGAAGAAAAAGTCACTAAGTTTTCTTGCCATACTTTATATGCATAGTGTTGACTGTATACGCATTACAAGATGCAAAAACTGAATGTCTAGAAGGATATATACACCAAAATTAGTTTAGAATGTGAAATTATGCTTTTTTTCCTTTTTCTTTAAAAAAGATCTGTCTTAACTGGTTTTTCTATTGTTTGTTTTATAGTAAATATAGATTGCTTCTGTAATAACAAAATGATAAGTTCAGGCAATAAAGTCTTATCCTTTGTATCTTTAAAAATTATTAAAACTAATTTAATAATTTAGGCCTCTCGGAAGTTCTAAATCCAGCTCAGCAAATGTCCATGGCCATAAGTAAGGGATACTTTTTATAAAAAAATTAAATCTTTTCCAATTCTCACAATGACACTGTGACATTGGTATATTTTTTCCACTTTCCTATGTGGAAACCATGTTAAAAGGGCTTAAAGATGTGTCCAAAGTAATATAAACTAGTAAGTGGCAGAGTGAGAATTTGGGTCCATGCCTTCTCAACATCTGTGTATGCTCATTTGTTTTACCAATATAATTTTAAGAAAAAATACTAATCTGAATAATTTGTTTTTGGTTAATTTAAATTTGTAAGATGCATCTGCAAAGCGTAGCTTTTTCCTCCTGTGGATCCACTGAAAACTGCTCTTGCTACTATAGAGGGGGTGGGAATAGAAGGAACAGAAGAAAATGGGGAAATATTATTATTTTAAGTATTCGATTAATGTTGTATTGCTGCCACAACAAATTATCACACATTTACCAGCTTAAAACCACACAGATTTATTTTACCACAGTTCCAAAGATCAGAAATCTGATGGCTCAGCTCAGCTCTGCTCTGGGTCTCACAAGACCAAATCAAAGTCCTGGCTGACCTGGGCTTTTATTAAGAGGTTTGAAGATACGATCTGTGTCGAGGCTCATTCAGTTTGTTGTAGGATTGAGGTCCCAGTTGCCTTGCTGGCTGTCATTGTCAGCTTTTGGAGGCCTACCATGTCTCCCTTCCAGTCTCTCCGACTCATTTCTTCTGCTACATCTCATCTCTGACTCCAGCTGGAGAAATTTCTCTGCTTGAAAGGGATTGAGTGATTATTTTGGATGCACGGCGATAACACAGACTAATCTCCCTCTTTTATGGTCCTTAACCTCAATTATGTCTGCACAATTTCTGATGGCCCTACGTAGACAGTGTTTGACTGAATGACCTGGAGAGAAATTCCTGGGGGAATGTCTTTAGAATTCTGCCCACCACAGTTTTTGTTCCCACTCACACCTTGGGGATAGAAATGTTTACACTCTTCTAAAAAGGTTAATATGGTATTGATAACCTTCAATGTGTATGCCTAAACATCGGACACATTTCAGATGTTCAGAGAGATATTTACTCCAAAATCCCACCTTGAATAGCTTTTGTCTGTAGATATTACAAAGTGGATTTTTTTAAGTGTCACATGAAGTTTTCATTTTTAATCCTTCCTGGTAGAATGGAACACAGATATGCTACTCCCAAATAATATACTAGTTCACTGAGAGTTTCGTCTATAGAGGACTTGGGGCGGCAGTGATCTGGTTATTACACAGTGGTTATATTTCCACAGTCTGGTTTCCAGCTCAAAAGTACAGCTGAACTGTAATGTCTCACTCAGTTCAATGCATTTGTCTTCATCTAAACTGTTTTCATCACCATTACTCTGGCTAGGAGATACATTTTGCTATGAGTTTGGTTTTTACGGACCAAGACTAGGTTCAAAGAAATAAACTCCCAGACTAGATAAACTGTAAGTCCCCCAGGCCTCTTCCCAGGTATAAGAAGAAAAATATTTCCATTTTTTCTTGTTCTTTTCTTCAAGGAAGTAATTTAGCTTCATAAACTTTTTTTCTGACCTGCTATAGACCATTTCCAAAAGAGTATTACTGTCTTTAAGGAATGAATATATTCCCACAAATTGTCTAAAAAGTGGGCCCAATTTTGCTATTAGAAATTATAGATGTGTTTCTCTAACAATTAGAAAAGCAATTTAAATAGGGAGGCAACGCCTGGCAACAAACCAGAAGACAGATATGTAGACAGACAGATTATGGGAAGGAGGCAATGGAGAATCTAGAGAGGTTGCATCATACATTTTGATAAGAAAAGCTGAATAAATCCCCAAATGGACATAAAATAATTGCATATTATAAAAGTATATATTCTGGGAAAATTACTAAACAGGGCCTTAAAGCTCTGGCATTGTATGGACCAAAGTGTCCGTCTTAGGAGAATAAATGAGAGTATTAGATTGTGGTACTGGGGTTCTCAAGAAAGGGACACAGAGTTCAATTTGCCCTTTATCCAGTGGCAGTGGCCTATCTGCCTGCCAGGTAGGAGCAACACCTATTAGTATGAAGGACCGTGATGCTAATATCACATCTGCCAACTGCTATGGTGTAACACATGACATAATTTTTGGCCTGAGGAGGTATACTGGTCAAGGTTCTCCAGAATAATAGAGCCAATACAATGTGTATATATAGAAAGAAATTTATTTTAAGGATTTGGCTTATGAGATTATGGAGACTGGCAAGTCCAAACTCTGAAGTGTGGGCTGGTAGGCTGGAGAATGATGGAAGAACCCATGTTATAGTTCAAATGTAAAGGCAGTCCTCTGGCAGGATTCCCTCTTGCTGGGAGAAGTAAGTCTTTTGTTCTAGGCAGGCCTTCAACTGATTGGATGAGGCCTCCCCACATCATGGAGGGCAATCTCTTTTATTCATAGTCCACTGATTTCAATATGAATCTCATCCAAAACCACCCTTTCAGAAACATGAGTAATGTTTGACCATGTATCTTAGGCACTGTGACCAAACCAAGTTGACACACAAAATCAACCACCACAGGCGATTGTAAGTTTTATATTTTGGGCTCTGTGGTCTGCATTCTCATCCATTTAAAAAGTTTTATTTACATGGTTATACGAATCATGTTAATGCAAGCTTTGTGTCTAGGTTTACATTACTTAGCCTAATAGCAGCAAGTATCAGGGTATTTCAAAAAGTTCATGGAAAAATAGAATTAAAAGATAATACAAATGTTTCCATGAACTTTTTGAAGTACCCTCATGTGTGCAAGTTACTTCATATCCATTATAAATATTAATATCTATCATCTCCAAGTAACTATTATATTCCAGGCATTGCACTGAGAGTTTTATACAATAAGCCTACATAGTAAATAATATTATCCTCATTTTATAAATGAATAAGCAGTTTGAAAATAATTGACTGACCTGCTTAAGAGATAGGGTTAAGTAGCAGAGATGAAAGTTCAAGTCTTCTCTCACTAAATCTCACACTTTCACACTGTGTTAATCAGCCTTGTGCATAGCATGAACATTATCTGGAAACTCATACTCCTTTCTCTGTCTAGGCAGTCCATAAAGCTGGCTTTAACACAGCTAAAAGAGAGCAGCGATGTCATATATTTTTATTGTAACTTAAGATTAATTAATATGGTTAATGGAAATTGAAATATTTAAAGAAAATGTTTCAAGATCCTGATTATTATGCAATAGTCATTAATTCTTAGCTGAAAATAGGATATATTTTAGCATTTTCAGATGGTTCTTATCTAATTAATATGAATCACAGCGCTGCCAACATTTCTTGAATAACTGTATATTCTACATAAATGGTTGCAGCAAAGGGGCTGTCAGAACAGTGAAATGATTTGCTTTCATGTCGGCAAAAGCACATCTAATTTAAACCTTCATATCGGCTGGCCAGGCTACTGTCTTGCTGAAATTCTGGTAAAGTCAATGCTCTTTACCTGCCCCTCTGCATTCATTGTCAAGGAGCATATGACAGTTCCCAAGGAACAGAATTTGAGTAGTCCTATAATTTATTTCTTCATGTATTTATTTATGAAAGGAAACGAGCAGTAGCCATTTGGGGAAGGATTTGCATAATTTAATTAAATGCAACCACCGCCTTCCTATCCTAATGTGCTGATGCAGTGGATAACATTCCAAACACTGTGTAGTCACTGTTTCCTATCTACCTTGAAGTCTCCAGGCAACCATCAGCAGAGGGGAGACTTTATTCGGATATGAAGAGTGAGCCTGCTATGATGAGGAACATATCCTTGCATTACCTATCTGTTCCGACAATGAGATACACATCCTTGCATTACGTATCAGTTCTGACTGGTAAGTGGAACAGGCACTACTGGTTACTAACCCGATAGGCTTTCCCCTTTCCCTCCTGGCTGAGTCCTGACTCCATTGTAACTCAGGTGTAAAACCTGATTTGCCTGTGTGAATCAGACTAATCTCATTACCTTTTTCACTGATAGGTTTAAGGAAGGGAACATGACCTAGTTGTGGCTCCTAAGGAACTTTGGGTGACAGATTTCTTATTCTTAAAAATGGACCCAGAGGAAGAGATGTTCCCATATTTTTTCCCGTGAATATTGTCATTTCTCAGTGGATGAGATGTTTGGAGCAGTGGTAATCCCTTAGTGACCATGAAGGAAGCTACTTTGAGTAATTGACACGTTGTTGGTGTTAGACAAAAAAGGTCCTGAATTCTTGATACATAAATGAACCAACTGCTTGAATAAATCAACCCCTGAGCTGTCCCTTCTGTTTCACTATTTGAGATAGAAATGTTTCCTAATTTCTTAACTTGTTGAGTCAAGATTTTTCTATGACTTTGGGCTGAATACATCCTTGCTGATATCATTGACCCTTTTGAATTCCTCCTGTTGGCTGTGCCCTTTCTTTGAAGGATATGTGGCTTATTTACTTAGTTTTTCTACCAGTGACCTTACCCTTGAATACTGGTGAATCATGCACAGAGTCTCTCATTTCCAAAGAAGCGTATGTTGTGGAGGATGTGTTACATGAGAGGCAGGCTCGTGCTACACTGTGAGATTGCAACCCATGAGGACTGCGGAGTGTGTACAGAATACCAGCCAAGTTTAGACTTCTTCTATGTGAACCACTACCACCAATTTCCCCTAAAACAAACACACGTGTGTGAGCACACACACACATTCATAGGGAGGAAAAAATACTCTCAAAGGACCTGAATGCTTTGCTCAATTGGAGCATGTGGCTGAAGACATTCATGATCTTATATGTGTTGCGGGAGGATTTGGTGGTGGTGGTTATTAGGACCACAAAAAGTGCAATGTGCTCAGAATATTACCCTATTGAAATAAAGACCAGAATGGAGGGCTTGGTTTTAGGTCTGTAAGCCAAATGGAACTGTTAATACAAAACCTAAGAATCAGGCAACTTATCATTGAGGCTTACAGCATGGAGGAACAAAGGAGAACTAATGATTTTGGTGGGCAGGCTCACTCCCAAGACCAGAAAAAGGGTTGAGCTGAGCATACTGTTATGGACTGAATTTTCTACCCCCAAATCTATATGTGGAAGCTGTAACTCCCAATGGGAGTTATATTTGGAGATGGGGCTTTTGGCAGGTAATTGGTTTTAGATGAGGTCATGAGGGTGGGGTCCTCATGATAGAATTAGTGCCCCCTTAAGAAGTAACACCAGAGAGCTTGTTTCCTCTCTCTCCACCATGTGAGGACACAGCAAGAAGGCAGCTGTCTACATGTCAGGAAAAGGGCTCTCATGGGGAACTGAATCCTCTGGCATCTTGATCTCAGACTTCCAGCTTCCAAAACTTTGAGAAATAAATGTCTGTTGTTTAAGCCATCCACTCTATGATATTTTGTTATAGCAGCCCAAGCAGAACACTACACATACCCAGTTATTTTTCTCAGACATACCAACTATATAAAGAGTAAATAGGTGGAGTAAACAGGTGGAGAGTTATCAGGCATTGCATTATTTTGACCCCCCTTCACAAGAAGGAAACTTGAGGAATGAAAAGATATACAAGTGTACTTCCGAAAGTTCATGGAAAGATCCATATTATTTTTTAGATTTCTTTTTCCACAAACTTTTGGAAGTACCCTTGTACTTAGTTAAAACTGTAGTTCTCTTCTCTCTCTGGTTGTGAATCTCTGTGGGGCAAGTGCAGTAGTTAGTGGGTGGGGGAGGGGAGTGATGATCTTTCTTCCACAGTTCAGTAATTCTGCACAAGTTTCTCTCTTGAATGTTTGTTTTCTTTCTGCACTGGAGAAAAGGGCTCAGCTGGTAGACAAGAGAGGGTGGTGATGTTTGTCTGATGTCCTCCTGCAGAGAAGGAAGAAGGCTGAGGAAGACCTTAGACTCATGAAGTCTAACTCTTTGATTTTGTTCTTGGAGAGCAGACACTCAGAGAGGTGAGTCACAGTGTGGTGACCCAGGTCATTTATGCTGGAGTTGGCGCTTCATGGCATCCCACTGCTACGAGTCAAAGACATGTACTCCAACTTCCACATGATAGGCTCAGTCTTCTGTTATCTTTTGAACTCTTTGAAACTACCAACTACAGGAGCAAAATTTACTAAGCATGAAATATATTTTGTTTTTTCCATTCCTCTGAGTTCATTGCTATATGTCCCTTAGCCTTTAATTAAGGAATTAATGTAAACTTTTTTCGTGTTTGCAGATTTAGATGTGAAAGTACTTTATAGCTTTGATTTAAAATTTATCCAGATTTCTTAATAAAGTGTTAAGTTGTTCATAAAGTATATTCCAAGTTAAGCAGAAAAAAAGGCAAACCAACATTTATGTTTTTATCTTAAAAATTTTTGCAAATATAAATGGGATTTTGCCTATGGTATTTATCTCTGTGAAGGGGACTGCGTTAACTGAGAGTAGGAGGCAGAAAGGAACTTACATTTTTGACTTTATATGCTTCTATCTAAACTTTCTTTGAGTTATCATGTTGTAAATGATTTGTTCTTCAGGCCCTTAAAAAACCTGGTTTTGGTATACATGGAGATTTGTATATCTCCTCATTCTGTTTTAGAAAGTTACTAGTTGTTGAGGAAAGCACTTACCTGAGGAAAAGCTTAGATATGGAAACCAAATAGATCAGGATTTGACTTTTGATTCTTCCTCTTCCTGTTTGTAAAAGGTTCTGCAAACAACTCAATTTCTCTGTTTCCTCATCTGCAAAATAAGGATAATAATAAAACACTGCAGAATTTTGTACTGATTAGAAATGATATATGTATCAAGTCAGTTATAAAGCAGGCATTCATGAAGCACTAGCTGTGTTACCAGAGGCCAGATCATAAACTGCCACATGTGGGGAATGACAGATGTCCCTGTTTGATTGGGGCAGTCCTGGTCTACCCAGTCATCTCACTGTAATTGATACTAGCAACCCTTTTCATTCTCAAATCATTTGAATTGAATGATAAATTACATGGTCACCTTCTCATAAGCCATGCTAAGGAGTTTGGGCTTTAAGCCAAAACCCGTGGAGAGATCCTGAGGGACAGCAGCAACTTCCGAGGTAGTACTTCTACGGTTTCTGAAATTTTCAACAACTACAGGGAACGCCTGCATGAGTAGTTAAGTCTCCAAGTTTCAAGAAAAGAGGGTACTGTAAGCCTAGAAGAAAAAAGAATTGACTCCACTGGTCTGAGGTGGCACTGAAAGATGAATCTGGAGATGGAAGGAGACAGGTATGAAATGAGGCCACTGCGGAGCTGAGCATCGTGCCCCGGCCAGCCTTTCTTCTGTTGCTTGTTTGTTTGCTTTTTTGCTTCAGTACTGACAACTATGAAACTGTGTGAATATTCTCACAAATTCACATTAAATTGGATTCACTAGATAATGTTGCGCTACTAGGCACCAAATCATTCACTCTGAAACAATTATCTGATACATTTCAGAGATAAACATTTAGTAGATAAAAAACTTTTCCAGTTTTTACTCACTGGACAGAAGACAAACATCAAAAGGTCATATGGGGTATGAATTAGAGGGCAGGATCCCTCCTATGCATATAGACAAATGTGATGAAAAATGTCCCTGGTAAAGATTTTCTTAGAGACAGTCTCAGGTGCAGACATAGCAGGTTACCCTTCCACAGTGGGGAGTTTCCTAAAGTAGGGAATAAGTACCTGTGTGCAAGGTGGGCATGTATTTATTTATAAAAAAGCAGAGAACCGGATCAGATTTCATTTTCTGTTCCGGACAATCTTAATCAGAGGATGCACCCAGGGAACTTTAAAAAATATATACAAGTACTTTGAAAAGTTCATGGTAAGATTTGTATTATCTTTCAATTCTATTTTTCCATGAACTTTTTGAAATACCTTGTACATGCTGGAACACCACACCAGACCTACCAAATTAGAGTGGGTGGGAGGAGGGGTAATGAATCTTGAAAACCTTCCAGGTGAGTCTAACGTGTACCCTGGGTTAAGAACTGATGTTCTAGGCCTGCGGTTCTTAATCTTTTGTGTGAATTGGAATGTTCTGAAAGCCTTGGTAAAATTCAGATTCCTGGGCCCTGTGCCCAGAGTTTCTAATTCATAGGCTTAGAGTAGGGCTTGAGAATGTACATTTCTAACAGGTTCCCAGGTGATGCTGATGCCACCAGCCTGCCCGCACTTTGGGAACCACTTTGTCCGGATGTACCCTTCTTCATTCCTGCCCTCACTGCTGTAGTCTGGGAGGCCTTAATCATGTCTTGCCGCCTGGACTTTTACTGTAGGTTCCCATCTTGTGTTTTTACCTTCTACCCCAACTGTTGCCAAAGTGATCTTTCTAAAAGAAAAAATTGATCATGACTCAATACTTTAGAGTGTTTCAATGGCTCCCCGTTTTGAGAACCCCCAGCTACACTGGGGTTCCAATGGCATGGTGGCTAGCCACCCTGCCCTAACAGGAAATGAAGGGGAGCTGATCTGGGTGTTCACAATGTTCCTTTTATGAGATACTTCATGGTGTATGGCCTAATGCCTAATTGACCTGCAGCCAGGGGGTCTCTCACATGGGAAACTAGTTTATGCTGGCAGATGCTCTTATGGCTCTTGTCTGACCTGTGCCCAGCTTCTGCCTGCCTGACCACATCCTGGGAACCCAATCTTGTGCTTCCTGGTCCCAAGACACTCCGGCTGGGGCAGCCCATGCTTTTTCAGATGGAGAGCACAAATTCAATCCACCACCACAACAGGAAAACAAGCTCAAGGATTTGTGCTTACCGATCCTGGGCAGGGAGGGTGCAGTGAGTCGGGAGGGTGGTCCTCTGTCCTTGTCTCCATCTCCGGGTCATGAGAGGCAGGTGTGAAGAGTCAGGCAGAGAGAGAGAGTGTGTGGCAACTAGCAGTACATATCAGGGAACAGGATCACTTTAAGTTCACAGGCAGGTGCCTGAATGGCCCCTTTAAAGGAAGCAGCATTGGGATAGCAGGAGCCTAGTCTGCTAGTCCAGAGACATGCCTCTGAGTGTCTATCTGTGGCCCCTGGCTGGAGCCACATGGATGTTGTGGGAACTGGAACCTGTGTCAAGGACGACTGAGTCCTGATTCTGGTAGGTGAAAGTTTAACCTGTGTTCAGAATGGGAGCCTAGGCAAGGCAAAAGTGTAAGAACTCACTGCACTTGCCCCTTGATCAAGTCCAAACTGTGGAATGCTGCTTTATGGTCCCTGCTACCCCACCAGCCTCATCCCTCACTGCTCAGCCATGATGATGCTTGTCTTCAGAAGAGGCCAACTTCTCCCATATGGGAGTGATTTTATTACTACTGCTGCAAAGCAGTTAGGAGCACAGACTCCTAGAGTTCCTATTCAGACTTCTCCAGGTAAGGTACTTTACCTCTTTGTTTATTTCCTCCTCTGCAATGTAGAGTTGACAATATAGTTGCTATCTCTTAAGACAATTGAAAAATAAATTTATACTCACACACACATACTGCAAAAAATTCATGGAAAGATGTATGTTATCTTTTAATTCTATTTTTCCACAAACTTTTTGAAGTACCCTCATATATATTGGCCTCTTGACAATAAACAGCCAAAAAAACTGGGACCCTCAGTCCCTCAGTCCCAAGGAAATAAATTCTTTGAACAACCTGAATGACCTTGGAAGCAGATTCTTCTTCCTCAGTTTAACTTCTGGCTGAGAACACAGTCCAGTTGACACCTTGCTTGCCACCTTGTAAGACCCTGAATAAAAGATACAGCTAAGCTGTGCCCACATGCCTCTTCTGGAAAGTGTAAAATGATAAATGGGTGTTGTGTTTAGCTGTTAAGTTTGTGGCAATAAAAAACTAGACCACAGAGGGTATGCATATGCTCAACATTAGTAGATAATGTCAAATTATTTCTAAAGTGGTGGTATCAATTTGCACTACCAATAAATGAGAGTTTCAGTTGTTCCACGTCTTTGCCAATGTTTGCTACTCTCAGGATTGTTTTTAATTATAGCCTTCAAGTGAGTGTGGCTTCAACTTGCATTTCCCTGATGATAAATGACATTAAATATATTTTCATAGGCTTACTGGCCAACTGTGTGTTTTTTGAGAAGTGCCTATTTGAGTCTTTTGCTAATCAATTTCTTATTGATGCGTTATTTATGCAGTCTAGATATTAGTTCTTTATCGCATGTATATTGTAAAAACATTCTCCCACTCTGGTTTATCTTTTTATTCTCAGTGTTCATAAATAGATGTCTTGATTTTAGAGTAACCTAATTAATCAATATTTTCTTTATAGTTAGTGCTTCTTGTGTCTTATTTAGATGTTCTCTTATATTCTAGAAAATGTGTTGTTTTATCTCTCACATTTAAATATATTGTGTGTAATTTACTTTTGTGTATGGTGTATTTTTCCACATGAATAGGCAATTTTTCCAACAATATTTATTGGAAAGATAATTCTTTCCTCACTGAATCGATTTGGAACCTTTGTTGTATTTGTGGGAATGTGTTTGATGACTCTGCATAGCTCTCTTTGTCTATCTTGTCTCCGTACCATACTGTGTTAATTAGTTTTAACTTAAGTCTTAATACTATTTAACATAAAATAAGTCTTGATACCTGTAACATAAGTCCTCTTTTCATAGTTCTTTCTAAAAATGGTCTTCAGTGTTCTTGACTTGTTGGATTTCCATGTATATTTTAAAATTTTATAATAATTTAAATTTTATGACTTTATAATTTCACACAAAATCTTACTGGGACTTTGGTTGGTATTGCATTGAGTCTATAAATATATATGAGAAAAATTGACATTTTTGTAATGTTGAAACTTCCAATCCATAACATAATATAATGCTTCATTTATTTAGGTCTTTTTAAATTTTCTCGATAACATTTTATAGTTTTCTCTGAAGATGGTTCGTATTCATTTTATCAGGTTTACTCCTAAGTATTTTATGTTGTTATTATTTTCAATTTTAAACTTTTTAATTTCTTACTTGATGCTAGTTTTTAGAAACAATAAATTTTTAATAACGATTTTGTGTTTGTGAGACCTAGCAACTTTGCTGAATTAATTTATTAATGCTAATATTTTTAGGTCATTTGGAATTTTCTATGTACATAGATTATGTTGTCTAAAAATACTCACATTTCTGTTTCATTCTTTCCAGTCCATCTGTTTTTCTTTCTTCTTCTTTTTTTTTTTTTTTTTTTTTTTTTTGCCTTCTTACACTGGCTGGGACATCCAGCATGAGGTTAAATGTAAATTGTGATAGTGGGACATCCTATCTCATCTTGGATCTGAGGAATTAAGCTTTAAAAATTTCAACATTAGGTATTATGTGTTCTATAAGTTTTTTTAAAGATACCTTTTTATTCTTGGTTTACTAAGAGTATCATGAATGCTCATTGAATTGTATTAAATGTTTTTTCTTCACCTATTGAGATGATAATATGCTTTTTCCTTTCATTTTAATAGTATAGTTAATAATATAGATTGAGTTACAAAAACTAAGCCAAACTTGTCTTCTTTGAATAAACCCAACCAAGCTTGTATTAACACTACCTTAAATGTTTTGAGGAACTCACCAATGAAACCATCTGGGCTTATTTGATTATGAGAAGGTGTTAAATAACAAATTTAATTTCTTAATAAATATTAAAATAGTCATTTTTGTGTGTTCTGTCTGCTGTGATAATGTAATTTTGGGAATACTTGTGCATTTCATCCTAATTATCATATTTATTGGTATAAAGTTGCTTATAATAGTCTTTTACCTTTTTGATATCTGTAGCATCTGAAGCAATGGTGTCTTTTTTATTCCTGATCTTGATCACTTGTGTTCTCTCCCCTCCCTACCTGCAGAGTATCATTAGGTGTTTAAATTTTAATTAATAGTCAAAGAATCGACTTTTGGCTTTGTTGATATTATCAATTTTATGTCTTCTGTTTCACTGAATTCTGCTCTTATTTAATTTCTTTTCTGTTAAATTCAATATGCTGTTTTTTTCATGGCTTCTTCAGATAGAACCTTCAGTTACTCCCTCTTTTGTGATACATATGCATAATGCTATAAATTTTCTGCTAAGCACTGCTTTAGCTACTTTTAACAAGTTTCAGCATGTCATTACTTCATTAACATTTTGCTTTCCATTGGGCTTAGTTCACTGACTCATGAGTAATTTAGATGGATAGTGCTTAATTTCTAAAAACGGGGGTTTTTAAAATTCAACTTCTGTTATTGATTTCTAGCTTAAAATTACCATGTTCAGCAAATGTACTCGGGTTTTCAAAATTTGTTGAGATTTGTTTAATGACACAGCATATGGCCTGTTTTGGTCTATGTTCCATGAGGTTTGGAAAAGACTCTATCTTTGTAGCTCTTGAGTATAGTGATATGACTAAATAGATTATATTTAGCAATCAAGTAATTCAAATATTTACCTCCTTGCTGATATTTTAATCTGTTTTTCCTTAGTTACTGAGAGGGATATACTAGTATCTTGAGATATGATTGTAGATTTGTCTATTCCTTTTTCGTCTGTCATTTTTTGCATTAATATTTTTCCTTAAAAGTCTACTTTTTAATTACTAATGTACTTAAGTGGCTCTTTTTTGCTTACTGTCTACATAGTGTATACATTTTTTTCCCATCTTCTGACTTGTAAACTTTCTATGTCTGTATATTTATGTCCCATAAAGTGCACAAAGTTTTCATTTTTTATCCAGAATATTATAGTCCTTTAAGTGGAATATATAGTCTAGTTATGTTAGTAAAATTACTAATATAACTGGATGAAAATCTGTAGCAGTTCTACTTTTTTGTTTCTCCAACTCTTTGTTCCTTTTTCTTTTTTCTTGACTTTTTTTGTATTTTTCAAATGTTTGAAAATTTTTAACTATTTTTTCTTATTAGCATGTAGTTGTACATTCTTTTATCATTCTTTTAGTGGTTAGTCAAGAGATCACATGTAACTTTTGACTTAGATCCATCTTTATATGCATTGTTACTAACTGCTAGAATAATGCAAAGGCTATATAGAATTCTTCAGTGACAGTTATTCTCTTTTTGCACTATTGTTGTCATGCATTTTCATTCTAAATATCTTTTAGAACTTTTAGATCATTATTATGATTGTTTATGCAGTCAGTGTTCATTTAAATTTATCAGCATGTTTAACCTTTTCTGTCCTCTGTATGCCTTCTTACATTCCTGTGCTTTTGTTTGGAACCATTTTTTTCCTGCCTGGGAAACTTCCTTCAGTATTCCTGATAGTGATAAGTTATTATCTTCCTAAAAATATCTTAATTTTAACATTCATTATTTTTGAAGGATAGTTTTACTCATTATAGAATTCTAGATTAAGTATTTTCTTTAAGTACTTTAATGATATCTTTCCATTATAATTAGAATTAAATTGTTTCTTTTCAAGTGTTACCTACCATTCTCACTGTTGTTTTTTCAATTTGAATTTTATATTTTATTTTGGCCTCCAAAGAGAGCTTAATAATTTATTGTAGGTTAATTTGATTTCACCTTTTGATTGGAGAAGATGATGGAGATTACTGGACCATGCACAGAACCAGACTGTGATTCAGTAGATCTGGTTCTAATTCTTACTACCACTAATTAGTTATGTGGTTATAAACAAATTAAGGCCTCTATTTTCTTGTGTTTAAAATAAACTTTTTGGACCTGATGAAAAGAAAGCTTTCTCTTTCAACAGTTTGTGGTTGTATGGTTCTATAATTCTGGTCAAAATTGTTCTGAGCAAGAGGAAGAAAGTGGAAAGAAAAAATTTTAATATTATTATCACATGTGCAGGTACATGTAATTCTAAAATATCTTGGTGTATATAACTGTCTCTAGACTACACAAAAAATGAATACATTACTTTTTGATATTTCTATATATTTTTATGAATTAATTGAAATAATTTCAGGTTAATTTAATAGAGTTAATTAGAATTTTCTGCACTTTGGAAAATTATTTTCCCTATTATCACTGAATGGACTTGGCAAAGAAAGCCTGTATTCACTCTTCACTGGATGCCATCCTTGTTAGGTCTTTCTAAGGTTCTTTGCTTCCAAATAAACATGAGTTGCAGTATCAGGAGTATCTAGATTCAAATTCTAGCTAGGTGGACTAGGAAAGTTATTCAAACTCTCCTTACTTCAATCTTCTCAGCTGTGATGTGTCATTATAGTAACATTGAGGTGGGTGATTGTGAGGATTCAGAAGTATACATACACAATGGAATACTACTCAGTATATATAAGATATATGTATATAAGATATATATATATATATAAAAAAGAGAATGAAATTCTGTCATTCACAGCAGCATGGATGAACTTGAAGAAAATTATGTTCAGTGAAATAAGCCAGGCACAAAAAGAGAAATACTGCATGTCCTCATTCATAACTGGGAGCTAAAAAATAAATAAGAAAGAATGAAAGGAAAGAAAGAGACAACCACCACAACAATCCATTGACCTGTCAGAAGGAGAGAACAGAACAGTGGTTACTAGAGGTGGGAGAGGGGGAGGGGGAGGGAAGTTAGCAAGAAATTGGTTAATGGACACAAAGAGTGATTATGTTTTATAACGAAGAATACGCTAATTATCCTGACTTGATCATCACATATTGTACACAGGTATTGATATTCAACTCTGTACATAATAGATTGTTTCAATAATAATAATATAAAAAAGTGTCGGCTGAGGCTGCAGGCATTCCCATACTCAATTCTGGGTGGATTCCATGCCAAGCTCACTAACCCGGCTGCTGGCAGGCCTCAGGTTGTTGCTGACGACTGGCCAAAACTTCAGTTCCTTGACATGTGGGCCTCTCCATATGGCTGCTCACAACAGAGCAGTTTGCTTCCCCCAGACCAAGGGCAGAGAGAAAGACAGGATGAGAGAGAGACAGAGAGATGAATTCCAGTCTTACGTTACCTAATCTTAGGAGTGACATCCCATAACTTTTACCATCCTCTATTCATTACAAAGAAGTCACTAAGTTTAGTCTCCTCTCAAGTGGTGGAGATTACACAGGGAGAGAAATGAGGAGGTGGGGATCGCTGGGGCCTGTCTTAGAAGCTGCGTACCACACCACCGGGATGAAATTAAGATCATTCAAAATATTTAGTCTTTCCACTTGGTAAGGGGAAGGGACAAACGACCAAATACATACCAAATGGCAATTGATTTACATGTTTTTATGTAGCACTCATCAACTTCATGAATTCAATATTTTTATCGTATTGAAGATTGTGGGAGAGACTGAAAGATCTTACTTATTTAAATCCCCATCCCCTCAAACAATTTCTGTTTGAACTCCACAGCCTAACAGGTTATATGTCAATGGGATTATTATTTTAAAAGTAAATAAGCAGATTTTTCTAGATGACTTTAAATCTTTGAAAGGAAGTAGTTTCTGGGCTCTAAGCCTCCCAAGGTTAGGAGGGTAGGAAGTATCTTGCCACACCTGGGCAATTCAACATCTCAACAGCACCCTTTTAATCCGGGAAACAGAATTGTCTCTGAAAAACAGAAGAACTGATTAAAATTTCTGTCTCTGTGATTACTTACAACATCTTTTTTGTGCCCTGGGGTCTTCCTTTATCCTTAATGTGCCTAGAGTTTCAAAGATTTCTTTCTGCACCTGGTTTCAGATGAATCTGTGACTCTCATCAGAGATGATGTTAGAGTTAATTTATTCCACAGAAAAGCAAAGACACCTATGCTCCTCAGAGGTAAGGAACACTGAAAAAGGAGCACAGTCCTGTTCTTTTGTTCTGTTTGTGTAATGCAAATAGCGTGGGGAGTTCAGAATGCAGGCGTACTTAATTCAAATTAGTTGAAGTATGCTTAATTATAAAGAAGTGACACGCAGACAAATAAGGCCATTTAACAAAAGTTTAACTGCTAGGCCTTGTACTTTATTATGTTGTAAGCACCCAAAAGAGTTGTTGAGAACAAATCTATCTTTCCGGATGGACATTATCTTCTAATTTTGCAACTTCAAGGATGATTTGGGTTATAGAATTCTGTGGGAATCTTGAAATCTATGGATGCTGTTTCTAGAAAAAATGCATGTATTCTCATGCATGTAAAATTTAATAAATGTAGGAGGTTTCATAGACCCTTAATAGCCTACACATGGACCTCCAAGTAAGAGACTGCTGTGATGGGAAATGGGAATTGTAAAGCTAGGGCTTACAGACCCCTCGAGTCTGTTGCACAGACTAGGTCACAAACCCTCCACACACAGGTCTGTGAGCTAGGCAATAGAAAAAAAAAAAGTCCTGGGAGCCGTGGGTATAAAAAAATGAATGGGTTTCATTCAGATCTAGGAGCAACTGTCCTAGTGGCTTCTCTGAGAGTTCTGAGAAGCACTGTGAACCAGAGCTGTTAGTCTTTTATACTTAAGTCCACAACCCTGGACACCTGGGTGCCCATACACAATTTACATCAAGTAGTAACAAGGAGCACCTGAGGATATTTACAGCAAATGCTTGGCAAGATTCTGAACATTTGAGGGGCCCTGACATTTTCCTATTTTTCCCAACAGGAATTTATAAAATCAGATGTTTGCTGGAAGAAGTGTGTATAAGTATTTGAGGCTTTTGAAACTTCACTGAGAGATCTCAATAATCTTACCCTATGACAATGTTTGTATCGTGGAGTAAAGGAAATATTTCTATTATAATAGTTCTCAAACTTTTGCATATCAAAGAATAACCCGAGAAACTTGTTAAAAAGGTAGATTCCTGGGCCCCACAACCAATATTGATTCAGTAGGTCCTAGGTGAAGCTCAAGAATTTGACTTAGAAGAAAGTGTCTGGGAAGATACTAATGCAGGTGACCCAGCAACCAAGCTTAGAGAAAAGCCTTGGAGAAGATTTCACCGACCCATGTGTCAGGGTGTCTCTCTCCACCTAGATGAGTCTGGGTCCCTGTGCCCTTCTCTTCCATAGACTTTCAGGAGGTTTTCTATATATGAAATTATTTCAAAAAATTCCAGTGTAACTAGAAACAAAAGAGAGAATAAATAAAACATAACATCTACAACTTATTGCATACCTATTAGCACCAGGAAATCTCTCCTAAAGGTACTAATTTAATCCTTGAAAACTCAAGATGGATCTTAACTGTCAATTCTACAAATGGTGTAAGAGAGCCTTATTAAATGTTAAGCATTTTTTTCTTGGTCATAAAGCTTGAAAGTGTCCACAGGAACTGGGATTCAGAGTAGGATTGCTGAATTCCAGAAGAACACTTTCTTGGGGGGCTGTTTTGTTTGTTAGTTTAATGTCTAACAGAGTCTATAGCATTTCCTCCCAGCCCATCATATTTTTACATGGGGAACCACCACTCAGTCTTTATTGTGTTTTTTTATTTATTGCCTCAGAACCTTTATTAAATATCAATGTTACTCAAACATAAAAAAAGCAGACAAATAAGATCATCTGAGATCCAAACTTAGGCCTCATTCTGTTGTTTAAGTAAAGTGACCTTACTGGATTATCTGATGATCAGTTCATGACTTGACTCTGCATTTAGAATGTATGTTCCATTGAGCAAGTGTACAGCTTCTCCTCATTTAGGGTAGAGATTATCCTTACAATTGGGAGCTCTTTTGTAATGCCCTTCCCTAACAGCTGTGTTTACCAAAATTCTAGAATTCATAAACCCAGTAGTATTTACTAAAATTCAAATTTCTGGCTCCTCCTAGGACCTACCAAATTTAGAATGTCCTTGGCAGCTTGTTTGAATAATACTGGCCAGTGAAAAGAAAAGTTAGACTTTCTTATTTGGGATATTTAATATTAAAAAACATTAAGGCCACGAGACCCATCAGTAAAACCAGAAAAAGCTCTTGGACTGGATTTAGAGATGGACTGTGCTGGCCTACCCCTTTTAGCTCAGGGGTCTGAGAAGGTCTATGGGAATATTTGCTGGGCTCATGCAGATGAGAGATCTGTGGGTTTTCTTGTATTGATGCAGAGTTTCCAAAATGAAGGAAGAAGGCCCACAAACAAGAAGAATTAATGCAAGCCCATCCATAAAAATATCCAGGCAGTGTTACAATAAAACTTAACTCACTGTATTATTTTTGTCCAGAGAAACAGAACCAATAAAGAGAGAAACAGCACATGCACACACGCACGTGCACATACACACATACATATACAAGGGTACTTCAAAAAAGTTTGTGGAAAAGCAGAATAAAAGACAATATGAACCTTTCTATGAACTTTTTGAAGATCCTTCATGTGTGATATGAATTGGCTGAAATGAATATGGAGGTGGGTAAGTCCCAAGATCTGCCTGTAGTGTGTGTTGGAAGCTGGAGACTCAGAAGGGCCAAAGGTTAAGTTTCCATCCAAAGGCCAGCAAGCTCAAGACCCAGTATGAGCTGATATTTCAGTTTATGCCCAAAGGCTGCCGGAAGGCATAAACTCAGGCCAGAGGAATCTTCTCTTACTCAAGGGAGGGTCAGCCTTATTGTACTATTCAGGCCTTCAACTGATTAGATGAGGCCCACCCCACGCTAGGGAGGGCAACCTGCTTTACTCAGTCTACCAATTTCAACATTAATCTCACCTAAAACACCTTCACAGAAATACCCAGAATAATGTTGACCAAATAGCAGGGCACTCCATGGCCCGTTAAAGTTGACACATAACATTAACCATCACACTCACCAAGTCTGCTAAAGGTGAAAGGGGACTTTTGAAGACACAGGATGGGGAGGGAAGCTAGTGGGGGGCAAGGACGATGGTGGAAGAATCCTCATCTCTGACCAGTTCTCTGAGTAAGTGATACATGAGACACGAACAAGTAGATGTGGTCAAAATGTCATGTTTGTTGTCACACAAATCTTGAGATCTATTATCTAAAGGGTTTACTAATACTAGACTCTAGAATTAAACAGAATTACCTAATGCCACCATGTAGAAGTAGTGAAATCTCTCAGGACAGACTTGCTCAGGCTTCATTCTCAGGTTTAGTAAAATGTTTGGCCTTTCTACCTTCTCAGGAGTGAGTAGAGAGACCAAGACTGGGGTTAGGAAAGATTACTCTTTGTGGAAGGGAAGAGTGGGGGAGAGTGTTCCACACAAGACTTCCTTGGTCTGCCAGTGATGTGGCTTTTTACTATGATTATTTTCATGTATTTTGATAATTACAATGTTGTTATTAATAATAATATGTTGCATTGCATGCCATTTTTATTATTGTACTTTAAGTAATTAGTTTTATTCCCTCTTTAAAGTTCTCTTAATTTCAAAAACACATTCAAATCAAAGCTGGCCCAATCTCTGTCTCTCTCTTTTTCACACACACACACACACACACACACACACACACACACACACGCACGCACTCTCACACATGCACGCACACAAACACACACAAAGACATATATACATATCTCAGATATACACACAAAGTCAGTCTGAATTTCTGCTGTTTATATTTGGCATGGTGCTTATAGCATTATGCATATTTTTAAAAGAAAATTGGTATTTTGGGGGAGGGGGTTGGAGCTGGGTAAATTGCTTTCAAAAGTATTACTTATCTGAAGAACTAGGACAGCAGAAGCTAGGACGTGATTTCACAGCTAAGACACACAGATTTGAATAGTACCAATTTTTTTTTTTTTTTTTTTTTTTTACCAATTTCTTCCTTCTTACATAGTTAACTTTTTTTTAAATTAGAGAAATACCTTCTGAAAGTATATAAAATATTAGACTCATGTTTCTCACAAATGCTCATCAAGAGTGAACATAACTGCTTGACAAGACAGCATACTCAGCAAAGCATTTAAAATTAGGTGTGTGTGTGTGGGGGGGGGTCTTCTAAATAATTAGATATGCTGAACACATGGGGTGATTTTGAGGACCCCATCCCATCTCTGGACCTCAACTTTTTTATATTAGGTAGAAATACAGCTTCTTTCAGGCCAAACCATAGTAAGTAGATTTTATAAGTGCAATGCTTTTCAGAACTTGCTCACCTTTCTCCAGTCCTTGAAGACCAGTGTGGATCTCTCCAGGCACATATGGTGGTTGGGATTGGAGAGAGCCCAACAGAAAGACATCATTCACCTACACTGTAACCTCAGAAATGTCACCAACCTCTAACAAATTTGCCACGAGCTTATTACTTCATCTCTCTGGATTTTGCCTTTCTGACCTGTAAATTCTAAATTATCAGTAAGGTCCCTTCCAGTTTTGTAATCAAAGGTTTATTCTTGTATAGACACTTTTGCTTTAAATTCCTGGGACCATCAAGAACTTCTTATAGAGAATTTCAGGAGTCCCCAGAATTAGGTGGCTTCCCCAGGATCTGGAATGATTTGGATCTGACTCTCCTTGGTATAAATGCTAACCTCCTTTTAGGGAATGCCACTGCTATACAGGTTTGCCTTCCACCATGTGTATTAATATGTCTCAGAGTTCCTTTTGATTAAAGATTCCTAGTTTATCAGGTAGTTCATGAAGTAGGGGGTTAGAAAAGCAGGTAACAGATGAATTGAGGTATATAGGACATAGGAATAGTAATGGTAGAGGATGGAGAGCCAAGAAAACAGAAACATTGGGGCTGGAATGGGTCTCAACTATATCAAACCACTGGGGGCACCTACTAAAAATGAAAATGCTAGGGCCATCCCCGTGGCTCCCTTGGGAGAATGCGGCGCTGGTAGCACTGAGGCTGTGGGTTCGGATCCTATATAGGGATGGCCGGTGCGCTCACTGGCTGAGTGTGGTGCAGACCACACCGTGCCAAGGGTTGCGATCCCCTTACCAGTCAAAAAAAAAAAAGAAAAAGAAAAAAAAAATGAAAATGCTAGAGTCCAACCCAGACCTATTGAAGCAAAGTTATGTGTAGGAGTGGGGACAATCTGCATTTTACACAATTTTGTAAACTGTATCTCATGTACTTTGATCTTTGAAAATTATCAGGTAGGAGTTCAGTAATCATAGAATTAAAACATTGGGAAGCAGAAAAAAAGTGCTTAAGGGGAAAACTAAATAAATAAGTGGAGTATTGAAAATAAAGCAAGCAAAATTTGTGATTCTCCAGGCTCTGCTTGTTTGGGGCAATTTTATCACCCTCCAGGGACCTATACTATCTTCTGCTGGACCTAGTCAATCTTCATTGCTTTTTATTTTTTTTAATAATTTTTATTTCATTTCTTATTACAATAATGTTGCATATTTATTGCAAAACAGTTCTGGAAGGTAAAAACAGAAAGAAGATAAATCACCTGCAAAACCACTACATTGAAATAACCACTATTTAATTCTGTTTTATATAATATGCAACATTTTAATGTACTTTAAAAATACACTTTTAATCATTTTTTAATTTAGTTTTTATTGGAACATATTGGGATACAGCATTGAATATCAATACCTGTGTGCAATATGTGATGATCAATTCAAGATAATTAGTATATGCAACATTATACAATGTAATTGGTTTTCATGGTCCTTTACCAATTCCTTCCTTTCCCCCATCCCTCTCTTACTTTCCTATGTCTGGTAACCTTAGTTGTTTTCTTCTCTTAAAATTTCAACATATTATTGTGATTATTATATCTTTCTTTCTATTTATTTATTTATTTATTTTAGCTCCCACATATAAGTGAGGACATATGGTATTTCTCTTTCTGTGCCTGGCTTATTTCACTTAACATAATTTTCTCTTAAGTTCATCATGTTGCTGTGAATGGCAGTATTTGTCATTCTTTTTATGGTGAGTAGTATTCCATTGTATAACTATACCACATTTTCCTTATCCAGTCATCTAATGATGGACATTTAGGTTGGTTCTGACTCTTGGGTATTGTAAATAGAGTTGCAATAAACATGGGTGTTTAGGTGTCCCTTTGACGTGATGATTTCCATTCCTTTGGGTATATACCCAAAATGGGATTGCTGAGGCAGAAAAAACAATTCTAACATTCATATAGAACAACAAAAGACTCCAAATAGCCAAAGCAATCGTAAGCAAATAAACAAATAAATAAATAAACCCAGAGGCATAACACAACCTGACTTCAAATTATACTGCAAATCTATATGGTAACCAAAGCAGCATGGTACTGGCACATAAAAACAGACACATGGACCAAAGGAGCAGAACAGAGAACCCAGAAATCAACCCATATACCTACAGCCAACTGATCTTTGACAAAGGCACCAAGAACACACATTGGGGAAAAGACTGCCTCTTTGATAAATGGTGCTGGTAAAATTGGACATCCATATGTAGAGGAATGAAACTAGACCTGTACCTCTTGCCATACCCAAATCAACTCAAAATGGATTGAAAAATTAAATATATGTCCTAAAACTATAAAACTCCTAAAAGAAAACAAGGGAAACACTTCAGGAAGTAAGACTGGGCAAGACTTAATGAATACAACCCCCAAAGCACAGACAACAAAGGGAAAATAAACAAATGGAATTATATCATACTAAAAACTTCCTGCACAGCAAAAGAAACAATTAACAGAGCACAAAGACAACTTACAGAGTGGGAGAAAATATTTGCAAACTGTGCATCTGACAAGAGATTTATATCCAGAATATACAAGGAACTCAAACCACTTAACAGTAAAAAAACAAGTAACCCAATTAAAAAAATGGGCAAAGGAGCTGAATAGGCATTTCTCAAAGTAAGACATACACATGGCCAACAGACACATGAAAAAATGCTCAACATGTCTCAGCGTCTGGGAAATGCAAATTAAAAGCACATTGAGATATCATCTCACCCCAGTGAGACTGGCTATTATCAGAAACAGAGACTAAAAAGTGCTGGGGAGGTTGCAGAGAAAGGAGAGCCCTCCTGCACTGTCAGTGGGGACTGTAAAATGGTGCAGCCATTAGGGAAAACAGTATGAGGTTCCTCAAACAACTGCAGATGGAATTCTCATGGCTGATGTAGAGAATACCTAGCGGCTGATTGCATTGCTAACTGAGTTTCCCTTTACACTTTTAGCTTAATACTTGTTTCAAAGTCCCTCTCCCCTGTGAGTTTGTCAAAATCCTGGGAAGGAAAAAAGAAAAAAATCAGTGCAGCTGCTTGTTAACTTTAGTAGGACAAGAATAGTTCCTAATTAACTTCTCATACCTTTGATTTAAACCTCCATTTAATCAAATTATTCAACTTCAGGCAGTTGTTGATTACAGGGAAAGTATACCTTGAATCTTTGTAAGTTACAATCTTCTTCAGGGCCTCATCAACCCCCCAAAAGGAACATAAACATGTGCCATCTCAAGGAAAGCTGAAAATCTTTCAGTTTCACTCCTTCCTCCTTGAAGCTCTTTCTTAAATCACCGAGAGGCTGGCTGAATTCCAGATGTAGATGATTATTCTTGCTTCCACTATTTCCAACCTGACTCCAGAGCCTGCATAGCTTCTAAGTCATGTAAAAGCCACAGCTTCTAGGTTGCTAGGAAGCTAGTTGTACAAGCAGGTGAGGAGGTCCAGTAGCACCTGGTGGAGCTTCTAGTAGTCTTGTTGGCAGTGATTGCTTCAGGGTTAGGTGCTTTTTGGGCTTTTCCAACCTCGGGTTCTACTTCCAGCAAATCCCTTATTAGAGACAGGAAGACCACTTATGAGTCTTTTTCTGTCCCTTCTCTTTCTCAGGACCCTCAGGGGACTCTACTTCCTAGGGCTTCCTCCTCATGGTTTCCTGTTAGGGTGCAGTGTCAGAAGGACAAGGTAGTAACTGTTAAGAGAAAGTTATTTAGGAAAGGGCAGCTGGTGTCTCCTGCCCAGCTGGCTGCCAGCACAGCCATGTAAACTCAGTAAATGATGCAGCTGTCTTGGAGGTTAGGCTCCATGACCATGGCAGTACAATACAGGCTCCATGACCATGGCAGTACAATACAGGGTCACTGGGCCTTTGTCAAGATGCCATAGTTTGACTAGGAAACTAACAGGAGACACTGGGACAGTGGGAAGCAGAAAGTTGTTTTTTGTTTTGTTTTGTTTTGAGACCTGGCTTTTATTAGTTGCTTAGTTGCTTCTAGGATTCATTTTGGGAAGTTGGTCCAACTACCTAACCACACCTTTCTCATCACTTTTCAAATCAACTTCTTTAGGGGTCTTTGTGCAAAAGATAATATAAAAGGTATGGTTGGCAGTCACAAACCCTCTCATTCTCGGTAAGTTTTGGGGTGAGAGCTTATGCTGTTAAAACAAGTGATGATGATGAAGTGGCCCTATGGGGTTCAGGGATTTTCTTTTACTATGAAGGAAGCACACAGTCCTTACTTGGAAATTGAGGCTAGATTTTCCAAGCATACTCTGCCACTTTTTGTAAGAAAACACAAGTCAGGCCATTTTAACCACATAAAATTGATATGCCCAAAGCAGAAGCTCTAAAGTTTTGTACCACCTCTGTCAGCATCATTTCAGGTGGTCAGAGTACTGTCCAGCTCCTATAATTTTTTCTTTAAATGTGGATTACGTTAAAGTTGCTTTGTTTTTATGTCTTCTACCCTTGAAAGAGTCAATCATCTCATTATGCTAGATCAAGCGATGAGATGCAGTCATTTCTATGAGCATAATCTAATTATGAGGATAAATTGCCTATAGGATGGAGGGTGAAATGCAATGTGCCAACAGCTATTTTCCCGCAGCATTTCAAGGTAAATGTCATTATTCACCATGTTATAGGTGAATAAACTGAGGCTTAGAGAGTTTGAGTAGTTTGGCTGAGGCCATACAGCTAATAGCCATGTTAGGATTAAAATGTAGATTTAACTTAATTCATTTCTTTAACATTTGATCTATGCCTCAGTTCTTTTTTATGGGTCTTTGGAGAAACCAGTCTGGAATGTAAGTTTCATGGGGCATTAACATATCAATACCAGTTGGCTAACTGTATAGCTTCTTAAGTCTTAAGAGATGGTAGAAAATGCCACAAAAAGTATTGCTACAATGTGTTAGCTCCCATTCCTAGAAGTCATCCTAAGAAGGTGATAAATATTTGTCTGATGCTTCCAGATAACTCCTGACACACTGATGAGTGCCACAATTCTGTGCTACAATCCGTTGCCTGCCAACAACTCGAGTATCCTGAGAACTAATCCAGCTGTCATTCCAATAAACTGTGCTTACCCCAGGTGCGGTGTCTCGTAGCTGCTACTGCCCTGCCGTGCCTCCCCCTCCACCCTCTTCACCTGGCTCATTATTGATGCCTCCTTCAGAAGAAGCAACGTGAGCTGCAAAGCCGTCCAACCCACCTGGATTCCACTTAGTTCTACTCTGTCCTCACAACATAGAGTGCAGTTCTCTATCAGGCTAATGCCTGGTAGATGGAAGCACAACTAAACTGGAGGCTACTTCTTACTTCACTTACTATATGGGTGGTGGTACCTCAGTACAGATTCTTGGAGTGCTGAGAGGAGTTCTTCTAGCTTCCTACTTGGAGATGTTATTTCCATTCAAGCAGATGTCAAGCAGATGGGAGTCATGTTGCTCTAAGACTTTTCAGTGATACTTGATACTAACTCCAAACACAGAATCTACTCCTTGATGTGTTCTTATTGATTTCAATGGGTAAATTACATGATGCTCCCTTGTCAATTCCCAACCAGCAACTCGCTTACTAGTGCTCTTTAAATACCTAGTTGCCTGGTGGATGGTCAATCACAAGATGCTGCTTCTGTCTTCCCCGTCATCCAGGCTCAAACCAGATACTTTTCATTTTAAAATTGATACTTTTAGATTTTCTGGTTATATTGACAATCTGGTAAATTACTTTTCTTGCTCCTCTCTGGTTATCTAGGAGTCCAATCTAAGTTTAAACTACAAATTATTCCGTAAGTATATGTTACGTGCCATCTGAAAGCTACTGAAGCATCAGCAGAGCCAGATTTTTCAAACAAGGCTCGCTCTTCCAGTGGATAAAACAATGTGTGAGTATAGCTGTTGAATCATCTGCAGGTTTTGACCTAAATGCCAGGGATGCTAGATAACTCAAGGTGCAAACTACTATGACCAGGCAGAGGCAAATTCACTAAAAATGCAGAGTTCTTAGGAAGGCAGCAATGGCCTTTTGAGTCCACGTAGAATAAGTTAGGTTATTCCCAACAAATTAGGTATTAGGTAACACAGGGAAAGAATGAAGCCATAATTTGTGACCATACATGTAACCTAACTGTTTAAAGTCTGTCAAGGAACTCAGGACATACAATTTTAATATAGGAGATAGGCTTTTTTTTTTTTTAATATGCAAGTAAGGTAATCAGAGGCCATTATAATGACAAAGACAACTGGCAAATTAGTATTTCAATCAAGGTCCATGTCTCTTAAACCATTTTCTTTCTCAATTAAAGAATCTAGGAGCATTCTTAACCTTAGCCGCATGTTAGATAACTTTCTAGGTGATTCCAGTGTACATCTACCATTGAGAAACTCTCATCTGAAATAAATACTATTAACAGGTAGCCTGTGAAAAGACTAAATTAATATCTGTTGCTTTGTTCATTAAATTTTGCCGTGTTCTCTAATATCAGGGTACTTCAAAAAGTTTGTGAAAAAATAGTATTAAAAGATAATACGAGTCTTTCCATGAACTTTTTGAAGAACCTGCATACTAAGGTTTGAAACAATAATGAAAGCTAGTTAGTAAACTTTCTCAATAGATATAGACAAATCTGTCATATTACAGATGACATCTGATACCTGTAGTACAGGTGGTCCAGTAATTTGGACAGCTCCAGTTTATTCTTATTAAAGATAAATCAAGTTAAATAGGCTTCAGTGATCCTTCCAAAAATGTTGTCATCAAAGTGTAAAAAAAAAGCACACCAACTTAGGACAAGGTCAGAGTTATCTGTAATAGGAGCAGACAGTGAATATAAAGAGTAGAATCTCAGATTTTCTCAAACTCACCTTGGAGAGTTCTCCTTTATCTACTACAGCTTATTTATGGGTAAACCCCCACATTTCTAGTTTGAACTCAGTTTGCTGTCCTCTCCCTTACTTTATTAGGTCCTGAACTGTCCAATCAACTAATTGTCTTATGTCAACCATGGGTACAATACAACTAGGGTTTTAATTTAATTCAGAGGAACTGCAGGTTCTTCCAAGCAACACGTAGAGCACTTTGTAGCTCTCATTAGCATGCCCTTTTGACCATCTTCAGGAATGATATTGTCTCTTTTGAGAATTCATGCTCTAAGCTGAGGATGGCTTGAGTTGTTTTCTATTAAAGAGGTCATCTGATCTGTATTATTACCAAATTCGGGAAGCTCTAGCGAGAGATGGAGGCAGCTGCATTAGTCGGACCTCTCTTCGTCATTGATGCACTCTTGACACCAACAATAGTGCTGGCCAAATGGAATTAGCTTCATCTCAAGGTAGAGTGTAGATAACACAGATTCTAAGCATTCTGGCATTCTTTCTTTTTACCCCAGGTAAGCAGAAGAAATCAGAAACCATAGTGCCATTAGCTTTTGAAGCTGGAACCATAATTATTTCTGTTGGCTCTGCAGCTTTACTATATGGAAGACTGAAGAAATCTACTGAAATTGAAGAAATACGAAATAGTTTTGTCATCACCCTAATAAACTGATGTACATGATAAGTAGAAGTTCTGTGTTTCAGTGCTTTCTTTAAGAGTTCTTAAAACTAGCAGAGGAACAAAACCGTGACAGATTACAAGAGTTCCGGACTACGGAGTGATCAGCGCTTATACCGTAACTTTAACAATTCACACTTTAGTGAAAATAAGGTTTTCTCTCCTGGTATTCCATCTCCTTCCCTTCCCCTCGGTCAGTTCTTGCATCCAATCAACTTGTTTTTAGTGGAAGCCCCTGGGTGTTAGTTCTCTCCCCACCCTCCAAGCCTTAGGTCTTTTAGCTCTCATCTACTGTCTCTTGGAGCTTTAGAACTGTATGAGGCTGAGTTGACTTTGTTTGGGTGTATGAATATAAAGATACAGGTTATATACACAAGACATTGTTTTTAAACTTCTTTCACTGGGAGGGATGAAACTGTTATTTCTCTAATCATCTCGTTTTTGGATGGGATTTTCATGCTTCCTCTGCATTGCTTTCTAGCATAGTACTGGGGCCTGTATTTCTCAGAATACTCTGTAATGGCACAGAGACTATGGTCTACCTATGGGGTCACAAGAGGGTGGTGCGAGGAGGAGTAGGGGATAGGAAGTGAGAGAAAGCAGGACATTAGAATCATCTGAGGAGCTTTTTCCAAATACCATCTCTATCTGCCACACCCATTCCCAGAGCTGTCTCTCAAAACAAACACAGTTAAATAGTCAGACAACTGGACCAAGGGCAAAGGAAAACAATGCTGAAATTTTTCTCACTTTTAGGGGTGCCTTTTATATTTGAGCTGTAGAAAGTCTTCATTGCCTTTTAAAATTCTAGAGTTGGGGGGGGAAATCAAGCTCTGTAACCATAAGTGCATATTTTAGCTAACTATTCTTACCATTAGGTGCTATTATCGGGAGAAAATGAAACTGAGTTTCCCTAACTATGGCTCTTTTAGAGAATGCCATGAATCCATGAATCTGGTTCTCATGATAGTCTTGGTTTATCCTCTCTTGGGGAAGGGAGATAAACACAGTCTTCCTTCTCCAGCATACCAGAACTCATATAGAACGTACTTGAAGAGACAGAATTGCTGCACATAAGTTTCCTTAAGCAATCCGTAACAAAAATGCAGGAAAGACAAATTCATTTGTTTCTGCTGAACAAGGAAGGCCACTTCCAGATGGCAGAGCTCTGTGTGTGACCTAATTTGAGGTGACCATTTCTAGGTCTGACACCTCAGTGACTTCTCAGAGTAGAATAGTAAGCTCATTTTAATGCAAAAGCATTACTTTTTTAGACAAGGCTGTAGTTCATTTCTAGATTGAGTTCACACATATAGTGGTGGGTCACAAGCAAAAGCCACTTAGTGCATAGGACCCTCCATTAGAGAAGGGGTGATGTGGCCATATTAAGAGTAGATTAAGATACTGGAAATGTTGGGGCTGGCTCTGAAATATTAGCAAGCATTAGAAAAATCATTTGGAGGGCTGCTGAAGCTCAGATTTCTAGGTCCCATCCCCAGAGTTTCTGATTTAGGAGGTCTGACAATTTACATTTCTAACAAGGTCACAGATGATGCTCATGTTGCTGGTCTTGGGGCCACACTGGGAACCCCCTGTTTAGGGTTTAGAGAGCTACAGATGTTATGGGGCCCAATCTTAATAAGAACATGGATCATACCTTAAATTGCTTAAATTCTCTAACTACAATCGTTGCTGTGTAGAAATTACTGATTTGAGACACTTCATTCTTTTCCCTTTTACTCTAGCTCAGAGCTAGAGTCACTGATGTGGTTGTGGGATGTGGGATATTCAAGTCACTTCCCATCTCCAGTTCCTATTTTCACACAAATGTTTGGGACTTGGCTCTTCCTCTTTCTCCATCCTGATACGTTCTGGCTCTTTTGATCCTCCTCTACTGAATTAAGCTAGTTTGTGCCCGTAGATCTTTCTTGTCTTGTAGCCTCTTGATGATATCTTTAATGAAATAACTTCTCATCCCCTTGAAACTCTGACACCCTGCGCTCTCTGAGTTGTGTGTCTTGTGAGTTAATTGGAAAGAAATTTCATTAGTGACTCCTTCTAAATGCAATGTTTGGCATCCCACTGACTGCATTCCTAGCACAGTATAGTACCTAGACATATTAATTGGCAACTTCCCCTGAAAATTCCAGAGGTGCATTACTTATTTACTATAAATACCACAAAACCTAACACTTAATAATTTTTGAAGACAACTAAACTGTATACTTAGCACCCACTATCCCTTTCTTACCCATATTAGGTGAAGGACACTGCCTTGCTAATTATGAAAATATTATTTGCTTACAGAGTGAGCCATTACCCAAATGGTCCTTGCAGCAAGACCGCAAGCCACAGAGAATGAAATGTGATTGATTTAAGTCAATCATGAAAATCAATTTCTTCTTTGCCAGTGATTTGTCTAGGGAAGAATATGTGACTAATTCTCACTAGTGACATAAGAAAATATGGAGCTTTTGGGGATTATTTTCTTTCCCTCAGAAAAGAGTAAGCACAGCTCTTTTCTCTCTACCCTCTTTATTGCTACTTTGGATATTGCTGTACGAGGATATGATGCTTGGGACCACAATAGCCATTCTGTGACCATGAGGGACAGGAGAACTAATTTCAGAGATGCTCACTCAAAGTACTAACATTGCTGCGCCACTGAACCATCTCTGGAACTGCCTAATTTTGGACATCTTTTTATTTGAGAAAATATCATTTACATAAGTCACTCTAATTTTTTTTTTTTTAAATAATAGAAGTTGAGTGAATTCTAACTGGCCACCAATGTAAAGTTTGTCAGGTCTTTGTCAAATAGTAAAAGCCTTGGCCACATTTTCTGGGCTTGTGTTGGAGTACGGCCTTTGCTTCCCCACACGAGTAAAATTGGCCTCACGTTTTAATAGGGAAGCAGATGACTGACTCTTGGCCTGAACTCACCAAGGGTGGTGAGAACCTTCTGGCTTTCTTAAGCCCTAATTAGTCTCACCTGGTTCACAGCCTCCAGCAACATTGCCTAACTGATTTATTTTTAAATCACCAAGTGCTATAGCAATTACCATAATATTATGACAGCACTAATACAATGGTGCTAGGCTGAAATGCAAAGCACTCCCAGAGAGAAGAGGAGAGGGTATTTTGGTTGAGCTGGTTCTGAACTTTCTGTCCTAACTGACTCCATTGGGGGGATGGAGAGGCCAGGTGGAACTCAGGGTTTCATTCTGTTCCAAATCATCAGTCTGTGACTAGTGCGAGGACACTTGTTAGCTCTAGAGGTGCCCCTTAACAGATGCCGTTGCTCAAACAGCCTGTGACTTAGTGTTGTGGCCAGCTTTACTGGATGAAGTGTGAGTGTTCTCTAGTCAAGGACCATTCCTCCAGCTGGGCACAACATCAGTTCTTATTAGGCCCTTCAATTCCCTTCTCTTTCTACTTTGCTATATAGCCTGAAATTCTTCTCACTGGTTTCTCTTTTAGATTTAGAAGTTAGGTGCAGAAAGTACTATGTGGGGAGATGGGAGTGGACACTTTTTTTTTCTGCAGAAGGGGGAATAATAATTTATTCAGGTGAGGGTTTTGCAGCTATGCTAGTAGACTAAATTCTTTTAGATTAGCTGCTTGTGCTTTGTAGAGCCAAGAACAATTTATCCACTTTTTAAAGAAAGCCTGGTATGTAAGCGTTTTGGGGAGCTATGTGGTTCTTGGGAGATGTACTACATGGGCTGGGTGAAAACTGTATGGCTTTTCCCAAGTTATGACGATACTTACAGGCAATACCAGTGAGGATAGTGTGCTGTGTTGGGCTCTCTCATCACTGACTATTAGGTTCCCAGGCCAACTATCTTTGGGCAAAGGGTCAAGGTTCCCATACCTGTCTGATAGATAGAACCAATTAGTAATCTGTTTACTACAGACTTATAGGTTCTACCTTACAGCTTCTAAATCAGACTCACAGAATGCTTGGGAACTAGCATAAGCAATTATTTTTAGAATTTAGCTTTTTTTTTTTCCTGGGATTCTATAGTCTAGATGGATCCTTGGGAGTTCATAATCTCACATGACCCCTTTTTATGGAAATTCCAATCTAGGTGATGGTTGTGGTAGGTATAGAATTTTGTCTCTCAGTTTTATTACTATGCTACCTTCTCATCAAAAAGCCCTTTAGAGACAGATGGGGATATGATGGTCACAGTTAGAAGGTATGAAGGAAAGGCATGTTTAGGAAAAGGGGAGTAGGTACCTGAGGTGGATTTACATACAGCAGTGAGAGGTGATCAGGTAGAAAATATATCAATGTATTGGTGGTAGGGAGCTCTCAATGTGTGGTTGAGGTTTTAGCCTAGGGAATTGTGTGTTGGTGAAGGTTTGAACAGAATTCAGTAATTGGAATGATTACTCAGCAGCAGTACCTTGTCTCTTTAAACAGGTGGTGATTAGTAAGGGAAACTAGGGTGGTTCGTTCCAGGAGTCCAGGTCACCTGAATTAGGGTGGTGACTGGGATAGTGGAAAGCAGAGAATGCATGAAAGGGTGTGAATTGAACGACAGTGACTGTAGGCAGCAAAGGAGAGAGGCTTGCAAAAAATGACTTAAAATTTCTAAACCTTGTGCTTTATGGGGCAATAGGGGACTATTAAGTGAATTGGAACAGATATTTGATTTGGGAGGAAGAGAAGATTGGTTTTGAGCATTATTAAAGATACACTAGCAACACCTAGGTGAACAAACCATGTGCCTGACTGAGGCTCTCTGGAGGGAGGTTATACATGGAGGGCAAGTTTCATTCTGTATTGTGTATCTGGCACACAAGCACTTTATTTTTGAGTGGCTAGTAGGACTGGGAAAGGAATGGCAAGGGATTTTAATGAGTTTGTTTAATTGGTTGAACTCTGGCATAAATGAAAATTATTTTATTTTGGTTTTATTTTTTCCAATCACCTTGTTTAACCATTCTCTATATCTCATTTCTGTGTCCTTTGATGACATCTTTGCATGGATCCCATAGTTTTCTAATCATTTTGGTTATTATAATAGTCTCATTTTGGTCATCAAAATTATTTTAGGTACTAAAATCCAATCATGTATGATTTAAAAGTTGAATCTCACATGCAGATTGAACTTTCCATTTCTCACCTCTCTGACCCTCAGGGATACATGGGAAAGGGGTATGATCTGCTCTCTTTCCTTTTCTGAACTTTTACTCTTCCTCTGACTGCTTGATCCCCAAATCTGTGAGATAATTCAGTGTTGGGGAAGGAGAACAGATGGACAATAGAAAAAGGAACTAATGTTTACCTGGCTGATGTTTTGTGTGGTTATCAGCAGGTGCCCAAAAGGTTGCTGTCTTCTGAGCATATTTTGGGGCAGTTCTGTGGCCAGCCCTTTTTAAAGATCTCTTCTCTAAACAGTATATGACATGAAAAATATACTCTGGCTGACTGTAGTGTTTACTTTTCTCAAGTCCTGTCCAAGAAAAGCTGTCCAGCCTGTATCCCCTCCCATTAACAGCCAACGTCTTCACAAGGTGTGTTTCAGATGCCCAGAGGCTGACCTCTTGCATTTTGTTGTTCCAAGTAGCAGAAGTGCACAAGTGCTTTCTCTTCATGCCTTGCTATCAGGCTGCTCCATAAACCTACTCCCTTCTGAATACTCCAGGCCATAAATAGGTACCACTTTCCATGATGTTGTTTCAGTATCATGTACACAGCTCTCACAGTGTATGGGCTTAGGCCTGTGAGTTTCTGAAGCTCAGAAAGCAGCCAGTAGGGAATGATGTGCTAGTTCTCTTTTCTTCCAGACCCCCCATTATCTTAAAGAGTAGGTATCTCGGAGCCACTGTCACTTGGCTTGGAAGAAGGTGAGGCAGAAAATGCAGCAAAAACCCTTTCCCCCAGGCCGATGGTTCCATGACTCTCCATTGAATATCAAGTCCTCTCTCCATCTAGGTTGAAGGTATGGGGGAATGAGGTTAATCCACACTGTAGCAAATACTGTGAGGATGCATCTTCTAATTTTTCTTTACAGTATGGGGATATCAATTGTTTATTGTCCAAAGCTTTAGCTAAAACTCCGAGATAATAGTAAAAGCCTTCTCAATGCTCTAGTATATGCTTATTCCACCAACATCATTTACTGGTTGTACGAAGTGCCAGATATTGTTCCAGGTACTGAGGATCACAAACAAGGTCTTTGCTTCCATTGGACTTACATTGTTTCTGAAGAGTGGTGAGAAGCTATGGGAAACAGACAATAAGCAAATAGGAAAATAGAAAATTCATATTCGTGTTAACTATGCAGTTAAAACAGTATGTTTCAGGTGGCTGCATGAATCTGGAGGGGCTGAGACAAACTGCAAAGGAGAAGGTGAAGCTATTGAGTGTTGATATTTACTTAGTACTTTGAGGATTTAGGGAGAATTTTAGGCTCACACTACAGAACTGGAGTCAGCAAACTACAGCAAGCCAAATTGAACCTGTGGTGTAAGTACAGTTTTATTGGGACACAATCACACCCATTTGTGAACGTATTGCCCACGGCTGCTTTCATACAAGGACTACAGAGTTGAGTTGACGAGACAGAGATTGCATGGTTTGCAAGCCTAAAATATTTACTCTCTGGTCCTTTACAGAAAACCTTTGCCGACCCCATGCTATAAAAATAAAATGTGTCACAGTATGAGAATACATGAAGCATCTGGATAACCTACCAAGTTGAAAGTTAATTTGTTCTTCAATAAATTACAGAGTCATATTTATTCCTGCTATCAATCAGTCCATCCCAGAATCATTGAATTCCTACATGTAGTTGCTTCATACTGATTACAATTGCGTATTAAATCTGTTTATTGATTAAGTGTCTGGCAAGTATGAGAATTTGCTTGGCCTGCCTATTGGATATATCTGCTTGTCATAAAGGGAGATAATTTACTAATTTAGATGATCCAGAATCTATCATAAATATCAGGGAATTCTCAGCAAGGTTTAGGTTCTCAAGTAAGGAGCATGTCTATTCTTAAGGTACAGCGTTTGTGCCAAGCAATGCCTTTAGAGATGTGCAAGACCATTTCCTTACTTATTTGCTTCCTGCTGTTTGTCTGGCTTCTCTAAAACATTTTTAAATGTTTGCCTTTCTAATTTGTGTCCTTTTACAAAATGTTTGCCAAATATTGATTCTCTTCCACAATGGGGCTTGAATGCAGCTGACGGCCGTTTTGTTTCACAACTTTGATTCATGCAGCTCCTGCTGCTGCCAAAGTACGTCTTTGTGCACCAGCTTTGTCCATTGACCTCAGCTTAGCACTGGGAATGGGTTTGCTTCATGGATGCAGCTGGGGGAACACACTCCCTTTTCCCGATATTTTAAATTGAATTGCTGTAGAGCTTTTTTATCTATGGACTCAATGCCTTTTAACAGCGTTCTAATTGAAGTAGCATAACAACTCTGTTGTAGAAGATATAATTATGCTCATTCTTTTCTATAGAAGCCAAGAACCAGGTAAAGCAATCTGTCCAAGTTCATGCAGGGAGTTCTCAGTTATCCCAAAACCAAAGCATATGGTGCTATTTTTTTCTATCAAATATGCAAATGTGATCTTCCTTTTTTTTGTGATCACAGTTGTCCTTCTCTTTTCCTGATTTCCACCATTTGACCTCTTGCTAATGAATTTCCTGTTTGTACTCACCAATTCCTCATGAGGCTTTCTGGAGCTTTTTTCCTAACATGACCCCAAACTCTATTGTTTATACCAATTCCAGTACTTTTTATTATTAAACTCTTTCCACTGGGACTCCTAGATGCATTCAAACAGGCATAGGTGTCCATTTTCCATCATGCTATAAATCTGAGCCCTCAGGACCTTATCTTTGCTGATAGTCTTCAGCATTACTGGACTCACTCGATGTAGTAAATGATTGTCTCTAGTCTTATTTTCTGCCCGGCATTCTTGTTACTTTACTGTAATTGGCCTTAATCTGTGTTTTATGAGTTTTGTGTGTTTTTCCCCCCACTGTCTTTCTTCTTGATTCTGATTGATTCCACCTTACTCCTTTCATGACCTATGCTTCTTTAAATAGTTCAGTACATTTTCTGTCTCCCAGATCTCAACCTTACAGAGTGAAAAAGAAAGTTTGCTTGGACCTTAGAATCATCTTCATTACAACAGATTATTCTAGTCTTCTGAAACTTATAGTCATTCCTGTTTTCTCCCCCCCATGTTTTACTGTGTTAAAATACATATAAAATTTACCATCTTAACCTTTTTAAAATATATAGTTCAGTGGTATTAAATACATTTGTAACGTTGGGCAACCATCACTGCTATCCATCTCCATAAGTCTTGTCATCTTGTAAAATGAAAACTCTATATAACCCATTAAACAAGAACTCCCCAATTCTCCTACCCGCTGGCAGCCACCATTCTATTTTTTGTTTCTATAATTTTGATACTGTAAATATCTCATATAAGTGGAATCATGCAGCATTTATTTTTTAGTGATTGATTTATTTTATTTGCACTCCTCAAGGTTCATCTGTGTTGTAACATATGTCAGAATTTCCTTCCTTTATAAGGCTAAGTGATATTCCTTTGTATGTATATACCACATTTTGCTCATCTGTTCATCTGTGGGTGGACATTTGGGTTGCTTCCACATTTTAGCTATTGTGAATAATGTTGCTATAAATGTGGGTGTACATTTATATTTTTAAGACTCTGCTTTCAATTCTTTTGGGTATATACCCAGAAGTGAAATTGTTGGTCATATGGTAATTCAATGTTGAATTTTTTGAAAAACGACTATCCTGTTTTTCACAGTGACTGTGCCATTTTACATTCCTTCCAACAGTGCACATGGTTCCAATTTCTTCACATTCTGGCCAACACTTATTTTCTATTTTTTGTTTTGTTTTATAGTAGCCATCCTAATGAGTGTGAGGTGGTAACTCATTGTAGTCTTGATTTGTATTTCCCTAATGATTAGTGATGTTGAGCGCACCTTTTAATGCGCTTATTGGACATTTGTAATTTTTTGGAGAAATGTCTATTCAAGTTCTTTGCCCATTTTTGAATCAGGGTGTTTGTCTTTTTGTTGTTGAGTTTTAGGAGTTCTCTACATATTCTGGATATTCATACCTTATCAGATACGATTCGCAAATATTTTCTCCCATTCCACAAGTTGCCTTTTTACTCTGTTGATCTTGTCTTTTGGTGCACAAAATTTTAAAAATTTTCACAAAGTCCAATTTGTCTGTTTTTTCTTTTGCTGCCTGTACCTTTGGTGTCATATCAAAGACATTATTGCCAAATACAATGTCATAAAGCTTTATCCCTATGTTTTCTTTTAAGAGTTTTATAGTTTTAGGACTTACGTTTAGGTCTTTGACCCATTTTGAGTTAATTTTGCTAGATAGTATTAGTTAAGAGTACAGCTTCATTCTTTTGCATCTGTATATCCAGTTTTTCCAGCACCACTTGTGGAAAAGACTATCCTTTCCCCATTGAATGGTCTTGGAACCTTTTCCAGAAAGTCATTTGACCATTTATACAAGCATTTATTTTTGGGCTTTCTATTCAATTCCATTGGTCTATACTCATATGCCTGTCTTTATGTCAGTGCCATACTATTTTGATTACTGTAGATTTGTAATACATTTTGGAATCAAAAAATGTGAGTCCTCCAGCTTTGGTCTTCTTTTTCAAGATTATTTTGGCTATTTGGAATCCTTTGAGATTCCATATGAATTTTAGAATGTTTTTTAAAATTTCTGCAAAATGTTATTGGGATTTAGATAGGGATTATTATGCATTCCTGAGTTTTAAGAAAGCAGATCAAGAGATCTTTCCTCAATGATTTTTGTTCATATTTTAAATACTTTAGAAATTCATGCTTATAGAAGACCAATACCAACGTGGAATGATTGTGTCAATCAGATATAATCTGGAAGTCAAACAAAATATAAGAAAGTGTTTATTATAAATGTTCCAATTAATATGATCTATCAGTTGTATACCATGAGAATAATATTAAATTGATCCTTAGGTTTGATTTAAAGTTTTTAACATTTTATTTTCTGTTAGCATTTTTTAAGTAATTGTTTCTTCCCTCAGTCCTCCAGTCCTCTTTCTACACTGCTTGTCATAGTAATCTTTGTGAAATGTGAATCTTAGTCTGTCATTGCTCTGAAATATGAGTATTCCTTCTTTGGCTCATTGCTCACATGTTAAGGTCCACACTTTATAGTGATTGATACAAACTCTTCATAATCTGGCTGTGAATGTTTACCTTTCTCTGTTTGGAATGCCTTCTCCATCTCTCCATACTTTCTAATGTAAGAGGGAGTGCCCACTCATCTGCCAGTATTAAGTTTATCATCACATCCTTTACTACTTCTTTTATGGCTCCCTTCTCTGCCAGAATTGACCATCTTTTCCTTTCTGCTAAAGCAGTGTGAGTACAGAACTTATGACCAGCCTCTCTATTCATGTATAGAAATTGTACATTATTTAATGGAAAGTCTGGAGTCAACTCCTGCACCTCAGATATGGATGTGGAGAATTTTAAGAATCCAACTAAGTATTTGAAATGAATGAGAAACCATGCTGACCAACCCCAGTGGTGAACTTCCATTGCTTGTGGGATACAGACAGATAGGTTATAAACCTGTTGGTTTGTTGTTTTTAATCTAGCAAAACATCTTTAACTGGAATTGAAATGAGTACACAACAGCATAAAATACTGATCTCTGAACTACGTTTTTGCTTCATTCTAGTCCCTGATCCTTATCTTCTGTTTATCACTAGCTCAGTGACACTGCCGATGTCATGGACTTTACTCAACTGATGCTACCTTGCTTCAGTGCTCTACTTGGAAACTTGTCCTAAACAAGGAGCACATGCGAGGCACATCTTATTTTCTGTGCTGAAAATATTTGATGTCTCACACCCTTAGACAAAGTAATGGCCTGAGATAAATTTTTTTTTTCAAATATGGAAAAGCCTCTATTTTTCCTAATTATTCTTCTGTCACATAGTGATTTCTAAATACTTTGAAAAATGCGAAGAAAAATAAATGGAAAAGAAATAAATTACCCATGAACAGTTTTCTGCCCCTCCTCAAAAACAAGGTATTTTATTTTGGATGTATTTTCTTCTATCTTTCCACATACTGTCTTTTTATAAAATGCTTTAAAAAAAGACATACAACATACATGTATTTTAACTCTAACTCCTCAATTCAGACTTAAAGACCATCAAAACTAGAAGAAACTGACAACATGATCTCATTTCAAATGTTTCATTTAACTAATAGGACAACTGAGACTTCACAAATGTCATATGCCTAGTAAAACATGGAGCCAGAGCTTGGATCCTGATGTTTGTGTATAAAACTAATTTTTGCTATGAAATTTAAACACATTTATAAAACCTGAGCATTGTTTATATTAGTCATTTTGGGTTATAGTGGTGGCATGATATGATTAAAAATAACTTCACACTAGACTATGTAAACAAAAGTCTAATATTTTGTCTTTAGTGTACATTAGGTCTTATTTGACTTAGTTATGTCATGCCTTCATAAAATCTGGCAAAACATCTAGGGTAATATAAAAGCAGAATTTATCCCGCATGGGAGAAAAGTTTTCTATATTTATTATTTCAACTAATTGCTCAGTTAGTGTGTTAGGGAAAAAAGCGGAAAAGAATGCTTAATTGTGATGCTACCCATGTTATACAAAATTTAAAGAAATTGCTAGGGCAAGAACTCAATCATCTCAGAATAATGTCAACATTATGAATTGTATTTCTTTCTTTTTCAAGGGCTGGCAGTTGTCACACTTGGAGGTCAAGGAGTGACAAGGGAATAATGCAGGATTCTGAAAAAGACATAGACAAAGTATACCCCCTGGCTCAGAGTTCCTGAAGTTCTTCTGTAAATTAGTAATGTAAATCCACAGAGCAGAGTTTCCACTTAGATCACACACACTGCTATGTATGTAAGCCTTTTATTTCCACTCAAAAGTTTTCACATAATGGCTACAATTTACTTGCCATGTTCTTTATCCTGATTCTTCCACTCCCCATCCCCATCATTTATGCTTAGGTGTGTATATATAGAAGCTTTTTCCCTTCTAGTCACCCATCTGCTTCTTGCTGAGCTCAAACTAGGTAGCAACCGCCTATCTGTAATCTAACGCTGTACTCCAAGCCACATATCACAACAGTGAATACGTCAGGCAGGAGGAGGAAACGGTGGCTAATTTTAAAGAACGGAAGCTGTGATTTGGACACAAATAAATTGGTAATAACCTCTGAAATTACCTGCCATTTAGAATAAGAAAAAGAAAGGCCAAACAAACAGAGGGGTAATAATAAAGTATAGTTCTGATTTCAGACTATCAGGGTTGTAAGGAACTGAAAAGCATTTCCTTTATGACATAACAGCAAGAAGGTTGTCCAGTGTGTATGTGCACAGCTCCAGTGAGGGGGGACCTCTGCCTCATTTAGGCAGGGCTATATACAGATCAGTGTTTTGCATTGTCATTGGTTTTCATCTCCCTGTAATCCTTTCCCACTGAGCTCAATAGAAAGGAGCTCCTCATTTATGTTGTGGCCCTCCCATTGTCTTCATTGACCTATCAAGCCACCACGCTCCCCACAACCTGAGCTCACTTGCTGCCAGCTTTCGTGTTCCCCAAAGCCTTCTGTTTACTAAGATACACATATTTTATCTCAAGCTTTCCTGATGTGGCAGATCTTTTTGCTTTCTAGCCATCTAATTTAGTCCTATAACCTTTCTAGTCTGGTTAGCTAGCCCCAAGGGGCATGACATAGGAGGTGTGTTCTAACTGACAGAGAGCAGACTGGGACTGACTCCTACCTTGTTCTGGTACATGGCTATGAATTCACTGAAATATTCACTTTCTTTGCAATAGCCATATTATATGGTTGACTTTTGTTAAGCTTCCTGTCTACTAAATTATCTCATACTCATGTGTTACTTTCCAAATCCTTTATTTTGATTTGTAATTGCACAGATGTGAATGATATTACATAGACTTCTATTAATTTTCATTTTAATAGATTTTATCTCATTAAAAATGTTTTTGGATCAAAAAATGAACACTGAATGCTCCCAGATGATGGAGGGGACACTCTTGACTATTTGGATTCCTGTGACCTTTTAGAGAAGATGTTAATTTCTTCTGGTTTTTATCAATGTGCCCAAAATAGGATATTTAACCAACTGCCATGCTCTAGGACGTTCTTAAGAGTCATCAAATCTATTCATCACACATTTCACTGGACAGTTGTACCAAGAATTTTTTTAAAAGTATTTTACTTTGGATGTTTTTAAGTGCATACAAAAGTAAAGAGAAAGGTATAATAAATCCAATATACCCCTCTTCTTCAATTTACTTAAGTTCGACAATTATCAACACACGGCAATCTTATTTAATCTATACTCCTACCCACACTGCATTCATTATTTTTGAAGCACTCTCAGAAATTATCTTTTTATCTCTGAATATTTTATTATTACATATTAAAAGATAAGGTCTCTTTGTTTTAACAAAACCACAATATTATTTTCACAACTAAGAAGCATTAACAATAATTCCTTGCCATCATCATTAGATATACAGGTAGTGTTCATATTTCCAAAATTGTCTTTTATATTTTAATTTATTTTTCTTTTTTAAAAAAATTTTGTTTGTTTGAATCAGGATGCAAATAAAGTATATGTATTACAACTGGTTCATACGTCTCTTGTCTCTCAAGGCCTTTTTCAGCTCTATCATTTTGTGTTTTTTCTTTTCTTTTCTTAATATATTATTTTTGAAGAAACCAGATTTTTTTTTTTTTTTTTTTTTTTGTCTTGTAGAGCTTCCCGCAGCCTGGATTTTCTGATTGCATCCACATGGTATCACTTAATATATTTTGTATGTTTCTCTGTGCTTTGATTTTCCTATAATTTATTAGTTAGATCTAGAAATGATGAAATTCAGTTTCCTATTTATTTACTTTGGCAAGACTACTTCACAGAAGATGCTGTGTTTCTCCATTTGGAGGTGATGATGTTTGGAGGCCTCTCTGTGGTAGTAGCAGCCCTGCTGATCATTGCATAAGTTCATTAATCCACTAGGCATTCTGTGATGCTCATATTCTAATTCTGTCATTCATTTTTCATTTATTAGCTGGAATACTTACATAAAAAAGAAATATCTCTTCCTCAACTCTTGGTTTACCATGAAGTGCAGATTATGTAAGAAGATCAGGGTGAATGACCATTTTCCTCTTGTATATCAGTTTCAAAATAAGGTGGCATTTCTCTAGCACCTAACAAAGGTGACTACTGGGTATGCATGTTGTGTTTAGTGTCATTATGCCTCTGTGGACTTAAACACATTGAATGTGTTTCAATCTATTACTACCTTGATTGGTGCTTAAATTGTCCCTTATTTAGTAAGTAGCCATTTCACTTGGCTCGTCAGTCCTTTCTAGGGGACTCTACTAATCTCTGATAATTTCACTACTTTCTGATATCCCAGGGTCATCTTTATATTGAGGGGCGAAGAAGTTGTAAGTAGAGTGAAAAATAATACAACAGGGTCAAATATTCAGAGTATCTTTATTGAGGGAATAAGAGGAGTCACTTTTATTGCCAAATGAATTTTCAATTTTACCTTCTAAAACCCAAGAAAGAGAGTTACAGTTGAATACTTGGTTTTATATTCAAGGACGACGCATGGGATTGTCCCGATGGACTTTTCTGGGACAGTAGAATGAGACGTACCACAAAAAAAATAATAATAATGTGAAATCCCAGCCAAACAAAATAACACTTTTAACTTAAATGTTTCTTTTTTTGTTTTCAGTGGCCCCATATTCTAAGTCCATAATAGTGACAAAATAACGTAATCAAAGGCATAAGTAGACGTATAAATTATAATAAAAGTATCATCTTATATTTACGTAACATTTTGAACTTCTCACAGTGCTTTAACATATATTATCTTCATTTGGTTATGATATTTTTGACAGTTAATTAAGGGGAAGAATTAACTAAAAGATTATGCAAGCAGGTTGTTGTTTTCGAGGGAAATCTCAGTGGGTGTCGCTTCTCTGACTTAAAGAGTGATGAATTATATGAAATAGTAGACCGACACCTTCCTGACCTCGTTCTGGTAGTCTCGGTGTTGCAGTATTTAAAGAAAAAAGTGAAGTTACTTAGGACTATCAAATTGAAAGTCTTGCCTACAGGATTAGCAATTTTTCTTCTTAGTATACAGATGTGTCATTTTTATAATATTCATACTTATGAGCATAGTTGGATGCACCAAGGATTTTTTGTGCCAGGATGAAAGTCAGCAGGGACAAATCACCAAATGTTTTGACCAATTGCTTTTCCAGGTTTGAACATGCCCCCCCCCCTTATATCTCATTTATTTCATTTTTTTATGTCTTCTATTATTATTATTTTTTTAATTCAGTAGGAAGCTGGAGTGTTGAATATCTCCAACTAATTTAATAACATGTCTGGAAATTAAAGGAATATTTTTCTAAGAGCTGTTTGCAGAGATCCACACTCCGGGCTTGAAGGAATTCTAAAGAGCAATTGTAGTTAGCTTTACTTTTATTATAGCACTAATCACCACCTGATTTTTCTCATGTGGTTACCTTAGTTGCATATTTGTCTGTCTCTTCCACAGGACTGTGATTACATATCCTCATTCAACAAGGAATTCTGGAATGAGGGCGGAGGCTCCATGTGCGGCAAACACTAGATATGCTAAATGTTGAGGACATGAAGATGAGTAAGACACTGTCCCTGCTCACAAGGGAGTCCAGTGTAGTGGTGGTAGGAGGAGGGAGAAGATGCATAATTACATCACAACATGATGAGGTCAGTGTTGGAGGAAAACACCTGATGCAGCCTGAAGGATCCAGGCAGGAGCGATACCTTCTTGTCTTTCTCCAGCAGGTGTTAGCATGGTGCTTGTGAGCATAAAGCAGGTGTTCATTGTTTATCTGCAGTAAAATTATGTTGAGGTGTCCTATTGTTCCACGAGAGAAATGTTTCCACTGTTCTTACCAATACATTTTCATCAGTGACTTATTTTCCAGAAAAAAAATAATACTGTTAAGTAGTCTGCATTAGAAACCTATTTCAACAAAGGGAATAGAACATGACAGAGGAGGGAGAACTACTCTTTATGCTAGGATTTAGTGATCTGAGAGGATCTTTCACTCCCTTGGTACCCGTGGTTGATGTAGCTCGTCCCATTAACTGGGATGTGTCTTCCTTTCCTACCACATTCCCATATGCCATATGTGTGACCACCAGTGATTTTTTTTTTTAACAATTAGAGTATCATTTACTTCTGAAAAATTGCTAGAAATGATTCTAAATTTCAGCATTTGGGCCAAGTGCAAGAATTTACACTGCTTCATATCACTAAGCTTTTTTGGTACAATCCACTAAACAGGGGATACAGAAAACTTTGTTTTTTAAATCTTTCTTTCAGGAGGAATTGCTGATCAAAGAATTTCCTATTAAGTAGATGAGAGCATTAGCCTTAACCAAAAGGTCTAACGTCTACGTGCTACTTCTAAGTGTCTAAATGTTAATGACTGCTGTCTGGCTTTGCCTATAAAGCACATTGATACAGCTTTCATCTCCAAATGCACTTAAACTGTGAGGTTTAGAATCTGTGAAGGTCTCCTACTTATCATTAATTGCTTTTATGGCTACATTTAGCAAGATTTTGATGTTGGATTGTTTTATTCGCATGCTGGTAATTTCAGAAGCACCAACATTCCAAAGGCTTGTAGTATATTTACTTTTTTTGGCTAAAAGTTGGAACTTGTTAATTGATTAATGAGGTCTATAAGTCATCTGATACATTTGACATTTCCAACAGCTAACACTTTTAGATGATGAAGAATTTCAGGTCTAGAGCATTCTCAAGGTCCACCAAGGAATATTGAAGGGAAAGTAAGTCTCCACCCTTCAGTGACAGTTTTCAGGAGCTTGCCATTTCTCTGATTAATTTACATCTATTTTTCCTAAGTTTCTGCTTTGCTGTCTTTCCAGTTCTACTTTTAGGTCAATGAATTCCTCTTTGCTCCAGGACTCTGCAGATGACACAGTAGATTTTACAGAGCTAATTTCTATCCCATGCCCTATATGAATAAGAATGATATAATCAGGCTTTATTTAGATAAATAAGAGTCTTAGTCCATGTGAGCTACAATGGAGTTAGACTAGCAGTCTCTACTATATCCTCTTCTAACTTCTCATTAAGATAACAACAACAAATAAGAGAAGGATATTCAATTAAATTTGAAAACTATGAATAATGGCCAATGATATGGATAAATTTATAGCCCCCAAATCACAATTATTTGATTAGAATAATTATTAGCTTCAGCCAACAAAATATTGTCTGCACCTGACTTTAAAATCTAGTACCAAGGAGATCTCTTGATAGAAATTTAGAAGTTGTCTTCTGAGCTTGTCCAGGTCAAGTTTTCTCTTTATATCTTACCACTTTATACCTCATACACACATTGTACCCCATTGGAAATGCTGTTTCTGTACTTAGTTAGTTAGAAATTATAATTCCTAATATAAAATAAGGAATGTTTAAAAGGAAATAAGTGGTTGAGGACCACAGTCAATGATGTAAACTCTCCAAAGAAACTTTTCCCTGAGGAAGGAGCTATCATAGAATGGGAGAGATCTGAATAAGAACTTGTTAATGGTGTATACTATATAAGGTCAAGAAGAACTGCATCTACATTTCTACAAAATAAATATTCTTAGTATAGTTAGGTAACTATAACATTTAAAGACAGGTGAATGGGGGGTTATAAGAAAATTTTCTGCTAATATAAGGAACAGTCACTTGAACATTTGGGAAAAAATCATACCTCTGAAATACATTTCTACAAAGCAAGAAACAACAAAAAATTAGGATGTGTCTTCTTTGCATTCCCATAAAGTTGTGGGAAGCCCAAATATATATTTAAAAATCACGAAGTTGACAATTGATAACATTTTAAAAAATGATATCAAATTTTCTTTTCACTGAAGAGTAAAAATAAACAGAACTTAAACCAAAATGCAAGATAGATGACAAAGGAAAAATCAAACGAATATAAAATATGAGCAAGAAAAACTGTTATGACAATATATTTAAGGGGTGGATGCTACTTTATTATAAAAGTAAAGTGTTTGGAATTGTATTAAAACTAACCACTATTGCCACTTTCAAGATACATTACACAAATATATAAAAAGAACTTAAAGAAAGATCAACAGCATAAAAAGTAAAAGGAGTGTCAATATTGTTAATCTGACAATGTAGAACAGAAGTAAAAAATGAGAAGTCACTATATGTTGATAAAAATATAATAGAAGAGTTTTAACTTCTACTGTGTTAGCATTCAAAATATATGATGCAAAACTTAGTTCAAAACTCTATCAGGAACCTATTTGTGGAAGACTTTCAACAATCATATGGTCTAGTTCAGATCAACAAGACGTAACACTGATTTAAGTAAGATAGATAAAGCTCAGAAAACACAAACATTCCTTCCCATAGAATACAATTATGACTCTAATTGAGTTACATGTAGTTTTAATTGGGTAAAATCTTCAGCTTGGGAACTTATTTGATTTTAATTGGGAGAATGGAAAAAAAATTACAGATAAAAAATCCCTAATGATATTAACATTTTAAAAGTACATGTACATGTATCTTCTGGTCCACCATAATCATAAAAGGTAACTTTGGGCACGGTGGCATGAGATGCTTAATTCATGCAACTGACATTAATGCTTTCCTTCCTTAAATATTAATGGCACTTACTGAGGACTTTTTACTGTTTATCTTGGCCCATCTTTTCATGTTGCAGGATATCCTCTGCTTTTGTTTTCATTGAGAAAAACTAAGAGATTGCTAAAGGCGACAGGGAAAGATTTACTATTGGGGGATAATTAATTTGTAGAAGAGGAAGATACTCCTAGCCTTCCATTTGGCTCTCTCCCTCCAGTTCTACCTCCCAACTTCTGTTATCTGTACTTTCATTTTAACATTTCTAAGGTTAAACCATATATAATTGAATCATAATAAAGGGATTTTGGGTGTGAGATTTGTCTGTGGGTTAATTCTAGAATATCTAAAAAAATATTAAACAATATTTACATTATGGTACCTGAGAAAATGCTGTCCACCACATAGCCAAGATTTGTGCTAGAACTACACTTACAATTCTTGTATTTACTATCCCTCGTATAATTTATGATGTCTTTTAGTATTGTTCTTCTACCTTTGTCTTTCCCACATTCTCATTTTTTCCCTCTCTGTCCTGTACCCAGTACATCTTCGGTTGAGTCCATTTTGCCCCTGGGACCCGCCTCCTGCAGCCCTCAGCAACTCTGCCCCAAAGCAGACGCTGTTCTTTAAAACTTCCAAACAACCATCACCTTGACATTCCTTCCCTGCTCTCATAGGTCGGTTTCTTGACTTCCTTTGTTTCATGTTTCTTAGTTCTTCGATTACTCGTTGGTTTTGTTAAGCATTCTCCTAACTAACTTCATAAGGAAGGGTACGTGAGAGAGGAATTTCCTAAGTTTTTACATGTCTGAAACTGTTTTTAGTCTACCATGGCACTTGATTGATAATTAGGTAGAGTATAGAATTCTTGGTGAAAATCACTTACCCAAAGAACTTCGAAGGCGCTTCTGTATTGTCTTCTAGGATTTAGTGTTATTAATGGGGTATGACATGGGTTTGATTGTTGTTTCTTTTTGGGTGACTGTTTTTCTCTCTATGGACATTTTTAAGGTCTTTCCTTATCTGTGATGCTATTAAATATCACTATAATATTCCTACAAATAGGTCTTCCTTAATTCATTTGGTGCAGTCTTTCCAATTTGGATATTCAGAAAAAATGTCAGTTATTTGTCCTTGCATAATTTTCCTGCCATTTTTCTCTATTAGACAGATGTTCTCCTGGATTGAACTAACTTTTAAAAACCATCCAAAAACAATAATTTGAGACTTTATAAAAATTATTATTTTTCCTCCCAATTCATCATTTTTCTCTGGGACTTTTCCTTTCCATTTATCTTCTTCTCTCTTGGTTTCCAGGATTTCCTCAAAAGATGTTCATTCATGTGTAAGCATGAATAAATGAAAGGCTGTTTGAAATTGCTATGTACTTGTGCTGTGTTTCTTAGATGTTGAGCTATAATTGGAGTGACAGGGACAATGCACATTGGGACTTCTAAATACCAGACACAGAAGGTTTGCTCTCACCCGTCAGCTCAATGTTAGCATCATAAACTCACCCTTACCATCTCTCCGTCCTATCTGGTGTTTCTCATTCCAAGTCTCCCTGGGGATCTTCTAAGTAGATCAACTCTTCTTCAGCATGTGCACCGCATACACCTCTACACACATTCTAGGTCGGTACTTCCTCTGACCTGTTATATCAGTTATTACATCTCTATCACCATTCCAAAGCCTATTACTGGTTGAAATCTCTCATTCTTAGATAGCCCATTAAATAAATTACTAATAGTTTAATGCTCGTTGTATGACCATACTTTAAAAAAAGTTCTTTTACTATAAATGTAGTGGTAGTCTTAGTACAGAAACAAATTAACGTATGATCAATCACCATCTTTAAGAAGCTCAATTTGGTTCTTTCTTAACTTTATAGTACTTACAGACACAGAAAATACCATGAAGGATAGATGCTTTATTGTATTGACATAGAAGAAAATATAGATATTCAAAGCATACACTTTGATAAATTTTGACTTATGCATGATTTTGTGAAAACAACACAGTCAAGATAATAAACACAGCCATTATTCTCAAAAGTTTTCTCATGACCCTTTGTAATCCGTCCCTTCCATTCTCACCCCCTTTCTTTAGCTTCTCCAGACAATCACTGTTTTGCTCTCTGTCATATAAATTAATGTACATTTCCTATAATATTATCTAAATAGCATCCTACAGTACATAATCTTTTTGTCTGGCTTCTTTCACTTGGTATAACTGTTTTAAGATTTACTTATGTTGTTACATATATCAGTAGTTCATTCTTTTTATTACTAAGTAACTTTTTGTTGTATGAATATACCATAATTTGTTTACTCATTATCCTGTTGATGAACATTTGGGTTGTTTCAAATTTGGGACTATTAAAAATAAACTCTCTATGAAAATTTGTATGCAAGTCTTTGTATCGACATATGCTTTTATTTATTTTAGTTAAATGACTACAAGTGGAATGTCTGGATCACGAGGTAGGAGTACGAGGTGGCCTGGGCCTGGAGTCTCCCTCAGTAGTCATGTTTTGAGAACCAAGACTACTACAGCTTGGAAATAAGAGCTATTTTAATTGAAACTGAATTTATTTAAACCATCAAAAAGATTTAGAAAAAAATGACTTTTAATACCTATCATTGAAATTGCCATTTCCAATAGGAACAAAAATTAAACTGCCAACATGGATTGAATTGTGTCCCTCCAAAACTTATATGTTAAAGACCCAACCCCCAATGTGACTACATTTGGAGATAGGATATACAAAGCGTCTTCATAAAGTTCATGGAATAATTGTATTATTTTTTAATTCAATTTTTGCACAAAATTTTTGAAGTACCCTTGTGTATGTATATACGTATCCTACACATGTTGAATATATATGGAGGTAATTAAGATTAAATGAGGTAATAAGAGTAGAACCCTGATACAATAGGATTAGTGTCCTTATAGGAAAAGGCACCAGAGAACTTGCTGTCTCTCTCTACCATGTGAGGGCACAATGACAAGGTGACACTGTGACAAGTCAGAGTCTTCACCAGAAATGGAATTGGATGTCACCTTGAGTTTGGGTTTGCCAGACTCCAGAACTGTGAGAAAATAAATTTGTTGTTTAAATTACTCAATCTATGGTATCCCAAGCAGAATAATATAAATATCTAGAAATAAATCTCACATAAGAGGTGCATTGTCTTTATTTAGAAATTTATAATTTCATTATAATTTATAATTTTCATAAAAACATTAAAAAGATTTCAGTAATCTGAAAATTTTAATATTGTAAAAAAAATGGTTATCCTTGAATAGTCCATGTTTTCAGTGTTATTTTAATAAAAATCAGGACAAATTCATAAACTTTTTATCAAAAGAAAAGATTCAAGATTGATGAAGACACATTTACAGAGGTGGTGAGGGAACTTGCTTTTCCACATTTCAGGGTTTATTCATAGGCTTTTAAAATGTAAAGAGTATCCTACTGCTGGAAATCTAGACAAATAGATCAAAGGGGAAAAGATCATGAAAACAGATCTGTGCATGTTGATAAAAACTTTATATTAGACCAAGGTGTTATTGTAGTTTAGTAGGGTGCTATGATTTGAATGCATGTGTCCTTTCAAAATTTATATGTTGAAATTTAAACCCCAAGGTGAAGGGGTGGGGCTTTTGGAAGTTAATCAGACCATGAGGGATCCTCCCTCACTGATGGGATTAGTGTCTTTACAAAAGGGCTTCAGGGAGTGAGTTCGTCCCTTTGGACTGTCCAGCATGTGAGGACACGGCACGAAGGCCTTCACCAGACACTGAATACCAGCACCTTGATCTTGGACTTCCCAGCCTCCAGAACTGTGAGAAATAAGTTTTTGTTGTTTATAAATTATCCAGCCTAAGATACTTTGTTATAGTTGCATGAACTAAGACATGGGAAAAGAACGTACATAAAATAAATGATGCTGGGAAAATGGATTATAGACATAATGTAAAAAATAAATATCTACCTCACATTATACATGAAAGTAAATTTTATTTTGATTAGAGACCTAACGAAGAAGCACAAAGATTAAGATTTTAAAAAGCAAATATAGAAGTTTATTTGTTTGAATGCAGGACAGAGAAGAATGTCCTAAATCTTAGACCTCCAACACACAAACCATAAAATAAACATTGTTAAATTCAAAATAGGTAAATTTTAAGGTTTCTGTTCCTCAGAAGATACAGTGGAAAAGTGATAAAGAAGTCACAAACTAGGAGAAGATATTTGCACCAAATATAATCAACAAAAGGTCAACATATCATGTATATGTTATGAATGATATATATTTACATATATGATATCTGTGATATATACTATGGGCAGAGAATACTATAAATCAAGACAGGTTCTTTGTTTCCCAAGATGGCCAACTACAGAGGACTAGTGCTAGTCCCCACCCCTCCATGGAAAGAGACCAAAACAACAGGCAAACAAATATATTTTGAATGACTGAGGAAGCAGAGCACCAGGAGAGTGATGAGATCTTTGTAAAGCACAGACAGAAACAGCAACATTTAGAGCAGAGTGGGGCATCCAGCCTCTACCCTGCCACAGGGACTGGCTCAGAATCAGGAGGAGAGAAGGTAAGCTGGAAAAGACCCCAGGTGTTTTCACTGCTGCCACAAATGCGAGTGATCCACACCACAAGAGAGTCCCCAGTCTTTTTGGGACCCAGCTGGAGAGTAGCTGGGAAGTAGCGTAGCTGCACAATCTCATAGTGGAAGCCCAAGGAGAGGAAATCCCCTCTTGCCCTGATTGGCCACAATGCAGTGCCATCTTGGAATGAAATCCATGGATGGAGCATGCCCTGCCCCAGGCCTTGTGAGACTGACTCCTTTTGTCTGGAGGCCCCACCTGTATTCAACTGTGTTCACATGTATGTTGGCATGGACCAGACCCCTGGCTGCCTGGAGCCTAGGACAGACAGAAAGACCAAGACCCCAGCATCTGAACCCAAGCAGCACTCCACCCCCTCCTCCCCCATCCGGAGCAGGGAGACCAACTGAGCAGAAAAGCCACCAAAGTGTGGCAATTTCCCATATTCTTGCGTGTCCGCCCTGCATGGCCCAAGGGCCTCCTGAACCCACAGCTGACCACACTAGCTCACAGCCAGCCCAGTGGTAGCCTTGCCCCCTTTCCCATGACCCTCCATAAATTTGAATGGGTGCAGGCAGGATCACAACCCCAGCTGCCTGGAGCCCAGGCCAGACAGAGGGACCAAGACTCTGAGTTTTCAGTGTCTGGGCCCACTAACACTCTCACCCCTCCCCCTGGGCAGGCGGGCAGACCAGCTGGGCAGGGAGCCTTCCAGTAAATGGCTATTCTGCATTTCCATATACAGCCATCTTGCACAACCTGTGGACACTCTGGGGCCATGGGTGCCTGTGCCATCAGCCAGCATGACAGTGGCCCCCTCTCCACCTGCAGCCCTCCACAGAGCCATTGGGGCCTTTTGCTTCCTTTCAGACTTGCTACAGGATCAACAACTGATCTGGTGGCCCTCTAGTGAGCAGCCTTTTGCCCCAATGTATACCTGCTCCCAGATCGACAGTGGGCCAGGTGGGGCCTTCAACTTTTCAAGGCAGATCTCTACAGAGCTGCTGGGCTCAGCTGCACCCTTGCAGGCTTGCACCAGTTTCAACAGCTGATCCAGTGGCCCTTTGTAGAGCTTCCAGGACCTGCTGCCCCAGTGTACACTGGCTCACTGACTGGGCAGTGGATTGGGCAGGGGTTTTGACCTTCCAAAGCAGGCCTCTATAGAAACTGCCAGACCCACAACCAAAACAATCCTTCCCAGGGACACCCATCACAAGAAACTGCCAAGAGCCCCACAGCCTAGGCCACAAAGACACCCACAGACAACTCCAAGATTGAATACAGTTGAAGAATTCACACAAAGCTTGAACTACTGCACTCATCCAGATCCAAACTCAAAATGCCCAACCCAACTGTCAATACAGAACAATTCTACAGGAAAGAGTCTCTCACTTCAAAAACAGCTCCTAAAATTAAAAGAAGTGACTACAACACTAGGTGCCCAGACATCAATGCAGAGATCCGAGAAGCATGAAAAAACAGGGAAACGTGACTCCCCCAGGTAAAAACTACAATTCTCCAATCCAGACCTGAAACAACAGGAAATTAACAAATGCCTGAAGAGGAATCCTGAACAGCAATACTAAGAAAACTCAACATGACGGACAAAAAAAGATGGAAATCAAAATGAAGTCAAAAAAACAATCTGTGACATGTATGGGAAATTCAACAGAGACAGAAATAGTAACAAAAGAACCAAGCAGAAATCCCAGAACTGAAGAATTCATTCAATGAAATAAAAAATACAACCAAGAGCATAAACAGCAGGCTGGAACAAGTGGAAAAAAGAATTTCTGAACTAGAAAACAGGCTTTTTGAATCAACGTGGCTGGACCAAAAAGAAAAAAGAATGTATTTATTTATTTATTTTAAATCTCATTATTATTATTATTATTTTATTGGTTATGAATATTCATGAGATACAAAGCTGATCGTCACCCCTTGAGCCCAAGATGTGAAGGTGAGATTCATGCTGGCAGCATGCCCATTACCACAAATAGCATTTGTACCCCATGTCCCCCACCCAATTAACCCCAGCCTCCCTCCCCCTCCCCCTTTCTCACTCACTCCGCTTTGGATTCCAAAGAGTGTCTCTGTTTTAGGATATGTTTTATTTCTTTGAGCTCTATAATCTGGAAGATTTAAAACTTTAACTTTCAAGTTACCAGCTTGGATTTCAATACTGTTCATTTTATTTTTTAGTTTATTCACTGATCTTTCTTTCTTCTCTCCTGTCCTCCCCCTCCTTATGCATCCCTCCTCTCCCCTTTCCTTCCTTTCTCTTCTTTTCCTTCCCTCTCTCCCTTCCTTCCTTCCCTTCTTTATCATGCATCCATTTCCTAAGCATTATGTCATAGTATCTTTTCTGTTTATGGATGCAATATTTCCTTAAGTCTATCTGAGGACGACAATTAGATTTTTAAGACTAACTTGTTAGAATTCCCATTTGTGCTCTAAATTACCTGTTTTACCTGGGATCAGTTCCGTTTAGCTTGTTAGTTATTTTTCAGGTGGGTGTTTTTTCTTATATATCAAGTGAACCTTCATTTTTAATCCATATTTATGAATGAAGGATCTGATTGATTAGTAAAGGTACGAGCGTTTCCCTGGGGGGGATGACTGTGTGATCCCTATAAATCCCATGCTAATAGGTGGACTTTTGGAGTTTTCAAAACAACGACAATTTTAATGTGGCATGTGTGTTTGCATTTGTGAGTGTGAAGCTCTTGGGCTGAATTCATGAAATAAGGGAAACACTTTTTCTTTCTTTCTTTTTTATTCTTTATTATTTATTATCCAGATTTGCACACAATATTTGGCACATAGAAAGCATTCAATTGTTTGAATTGATAAGTGATTGCTTATTTTTGTTCTTTTTTTGCTGCTTCCTTTAGTTTTCTATGTTTTTGTTACTCGATCTTTGTTTTTTTATGTTACCTTCTTATTTGGAAGCTATATATTTCTAATAATAATTACCTTTATAACTTAAAAAAATGATGGGCTTAAAGCTATACATCAGATATAAATGTGCTTATATGTGTGTATATATTTATATAAATAGATATACACAACACATAATGTCAAATGTAAAAGCAAATATATTGACTTCCTTCATAACATATAATAAAGCTAGTTCATTTATATTACCTCCTTTCTTTTCTTTCTCCACTTCTTCTCTTATTGGCATATCTGTGATTTTCGACCCAGTTCACTATCATTAATTTATTATGAATTCAAAATAGGTAGATTTCTTTTAGAATTTACAAGATATCCATCTATTTGTCCTCATTATGAACATTGTTACTGACCTTCTTATACATTTATTCAGATTTTATGCTCTCTGCCAGGTCTTTCTTTCCATGATTTAACCACTTACCCAATTAGAATTTCTTTATTCCAATTCAGGTTTCGTTTCCCACAATTTTCCATCTGTAAGTGGGTGTGAAATGAAGCAAACATTACTGCTGTACTTCCAGATTTTTTTGCATGTTTGTTTAGGAAATGTCTTCCAGTTTATGAAAATGTCTCGCAACTGGAATAAAACTTAGACATGTGTACAGTTTTTGAGTCACATTTCTTTGTTCCCAACACAATCAATATCTTGGCATCTACCATTGCTTAGGAGAAGAGTCAGAGTCAGCTCTATTTATTTATTTTTCTTCCTGAATGGCATGCAGGTTTTGCCCGGATAATTAGAACATTCCTTCTTTATTTGTGAGTTTCTGTAAATCCACTGGGATATGCTTTAGTACCTATTCCTTTTAATCATCTTTTCTTTGAATCCGAGTTTTTGAGGTCTTTTATTTCAGGAAAATTTTCATATACTACATATTTAAAACTTTTTTCTTCCATGTGTTCTAGTTGGTTTTCCCTAAGAGCAATTTTCCATAAATTGGTCTCCATTGCCTCTTCTTCTTAGTGTTCTTTTCTGTCTAATCATTGCAATCTCTTTATGTTTTTACTCTGAATTTCATGTGATTTTTTCCTACCATGCGTTACCTTCCTATCACTGGATAGGCTTGCTCTACTGTAATTCAATTCCTTTCTACTCTTAATGGGGTTTCAAATACTTTAAAGCTTTTAATTTTCTCTTCAGTTTCTTTCTTAGGTTTGTCAGCTACCTTTCTTTTGTATTCTATTTTCGAATCTCTTTTGATATCTTGCGTTATTTTTGTTCTCTTTCATCAGTTCATTCACAGACTTTACGTTATCTTTAACTTCCTTAAGAATGCAGAGAAATGTGTGCCTTACATTTTCTTCTATTTCCTTTTCATAAATTTATTTTTACTTGAATAAATTGATTGTACATATTTATGGGGCACAGAAATACATTTCAATATATGTATACAATGTGTAGTGATTAAATCAGGGTAGTTAACAAATTCATCATTGCATTTGTTTTTAAATGGCAGCTGGCCATAGGGAGATTCGAACCTTTGACCTTGGTGTTATCAGCACCGCACTCTAACCTAGTGAACTAACCGGCTAGCCCCAACATGACAAAAATTTACAGCTTCTTTGTGATGAGAACATTTAAGCTCCTCTCTTCTGGCCATTTGAGAACATGCAATAAATTATTGTTAATTACAGATGGCTAGCACTACTGGTCACCATTAGAACTTACTTTACCTATCTACTTGCAATTTTGTGTCTATTAACTACGTCTCACTTTCTTCCTGCCTCCTTCCCTTTCCCACCCTCTAATAACTACAGTTCTATTCTCTACTTCCAAAAATTCAACTTTTGTTTGTTAGATGCGTTTTTCAAAGAATTTTCCTCCTATATTGCACTTGTGTCTTTCATCATCATCATCATCATCATCATTATTATTATTATTATTATTATTTGCTTGTCCCATATAAACAAACGCAATTCATTCCCTGTCTTCTACTTGCCCCCAAATTTTAAGAGGTAACTTTTCCGGGCTATTCTCTCTGTTAATCTTACCTTGGTTTTAATTGTCCCTGTCAGTCCTTGGTTAGGAGGACCAGCTGGCTTAAAACTTAGTACATTGATTTTGTTACTCAATCATTTGATGGAAATGGAAAGGGCTTGTGTAGTGTGCCATCAGGAGTCACATTTTGGCTGTGTTATCTCTGAATAGTTTTCCTATGTCCAGAGCAGGTGTTAATTGCATTGGCCAGGGGAATCAAACAATTAACTACACTAGTCTTTTAGTACACAATGAACAAATGATTAATGCATTATTACATATAAAGATTTCTATTAAAATGTTTAAAGCTCAAATAAAACACATCCTCTTTCATTCAACTTTTTCAACTACTGCACATCATAGTGGTATTTCCCATTTTATTATTCCTATGAAGTTTCCTGTTAGCATGAGATACCATGTTAAATATGTTCTACCATGTAGTGCTCTTTGTGGTTTCTCTTGAGTCAGTCATGACTTTCCAACTTCATGACAACAATGGTGCCTTTCACTTCTGTTCTTCCATGACTTATACATTGTAAGTATATATGTAATGCTTGTTGATTGAATTATTGACTAAACTTTTGGAAACATAAGTTTGGATTATCTTTTTGATTCGAGTAATTAGGTTGGAAGGAAACAAAGCATCAATGAATACAATGTCCCAGTGGTGTCCAGTGGCTGATGGGCACCATCAAACACATTGAGTCTTATCTTTTGATAGTGCACTTAAGTATTTTTAGCACCATTTAACAGATGAAATAACTGAAGGTGATCCGATGAAGAATTAACTCCCCAAGGTCTTGAAGTTAATAAAAAATTGAATTAATAATTAAGTGTAAATTTAACTTCAAAGCTCATGCTTTCTTCCCCAAGGTGCTGGTATTCCTGACATTACTGTTTCTATAACATATTCTCTCCATGACTTGAAAGACATTTCCTCAGCGTTTCAACAAGACGTGCCCATATTTTAGAATTTAGTAGTTTGAGATTTATATTTAGCTATAATTAAGCTGAAGGAAATTTCACACTCTTCTTCCCACTTGATCCTGCTGTTCCCAAAGTATGGAGCTCATCGTTATTATCCAAAGCGACTGCTAGAGCTGCAGCCGTCACTCATGTGCTGCAAGCAGCATAATGGAGGAAGAAAAAAGGGAGCAGTTTATTGAAATCATTTAGCCACTCCTAGTTGATGTTTAAATGCTAATTTTTCAGTGTTTCATTCTGATGTCAAAGAACAGGCAGAGGAAACACATGGCAATTGGGGTTTGGCAGAAATTCTAATAAACATCACTGCAGCCTAGAAGACCTGGAGATCATCTATATGATTGGATATACTGGAAGAAACTACAGCAAGTATCGCCCCATGGATTCAGAGCCTATGAAGAGAATAGAAAAATGATTGTGTTTTATGCCAGAATACGTCTTTGAAGAGACTATAATGAAAGGACCTTGTGTGACAGGGTTCCTGTTTCCAGAAACATTTCCCCTTCACTAATGAGGGTACACCTGAACTTCAAGTTCACCTTCCAGTTTACGCAGTCATTCAATGACTACTTCATAACTTCATTGAGATGTAATTCACCTACCATAGTATTCATAGATTTAAAGTGTACAATTCAGTGCAATCATCACCACAATCTAATTTCTGAATATTTACATTATCACATAAAGGAACCCCATAACCATTAGCAGTCACTCCCTATTTCATACTCCCTGCTGCAACTCTAGGCAACACTAATCTTCTTTGTGTCTCTCTATATTCCTCTATTATGGATATTTGATGTAAATGGAATCATAACATATGTAGTCTTTTCTGACTGGCTTCTTTCACTTAGCTCAATGATTTTAAGGTTATCCATATTGTAGCAAGGAACAGTAATTCATTCAACTATTTTTGAGTGTGCATTATGTGCCAATCCCTGTAAGACACTAGGGATATAACTGCAAATGGGGGTGGGGGACATGATGTTTGTCTTCATACAACTTGAAGTCTTGTGGGCAAAGATTTTAAACAAATAGTCATGCTAGTATTTATATAATTACACTTGTGATAAAACTACTATGAGAATCCTCACCTGAGGTGTCAAGGAAGGACTTTTGGTGAAAGTTACGTTTAAACTGAGGTCTCAGCTATAACAAAGAGACAAAGGAAGAGGCATCAACATATAATTATCGAGCTCCTGCTATATAATAGGCCAAACATAAGGTCAGGAACCAGAGAGATAAAGGGCAAAGTTATTGTATTGAAGCAGCTTATGGCACAGTGAGGCATCACAAGAAATAAATGCACAATAGCAATATTGTGATAAATTCTACAAGAGGGGTACACTCAGTGATGACTTGGGGCTTAGAGGAGAGGCCAGGGTGCTGAGGCCTAGAGAAGACTTCCTGTAAAAGTTGATACATTAGCTGAGCTCTAGCAGAGACAAGGGGCTTTTCACTTGAGGGATGATGAGAAGGCAGCTCCAAGCAACAGTAGTGAAATTGTCAGAGCCTTAAGATAACAAAGAGCAGGCTGCTTTCAGGAAGTGCATCCCGTAACAGAGCTTCTCGAAAGTGCTCTGATTAATTCAGGAATCTCCAGTGGGCTCTAATCTTCTATCTATTTTCTAACACCACATGGCTTTGGATTGTCTCCAGTCATGAGAAATGTAGCTCCATATTTTGCATGTGTTCATTTTATGTAAAGGATTTTAATGAAAGCTCCAGTATTCTAAGAATGTAACTACCTCATCACATGAGATTGTTCTGCACTGTTGCATGTCAAAATGAATCATTGTGTGTAGCACTTATTCCATATCTGGGAGATTACTCTGCAGATCCATATTTAGTTAAGCTTATTGAGTTTGGTTCATATTATTAACATTATTATGGAACTAGTAATGGATGTGTGTTTTATTCTTCACTGGCAGAACATTCTAGTTATAATACCCTAGCACTGGCTCAGGAGATATTTTCAATAAAATATTCCATTTATAATCTCTAGGGGGAAAATAAAACACATACTCCTTTGGCGTAAAAATTTAAGCATACTGAAGTGAATTTGACTTGGTGATTGAAAGGGTATTTCACTGAGTCTTACCATACAGATCTTTGAAGAAAAGGTTAGAGGGGAAGAGAACTTAGGGTTGGGACCAGAACCTATTGATCAAGAACTCAGCTGCCAGGCAGCTTTAACATCACAAAGAAGGTCTAATATATTGGCTGAATAATAAAATTCCTGAGCCTCAGATTCATATCAGGAATTTGGCTAGGATGCACTTTGATCCTAACTCTGCTTCTATCCTCTACTTCTATACAATGGAGAGGAAATAATGGAGCAGGCTTGGAAGCCAACATGAATGGTCAGCAGATTGAACTCTTTTTACGAAAATCTCACTTTGTGGAGGGAGATGAGGAGCTATTGCTGCTGTTGCTTTTATTTGGATGCTTTAAGATCTCCAACCAATGTTTTTCTTTTCAACATATCTGTTATATGATTAGAACATCTTCACACTTCCTGTGAAACTTTGGGGACAACTTGGGGATGTGAAAACAACCAAAGAGCCCATTAATGGATGAATGGATTATAAAAATGTGATATATATAACACAATGGAATACTATTCGGGCTTACACAAACAAACAAAAAACCAGGAAATTCTACCATTTGTGACAACATGGATGAACCTAGAGGACTTTATGCGAAGTGAAATAAGTCAGGCCCAAAGAGACAAATACCATATGATCTCACTTATACATGGAATCTAAAAAAGTCAAACTCATAGAAGCAGAGAGACAAATGGTGGTTACCAAAGGCTGGTGGGGGTGGATGGAAAAGGGGAGGCACTGGTCAAAAGGTACAAAGTTTTAGTTAGATAAAAAGAATAAGTTCTGGTGATCTTTTTCACAAAAGGGTGACTATAGTTAATAATAATATTTTGTATGTTTCAAAACAGGTAAAAACAAGGATTGTAAAGTTTCTTACCACAAAGAAATATTAAGTATTTGAGCTGATGGGTATGCTAATTAGCTTGATTTGTTTAGTCCATAATGTATACATGAATCAAAACATCACAGTACACTATAAATATATACAATTATTATTTTTCAATTAAAAATGAAATAAAAGTTGAAAAGTAACTTGGCCAGGAGACATTCACACAGTGCACCCAAGCTAAATAGTAAACTATTCCTTGTATGAAACATAATCTAACTCCAATCTAACTTTACATGCTTATTTTAATTTTGCTATTCTTTAGCCTTTCCTAAAGCCCCATTTTAAACTACTTATTATCTTCTAGATTTTTTATTAATTCATTGCCCTTTCCACATTAAAGCAACTCAGTAATTCTAGTCTTGTCTTCAGGGATAGATAAAGCAATATAACTCAAACTAAAAAAGGAGTTTCTCTCTAAGTTGTGTTTCAAAAGCTTAGGTCCTGAGGAAAAATAAAATCACTCACAACAAAAGTAGGACAATTGGGAAAGTGAGGTTAGAGCAATTGGAACAGAGTCATCAGTTTCTTCAGACTGGTTTTCCCCCGGATAAATCCTGGGTTGAGAAAAGGACTTCCAGGCAGGTTTGTGGGGTCTGAGAAGATGAATGAGTCAATTCTTTGGGTGGAGCTCCCAGGGAAGATGACAGGACCCTGAAAAAAAGAAATGGTCGGATGATGCATGTGGGCAGAGGTAGTCTTAGGTAACCTCACAGTGTTTCAAGCTTTCGCATGTTGTCAAAGCAGCAAACTGGTTGCTTTGCACTTAAGATGGTAGAGGTGTAGATGAGAGAGCTGCAAAACCAGAAGATGCCATGTGCACAGAAATGAATGCCATCTCTCTAGCAGCCTGTGTGGTCAGCTGTCCCAGGAGCAGGAGTGGGGATGGGTGCCTTGAAAGATTCATGTTTGGTCAAAGTGTGCTGACCATCTGGTGCTGCTTCCCACCCCCTAATACACACATGGATGTTCTGATACCTGGTATGTACATAGACCTTCTGTGTGTGGCAGAGACACAACTACAGCAGGATAGAGGTACTAAATAGAAACAAAGGTAAGTAAAGGAGGAAGGAAGGAGAGAAAAGGGGAGTGAAGGAAGGAAGGAAGGGAAGAAGAGGGGAAGATAGAGAAAAAGAGTTTATGGACTGAGATTCGTACTTGCTATACTTGTTGTAAGGTTTCGGCCCTATCTTGGTGAAGCTAGAGGCCATAATGGGGAGGGACCAACTTGAACCTGAGTGTCCTAAAGCAGCAGTACCTCTCCCTTGTCCACAGAGCAGCAGCAGAAAGAGATTCTCATGACTCACAGAGAGGGTGATTCACAAGGAAAGCATGCTGATTCTCGTGTCGACAACCTTTCTCACGTGGAGGATCTCCCTCTAACTCCAAATCTGGTGGACCTGTCTTCTAAGTAAAAAGGTAGTGATTTCTTTTTCTATGAGGCGTCTCTTTCTCATAGCTGTAATTTAGATGTTGTTGTGTCCTACTGTATTTTGTTTTCTCCAAAGCCATCTGGTCGTCCCCTACTCCTTTTCAAAGAGAGTAATAACACACATATGCATGAAAAAAGCCACAAAGTAAATTTAAGATATTTTCCATTTACCTTCTATTTTTGTGTATTTCATAAACATATCCTTAGCATACTATAAAATATTATATAATCTGGATCCTGGGGGATGGGACCCAAGTGACCTGTAAATTGTTACTATGTTTTCTTTAACTTTCCAAGTCTTAAATTAGAGTTCTTTTATTTATAGGTAGAGAAGACATTTCTTTACCATAGCCAGAGATATGGGGGGTGGGGAGGGTGTGTGTAGGGAAGGAATAGAATAGGGAAATCTGCACGTTTAGCATATATCGATACTGTTAAAAATTACCTCTTAGATTCCTTGCAAATACTGGGAAGATATGTCTCATAATAATGTGGTGACACTATTCTCTGGCCTTATCTTAGTTAATCGTATTCCTAAGAACCTCTCCCTTTGAGTTTTTTATTGTTCTCTCTTTTTGAATTATTAAGATCTGATAATGCTTAGTGAAGAACAAATCTGAAAAAGCACTCACGGTTCTCATTTAAAAGATTCAAAAAAAAAAAAAGGAACACGGGAAGCTGTTATCAAGAGCTTTGTTAGATTATTAAATGAAATGGAAGGTTAAATAGGGTATCTGTTGAATTTAAACTATTGGGAAGATACGCATTTGTAGTAGCATTGAATAATTTTACCTTCACTTTTTAATTTTGTATTTTGAAATGTCTCTGTGAATAATGAGATGTTTGGGCTGATAAAGAACACGGAGACCACAGGGAGAAGAAATAACTCATATACATAATGTGGAAGAGAGAGCTGGCACTGGTTATCTGGATTCACTGGTGATATGAGTTCGTATGGATCCATGGAGTTCTGGATGAGGAGGAAAATCCAGCTGAACGATTAATCTGAAGTGTCTGTTTCATTTCAATGGATGGGAATATGAGCTGTCTATGTATGAGAAGTGACACTATAAAGCAATTAGGATGAGGAAAGGATGGCTGTGGGGTCAGCTTCACTAATTTATATTTTATTCATGTGATGTCTGTGTGCCCTGCCGGTGAGTTCTGTATTTTCTTCCAGTTTAGTATATAGAAGTCACCCTACTCCGGGCTCCATGTATCATTGTGCTTCTTGGGAGGTTTCTGATGGTATTGCAAAAGGTTTCTCTGCCATATTCTTTACTCTATGTCATAAGGCCCACACGGAGTATCAGTAATAATCAGAGATTGGAGCAAGATTGTTAAATGGCTACACAGGATTTTCTTAATGGATGCAAGGTTCACTCAAAATTTCTCCTCCCAAATTGGAAAGCAGTATGTAAAGGACAGTCAAATTAACACCTTTAAGAAATGTGGTGATAATAAAGAATATAATAGAAGGCAAATAAAACCATCTCAAAAAAGTAACAAAAAAGAAAGATGAAGCTAAATTTTGCTTTATTTATAGAATTGACCCTTTCTATTGTCAAGAGATCATACAGTTGCAATGCAAGTTCAAAACAAGCAAAATAAATACCATTTCATTTTAATTAAAGCTTCTTAGAGTGATGTGTCTAAACAAGCACCTGCTTTAAGACAGAGCTGTGCCTATTTCCTTCCACTCCTATTCTTGGTCAAGACTGACATTCTTTGCTACCATTTGCACTTCTAGCTATTTAAAGTAAAAGTTTTTATCAGGCTTGATGTTACTCTTAAACACCCATGGGCATATTTTGGCAAGAGAATCAGAGCCTGGCAGCCTTTTTCAATAATTTCCTATAATGCAAGAGGGCTTAATGCCCCTATTATAGAACTGATTCTATTACACTCTCCTTTCCAGGACTAATGGAGCACTCAACTTATTCATGTTAAAGAAAATGATTGAATATGAAAAGCTTCCAGACCCTGCTTCTTCCCAGTATTAGAACTGCTCTGTTCTTTATACTGACCAGAAAAGTCACCACTTAATTAAGTTTATTGTTATTTTTCACCTGCCAGGAAGTCCCATACAAAGCATATAAAAGTCCATTTGTTGGAAACTATTTTAGATCTCTCTTTAAAACTGTTATTTTTGTTTTAAAACATACAATAGTAATAGCTAAAATTTATTGAGTGCTTACAGCAGGACAGGTACTCTTTTAGTTCTTTTTATGAATTGATTCAAATCTCATAAAACCCTAAGAGGTAGTTACTGTTATTATCATCATTTTATGTATGAAGAAAATAAGGTTCAAAGAGTTTAAGTAGATAGTAGAGTAGGTATTTAAATATATACTATTTTAGCTATTAACAACCATGCTAAACTATTTTTACACTTAGCTAAAAACATATGAAACTTAATTAAACTAGTGAGTTAGGAATCAACATATTTATTAAAAATATGCTGAGTGGCTGTTGCTTGCAACATAATCATAGCAGCAAAGTAGGCTAGATAGTAAGCCAGGTGAAATACAGTTGCTTAATGAAGCAAACTTTTCATCCACTGAATGAGATAGGAAAGGACAAAGCTAATTAAAATGTAAGGTAGTGTGTATTGTGTTGTAATAAAAGTACAAATTGAATAGCAGGCTCAGAGGGATACATTTATTATAATTATTCTTAAGGTGTCAGACAAAGCTTTATGGAAAAAATGACATTTGCGTATGCCCTTGAAGATTTGTGAAAGGTTTGGACAAGTAGAGTCATGGAGATGCAACTTCAGGGTAGAGGGAAAAGTTTGAGCCAGAAGAGAGAAAGTCCAGGCTTGTTTATTTTAGTAGGGCTAGGGCAGTTTGAGATGTTTATAATGTAAAAAGTGGTATAGAATCATATAATATTAGATTTGGATGACCCCACAAAGACTATTTACTCTATAGAAGTTTTGGTGATGTAGAAACCAAAGCCCAGGGAAATATTATGCACCTATTTTATTTATATGAGCTCTTGTTATAGAAAGAATGAAGGTTGAAAAAAAGAAACGTCAACTTGAAAAAGGTAAGTGACATTCATCTTATGGATGAAACTGAACGTCCAATTTAAGAATTTAGATTTCAGCGGAGAGCCAATGGAGTTTTTTTAAAAACTGTGTTTGGCAGTCTGTGTTGGTCTCTGGACTCAGACCAGGCTTTAAATTCCACCTCTCACCTCTGTCACTAACTAACTATATGATTCGGGGGAAGCTCATTAATCCCTCTGTTGATAAACTATTTCGCTCAAAGATTTACTTGAGAATAGCTTAGATATTGTATGTGAAGTGTTTAGCTAATGCCTAGAGTAGAGTAAGTACATGATTGTCACAGTCAATTTTTATATCAGTGGCTCGATAAGATCTGGGTTTAGAATAACAAGTGATGACAATATGGATCATATTTTTCAAGGTGGAGAAATTGAAAGAAGGTTGGCAAATATTTTAAAATCCTGGGAAATAGGTGAAACATTACCGAATTTGATTACTAACAACAGAAATCGGAGCTGAAGTTTAAAGAGTCATAGTCTGTAGTATTTCCCCATTAATTAGGAATGGAAAATCCCAAAAGGAAGTGTGGATGATGAACCTGATCTTCAAGGCATGAATGACTTAGAGAAGGGTGGTGACATTGATGACATAAGGAGCATGGGTCAAGACACAAGTTGGGAATTTGCGTGGTGAGTTTGATGTGGAGGTACAATTTGGGGGAGGCCTTCTGAAGGTAACCAGAAAGATTTAAAGATCAAGGAGAAGAGTCTGGAGTTGGGGGTGGGGAAGTTCCAGGAGTCATCCATGGAATTAAAAATCAAAGCTGTAGAAGAAAATTGTACGAAGGCTGGTAAAATGGAAAAAGCTGAGGGAGGAGGAGACAAAAGAAAAGTGAGGAATTGTCAAAAAGTGGAAATCCGTCCATTGAGTGTATGGCAAGGAAGTTGATGACATCATTTCCCAAATGCACTGCTTCATGGTGTCACCGCTGCAGAAAAGGAAAAGCACTATCAAGTGCTTACTGGATTTATGTTGGTGACATTTAGGAGGGCAATTCTTCTTTCAAAATACCGAGATTGAATGTGATTTGTTATATATTGGAGAATGAATAGAAGAAGAATTAGAAGCAGGGTGTAAACAATATTTTAGTGTATTTTTTTATTTTTTAGTTTAGTAAAAAACACAGTGAAATGAAGGCAAGAAGTATCAAGGTCACTTTTTTTTTAAAGAAATATTTTCCCTGTTGCTTTGGAGACTGAAGTTAAAAGCTGGGGAATATAAAATGCTTATTTTCACTGACATGTTAATTCATAAAGTAAATATGGTAGGATACCAAGTAGGAAAGAAGTTCCTGATCTCTAGGGATAAGATTTAATGTGGCCAACAGAAAGTACAGTCTTGATACAGATGTGAAGAGAAAACGGCAAGAATTGGAAAGTGCCAAGGACTAGGAATCATCATGAAGCTAAACTGAAATTTTAAAATAAGATGTGGAATGGTAGAAGTAGAATCAGAGTCCACTCAGAGAGATGATTCTTAGCACTTGAAATTCAGAGAAAGGAGATTTTGTATTGAGATTAGATAAATCGGTAATGATGGTGATATATGTGCACTTTTTATGAAGAACGGGACATAGGAAAGGCCAGTAAATTTTTTTTTTTACCTTCTTAATATATAATTTATGTAACATACTTGTTACCATTTGAAGTGTACAATTCAATAGTCATTACTATATTAAAGTGTTGCCCAACAATCATTACAAACTAATTTTAAAAATTATTTCCCCCCTGAAAAAGAAATTTCTTACCTATTGGCAGTCACTCCCCTCCCTCTTCCCTCAACACACCTTCATCCCCCTCCCACAAAAGCCCACTAACAAGTCCTAAGCAACTATTCTTATCTAACTATTAAGCAACTAATTTCTATCTCCATAGATTTGCTTATTCTGGAATTTCATATCATCAAATCAAACACTATGTGGTCTTTTGTGACTGTACCTTTTACTTAGTATAATGTTTCAAAGGTTCATCATGTTTAGCATGTATCAGTACTTCATTTCTTTATACAAGGATATTTCAAAATGTTTTTGGAAAATTAAAATTAAAAGATAATATGAGACACTTCTTTCCTATGGAAGAGAGAGAGAAAAGCGAAGAGGTTGAGAGATCCAGGGGTCTTCCAAGAACCCAATTTCTGCTGCTCAGGAGTGGTAAAGAAGAAATCCCCTTCAGCAACCAGAAAGGAGCTGGGATTCCTTACTTTCCATTCAAAAATGCTTTGGAGAGGAGAAGGCAAGATGGCTGACTAGAGGTGCCTGGTGAATGTCCTTCCCACAAAAGAGGACTAGAACAGCTAATAGACAACAAAATGTTAATGGGAGCATCTGTGGTAGAGCATACGAGTGCAGCAGGAAACTGGAAAGATCCCTGTGGAGCATGAAAGCCCAGGAAGGCAACATAGAGAAGGGAGAGAAGAACACTGCCTCATCCTCCATGTCTCTACCACCACCTGGATCAGCGCAAGAGGGACTTTCCCTTGCAGGGAAAAGGTAGGCAGAGGGATCACACCAACCCCAATCCTCACCACAGAGGCCTGCAGTTTCTACTGCAGGAGCATTCCACAGACCTTATAATTATGCCCAGAGCCAAGTGTAGTAAGCTGTGTAGAATAAATGCACTGCATTTCTTCAGAACAGAGCACACACTGTGTGTGCCCCACGCCTCACCCTTGTGATCCAAGCCCATGCTGTAAGGTGCCATCTTGAAACCAGAGCCTCTGTAGGAATTCACCCTGTCCTGGGGGCTAGTAGCCTTAGCCTTTGAGCTTCCCCATCCTTGAGGCTCCATTGTTACCCCAATGAACTCACAAGAGTGGTACAGTGCCCTGATCTGTGATTCCAGTCCTGCATGTTTGGGAAGCCAACCCCAGGCCAGCTGAACTCCTGCACTCCCATGTCCCTGGCACAAGCCCTTGACACAGAAAAACAGTCCAGGGTGGTCTACACTAATGTACATACCCTTGAGGTAGCAGAGCTGAAGCATGTCCACCCTCTCCTGGAGAAGCAGCTGGCACTTTCGCCACTGACAGGCCCATCTCTCACCACCCCAGAAGTGGCTAGGTGGCCCTCCTCTCAGAAAGTTTGCCCCATGACCTTCCCTCAGACCTGCTTCTGAACTGCCAAGGGAAGCACAAGTTGCATCTGGCCCTGAAAAGTGGCTCAGCAGACTGGCCCTTGGAAGACCTGTACCCAGCTGGTTGAGTCAAAATTTCCTATGGCCCTAGCTCAGTGAAACAACCCAGCTGTCATGATCCTGGTGGACACACCCTTCAGTCTTTGAGCCATTGCACATCCATGTATCCAAGTGAGAAACAGCCCAGCTGAAATGCCCCTGGCTGACCTGCCCCAAGTCACAGACAATGACATGCCACCTAAAACAGAAAACAAAAGAAAAAATAAACAAATGGGATTATATCAAACTAAGAAGCTTCTGCACAGCAAAGGAAACAATCAACAGGGAGAAAACACAACCTACAGAATGGGAGAAAATATTTGCAAACTATATCCAACAAAAGATTAGTATCCAGAATATACAAAGAGCTCAAACAACTTTACAGTAAGAAAAACAGAACAAAAGAAATAACCAAATTACAAATGGGCAAAAGAGCTGAGTAAACATTTCTCAAAGAAGGTCATATAAATGGCCAACAGTTATATGAAACAGTGCTCAACATCACTAATCATCAAGGAAATGCAAATCAAAACCACTCTGAGATATCATCTCACCCAGTTAGACTGGCTATTATCAAATGACAGAATAACAAATGCTGGCAAGCATGTGGAAAGAGGGGAACCCTTCTGCTCTTTTGGCAGGACTGTGAATTAGCACAGCCATTATGGAGAACAGTATGGAGGTTCCTCAAACAAGTACAGGTAGAACTGCCATATGATCCAGCAATCCCACTACTGGGTATATATCCAGGGGACTGGAAATCATCATGTTGAGGGGATACCTGCACTCTCATGTTCATCACAGCTCTATTTACAATAGCTAGGCTATGGAACCAACCTAAATGTCCATTGACGGATGACTGGATATGGAAAATATGGTATATATATCCAATGGAATACCTCTCAACCATAAAAAAGAATGAAATTCTGCCATTCACAGCAACATTGGATGAGCCTGGAGAAAATTATGCTAAGTGAAATAACCCAGGTGCAGAAAGAAAAATACCACATGTCCTCACTCACAAGTGGGAGCTGAATCCATAAATAAACGAACAATAGAGAGAAAAAGAGAAGGAAAGAAACAACAATCACAATAATATGTTGAATTTTTAGAAGAGGAGTAAAGAACCGTGGTTACTAGAGGTGGAAAAGGGGAGATTAGGGGCAGAGAGAGGGGGTTAATAAGAAATTGGTTAACAGTCACAGAGAATGGTTATTATGATGATGAATATGCTAACTATCCTGATCTGACCATCACACGTTGTACGCAACTATTGAAAGTCAGCTTTCTACCTCACATCTTTTATGGATAATAGTCTTAAAAAAGTTGAAGAATACAAAATCAACATACAAAAATCAATAGCATTTTTAATACACCAATAATGAACTAGCAGACAAGGAAATCAAGGAAGTAGTCCCATTTATAATAGCAACAACAACAACAACAACAACAAAATACCTAGGAATAAGTTTAACCATAGAGGTGAACGATCTCTACGAGGTAAACTATAAAACACTGATTAAAGAAATTAAAAAAGACACATGTACACAAATGAAAAGACATTGCATGCTCTTGGATTAGAAGAATCAGTATTGTCAAAATGATCATACTACCCAAAGTGATATACAGATTTAATGTAATCCCCATCAAACTACCAATGACATACTTCATAGAAATAGGAAAAAACAATCAAAAAATTCATATGGAACAACAAAAGACCCCAAATAGTCAAAGCAATCCTGAACAAAAAGAACAAAGCAAAAGGCACCAGATTCCCTGACTTCAAAATATACTACAAAACTATAGTAATAAAAAACAGCATGGTATTGGCACAAAAACAGACTGTTAGATCAATGGAACAGAATAGAGAATCCAGAAATAAATCCATATACCTATAGCCAACTAATTTTCAACAAAGGAGCCAAGAACATACATTGGGGAAAGTACACTCTCTTCAAAAAATGGCACTGGGAAAACTGAAGATCCAAATGCAGAAGACTAAAACTAGACCCCTATCTCTTACCATATACAAAAATTAACTCAAAGTAGACTAAAGACTTAAATGTAAGAACCGAAACTATACAACCTGTAGAAGAAGATAGAGGGGAAATGTTTTAGGAGCTAGGACTGGGCAAAGATTTTATAAATAAGACCTCAGAAGCACAGGCAACAAAAGCAAAAATAAAAAAGTTGGATTGCATCAAACTAAAAACTGTCTGTACAGCAATGGAAACAATCAGCAGAGCAAAAAGACAACCTTCAGAGTGAGATAAAAGATTAGCAAACTCTTCATTCAACAAGGGATTAATATCCCGAATATACAAGGAACTCAAGCAATTCAACAGTAAAAAACAAATAAATAATCTGATTAAACATCAAGCAAAGGAGCTGAATAGACAGACATTTCTCAAAAGAAGACATATGAGTGGCCAACAGGTTTATGAAAAAATGCTCAACGTCTCTAGTAAGCAGAGAAATGCAAATAAAAACCACAATGAGTTATCACCTCACCCTAGTTAGAATGGATATTAACAAAAAGGTAGAAAATAATAAATGCTGGAGAGGATGTGGAAAAGGGGAACTCTTACACACTGTTGGTGGGAACATAAATTAGTACATCTGTGGTGAAAATAGGATACTTTAGTAAGGCTCCCTTGGCTTAGTTCTGGTTGGGGGTCAGCAGCACATTTCTTGTAAACAAGTTGTGTGTGGGTGGGGTTAGTGTGCATGTGCACCCATGTATCTTTTTAGTTAATTGCTAGTGTGTGTTCTTCAGTTTGTGAAGCAGAGCTGGCCAGCAGAGCTCACGTCTAAAAACAGAGCATGTTTATTCTGCTGGCAGTTGCTCAGTTTTTCTTTGGACTTTGCTGGTAGCAGTTGAGTTTCTGAGTTTCTCTGTGGAGTGCTTAGCTCATAGGGTTGTGTGTGCTGAATAAAAGAATATTTGTTCTTCAACCAAGACTCCAAGGACCTTTATGCTGGTTACCTAGCTCATAGACCTGTGTGCAAAGGGTTTGTGAACAGGCTCAAGGGGTCTGTGAGCTCCAGACCCAGCCCTAGCTCTACAACAGCCATTATGAAAAACAGTATACAAATTTCTCAAGCAACTATAGATAGAACTACCACATGATACAGCAATTCCACTACTGCATGTATATCCAAAGGAAAGGAAATCAATATGACTTCTTGAAGGGATACCTGCAGTCTCATGTTTATCACAGCTCTATTCACAATAGCCAATATCTGGAACTAAACTAGATGTCCATTGACAGATGATTGGATAAAGAAAATGTGGTGTGATATATATGCAATGAAATATTACTCAGCCATAAAATATTAAATTTTGCCATTCACAGAAACATGGATAACTTGGAGAAAATTATGTTAAGTGAAATAAGCCAGGCACATTTTTTTCACTCATATGTGGAAGCTAAAAAAGTTGATCTCATAAAAGTAGAGCATTAAATAGTGTTTACTAGAAACTGGTAAGGAGAGGGAAGAGGGAGAATAGAGAGAGGGTAGTCAATGGATACAAAAGTGTAGCTAGACAGGAAGAATAAAGTCTAGTGTTCTACAGCACTGGAGAGAGACTACAGGCAACAACAAGTTATTGTGTAACTTCAGGTTGCTCGTAGGGAGGATTTTGAATGTTCCCAACACAAAGAGGTGAAGAATGTTTCGAATCTTATGTTACATATATTTTATCACAATTAAAAGAAAGATTAATTGAAAAACAAAGAAAATACACATCTTTCCATGACCTTTTTGAAGTGCCTTTGTATTGCCAAATAAATATTTCATTGAATAGATTGAACACATTTTATTTGTTCATCAGATGATAAATATTTAGATTATTTTCACTTTGCTGTCATAAATAATGCTTCTATGAACATTCATGTATGTTTTTGTGTGGATGTATTTTTCATTTCTGTTGTGTATATGCCTAAAGTGGAATTTCTGGTTCACAGATAACTTCATGTTTAACATTTTAGGGATCACTAAAATAACTTACAGAGCGGATGCAACATTTCACCTTTCCCCCAGCAATGTAGGAGGCTTTCAATTTCTTCACATCCTCACCAACCCTTGTCATTGTCTGTCATTTTGATTATAGCCATCTTAGTGAATGGTCATGAAGTGATATCTCATTGTGGTTCTGACTGACCTACTGGGTAAGCATCTTTTAATGTGTTTATTGGTGATTTGTATATCTTCTTTGGAGCAATATTGATTCAGATACTTTTGCAATTTTTGAAAATTGTGTTATTTATGTTTTTATTATTGATTTATGAAAGTCCTTACATATTTTGGATACAAGTCCCTTATCAAATATATAACCTGCAAATATTTTCTCCCATTCTATGGCCTTCCCTTTGTGGTATCATTTGCAATTTAAAAAAAAAATTTCATAACATTTAATTTATTTTTTATTTTGTCACTCATGTTTTGGTGTCATACTCAAGAAATTATTTTCCAACCTAAGGTCACAACGATTTAATGTTATAATTTTTTTCTAAGAATTTTATAGATTTATCTCTTATATTTAGGTCTACTGTCCATTCTTAGTTTTTGAGTATGGTGTGAGGTAGGGATCCAAATTAATTCTTCTGCATGTAGATATTCAGTTGTCCAGCATGACATACTCAAATGACAATTCTTTCCACAATTTGCTTTTCTTGACAAAATTGTCAAAGCATCAATTGGGCATAAATATAAGTGTTAATTTCTAATTTGTTGATACAAATCCATTGATGTACTTGTATATTCTTAAGCCAGTATCACTCTGTCCAAATCACATTGTTTTATAGTCATTTTTGAAATTGGGAAGGGTGAGTTTTTAAAGCTGGTATTTATTTTTTCAAGATTGTTTGGACTATTCCTAATCCCTAGCATTTCTATATAAATGTTACAATTATTATGTCAATTTAAACTAAAGTTTTGGTTTACTTTAACATCTTTTTATTTTGGCAGCTGGCTGGTATGGGGATCCAAACCTGTGGCCTCCTGTTATAAGGCTGTGCTCTAACCATCTGAGCTAATCTGCCAGACCCTTTTAAAATTTTCTTTATTGGTTTTCTATTGGAAGGTAAAGTTATTAATCTGAGATTTTTTTTCCTTTTTAATATAGGCATTTACAGACACAAATTTCCCTCTAAGTCCTGCTTTAGTTGCATTCACAAAAATTTTTATATGTTGTGTTTTCATTTACATTCATCTTAAAATATTTTACAATTTCCCTTGTGATTTCTTCTTTGATCTATTGAGTATTTAGAAGTGTGTCATTTAATTTCAACATATTTGTGAATTTCCCAATTTCCTTCTGAATTCTAATTTCATTTCATGTGGTCAGAGAATATACTGTGTATAATTCTAGCCTTTTAAATTTATTGAACTCATTTTATGCACTATTATGCATACTCCTTCAATGTATGATTTGATAATAATTCATATTCTGCTGTTGTTGCAAGGTTTGTTCACCATTCAAAAATAAATCAGTGGAATACATTACCTGAATAGAATAAGGACAAAAATCACATGATCAGTTCAATAGAAAGAGAAAAGCATTTGAGAAAAATTCAACATACTTTAACACTCCAAAAACTAGAAATAGAAATTTCCTCAGCTTGTTAAACATATCTACCAAAAGCTCACAGCTAATATCATATTTATTGTTCACTGGATGCTTTTTCCCTAAGGTAACAAACAAGACAAGGATGTATGCTCTCTCTACTTAATTATATTTGAAGTTCTACCAGGGCAATTAGAGAAAAAAATGAAATAAAAGGCATCCAAATTGTACAGGAAGAAGTAAAAGTATCTCTATTTGTAGAGACGTGATCTTTTATATAGAAAATCCTAAAAAACTGTAAGAACTAATAAGCTAGTTGAGCAAGGTTACAGGATACAAAATCAATATGCAAAAATTATATTCTATGTGCTTATAATGAATTATATGAAAATAAAATTAATAAAAATTTTATTTATGACAGCAGCAAAAAAGAGTAAAATAGAAATTTAACAAAAGAAGTGCAAAACTTGTACTATGAAAACTATAGAATATTGTTTAGAAAAATTAAACTGATCTAAATAAATGGAAAAAATCACATATTCATGGATTGAAAGATTTAATATTATTAAGATGGACTCGTTCCCCAAATTGATCTACAGATTCAACACAGTCCATATGAAAATCCTTCAAAATAATTCTATTTGCAGTATCCTCTCTGTGTTTCCCCTTCTTTCTCTCTTTCTCTCCTCTATGAATGTGTCGGGAACACACAAAGTTCTGCTTTTATCCCTTGGCATCTTCTGCCACGGTGGTTTCAAGAATTCAGAAGGGGTCATAACATACAGAACTCTGTGAGAGCTCCCTAACCTTTTATGGTTTTGATGCTGAAAATTGTATTTTAAGAAAAGAAATAAAATTATGAGAATAATCATTTTGAACATCATTGGGAACATCATTGAAAAGATGCTCATTGAAATGGAAGTGGTTGAAACATTAGCAAATGTGGGCAAGTAATAATTGAAGTTAAAATAGTAAAGAAAGTTAAATACCAGGCTTAATCAAATACGGATCATTGACTTTAGAAAACAGAAGTAAAAATGCTCTGTGATCTTACAAATCAATTAGAGTAATATGAATAATCAAAGATAATCTGAAACAAAAAGTCATAATAAAACAACTAAGCAAGCATAGGAAAATGTATTCAACACAACTGTTACTCAAAGAAATAGACAATAAAATCAGAGACCACCTTTCTTTAACATATTGCAAATGTGCAATTAAATTATATGTCATAAATATAAATATTATATGAGCATATTAATATGTTTTTGTGTACACATTTATTTCAGAGTTTGATAGGAGGCAAAAAAATAAAATCTCTCATATATTTCTAAGTAGAATGACAGTAATTTGTAACATGTTACCAGCAGACAGTCTGTACTGAGTATTTTTATGTACTGAGAGTGTTTAAAATGTTCATATAATTTGACCCCTTAATTCTACTTTTGATTAAGAACACCCTTAGATGTATACTCAAATATTTACTTATATGTACACTCATTGAAACATTATAAAATAAAATATTGGAAGGACTCTAAATATCCAAATAAAAGATGGGAAACTATGAAGTCTATAAACCTCAAAGTGTACTAAGAATATTGAACAATGCTGAAAGTATTTTAAATAAATTTTATTACGCAATATTTGACGCATACCAAAGAATTTTTGTCACGTGTGTGTAGAATTTGAAGCATAAGTAGAAGAAGATGCATGAAACACCTAACAACTTAAGCACTAGAACATTCTCAATTATCACTGAAGCTGCTACTTACAGGACTCTTGCCTATGTCACCAATACATGGAAACCTTTCCACGATCTCTCGATTATGTTTACCACTTTATTGACATACATACAGAAAAATACACAAGTCGTGCATACGAAGATAATGAATATTATAATTGAACATACCTGAGTAACCAGCATCCAGATCAACAAACTGAACATAACAAGGACTAGAGAAGCCCCCCTTATGCTTTCTCTGGAATGGCAGAGTAAGGAATTCTGAAAATCTGCTCCTCCATATAAACAACAAGAACACAGCAAAACATGGCCAAAGTCAACAGTTTCAGAACTCTGGAGATTAACTAAAGACTTGCAACAATCTGAAGAATGTTTTTACTTAGGAAAAAAATCTGAATCTTGATAAGAACAAAACAGAGAGTCTTGTGGTTTTTTAGCTTGGCATAATTATATCCCCTTCTCCTCCATGGTGGCCTTAAAAACAACCTGACAACTATGATAGTTATGAAAACCAACAGCCTAGCATCCACAGGATGGGGAGAATGAGTTTGGAACATCCCAAAAGCCCCATTCCCACAGATTTGTCACTATTTGGCTTCCCTGGAAAACTTCATTTTTTTAGAACTTGTCTTTATGTCACATGATGTGGGGTTTCTTCTATGCAAGCTACCCAGAGGGCATTTTACAAAAGAAAAAATAATAATAGCAAATGTTTAACATTGCACCTGCTTAAGATGGCATTTCTAGGTGGGGCTAAGAAGAGGCTATAAATCTTAAAAGGGAAAACTGGGGAATAAGATGTCCTTAAGAGGCTTTGAAAAGCTCTATTATATTCCTGGGAATCTACAAGGCCACACACATGTGCAGGACGGGTGCATGTGAAAACATTTGCATATACCCAGGAAAGACATGAGAAGGCCCCAAGCTCTTACCTCTGGCTGACTTTGAACCTCTGTAAAAGCAGAAAGTAAGGACTAAGGTAGAGTTATAAACTGCCTACTGAAGCATTAAAAACAAGTCCCAATATGTATTAAATATACAATAAACAAGTTCAGCTAGGTTGCAGGATACAAAAATCAATATATGAGTATCAATTGTATTTATGTACGTAGACCACAAACAATCTGGAAATACAATTAGAAAAATAACTCCATTTAAATAGCACCAAAAAATAAAATATGTAAGGAACAAATTTAATATAAGACATGAACTGAAAATAACCAAACATCATTGAAAGAAATTATAGATCTACATACATAGAAAAAAAATCTCATAGTCATGGATCAGAAGAATCAATACTGTTCAGATGAAAATACTTCCCAATTTAATCTATGGGTCAATGCAATCCCTACAAAAATTCCACCTCCCCTTTTGGCAGAATTTGACAAGTTTGGCCCTAGATTTTATACAGAAATGCAAGGGACCCAGAATAGCCAAACGAATATTGATACAGAAGAACAAGATTGGAGGACTTAAGACGTCCCACTTTCAAAACTATACTATACTAACTTCCTTTCCTACCATCACAATATGCCCTCCTACCTGATATCCTCATACTAATTGGGTCATCTAGACTGGCTGGTTGAAGACCTGTCATCTGACTGCCCAAGGAGGCATGATGATACTATTCCAGTGATTCTCCTTTACCCATCTGCAGTCTCATCCAGATCCTTTTTGGATCTTCTTGTGGTCCCTGCTGTAACTAGAAATCCTGCTAGTATTCTGAGTTCCTCCTCCTTCCACCCCACCAGGATGCCACCAGCAGGTGACAAAAGCACTTGTGGTGGCCCTCTTGGGGACCCTAATCATCAGGGTGGTGAGTGTTCCTTATGTTAGAGATGGCCAAAAATAGCTACAGGCAGCCCATCTGTCCAGAGCCAAGAGGATGTCTGATCAGGTATGGCTTCCATCCAAGCCTCTCGAGACCCTCACTGCCTCCCATTGGCTCTTGGGGGCCATGGTCTTAGACAATCTCTTGGCTTTCCAAGTAGGAGTATGTTCCCGGCCAATACCTTCTGCTGTTTATAAGTAGATAACACTGACCAGATATCTCAGGTGGTCTAGGACCTTAAACAATCCCAGGCCAATCACTCAAATCATCACCCATAACCAAGAAACCCCTCTATCCTCTTTGGATTAACTCTCCCAGTTGGACCCACATGACATCTAGAACATTTAATGCTCTATTGTTCAGGACTTCCTCTTCTTTGTTCTGGCATTCTACAGGTTGCAACTCCTCTTCACTGTCCCATGTAAAGATCAGTTTTTTGAGATTTGACTGACCACAAGTATGTTTTTAAGCTTAGACAATCTCTTGATTATTGACCTCTTCAGGGCCAGGGGGTGGGAGGTAGTATCCTAAGAGACATAATGTGGCTGTAAGAGTAATGGCAGTCATGAAGCTCACTTAAGCATCTTGCAGGGCCTATCCTGGGGATTTCCAGGAGAAAAGGATGCCTCAGCCCACACATAGCTCTCAGGAACTTTAAAGCAAAGCATACTCTTACAAGAATAGCTTAAACTTCATTTATGAAAGAAACACCTGATAACAGACCTGGACTGAACATAGGCATAAAAAAAAGAAGGATTCCCAAAACTTTGAGAATGGTCCCTGGATGGAGACCCTCCAAGTCAGTCAGTCATCTGACTCCCTGACTGTATCTGGCCTATGCCACCAGCCTGCCACAGCTATCCGTCTAAGAGTACTGCCAGAATAAACTGCTTGAGCATCAGATGGTGTCTAAGACTCATCTTTGGCTTGGATCAAACTGAAGGAGAAAAGTCACTCCTGGGGAAGCTGGTCAACTAGTACCACTCCAAATCCCTGACCAGAACAAAAACTTACTATGAAGCTGCATTAGGTAAGATAGTGTGGAACCGGCACAATGATAGAAATATAGATCAATAGAATAGAATTGAAAGTACAGAAGTAAACCCTTATATTTATGGCTAATTGACTTCAGACAAGGATGTCAAGACAATAACGTGGAAAGAACAGTTTTTCAACAAACAGTTCTGGGAAAAGTGGATAGCCACATGCAAAAAATGAAAAAAAAATAGATAAATCTTTCATGAAAATTAAAACTTTTGTGTTTCAAAGGACATTATGAAGAATGTGATAAGACAAGCACAGAATGGGAGAAAGTATTTGCAAATCATATATCTGACAAAGTACTTGTATCCAGAAAATACAACAGCACTTCAAAAAATTCATGGAAATATCTGTATTATCTTTTAATTCCATTTTTCCACAAACTTTTTGAAGTACCCTTGTATATATAATAAACTGTTACAACTCAATAGTAAAAAAGACAAACAAGCCAGTTAAAAACAGACAAAGAATTTGAACCAACATCCAAAGACGATGTTCACAAAAACATGCTCAAATTGACAGTAATTAAGGAAATGTAAATCAAAAACACAATGAGATACCAATTCACATCTAACAGGATGTCTGGATGGCTATAATAAAAAAGGTGGACAATGACCTTTTGGTGAGGGTGTGGAGTAATTAGATTACTTTGCTAGTGGTAATGTAAAATGTAGTTTCTTTAGAAAGCATTTGGCAATTCTTGGAAAAGGTAAAGCCATATTTACCATATAACCCAGCAATTCTACTTCTAGGTATATACCCTAGAGAACTGAAAATATATGTCCACACAAATACATGTGCTTGGATGTTCAGGGCAGCATTATTCATAATAGTAAAAATGCGGAAACAACTTAAATGCCTATCAACTGTTGCATGAATAAAGTAAGTGTAGGTATCCATATCACTGAATATTACTCGGCAATAAAAAGGAATAAAAATCTGATACATGCTACAACATAGACAACCCTTTACAACTTTATGCTAAGTGAAAGAAGCCAGATAAAAAAGGACACATGTAGTATGATTCCATTTATATGAAATGTCCATAATAGAAAAATCCGTAAAGACAAAAAATATGTTAGTGGTTGCTGGGGCCTGGGGTGAGGGGGAAGGTGGAGTGACTGTTAATGGGTGGGGGGCTTCTTTTGGAGGCAATGAAAATGTTCTGGAATTAGATAGCAGTGACTGATGCATAGATTGTTACATATAGTAAAAAATCACTGACGTATACACTTTAAAAGGGTCAACTTCAAAGCCTGTGAATTATATCTCAATACAGTTATTACTAAAATAAACACTGTAATTTTGATACTCATTGTCTTAGGTCAAGTTCTATGAGAAACACACTATGAGGTGGTGATTTGCATGCAGAAAATGTATTGAGAAGTTCTTGTGTGAACAACCCCTGGTAGGAACTGAGAAAAGGAAAATTTGCCTCAGCCAGTCCCACAGAGATCTCTGAAGCTGGGGATGGCTTCAGTGTCCCATCTGAGGCAAGAGGACATGTACTCTATACCTCCACATAGGTTAGTAATTGTATTTGGGCTACATCTGACAAGTGTGCTTAACTTTGGGGGATGTAGTTCCCTTTGGCTAATGGAAATACCTGGAAAGGTACTAAATGGTGAGCCTTCCTTTGGCAGGCAACACTCCTGGCAGCTGGGGGACAGGGGAGGCGTTCCTTGGTTTTGGAGGTGGGGGGTGGATCTGGAGATCTCTATAACATCCTCTACAGTCCACCCCTTGCAACACTCAGTTTCACCAGGAAGACCTCCTACTGGAGGTTTCACTTTTCCTGGGGAAATGTGAAAGGAAGGAGATTAGTTGGGAGAACCACCTCCACTGTAGCTGGTTTCAAAAGAGTAATTGATGTTCACCATTTCCTCCAATACTACCTATTCTGGATTTCCTTCATCCTGAGCAAATACCTCTGCTGGTCTTGGTGGCTTCCATAGTGGTTGACACCCTAAGGGGTTAGCATGACCTTCCCAGCCAGTGGTTGTTGCACTTGTCAATTACCATAAAAATTAAACAGTGGAGCACTGAGAAATATCCTTGTGGATTACCTGGGTGCCAGACATAGTCTTCCCTTTCCCCATAGTATAATAACAGCTCTAACTACTCCTTATGATCAAATCAATTACCTCTGCCAGGATGAAAATTCCTTTCCTTACATGCTGGTCTTTTAGCACAGAGAACTTAAGGTCACAGCCAAGTTTAAAGTTTAATGGGACTCTTGCTGTTGTCATCTGGTAAAAAATTTTCCCTTCTGGGAACCAGAACTGGTAGACCCACAAAGCTTAGAATTATGGAAAAAGGAGGTACAAATTTACTGATTAGAGTATTGGGAAGTTAGTGCACCCAGACCTACTACTACCCTTTGTTTCTTAACTCATGTATTTTATTTATTGGGGACACAACTAAATAATGGTCATTTGATCATCACATATTTAACATAAGTATTGATATTCAACTCTTTACTCTGCAAATATGTATAATCAATTGTGTTTCAATAATAATAATAATAAATGGTATCTACTTACCTTGGAAGATGAAATCCTATTCTCAAGGGTGTTTTCTCCAAACCTGCGCCTCAGCTAAACCTTCATTATGCAGTTTCATTGCTCTATAACAGTGTTTCTCAGCCTCAGCACTATTGACATTTTGGACCATATGTTTTTTTGTTGTGGGGCTATTCTGTGTACTGTAGTTTGTTTACCAGCATCCCTGGCCTCCACCCATTAGGTTCCAGTAGCACAACCAAAAATGTCTCCAAACATTGCCGAAAGTCCCCTAGGGCACTAAACCACCCCTGATTGAGAACTACTGATGTAAAAGTTTATAATTACATCTAGTGATTTTATAAATAGAAATTACCTCAATGCACACACAGAACTTCTCTAGACTTCATTAGCCTGTGGGTACAAATGGCATTATAGAAGTATAATAACCCAAATTTCGGTAAATCTTTACTCCTCTACTCATGTAAGAAGATCTAGATGTCTGTTTTAGGCATTATTAGTGCTCCACATTTTCCAGTTTAGAAAGAAGACAAGGGTGATTGGAAGGGCCATATGATCAACCCTGGCCAATGATATTAGTCACTTCTGGGCTCAAGTTTTTAATTGTCAGCATACACCTGCCAGTCTCTCTTTCTTAGCTGTGTTAACTGATGTTGCAGCAGAGAAAGCTGTAGCCTCCATGAGCCTGGATCACTGACTGGCAGTATGAGGAATAGTTGCCCTGGAGAATTGGTATGGGTCCTCTTGGGACTTTGTGTGAGTGAGAAATATACCTTTGCTGAGTTAAACCACTGAACTTTTGTAGTTGTTATCACAGTATAACTTAATGTATCCAGATTAATAGAACCTCTTTACAAATCTCTAGCATACACACAGCTACTTTTTGATGTCTTATCCCCATGTTGTCAAAAACAAATCCAGTCTTTTGCAATGCGGTATCTACTGGGCATTGCTGTTACTTCTGAAAGGTATCACTATTGCTGAGTAGTACGCAGAAAATCTGGGAAGCCAGGTTTGCATCCTTCACCTGACACTACATTCACCCATCTGGTTCTGCTGCTTCTTCAGCATTTCCAGTAGAGCTTTGAGGCACCAACAGTATTCAGTGATAAGAATGGGGGGGAATCAATCTTTCTCTCTTTTTTCCACTTTTTGTAAGCCAAAACAATAAGCTTGTACCCCCTTTGTCTTTTCATATCAGTTAGAAAAATTACTCTATTTTTTCCTCCAATTTTTACCTGCAGCTCTTTCCCTCACATCAGAACAAATATGTGAAGTGAGAAGATAATAATCTACATGGTAGATATCAAACCACATTCCAAAATACTTCTATCTTGCAACAGCTTGGGTTTTATTGCTGGATAAAGTTTGTCTGGGTCTGTTTTCATACAAATGTATTGCTGGCATTGCCTTCACCAATTCAGCAGATATATTCAGACATTTTTGAATTTCAACAGTAAATATTGTTTAGGCTTAAGCTGATAGCTTTAAACAGATTTAAATTAAAATTTTAGAGAAAAATGTAGGCATCATCCTAAGGCCAGAAACTCTAAGAGAATGTAATTAAGGAGTGTAGAGAGATTCTAGAAGATGGAAACCTGACTACTTTTCTTTGTACAGTCGTAGTGGTGAAAAAATAGGGTGATCTAACAAATTAGTGGAGTTATATAGGGTGCTTTCCAATTATGTTAGATATAAAAAGCCCACAAACCGAAGTTGGGAAAATCAACAAAGAAAATCCTGGCAAACACACATGTGCACACATACAATTTTACGTACATGTCCGTGTCAGAAAGACCAAATTCCAAAGTAAAAAGAGCCTTTAAAAGTATCAACTAGTGATTTAAACCTATATTTGGAGAAAGAGGAGGAGCAGTTACATTCTTCACCAGAAGAATCTGAAAAGAAAAGCCAAGCAGCAAGGAGTTTTACCGTAGAGGAATGGCTGTCTTTAGCACCAGGAGGATGTTCAACAGGGAACAAGAAAGAGACCCAGACACTGCATGCTAAGCCATTATCTTTATTGCCTATTTTCCCCAAATCAAAAGATGATGATTTTTGTTGAGGCTAGCTCTTCGTATGTATTTGCCTGCATGTGTGGTGAGTGTGTGTATTCATTTTATTTGTTCAATAACTGTCTTCCCTAATTTATTGTCAATTCCATAAGAGAAGGCACTATGTGATTTTTGTTCACTTCCAATACTTAGATACCAGTGCTTGATATTTCAGAGGTACTCAGTGAATATTTCAGTGAATGCATGAGCATTAGCCAGATGATGGTTTGTAAAATTCAGCTAGGAAATGCACATAAAAGCTGCTTGGAAGGGCATGACTTCTGATGCAGAGAATTCGCTTTTCATCTGCTTTCATCTTCTCTAGCAAAAAAAAAAAAAAAAACCGTGAGGAATAGGAACATTTTGATTAATTCTAAATTACAGGGATCTGGATTAAAATGGCATCTGACTTGAGGAGTCTGAAGAGGACTCTCTGAATTCCTAACAACTAAATATATATTGAAGAAAGAAAGATCACACCATTAGCAGAAACTCAGAGTGGCAGTACAGTTGTGCACATTTCAGGAAGATATACCAGTAAATTCAAGATCATTAGAACTGGATTGGAAAAATATAGTCAAAGATTCATTTGTGCTCTTCTGTCAGAAACAGCAACCTCAACAATTGAAAGGAGGTTGCTAGGTATTTCACCCTTCTTTTACTTTGTGATCTCTAGCTAAGCATTACAAGGGTTATGTTAACCAGAATTTGAAAAGCTACTTATTTGTCTATTTCGTAATATATAGACCTTCTGAAGTAGCCAACAGTAGCCAACAGACTCTTCCTGCCTTTCTTACATCAGAATGCCCTGTATCAGTCTGTTTCTGTTGCTTGTAACAAAATACCTGGACCTGGTTATATATAGGAAAACAAACTATCGCTTATAGTTTCAGAGCCTGGAAAGTCCAAAGTCCAAGGAACACATCTGGTGAAGGTCTTCGATGGTGGTGTTTTCAGCAACACAGGGTATCACATTGAAAATTGAAGAAGCAGAGAGAGAATCTCACATGCTCTCCTTTTAAAGCCCTCAGAACCATGTTCACCAGTTTTAATCCATTCATTAGTGTGTGTTCCTCAGAATCTAATCACCTATTCAAGGTCCCACCTTTCAATTCTCATAATAGGATTTCCCACCCTCAACAGTTACAATGGGGTCAAGCTTCTAATACATAAAACTTGAGGAACATAATTCAATCCATATCATGCCCTAAGTACTCCTCTTAACCTAATAGAACACCCCTCTTTTTTTTATTGCATCTGGCTGGAAAAGGGATTGAACCCTGGACCTTAGTGTTATCAGCACCACACTCTGACCATCTGAGCTAAGACGCCAGCCCCAATAGAACATCTAATCTTCCAGAAATGAACTATGTTAGAAGTAGGGTATATAGACTGCATCGCATCCTAGGAAGAGAAATCTTCCTACAGGTTAGAGAAAGAAAGATCTCATAGTACATTGTTGATGGTGATTTTTAGTTTGTTTTGTTTTAACTCTGTCTTTTGACAGTTCCTGAAAGCCAGTGAACATTGGAGAAGTTTCTTCTTTGGTTCAGTGAACTAACACTATATGAAAGCCTGCTAGATATTGGGCTATTTGTTGGATGCAATTTGTCATTCAGCTGTATGCCTCAAAATCTGTGTGTCAACTACTATACAAGTCAGACAATAGCCACAGGACTGGAAACTTGTGACTCTGGACAGATTTTTCCTATTGAAAAAAATATAAAATAAAATGTTTCAATAAAATGCACATTGAAAGGGAAACAGCATTTGTAATATTCACAGGGAAAGAAGACAATGAAAATAGTATATATATATATATATATATGAGTCAGGATACAATTGTACAAAAAAGTGAATAGAATTGTCAATAAAATACAAGATGGTAAAGAATCCTCCCTCCCCCGAGCCCCCCACAAAAATGACCAAGGTACGCAAAAAAGTAAATAGAATGTGATGAAAAACTATAGAATGAAATGAAAAGGGATATGGATGAGATGAAGAATTGCAAAAAAATTATAAATGCAATAGCAAAATTAGAATATTGGAATAGGTCGTTAGAGAGGCACTGAAAAATAATACTGTGAGTTATATAACAGAATTAACAAAATTGTGAAAATAATTACACAAGGTGTACAAAATACACTGATTAAAGAGAATAAGAGTTATAATAGAATTATATGTACTCTGAGAAAGAGACCAGAAAAGTTATAATAAAATCAGCAATCAAAGATATGATTAAGAATTTATACTAAATTCTGAGATTAGAGGATGATGAATCAAAAGAACTAGGCGATATCAACAAAAGAAGACCTATAATTAGGCACATGCTACCAAAATTTTGAAATACAAAGATAAAGGAAAAAGTCAACCCAAGTAAGACAGAATATCACCTTCCATGAAACAATAACATCAAACAAAAACAACAGTTTCCATCACTGGAGGATTGGGTTTGAGTCATCGACATTTATGCTGTATTTATTTTTCAATGTTTTTTTATTTATTTAAAATTGTCATGTGTTATTTCTATAATGGTGACAATACAATGCAATTGATAAAAATCAAGATATCATGCTGTATATAAATTATATTAACTTTGAAAATTTATATGTTTAGAGTAACTGTGGGTTTTTATCATTTGTTGTACATTACAATATAAATAATGGTTAAAATTGAATGGGAAATATAGTTAATTTATGTTCCTTTTATGCTTTTGCAAATAATCATGATTTAATTTTATCATCAAAAAAGAACATTTATTTTTGAAGTATAAAAATGCCTTTCATTATATCCAAATACATTTTTGAATAATTACAAATGTAAAATTAAAAATTAAAATCTTAGAAGAAAATCTTAGAGACTACAAGTACAATCTATCCTTGGGAGAGAACTTTTTAACCACTACAAGCTACTGGAAGGTGTAAAATGGATATGAATATATTTGGCTACATAAAAATTGTATTTTTGGTGGTAAAATATACCCTAAGCAAAATAAATGAGCAAATATTAGATGTGAAAAATATTTCCCAGCAAGAGGACAAAGATTTAATACTAGTAATGTACAAGGAACCTTTATAAATTAATAAAACTGACAAATAGCTCAATAGAAAAAATGAGTAAAAGGTATGAATACACAGTTCATGAAAGAGCAAAGCTGAATGTGCAAATAAACACATGAAAAATGCTTAAATTCAGTCATTATCAGGGAAATGCAGTTTAAAGTAACAGTGAGGACCAGATTGGCAAAAGTTTAAAAGAATGATAATACCTTTTTGCTGGCAGGATGTAGGGTAAAGGATTTGTCTTGTCATGTGTTGTTAATACAAATGTGAATTTTTGCAGGATTTTTCTAAAAGGAATTCAGCAGCATCTGTTAAAATGTCATTTGGCTTAGCAATTCCACTGCTGGGAATGTATGCGATTATGTTAAAGTAAACATTGTAGTATATAATGATATTTATAAAAGATGCATTCTCCACATTGGCAAAGAAAAAAAAAAAAGAAAGAAGAAAAGAGTGAAATTTTATCAATCAGAATCAAGTAAAGCAGAGTAAATTATGGTAAATCCAAACCAGAAATATCATACTGCTATTAAGAATGAGTTAGAGCAATACCAGTGACTTAGAGCGGCTGCTGTGAGACAAAGGTATGGAAAATGTGGCTTAAGTTTTGTAAAATAAATCAGTAACAATATAGTTATACTTATTTATATGTTTGTTCTTGCTCATAAAATTGAACATGTAAATGAGTAGCATGGGTTACGTGAAAAGCCAGAAGAAGGACAATGCAAGTAAGATGAGGGATGGGAAGAAAAACAGTAAGTTTTAAAGTTCCAGGCATTGGTCCAGTGCTAGACAGAGACTAACAAATGCCGGAGAAAGGGGGCCCCGCCTAAACTGTTGGTGGGACTGTAGATTTGTGCAGCTAATGTGGAAAACAGTATGGAGGTTCCTCAAACAAGTACAAATAGAACTGCTGTATGGTCCAGCAATCCCACTGCCAGGTATTTACCCAAAGAAATGGAAATCATCATGTGGAAGGGATACTTGCACTCCCATGTTTATCGCAGCTCTGTTTATAATAGCTGAGAATTGGAACCAACTTAAATGTCCATCAACAGATGACTGGTTAAGGAAAATGTGGTATATACGCAAAATGGAATACTACTCAGCCATAAGAAAGAATGAAATTCTGCCATTCACAGCAACATGCGTAAGCTTGGAGAAAATTATGCTACGTGAAATAAGCCAAGCACAGAAAGAGATACCACATGTCCTCATTCATAAGTGGAAGCTAAAAAACATAAACAAGTAAATGGAAGGAAGGAAGGAAGGAAGGAAGGAAGGAAGGAAGGAAGGAAGGAAGGAAGGAAGGAAGGAAGGAAAGAAGGAAGGAAGGGAAAAACAACAATCACAGAAATATGTTGAAATTTCAAAAGGAGAGACTAGAACTTAGACCACCAGAGGTGAAAAAGGTGGAGGAGGAGGTAGGATTAGTGAGAAATGGGTAATGGGTCACAAAAAATGATTACATAGTGTAATGATAAATATAGTAACTATCCTCCCCCCGCCCCCCCCAAAAAAATCCTTACAGCTCAGAGAGGGTAGGGATCGGCCAGCAAAGGAAGTAAGAGCACAAGGCACATTCCAATAAAGAATTACTACTGTGAAATCAGCACCCAAGAGATGTGTGGGCAGGAAATTTAAAATGTAAGACACATACAGCATATGAAATCTCCTGGTATCTTGGGAAAACCGGTGAGCAAGCATTTTCCAGATGATGCATATCAAGAAGGAGAGTAGCTAGCAAAGAGAGCCCAGATAGAGAAATGAGTGCCAGTGTTTTAGCACTCGTGTGAGTGAGGCTAATAATCGAGAATAAGATTGAGAGCTTCCTGTCTTTGGCATAAATACCCTTTGGCATAAGGATTGTGGGACTTGGAAGTGTGTTCAAGATGGTAGAGAGAGGACACTCCAGCTTTAAATTTCCTCAGTAGAGCAAATAAACTAACAGATTTAGAAAATTAGGGTAGATTATTGGAACATTGGCTAGTAAATGTTGCACAGATTAGGGATATTTCATGGTTATGCAAGGCCCACTCAAAACTCTTTTGCAGGGACCCTGCCTATATAAAAAACTTGATCAAAAAATTATAAAATTCACGAGCACATGTGAGGTGAAGTGACTTATCAAGGATGTACCTACATGTTTGTGTATTGTCCTATCTGCATATGAAGATTTTTTTATAGTGACCAGACACCATTGCTTCCTTTCCAGGTCATGAAATGATCTCTTCATGCTCTATATTGTCCAAAAGCATCATTCCTCATTAATTTCATATTTCCCATTGAGAAAAAAGGTAGTAATGCTGTTAATGCCCATAATGCCATGGTTATTAGACTTCTGTTTGTATGAAAACAATACAGATCTTCCTGCTTCTGTGGTTCCCCGATACCATTTATTTAATGCTGGTTACATTATTGCCTGTGATGCTGTGTCTTCCATTGTGCAGTCCACGAATACTGGCTTCTAATGCCTTACTCAAAGGTGGTTACTACGCTTCACTGATGATAGTCATAAACACAAGTATTATCCAGAGTATGAAGGAAAATGTGAACCAGAATTTATTTTCTGGTCATGCTAACTTTATGTTTTGAGGCATATGTATATATAAAAAGCACATCTCCAACCACATCTTCTTTTGAACTCTGTAGGCTGTAATCACTACATTCCTAGAAGGTGATTTTGTTCAACGTTGTCCATGTCCCTGACTTCCCTACATTGTGACCAGTGGGAAGGAAAGAAGTATTCAAAGCAGGAAGCATAGTCCCATTTCTTCAGCAAATTCATACAAGGAATCACTCATCCAGTGTTGCTTAAGCCTGACTAAGGAGGGTTCAATCTCACAACATTGATTGGAGGTGAGAGAGGGCAACTATAAGAAGGGCTCTTTGGCATTGTGGAGTAAGGTTTTCACTTGCCCTCTGTGGAATTAGATGCAGCTATGCCTGAGGGATTGCATAGAACACGGTGCAGAGCCAGTAGAGGGGATGGGTGACCTCCCTGGGTAATTATGGTAGTGGTTTTCATAGTACATATGTATTGGCTATACTGCCATCCCTATGGCCTTCGGGTGCTGTAAACTGGACACAGTATCATGATTCAACAAAGAAGGGTAAGAATCTATGAAGGGACCCACTCATGGGGCTTATACCCAAGGTTGACAGTTGGTAGCCTAGAGCCCAGAGCTGGTCCTGCATTATGCCTTATATAAAAGTCATCCAAAATCAGTGTGTCAACACCATTCTCATGGCCCAATATTATACCATGCCATGAAAGAAACACTATATTAGCCAGTGAGTGCAATCTACTCAATAGGTCACCTTTCTGGAACTGGAACCCAGCTACAGGGCTCCAGCAGGACTCCATTGGCCTAAGTCCTGAAGGTCACTGTGGCATCTGCTCAACTTCATGGCCTAAGTAGAGGATCAAGGAATACCATAATGGGGAAAAACAGGGACTGGCACCCACATAGCTCCTGGTATGGACTCAGGCTATGTACCTGGGAAACACTACTAGCCCTGACAGTTTCCAGCTACTGAAGTGGAACTTAGAAAATTTCGAGGTTGATGCTTCCAGTGATGGAGACCGTCATGGTACCAGGTCTAGCTCTAAGTGCACTGCCTGGAGAATACTGCTGGCCCTTTCAGGAAGGCATTCCAAAATATGAGGACAGACCAGGGTACCCACTAGCCTGACTCCAGATGATACTGGCCGAGACTCCTATTATTTGTGAATCTCATTGCCCTTCCTTCTACTCAGACAGCCAGATTGAAATAGTCCTAACCTAAGCCATAAACACTTCCTACATAACCTTCTGCTCTCTTTCCCCTTGCTTTATTGGATGTATGTCGATACGCAGGGTAAGCTTGGGGCCTACGTACTTACTGAAGACGACATCTCATGACTCGGCGGCCTGAATAACTTAGAAAAGCAGAGTTCTTCAATCTCCACCACAGATCAAATTTTGGGTAATCAATGCACTTCTATTGCATTAGACCGCTGAGATTTCAGGGTCTAGCTGTTATAGAAGTTAAGCTGATACAGTACTGCTTAAAACCTGCAAATATTTGTGTCAGAATTCTTGAAGTTATTATAAAACTAAGGCATGTGAAATTATTTAGAAAAGAGCATTGTTGCCACTGAAGGTCAACGTAAGTTTCCTTAGTATTTTGCCCTAAAATTACATGTAGATGATAACATTACTAACTTGGCACATATGATGTGGGTCAATTGTGTCCCCCAAAGTTCATGTATTTGAAACTTAATCTGCATTGTAATGGTGTTAAGAGGGTAGGAAATCCAATTATGGTATTTGAAAAGTGGGGCCTTTAAATGGTGATAAGATTGTGAGGACCATGGCCTTGTGAATGGATTGAACCATTCATAAAGTAATGGGTGTGGTTGTGATGGCTTTAACAGGAGAGCAGGTGAGGAGATTAGCCAACTTGCTCTGCCCATTCTCACCATGTGATACGCTGGTTGCCATGGGGCTCCACAGAGATCCCACTAAGAAGAAAGCCCTCACCAGAGGTATTCCCTGGACTTAGGACTTCCCATCCTCCAAAACTGTAAGAAATGAATTTTATTTCTTCATAAATTATCCAGTTTCAGGTATTCTGTTATAAGCAACAGAAACAGCATAATACAACTACAGTCATAGTTTATCTCAGTTTTATCAGGAACATTGACCATCCCTTTTAGCTGTATACTTATTAATAGAAGGGTGATGTGCGTAGAGCTGTGTCAACATGAAGGGAAGGATGTAGTCAAACTCCATAAAGCTCTGTTACTCATTTTTCAGTAGCAACTTAAATTCAGATTAGAAATGCTTATCTAATTTGCAGGTGATGAAAACCAGGAAGAGATAATATGATATATCAGAATCAGGATTCAAAATGATAGACTGAAAAAATGAACCAAAACAAAGAAAATGAAATTTAACAAAATAAATGTAAGATACTGAATTTAATTTTAACGTGAATTACCTTTGTAAGACACATATGACTTATACTAAAGGGAAAACTGAGGACATTTCTGAAAGAAGTAGCACTGCTTCAAAATCCACAATTTGCTACGTATACCACCAAAGTGATTCTGTAGTTGCTTATAAAAAATGACTCAGATGAAGAATAGGATTATAGATAGATCTGGACCCCTTAGAACAGTGTTTCTCAGTGGAGATGACTTGGACATTTGTGGGTGTATTTTTTTTATTATTCCAAAGCATTTGGTACTGTGACATTACTGGCTAGCAATGCTGAACATCCTCCAATGTACAAGCCAGGTCAAAATTACAAAGAACTGTCCTACATCATTAATGATCTCAAAATGTTCTGAAGAATGTGATTATAGGTAAAAATGGCTTATAATCATCTGAACCTTACAAAATCTCAAGGTATTTTTGCAAGATATCAACAGTATATTGAATTTTCAAGAGATATGACCTCTATGTGTAAAATGGAAGAATATACTTGGATTTTTGTTCAGAACTTTACCAGGAGCAATTTATAATTTCAGCAAATTATGTCACTGGTAGCTATATTATTCACTCCTTTATCAGCCTGCATTTGATGTTGGTGCATTGATGGAGATTTTATGTATAAATACAATCATCTCTTTTCTTTATTATATCCACCATCGCAGTCTGGTGAAATATTTACATACTGAAATACACGTTGTTTTATGTTACCTTTTAAAAATGTCTTGTTTGTATTACACTGAGGATATTATATTGACTTTTTGAAATTGTTTTTGTAAGGAGGCTAATTTTCTGTTAATGTATTTTGAGAATAGTAAGGAGGGCATTTCAAAAGATTCATTATAAAAGGAGGTATCTAATCATATAGGGTTGAAAACCACTGCTATAGATGTCTCCATCTCACCTATAAAATATTTAATGTCCTCTGGAATTTAGAATTATAGTAGACCTAGTAGTTTATGATATGATATTAAGGTATGTAGAATATAGGCCGTTTAAGGAAAATGTCAGCTATCTGGAGATGAAGACAGTGAGAGAGGAAAGTTTATTAAACATATATTATGCACCAAGTACCATGCTTATTTACCATCCCTAATTTACATCATTTCTTTTAATGTTCACAATAAGCTGTTTACCAGATATTGTTTCCCTATTTAAAACTGAGGAAACAGTCCAAAAGCAAAAGCTGTTATGTTGTGAATACAGGATTTACAACCCAACTCTATTTGGTTTCAAAGCCCAATCTCTTAACCACTGTGCAAGAAAAGATTCACAGGGAAATAGCTGTCTTGAGTTACTGGAATAGTTCAGAATAGAAAGAAGTTAAAACGAAGTAGATTTTAGCTCAATTTAAAGAATTTTATCACAATTGGTTATCCATTAGCAGAACAGACGGCCCCCAAAGGCACTGACCAAAAAAGATAATAACAAATAATAAAAACCAGTATTGATTATTATGTTACAGAATTATTGAAGAAGCGTTGCCTGCATTTGGGTAAGATACTTCATTCAGAGTTTCTCTTACTGTTACCTCTAGGATTCAGTGATGTTCTGCATTATTTAGTTTTATCTTGAACATGGAATTTGCTTCTGCAACACTCTTGCATGTGATCATGAAGACACGAGACTTACAACAATTCAGATAGTGAGAAGCCTACTATTTCTTGAATTCATATAACTTTCCAATATTTTATTTATCCTTGAATACCACCATAAATTATTTTTGGAGCAAGGTGGCAAGAAAACATGTTTTCCCAAAGAGTTGAGACCATCAGAAGACAACATAAAGGATCAGAAGAACTTTTCTTACATGTAATATTTTTTTTTTCTATTTGTTGGATCTTAAATATTTGAAGTTGGTGGTCATGTTTTCATACCATCTTTAGTAATGAGCCATTGCTCATTTGAACTAGCTTCCTATTTGTTGGTCAGACCTCTCTGGATGATATTTTCATTGAAAAAAAAATTCCTTTTATGGCATGTACATCAGAATAAAATTTAATTGTGCATTTTATACAAATCTGTATGTTCATACAAGCTTATTAGCTCTGGTCAGCATCTTGGCTTTTTTTCTGTCTTTCAGGAAGTCTAGGGAATCTAAGGGTTAAAACTGGGAAGCATAAGAAAAACCAATTACATCAAATCAGGTACACATTAAATACTGACTGGTATAATTAAAAGCCTCCCAGTAATCACTCTAATGATGGATTCTTATCCCACACAGCTATAAAAGTCTTGGGCAGAAGATGATTTTTTTCCCTAGGTGGATCAGAACATGAACTTAAAAAGGTTAAAGTCTTTTCAATTCCTGGAGGGTCACCTGGAGTAATGCCTTGTAGCACTAGCGGTAAAAGCACTTTTGACAAAAGAGTCAGCGGTGGATTGCCACTGAGCTGCCAAGAACACTGGTTGGGAGATTTGACCTCAGTGTTCTCAGGCTGTGTATTTCGCTGCCTTGAACCATGTTGACATTTGCTTGTTTGACTATGCTTCTTCTTGCTTCTACTACATAACGAAGTAGAAAGGAACGTAAACTTTCTTTCAGTTAGACATAGACGTAAGCCTTATAAAGGACATTTGTGAGAGAGTAAGCAGTAATATCACTCATTTGAAAAGAATATTCTGTAATTGTAAGCCAAATATTTAGGTTTAAGAGAATTAACGGTGTCTTGAGTTCCTAACGTCTTACTGCCACTCTAAAAATCAGTAGAACATGCCATAAACATGCCATAAATATTCAGGTATATAGGAAGTAATTATGTTTGTATAATAACTGTGACTTTCTAAAGTTTCAAAGAATTATTTCAATATGAATATATTACAGCCCAGAAGAGAAGGTAAATTTACAGGCTATATATACCGGTGATCATCTATTATATTTGTGTCATTCAATATCCAGAAAGTTATATGGTTTGCCAACGTCACATACTAGTTATTAGTACAGATTGACCTAAAGATGAAATCTTCTAACAACCAGGCTAATTCTCTTTCCTTGATTCCATGTAGTTATGAGATGCTGAAAAGGAGGATTCACATGTTAGCCTTTCTATGCCTCATATACCCAACAAGATGCCTAAACTCAAAAAGACTGTGTTATATTTGTGTTGAATGAAAGGACTTCACGTTTTCCCCAGATCTAAGTTTTTCTTCCCAATGGGCCTTCCTTAACATTACTCTGTTCCTTGGCTTTTTACTCCCATGAGCAAAGTTACCCTTCTAGAAAGACATTGTTAAAATGCCAACTGAGAGAAAAACGAGGGCCTTGGAGGGATTCTTATTATTGTCATAGCATAAATTTATCAGTCATTTAGCTACTGAGCACAGTAAATGCTGCAAGATATATAAACCTTACTTGAAGGGTGAAGAAATTATTATTATTTCTGGCAGGTTGTTGAAGTCAAGGTGCAGACAGTAAAAGAGTGGGCAAAATATGGAAACTGTTGTCTAGGCGGGGTGATCACATAATTTATGCACAAAATGAGACACTTTTTAGAATGAAAGGAGTATTAGTACCAACAGATTTAAACCCTACTGCCTCAGAAAACCAGATATATTGTTCTGCTACGCATGTGTGAGTGATGTGGAGGGGATCTCAGGACTTTGACAATGTAAAAAATTAGTGGCCCAAAGGCTGCCCTAGGGAACTGCATCATGGGTTTGAGGACTTGACATAAAAAGACAACTGATTGAGGCAGTGAAAAATATACTTAACGCACAATGTTGCCCAGGAAAGACTTTGGATTTCCATAGCCAAATCTCTAAAACAAATAAACCAGCACAAAAACAGGTAGACTAAACAGCACAGCACCACTTTGCTTACATCCATAAACATCAGAGCAAACTCTATCTCAGCTTCACCCTCCAACCTCCTTGCAAATGATGTCATTATGCAGACCTAGCTTTGGCATGAAGACATAATTAGTATTCAGTCTGACAGAAAACCATTTCATTTAATTCCACTGGCTGAGATCCAACCGGCAGTATATATATGACAGCATACGAAACAGGCACTTTGGGTAAAAGCAGGCTTGGCATTAGTATGCTGAACAGTGACCTGGAATGGGAACAGGGACAGAGCAAGGTTGGAAGGAGCAAAAGAACAGAGGGAGCTGTCATTCCAGTTCAGAAACTCACTGAATTTGTGTTTTAGTTGCAAAGAATGAGTTTTATTTAATAAAGATTCTTAGGCCCTGTTAGTCATGCCGTCTGACAAATTTATGAGCATAGTCATGATTAACTTTTAACCTGAAAAAATTACAGAAATTCTCCTAGGAATTTACCTGGAATGAGAATCTGATCCCACATATTAAATGTCTTTTGCAATATGAACTGAAAGCTCTACACTGTTTCTTTCACATACTAATTCTATCTCCATGACCTGAGTATTTTGATTGAGCTGGGAATTGTCTGTGAAAAGTATTTAATTGACTTAGAGATTATAATTAACCAATGATGGCGTTTAACGCTCCTGATCCATTCTCTAATCTTTTTCCCTTTCTGGACCCTGGGAGAATGACCTGTATAGATGCCACCAGCAGACTTCCTTATCCCATGGCTTCTGGTTGGATTTTGTCAATGGGAGCCACTAATACGAGATCTGGAGACTGGGAGGAAAGCGTCTGTGGGTCTTCTGTTTTCTTCTAAAGGCCTCAGTTTCTCTTCAGTGGCCGTCTCCATAAATTCTCTCTCTGAGTTTTGTTATAGCTCCTGTCTCTTCCTGTCTCTTATATTTTTCAGGCCTAAGGGTAGCCCCTGATGTCAGTAATTCTGGGATACTACATCATTGCATTTTTTCCCCAGTACCCGCCCATATCTTTGAAAATGTGTCTTTATTAAGCTAACTCTAAATTGTCTTATTTCGGCTTATAATCTGTTTCCTGCTGACCATTAGTGACTATTATATTTCTGATATTACTAGAAAGAAGTCAGAATCATTCAGTGGAAGAGAAGAAAATGCAGCCAGAGAAGGTCAGGAGAATTTTGCTTCACAGGAATGGAAAGTAATAGAGTTAATTGGTGGGATTATAAATGGAAAGGAGTATTAGATGTTAAAGATAGGCTGATAATTCATTGTCCTGAAATTTGTGATCAGGAATGTTTCTATTCATTCATCATCAGTAGAGTGTGTGCTTTGATAATTTTTATAGAAGTGAGGACAGATTTGGATTTATTTATTTTTTATTTTTGTTTCTTTCCATGATTATGGAATTCGTAGTCATAAATAAAAATAAGTTTTTACTTGGACAATATGAGAATCAAGCCTTCCATGATTGCCATGCTAACATTCTTTTCAAGCCCCATATCCCAGCATTATCATTCTTAGCTAGGGTTTTAGGGAAGCAAGGTCATCAGCTGAACATAAATATTGGGGCAGAGAGGTAATTGGTTGAGGAGAGGGTAATTTATGAAGCAGTTGTTTGTGAGGAAATGGAAACTTGTCATGAAGCGCCTACTTGAGATTGGTGGATGTCAATTAAACATGAGACCATCCAATGAGACTAATTATTCTCCAGCCACTTCTCACATACGGAATAGAAAATGTACTTGATTTAACCAAAGAAGTGGAAGCAAGTGAGGGACAAAAGATTTGAGGTGAATGCAAGGGGTGATTATGAATTGAACCATTATAATGTAAACTGGTTAGAGGGTGTATTAGTCCACTTCTGTTGCTTATGTCAGAAATACCTAAAACTGGTTAATTTGTAAAGAAGTGATACCTTTTGCTTATTTAATATCTTGCTTATGTAATTGCTTATTTAATTGCTTATTTAGTATCTCTTTTGTATTTGATATCTATTGTTTAGTTTGGAGGCTGGGAAGTCTAAAGTCTAGGGAGCATATATGGGGAGAGCCTTCTTGTTAGGTAGTGATGACTCTTCGCAGTAAAGCAGGGTGTCACTTGTCTGATGAAACAAAGAGAGAGAGAGAGAGTTTCTCACATGCTCTCCTTTTAAAGCCCCCAGAACTACACCCATGACCATTCACCAAAGCAAGATATTCTGAACTCTAAAGTTTCATTATTATTATCTATTTTTAATTGACAAGAAACAATGTATATATTTATAAATTTGTACAATATGATGCTTTGATATATGTATACATTGTGGAATGGCTAAATCAGGTTATTTAATATATATATTACTTCATATACTTGTTCTTTGTGATGAGAACACAAACTATTTTCATATCAATTTCCAAGTATGCAATATATACAGTTATTAACTGTAGTCTTTATGATGTACAGTACATCTCTTGCATTTATTCCTCCTGTCTAACTGTAATTTTGTGTTCTTTGACCAACATCTTTCCCATCCTCCCACCTCCCACACTCTGGTAACCATCATTTTACTTTCTATTTCTATGAGTTCAACTTTTTTAGATTCCAAATATAAGTGACATCATGCGGTATTTCTCTTTACATGTCTGGCTTATTTCATTCAGCATAGTATCCTTCAGGTTCACTTGTGTTGTCTCAAATGTCAGAATTTCATTCTTCTTTTTAAAGACTGAATAGTATCCATTATGTATACATTCCACATTTAAAAATTTTGTTTCTTATTTGTTTTTATGCCAGGACCATACTGTTTTCATTATGCCAGTTCTCTGACACTTTGATTACATTATTAGTTATCATCTTTCATTTCAATGTAAAGAACCTCTTTAGTATTTTTTGTAAGGCAGGTCTAGTGGTAATAAACTTTCTCAGGTTTTATTCATTTGTAAAAGTCTTTCTCTCACTTCCATTTCTTAAGGACAGCTTTGCCAGGTTTAATACTTATGGTTGGCAGTTGTTTTTTTTTTTTTTTCCAGTATTTTGAATATATCATCCCACTCTCTTCTGACCTGGAAGGTTTCCACTGAGATATCTTCTCATAGTCTTATAGAGAGTCCCTTGTATGGGACAAGTCATTTTGCTCATGCTGCTTTCAAAATTATTTATCTTTTTTTTTAATCGAATTGGTTTTTCTTTATTCTTATAAAAAACAAATGCTATAAAAATTACAAACATTGTAGAAGTAAACAGAATGTAATACAATCACATAATTTCCCCTTTAATGGATAAAGGATATTAACAGTTTGGTCAATATTCTGTATTTTTTTTCCTATGCATTTACTAGGTTATTTCTTCTTCTTTTTTTAAAAAAATTTTATTTTGTCGATATACATTGTGGCTGATTATTGTTGCCCATCACCAAAACCTCCCTCTCTCCCCCCTCCCCCCCTCCCCCAACAATGTCCTTTCTGTTTGCTTGGCGAGGTTGCGGAGAAAATTATTTATCTTTTAACAATTTAATTATAATGTGTGTCATTATATACATTTTTGTTTCAACCTATTTAGTGACTTTTGAGACTTGAGAATCTGGATGTCCCTTTCTTTCAATGAATTTGGGGAGTTTTCAGCTATTATTTCTTTAAAGAGACTACTATCTGTTTCTTTCTCTCTTGTCTTTCTTGAATTTCCACAATGCATCTATAGTTTTACATGATGGTGTCCTATCATTCTAATAGTCTTTTTTCATTATTTTTCATTTTCACTCCTCTGACTGGTTAATTTTAAATGACTGGTATTGAGGTTTACTGCTTCTTTTTTCTGCTTGACTAAATTTGCTGTTGAAGCTTTTTGTTTAATTTTTCAGTTCAGTCACTGTATTCTTCAGTTCTAGGATTTCTGTTTTTTTTTTTAATGGCTTCTATTTTATTTTATTTGTTGAATTTTTCCTTTTGTTCATGTATTGTTTTCCTAATTTCTTTTAGTTATCTCTCTCTCTCTGTGTGTGTGTGTGTGTGTGTGTGTGTGTTTTCATTAATTATACTTTTTAAAGAGGATTATTCTAAAACCTTTGTTGGACAGTTCATAAATCTCCTTTTTTTAGGGTCAGTTATTGGAGCTTTTTTAGTTTCCTTTTGTGTTGTCATGTTTCCCTGATTCTTCATGATCCTTGTGTTCTTGCACTGGTATCTGCACATCTGAGGAAGTAATCACTTCTTTCAGCCTTTACAAGTCCACTTTGTCAGGGAAAGACCTTCATCAGTTAGCCAAGCTTGGGGTTCTGGATAGGAAAACATCAGTGAACAAAACAGAAATCCGTGCCCCTGTGAAGCTTATATTTTATGAGGAAAGCAGAAAATAAATAAATAACACAATGAATATATTAGAAGGTAATAAGTACTATGAAAAATGTGAGCAGGGCTTTTCAAGATGGCGGCGGCTGCGGCGGCTGGCCCGGAGTAGCTGAAGTGGAAAAGGTGGCCACTGGGCCTCAGGCAGCCGGGAATCTTGTGGACCTTCCTCTCGCAATCTCTTAAGGGAGGACTGCTGCTGCTGACCGGTCGTGGGGGGTGACCGCCACTTTGCCCCCGGCAGGAAAGGCTGCCTCATTTACAGACAACAGCTTTGAAGTGTGGAGCAGGAAAAGAACTGTTTCTTAGCTGCAAAAGCGAGTCTCGAAACAGGGAACACGGCGCCAGGGCTGCTGTGGATGCAGCCAGGATCCCGGAGGCCGGGGCCGCGCTGAAGGCGGCCAGCTGCCCTATTCAGGATTCGAGGTTTCAGACTGGCATTAAAGAAGATTCCTGGGAGCGCCCGAGCCGCACCATGACTGAACAGCCCGAGGCGGCAGCGGCCGAGAACTGGGAAAGGCGGCAAACCAGAGACAGAGAGCAAGCACCCGACCTGGCACAGCACTGTGAGTGATCCCTGGCACAGCTCTGTTCGGGGGGTGGATGCCCACGTGGCTCCCGACTGCACCACCAGGCCACTCACTGCCCGGGCTGCCTCCATTTTCCCAGGTGCGGGCAGCTCCGCCCTGCTCGGCCATCACTGAGCCCTCCCACTTGCTTGGCCTGGCGCAGGGGCCTCCGCTCCCACTCCCTCCGCGGTTCTCTGGCGGGGCTGGTGGAGGGGGTGTCCCGGGCCAGTGTCGGGATGGCAAGGAAGTACAGGCGGGCCGACTGTCACTCCACCATACCCTGGACTCGGGCCCCAGGTAAACTCCCTGTTACTGGGAGGCAGATACCATCTCTGCGGCCACCAGTTTGGAAAAAAGCCTAATGAATGTCTGGTTGGGAATAGTGTGGTAGGAGAGTTCCCAGGTCCGCTTGAACCGGCCGGAGACCAGGCTGCAGGTGGGCGCTAGACTCGGTTTATACTGGAGGGATACAAAGGTGAACAAGACCCGAGAAAGATCTACATAGTGCTACAAAGGCACCCAGAGAGACCGGTCGTCTGTGCCCAGCAGAAACCTGGTAGACTTCCTGGGCGAAGAGGTGCCAAGCAGGGTCTTGAAGGCCCAGCTGATAGACGAGGGGTGCAGAAGACACGCCCCAGCCCAGCACAGTGTGCACAGAGTGGGGAGACGTGCGGCCAGGGAGGGGGAGACTCGACAGAAACCTCACACCCGGTGGGGTCGCCACTGCACGATCTAACAGCCTGGGCCAGAGCACACGGAACAGGGAGAAGTCCTGCACAGGAAGTGAAAGCTCAACAGAGATCACACACCCTGTGGTACGTGATCCACCAGCCCAGCAGAGTCCAAGCTGACCAGAAAGGTAGCTCCCCGGAGAAGCCCAAGACCCGAGACAACCACACACACAAGGCACTAGAGGCCAACTGAGCAGTCACGGAGGGAGCCATACGAAATTGGCAACCACAGCAACATCCTAGTTAGTCATTAGTCTCAAGCCGGTGAACTGTGAAACCCCCTGCCACAATGAATAAACACCAAAAAAAAGATACCAGAAATACAAAAAATCAAGAAAGTACACCACCAAAAGTTAATAAATCTCAAACTCTAGATCCTATAGAAGAAGAAGCCCTTGAAATGACTGACAAGGAATTTCGAGTGATAATTCTAAGGAAACTGAATGAGATACAAGAAAACTCAGCTAGACATCATGATGAAATGAGGAAAAGTATACAGGATCTGAAAGAGGAAATATACAAGGAAATCAATGTCCTGAAAAAAGATGTAGCAGAACTTGCTGAACTGAAGAAGTTATTCAACGAAATAAAAAACACAACGGAGAGTTTAACCAGCAGGCTTGTCGAAGTTGAAGAGAGAACCTCTGAACTTGAAGATGGGCTGTTTGAAATAACACAAGCAGACAAAAAGAAAGAAAAAAGAATCAAGGACATTGAAGAAAATATGAGAGAGATATCAGACAACCATAAGCGATCAAATATCCGAGTCATGGGTATTCCAGAAGGGGAGGAAAATGGAGATTCCATTGAAAACATATTCAACAAAATAGTGGTGGAAAACTTCCCAGGTATAGGAAAAATCACAGATCTTCAGATCCAGGAAGCTCAACGATCTCCAAATGTATTCAACCCAAAAAGACCTTCTCCAAGACATGTCATAGTCAAATTGGCAAAAATCAGAGATAAAGAGAGAATCTTAAAAGCTGCAAGAGAGAAGCGTCAAATCACCTATAAGGGAGCCCCAATCAGGTTAACATCAGACTTTTCATCACAAACCCTAAAAGCTAGAAAGGAATGGGATGATATTTTCAAAATACTAAAAGACAAAGATTGCCAGCCAAGAATACTCTACCCTGCAAGGCTATCCTTCCGAAATGAGGGGCAAATAGTATATTTCTCAGACAAACAAAAACTGCGGGAGTTCACTACCACAAGACCACCCTTACAAGAAATCCTCAAGGGAGTACTGGGTTTGGTTCCTGAAAAATAACTACCACTGCCATAAAAACCCAAGAAAAATCTAAACCCGCTAGTATAATAAAAATGGCATTCATGAAGAGAAAACAAGCTAACAAAAACACTATCTACAACCTAAGGAACCAAGAAACACAGAAAACAAACAGTAAATCAGAAAGCAAGGAACAAAAGACACCTAAGACAACCAAACAACCAATAAAATGCTAGGAATAAATCAACACCTTTCAATAACAACTCTTAATGTAAAAGGCTTAAATTCCCCAATTAAAAGACACAGACTGGCCGACTGGATCAAAAAGCAGGACCCAACTATATGCTGCCTACAAGAGACCCACCTCACCCATAAAGATTCACACAGACTAAGAGTGAAAGGATGGAAAAAGATTTACCAAGCAAACAGAAAAGAAAAACGAGCTGGAGTAGCTATTCTTATATCTGACAAAATAGACTTTAAACTAAAAACCATAAAAAGAGACAATGAGGGACACTACTTAATGATAAAAGGACTGATCCATCAAGAAGACATAACAATCATAAATATGTACGCACCCAATGTTGGAGCAGCCAGATTTATAAAACAAGCTCTATTAGACCTAAAGAAGGAAATAGACACTAATACCATAATAGCAGGGGACCTGAACACCCCACTGTCAATATTAGACAGATCATCTAGGCAAAGAATCAGTAGAGAAACACAAGATCTAAACAAGACTCTAGACCAATTGGAATTGGCAGATATCTACAGAACATTCCACCCAACAACCTCAGAATATTCATTCTTCTCAGCAGCACATGGATCATTCTCCAGGATAGATCACATATTAGGTCACAAATCAAGTCTCAATAAATTGAAAAATATTGGAATTATCCCATGTATCTTCTCAGACCACAATGGATTAAAACTATAAATTAATAACAAACGAAACTCTGGAAACTATACAAACACATGGAAATTAAACAGCATTCTACTTAATGACATATGGGTCCAAGAAGAAATCAAGCAGGAAATCAAAAAATTTATTGAAACTAATGAAAACAATGATACATCATACCAAAACCTGTGGGATACTGCAAAAGCAGTATTGAGGGGAAAATTTATTGCATTAAATGCTCACTTCAGAAGAATAGAAAGATGGCAAGTGAACAACCTAACACTTCACCTTAAAGAACTAGAAAAACAAGAACAATCCAAACCTAAAGTTAGCAGACGGAAAGAAATCATTAAGATCAGAGCAGAACTGAATGAAATTGAAAACCGAAAAACAATTCAAAAGATCAACGAATCAAAAAGTTGGTTTTTTGAAAAGATAAAAAAAATTGACAAACCATTAGCATGGCTAACAAAAAAAAGAAGAGAGAAGACCCAAATAACAAAAATTAGAAATGAAAAAGGTGATATTACAACTGATTCATCTGAAATACAAGGAATCATTCGAGACTACTATAAACAACTATACGCCAACAAATTTGAAAATCTAGAGGAAATGGATAAATTTCTGGACACACACAAACTCCCAAAACTGAACCGTGAAGACGTAGAAAATTTGAACAGACCAATAACAATAAAGGAGATTGAAGCTGTTATCAGAAGGCTCCCAACAAAGAAAAGCCCAGGACCAGATGGATTCACAGCAGAATTTTACCAAACATTCAAACAGGAATTGACACCGATTCTTTACAAACTATTCCAAAAGACTGAAACGGACGCAAATCTCCCAAACTCATTCTATGAAGCAAATATCATCCTGATACCAAAACCAGGTAAAGATATAACCAAAAAAGAAAACTACAGGCCGATATCCTTGATGAATATAGATGCAAAAATCCTCACTAAATTACTAGCAAACAGAATACAGCAACACATATGTAAAATTATTCATCACGATCAAGTGGGATTCATCCCAGGGATGCAAGGTTGGTTCAACATACGCAAATCAATAAATGTGATACACCATATTAATAAACTCAAACACAAGGACCATATGATCATCTCTATAGATGCTGAAAAAGCATTTGATAAAGTTCAGCACTCATTCATGACAAAGACCCTCTATAAGTTAGGTATAGAGGGAAAGTATCTCAACATAATTAAAGCCATATATGCCAAACCCACAGCCAATATCATCCTGAATGGGGAAAAGCTGAAAGCTTTTCCTTTAAGAACAGGAACTAGACAAGGATGCCCACTCTCACCACTCCTATTCAACATAGTGTTGGAAGTACTGGCCAGAGCAATCAGAGAAGAGAAGGAAATAAAGGGCATTCAGATTGGAAAAGATGAAGTCAAACTGTCCCTGTTTGCAGATGACATGATCCTATATATCGAACAGCCCAATACCTCTACAAAAAAACTGCTGGAATTGATAAATGATTTCAGCACAGTAGCAGGTTACAAAATCAACACACAAAAATCAGTAGCATTTCTTTTCTCCAATAGTGAACATGCAGAAAGAGAAATCAAGAAAGCCTGCCCATTTACAATAGCCACCAAAAAAATAAAATACTTAGGAATTGAGTTAACCAAGGAGGTGAAAAATCTCTATAATGAGAACTACAAACCACTGCTGAGAGAAATTAGAGAGGATACAAGAAGATGGAAAGATATCCCATGCGCTTGGATTGGAAGAATCAACATAGTGAAAATGTCCATACTACCCAAAGTGATATACAAATTCAATGCAATCCCCATCAAAATTCCAAAGACATTTTTCTCAGAAATGGAAAAACCTATCCAGACATTTATATGAAACAATAAAAGACCACGCATAGCCAAAGCAATGCTGAGCAAAAAAAATAAAGCTGGAGGCATAACACTACCTGACTTTAAGCTATACTACAAAGCTATAATAACCAAAACAGTATGATACTGGCATAAAAACAGACACACTGACCAATGGAATAGAATAGAGATTCCAGAAATCAACCCACACACTTACTGTCAGCTGATCTTTGACAAAGGCACCAAGCCTATTCAGTGGTGAAGGGACTGCCTCTTCAGCAAATGGTGCTGGGATAACTGGATATCCATATGCAGGAGAATGAAACTAGATCCATACCTCTCACCGTATACTAAAATCAACTCAAAATGGATTAAGGATTTAAATATACACCCTGAAACAATAAAACTTCTTAAAGAAAACATAGGAGAAACACTTCAGGAAATAGGACTGGGCACAGACTTCATGAATACGACCCCCAAAGCACGGGCAACCAAAGGAAAAATAAACAAATGGGATTATATCAAAGTAAAAAGCTTCTGCACAGCAAAAGAAACAATTAAAAGAGTTAAAAGACACCCAACAGAGTGGGAGAAAATATTTGCAAAATATATATCTGACAAAGGATTAATATCCAGAATATATAAGGAACTCAAACAAGTGTACAAGAAGAAAACAAGCAACCCAATTAAAAAATGGGCAAAAGAGCTAAGTAGGCATTTCTCTAAGGAAGATATACAAATGGCTAACAGACATATGAAAAAGTGCTCAACATCACTCAGCATCCGGGAAATGCAAATCAAAACCACATTGAGATACCATCTAACCCCAGTTAGGATGGCTAAAATCCAAAAGACTATGAACGATAAATGCTGGCGAGGCTGTGGAGAAAAAGGAACTCTCATACATTGTTGGTGGGACTGCAAAATGGTGCAGCCTCTATGGAAAATGGTATGGAGGTTCCTCAAACAATTGCAGATAGATCTACCATACGACCCAGCTATCCCACTGTTGGGAATATACCCAGAGGAATGGAAATCATCAAGTCGAAGGTATACCTGTTTCCCAATGTTTATCGCAGCACTCTTTACAATAGCCAAGAGTTGGAACCAGCCCAAATGCCCATCATCGGATGAGTGGATACGGAAAATGTGGTACATCTACACAATGGACTACTACTCAGCTGTAAAAACGAATGAAATACTGCCATTTGCAACAACATGGATGGACCTTGAGAGAATTATATTAAGTGAAACAAGTCAGGCACAGAAAGAGAAATACCACATGTTCTCACTTATTGGTGGGAGCTAAAAATTAATATATAAATTCACACACACACACACACACAAACCGGGGGGGGGGAAGAAGCTATAACAACTACAATTATTTGAAGTTGATACAACAAGCAAACAGAAAGGACATTGTTGGGGGGGAGGGGGAGAGGGAGGAGGGAGGGAGGTTTTGGTGATGGGGAGCAATAATCAGCCACAATGTATATCGACAAAATAAAATTCAAAAAAAAAAAAAAAAAAAAAGTGAGCAGAGCAAGGGAAAGAGGTGCAAAAGGGCCAGTGTTAAACTGGGAATGCAGGTTTCAATTTTAAGTATGGTATTATTGGTAGGCCTCAATAAGAAGGTGACACTTGAGCACAGACTTGATTTAGGTAAGGGGGTTACCCATGTGGTTCTCTGGGGAAAGAATAACCAGAACAAAAACCCTGAGGTGGATCCAGAAACAAAAACCCATTGTGGTGGCAGGTGGTGTGAGCAGGTAAAGAGCAGTAGGTGTTGAGGTCAGAGACCCTAGCAGGATTTGGCTTTTTCTCCATGTGAAATGGAGAGCCATGACAGAGTTTTGAGCAGAGAAATGACAAGACCTGATTTACATTTTTAAATGATCATTCTGGTGCTGTGTTGAGAATGGACTGATTAGAGTCAAGGGAAGACATGAGGAGGTCAGTTAAAAAGTTATTGCAGAAATCCAGGCTCTTACTGGTAGCTTGAACTAGGGAGGTAGAGAGAAGGTAGTGTGAAATGACCAGATTCCACATGTATTTTGAAGGTAGAGATAACAGGATTTCCTGTTGGACTGGGTATAGGTTATGAGAGAAAGAGAGAATTCAAGGATAATTCCAAGGTACTATGGGTTGAATGTGTAACCCAGAAGTTCAAATATTGAAAACTTGATCACCATTGTTATAGTGTTAAGAGGATGGTAAATCTGATGATGATATTTGAAAGGTGGGGCCTTTAAGAGGTGATAAGGTCATGAGGACTATGCTCCCATGAATGAATTAATCAATTCATAGAGTAATGAGTTATCATGAGTATAGACTGGTGATTTTATAAGGAGAGAACATGAAGGAACTCATGCTTTTCTTTCCATGTGATTACCTGCATTGCCACAGGACCCTGTAGAGATTTCCCACCCAGAAAAAGGCCCTCACCAGATATGTTCCCTGGAGTTTCCAGCCTTCAAAACTGTAAGAAATAAATGTTGTTTTCTTATGAATTACAGTTTGAGGTATTCTGTTATGAGTGACAGAAAATGGACTAATACCTAAGGTTTTATAGTTTACTTAGATAAATTAACAAGAAAATCAATGGTTATCATATAGTGCTATCATAACAGTACCAATGAAATTTACAGGGAGCCTAGAGTTGGTATATTGAAATGAGAGAGAGTGCCAGGGAATATTCCCTAGAAGAGATAATATTTGAGCTGACTTTTGGTAAGATGAGTAGGTATTTGTTAGGTAAAGAAAGGGGTGATATTAATGCCTATTGTAGGGAGATTAGCAAGTGAAAAGGCAAGAAAGAGCAAGGAATATAGATATAAAATTGGTGAAAGTTAAGAATAGAGAAGTATGCAGCAGGAAATTATGCAGGACCTTATGTACTAAGTAAAAAAGTCTTAAACTTTATCATGAATGTTGGGAATAGACTCTGAAGGGTATTAAGCGGAAGTGTGACATAATCAATTAATAAAAAGAATGATTTTGGAAACACTGGGTCAGAGATGATACATCGAAGGGAGATAGTTATGAAATAATTTTATGTTCTAGATAAGACAATAAAAACATGAACTAAAACTGTGACTGAGGGGACACATATACAATAGGAGGTAAGACCTACAGAACATGACTGGATTTTACCTGAGGATGAGGGAATAACCCTGGATGTCATTACCTGAAAAGGTGCAGACAGATTTGAAAGGGTAGATGATGACTTCGGGTGGAACAAAGTGAGATTGTGGAATATCCAAGTTGAAATGATTAACGGAGTCTAAATTCTGGAGAAAGGTCCAGCTAGGGATTCAGGTTGGAGAAGCATAAGCTTACAGGTGATAGCTGAAACCACATATTTGGATAATTTCACCTAAAAAGAAAAAAAAAATTGCTGAGAACAGAGATTAGTAAAGTGCCAATATTTAGAGGTAAACAGTATGAGAGGTGGTTGTAAGTAAAACATGGAATGGGAAGAGATAACAGAGCTTCAAAAGCAAGGAGTGTCATAGAAAGGAGAAAATTTTACAGAAGAGAATGTGGTTAACAGTGCCAAATGCTCCAGACCCTCAGAAGATGTGTTTAATAATATTCCGTGGGGTTAGCGATATAAATGTTATTAGTGATATCTCCAAAATGGTGTGGCTCATGATTCCAGAAGTGTAGGCTTTTGAACAAATGGTATGAAAGGCCATTGCACAGAGAAAAGCTGAAAGTAGACTCACAATTCAGAAAACGGGTTAACATTTACAACTCTAGGTAAGTTATATTTATTAGATGTAGGAACCCAAAATATCCAGTTTCTTTAGTCTTTGCCTCTAAGAATATTGTTTCTCTGTTTTTACATGGGTTAGTTTCAAGTGTGCTTCTATTTTAATAAAAAATATGTGCATTTTTGTAGTCAGAACCTGGGATTTATTTTCCTGGACGTATGTAGAAATTCCTGTAGAAGAGTTATTTTTCCTGCCTGCTCTATGCCTTTGCCTATTTTCAGTGGGCAGCAGAAACATGATGTGAGGAGTGACTGTCATATAGAAAGAGTTCAATCAATGTTAACGAGTACAAGTAAAAACAGTATCTGGTCTTCTTTTTAAGCATTTAAAAATTTTTTTTAAATTCACTGGTATATATTTGTGGGGTACAGTGTGTTATTTCAATAAATGCATTGCTGTAGATTGGATGCCCCCTACCTCACTGGGGCTTGATCCTACTGTGACTGTTGGGAGTGGGAAATCCTATTATGGTAATTGAAAGGTGGGGCCTTGAAGAGGTGATTCGATTGTAGGGCCGTGTAGGTGTAGTAGTGAATGGATTAGTAATGGTGGTCAGGGGCGTGGTTCTGAGGGCTTTAAAAGGAGAGCATATGAGAGGCTTGGTTCTCTCTGCTCTGCCATTTTTTGCTATGTGAGACCCCTGGGTCACTGTCACCACCACCAAGACCCTCACCAGATGTGTTCCATGGACTTTGGACTTCCCAGCCTCTGAACCTGTAAGCAATCAATTTCATTTTCTTTATAAATTAGACAGTTCCAAGTATTTTGTTATAAGCAACAGAAATGGACTAATATATGCCTGTACTTCGCAATGATTCATTTAGGGTATATAGCATAGCTTTGTACCCATTAGTCCACTACCTCTACAGTATCTGTTCAAAACAGATGACTAACCATTTTAAAACTTGTCAATTGGTGGCAGCCATCGTAGATTTACAGAAGAAACTTTTCCAAGCCTCAGACCCACTTAACTTCTAGCCATGGCCACCTAATTGCAAATAATGCCATTGTATATAAAGGATAAGGTGAATAAAGGGGAATGATTCAGAATGGTTCATTTTCCTCTTAGGAAACCATCTCAAAGTGGAAGTCCCTGTTGATGGCTGGGTCAGAAGGACCACATCATATACAATGTTCTAGAAATATATTTGTTGCTGTGGGAATACTAATGGCTCCATCCAACTAATGAACTTGTTTTCTTATTTTTCAAATTGTACTTTCTGTATTTTTAAAAATATTTGTTATTATAATTTTTCCAAAAGTATAAATAATTCTAATAATAGACCATTGGAATACAGAAAAAAATCTCAACTACTTGTCCAAGTTAACATTCTACATGACAAAAAGATAACACATGCCTGCAGTACAAAACAGTAGAGCTTAAATTAAACTTGACCTAACTTTAAAATGTGTGTGAGAGATAGCTCTGTCAGGGACCTCAAAAATACCAAGTATCTATAAATAGACATGATTAATAGTAGATTTTTGTAAGTATATAATCCAAATGTTTCCTCTTCATTAATACCTGGAAATGATGAAACCAAACATCTACCATTAACGTTGATTTTTTAAAAAAGTTTTTAAAGGTAAGAATGTTATCAGTATAACGTGCAAAGCTACCACCTTAGACAAATAGATGTTCTCCACCTTAGTTATTTCATTATATATACAGTCACAGACAAATATTTACTCTTCCTGCCCATGAAGATAAAGAACATAGATCAGAACCGCTGAGATCTGCTTTCTTACTGTTATGAACACCTTGTTCCTTCACTTAACTTATTCCATATCTGTGCTTTAATTGTACTCTTAGCAGCCTCCTGTAACCTGGAACCTACCTCTGGTGCTCTCCCAGAAGGCTTATCAGGATAGATACTGGAGGGTTAAGACCATGATATAGAGAATGTGAAATATTTATACGTCAAGCCTAAAGCCACGTGTTTAATTCTTACTCACTTTTATTTTTAATCCTGAAGACACTGCAGTTTGTCCTGACATGTATGCTTAGAAATTGGATGTCCAACAGCACCAGGTCTAGGGTAAGAGAAGAATAATCTTAAATTTAGAGTAAACAGAGATTCTTAATTCCCTGCTCCACCTTGGTTCCCAGTGATTCCTAATTCCTATAGACTTTTCACCATTCAATTCATGTGCATAATACTTTGTTCATTCACCCAGTATTTATTTAATGACAGTTCTGTATTCAGTTCTATTTTTGTGCTAAGACTACGATGGTGAGAAGATGCCTGTAAACTTAAAGAAATTTCAACATAGTGATAATAACAGACAATTGCCCCTGCCTCATAGAGAGGAGGCTTGGCAGTGAAGGCATGAGAAACTCTATGCTCTGTGCCCCTATTAGCTGTAGACCAGGGGCTATCTTCTACTACTCTTGTATTTGTCTGGGAGGTCAGGTTTCCTTCACAGATATTTTCTGGCCTAGAACCTTTCTAATTTAATACCTTTGTTTATTTTTTTCCATAGGTTGTGTCTAAGGCCTGGGATCCTAGATATGTTTAAATTCCACCCCAGTGTTGTATGGTTTTAGTGTTCAATCTATCTCCAAGTAATGACCTATGAAACAAAGAGGAATAAGGTTTTGAAGGCTCCTCTCTATCACCATATTCTTCCAGAAGAATTTTCTGTTTTCCATGTTAATTCTTCCCCATGGAAAATCACATAGCTCTTTTTGTTACCCTATTATGGCAAATTTTCTCCTTCTAAATTATATAACAGTTGTTTATGTGCTATTCTTAATTTGATGGTTTTGAGAATGTAACACAATACTTTTACATGACATTAACTGAAATTTCACAAATGGAGCTTTGAAATTATTACCCTCTGCTCTACCATACCATGTGCTCCTTTCCACTTGTGGAAAAGAGACAAAAATCAGTCCAGCCTCCAGGACCAATTTTTGTAAACAATATGAGAGAATTCTCCTTACACTCAACACAGTTGCCAAGTGTCAAGGTAGGACTCATTCTGAAGCTTAAGTTGCTTTGCTATGAAGGTAGTATTTTGGGATTTAACTTCCCAACTTCTGCAGGGCAAAAAAGAGTGGGTAATGGAAGGAACTTAAGAAAGTCAGAGAACAACACACATATTAGAGCTAACAGAAGGGTTTTACTGGGATGACCGGGGGGACTATAAGATCAGCATGTTGATTCACACATCAAGCTATGGTTGAAAGATCAGACCTTTACTATACAGTGTGGCAATGCCTCAGACACTGGTGGTAGCAACAGGTAGCCACTGAAGCTTTTTCTCTGCCTCTATAATATCCATTAACATATCTCTTCCCCATCCCACTCTCACACTTACTTATGGACAACTGATATTTTCTCTATTTTACGTTATATACTATGAACCATGAAAGACGAGTCCTTTATCAGAATAACCCCCCCCCCGCCCTTACTCCCCTGCATTCCAACAAGCTTCCTTACCCTATACCACACCATGTAAAAGTACGGACTCCCCTGTTGACCTCAGCCTAAAGCTGTGTATGCATTTGTCACTATTACCTCTAGCCTGAGTCTGGACATTGATAGGTCCTCCAGAGCAACATAGTAATCAACCTTAGATCTTCCACGGCCTTACAAAACCTTCAGATTCTTGTATTAGAATTGTAATTTCAGACAAGTCACTTAATCTCTGAAATGGAATCTGTAATATTAAAACTTCCCTTATACTGTGATAATAAAAGGATACATGTAAAGTTCGTAGCACAGTGACTAGCGCACACTAAACACTGAGTAAGCGTAGCCTTCATGATGATGGCCGAGATGATGTCTTGAACCTGTTTGTTTGCAGCCAAATGTTACCAGTAACCTCAGTTCACATTAAATCCTGCTTCTGCCCTCTCAACAGTATATTGGAATAGGTTCCATATTTTCCACACTAAAATATGCCTGTCCTATACCTAGGGAGTGCCAGGGGATTTACAAGCTAAAGTTACTTGTTGTTCTAAAAGGGAAAAGAATCCTCACCAATGGCTTAGGCTGGCTCTAAATTCATTCGAGTTAGACCCTTGAGTCTACAGAAAAATTGATGAATATAACCATGCTCCAGCTAGTCCTGAGGAACATGCAAAGTTAATTCTGCTTGAGTAATCTGTGTAAATACATATCCTATCCCACTTTTCTGCGATCACTTAAAATTTAGCTATAACATTCATTGGTTTGCTCTCCAGAGAGTGTATTTATAATATAACATTATTCTTTTATCAGCTGAAAATTTTGATATCAACTGCAAAAAGCAAGAATATCTAGTTTTGTTTATGTTAGCACTTAAAAAGTTATTTAACCAGTGATAAGGGCAGGTAGGAGAGGGGATGGCATTGCATTTCAACAAGCATTTAGAAATATTTGGAATTTAATGCTGTACAAACAGAATGGACCCAAAATGGCATAGCTTTGGCTGTTTTTGATAGATATGCCAGCAGTGATATATTATGTTCTTTCGCATTTTTGTTTATTCAGCTTGACAGAAGATATGAAAAAGGTGCTTTTGACTAAGCACTTTAATATCTTATATTTATATAGAACGTTTCACCCCAAAGGTTTAATAAACTATGTTTATACAGTTTTATAAACCTTATACAGAATTGGCCTTTTCTTCACCGGAGATGGTAGAAAGCCCTGTGTGGCAGACAACTGCCCCACTGAAGGGGACAGCGAATTCAAGCCTAGCTTACCATGGTAGATTCAGCTAGTGCAGAATATACTAAAATCCTAATATTGGATAAATCTTAGCTTGTCTGATGAGTTTTGGGAAAGAATTCCACTGAGAATATTAATTAATTTACTACTTAATTAATCAATGTACTTTTTAGACAGTTTGTGTTGAGTTGCCCCTTGTTCTTGCTGGTGTGTGAGGGGGGATTCCATGAAGTTTTGGCATTTCCTGTCTAAAACCACTAACTCATTTCCTTCAGCTTGATGAAAAAAGAGTAACAACAGATACTTAATCGATTATTTACTTAAATTTTGCTAAGATATTTTGTCTGGAACTCATTTTTCCTGTGGTTAGAATGTAGAAAAAGGTATGCACATCATTATAAGGGATGATTAGTTAATATGTAATAATATTTTAATTTATGTGTATGTTATCTATGTTGAAAATGATTTTAAGTGGTAAGTAAATACTGTCTTGATTATGGTCACTAATTAAGTATGATGGAAACTTTTATTGATTTTGCATTGGAGAGTAATGCTCTCAAAATAGTTTCAGGTGTTTATTTTTGACAACTAAAAACAAGCAAAATACAGGTTATTAGCTATAAGAATGGAATTAAAATTGTAATACACCAATAATAAATTTATTATGTTCTTAGGACTTGAATTAGTATTTGATCTCTAATATTCAATATAAAGTCTCTGTCTCTGTCTCTGTCTCTCTCTGTCTCTGTCTCTGTCTCTCTCTGTCTCTGTCTCTGTCTCTCTCTCTCTCTCTTTCTCTCTCACACACACACACACACACACACACACACACACACACACACACACACACACACATCCTTAATTGAGGAATCTTAAATCAAGAGATTCAAGAGAGTCATAGGTTAGTTTTGATTTTTGTCATTGTTTAGATTGCAGGCCAATCTTTTTTAACCTTGATTTCTTAGTAGATATTACTTCCTGTGGAATGCAGTGGTAGAGAAGGTCCATATATTATGATAACAGTATGTTAAACGTAAGAGTCTTCTGAGGAATTTGTTGACTCTTTAAAACCTCATGGATCATTAAGTTACAAATTCTTCTAGGTCCTAAAATATATTTTAATAGTATACACTTTAAGACTGCATTAGCTTTTTAGGCTACCATTTTATACTTTACTACGTTAAATCAGGCATGAATGGGTTCATAAAATTTAAAGCATGGCCAGTGTCCAGTTGGGAACTTTAAAGTTCTGGTTTATTTGATACATATCTATGAATACCAAATTCAATGTATTATTTTCTAAATACCATAAAACACTTTATCAATATCTATATTTTTAAAGAACAAGACTAAGACCTAACTTGAAATATATCTAGTGTGTACTATACACTCTTTTAGTCAATGCTTCAAGCTTTTATGACCAAATTTATGTAAATAACTCTGTTTTATTTGGCATATGCCATGTTTATTTACTTTGTAACAATGATGACTTTTTTCCATTTTTATTATTTTGTTTTTCAGTAGCTAGCAACATGACTAATCTCTGTAATTTGAATGCTCAGATTTTAAATCAAGGGGTCAGAGCAGCATTTAAAGAAGCTAAGTATTATAGTCTAGAGAAAAAAAAATCCATGCATGCTGTTTTATTATATTGTGATAGGTATAATTTCAGATGACACACATGTTTATCTTGTTCACAAAGGCACAACAATCTCATGTTTTGTTCACACTACTTAGAAACAATTAACTCCACTTTCTCTGCAGCCTATTGTATTTCTTGGAAAATTGCTTGCATAAGGAACTCACCCACATTAAATTGCTATTTGTTAGGAAATAGATTATGCCTGGATTATGCCTGTGCACTTGGAAACAGTTGATCCTGCAGCCTAGATTTCATGAGGAAAAAAACTGAAAAGACAATGCATTTTGAGAAGGTTGACTGGGCTAATACACTTTCTCAATCAAGTGTCTGCACACTGTCTTTTACTGGGTGCCATGAATTGCAAGTAATTGATCCAATCAAGGCATTTTATTCTAATAGCCATCTTATTGGGAATGTCATGTGTTTGTGAAAATAATTGTTTCAATAGTCCAACTAAACAATTTATTGAGCCCCTGGTCAGGAAGTCCTATATTGTATATTATGTAGAAAACTAAGGGAATAAAAAACAGAAATTCTGCTTCCATGGTTTTATGTAACTTTAATCTGCTTTGTGGTAAATCTAGCTGGTTTATGTAAAATATTATTTTTCCCCCAGAGTTTGGGGCCTATGCTATGATCATTTGCATATCTCCCCTTACCCAAATACCATTCCTTGTGTATGGTAGATGATAAATAAATGTCTGGAACATAAAACACTTAGAAGACTTAGCCTGATAGGACCAACATGCTCTGTAAAATGAATGACAAAGAGTATATTTGCGCTTGGTTTTTAGATTTATAAAGAAGAACACATTGATATGGCATCTAATCTGTCTAACTGATAGATCTGTAGAATGGTTTTCTAATATCTACAAAGAAAGTCCAAGTGTCTTTGGCTGCAACTCAAGACCCTCCGTAATTTGTCACTGCCTGCACGCCTAGTCTCAAGTCCATGGCTTCCTCCTGCATACCAAACAGTCTAGCCATGTTCAATTACGTTTGGATGGTTGTACATCCTGATTTGCTCTGTTTGAGCATGGATTATACCTGTTGTCTTGATGTGATTATTAATAACACTGTATTTTTTTTTTGTAAGTGTGTTGGTTTGGATAGAGTGCATTACCATCCTAATTTGTCTACTTATTTAATGGTGTATTAATCTGTTACTGTTGCTTATAACAAAATACTTGGAACTGGGTAATTTATAAAGAAAATGAAATTTATTGCTTATAGTTTCTGAGGCTGGGATGTCCAAAGTCCAGGGAACACATGTAGTGAGGGTCTTGGTGGTAGCAATAGTGACCCTGGGGTCTCATATGGCAGAAAATGGTGGAACAGAAAGAGACCCTAACCTCCATATTCACTCTCCTTTTAAAGCCCTCCAAACCATGCCCATGACCACCATTTTTAGTCCATTCACTATGGCATGGTCCTACAGTCTAATGGCCTCTTCAAGGCCCCACCTTTCAACAATTATCATAATAGTACTTCTCACCCTCATCATTTGTAGTGGAGATTGAGTTTTGGGGGACATTCAACCCGAGGCAAATGGATATGTAATGTTTCATGCTTCTGCACATTTTGGAAAGTTATTGTTAGGGCTTCCAACTGCCTATGTGTGACAATAATTTGAACATGTGCTCAACCTTTAGGTCTTCCCATGTGAAACCTAGGAATTAAGTTGGCTCAAAGTTTCTGGAAGCTTCTAGTTTCCCAAGACCTCTCTAAATCTAGAAGAATCATGGAAAGCTGGTTGGTTTAGGTATTCCCTAGAGCATTTCTGTTTATTCCATTGGGGAAGTTACAACACTGTGTCTTTCTCTGAATAATGGTAGGAAAACTCTAGATCTAACTTAGTTACTAACTTGGGACTATAGTTGACTCCTTTTCTCAGACTGTTTCATAAGGATCCAAAAACATGGAAGAATCAAACCAGTTTTTCAAAGTACTGCCTATATGATGTGTGTGTCCAGTAGTTCAGGGATTTTTTTTTCATTCATTACAGTAGAGTTTCCAGAGCAATTCTGGTGTTTTAAGAGAGAAGTAAGGAATTCAAACTGGCAGGTATGGAGGGACCAAAGTATACATTGGAAAATTAGTAATTTTGATAAAGATTTTTCTAGTTTCTATCCACTTTCTCAGATAAAACACCCAACAGGAACAAATCTAGAATATCTGTCTGGTTGAGCTTTGATTTATATGAATGTGCATATGCACGGATTTACTGAACCGATCTCTACAGCATTGCCTTTATCCACGGTTTTCTGTCTACTTGTCTTCCACCCCCTGTCTTTGGTTTTCAGTTCTTCAGATAACAAATCTTGATTTTTCTCCTTTGGCTCAGCACATGCAACTTCTGTCGCAGTTAATATAAGGCACTGACATCTACTAAAATGGCAATGTTGCTCTGAAATCCTGCAGTTTAAGCACACTTCCTATTCTTCTTTTTCCCTGCCTTTATTTTTAGTCATGAGTGTACAGGAGGGGAATTAAAGTTCCCAGTTTTTAAGATGCTGAAGAAATAATTTATTCTGCCTCTGCCAATAGAACCAATAAAACTGAAAAGAACCTTGGATAGTTTTATATGAGCCAAGGGCACCTGTGGCCTCAAGAGGAATCTGCTTTAAACTGAGAGTGAACTTCGATGAAAAAGACCATGTAGGAAAAGTCATTAGGACTGTTCTTCTAAATTGTGACCCAGGGCATGTGTGAGTATGTGTGTATGTGTGACCATAAACTGTCCCCTCACAGTGTTTCTTAATGTATTTTCTAGGCCCAAGAAAAATAATTAAACGTTGAAATTAGGTAAGGCATGAGAAATGATTTAGAAATGATTAATCTTTTCTTCCTCAAGCCCGTGATGTTTCTGTACCTAAAGATGTTTCTGTACCTAAAGATGTTTCTGTACCATAATGTTTCTGTGCATTCTGTACAATAATATTTCTGTGCATTTATGTTTGCTACACTGAGAGAGAGAGAGAGAGAGAGAGAGAGAGAGAGAGAGAGAGAGATAGAAAAGATTCACAAAGAGGCAATATAAATAATCTCAGAGATAGAAGAATAGAAGAACCCCAAATAAAAAATGCATGTTGGATAGATAAAGGTTGAAGGAAATATACTTGTTATTCATAATATTATAAAGTCCAGACCTGTCAAACTCCCATATAACAGAATTAACTGGGTCTCACTTTTTAAAGTGCTATTTGGGATAAAGTAATTATTTTCAAAAGTGTAGGCAGAGATAGGGAATGAATGAATGACATTGAGATACTCAGAGTCTAGTGGCAGTAAAAAGTCATTATCACCCCTAAATCTAAAGGGGCAAAGAGAAGAAGTGATGCTATTGGAATCTAGCAAGAGCTAGAGCTATTAGTGGAGCATCACCAGCAGGAGCTGGAGAAGTCAAAGGATACTTTCCCTTCCAGAAAGACAGTGCTAAATTAGGGCTGAAGAGGAAGAAGTAAACTGAACTATCTCTTTCCATTTTTAGATTTCTTGCTAGTGTCGCTCATTAATTTAATCCAACAAAAAGACAGACGGTAAAGAATCCTACACAGTAGAGTCCTCGGGGAGCATCCCTCCTGGAGTATAGAATAGAACTAAGAAGACTGAAAAATTGTTCTGGATATTTTATTTATTTATTTATTTTTGGTGACTATTGTAAATGGGCTTACTTTCTTGATTTCTCTTTCTGTTAGTTTGTTATTGCAGAATATAAATGTGATGATTTCAATTTAACCAAAGAGGTGAAAGATCTCTATGATGAAAGCTACAAATCACTACAGAAAGAAATAAAAGAAGACACAAAATGATGGAAAGACATTCCATGCTCTTGGATTGGAAGAATAAACATTGTGAAAATGTCCACACTACCCAATGCGATCTACAGACTCAATGCAATCCCCATTAAAATACCAATGACATTCTTCACAGAAATAGAAAAAAACAATCCTAACATTTATATAGAACATCAGAAGACCCCAATTAGCCAAAGCAATCCTGAGCAAAATAAAATAAAATAAAATAAAATAAAATAAAATAAAATAAAATAAAACTGGAGGCATAACACTATACCTGACTTCAAACTATACTATAAAGCTACGGTAGCCAAAACCACATGGTACTGGAACATGGTACTGGAATAAAAATAGACACTCAGACAAGTGGAACAGAATAGAGAACCCAGAAATCAACCCACAAACTTACAGTTAACAGATATTTGACAAAGGCACCAAGAACATACATTGGGGAAAAGACTACCTCTTCAGTAAATCGTGCCAGGAAAATTGGACATCCATATGCAGAAGAATGAAACTAGACCTGCACCTCTTGCCATGTACCAAAATCAACACTAAATGGATTAAAGACTTAAATATGAGACCTGAAACTATAAATCTACTAACAGAAAACATAGGGGAAACACTTCAAGAAGTAGGACTGGGCAAAGACTTTATGAATTAGAGCTCAAAAGAATACAAAATCAAAAATGAATAAATGGCACCATATGAAACTAAAAAGCCTCTGCACAAAAATAAAACAATCAACAAAAATAAAACAATAATGTAGAGACAGGGAAAAATATTTGCAAACTATGCATCTGAAAAGGGATTAATAGCCAGAATATGCAAGAAACTCAAACAACTATACAGTGAAAAAACAAATAAAACCCAATTTAAAAACGAGCAAAGGAGCTGAATAAACATTTTCCAAAGGAATACATTTAAATGGCCAGCAGGTACTTAAAAATGCTCAATATCACTTATCATCAGGGAAATGCAAATCAAAACCACGTTGAGATATAATTTCATCACAGTTAGACTGGTTATTATCAAAAAGACTGAGAATAACAAGTGCTGGTGAGGATGTGGAAAGAGGAGAACTCTCCTATAGTGTTGGTAGGACTGTAAATTAGTACAGCCACTACGGAAAACAATATGGAGGTTTCTCAAACATCTGCAGGTAGATCTACCAAATGATTCTGCAATCCCACTTCTAGATATATACCCAGAGAAATGGAAATCATCATGTTGAAGGGATACCTGCACTCTCGTGTTCATCACTGCTCTATTTACAATTAGCCAAGATATGGAGCCAACCTAAATGTCCATTGACAGTTGATTGGATAAAGAAAATGTGGTATATATACACTATGGAATACTACTCAGCCATAAAAATGAATGGAATTCTGCCATTTGCAGCAACATGGACGAGCTTGGAGAAAATTATGTTAAATGAAGTAAGCCATGCACAGACAGAAAAATACCACGTCCCCACTCATAAGTAGAAGCTAAGAGAGAAAGAAGGAAGGAAAGAAAGACCACAGTGGTGCTTTGGACTTGCAGAGGGAGAGAACATACCTTGGGTTGCTGGTGGTGGAGAGATGAGGGGAAGGGAGATCGGGAGGACTTGTGGGGGGGGACACTGGGAATAATGGCATATTGTGGTGATGGGCATACTGATAGTATTGATATGATCATCACATCTTGGACACAGGTGGTGACGGTCAGCTTTGTACCCCATAAATATGTATGATCAATCAATCAATCAATCAATTTTAGATAAACAAATGACTTTTTAGTATTAAGTATGCAGTATTTGTAAATTTACTTGCAATATTAGCATAAAATTGGTATATATTATATCAAAAGTTATTTATCTGTAATTCATATTTACAAAAAACAGAAAAATTTTTCTGGGAGTGAGGGAAAGGAAGATGAGCAAGTGCAATGCTTAGTACAAATCAACAGAACGACATTACGACTCAGGTATTATTCTATTTCCCATTTTACAGGTATAGAACCTGAATCTAGGATTGTTTAAATAATTTACTCAAGGTCAGACAGCTGGTGGAACTCAGACTATCACCTTAAATTTGTTTCTTTCTCAATAGCCAGTGCTAATTTCTGTTTTATAGTGCCACTCCAATATTTATATTTTTTTAGTTGATTGCAATTGTCAAAAATAAGTATTTAAAGAAAATATATATAATAAAAATCAAAATATATTGATGATAAACTAAATCTAAGAAAAAATATAAGAAAATAAAAAGTATATTATATGTGGGCAGTATAGGGAAAATCAGTATGTATTCCTTTCATCTTTTCCATTCTGTGCTTCTATTGCATGTTTTATTTCTTACATTCCCAGCAAAAGCTCAGAATTCCTGTCACATCCATCCCAAATTAGCTTTTGCAGGCTAAGAGCCTTAGGCATGAATGTTTCTGCAAATTGGATGGAAAGAGCGCTGGAATGGTCCAAAGGCTCCCAAGTCAGCTTGAATATACAGCATAGCTTGGACCCTTGCCTAAACTGACAGTTTGAAACTTGTGAGTGTGACGAGAAGAAGTTGAAACTGCCTCCTATTTCATACTTTCAACATTAAACAAAAACCAGGAGGAAAATGGTTCCAATATTTTATCATGTGTATTACTTCTACACTCATATTCTATCTAAGCTGACAATATCATGTAAACGGACTGTGGTGAAATGTTGCAAATGAAATTTTCTCAAATCAAAATAAGGAAAAAACCTGTAAGATCTTGATCATAAAATTCAAATTATTACATGTATTTGTTTCTATATATACATCTTTCAAAAAATGCAGAAGTTGGCAATTTCACCACTGCGTAAAATTTTAAAAATTGGACTATTTTAACTCTTACTACAATGTGGCATCATGACATACCATAATCCAGAGTTGAGTTTATATTGTCTATTTTCTTATTAATATTCAGTGTCAAATAATAGAGGACTAAAAGGATGACAGAGTCAATGATCGTCACTAAGCTTTGCACAGGAGTTTCATTAGGAACTAAAGAGACAAAACAGAGGAAAGAGGGGGCTATCCAAGTGGGCAGCTTTTCCGAAATGTGTTATTTAGTATCAGGGCTCATAAAAGAAAGAAAGCAGAAAATGTATTATCAAATAAAGAAGGGCAAAGTAGAAGGTATAAACAAATCACGAATCTTTTAAAAGAAGGAAATATCATAATTACTGGGGAAAAAACAGAATTTTTAAAAAAGACCAAGCATAAAGCATTATGACAAAAGATGAAGAGAAAAAAATCAATTGTCACATAGGGGAAGGAATGTGTTCTAATGAAAAGAACTGGCATGAGCAAAAACATAGGTTGGGGGTGTGGGTTGGCAGGTAGGTAATATAGGTTACCTGTAGGGATCCTGCAGGACTAATAGTCAGAAATGAGAACAAGGGCCGAGCCTGTGGCGCACTCGGGAGAGTGTGGTGCTGGGAGCTCAGCGACGCTCCCGCCACGGGTTCATATCCTATATGGGAATGGCCAGTGCACTCACTGGCTGAGTGCCAGTCACGAAAAAGACCAAAAAAAAAAAAAAAAAAGAAAGAAATGAGAACCAGTGGTTTCTGGTTAAGTGTAGACAAAGCATGGTGGGAGAACATGGAGGTTTCCAAGCTAAATCAAGAAAACAGAAAAGGAAAATATGACTCTGGGCATTTGGGGATTGGCTGGAGGGGGCTAAGTCACTGTCATCTCCTCCTTCGTAGTCTATCTACTGGAAATTAATTTTGAAAGATACATAAAATTTTACAAATTAATTTTACAAAACATCAATAAGTTTCATTTAACCTCTCAGGTATTATGTTTAACACTATATAGGTATCTATAATAAAAAAAATGGGTCTCTAGTGTTGCTTTATATGTACATTTGCTTTAATGCATTCTGCAAATGCTTTCTTTAGTATCTTTCTGCATGATTCTTTTTACATGTGAAGATGGATTTCTGAGGTCTATCAATTTTATAAGCATATAACCATTTTATGTTGTTGCTATATAGTGGTCCCTCATATGAACTTATTATAATTCATTTATCCACAGATGTTTATGTTTTGTCCAACATGCTTCAGTCGTATCCCATCATGTGCTCAGCACCCACATTGCTGTCTCTGCCTGTCTTGGGGGACACCAGTGAAGCATCATTGGGAGTCCTGAGGAGATTTCTAATCTTAGCTTCAAGGAGAAGAGAGCGTTAAAGGCTCTGTTTGTACCTCTTACAGCAAGAAAAAAAAAAAAAAAAAAAAGCTAGACAAACTGCAGTGTAAAGACTAGTCTTGACCCGTTAGAGAATTGAAGTTGCAGAGCAAAGACAAACACACAATCTGGAAAGAGATCCTGCATGGAGAAAAAGAAACTCAGTATTTGGTTATCAGAAGCAAATGCTGCCTACAGTCATTTAGACGAGTAAAAAGATTCAGCTAGAAATTTTTAATAAATTACTGAAAACTAGCATGAAAGTGTGAAGGCCCTGGGAGATACCGACGTAGGGAGCTTCACCCTCCCTTTCAGACTTTTCTAAAACTCCAGGAACCGCACCAGGTGCTCACAGGGAAAATCAGGGAACTACTGAGAAATCACTCCCTACTTATACCCTACTCTTCCATCAACCCCCCACAGTACTAACCAGCACTGAGTAAAAATAATAGTGTAAACATCTGGGAGGGACAGAAGACAGATTCTCTCTGGCAAGCAACTTCAAGGGAGCGCTCAAAACAAAGTGAGGAGGCCCATAGACAAGCCAGGAGCAGACTCAGAGAAAAAAGCCTTTGGCCAATTCGTCCACATGTTACACACAAGATATTGCATGATAAATTTGAAGACTGTGGTGAATTGAGGCTAACCATAGAAAAGACCCTTCAATTCATACGTTTGTCAGTCTTCTAAATTTAGCCATGCTGGTGGGTAGGCAGTGGTATCCCATTGAGATTTTAATTTGTATTTTTCTGACAACTCATGAACGTTTTTTGTTTTTGTTTTTTTTTCTTTTGCTAGTGGAAGTGCAAAATAGTGCAACTGCTTTGGAAAACTATTTTTCACTTTCTTATAAACATACAGCTACTCTATGATCCAGAAATCTCGCTCTAGGCATTTACCTAAGAGAAATGAAACTGTAAGTTCACATGGACTTGTACAAGAAAGTTTATATAGTATGACTCAATTTACATGAAGTTCGAGAACAGTCAAAACTAATGCATGGTGCTAGAAATCAAAGAAGCAGTTGCCTCTGGAGAAGACATAGGTATGGATAGACTGGATTAGGGCATGAAGGAGCTTTCCAGGGTGATGGAAACGTTCTTTACATTGATCTTGGTAGAGGTTACATGGATGTAGGCACTGACAAAAATTCACCAACTGTGCACTTAAGATTTGTGCATTTTACTGTATGTGAACTATATCTCAACAGGAAAAATAAAATAATGCAAGGGCCAGAGGAAAAAACCCCAAAATTCTCAGGAAGCAAATAATTCTCTTATAATTAATTTCTTCCAGGGAAGGAATAAATATCATATCAGAGTTTTGTCTATTTTATTATGTTACCTTAATTTTAGTATTATAATCCAAGAAATAAAACTCCTAAAAGCTACATAACCACCACTTCTGAAGAGAGATGCAAATACTCAGCAAAAATAAGACAAATCAAATTTTCTGTACAATAAAAATACAATATATCTGAGTAATTTTATTCTGGGAATGCAAGGATAGTTTAATATTAAGAGAGCCATTTGTTTATCCCATCATCCATTTAAAGACATAACCAAATACCTAAAACTCAATTGCTAAAATGCAATAATACAAGTAGTAGTTGATAAATGTTTTATTAAGATACTTAGATATAGACACTCTATTTAAAGCTGAAAACCTAGAGGCATTCCTCAAAATAATTATGAATAAGAAAAGTATGTTAATTGTGCCAAATGTGATTAGACATTATAAGTTATAAATATATAAGCTAAAAGTGGTTTTCCTATCACCAGAGCAAAATAACAGTTAATATCATTCAATATGTATGTCCACACATTTTTCTCCCTGAAAAACTCACCATTTAGTGAAATGAAAATTGTTCACACTAAAAAATGCTCAAATTGCATTAGAAAACTAAAACAATAAACAGTTCTTGCATATCAACAATAATCATAAATTATACTTATGAAAATATTCATAATAAATATTTTAAATTTTGTAATTTAAAAAATTTTTTGTTTTAAACTTTTTTTTAATTGACACATTGATTGTACATATTTATGGGATACAGAATTATATTTCAACACATGCATACAATGTGTGTTGATCAAATCAGGGTATCACATCAGGATAATTAGCATATTCATCATTGCAAAAGTTTATCATTTTTTTTGTGATGAGAGCACTTGAACTTCTTCTAGCCATTTGAGAACATAATAAATTCTTGTTAATTATTGATGCCTAAAACTACTGTAGACCACTAGAACTTAATTTTCCTATTGATCTGTAATTTTGTATCTGTTAACCAACCTCTTCCTATCCTCCCCGCTTCCCAGTTTCTACTAACCACAGTTCTATTCTATATTTCTATAAGCTCAACTTTTTATTAGCTCCCACGTATGAGTGAAAACATTTGGTATTTATCTTTCTGTGCCTGACTTACTTCACTTAACAGAATGTCTTCCAGGCTCATTCCTGTTGCCACAAATAACAAGATTTCCTTCTTTTTTATGGCTAAGTAGTATTCCATTGTGGATATACACCACATTTTCTTTGTCCATTTATCTGTCAATGAATGCTTAGGTTGATTCTATATTTTAGCTATTGTGATAGTGTTGCAGTAAACATGGGGGTGTGGATATCTCTTTAGTATGTTACTTTCCTTTTTTTTATAAATACCCAGCAGTGGAATTGTTGGATCATATGGTAGTTCTATTTTTAGTTTTTTGAGGAACATTCATAGTATGTTCCATAATGGCTGTACTAATTTACATTCCCACCAACAGTGTATGAGTTCCCTTTTTTCCTCCTTCTCGCAAGCATTTGTTATTTTTTCATCTTTTTGATAACAAATCAAATTTTGATTGGGGTGAGATGGTATCTCACTGAGGTTTTGACTGGCATTTCTCTAATGATTAGTGATGTTGAGCATTTTTTAATATACTTGTTGACCATTTGTATGTCTTCTTTTGAGAAATGTCTATTCGGGTCCTTTGCCCATTTTAAAATTGGATTATTTGTGGTTTTGCTATAGAGTAGTTTAAGTTCTTTGTATATTCTGAATATTAATCCCTTGTCTAATGAATAGTATGCAGATATTTTTTTCCCATTCTGCTGGTTGTCTCTTCTCTCTATTGATTGTGGCCTTTGTTATGCAGGAGTTTTTAAATTTGATATAAATCCATTTGTTTATTTTTGCTTTTGTTACGTAATTATGTTTTTAATAACTGTTCAGGCTCATATAACCAAAACAAAATAAAATTATCCTTTTTTAATTAAGTGTTTAAAATAGATACAACTCTGTGAAAATATACATTTTCTTCATTCTCATAACAAAATATATAAATTATTTAGAATAAACAGGTGAATTGGTACCTAAATGTTTGTTCAGCAAAAATGTTTTCAAGAAACATTTTTTTTGTTTGATTTTTTTTAGTTGAAACATATACTATAGTCTTCATTTCATATGAGCTTTCTATTGCATAGCCTGTGCTTTATGTTCTTGTGCTACCAACCTGGTCTCTGAAGGCAAATGAATTCTTAAGTTCTACCTAATAAAGTTATATGTAAAAAATAATTCCCCCAACTAAACTGAATAAAACATTGGTTACAGACAGCCCTCACTTTGCATTGTATGACATGCATGAATTTCTGTTAACCACAGTTTAATTAAAAAATATTAGTCCCCCAACAACCAGTTCAAATTTCAGTTACCACGGTATATTAACTGTGAGCAATTGTATTAAGTACAAACTTCGCTGCTAGCTCTTGTCTGTAATTCAGCAAATCACTACATAAATTATCAGTGACCAATAATGTCACTTTTTTCAAGGTTTATGGGTGCTCAGTCCCTGCACATCTGTCAGTTCATGCACCCAATGATAATCTCATGTGACATTTTACAAAAATGGATAAACAAAAGAGAATTGGTTAACAAAGATGAAAGTGTAGCCGAGAAATGAAAAGTGATAATGTTGGACATAAAAGTGGAAAGTGGTTGTGATGAAAAAGGCTGTAGATGTCCCAGGGCAACTGACATTGGCAAAACTTTCACATTAAAGGGATTCTTGGATGTATTTCATGACATTGGAAGCACAAAGGATAAAGTGTTGGAAGCTGATTCAAACTTAGAAAGAAGAATGGCAATTCACCAAGGTGTAGAGAAGTTGCTCACTCTCTACCATATGTCATACAGGAGAGTAAGCACTGTTCACTGCTCTGGACACGTTTGCTTTTAACAAAGAAATAAAACATTTCAATTCTTACAGCTTCTAATGTTTTAAATTCTAGGGTACTTAGCAAATGTTAGTTTTACTATTTTTAAAATTTTTCTATACATTTATGACAAAGAATAAGGAGGAAGTTTTTAACATTTTGACAAAAAATTTTAAGGATAACTATTGTAATTTTCCCCATAAGTAATTATAATTTTCCCAGTTTCAGCTTGTACTGTAATTTTTAGGGTCCTATACTACCATACACAGTCAGAACTGCCTGCTATGTATTTTAATATATATTAAATATTACATACTGTACAAAATATATAAATGTTAATGTGATGTTAGGGTTTGGAGGTTTTTTGCTCATATGGATATCAACAAGCCAGTAAGCAAGTATTGATTTCCAAATATTTATAAACATTTTCAAAAAGTTTCACCATAATACATTAGGAGGCAAGCAAAAAAATGAAAAAAAAATTTAAATCATATGCCATGGGTGACTATTCTTAGTATAAAATGAACAGTTAGAAATCAGTGAGAACATATAAAGCAGCCAAGTAGAAAAATTAGCAAAAGCACATGAATAGATAACTCATGAAAGATGAAAAATTAATGATCAACGAGTTTATGGAAATGTGTTCAGTTATCAAGGCACGCATATTTAAAAAGTTAAATAGTGCCATGTGGCAGTATTTATCATATATGGACTTGGATCAGAGCCACCTATGGAAATCACTATATCATTATCTATATCCATATATATACCTGTATATCTGTATCTGTCTATCTATCTATCTATCTATCTATCTATCTATCTATCTATCTATCTATCTATCTATCTATCTATCTAATCTATTTTCACTTTATATCCTCAGAGATTCTGATAAGAAGAGGAATAGTAACTTCCTGTCTGAAGGGCAAGAAATTTTATTTTCATATTTTATTTTTGAGGAAACACTTTTTGAGTGAAACATGCCAAAAATCATGAGGGGAGCAAAATAATGGAACTGAGAGTTAAACCAACCCCTATGACCCCAAAGAACTGTACTCTTTCTACCATTAATAACTTTTATATCTTTTGGATGAATAGGAAGACCATGTTCTGGAATATTGTGCTCTTTATAATGGTTCTATTGCATCAAAACTGTGAATAGCTCTAAGTCTGAGATCTTCTTGTTTCTTTAATGTTCTTAGGGTAAAGAGTTGAATATGAACTTTACTTCTGCACAACTAATCAAATTCACATATCACAAAACCCCATGCCATTCAAAACTGAAAAGCTTTCCCTAAAGGGAATATAAAAGTAGAATTAAGATCAGGAGTCATTTTCCGATATAAAGAAAACAGATGAAAGCATGCAGTGGAGATTGGAAGGAAGAGTTTAATAGACAGCTGGTTTCCATGAAAACCTACATAAAAACCTACATCTTGTGGATGTATTTATCAAGGAAATGGCATTAGTAGGGCTCCATAGGAAATCTGGATCGGATGAGTGGAAAAAAAATCACATCATGCAAAACAGTTCATACCTCTAGGGTATTTGTTCCTGGATCATGACTTTATTCCACCTCCCTGATCTCTTGCCATTTCATGATTTTAGACTAAACAAGGTGCAGGTAGGCCAAAAGTAGGAGCTGCATGTTTCCTAGGCATGAAGATGGGAAAGTACAAAATTTATGACTAATGGTTTTCCCTTTTGCAATTCACTGTAGAAATTGGATAGGCTTCCTTTGATATACGATTTTTCAAAATTCAAAAAATAATTCATTTTGTGATACTGTCAACAAATCCTCTTTCTCTACTCTTCTTTCTACAGGAAAGCTTGATATTGTTCCTATTGCTAATACCTTTTACTACTTTTCTTTTCTTTTTTTTTTTTTTTTGTCATTTTTTCATGACCGGCACTCAGCCATTGAGTGCACCGGTCAGTCCTATATGGGATCCGAACCGGCGGCGGGAGCGTCGCTGTGCTCCCAGCGCAGCACTCTACCAAGTGCGCCACAGGCTCGGCCCTTTTTTACTACTTTTCAAAGTTATTCATACTCACTTTTATGGAAATTGAACAGTGTTGCTGAGAAATGTGTGACACATGATCCTGGATTTAAATCTAGTTGTGAATGTTAAAAAATAAACCGTGAAAGAACAAAGAAGGAAGTCTACTTATTTGCAACTTGTGAGTCAGTTTTAAAGATTTCAAATTAAGGCTTGGAAAGTGCTTTATCCATGTTGATTGGTTTGGTAAACTCTGACTAAGTTTCAGGGAAATATTTTTACTTATTATTATTTTTTAATTCTCCTCTACATTCTAGAGTCTGTCTTGGATGTTAGATTGCAGGTGAAATTTTCTTTATTTATTCTTTTATTTATCTTAACTGAACTGACACAAGCAGCAGATTTTTCTCGGCTTGCATTCTTAAATTTCCAGAAAGACCAACTTTTTAAATTATTTTAAAAATCCACACTACCTATAAAGTATTCTTCATAAACTATCAAACCCAGAGGTGATCAAGTGTCTAGAATTAACTACATAAAGTAAGAAAAGTACAGGGTACAAAGGGATCTGTTGAAATATACCATTGTGATAAAATCTCCAAAATATAGACTTGGGGAAATGCTACATGTCTACAGGAAGTGGTTTCTTAAACAAATAAATTGCAAAAAATAAAAATAAATAAATAATGGAAAGGAATCCTATAGAAAGAGACATATTAGCCAGTTGCAATGTATGGTCCTTATTTGGATTCCAGTTCAAACAAACTGTCAATAAAAGGTCAAGGAAGTGCAAACACTAATTGTACATTTTATGATATTAAGAGTATTTTTCATTTTAGGTATCATAAGAGTACTATGATTATGTTAAAAGGTCGGTCCACTATCCTTGAGAGATATAAAATAAATGTTTATGGAAAAATTATAGGATAGCAATTCCTAAGATTTGCATTAAAATATATAAGGGGATGTGAGTAAAAGGTGGCATAAATAAAGCAAGGTAGGTGGTGAGTTGACATTAAATGGGGATTTATTAAACTGTTTACTTTTGTTTATATTTGAAAATGTCCTTATACTTAAAAGAACAGCAGGAAATAATCAACTATATGATTTCTCTTTCAATTATTTTGTTTTCAGTTTTCTTTGTTGATCTATAAGTTCCATTTTTTTGTTTGTTTTTTTCTTTTGTTTTGTGGAGTTTTATTTGTTTGTTTGTGTGTGTGTGTGGGGGGGGGGCTGGCCAGTGTGAGGATCTGAACCCATGACCTTGGTGTTACAAGGCTGCGCTCTGACCAAGTGAGCTAACTGGCCAGCACTTTAGTTCTATTTTTAATATTTAAAGAATTGCTTAATTGTAACTAAGCAAATTATAGCTGTGTGCCTTGGTTTCTTCAGTTATAAAATGGAGATAATAATAGAACTTCCTCAAAGTATTGCTATGACTATTAAATGGTACAGAACATATAATCTACTTAGAGCAGTAAATGTCTGCTATTATTTTTAATATTGTATTGCATGAGATGGTTGTCTAAATTAATCGTACATATTCAAGGATAGATTTTTACCAATTTTTGTCTGTTTGTTCTCTTTTGTCATTTGAATAACAAGTAAGATAAAGTCAAGGTTATTTATTGTAGTAAGCACATGTCTTAAAGGTGACTATAAAATCACTTACAAATGTGAAAGAATATTAAAAGAAAGAAGATAGCTGTTGTGATGGTTAATTTTATCTGTCAACTCGATTAGACTAAGTGATGCCCAGATAGCTGGTAAAACATTATTTCTGAGTGTGTCTGTGAGGGTTTTTCCTGAAGAGATTAGCATTTGAATCTGTAGACTGAGTAAAGGAGATCGCTCTCACCAATGCAGTGGGCTTTATCTAATCCATCTAGGAGGATGAATTTGCTCTCTCTGAGATGCTACATCCATCTTCTTTTGCCCTTGGACATCTGTGCTCCTGATTCTCAGGCTTTCAGAGTCAGACCAAATTACACCACCAACTTTTCTGATTCTCTAGGTTGCAGATAGCAGATCAAAAGACTTCTCAGCCTCTATAATCATGCAGGTCAATCTCTCTCTCCCTCTCTCTCTCTCTCTCTCCCCCCTTCCTCCCTCCCTCCCTCTCTCTCTCTGTCTCTGTCTCTCTGTCTCTGTCTCTCTCAATATAACCTACTTGTTCTGTTTTCCTGAAGTAACTTAATATTGCTCTTCTCTACTGCTCTTGAAAATGAAGAGATGATTTGTACCAGCATGTACCATATGTACAATTGTCGGTGAAAAGAACAAATAATAGAAACAATTTGTATCTATGGAAATGAGATAGGAGGTAAAATACCAGGATAAAAATAAGAAAGTGCTTAAGATAATTTCTGAAGTGACTTTCAAGCCCTGTGATTTTAAGACCTTGTGTTATTTATCATCCTGACAGTGTATCCATGAATAGATCATGTTCAAGTTATGACATTTGGATATGAAATTTTGTGTGATATTCGAAGAGGAGAACATTGTCAGGCTACTAAAGGGGGGAGAGATAGAGATTTTTAATGGGAACTGGAGGCTGATTCAATAGCAAGGATTTTGCCTGTAGGTTATGATTATTATTATTCCTGGTATAAATGAAAATAAGCAAATATATTCAAATCTGTTAAAAAGTCAAACAAATGAAAAAGCATTTAATTCAAGTAAATGCCTAGTGGACCAAAAAGAAGAATTTTCTGTGTTTATTGATAATTTAATAGTATAAAAAGTATGATTATAAAACAATTAATCTATTGCTAACTACAGTAAATGTGTTTTGGGGTTTTTTCCTATCCATTTTGAAACTATTTTCCCTACAGAATTTCTATGCTTATCTGGACAAATTGATTGTTCCATCTTTTCAGACAACCTTTTTAAGATTTTTGACTTTATATTGGAAATATTTCTCTCCTGTCAAAATACTCCATAGCCAAGATATGGACCCAACCTAAATGTCCATCGGTGGATAATTAGATAAGAAAAATGTTGTATATATACACCATGGAATACTACTCTGCTATAAAAAAGAATGAAATTCTCCCATTTACAACAGCATGGATGAGCTTGAAGAAACTTATGTTGAGTGAAATAAGCAAAGCACAGAGGGATAAATACCACATGTGCTCACTCATAAGTGGGAGCTAAGAGAGAAAGAAGGAAGGAAGGAAAGACCGCAGTGGAGCGTTGAACTTGCAGAGGGAGAGAACATATCTAGGGATATAAAGTGGAGTGGAGGAAAGGGGGATGGGAGGGAGGTTGGGGATAACTGGGTAGGGGACACAGGGTATAATCACAATTTGTGGTAAAAGGCATGCTGCCAGTATGGATCTGGCTGTCACATCTTGGGCATGAGTAGTGACAATCACCTTTGTACTCCATGAATATTCATAACTAACTTAAAAAAACAAAAAACCACTCAATTTCCTACATGCTGCTGCTTACTCCTACCTCTCCTTTGCTCTTCCATTTTCTCTTTCCAAAGCAATTGTTAGAGAACCATGTCAATTCCTTTCTTACTTCTTTTAAAATAGTTTTAATGAAATAGCATTCACGTGTACAATCCATCAATTTATAGTTTAGAATTTATGGCTTTTAGTATATTTACAGAGTTATGTAATCATTACCACAGTCTAATTTTAGAACACTGTTATCAGTACAAAAAGAAACCTTGTAAATTTAATGTTACTCCTCATCTCACCTAGCCTCGCTCCCCATCCACCAGCCTTTAGCAAACACTCATCTACTTTCTGTGTCTACAGACTTGTCTATTCTGACCATTTCCTAAAAATGGAAAAATACAGTGTTTGATCTTTTGTCACTGGCTTCCTTCATTTAGCTTAGTATAATAGTTTATTGTATGGATATGTCAGATTTTATTTATTCATTCATCAGTTGATGAACATTAAGCTGTTTCTACTTTTTGGCTATTATGAGTAATGCTGTTACAAACATTCATGTGCAAGCTTCTGTGTGGATGCAACTTTCATTTCTCATGGATATATACCTAGAAAATTGGTGGGTCATATTCTAACTTTATCTTTAAACTTTCAAAGAACTGCCAGACCATAAGCGACTACTCCATTTTATATTTCCACCAGCAATGTGTAAGGGTTCCAATTTCTCTGTAACCTTGTCCACACTATTATCATCTGTTATTTTGAGTACAGCCATTCTAGTGGATGTGAAGTGGTATCTCATTGTGATTTTAATTTCTCTGTACTTTCACTCACTTATTGGTCATAGTAATATCTTCTTTGAAAAAAAATCTATTCAAATCCTTTGACCATTTTTAAAATTTAGCATTTTCTTGTACACATTTGTGGGGTGCAGTGTGTTGTTTCAACACATGCATATACTGCACAATGATTCATGTAGGGTAGAAAGCACAGTACCCATTAGCTCACCATCTTTCCTCCCCTCCCCCAGCCTCTGGTAACCATTATTCTACTGTCTACTTCTATGAGAACCTCCATGTTGCTGCAAAAGATAGGACATCACTTCTTTTTATAGCTGACCAGTATTCTACTGTGTATATATACCACAGGTTTTTAATTCATTCATCAGTTGATGGGCATTTAGGTTGATTCCGTCTCTTGTCTATGGTGAATAGTGTTGCAATGAACATGGAAGTGCAGGTGTCTTTTTGATATATTGGCTTCATTTCCTCTGGGTATATATCCAGTAGTGGTATAGCTGGGTCATAAGATAGATCTTTTTTTAGTTCTCTGAAGAACCTCCATACTGTTTTCCACAGCAGCTGTACCAATTTGCACTCCCACCAACCATGTTGGAGAATTTGCTTTGCTCTGCATCCTTGCCAGCATTTGTTAATTTGTCTTGTTGATAATAGCCATTCTAACTGGGGTGGGATGATATCACATTATGGCTTTAATTTGCATTTTCTTTATGATTAGTGATTTTGAGCATTTCTTCATTTACTTCTTGGCCATTTGCATGTCTTCTTTTGACCATTTTTTAAAAAATTGCGTTAATTGACTTTTTATTATTGAGTGATAGGAATTCTTACATACTCTGGATTCAAGTTCTTTATCAGACATACGATTTGAAAATATTTTCTCCCATTCTGTGTTACATTTTCAATTTTAAAATAGCGTCCTTTGTAGAACACTTTTTTTTTTTTTCTTTTTTTGGCCACATATGCTTTTGGTTTTCTATCTCAGAAGGCTTTGTTTAACTTAAGTTGATAAGAATTTATTCCTATGCTTTCTTTTAAGAGTTTTACAATTTTAGCTTTTACATTCAGTTTCATGATTCATTTTGAGTTCGTTTTTGTGGATGGAGTCAGAGCGGAGTTCTTCAACTTCACTCTTTTTCACGCAGATATACAGCTGTTCCAAAATAATTTGCCTAAAAGACTGTTCTGTCTCCATTTACCTTTTTTGGCACCTTTGTTGAAAATCAATTTATTTCTGGACCCTCAGTTCACTTTATTCTGTTTCACTGATCTATATGTCTATCCTTTTGCAAACCACACTTTCTTGATTACTATAGTTTTGTAGTAAATTTTGAAACAGGGAAGTATAAGTTCTCCCACATGGTTTTATTTTTCAAGATCATTGTGGCCACAATGTATTTCCATATGAACTTGTATTTCCATATGAACTTAAGATAAGTTAGTTAATTTCTACCAAGAAAAAGCCAGTTGCAGTTTTGATAGATATTGTGTCAAAGCTCTATACCATTTTTGGAAATACTGCCTTCTTCATGATACTAAGTGTTTCAGTCCATGGACATAGAGTGCCTTTCTGTTTACTTTCATTTCTTTGATTAATTTCTTTCAGCAATGTTTTGTAGTTTTTAGGGTATAAATTTTGCACATTTCTTGTTAAATGTATTCCAAAATACTTTAATCTATTTACTACTAATATAAATGAAATATTTTCTTTATTTCGTTTTTAGATTTTCTATTGTTAGTATGTAGAAATACAACTTTTTAAAATATTGATCTGTCCTCTACTACTGGGCTGAAGTAATGTATTAATTCTAATAGGTCTTTAGTGGATTCCTTATAATTTCTTTTTTTTTTTTAATTTTATTTTGTCGATATACATTGTAGCTGATTAATGCTCCCCATCACCAAAACCTCCCTCCCTTCTCCCTCCCCCCCCTCCCCCCAACAATGTCCTTTCTGTTTGCTTGTTGTATCAACTTCAAATAATTGTGGTTGTTATATCTTCTTCCCTCCCCCCCCGATTTGTGTGTGTGTGTGTGTATGTGTGTGTGTGAATTTATATATTAATGTTTAGCTCCCTCCAATAAGTGAGAACATGTGGTATTTCTCTTTCTGTGCCTGACTTGTTTCACTTAATATAATTGGCTATAATAACCAAAACAGTATGGTACTGGCATAAAAACAGACACACTGACCAATGGAATAGAATAGAGAATCCAGAAATCAACCCACACACTTACTGCCATCTGATCTTTGACAAAGGCACCAAGCCTATTCACTGGGGAAGGGACTGCCTCTTCAGCAAGTGGTGTTGGGATAACTGGATATCGATATGCAGGAGAATGAAACTAGATCCATACCTCTCACCGTATACTAAAATCAACTCAAAATGGATTAAGGATTTAAATATACACCCTGAGACAATAAAACTCCTTATAATTTCTTATACATAAGATTATGCCAATTGCAAAGAGGCAGCTTTACATCTTTCTTTGCAATATGGATGTCTTTTCTCTTTCTTCCTTCCTTCCTTCCTTCCTTCCTTCCTTCCTTCCTTCCTTCCTTCCTTCCTTCCTTTCTTTTCTTTTCTTTTCTTTCTTCTTTTTCTTTTTCTTTTCCTTTTTTCTTTTTTTTTGCCTAAATGACCTGGCTAGAACTTCTGGCACAATGCTGAATAAGACTGGCAAGAACAGACATTATTGTCTTGTTTCTGATCTTAGATAGAAAGCATTCAGTCTTTCACCATTAAGTATCGTGTTTACAGATTTTTTATAAATGGTCTTTATCAGGTTAAGTACCCTCTCTTCGATTACTAGATTGTATAGTGTTTTTATCATTAAAATCATTGGATTTTGTCAATTGCTTTTTCTGTGTCTATAGAGGAGGTAATGCACTTTGTGCTTTTTTCTATTAATATAGTGTATTACATTGATTGATTGTCAGATGTTAAGCCTACCTTGCATTTCTCAGATGAATCCCACTTGGTCATGGTTTATAATCTTTTTTATATGGCATTGGGCGTAGTTTGCTAGTATTATATTGAGGATTTCATGTTCATATTTATAGGAGATATTGGTGTGTAGTTTTTTCTTCTGATATGTCTGTTTGGTTGTAGCATCAAGGTGATACTGACCTCATAATATCAGTTGAGAAGTGTTTCCTCCTCTTCTATTTGTCAAAAGACTTTGTGAAATATTGCTATTAAGTCTTCCTTAAATGATTGATTTATGATTTAAATTATAAATTTGTGATTCTGGTAAAATATACCAGTGAAGTGATCTGTGCCTGTGTTTTTCTATGTGGGAAGTTTTCTCAATTCAATCTCTATTTGATGTAAGTTCATTCAGATTGTCTATTTCTTCTTGAGTTAGTTTTGGAAGCTGTGTCTTTCTAGAAATTTGTCTTTTTAAAAAATATGTTTAATTAAAATGTATTGATGGTACATATTTAGGAGATAGTTATATTTCCATACATGTATTCAAGATGTAATGATCAAATCAGATTAATTAGCAAACTTATCATTGCAAAAATTTATCATTTAATTGTAATGAGAACATTTAGCTTCTCTCTTCTAGTCATTTGAGAACATACAATACATTATTGTTAATTACAGATACCTAACACTACTGTACAAAACTAGAACTTATTTTTTCTGTCATCTGTGATTTTGTGTCCTCTAACCAACCTTTCGCTTGAGTTAGTTTTGGAACCTTGCCTTTCTATAAAATTGAGTGTTTCACCGAAGTTATCTAATTTATTCACATATCATTGTCCATAGAATTATCTTATAATCATTTTTATTTATCTGAGGTTGAAAATGATGTCCTCTTTTTCAGTCTATATTTTAGTGACTTGAGTCTTTTTCTTTTCTTTTCTTTTCTTTTTGTTTGTTTTTGGTAGCTTAGCTCAAGGTTTGTCAATTTTGCTGATCTTCTCAAAGAAACTACATTTGGTTTCATTGATATCTCTATTGTTTTTCCATTTTCCATTTTATTTATTCCCATTCTCATTTTTATTATTCCTTTACTGTGTTTGCTTTAAGTTTAGTTTTCTCTCCTTTTTACAGTTTCTTTTTTTAAAAAAAATTTATTTATTGAAACGTGATTGTACATATCTGTGGGGTACAGCATTGAGTATCCATACCTGTGTGTAATATAAGGTGGAGATTTATGTAATTTACTTGAGATTTCTTCTTCTTTTTTTTTAATGTAAGCATTTGCTACTATAAATTCCCCTCTAAATAATGCTTCAGTTGTATCACATAAGTTTGGGTATATTGTGTTTTTGTTTTTTTTTATTTGTCTGAAAGTATTTTCTAATTTCCCTTGAATTTCTTATTTACTCATTGATAATTTTGAGTTTATTGTTTAATTTACTCATATTTATGAATTTCTTTCAGTTAATGACTTTCAATTTATTTCATTGTGGTCAAAACCCCCAAATTTTATGATTTTCTTTCTTTTAAATTTATTGAGACTTGTTTTATGATCTACCTTATGAACTATCCTGATAAATATTTCCATGTGCACTTGAGAAGAATGTGTATCTTGCTGTTTTGGGCACAGTATTACAAACAAATGAGTTTGCTTGGTTTATAGTGTTGTTCAAGTCTTCTATTTCCTTGCTGATCTTCTGTTTCGTATTTTTATCTATTACTGAATCTGAGTATTTATATCTCCTAGTACTCTTGTTGAATTGAATTGTCTATTTATCCCTTCAAATCAGATATTTTTAAATGTATTTAGTAGTTCTGTCATTAGTTCATATGTTTATGATTCTTGTATCTTCCTGATGTATTGAACCTTTTGTTATCAAATGTCTCTACCTATAGTAACATCTTTTAATGAAATTTTACTTTCTCTAATATTAGTATAAACACTCTGAATTTCTTACAGTTAATGTTAGCATGCTATAATGATATATTTTTAATCCTTTTGTTTCCAACCTATTTGTTTTTTAAATTAAAGTGTGTGTCTGATAGACAACACATATTTACATTGTGTTTCAGTCTGACAATGTCTGCCTTTCAATTAGATTATTTAACACATTTACATTTTCTGTTTTATTGCTATAAAGGAATTTATATATATATATATGGTTTTATGTTTCTTTTCTATCTGTCACATGTCTTTGTTTTTCTGTTCTTCTTTACTACTTTCTTTTGAAGTAAATGAACATTTTCTCTTGTAACATCTTCAATCCTAGAATAATTTTTATCATATTTTTTGAGTTATATTCTTTGTGTTTGTTCTGGGGCTTACCATATACATTTGAACTCATCCATCTCTACCTCAGATTTATGCTAATTTAATTTTAGTGACATAGAGAAATGTTATTCCTATATAGCTGTATTTTCTCTATACCTCTTTTGCATTATTATCATTCTAATTTTACATTTATGTATGTTACAAACTCAACAATGCATGGTTATAATTATTACTTTGTATGATTAGATGTCTTTAATGAAGCTGAGAGAAGAAAAGAGAGCAAGTACACGTTCATAGAGTTTACGATATTAACTTTCTTATTCATTTCTCCCTTTTTTTTTTTTTTTTTAATTTTATTTTGTCGATATACATTGCAGCTGATTAATGCTCCCCATCACCAAAACCTCCCTCCCTTCTCCCTCCCCCCCTCCCCCCCAACCATGTTCTTTCTGTTTGTTTGTTGTATCAACTTCAAATAATTGTGGTTGTTATATCTTCTTCCCCCCCCCCCCGGTTTGTGTGTGTATGTGTGTATGTGTGTGTGTGAATTTATAGATCTACCATACGACCCAGCCATCCCACTGTTGGGAATATACCCAGAGGAATGGAAATCATCAAGTCGAAGGTATACCTGTTCCCCAATGTTCATCGCAGCACTCTTTACAATAGCCAAGAGTTGGAACCAGCCCAAATGCCCATCATCAGATGAGTGGATACGGAAAATGTGGTACATCTACACAATGGAATACTACTCAGCTATAAAAACGAATGAAATACTGCCATTTGCAACAACATGGATGGACCTCGAGAGAATTATATTAAGTGAAACAAGTCAGGCACAGAAAGAGAAATACCACATGTTCTCACTTATTGGTGGGAGCTAAAAATTAATATATAAATTCATTTCTCCCTTTTTTGACTTGTTCCTATGCATGCGAGCTATCATCAAGTATCATTTCCTTTCTTTAATATAGCTTTACTCACACTTGTTTTCTTTATGCCATTATGTACAATTTATTACATTTCTGTATGCTACAGGCCCAACAATATCATTATAAACATATTGTTTTATAATATTTGTGTAGTACTTTTTAAAACATTTATGGTAAAAAAAAGAGAAGTTTATGAGCATTATTTCTTCTAATATTCTTTTTCTGCTCCTTTCTTGTGCTCCTCTCTTATAGGTATTCTCATCACATGGATGTTATTGTATTTAATCAGGTCCCACATGGATCTGAGGCTCTGCTCATTTTTCTCCCTTCTCTTTTTATCTTTATTTTTAAGACTGTGTAATCTCTATCAGTTTGCTTTCAAGTTTGTTGATTCTTCTCTTCCAACAGTGCAAATTTACTGTTGAACCCTCTAACATATATATATATTTTTTAATTTTAGGTATTGTACTTAATTCCAGAATTTCCATTTGATTCTTTTATATATGTTCTAATAAATATTCTGTCTTTGATTAGACCATGTCCTCATAGCTTTTTTTTTAACTTTAAACATAGTTTATTTTAGTTCTCTAAACATATTTATAAAAGTTGCTTTTAAACCTTTTCCTGTTAAGTCCAACATATGATCACTCTCACAGTCTGTTTCTGTTGCCTGCTTTTATTTCTTTTTTATGGGTCACATGTTACTGTTTCTTTGCATAGCTCATATTTCGTGTGCGCGTGTGTGTGCGTGTGTGTGTGTGTGCGTGTGTGTGTGTGTGCATGAAACTGGGCATTGTAGATAATATATTGTGCCAACTATAAACACTAATCTCCCCTCTTTGAAATTTGTTTCTTTAAAATATTAAAAAATGTTTGCTATCTTGGATGGACTATTTTAGTGAAGTCTGTTTACCTCACTATGTAGACCTCTGGTGTTGCTCCTCAGAGAACAAAGCCTTAGGCACACACACAGTCACCCTGCAGTGACAGTGGTTTGAGCAGAGCTATCTTTGTTTCTCTCCTGATATCTCTGTGATACTGTCATCCTCTGTCGGTATCACACCCAGCTGTTGTGTCCATTAATTGTCAGATGATTGTTCTATAGTTTGTAATGATGGCCTGAAGCTTAAATTGATGCTCGATCTGATCCAATTAAATTTATGCCTCTTTTCAGGAGGTATCTTTGAAGTCCATATTTGAGATTTGTTCTGACCCAAATAGGGCTCTTGTTAGATGTCTCTTTCCTTGGTTCTCTCTGGTCAACATTTAGCTAGTTTATGGTTTAGCTTTTTGCTCTCATGGAGCTACCAGTCTTCTCTTAATTGCTTACTACTACAACCTCCATTGTTTTCAAAAGTATCCTTAGGCTTGCACTTCCCTACACCCTGTTCCACATACTCCTTTCACTTGAGAAGAGCTTCAGAATCCCCTGTTCCTACTGTCTTCTTCTCCCTCTGGGCTAAATTTCTGCACTGCTGTTCTGGAGCTACAGGCAGGGACAGTGGTCCACTTAGAGTAACGAGTGAACTTGGGCAAAAATGATCAGAGTCCCATTATTCTCAGCCTACTGAACTTGAAGTAGAGCCTCTCTCTACCCTATGAATGAAGGCTGAAGAATTCTCAAAAACTCTCTCCTGGAATACAATTTCTGCAACACTGAGCTGAGAAAGGAGAGAAATGCTGGTTGCTTGCTCCTTCCAAGGAGATATAATGTCGTTCTAGTTTGAGATCAAGAGAGAGAGGGAGCCCTGTTTTCCTAGTTGCACATATCCAGAGTGGAATTTTCTTAATGCTCAGCTAGGAGAAGGGAGAGGGGGGAGTAGGTCACGGCTCAAACGCCACAGACTCTTGCTCTTGCTATCAAAATTTAGGTTTGCTTGAGTAAAGTTTGTTTCATTTGCTGTATGCCCTTAGGGCAATTTCTAGAGATTTTGAATTGTTGGTTATAAAATATGTTCAACAGTTATATTGTTTCATCTTGGACAGAGTCCATGAACCTCTTCACACTGCCATTTCAGAAGTCAGCTCTGTTCTCATATTGTGTCATGGGAGATACATCATCTGTAGTGAGTGATATTCATATCGTCAATTATTCCAGATGGTTTTTTTTTTTTTTCATTCTTATGCAATTGCTTTGCCTTGCTTATTCATGGATACAGGGACCAAATAGTCATTAAGACTCATAGCTTATCTTACAGTAGTAACAAATATAATATATAAATAGAATAACTACCGGTGCCTAGTAAGCCCTTTTAATATGACATTTTATTTAATTCTATAACACACGATGAGTTAGAAATGATGATCCTGATTTTACACTTAAGAAACAGGTGTGAGAGGTTCTCAGGATTGAAACCAGATCTATGTCTCCAAAATAGACAACCACTCTTCTCTAATGCCTGAAAAAACATGACCTGATTGTAAGTAAATAGAATGTTTTCTCTTTATTTCAAAAGCTGTAAGGTAAACAGAGCTATTCTCAGTGATACTGAGACACACCATAAAAAATGACTGAGAACACTGTTTTCTCTCTCTCTCTCTTTCCCTCTCTCTCTGTCTGTAACCCTCTTCTCCCCACTCACCCTCTTCATTTTTCTTTTATTACCCAAAGACATGGATCTTTGAACAGTTGATACATTTCAACAAATGGTTATGTAAAACTAAAGAAAATGACAATTTTATATTAGTATATAATTTCTTAGTGTCAACAATTTAAAGACTCTGATTCTATCAAGCTTTGAAGAAAATATCATTACTGCACTTTAAGACACAGAATTTTATTATGAATTATTTGCCTAAAGGTTTGGATTTCTGTATTCATTTGCTCAGTTCACAAACAATGCTCATCTATGACATCTTTTTAGTATTGACACAAGACTGACAACAGATGCTAAAATAAGGTACAGAAAAATTAGGTTAGATATAAAAAACCATCTTAAACAATTTAAGTGTAATCTTGGTCAAAAATTTTAAAGTTCATTTATTTATTTTTAAGGCTCTTGATAAAGGCAGTGATCTTACATGATTTTTTCCACTTTTTAGAAAGTCTGCAGCAATACTTTGTTCCTTGGGATATCTTCTTTAAAAGATTTAAAACTTCTTTAAAAGTTTTCAGAAGCTACAAAGAAAAAAAAAAACTTGACAAAAATATAGTGATGTATTTATAGGTTTTGTTCAAAAGGAACTTTAAGCAAATATTTTATAGGTATGAAAAGAAAGAACACCAAATTTCTATCTTCTGGGTTTCTAGTCTCAAAAGTCATTTCCTTTTTCTTTAACATGCTCAATGTTTCTCTACAATAATCACAATTAGCATGTAATAATTTCAGAAAGTGCTACACAATGGTATTGAAAATATTTAGACACACGTAATTGTTTCCTTTAAAACAGATTGTTTTGAGCAGAGTGTTTAACTGTAGGTCCCAGGCAAGAAGAAATGAAATTTTAGTTGAATATTGATGAAGGATGGAGGTCGTTTATTGAATTAACAACCTAGTTGGTTGCTAACTTAACATTTTTCTTATTGGCAAAAAATTATCATGGAATTTACATAGAGTATATGTATATCAGGAAAATAAATGGCATGTGTTTTCTGCCTTGGAAAAATCAAGAAATAAGAAATATAAAGAGTGAAAAAAAAATAAAACTAATTCCTCTTGCATAACAGGACAGGTGAATTAAGTTATCATGAAAACCAGGAAGACACAGCCCTGACATTTCAATTAAGGCAACAAACTAAAGTAAGTGTGACAGGACATTTTTCCAAAGCCTATAATGAGAGAAAGTTGAAATTTCACTAGAAATAGAAAAGAAAGCAAAGTTTAGCTAAGAGATGATTTATAAGCAACAAGAAGAGGATTTAGAGTCTAAAGTGTTGTTTATACTTACACTTCACACTTCTTTCAATCTTTCTCTAAGTGACATGTTTTAAGCATTCTTAAAGGTCATTATGAATGTCTAATAAAGGGCCGAGCCCGTGGCGCACTCGGGAGAGTGCAGCGCTGGGAGCGCGGCTCCCGCGGCGGGGTTTGGATCCTATATAGGAATGGCCAGTGCACTCAGTGGCTGAGTGCCCGTCACGAAAAAGACAAAAAAAAAAAAAAAAAAAGAATGTCTAATAAAAACATTTATGCTACTAACTTAACAAAATGTTACGTTTTTTAGGAAAAAAAGCAACAGGAATGAAATTGTTTATTACTACTCATGTTTCCAGTGGATCATGCCTAGCAGAAATCCCTGTTGTGGGGAGATTCAGATGTAAGTAGGCAGCTTCCAGAACTGCAGGCACAGTACTTAAGAGAAAAATGATCGGTATCTGTGGAGTTAGTCCTACATTTCCAAACATGTTAAGCGACAATAAACATCAAAATCCCCTTTCAAAGACAGCATTTTTTTTCTCACTATTCTTTGGTAGAAAAGAGATAGATAACAAGCGCCTGTTCTTTTAAATACAATCTCATTTCCAGGAAGGCAGTGTGTCTGAAATCACTGTATGGTGAGTGTTACGCTCATCTACCCGAAAAGCACAAGCACAGCTGCTTCCCTAGGGTGCATTGTCAGACTTTTTGATTTTCAAAGAACCAACAGAGCTAAGATACATGTCACCCTTTTCATAGCGGCTCATCCTAGCGCTCAGGCCCTCTGCCCAGTCCTTCTTTCCTGCTAGGCAATTAGAATGGTCCTGAGCTTTTCAAATCAATGTTAAAAATCGTTTTGCCTTTATGTCCTGATTGCACGAGGCTCAAAGGGAAATTCTTCTAAAGCGGTTAAAATGTACCAATCTCCTACAAAATCATGGTGCAGCCCCAAACCCAGCCTCCTGCAGAGAAGACAAAGCAGGATAGACAATTTGACAAAATAATGTAGTCAATTCAACAAACAACTTCTGCTGTCTCCTATTTATAATAGTGGGGTCTATTTTCAGCATTGTTCTCTGTACTTTTCATACCTTATTTTATTTAATCTTTAACCAGTGAGGAAGATATTTGTTGGCTTCTAAGGAAAAGCATGCATTATTCCTCTCTGATCATTTTTCAACCCTCTCTTTAGTCATTCCCCCCAAATGAGTTGAGATCAAGATAAGTTGCCCCATCTCAAGGAGGAAGTATCGAGATCTGGACCAGTCCAATTTCAGGTTTCATATGGACTTGAGTCTTAACATATAAGGATCTGCTCCCAACACAGAAGCAGGAACAAAAATGCTCTCTGCTCACTCTCGTTCTGTACCCAGGCTTTGGACAGTGGCCTGAACTGGCTCCATTCCAGGCTTTGGGATGAATGGCCTTATCTCTCTCATTTCTTTTCCTTTGTCACTAGGAGGTGTAGTTTAATTTTTATTTACTTATCTTTCACTGTTGAAATGCTGAATTGAAATCATTTCAGACTTTGGGGTAGATAAAAATGGAACAGGGTTACAAGGTTCTGCACTGAAGTTTGGGCTCAGAAAACCCCAGCTAGCTCCCTGCCAGCCAGCTTCATTGGCTTTGTAGGCAGGGGTGACTGCACTAAAACAGAATTGGGGTGTGTGAGGTTTAAGTCAAACATCATAATGCCATCTAATGTCCCTACAGCTCACATAACCTCAACAGTATTAGTATTACGATTTTACACATGAGGAAACTCGACAGCAGGGAGTTTCAATAATTTGTGGAAGCTCACAGAGTTCTAATACATGGCAGAGGCAGACTTTGAAGCCAAGGTTATCTGACTCCAAAGTCTTTTCTCTTAACAACTACTCTAAACTAAAGCAATTTTTTGAAAATAAAATAGCAATGCAGGTTATGCACAGACACTCAGTGAATGGGACACTGGACGGTACTAGAGAAATTAAGACAAAGTAGCTGTGTGGTAGATAATGAGTCTTCGTTAAGAAGCTCCTGATCCATAATGAAGCACAAACACTGAAAAGTAGGAAAGATTAAGCAGGATGCAGAAACAAGAAAGGGGAAAGCTAGTCAATTCAATATAGCGTGCTCTTAGTGGGCCATTTGTAGCCTGACACATTTATGTTGGTCCCTCAGGAGAGCTCCCAACAAAATAAGCCAGGTGACCAGAAGTTGAGAGTCACACTCTCGTCTCTACTGTGAACACCTCTTCTACGTTTGTTCCCCTGTGCTGACCCCACCCAGGCCTTAACTGACTTGGAGAGGTCGATTTTTATCATTACTCTATTTCTCTAACAAAAACAATGAAAAATCATGACCTGTCAAATTCAAAGATACTTAAGAAAGCCATGAAACAGAATAATAAAATTAGAGAATTCTGACATGGCATTTGATGCACCAAGATTGTCACTCCAGTTATGGGGAATTTTCCCCAAATCAAAATTCCTTCTTCTCAATTTGGTTAACAAACTGTGAGTGCTATTTTTGAATATTTGATTTTTAAATTAAGATGTTATTAAACTAAATGAATGAAGGCCTAAATGATGTGAATTATGAAGAAGTTGTAGAGCTATATATGAATTTGCAGACGTATAACAGAAGATATTCTATGGCTGTGAATTTGAATTTTTGAATTTGACACAAATTTCCTGGAACTCTTTAAATAACATCATCTTAAGATAGACATTGATAACATATATATATACACATATATTTATATATATACATACATATATATATATATATATAATTTTAAGGTAAATATGAACTATCTGAAGTGTCCCTGGTAGACATTAATTTGAAATTTACAGTTTTTAAGTTTAACATTTTTTTGTTATGTTTCTCACATAAGTTATCATTTTATTCTAAGTCCTAAACATCATCAGGAAATAAATTCAAGGACAGAAATTCTTGTATGAGAGTGGAGAATAAAATACATAAACTATATTTTCAGAGCAGGAGTTTTTTTTTTTCTATGAAGAATTTATTCACCAAATTTTTTCTTCCAAAAAAATTCTAAGAGACAATATGTTACTCAAAGCAATAATTTGCCATAATATTTCATGCCTATACACAGAATTTTTCTTCTCCAGGAAATCTTATTTGTCTTGATGGACAAGAGTCTGATAATAATGATAATAATATTAATATTAATAATAATAACAATGTTATATTTTACAAAATAATGAAATGGTATTCAGTTTTCAGTTAGCCATTGGGTTTAAGATGTATGTCTTTGTAGTGGGCAGAGAGTTCTGAATTCAAAATGAAGCCAATTTGTGCTGATATGTGACTTCTCTGTTTAAGAAAGTATGCAACGCTCATTCTACCTCCTGTAGGCGGTATTGGACGTGCCCGTATCAGTTCTTAGGTAGAGAAATAGGAGCGTGTATACATTTTTAATCTGATGAGTTCGGATTTCTTCTTAAGGAGAGGGCATTTCTTTTTTTCAGATAAAGCTTCCAGAGAATGAAATTACAGTATTTATGAAACCTATTTTAAAAATTCTATTTTGAGTAAAACAGGAGCTGGGGTCCAGATGCCTGCCCATTCAGACTGTCATGATGGGACTGAAACATATGATGATTTTAAGGAAATAATACCTATTTAGTTAGGTTGTGGCTCCGTCTTCTTAGGTGGTTGTAACAAAATACCATAGACTGGTTGGCTTAAATAATATTTTTTTTTCCTCAGAGTTCTGTAGGATGGAAGTGAGAGATCAAATCACTAGCATGGTTGGGGTTTGGTGAGGGCTTTCTTCCTGGTTCGCAGATAGCTGTGTGCTCACACAGCTTTTCCTCAGTGGGTGAACATGAAAAGAGAAAGCTCTGTCTCTTTCTCTTCTTATAAGGGCACTAATTCCGTCATGAGGACCCCACTCTCATGACGTCATCTAAACCTAATCACCTCCCAAAGGCTCCATCTCCAGATACTATCTACATTGGGGGTTAGGGCTTCAACATATGAATTTTGGGAGGACACAAACGTTCAGTTCATTATATATTGTTAGGTATGCTAATACCTTTGTTGAAGGAAATGGTTAATGGACATCTGTGGTCAGCACCCAAGGACGTGTTCACTTGGTGAACTCGCATACGAGTAAACAACCAAGAAATATCAAGGATTGCAAACTATCCTTGAGAACGTTTGAAGTTGTGAGAACACTTTCTTGGGATGCTCCCAGGAGGCGCATTATAGATAACCAAGTGCTTGAGAAGGGAGGTAATGGCCTTCTGCTCTTGAGAAAAGTATAACAGAATTTATGCATTAATGCTTATCTCGCATGCACAAGCTTGCTAAATGTAATAGAAGCTGTAACAGCGGCTGAGTTGGGGCTACTCGCCTGAGAGAGCAGTGGCCCCCCCGCTCTTCACCTGCATCTCGTCTCCTGTGTCTTCCTTTGCGTCTCCGATCATTTCCATCTACACTTTGTGGTTATATATTTTTTAAATTCTCATTTCATAGACATACATGTTGAAATATTTACAAATAATATGTTTTATTTTTTAAAATTTAATGTGTGAAACAAAGATAAAAAGCAAATACACAGAAAACGAATAAAGATTAATTAAATAGCATATGTGAAACATTGTACTTCTATGAAGGCATACAATATTTAATAGTTCAGAGTGTTTAAAAAATGAATCACACTGATAATCTTACTTTCTTAAATATGACATGGTAAAAATTTATTTTCTGAGTATAAGCATAATGAAGTAGAAATTAATGATAATGCAAATAATAATAGCAAGAATATTTAAATAACACTGGGATTGAGGAAATCATAAAAGCGAGAACTATAGCACATTAAATTGCAATATACAGTATGTTGAATTAGCTCCTTTTTATATAAAAAGACTAACTGAATTCATTAATTTAGAAGAACAACATTTGCATTACAATATTTGTAATAAATATAACTCATTGTCCTATTTACATATTATGGATTTTTTCTCTCTCTAAAGGTTACACTTATTTATTTAGTTTATTTATTGAAACATAATTGATTGCACATATCTGTGGGGTACAGCATTGAATATCAGTACCTGTGTGCATTATGTGATGCTCAAATCAGGATAATTAATATATTCAACATTACACAATGTAATCCTTTTTTGTGGCCCTTTACCAATTTCTTACTAACTCTGCCTCCTCCTCCCTGTTTCCCACCTCTGGTGGCCTCAGTTTTGTTCTTTCCATTTGAAAGTTCAATGAATTATTGTGATTATAATATCTTTCTTTTTTTTTTTTTAATTTCTTTACTTTTTAGTTCTCACTTATGAGTGAGGACATGTGGTATTTGTCTGTGCCTGGCTTATTTCACTTAACATAATTTTCTCTAAGTTAACCCATGTTGCTGCGAATGGCAGAGTTTCATTGTTTTTATGGAAGAGTGGTATTCTATTATGTTTATTATAATTTTAAAAATCCATAATACATATTACAGATTTTAAAAAATTGTAATAAACTTTGGTTTGGGAGAGAAATTATAAAATTAATAGTGAAAGGCCATTTTGGATTGAAGCAAATTCAGAGAAAGGGAGTGCCTTTAAAAAATGTGTTTGAAAAAATATTTAACTTTTGTTTCCTTAAATTTTATTCAGGTAGGGAAAATTGTCCTCCGCCTCTGAATGAAATTTTGGTGATCCTGTCACTTTGCTCTTCACTCTCAGGTAATCCAAGATCTTCAGTAACACAGTGTTTTGCAAGGGAGAGCCAGTAGTATTGGAAGAGGATGTGGTTGTCCTTGTCATTGTTGTTGTTGTTTTGTTTCTCTTTTTTGCTTACCGCTTTCCCCACTTGCTGGGGAAGTGGTTGAAACAGAGGTGCTTTTATGCACATTTTCTTGCTGGACTCTTTTGGTTCCAGCTCCTGTGTAATGATGTTTTCTATCCCTCCAGCAGCTGTACCTCCTTAGTCCATGGCTTTTCAGCAACCCACTGCAAACAGATACACCCTGTCATCCCCCCATTATGTCTCAGTGGTTCTCTTGGGCAAGAGACAAAATGGCTCCTGTCTAGCTGTATCTACTGCCATGATTAACACACCTAGTCCCCAGGATTCGCACTATTTTGCTCCACTGATATAGGGGAGTTTCTTCCCAGACACAGCTGCTCTACTGTAGTCCTATTTGATCAGTCTCTTATCTGATTAATCCTCAAGTTTGTGTTACATACCTTACTGATATGTTCCCCAAATTCCATGGGAAAATATCACCAGTTGGAAGTAAGGTAGGCACACAATCCTCACTCTTGGGGTAGGGTTGAATCATAGTACAGTTTACTTTGCAAGCAAATCCTTATCACAAAATCTACTTTCTGCTAAATCACCCTTGTCATAAGTTAATTTTGAATCCAGTACTTAACCGTTTTTTTCATGAAAAATTTTTGCATCGGCTAGCATGTGCTTTGAAATGGATCATTATAATCTTGGAGCTTCAAATAGTGAGCACAGTTCAACCTCACTAAAGTCCTAAGAGATAGATAAAATTATCCCAAAGTCCACAAATGAGAAAAATTAAGGCCAGGAATATTAAAGAACTAGCACAAATTCACATAGTTAGTCAAATGCTGCAGCTTTGATTCAAAGGTAAGCATTCTGGCTTCAGGTTGTATGCTTCAGGTAGTAGAGTAATCTGTTCTGCTTAAACCATTATGCAATGCTGCCTAAGAACAATAGTAAGTGTTTGATATCTTCAACTAGATTTCAAGCAACTGCAACCTGGAGATTATATTTTTGGTCAGTAGTCTTTTTGTCTTTCCACAGGGAAAAAAATACCTTATACAGAAATGCTGTTTGGGTATTTCCAGTTAATATGGTAGGTTGTCATGACATGGCAGAGCCATTTCACTCTCTCTTCTACACAAACACTTAGAAATTCTGGATAAAAAATAATAAATTTTATTTTAAATGATTACTCACATTCAAAACTTTGGAAAAAGTATCAATTTTTTGAAGTAAAGAGAGAGAAGAAAGTTGCAGGAGTGAGAGACCTTAGGTCCAGACACTCAGTAAAGCATCAAAATCACATAAGCCTTAGTAGCTAGGAACAGAGTTTCAAAAACCTTAGTGAAAAAACCAACATTTGGTCCAGAGGCATAGCTGAACATGATTAAACACATAAAGCCAGAATTCACGGCTTTGTCTTGGAAATGAAAACAAAATAGTTTCTATCTACCAGCTAAGGAAAAGTTTTGGTGGATAGGGGTCATAGCTGGAAAGACAGTCATCTACATAATGTAAATTCTCGAAGGATCAAAGGAGGACATTGATTCCTGAGAAGCATAAATAAAATTAAATCACATTTAGACACATCCTAGTGAAATCATACAGCATGAAATAAAGTATGAAAGTAAATAGAGAAAAATGTAGTTAACTTTAGAAGGAATTACTGTTAGACTGATGACAGCATTCTACTCATAGTAATAGACTCCAGAAAACAATAAAATCCTTGTCTTTGAATTCTTAGAGAAAATAACTTTCCCCCTAGAATTCTATATCCAGCTAAGATAGCATCCAATAGTTAGGATAAAATAAAGATAATTTTGGACAACCAAGAACAGAAAGTTTAGTATTCTCAAACTCTTGCTAAAGGAACATCACTAAAGGACATATTTAAGAATTGAACTCAAAAGAAAGAAGGAAATTCAAAAGCAAAGATGAGGAAAGAAACTTAATAAATATTTTTGGATCTATGACTTTGATACTATGTACTTAGATAGTCATAAATTAAGTAGTATTGCTTTTTTGTTTTTAAATTTATATAAATATTTTTCATGTTGTCTTTGTCAATATGGAATTTCCTTCTTTTTACTAAAACACAAGATTTTTATCAGTTTGTCTCTGCAGAGCAAGAAAATGAAACTATGAAGTATAATATAAAGAACATCAACTCAATGGGTAATATTATTCTTTTAATTAAAAAGTCCCTGAAGCAAAAATGACTAAAATTTAAAGCTTAGTAACTTCTGGGTGGTAGATATCCAAGTGTTGTTAAGTTACTGTAATTTATTCATTTAAAAAATGAAAAATATAATATGAGTTACACATCCAAAGAATGAGGAAAGAAAGGGAAAAAAGGCAATTTCACAGTACAGAAACCTGGAAAACCCCATGTTGTCAAAGCGCTGAAGTTTAACATGATCAGCAATGGCATGTGGATACCATGCTGTCCCCAATTTGATGTGACAAGATCACATATATCGTATCCTTTCTCAAAACCCATAATCTCAATCTAATCATAGAATGTCATTAGATAAACTCAAATTAGGGGATAGTCTATAAGATGTCTGGCCAGCACTTCTCAAGTCTTCCAAGGTCATGAAAAACAAGTAAAGACTTTAAAGAAAGAAAATACTTTAGAATAAAGTAAAGTTATCACAGACCAGAGTATATTGGAGATACATGACAATTAAAAACAGTGTGGTACTTTGGACTAGATCCTGGAACAGAGAAAGGGCACTAGTGGTAAAACTGATGAAATCCAATCAGTCTGGAGCTTACTTAATAGAAATGCACCAATATCAATTTCTTAGTTTTGACAAAAGTGACAAAATAATGTAATATGTTAACAGTGAGGGTACTGGGTAAGAAGTATACAGAAACTTTCCATATTATCTTTACAGCTATTCTATAAACCTATATCTATTCCAAAAAAGTTTGTTAAAAAACATAAAATAATTTTACAAATAAATTCTTCTAAACTTAGGTAATGAACCTCCCATTATTGTAAAGTAAAATGGAAAATATTTTATACCTGAAGCAAACATGATATAAAAGTGGAAAAAAAGAGGAGATAGTGTCCCATTTTGACTGATGACATGTCAGCTAATTAGACTGAAATATTTACATAATAAATTCTCAGAATACTGCAGTCACTGGGATGTTTAATAGCATAACACAGAGGTTTTGTGATTTTGCTCCATGTGGAATATCTCTTAGGCTTGGATGCAGTAAGGAAGTTACTTTTCTTTCAGCAAGTTAGGGACTATTAAACTATTGCCATTGCTACCGTGTTGGGCAGAGCCCAGAGAACATTCAAACAAGTAAAAAGCTCGTGAACACTGACCATTGAGCAGGATACCACTGCACTGCATCAACAGATGCCATTTCTAGATTAAAGCAGGCAGCTGGCATTTTCAGCACCACGCTCAGCCAGAGAGCTAACCGGTCATCCCTATATAGGATCTGAACCCGTGGCCTTGGTGTTATCAGCACCGCACTCTCCTGAGTGAGCCACGGGCCGGCCCTAGGCAGCTGGCATTTTACAGGGTATGTTGGGAGGAACAATCTTCTTAGCAGTCTTGTAGAAAACTGTATTTAAAACGTAAACTGTGAATAACTGTTGATACAGAGAGCAAGAATTTTGATAAAGGAAAAGGCTAACTTAGCACTAATTTGCAAGGTTTGCAATAAATAGCGTGGGGCATAAGGAAGAAAATCTACAAAGCCTGGGTGACAAAGCAGAAGAAAACAGAGACAATTACATTAGTGACCCCAGTCAAGGTTTCAACTAGTTTCTTAGAAAAGAATAAATTCAAAATGAGTGTCTGAACTTTAATCTGTATATATTTCATCTTTAATATTTTTGTTTAAGCTTACTGTGTTAACCTTCATATTTTTCTTATTTGGTTGCCTTCTTAAAATACTTAGTTGAATAATATCATCAGGTATAACTATTGATAGATATTTTGTTGTTTGTTGTTGTTGTTGTTGTTTTTGACAAACATCTCAGCACCTAGAACAGCATCTGGCACAGAATAGACACCAAGTAACTGTTTGTTGAATGACTGAATGATATCCCCTACCAGTGCCACTGGCCATGATGTCTCTCAGTGGTGGCTGGGAGTCTCAGAGCCAGCAGAGAAGGAATATGTGTCCCTGGCCAATTTTTATTAGTGGAGCTCTAATAAATTTCCCTTTCTGAGCCACCAGTCCCTCCTGCTATTGTCAGCAGAGCTCCTGTTCCATTTGGGGTAACAATGACCACTTAGTCAGTTCCGGCTGCAATAACAAAATGCAATAGACTGGGAGGCTGAAACAACACACATTTATTTTTTTCACAGTCTGGATGCTGGAAGTCTGAGATCAGGGTGCCAGCATGGTTGGGTCTGATTTCTTTTAATTTTATTCTGTGAATTAAGTCATCACTTGTGTAGGTATGAAAATGTTTTAACTGAGCTTATTATGCTTGAAAAGGAGTGACAATAAGTATTTTGACTTATTACTTTCTGTCTGGTTAGGATAATCAAACATTCAGCAAGGAAGAATAAAAGCATCGTAGGAGGTATAAATGAGCAAGAGAAAGAGCTTTCAAAAATCTCTTCCAAATAGAGAACACTTTCCGCTCTCTTGCCTCCCTGGTCCCACGCCACCCACATCCTTCCCCTACTTTTAGACTGTTCCTAAACCAGGAAGTACAAGTTGTGAGTGGGAGGGGGCAGGGAGTGTGTATGTGTAACCAACAAGGGAATTTATTCCCTTGATGAATCATAATGATTGTACTATAATCACATATTCCCACATACAGTCCTGAATTCCTGTGCTCAGCACTCAACCCCCTTTGCAAATGGGCAAGCTGGCTCCTTCTTTTTCCTTCACCAGAGCTTCAAGCAAAATGGTATTATCAGAAAATCCAAGCTACAAAGAGATTTGAGAGCATCAAATTCCAGCCTCTCCCTTATAGAAGAGAAGCGGAGGACCTAGAACACGATGGGAGTCACTCAAATTCACGTACTTGTTAGAGGTGGACCTCGGGTTACCACCTACATCTTCTGGCTCTCAGGCCAATACTCTTTATGATACTGGGTTATCTCGTTTCAGTTGTAGTTAATATGAGCTACCATGCTTTAATACATGATATTCAGTAAGGCCAGGAGTAGATGAGAGGCTATCTTGCTGCTGCTTGGGACTATTAAAATGTCAGAAAAACAAGCAAGCAAACAAATCAATAAATGGCTGTACTAGTAACAATTTACAACTTGAAACATGCACTCAGTGCTTATGATTCCTGTAACTGGTACTCTGTATTCCCACGTCTGTTTCCTCTATCTTTTTTTTTCCATTGCCTATAGTGATAGAGACATTATAGGAGCTATGGAATATTTTTGTCTTAATATTGAAAATTTTTCTACTGGACTAGGACAGGGTGTCTCACAGGTGAAACCTGGGCACTTAAGGGAAGAAAAGAGCTGGACCAAGGAAAAGGTCGCTGTTTCCCCGTGTGCCCAGCTACTCAGTTAATTTATTTCAATGAATCCTTGAATGAACATTTCCTATAATCAAGACTTATGTTTTATTCCAGGCTTTGTACACTAGAACAAAGCAATTGATGAAAATATTATTAGAGAAATGAGGAATAATTTGTGAAGTGGTTCCAAAGTCTGTTAAATTAACCATAGATCAGAGGAGGATCAGAACCCAAAATCTGAAGAAGTGAGAATCCTGCCTCTGAAACCCTGAGTGGTTCCTGGGAGAGGCATAATATTATCAATGGATAAATTATTTTGGGAAAAGTTCCCCTGTAAAGATAGGGAGAATTAAAAATGTACACGACCAAACACTTCCCCTGGTTGGGGGACGGGTTAGTGATGACTGGGCATTTTTTTTTCTTACCCTATTTGAGTGTGCTGGGTTTCTGCACTCCCGTGGGGTTCTGCATGTGTCTATCCCTGGATCAAAGCAGTTGCCAGTCATGTGGACTGCACATACCTTCTACCCCCAGCTGTGCGACCTTGCGTTAATGCAATTGAGTTGTTGGCGGGCCACCTTAATGGTGGCTGTGGCAGCAGCTGTGGCAGCAAGCTGACCTTGCCATGGCAGTGTCTGTGGCGGTGGCTGTGGCACACTGTCCACGTGGAATCAGTGTCAGTGGTAGTGGTGAGGGTTGCCAGTAGCAGCTCCTGAGGTCCCTAGGCATGCTCCTGTCATCTGCCAGGTGGGAGACTGCCTGTGGTGTCTCCTGAGGTCCTATTGGGAGCCTCCCTGCTTTTCAGAGTAAGTTTTTAAAATTTAGCTTCCACTTAGAGGCAGGCCAGTTTTAAATTGTTTCCTGGTTTGACGAAGCAATGTGGACTATCTCTAGTAAAAAGTAGTTTGACAATATGTGATCATCATGTTTTGGACAATCTTAGAAGAAGGGAGATCCTAGATGGCTTGATTTTTGCTATTTCCTTTGCTTCTCTCTTACACATATATGAGAGAGTGCTGTCTGGATTAAACGGATGAACATGTTCATTTGCGGCGGCTTGACAAGTCTAAAATCTGATGGGTATGGCAGCAGACTGGAGACTCAGAGAAGAGGTGCATTTGCAGTTCAAGTCCAAAGGCAACCCACAAGTTCTGATAAAGGGAATTTTCTCAGGGAGACAGAGAAGACCTGGGAAGACAGAAGTAAATTATTTTTAAGTGCTGTCTGATCACATAACTATGGAAGAGTTTGGGACGCTGTTGAAAAGTTAGGTGAAAAAGAGTTCTCAGTAAGTTCATGATAACTATATTCAAATATCTGAAAGGTGATTATGCGGCAATGAGATCAGCCATATTGAAGATGGCACTGAAGGGTAGAGCTGAGACCTGTTAGGCAAGTTACATGAAAAATATTTATGTGAACATGAGGAAAAAGTTTGCAATAGTTAAGGCTTTTCAAAATTGTAATGGTGTTGGGAACTAGTTGACTGTTATTACCAGTGGTATTCAAATCTTGGCTTAATATTTTAACAAAAGCAGCAAAAAGTGAATTCAGGAATCCAACATAGTTATAACTATAAAGTTCTTAATGAACTCCTAAACACCAAATTCCAGCCTGCTATGATTCGTGATGCTCCAAAGATCACTCTGGCTAGTAAGCATTAGAAATAAGGCAAGAACCTGGCTGGCCCTTTCAATATCCATTCCAGAAACAGTGGCTCAATATCTTTTGGAACTCTATGTAGATTTCTATACCAATGTTCCACATCAACTTAATTTCTCAGGTTTAGTGAATCATCTGTATTCCCTCAAGTAAGCTACACCTGAATGTTTGTGTTCGTGTAAATACATGCAATTGTACTTATGTATTTATTGTTCACTGGAAAACATAAATGGGACCCTTGTTAATGGATATAACACATACCTGTTACCTAAAACACGTTCCTGGTTGGGAACAAAATTAACTCCAGATGGTTCAAATTAACAGACTTAAATGAATGGACTACTTCCAGAATTGCAGGCAGCATTAAGGTGACCAGTAAAAATTCTGGGACTAACTGTAGCTGGGAGCTATTATTGCTCCTAAGGCTGAAGGGACCAGTAAGAAATCAATAATCCAGGAGCCAGTGAGAGCTGGAACGATGGCAGAAGAGCTGCCCAATTCCTCTGTGGTCAAGGAGGGTCGCAGCTACTGCCCTGCTTCAGCAGGGAAGAAGAAAGAACCTACTGCTCCCTCCTGCTCTGTGATCTTCCAATGCCACTCTGTGACCAGTTCCAACAAGAAGTCAGCCTGCTAGTGCAGGGCAAGATATGGCAGAGAATAGATCTGGATGGTCAAGTGGAGAGAGAGCATTCAGCAAACCTACTATAGGCAATGGTTGAAGTGTGGCCTTTAGCCGTATCATGTATTGCTATTGATTATACATGCATTTTATTCTGGTTATTTTTTGTATATTTTTTATTTTGTTGTTGTTGCTGGCTTTGTAAGTCCTTCAAAGACAGATTTTAGATTATGACTCTTTTATATCTAATGAACAGCTCATTTTATAAAGTCCTAAAGCTTATTTAACTTCTAATTTTCTCCCACATTGTCTTCTTTTGTTTTTTCAAGGTAAATTTTCTTTCTCAGTATTTCCCCTTACATTTGTCCCCAAATGCTGCAAACCTGGTGATATTTTCTTTATTAAAAGCTTGTATTATTTATATTACTAATTCAATGATAAATTGATGAATATGACTATTGAACAAATGATATGAAGATAGACCACAGCTATAAACTGTAATGCCAGCTGTTTAAATCAATGGAGCCATTACTAGAACATTGGGTAGATGCTAATGGACTATGAAAGTCGTAATAATTTCTTTTTTTTTTCTTTAAATTTTATTTTGTCGATATACATTGTAGCTGATTATTGCTCCCCATCACCAAAACCTCCCTCCCTTCTCCCTCCCCCCCTCCCCCCCAACAATGTCCTTTCTGTTTGCTTGTTGTATCAACTTCAAGTAATTGTGGTTGTTATATCTTCTTCCCCCCCCCCGGTTTTTTTTTTTGTGTGTGTGTGTGTGTGTATGTGTGTGTGAATTTATATATTAATTTTTAGCTCCCACCAATAAGTGAGAACATGTGGTATTTCTCTTTCTGTGCCTGACTTGTTTCACTTAATATAATTCTCTCAAGGTCCATCCATGTTGTTGCAAATGGCAGTATTTCATTCGTTTTTATAGCTGAGTAGTATTCCATTGTGTAGATGAACCACATTTTCCGTATCCACTCATCTGATGATGGGCATTTGGGCTGGTTCCAACTCTTGGCTATTGTAAAGAGTGCTGCAATAAACATTGGGAAACAGGTATACCTTCGACTTGATGATTTCCATTCCTCTGGGTATATTCCCAACAGTGGGATAGCTGGGTCGTATGGTAGATCTATCTGCAATTGTTTGAGGAACCTCCATACCATTTTCCATAGAGGCTGCACCATTTTGCAGTCCCACCAACAATGTATGAGAGTTCCTTTTTCTCCGCAGCCTCGCCAGCATTTATCGTTCACAGTCTTTTGGATTTTAGCCATCCTAACTGGGGTTAGATGGTATCTCAATGTGGTTTCGATTTGCATTTCCCGGATGCTGAGTGATGTTGAGCATTTTTTCATATGTCTGTTGGCCATTTGTATATCTTCCTTAGAGAAATGCCTACTTAGCTCTTTTGCCCATTTTTTAATTGGGTTGCTTGTTTTCTTCTTGTAAAGGTGTTTGAGTTCCTTATATATTCTGGATATTAATCCTTTGTCAGATGTATATTTTGCAAATATTTTCTCCCACTCTGTTGGTTGTCTTTTAACTCTGTTAATTGTTTCTTTTGCTGTGCAGAAGCTTTTAAGTTTGATATAATCCCATTTGTTTATTTTTCCTTTGGTTGCCCGTGCTTTTGGGGTCATGTTCATGAAGTCTGTGCCCAGTCCTATTTCCTGAAGTGTTTCTCCTATGTTTTCTTTAAGAAGTTTTATTGTTTCAGGGTGTATATTTAAATCCTTAATCCATTTTGAGTTGATTTTAGTATACGGTGAGAGGTATGGATCTAGTTTCATTCTCCTGCATATGGATATCCAGTTATCCCAGCACCATTTGCTGAAGAGGCAGTCCCTTCCCCAGTGAATAGGCTTGGTGCCTTTGTCAAAGATCAGATGGCAGTAAGTGTGTGGGTTGATTTCTGGATTCTCTATTCTATTCCATTGGTCAGTGTGTCTGTTTTTATGCCAGTCCCATACTGTTTTGGTTATTATAGCTTTGTAGTATAGCTTAAAGTCAGGTAGTGTTATGCCTCCAGCTTTATGTTTTTTGCAGAGCATTGCTTTGGCTATGCATGGTCTTTTATTGTTCCATATAAATGTCTGAATAGTTTTTTCCATTTCTGAGAAAAATGTCTTTGGAATTTTGATGGGGATGGCATTGAATTTGTATATCACTTTGGGTAGTATGGACATTTTCACTATGTTGATTCTTCCAATCCAAGAGCATGGAATATCTTTCCATCTTCTCGTATCCTCTCTAATTTCTCTCAGCAGTGGTTTGTAGTTCTCATTATAGAGATTTTTCACATCCTTGGTTAACTCAATTCCTAAGTATTTTATTTTTTTGGTGGCTATTGTAAATGGGCAGGCTTTCTTGATTTCTCCTTCTGCATGTTCACTATTGGAGAAAAGAAATGCTACTGATTTTTGTGTGTTGATTTTGTATCCTGCTACTGTGCTGAAATCATTTATCAATTCCAAGAGTTTTTTTGTAGAGGTTTTAGGCTGTTCGATATATAGGATCATGTCATCTGCAAACAGGGACAGTTTGACTTCCTCTTTTCCAATCTGGATGCCCTTTATTTCCTTCTCTTCTCTGATTGCTCTGGCTAGTACTTCCAACACTATGTTGAATAGGAGTGGTGAGAGTGGGCATCCTTGTCTAGTTCCTGTTCTTAAAGGAAAAGCTTTCAGCTTTTCCCCATTCAGGATGAAATTGGCAGTGGGTTTGTCATATATGGCTTTAATTATGTTGAGATACTTTCCCTCTATACCTAACTTATAGAGGGTCTTTGTCATGAATGAGTGCTGAACTTTATCAAATGCTTTTTCAGCATCTATAGAGATGATCATATGGTCCTTGTGTTTGAGTTTATTAATATGGTTTATCACATTTATTGATTTGCATATGTTGAACCAACCTTGTATCCCTGGGATGAATCCCACTTGATCGTGATGAATAATTTTTCGTATGTGTTGCTGTATTCTGTTTGCTAGTATTTTAGTGAGGATTTTTGCATCTATATTCATCAAGGATATCGGCCTGTAGTTTTCTTTTTTGGTTATATCTTTACCTGGTTTTGGTATCAGGATGATGTTTGCTTCATAGAATGAGTTTGGGAGATTTGCGTCCGTTTCAATCTTTTGGAATAGTTTGTAAAGAATCGGTGTCAATTCCTGTTTGAATGTTTGGTAAAATTCTGCTGTGAATCCATCTGGTCCTGGGCTTTTCTTTGTTGGGAGCCTTCTGATAACAGCTTCAATCTCCTTTATTGTTATTGGTCTGTTCAAATTTTCTACGTCTTCACGGTTCAGTTTTGGGAGCTTGTGTGTGTCCAGAAATTTATCCATTTCCTCCAGATTTTCAAATTTGTTGGCGTATAGTTGTTTATAGTAGTCTCGAATGATTCCTTGTATTTCAGATGAATCAGTTGTAATATCGCCTTTTTCATTTCTAATTTTTGTTATTTGAGTCTTCTCTCTTCTTTTTTTTGTTAGCCATGCTAATGGTTTGTCAATTTTATTTATCTTTTCAAAAAACCAACTTTTTGATTCGTTGATCTTTTGAATTGTTTTTTGGTTTTTAATTTCATTCAGTTCTGCTCTGATCTTAATGATTTCTTTCCGTCTGCTAACTTTAGGTTTGGATTGTTCTTGTTTTTCTAGTTCTTTAAGGTGAAGTGTTAGGTTGTTCACTTGCCATCCTTCTATTCTTCTGAAGTGAGCATTTAATGCAATAAATTTTCCCCTCAATACTGCTTTTGCAGTATCCCACAGGTTTTGGTATGATGTATCATTGTTTTCATTAGTTTCAAGAAATTTTTTGATTTCCTGCTTGATTTCTTCTTCGACCCATATGTCATTAAGTAGAATGCTGTTTAATTTCCATGTGTTTGTATAGTTTCCAGAGTTTAGTTTGTTATTAATTTCTAGTTTTAATCCATTGTGGTCTGAGAAGATACATGGGATAATTCCAATTTTTTTGAATTTATTGAGACTTGATTTGTGACCTAATATGTGATCTATCCTGGAGAATGATCCATGTGCTCATGAGAAGAATGAATATTCTGAGATGGTTGGGTGGAATGTTCTGTAGATATCTGCCAATTCCAATTGGTCTAGAGTCTTGTTTAGATCTTGTGTTTCTCTACTGATTCTTTGCCTAGATGATCTGTCTAATATTGACAGTGGGGTGTTCAGGTCCCCTGCTATTATTGTATTAGTGTCTATTTCCTTCTTTAGGTCTAATAGAGTTTGTTTTATAAATCTGGCTGCTCCAACATTGGGTGCGTACATATTTATGATTGTTATGTCTTCTTGATGGATCAGTCCTTTTATCATTAAGTAGTGTCCCTCATTGTCTCTTTTTATGGTTTTTAGTTTAAAGTCTATTTTGTCAGATATAAGAATAGCTACTCCAGCTCGTTTTTCTTTTCTGTTTGCATGGTAAATCTTTTTCCATCCTTTCACTCTTAGTCTGTGTGAATCTTTATGGGTGAGGTGGTTCTCTTGTAGGCAGGATATAGTTGGGTCCTGCTTTTTGATCTAGTCAGCCAGTCTGTGTCTTTTAATTGGGGAATTTAAGCCTTTTACATTAAAAGTTGTTATTGAAAGGTGTTGATTTATTCCTAGCATTTTATTGGTTGTTTGGTTGTCTTAGGTGTCTTTTGTTCCTTGCTTTCTGATTTACTGTTTGTTTTCTGTGTTTGTTGGTTCCTTAGGTTGTAGATAGTGTTTTTGTTAGCTTGTTTTCTCTTCATGAATGCCATTTTTATTATACTAGCGGGTTTAGATTTTTCTTGGGTTTTTATGGCAGTGGTAGTTATTTTTCAGGAACCAAACCCAGTCCTCCCTTGAGGATTTCTTGTAAGCATGGTCGTGTGGTAGTGAACTCCCGCAGTTTTTGTTTGTCTGAGAAATATACTATTTGCCCCTCATTTCGGAAGGATAGCCTTGCAGGGTAGAGTATTCTTGGCTGGCAATCTTTGTCTTTTAGTATTTTGAAAATATCATCCCATTCCTTTCTAGCTTTTAGGGTTTGTGATGAAAAGTCTGATGTTAACCTGATTGGGGCTCCCTCATAGGTGATTTGACGCTTCTCTCTTGCAGCTTTTAAGATTCTCTCTTTATCTCTGAGTTTTGCCAATTTGACTATGACATGTCTTGGAGAAGGTCTTTTTGGGTTGAATACATTTGGAGATCGTTGAGCTTCCTGGATCTGAAGATCTGTGATTTTTCCTATACCTGGGAAGTTTTCTGCCACTATTTTGTTGAATATGTTTTCAATGGAATCTCCATTTTCCTCCCCTTCTGGAATACCCATGACTCCGATATTTGATCGCTTATGGTTGTCTGATATCTCTCTCAGATTTTCTTCCATGTCCTTGATTCTTTTTTCTTTCTTTTTGTCTGCTTGTGTTATTTCAAACAGCCCATCTTCAAGTTCAGAGGTTCTCTCTTCAACTTCGACAAGCCTGCTGGTTAAACTCTCCGTTGTGTTTTTTATTTGGCTGAATAACTTCTTCAGTTCAGCAAGTTCTGCTACATTTTTTTTCAGGACATTGATTTCCTTGTACATTTCCTCTTTCAGATCCTGTATACTTTTCCTCATTTCATCATGATGTCTAGCTGAGTTTTCTTGTATCTCATTCAGTTTTCTTAGAATTATCACTCGAAATTCCTTGTCAGTCATTTCAAGGGCTTCTTGTTCTATAGGATCTAGAGTTTGAGATTTATTAACTTTTGGTGGTGTACTTTCTTGATTTTTTGTATTTCTGGTATCTTTTTTTTTGGTGTTTATTCATTGTGGCAGGGGGTTTCACAGTCCACCCGTTTGAGACTAATGACTAACTAGGATGTTGCTGTGGTTGCCAATTTGGTATGGCTCCCTCCGTGACTGCTCAGTTGGCCTCTAGTGCCTTGTGTGTGTGATTGCCTCGGGTCTTGGGCTTCTCCAGGGAGCCACCTTTCTGGTCAGCTTGGACTCTGCTGGGCTGGTGGATCACGTACCACAGGGTGTGTGATCTCTGTTGAGCTTTCACTTCCTGTGCAGGACTTCTCCCCGTTCCGTGTACTCTGGCCCAGGCTGTTAGATCGTGCAGTGGCTACCCCACCAGGTGTGAGGTTTCTGTCGAGTCTCCGCCTCCCTGGCTGCACGTCTCCCCCCTCTGTGCGCACTGTGCTGGGCTGGGGCATGTCTTCCTCACCCCTCTTCTATCAGCTAGACCTTCAAGATCCTGCTCGGCACCGCCTCGCCCAGGAAGTCTACCAGGTTTCTGCTAGGCACAGACGACCGGTCTCTCTGGGTGCCTTTGTAGCACTGTGTAGATCTTTCTCGGGTCTTGTTCACGTTTGTATCCCCCCGGTATAAACCGAGTCTAGCGCCTGCCTGCAGCCTGCTCTCCGGCAGGTTCAAGCAGACCTGGGAACTCTCCTACCACACTATTCCCAACCAGAAATTCGTTAGGCTTTTTTCCAAACTGGTGGCCACAGAGATGGTATCTGCCTCCCAGTAACAGGAAGTTTACTGGGGGCCGGAGTCCAGGGTGTGGTGGAGTGACAGTCGGCCTGCCCGTACTTCCTTCCCCTCCCGTACTTCCTTCCCCTCCCGTACTTCCTTGCCCTCCCAACACTGGCCGGGGACGCCCCAGGCCCCCAGCCCCGCCAGAGAACCACGGAGGGAGTGGGAGAGGAGGCCGGCCTGCAGGCTCCGGAAAGCCCCGCGCCAGGCCAAGCAAGTGGGAGGGCTCAGTGATGGCCGAGCAGGGCGGAGCTGCCTGCACCTGGGAAAATGGAGGCAGCACCGGGGCGGTGAGTGGCCTGGTGGTGTAGGCGGGAGCCGGGCGGGCATCCGCCCCCGAACAGAACTGGGTCAAGGGTCACTCACAGGGTTGTGCCAGGTCGGGTGCTCGCTCTCTGTCTCTGGTTTGTCGCCTTCCGTGTTCTCGGCCGCTGCCGCCTCGGGCTGTTCAGTCGCGGCGCAGCTCGGGTACTCCCAGGAATCTTCTTTAATGCCGGCCTGAAACCTCGAATCCTGAATAGGGCAGCTGGCCGCCTTCAGCGCGGCCCCGGCCTCCAGGATCCTGGCTGCATCCACAGCAGCCCTGGCTCCGTGTTCCCTGTTTCGAGACTCGCTTTTGCAGCTAAGAAACAGTTCTTTTCCTGCTCCACACTTCAAAGCTGTTGCCTGTAAATGAGGCAGCCTCTCCTGCCGGGGGCAAAGTGGCGTTGAGCCCCCACGACCGGCCAGCAGCAGCAGTCCTCCCTTAAGAGATGGCCAGAGGAAGGTCCACAAGTTTCCCGGCTGCCTGAGGCCCAGTGGCCGCCTTTTCCACCTCAGCTACTCCGCGCCAGGCGCCGCAGCCACGCCATCTTGAAACTCCTCGTAATAATTTCAAGAACTGAATATTTATTTAAAAGTATACCAGACGTTATATCTTAGGCCTTTGGTGGTAACTTTTGCAAAATTGCATTTCTGAAAGAAGCATAAATACAGATTGACATCTTTTGAAGCTTCTGTGACACCGATTTCCAAAGATGCTTTATGTTTTAACCGGGAAATATTTTTAGTTTTCTCTCCATTTGGGTCCTTTTATTCAGTGATCCCCATTTTTATCTCATGTCTTTAGTTCTATATCCATCATCTAAAGAGTATCTCATAGTATTTAGACTAACGAGGCTTCTATAACACTGTAAATACATATTATTTAAAATGAAATGGTGATTGCTGGTTGGAGAATGAAAAGCGGAATTGTGTAAAGAGCAAAAAAGATCTTGAATTTATGGATTTCCTCAAAAATTTCAACCATTTAAAGGTTAAGAGATTGTTTGCCCAAGATTTCATTTAGTCCCACATTACCCAGGCCTGAATCTGGCAAGAGTACACATCCAATTACACAGAGAAAACAATATCTTTTCAGAGGTACAGTCCTGGATTAGTTGCTTGAGAGATGAAGCAATATACGAGGGTACTTCCTGGAAAGACTCTTATTATCTTTTAATTCTATTTTTTCACGAACTTTTTGAAACACCATGTATAAAACAAAATAAACTGGGTCATATGGTAGATCTATCTGCAATTGTTTGAGGAACCTCCATACCATTTTCCATAGAGGCTGCACCATTTTGCAGTCCCACCAACAATGTATGAGAGTTCCTTTTTCTCCGCAACCTCGCCAGCATTTATTGTTCAGAGTCTTTGGATTTTAGCCATCCTAACTGGGGTGAGATGGTATCTCAGTGTGGTTTTTATTTGCATTTCCTGGATGCTGAGTGATGTTGAGCATTTTTTCATATGTCTGTTGGCCATTTGTATATCCTCCTTAGAGAAATGCCTACTTAGCTCTTTTGCCCATTTTTTAATTGGGTTGCTTGTTTTTTTCTTGTAAAGCTGTTTGAGTTCCTAGTATATTCTGGATATTAATCCTTTGTCAGATGTATATTTTGCAAATATTTTCTCCCACTCTGTTGGTTCTTTTAACTACCTGGAGGAATGGAAATCATCAAGTCGAAGGTATACCTGTTCCCCAATGTTCATCGCAGCACTCTTTACAATAGCCAAGAGTTGGAACCAGCCCAAATGTCCATCATCTGATGAGTGGATACGGAAAATGTGGTACATTACACAATGGAATACTACTCAGCTATAAAAACGAATGAAATACTGCCATTTGCAACAACATGGATGGACCTTGAGAGAATTATATTAAGTGAAACAAGTCAGGCACAGAAAGAGAAATACCACATGTTCTCACTTACTGGTAGGAGCTAAAAATAAATAAATCAATTCACACACACACACCAAAAAACCAGGGCGGGGGAAGAAGACATAACAACTACAATTCCTTGAAGTTGATAGGACAAGCGAACAGAAAGGACATTGTTGGGTGGGAGGGGGGAGAGGGAGGAGGGAGGGAGGTTTTGATAATGGGTCACAATAATCAACCACATTGTATATCGACAAAATAAAATTAAGGGGAAAAAATAAATAAACAAATTTAAAATGAGTTCATGCCCTTTGGCAAGAGTTGAAGAAAGAGAGGAATCTAGGGAATACAGAAAATTTTTGTGTTAATATTTTACTTTCACTTTTCCTTATAGTTCTTGATATTACTGCATATAAACCCAAGATGTCCACAATATGGAAATAATGTTAGAACTTACAGTTAAAGCAGTAGGAGATATAGCAGGAAAGACTCCCTTAGGAAGTCTATAAAACTATAGGTTATAATTATGAACACTAGAGAAATGATTAGAGGAAATAACCATGAAATGAAGGTCTTGGTTTTCAGACACCTAAACTTCTATTGGTGGAAGTTCTGGTTGGTGTGCTCCTGCTTCGATTGGTAATGTGCTTAGAACTAATTTTTCTCAATTATCATGGGAACTTGTGATGGTTTTCAGAAATTTTATGGCCACTAACGAAGAGAGTTGTGTAAAACAGCATTAGAGAAGAAAGTCTCTTTCAATATGGGGTACTACTGGCTTATATTACATTTCTATTTTCTTGCCAACCCTGTCTGCTCTACCAAAAATAAAATCAGATAAAAAATCAGTTCCTTGTTTCAAGGTAGGAAGAGGCATTTCCTCAGAGAACATATAATTAGTCAAGTAAATCTTTGCTCATTTGGACCAGCCCCTGATGCCCTGAAAATTTAACACTTTTACATCAAATTGCTCTGTGGTGAGAAAGTGCAATGTTTTATCAGTTCTATGGTTAATATTTCACATTTTTAGCCTTAAGAAATGAGGATGCAACATATAATTGAGGGTATTAAAAATTTCTGTAGGTCTCCCATTAATATAGTTCTCATTTGCTCATGTTCAGACGTGGTTGTCTTTTCTGGTGACGTGACTGGAAAACTGTATCTAGTCAATGTACCAGCCAATAAGTTGATCATTGCCCATTTGATGTCCTCGACTATGTGTCTTGTTTGTCACCTGCAAATTATCTGTTGGGTTGGCTAGTTAGCCGCGTTAGTTAGAGCATGGCCTTGCAAAACCAAGATCAATGGTTTGGTTTCCCATACTGGCCAGCCACCAAAAAAAGAAAGAAAGAAAGAAAGAAAACTATCTGTCAATACCTTCAATAAGAGCAAAAAAGTTCATAAACATAAAAATGTACATAATGGGGGCCAAAAGGTTGTTAGAAAATTCAATAAATAATATAGAGCTTTCTTTTAAGCAATATTACATCACCAAAATTCTTCGTAACACAAAGATTGATATTGCATGAATCTTAAGGATATTGATGATACTGATACCACAATATAGAAAGTAGTGTTCTTATGTTTCTACCATAAAGAATTTTTAAAACTATGCTATTTTCAGATACTAGACATTTAGCAACATAGGTCTGTGATCCTTAAGAGTAAAGAAACAAAGACGTAGCTCTACAATTGTACCAGATTTCCATGTATTGTCACTTTTTGGAGGGGCAGCCCAAGCAAAGCACTGGGGAGTTGCAAGAGCAAAGATATGATTTGAAGAAAATAACTCAGTGAGAATTTTCAAAGCTGACTACTACAAAACAGGCAGTTATGCATAAATATAGTTGAAAAAATCTACACTGAGTCCCCTCGAGTCTGTTGCTGAATAATAAGTTGTCTGTGTACAGGGTGAAAGTCCATGAAGTCAGGCAGAGAATGACAGGGAAACTGAAAGGTTAACAATTCCCAAAGCTTACACAGGGTTGGGACACGTTCGAGTTTATGCAGAGTAGAAAATCCCTCTGGAACACTAGAGCATTTAATCACAATCCCTGAAGGGCAAAATCTTAGAGTATGGCTAAAATAGCCCTGGAATAAAAGCTCCTACAGATCTTTCCAAACAAACCTTGAAGATACCAAGTTAATTTGCAAGCAACCTAATTGCCAGACAAAACAAAATTTCATTCACTTTGAAGAAAATAAAATCCAGATGCTCAACAAAATAACATCTACAAATAATAATAATGATGATAAAAATCCAGACACACAAACAGGAAAATGTGACCCATAAGCAGAAGAAAAGTCAGTCACTAGAAATGGACTCAGAGAGGAGAGAAATAATTAGTAGATAATGACTTTAAAAGATTATAATAAATATGATTAAAAATTAAAGGAAAGCATGAATATAACAAGAAGAGAAAGAGAAGATGTAAGAAAAAAGAAGCAAGCTCTACTTCTAATGACCAAAAATGCATTATTTAAAGTAAAGAAATCCACTGGCTGGGTTTATGGCAGATTAGGTACTGCATAAGAAAACATGAGTAAATCCAAATATGTAGCAATAGAAACTACCAAAATGAAGCTGTTACAGCAAACACAAACAAACAAACAAACAAACAAAAAAACTGGAAAAAAAACTGAACAGAGAGTGACTGATGGAAAAATATTAATAAATCTAACAAAGAAGCTGGAATTGAAAGGATGAAGGAAAAATATTTGAAGAATTAATGACTGAAACTTCTCCAAAGTTGATGGAAACCCTAAAAACACAGATCCAAGAACTTCAAAGAAACTGCAGCAGAACAGACAGATACGAAATTACAGCATGGTAAACCATAAAAAAATAAATGAAGGTCAGTGATAAATAAAAAAAAGTATTCAAGACTGACAGAGAAAATGGAAAAGAAAGAATATCTACAAACTTTCTATCGTAAATGCAAGCCATAATACGATGGAATAGTAGCTTTAAAATGATGACAGAAAAAAAAATGAACAAACAAAAAACTGTCATGTGAAAATTATACATCTAGAAAAAAAATTCTTCAAAAATAAAGACAAAATATTTGTAAAACACATGAAACCTGAGAGGATTAGTTTCCAACAGACATCATGGTTCCCTTATAAATCTGTCCAAAGATGTGAACATGCCCAAGGTGTTCCTGTTTTTCTTTTTTGTTTTGTTTTGTGTTTTACATTGTAAGAAAGAAAATGTGGGTCCTAGAAATGACACGGAAGCTTTCTGTTGATCATTAAAAAAAGTAAAAGATGTAGAATGGACTTTTAGCCAGATGACCTACAATACCTGGAGCAGAAAGTGGCATTCTCAGTAGGCAGTAGAAACTGGGAAAGAACGAAGACATGCCAAACTAACCTCATTCTTTACTCTGATGGCTTACTAGACAGGCAGAATAAGTGTACGTGAAAAGCACAGGAAATTTCCAAACTCACCTTAACAAATTGCCTCATGAACCCTGTGGTCAAGAGGGAAAAATTTGTATATGAAGATTCTTCAATAATTTCATGCAAAAATGAAATTAAAAGATAATATGAATCTTTCATGAACTTTTTGAAGATCCCTACGTTTGAGTGATTTTTTAAATCCAATTAAATGTTATAATCTGAAAATGTCGATAACATAAAAAATTAATTAAAATGTTTTTTTGTTGTTGTTAAAAATGTTTTCCATTATTGAGAGGAAAGTTAGTTCTAGTTAGATGCCAATACTCTTTTATAATAGAAAAATATTTTGCTTCTAATTAGAATAAATTTCATGCAGAATAAAATTATGGGAAAAGCGTCAATTAGAATAAAGTGTACAAACTCTGCCTTGCATAACTTAAGATCTTCCTTATGTCACTATATTTCCCTGTGATTTTGTGTCATCCCTTTTTTTTTTTTTTGAAAAAAAGGTATAGTATTTGGACTTGAAGAACCTCTAGACTCTTTTATAGTTTTGATAATCTCTTTTTCTAAATTTCCATAAGTAGTCTCACATCTCTTTTGGTCATTCAGCTACTCTGAAGTGGCAAGGTAAGACCACATATAACCCTGGGAACTGCATTCTCACAGTAAATCCCTGGAACTCCAAAGACACTGTTTAAATTTGAAACTTCATTTAGCATTTTATAATAACTTGTTTATGCAAGATTTTTCTGAAGTGGTTAAAAAACCCATTATAAACCCTAGGTAAAGGCAAATCCTTTAATTAAACAGGCTGCATCTGCCTAGGTACACACTGGATGGAAAATTAGAAGTCTTTTAAATATTTAAGAGGGAGGAATATAAATCAGTAAGAGAATATTATTAGAGAAGACAGGATGCATAAAGAATAGTCAAACAGAGATTAATTATTTCTCTCCTCCTCCAAAGTAGTAGACATAATTACCAAATGAAGTTCAAGGCATGGCTGTTCCTCCATCTTCATCGTTAATTTAGTCCTCTTTCTCCAAGAACTTCTTTCACCAATTCATAGATTATTTATTGGTGAAATATAAAAGGTGGGAAGTCTGATAACACACACACACACACACACACACACACACACACACACACACACACACACACACACACACACACAGACATGTACCAATATTTCCCACCGATGTTTCCCAGGACCTATATGCCTAGATATGTAGCTAAAAAGTGAAACCAAGCAAGCCAAGTGTATTCAGATGAAGACTTCCAAAAGTGATGAGGGTGACATTGCTTCAAAGAATGACAAGTGGAACCAAATACTTGAGGTATATTAATACTCCTTTTAGTCTCTGTATAACAATGATTTTAAATAGTAGTTTTACTAAATGAGAAAGAATCTAAAGTTTTATGACTTGGAATATAACTAAAGTTGTTCCTTTAAGAGAGAACTTTCTGAATTTATTAAAAGGCCCCAGGAGAAATAGTAACATTCAGAAGTCTGGCTGTGGGGGACGAAATAAGAGTATTAACTTTCATAGTTCAATTACTGCGTATATGCTGGTGTTGCTCATATAGATGCATCTCCAACCCTAATCTCTCCCCTGAGATTCCAAGTTGCACGTCTCATTGCCTATTGACATTTCTACTCAGATGCTTCACAGGCAACTACATTCACCTATGCAAAAATGGAACTTGTTTTTTCTCCTAAACTTTCTCTTCATCTTGTGTTCTCTACCTCTATGCAAGTCCCCTAAAAGCAAAATGTGGTTAAAATGTGCTGGGGCAGGCTGGGCAGGGCTAAGAGGAATAATGCCATCTCACGTGGTAGTGGTTGGTCTTTCCATGAAATGGCACTTGTCATTTTCTTTAAAGAATTACACATCTATTTTTTAAAAGCTATAAAATGGTTCAAAGTGTCTGTAGCTTTTTTTTTTTTTTTTTTTTTTGGATCATCAAGTATTATGTCTATCAAAATTCTAAAGTCTAAATATTTTCCCCATTCTGGGATTTGCAGTTTTTATGTGGCAATATATGGAAATGTAATATAACATGAGATAAAGAATTTAAAAAGGTTCCAGGAGCATGGGCCACCATGTCCCTTGTTTCCATGCTTAGGGTGGTGCCACCACCTGCTAGGGTCTTCAACACAGAAACTTAAGAGTTTTCCTGCATTGCCGTTCTTCCTCCCTCTAAATTCCAATCAATCATCAACTGCATTTGATGATATCTCTCAAGTATTGAAAAGAGTCCTGGTGAGATTTTGTTCACTGAAACCCACTCTTCTCTTTTTGCTACTCCAAGTTTCTCAGTTATGTGAGCACAAACAAAAGAAGCAATGGCCAAATGGGAAGTGAGATATCACATGGCAGTTATTAGTGGTGGTCACCGAATATTACAACTTTCCACCTTCCAGGTTCATGGTTGGAATGCATTTCTATATCATATTTTGAAGTTAAATCTTCCTTCAGAAAATGAAATGTAGGGGAAGTGAAATGAATCATTTCCAGATGGATCCCTGAAAAGCCAACAAGGGAAATCATTACATCCTCTCTCCCTTCTGTAGGGATCTGGACATCATATACTGACAAAAATCTCTAAGATCGCAGGTCCCTGAGCTGCTGAGATGAGCAAAGCTTTATCAGCCCACACTGGACATAGACTAGGAGCAAAGAATACATTTTTGATATAATAAGCCACCAGCATTTTGGCTTTGTTTGTCTTGACTTATTATTTGACTAATTATTATTTAACAAATAGTTAAACTTATTATTTAACTAATAGTTGAGCAAAGACCTAATATTTGTCTCCTCTTATCCCCTGTGGAGTATTTCTCAGATGGAAACAGATAGAAGAATAGTAGGTTACGTGAAGCCTCTTACTTCTTTGGCCATTAAGTATAAAATGGCTGAAACTGCAGAAGAAACGATGTGTCTGTTAAACGTCTGACAACCAAATGGCAGGCTGACACCTAAGTCCCCCATAGCTTCATCTAAACTAGGAAACAGGGTTTCTCTGGGAAAATTTCATCAGTGTGCGTTATTAATTGATAGATCCTGACTTCTCCCACATCTCAATATTGGGACCTACGTATTCAGGCATGTCTGTGAGAAAAGAAAATACAAATGGCTGAATCTTCCTGTCTGGGTAAGATCTGCTGTTGTGCCCCCGGAAACCAGGCACTGTATTCTTATCTTAGGAGGCAGGAAGTGAAAGATGAAGACAGACCATGGCTCTCGTTCAGTAAGGTGTAATAACTTTAGTTACCAGTAAAGACGATTCATTTAGTGCCTTAGGCTTTGGCTAATCATGTTAGCCACCTCTTCTTTCTTGGGAAAAAGTTAGAAAGGTGTGGGGGGAGATACATTGCAAATGTGGCTGGAAGTGTCTTCCTCCCTATAGGAAGCGTAGATACTTAAAGAGAAGGATAATTCCTCCACCCTAACAAATCTCTCCCTCTGATTTATTGACATTTCTCTCCCTTAATTCCATTAAAGAAACCCAGGCCATCGTGATCTCTTAGAACTCTTAACAAGGCTCCCTGACACCAGCTTTTGTCTTCTCTCATCAGTTTTTTGTATTACAACCTAAGTGATGTTTCTCTAAAAACAGAAGTCTCAACCTTCAGGATCTTGCTTAAAATCCATCGATGCTTTCTTTTTGCCCCAAGAATAAGGTCCAAACATCTCTCTTATGACCTATGGGATTCTGCAATGTCTACTTCTTCCCCTACTTTTTTGCCTCATGGTGCACTGCTACTCTTATCACTTATTACAACCACACTGCACAACTTCCAGTTATTCAAAAGTACTATGTTCCCTATTGCCTCTGGGCAAAAGCATTTACCATTCCACTTTCCAAAACCTCCTTCTGAACTTTTCTCCTTCTCTGCATACCTTACTAACACCTGCTAATTCTTCAGGTTTCAAAATTAAGTACCTTATCCTCTGGAAAGCCTTGGTGAACTGTTCTGCACAGAAATTATGGCAAAAAAGTATCCTGGTGCCATCTCATACTTGGAAGGTTTTATTTCTCTCATCTGATTGCTCTCCTGCAAAGGCCTACAGGTATATGGCATAGGCAAGAGATGCTCTATGATTTAGGGAGAAACTTGGATTTATTTTTCCTAACATTATAGTGGTAAGATGACAAATGTTACCTAAGGGTAGAAGCCTATAAAGATATAGGTCATGAACGTCCACTTCAGTTTTGTAAGTGTAGGCCCTGGCCTCATGGGTTCCACACCCAGGATTCCACATAGGGGATTATGGCAAAGGTTGTCTAATAAGAAACAGTGGACATTCTAGCATTAAGCGTTCTTCCATTTCCTAAATCTATTTCTCCCCAACTACATTTAACGAGGCCTTCAAAGTTTCTCCCCTCACTCTTTTTCTCCTTAACCTATAAATATACTCACGTTATCATAAATGAGTCATTTACTTCTCTTTGTTAATGTTCAAGTTACTCTCCCGTCTCCGTCCTCATGTAACACCACCTACTGATAGAGGAAGCCACACCAAGTACCCTCACTCACTCAACATTCACTCAGCTCTGGTCGAGTTTGATTTGACTGATTCAACCCTACCTTTAGCCTGTTATTCAAACTGATTTTCAGCGGTCAGGAAACTCCCCGTGAGCCAGAGAAATTGACGTGCCCCCTCTCTCTCCCTTCTATGGTCACTATGGTGCATGACCGTGTTCATCTTGAAATTCTCTTTAACTCATCAGATAAGTACTATTCTGAGTCTACTTCCTTTCAAGCTACTTCTCCTGGGAAAACAGTCTTCCACTACTTGGAAAAAAAACAATTACACTTTTACTTTAATTTTTATTCTCATTGTCTCTTAAACAAGCTCTTAAAATAGCCTCACTACTATACCTTTGGCCACAATTCAGTTTTGTTTCATTTTTAAATATTTACTGTATGTTGAGCACTGGGATAGAATTAGAGATGTTAAAATGAATTAGAAATAGTCCCTGATCATTGGAAGCTCCCAAGAAAGATCTGATTTAGTAGGTCTAACAGGAGATCTGAGAGTCTGTCTTTTTCACAAGGATCCCAGATGACCAGGTAGATTTGAGAAACACTGATTTAGAACAGTAGTTCTTAAATTTTAATGTCCCTAAGCATAATTTGGAAAGCTTGTTAAAACAGAAGACTTCTGGGCTCTATCCCATCCTGTTCATACTTAGTAGGATTCACATGGGGCCTAGACATTGGAATTCTAATAAGCCCCCCAAATTATTCTTATATAAGGGGTATATGAAGACAATCTATAAGAAATATTGACCTAATGAGACAGCAAGCAGAAAAACAGATTGCAAAAATATGTAGGAAGTGAGGATAGACAAATATTTTGTCTCCTATGGTCCTATTGGTTTCTCTACCTTTCTCCTTCTGGAAGCTTCCCAATGAGCTCTTTCAGCAGCAGGACTGAGTTAGTTCATGGGAATCCAAGGCACTCAGCTGACACCAGGTGCATTAGTACTCAAGCTCAGCTAGCTTAACTGAGGTATGAAAAGGCCTTATTCCCAGCCAGGAAGCTCCTACTGTTACATAATCAACTAGGGACTGCCAGCCCCCTTCCAACTGCCTTATAAATATGTAGAGTGGTACCAGTAAAGCCCCTCTCCTGGAGCACTTTCCATGTGAGTCCAGCTGTGGCTGGCTCAAGCACTCCTCCCTGTGGGATAGTCAAAGCTTGGAGGATTACGTACGGGCGATTGCTTATCTGCCTGTGCATTTCCCTAATTCTGAGTGTATTGCTAGTAATGTGAGTTCCTGTGCTCCTTGTACAGCCATTGCTAACAATGGACCTACTGGATTTATATTGCTGTGGTTTTAAGGCAGGGATGAAAGAGTTCTATTGAGCTATTATGGTGATAAAACAACCTCCTGGGGTTGATTGCAGATCACCATGAAGGCCGGTGACCAGATAACCATATTGCCTGTGAGTCACAGCAGCCTTAGAGTGACCAGGTCACTGATCAAACCTGGGTAACTGTATTCATGAGCTATCATTTCTGTGGATTCCCCAGACCACTAAATCCCAGAAAGAAAGAAATCATTTGTGAATTCCAAGAGTGGATTAGCCTCAGGGTAAAAAGAAAAAACAAAACCCAACAATAATAAGGCTGCAAGTCGCCAAGGAAAGAGGCTGCTTCAGCAGAGCCTGGGAAACACAGCAGCTGCACTTGTGCATGGAGCCAGGAGGAAGTACAGCCAAAGACACTCACTCTACAGCAGCTGCTTTCAAAGGTCGGGAAGGTATATGGGAATACAGAGAGTGATGTGGCCTCTTAGAGACTCAGAACAGACTTAGGAGAAGTACAGGGACAAGCTCAACAAGAAATCTGGGTAGAGCTGGGGCCAGGCTGTCATCCCAGACTCTACTCCCCATCCCCCACCCCAGAGTGGTGGGGGTCGGGGAGGCTTCTGTAAGGCCTTGTTATATTTTGGAGCTTCTAAAGCTGTTGCTGGCTTTTCTATCTCGACTCCCTTGCTGTTTTGTTGTTGTTGTTGTTGTTAGACTGTATAATTGGTTTGCACTTTCTGAGTTCCTTGAGTCCAGCTCTAGTGAGTGAACAGCGTGGTTGTTGTTAAATAAATTATTATCCCCTCCCTGACAACTTCTATTACGTCTGACCAGGGGTATTGCCAAGAAATGACTGTCATCCTAAAACTTGCCGCAGTCACCCAATTGAAACAATACTGCTTCCAGGAGAAGAAAAATAAATTAGTCTCCACATAAAAGATGTAATGCAGGCAGAAATGCTGTATAATACTGTTTTCCAGTTCAACAACCTTACCTGACTAGAAAAATAAAAAAAGTCACTGGTACTTAGTGCCTCAAGGTGGACTGTCAAGACTACACAGAGGAGTGTCCGCTGTGGTTCCCATAATGACATACATCGTAAAGGTGGCTTAACAAAGACATCTGTTACTGGCACTTGCTTTTTTCCTTGCAATTAATCCTCCACAAAGAAGAGTAGGACGAGTTTGCTCCCTGGCAAGGCACCCAGTGCACAATGGCTCTCCTGAATCAGCCAGTGACATGATCAGTGGGTAGGGCAAACCTAGCATCATATGAATTGCCTGATGGCGTCCAAAGATCTCATTAAAAAGTTCTTAGTTAGAAATTTTAAACATACTCAAAATACATCATATACTAAGCCACCATATATACATCCTATAATACCAACATATACATTTTTAATATCAACATTTATCAATTTTCTGACACTCTTGTTTTATTTATATTGCTCATTTTTTTTCTTCTGGTAATATTTTGAAAAAATTCCAGATAAATATTCATGATTTTTTTAGACTGGCTTCACCAAGGAAATAGCTTGCATTGCTTTGCATGTCATTTAAACATAGTCAGCTAAAGAGGGATGGGCATGATGATAAAAGCTGAAAGCAGCCCAGAATGACATTCCCCAGCCTGTTACGGTGCACTGCTGGCTTTGGAGCCACCACCTGAAGAACAAGTGGTTCAACACCTGCTTGGCTTCCTTAGATATCAGAGGCATATTCCAGCTTTAGAAGTTCTGCCATAGCCAAGTCACCAGACACGTGGCCAAGCTCACATGGGATATCTGAAGCAAGTCTTTTGGAAATATTTCAGGCATCAGTAAGATAAGCCATACTGTATACATTCAGAGTCAGTGTTATAATTGTTGTCTGTGAATAGTCTAAAAGGTGACTAGTGCTCTTACCAGTGAGGCTCTGCTAATATTCACTAGTCCCTGGATTTTTTTCACTGGAGCACTTCTGCCCACTGCTGACCAGTACAGAGCCATGTAAGCATCACCACTAGCTAATCTATCCTGAAGTCATGTGGTCTCACCAGTGGAAAGGTCATGATTCCCAGACTTAACATTCCAGTCCTTCAGTGGGTCATCTCTCAATCAAAGTTCTGTATGTTGAACTGAAGGAGTTCCCCAAAAGCTCTATTTGCAAATCGTTTTCTATTAAGAGAAAAGCCTGGTCTGGGTTTAGTCTTATATTTTTCTTATATTATAATAATATTAAGATTTTCCTATTCTCAAGGCTATAGGGATGAGTTTGTTCTGAACGGTCATGTATGAGCAAGATCCTTGACTTATCCACAAAATTCTCAAGAGTTGGATTCTAACTTATCTTCCCAGTCTTAATCCTTGACTTCTGTAAAGTGAATTGTGTTCCCCTAAAATTCATATTAAAGCCCTAGGCCCCAGTGTGATGGGATTTGGAGATAGGGATTTTGGGAGATAATTAGGTTTAAATGAGGTCACAGGGGTGCAGTCCTTATGATGGGATAAGTGCCTTCTGAGAGGAGACCCCAGACAGCTTGTTCTCTCTCTCTCTGCCATCTGAACATCCGGCAAGAAGGCAGCCATCTGCAAGACAGAAAGAGAAATGTCACCAAAATCAGACCACGCTGGTACCTGATCTCAGACTTCCAGCCTTCAGAACTGTGAGAAAATAAGTTTCTGTTGTTTAAGCCCCCCAGTTTATGACATTTTGTCATGGCAGCCCAAGCTGACTAATATCCATGACTTTTCTTCACACCCTGTACTGAGAGCTAGTATGAAATGTCTGCCCTTGTTCACTCTGGTCCCTCTGCATGGAGCTCCTCCTTCACTCCATTCCCGCACAACCACATATCGTTGATTTTTCTAGGCTCAACGCAAGTGTTACCTCATACTCTCTTTACTGACCTCTTAAAGACTTTATATTTCTCTTATGACACATTCTTCATTGTATTATGGTCACTTATATTCACAACAGGCTTTCAACAATCATGTGTCAGGAATCGAATGGTAGAAGGTTAAGTTCTGAAAAAGAAACACCAACAAGTCAAAATTCCTATCCCCAAGGAGACCATAGTTTATCAGAGTGGGTGGAAAATTCACCAGCTCTGTCACAGGGCATGATGGGGGCTCCAATGGGGATATGTGGAGGGTTGCTGTGGAGAGCAGAGAGGGGGTGGCTCCCACCATCGGCCTTATCTCTATAGGCCTCAGGAAGAAGGGGGGCCTGAGCACAGAGTGGGAAGGTGTTTCAATAAAGGCAAGAGAGATGATGCTATGCCATGGAGAGGGTATCACATTTCCCTTCTCTGTTATGAAATTGTGGGGCCCTTGAATAAACGATTCCAGTCATTAAAGGTCTCAGAGCACTTCCATGTCTGGCATAAAGCACAGGTTTAATGAATACATATCATCTCAAGGAGATTTTTAAGATAAGTATGGCCAAAAGAAAAAACAGCACGTGGAATTTGGGTAACCAAAGGGGCACCACAATGAGAAGAGGGTGACATTGAATACTTTACACTGTTACTTAGGATCAGCCCTGCCATTATGAGAATTGGGACGTGGACGAGGTTGCTGTGGTTCAAGTTCTAGTGAGAAGCCTAGGAATGTAGCACGATTCCTGTCTTTGCACTTAGAGTCTCTGAAGACTTAATGGTTTCCATCATCACTAAGAGTGCTGTGCTTTTATGCAAAGAGGATACTACTGCTCTGTGATCTATAGTTTGCAAAGGGTGATCACGAGGTTTCCGAGCCACCCACAGTTCCTTATTTCCTCTATTCGGTCAAAAGGTGCATGTCTACAGGGCCGTCAGCTAGGGTCAGGAGTGCGAGCTGTCATTGAGGGAGAACTTTCACCTGATTAGCAGCAAGTTCTAACCAGCTAAACTAATTTGCTCAAAAGAAAACAATCTCAGTAGTTTACAAAAATCATTTTAAAAAAAGGAAAGAAAAAGTGGAACACAGGAATCTGGAGTTAGAATGCTTGGGTCCTGGATTTAGCCCTATGTTTCCCTTGGGTTCTGGTCAAGTTCATTCATTCATTCATACCCAAGTTTCCAGGAATTCTGTCAGTTTTTCATCTTACTTTGTCACCTGTGGTTCACACCGCAGCAATCCTATTACCTAGTTCTCTCCATGCTACTGAAGTGCTCTCACTGGAGTCTCCTTTGTACCCTTATCTAAAGTTACTTACTTAATTTTACGGCAGTACCTGGTCCCTTTGACTGCTCCACCCTAACTACAAGTGTCTGGGGTTTTGTTTGTGTGTTTGTTTTCCAGTTTTCACAGATTTCTTTCCTTTCAAGGATTCCTTGCATATTCTTCTCCAGACGTTTATCTTTAGTTATTTTCTGTTTTCAGTTTTAATGTTCTGCCTGATGAATTTAATCCTCTCTCCTTGCTTATGTAAACACTGAGGGATCAAAAATATAATATAAGTCCAGATTTCTGGACTCTGGATCCATATATCCAACTCTATGTGAATGCCCCTCCCACTGAACATTCAAACTCAACATTTGTGAAATTGAACTCCATCTACATTTCGTATGTTTAGAATCCACTTAGTTGGTCAAGTCTGAAAACTTGAGTTATCCTATATTCCGTGTTGTGCCCTTTCTCATCTCAGTGTCCTCAATAGAGGCCCCAAACCACTTTAGCCTCCCAACTACCTGTGTTCAGGCCTACTCTTAATCTAACCTGGTCTCCCAAATGCTGCCAGAGGTATTTTTATATTATTATTACTCGTAAAAAGGAATCTAATAATAGTATGTTCCTACTAAAATGTCTTCTTGGCTTTGCATTGCCTTCAGGCCGTCATCCAACCTCCTCAACTTTATATGAAGATCTCTCATCATCTGGCTGCTCACATCTGCAATATAATTTGTTGTCACTATGCTCTTGGACCCTACATGCCAGCCATCCTGCACCATTAGTGGATTCCTTGGTTCCAGGATCATGTACATATCTGTTCCTTATTATGTACTGATGCAGTTGCCTTGAATGCCCCCTGCAGTCCTTTACCTAACTAACCTTCATCGGTCCTATACATTTTAATTGTCTATCTTTCGGTGGTCCTTCCTTAACACATACTGCTGCTAAACTGCACTAGATGCCTTTATTTTATGTATTTACATAGCATTCTAGACTTGCTTTCTGGCTAACAGTAATAGTGTACTTTGATAGATTATTTTCTATTTCTCCAGTATTCTTGATACTGGCACTCTGCTTTAGTTTTCTTTCTTCAGTACTACCCAGCACCGTATCTGGCACAAAATAACTACTTGCAAAATGTCTTTTGAGTGAACAGATCTATGGTTTTAAGCAGCTCTACACATTGTTAAAGCTGTGCAAAATAACAGTCTCTCTGCATTACAGGTTCCCCATTTATCGAATAGGAATTATAATAATATCTGCCTCACTGGGTTGTGATGATTACATGAAGTGTTACACATGAACATATTTTAAAACCATACAGTTACTTTAAAAAAAAATTCAAATCAGAGCTCAATGCTTGGTTATACTCTTTAGTCAATACAAGTGTGTTTACATTTCTCAGATATGTTTGGATTTCATAAAATTTGCAAACCTTTGAAGACAGATCCAGTCATCACTTTCATTTTCTGAAAATATTAATAAAAACAGAAGGTGCTTAGCTGAGCCATTACATTTGAGAATAGAAATGCAAACAAAAGCTGCTGATATTAATGCCCAAGTGAGGATGTTATTTTATATGTATGAATACATGATTTGGATGTCTTCCTCCTGCAAATAAGCAGTAAAAATCATAACCCTAAAGAACAGCTTTATACAGCTTCTTTCCTTACATTCATCTGTCTGGTTTGGTTTGTTTTTGTTTTTGTTTTTGTTTTGTTTTGTTTTGTTTGTTTTGTTTTGTTTTGTTTTGTTTTAGACTACATAGCTCTTAAAGTAGAAAATAAGGCAAATACACTGTATTGGAAAGCCTTCTCTGCAGGATGACTCAGTCTTCTGGCTATTGTTCATTATATTTCTTTTGCTTATGGAGCCACTAGGAGGTCAATTTAAAGTTTTGAGCAAGTCAGTGTGCTCATCTCTAGATTTATTGCTTAAATAAATATCAAAAGAGTTAAACGGTGATCTTCCAAGTGCTGCTACATTCAGAGAATGACCAAGCAAAACACACTGTCACCTTTAGCACTGTATTGTTGTAGAGTTGTTATCTTCAAGGTAAAATCTACTTTCTTTATTGACTCAAGCAGGTTTTTGTAGCCTCAGAGTCAGGGAGTTGTAGCTGGGAACATTAGATTCTTCTCTACCTCCTGTGTGACAAGGGATTTGTCTAGGCCCATCTGACTGCAGATGCTTTAGAGTCTCATTTCTAAGGGTCAATCAATTCTGAGATCCCTGCTGTATTCAGGAAAGAACTGACTTTGATCTACAGTGCTTGTTTTTTCTTTTTTGCTTTTTTTCTGGAGAAATAGGGGGAAAAATGTCGTAACAAATTAAATGGCAGGGCCTATACCAGAGCACGCAAAGTTAAATTTCTTGAAAGGTTATGAGGGTGTGCCTGTGATTCATTTATATCTATATCCATATTTTTATCTATGTCTATGTCTCTATCTATCATCTATTTATGTTTAATTTTAACTGCCAGTCAAGGTATGAAGCAGCAGATCCTTCTACTACTTCCTCTTCCCCAAACCTGAAGCATCATTAATTATCACAGGGCTCATTCAATATGCTGGAGAGGATTGTTGATCAAACCTCTTTGTGTGCCAGGTCTCTTCCTTTCATTGATTTCTCCTTACTCACAAATTTCAAATGACTCATAAAGTGCAACCAATGCTACTGTATCATCATCGCTTCATATTTATCTTGGAAGTGACCAGCTGTTTTTGAACAAAGTATTTCGAAGGAAAATTTCACATAATATTTGCAGTTGGAAAATTATTATCATGTATCATACATAGGAGGTTACTGTGAAAATGAAGCAAAATAAAAATATTTAATTCCAGGAGCAGCTTGCTCTCTCTTTGCTCAAGAGAGATATTAGCCAGCCTGTTAAAGACATCAAACAGAATTTTTTTCCTTGATTCAATCAGAAACATTGAAATTAGGGTATGAGAAAACTTTTGTACCGTGTGATTTAGTGCTATTTAATGCTGTGTCCATTTACCACTTAAAATTATTCAAGCCTATCTGAGATGATTGCACATTTCCTCAGCAGGAAATACTACTGTTAACAGTATCACTCGGGGCACCAGAATCACAAATGAAACTATCTATTATGGTTCATCTGGTACAAACCTAACTTTAATAAGACTTAATAATCATTAGTAACAAATGCATACATACTAAGTATTTTCCATTCTTTCTCAACTGCTCTCCTTTTAAAGGTTAAATATTGTGATACAGATATGCAGACAGCCTGCAACCATTAAGAAATTCCAATGTCTTATTTTCATCTGGTATTGCTTCCATTGTATGAAAATTTGTTGAAGGTTAATATGCTCTTAGAAAATTACACATATGAATTTTCACAAACTGAACATCCATTTATTTAGCACTCAAATCAAGAAACAGAATACTACCAACATCTCAGAAGACCCTCTTGTATACCCTTCTTGTCATCCTCTACCACAGAGTAGCTACCGCCCTGACTTCTAATGCCATAGAGGATTTCTGACTTTTAAAAATAGCTAACCCATCCACCACACACACACACATTTAAATCAGCTTCCCTGAGTTATAATAATAAAATAAATTACAATAATATTATTTATGGAGAATAAAGTACTCTTTTTTTGAGTGCTAATACTGAGTTTTATCATATGAAGATACTAAAGGAAGTTCATGGAAAGATTCCTATTATTTTTTATTTCCACTTTCCCATGAACTTTTTGAATCACCTTTGTATATTTGTTGAGTAAATATATTAGTATTTATTGAGTAATATTACTCTTTTTTGAGAATAATAATACTCTTCATTGAGTATAATATTGGGTTATATACTTTACGTCAAATAAATGTCACCAATTTCAAATGTACAGTTTTATGAATTTTGACAAACATGCATTTGTGCAATGACCACCTCAATCAACATATGAAACATTTCTATTACCTTACAATATTCCCTTGACACCATTTGCAGTCAACCTTTCTCCCTACCATAAACAAAGAAACCACTATTCTCTTTTCCATCACTATAGTTTTACTTTTTTTAGAATTTCTTATAAATTGAATCATGCAGTATATAATCTTTTGGGTCAGCTTCTTTCATTTCCATAATGTTGATAAAATTGCAAATGCTATTGCATATATCAGTTCTTCATTCCTTTTTGATTGCTAAGTAATAGTCCACTGCGTAGCAGTGCTACTATCTGCTTCTGCGTTCATTATTTAACCAGCGTTTGAGCACCTTTGGCTTCTTGCTACATATATTTATGCACAAGTCTTTGAGTGGTCATATGTTTTATTTCTTTTGTCATTTTTTTCTGTTGCATTTTTATTTAATTTGATAATTTTTAAATTTTAATTGGAGTTTTTAGAGAATTTACTGTTAATGTAATTATTGATATGGCTATATTTAAAACTATTATCTACTATTTGTTTTCTATAATCTATCTTTTGTTCCCCATTCTCTCCTCTTTTGTACTTCTTTTATACTTGTTTTTTTTTTTTTTTTAATACTTGGTATTTTTTATAACACTTTTCTTCACTATTGCTTTACAACCTGTACCTCTTTGTTTTATTTTTATAGTGGTTGCTTTAGAGCAGGTATTGGCAAACATTTTCTGTAACAAGACAGGTATTTTCAGCTTTGTGGTCCATATGGTTTCTGTTGAACCATAGACAATACAGAAACAAGTAGGTATGACCAAATTTGGCTCACAACAGGACAGATTTGGCATGGGTTGTTGTTTGCCAACGCCTGCTCTAGGGTGTAAAATGTAAATTTTTAACTTATCTTGGTCTATATTTAAATATTATACCACTTCCCATATAGTGTAAAAAACTTACACACTATAATTAAATTTACCCCTCCCATCTTTTGTGCACTTTTTGTAATACATATTGTTTCTATATGTTGTAAATGCCATGTACATTGGTGTTTGTCTTTTGAATTCGATGTTCTCATTGAAAGATTATGTAATGAGGCAATTTAGAAATATCAGTCCACATTTTGGTTGTTCATTTGTTGTTGTTTTAAATGTAGATGCAAAGTTGTTTCTGGTGTCATTTTCTTTCTGCCTAAAGGATTTCCTTTAGCATCTGCTGTAGTAATGGCCTGCTGGCCTTAAATTCTTATAACTTTCTTGTTTATCTGAAATATACCTATATTCCAACTTAACTTTTGGGAAGATATTTTCACTGGGTAGAGAGTGTTAGGTTAACAATATTTTCTTTTCAGCCTATTGGAACAGCCTGTGTTGTTCTGTTGTCTTCCGGCATTCATCATTTCTGAGTATTCTGCTGTAATTTTTATCTGCACATACCTTTTTTCTCTAGATGTTTTTTAAAGTTTTTCGTTACTAGTTTTCAGAAATTTGGTTATGATTTGCTTTACTTTTTTGTAAACCATTTATTCTTGTGGAGTGTATTGAGCTTTTTGGATCTCTGAGTTTATAATTTTCATCAAACTTGGAAAATGTTGGCAGTTATTTTTTCAAATATTGTAAAGTCCTCTCCCCTTTTGTCCTGGTACGCATATGTTTATCTGTTTGATATTATCCTACAGGTCATTTGAGCTCTGTTAATTCTTTTAAAAAAATTTTGTATGCTTCATCTAGGACATTTCTAATGTCATGCTTTAATATTCAGTGACCTTTTCTGCTATGCTATGTAATCTGCTGGTAATTCCATCCAGTGTATTTTTCATTTTAAATGTATTTTCTATCTCTAGAAGTTCAGTTTGTGCTTTTTTGATGCCTTCAATTTTTCTTCTCACTTCCATTATGTTTTCCTTCACATTTTAAAACATATTTGTAGTTTCTTCTCTGCTAAATTCCTCATCTTTTTAATTATTGTTTCTCTTGATTTATTTCCCATGGTTATGATTTGTTTTTTTCCAGCTTCTTTGTATACCTGGTAATTTTTGTTTGGGTGTTGGATATTATGAATTTTATGCTGTTGAATAATGAACATTTTTAAAGACTTTCTGAACTTTTTTCTTGTACATGGTTAGGTTATGAGGTTATCAGGTGCATCCTTTCAAATCTTGCTTTTAAGGTTTGTTATGGTGGGTCCAGAACAGCCTTTATTCTGAAGCTAATTTATTCCCACTAGTAAGTCAATGCTTTTCTAACCACTTTGTCAAAAGCCCCATGTATTACAATTTTTCTCCACTCTGTCTGTTGCAAACACAAATTATCCCTAAATCTGTCTGAAAGCTGGGGGTGTTTGGCCTATTGCTTTCCAGGGTTTTATTTCATGTTGTTTTGTGTTTTCTGACTTTGGGGATTTTCACCCAAGCAGAAAGCTAGACCAATTGTGGGCTTATGCTGAACATTCTCCCTCTCCCTTAGATCATAATATTTTTCTATATATTATACAACGTCTATAAACAATTGCTCCATATATCTTACATAGTTTTATAGTTGGTTATCAGAAAGTGGTCATCAATGTTGTCAGCAGCACCATCATATTGCTGTGATGCATGGCTGCAAACTTGCATGGTTAAAGTAACTTTGGCTTTGTTTGGTGCCACAGAGAACAAACTAGTCCAGAGCCAGTTATTTCATCATAGCCAGATATATGGAGACTTCTTGCATATGTTTTTTTAAAGCTTGCATGGATTATTTTTATGTATGCATTTGAAAAAAAAGGCTGTGCACTTTCAGGTTTCAAAAAACCAAGTTCTAGGTTGCATTATACCTCTCAAAAATGTTTTCTTCAGTGTTTAGTAACTAGAGGCTTTTATCTACTTCCATATTACAGTATCATAAATCACCTTATGACTGTATTAGCCTAGATTTTTTTTTATGTTCATTGATATGAGAACATCATAAGCATTCTTGTTAAACAGTGCTGTTCTTACTTACTTTTTTCCTCTTCCTATCATAACGTCACAGTCATTCTGGTTTTAGCCTGGAACTATAAACCCTAGAAGCTCTCTGTTTTCTGAGAAAAATGTCATGTAAAAGTGTGAAATGATAAAATTTGATAGGTTGCTACTCTAGTCCAGAATGGCTATTGTCTCTGGGCACTTGAAGACAGGGTACTAAGAAGGCATTAACTAGAGCTACTTGGAATCAACAGGATGCAGAGGTATTTTTAGTGTATTCTATAGTGCCAAACAAAGCCAAAGTTAATTTCACTGCAAATATTTGCTGCAGCAATATAATAATGTTACTGGCAACATCAATGGCCACATTTTGGTATGTATATGATGCATTGGGAATGGCCAGACATGTAACTAACAATATTACTTTCTTGAAGATAGTGATCATTTTTAATGTTATAGAATAATGAACTGATCATTTTACTGGAAAGGCTACACATTTTTTGATCTTTCAAATGTAATAAAATTTCATTATAAGTAAACAGTTATTTTTCAGTTAAATGGTTACTCAATTCCCCAAAGCTTCAGCATACTGTCATAAACATTAATGAACGAAATAAATACATATATTTCCATAGTCTTTTTTGAAAATCTATTACTACAGGTTTTCACAAACTTTCTAGCTAAAAGGTTGTTGTTTCTAGCTGATTTTCTCTTGCTTAACTTTAAATAAATCTTTTTGTGCTTTCTCAGTGGAGATAAAGAAAAAAAAGTCATATCCTCTACATAAAAGAGTTAATATATTTATTATTCATCATTTCAATTTGCATAAAAGTGTGCATACAATAATTTTCTTGAGATGAAAGTAACAAAAATATTCTGTGAGGCATTCAAAATTTTAAAGCAGTTATCGGTAATATAAACATAATTTAAAATAGCTCCCATAAAGTGAGAAAATGCCATCTGTAAAGGGGTATTTTGAACTGTGACCAGAAGATAATCAACTCAAACCTTGTCACATAGGGTCGTACATGAAAAATGATAAGTTCCAGTTATTTGGAAACAGAATATTTCAATTGGCAATAGGAACAGTCTCCAAGACATTTAGGAAACTGTGTGCCAGAGGAAGAGAAATAAGAGGAGCAGATCACTGAAAATTAAGCATTCTTTAATAAAGCTTACTGGCCAGAGATCCCACACATACACACACTATACTTACTAACAGGCTCAAAATCAGACACACACCTTCACTCACACAAGCCCCACCACTTATGCATGGAGAAAGTTATATCCAGGACTTTTTCTGAAGGCTATAAATTCCAAGTTTTAACCTCTCTCAGTAGGTCTCATTTTTCCACTTAAAATAGTGATCATACAGAAAACTGTGAGAGAGAATGCTCTCATTTATATTCCACAGTTTATGAAAGTCGTGATTTTATCAGTGCCATGGCACTTCGCTGGCAACTTCTCTTCCCTACCCCGTCATTTATATTCCTGTCATATATGTTGTCTACTTCCTCTAATTCTTTTTTTTTTCTTTTGCCTACATACATATTTTCAGATAAATGTAACTATTGACAATTGTATTACTAGAGAGAGGTAAAGTAAATGTTTTTGCTATGTTGCAAACTGAGGCATGGACAATTATTTTTCTAAGCAGAGCTTATTTGAAATTCTCTGAAAAATATTCTTATGTAACAGACTCTGAGGCAAGCTCTGGGAGAGATTTTAAGTAATTTTTCTCATTTAATACATACTTGGTACAGAGAATTTTGAAAGCATAGATGTGTTTAAAGACTAAGAATCTTCCACATTATCATCAAATGATAAACATGTTACCATTCAAATTCTCACAGGATTTCTTTTCAAAATTTTCTGTTATTCTCCATGTTCACAAAGATACACATATTTAAAAATTCAAATCGTTTTATGTATTATTTGATCTTCTGTTATAATTAATATTATATTCTGTGCATTTTTTCATATTAAGTTTTAATTGTGTTTGTTTTAATTTCTTAGCATTTTAATGTAAATCTTTGATGTAAAGCATATACAACTTTGTTAAATCATTTGTTAAATTATTTAAATAATTTTTTAAAATAATTTTGGTTCAATATGAATTACCATTCATTGTAAAATACTCTTAAAATGCAGCAAAAAGGTGATTGTAATTCCCAGCAACATAGAAGATTATATAGCCTGAAAACACTCTTGTCCTAAAATACCATAAATGCCGAATTAAATGCTATAAAATACAGGTTTAAATTCATTGTGGCCTGGTAAGAGAGAAGGTTAATCTTTAGAGGCCAAGAGCAAAGTGCAAGATGGTAAGCGAGCATAAAAGACGAGGGCTGTACAAAGTACACTGGCCTATGCCTGGCGATCTGAAACTTTAGGTTCTAATGGGCCAGGGAATATTTATGTTTTAAAGCATGCCTTGGTTTCATGTGTGCTAAAGAATAGTAATAGAAAATTGCAAATAAAATTCTAAGTCCAGAAATGTTGTACCACAGTGAAGAATGGCACCCATTCCTGCTACCTACTCTGGGTAGATTAAAAAATGACATTAAACAAACAAAACTACAAATACAAAAGCAAGAGAACAGATACAAATTTTCCCAGATAATATATAAGCAATATCTGTTCTCATGTACTTTGGGGATTTGAAGGCCCAATACTAGCAAAATTCCAAAAGAAATCAAATTTTGAAAGGTTGGTAAAATCCCTAAGCTACTGCCAGTAATATATGAATCATCTCTCATCAAGCCAAAGACAGTATGAGAATCTTGTGAAAATGTTGAGAAAACATAACTGATTAAATGTTTTCTCACTGGGTTTTTTTCTTACAGTTTCTATTTCTCTGCTAAAGTTACCCATCTGAACTTGTATACTGTCTACCCATTTTATTAGCACATTTAACATCTTAATCATGATTATTTTGAATTCTCTGTCAGAGTTCTAACAACTATCATCACATCTAAATCTAGTTCTGTTGACTTTCTATCTGTTGGGAGTATGCTGTGTTTTTCTTTCGTTTTGGTATGACTTTTCATTTTTTGTTAAAAGATGGACATCTTATGTAGGACAGTATGAACTGACATAAATAGTTTTTATTCTTAGCGGTTGGCGTGCTTTTCTTCTACTAGGACTTAGTGTGGAGATTTATAGGGATCCAGCTAGGGGTTGTTCTGGGCTTGAGGTCTCTCGTTACTATGGCTACCCTCGATGTAGCACAGTCTTTGAATTCCTCTAGTGATGGTTTGTGTTTTGCGGGATGGAGGGGTGGGGAAGGTCGATTTACCAGAGGGTTTGTCTCAGTCTCAGCTTGAATCCCCTCTTTAGACTGCACCTAAAAAGAGTGTATTTTTTGCAGACCTCTCAGCAATATTCAAGTATACAACTTTTACTTTTACTCAATCTTGTTAGCTCGGTGGTGAGAGTTATGGGAACATTTTTTAATATTCTACTTACACCGCAGTCTTAGGCACTTATTGTGTTCTTGATACCACGCCTGTCATTCTGGGTCCATTATTTATTCCCTCCCCTTTAACAGGAGTGGAAGATTATTTTCTGTCCTTTTCCTTTAGATGCAATGGGTTTTTGCTAGCCACCTATGGAAGACAGTTTTTGTTGCTCTCTCCTTAGATATTAAGGCTTTCATTCCATAGGAAAGACAGGGAAGTAGGGTCCTGATATGTTTCTGTGTCCTTTTCACAGTGGCCGCATTCTCCCTCAGGGAAGAATCACCAGGAAAACTATCTCAGGAATCTTCCTAGTTGCTCCTGTTCGTACAGTCAGGATTGTGAGTCATTCCACCACGAGTTACCGAGGATACAGCAAGTACTGGTTTCCTCTCCTCTCAATAATTGCAGAATGATGTTTCCAAGGTAGAACTAGAAATATTATTGGTTTGACGAATATTTGATATATTGGGATATTTGATATTGGCTTAGCTGAGAAGTATGGATTTGAAAAGTACCCTAAGACTATGTGTTTTAGAATAATAAAAATTTTGATGCAAATGTGAGATGACAAAGGGTGGATACATACTCCAGAACACCGACAGCACCAAATGCTGGTAAGAACATGGAACAGCAGCTCTCAGTCATCGCTGGTGGAAAAACAATGATGCAGCCACTGTGAAAGACAGTTGAGTGGTTTTTTAGAAAACTAGACATAATCTTACCACACGATCTAGCAATTATGCTCCCTGGTATTTACCCAAAGAATTTGAAAACTTACATGCACAAAAATCTGCGCACAGATGTTTCTAGTAACTTTATTCATAATTGCCAAAACTTGGAAGTAACCAAGATATCCTTCAGTAGGTGAATAAATTAAACTCTAGGACATCTAGTAAATGAAGTATTATTTAATACTAAAAAGAAATAAGCCATTAATCCATGAAAAGACATGGAGAGGCCTTAAATATATATGACTAAGTGAAAGAAGCTAATCTGAAAAAGCTACGTGCTTTCCATGACTGTTATGATTCTAACTGTATGACATTCTGGAAAAGGCAAAGCTATGGAGACACTGAAAAGATCAGTGGTGGCAGAAGTTAGGGGAGAGGGAGGGATGAATCAGCAGAGCACAGAGGATTTTCAGGGCAGTGAAAACACTTTGTATAATACTACAATGGTGGGTACATGGCATTATAAATTTGTTTGAATCCGTAGAATGTACAATACCAGTAGTTGACCCTAATGTAAACTACTGCCTTTAAGTGATATGTTGATGTAGTTTCATAGAATGTAACAAACTTACAACTCGGGTGGGGGGGGTGACAATGGGGGAGGCTATGCATGCCTGGGGACAGGGGGTATATGGGAAACTTCTGAACTTTTCAGAAAATTTCTCCCCCCAAAAAGCTCTTTAAAAAATAGTCTTAAAGGACTGATAATGGACAAGGAAGATTATTAGTTAAATTTAAATGTTAAGCTACCACTGTCAGGAGGCATGGAAAGAACTACTTAATTTTCAGTCATAGTAACTATCCCAGGTGTCATAAACAATTTACAAATTCTTATGGATGAGGAGGAATTGTAGATTGTCTGAATAGACAGACTAACAGAATCTGGCACTATCACTGTGCAGTGTGGTGAGAACAAGGCCACAGCCAAAACTTGATCATAAGCGAGCATTCTAGGCACAAATTATTAGAATAAAAGTGGATATTTAGACTGAGATATGTTCTTATCAGTAAGGGGAGTAAATGCACTACAAATAGAAATTAAAATACTTTGTAAAACAGCAGCAAACTGTGTCTGCCTTTTTAACAATTTAGAGTACCAGAAACAACAGCAGAAAGAAAAAATATTAAAATTCGCCTCAGGTCTTTTCATCCCCATATTATAAATACCTATTTATGGCTGAAAAGGAATGTCAAATCACATTACAGTTATCAGAGATCTATTTGTCAATGTTTAAGATTTATCTTAGTCTGGTAATAAATACTTCCTGTTCTCAGAAAGACTTGTTTTGCTAAAGATATTATCTCATTGGGGGATTTTTTTCCAATTTTTTTTTCTTTTTCACAAATCATAAGTTCCCCCAACCAAAACTTTGAACAGCTGGAACAGAAAATCCCCTAATTTCTTTACATTGTGCACAAAAAGGGCATAACAGTTCATTAAAACAGTTCAAGTAAATAGACAATTATACATAATGGTATAATAAATATTCATGTATTTAACAACCACTATAAGTTCTATGCTAGTGGGAGAGCTTTGTCCGGCTCCAGTTGCATTGTAGAGAGAGAAAATACTCAAATTATTGGGTAACTAAATATCTTATCCTTTATTTGTATTAATCCCTCATAATTATAATCTTTAAGTGTTTATTATTTTCTCATAATCTTAAGCATTGTGCTATGAAGCTATCCAAACTCATGAACTACAGAACCAAACAAACCTACACGCAGGTATCCAGGTACTAGGATGTGGAAATGGTTAGGACTGGCACTTTCTCACCGCTTCCTGAAAACTTGGATGCAGAGAGCACAGTCAAGTAATCATGCAGTCACTTATCATGTATTAACTTAAGAAAAACTTATCAAAATATATCAAACATACGGAAAAAATTACAGGGAATTATAGAGAAAACGCTATGTACCCACATTCCAGCTTGGCCATTTTTTAAAATTTACTCTCCGTGTTTGATATATATATCATTTTTAAAAATACAGACAGATTTTAAGTCCCACACTATTTCCTTCCCAAACCCATTCCAATCTCTCTGTTCCAAGAAGAATGTCACTCAAATTTTCTGTTTTTTATTTCAGACTATTTTTGTTCTTTTGCTATGTATGTTTGTATTGATAAACAATTTATATGCAGTTTGTATTTATATTTATATATTTTAAATGGGTCAGTACCTTAGTACTTTCAGGCTGCTATAACAAAGTAACATAGAATGAGTGGCTTAGAAATAACAGAAATTTATTTCTCACAGTTCCGGAGTCTGGGAAGTCCAAGATCAAGGTGCTGGCAGATTTGGTGACTGGCGAGGGCCCACTTCTGGTTCATAGACAGATATCTTTTTGCTGGATCTTCTCATGGTGGAAGAGGCAAGACAGCTCTCTGGGACCTCTTTTACATGGGCACTGAACTCTTACAAAATGACCTGATTACCTATCAGTGGCCTCACCTAATAGTTACCATCACCTTGGGGGTTAGGATTTCAACACATGGATTTGGGGAGATCACAAACATTCAGACCGAAACTATCCCTAAAGTAGCGAACTTGAATTTTATCATTTCTTCATTAAAAGTATGCGTTTAGTGGCTAATACCAACAGGAGATAGACTAGTGTTGGAGATTCGGACTTCAACCAGACGGCATTGTGTTGAGTTGTGGCCAAAGCTTTCTGTCCTTGGCAAGTTCCATTATCTTTCTGCAGATTTCAGAAAAAGAAAAAAAAAAAAAAAAAGGGAGAGAAAATATCTACTGTATAGGGTTTTGTGAGGATTATATAAAATATGGTAACCAAATTGTTTGTTAAGCTATAAGATGTTTTTAATGTGAAGTATTCATTGTTGTTATTTTCTGTTTCTTCTCATCTCTTGATCCTTAGATACAGCTATTGTTTTCTCAGTGTATCAGCAGGATAAATAGTTTTTAAACTGATCATAGAGAAATACAATTATATACATAGGCACAATTAAGCATTAAACAGTTTGGCTCAGTGTTACAATATTATGCAGAATGAAAGGGACCTTAGAGATGATCTGATTTGGTAGTATAACTGAACACATAAGAATAAAATACAAAGTCAGGGGTAACTTGTAGAGACTTCTAAGTAGAAAATAAATATTCCTCTAATTGAAAAGATACCTCTTCCATTTGAAATACTACTGTCACCTTTTAGAATTTTTTGAACTCCTTCTGTTGAAAGAGCTAAGTACTTTTTCAATGAAAATGATTAGTGTTGGAACTGATATTGCTGGAGCTAGGTCCTGAGGGGACATTTTTTTCCTCCCCCTAAGAGGAGCCAGGCACTTATCCACACAGTCATGTCATATGATAAATACGGGCCAGCCAGCTGACTGCTCTCTGTTGTCATAAACTGCTATTGTATGCGCGTCAGTGGCAGAGTTTTTGCTAATTAATGCCGCTGATTTTCTTCATTCTAGATCAGGACCCAGACTGCTTGCTCATTCCGGAGGAGTGAGGAAACAGACAGATGAGATGCTGGCAGCGGCTGTCTGTCAGCGAGAGATGAGCGGTGCTCCACCACCGGCTGGGGCTCCAGCAGCTGCTGCAGACGCTGTTCACTCCAGAGTTCAGGGCACGTGTCTCACACTACCTGTCTTTCAAAGAAGTCAGCTTCCTATGTTGAAGAAAGATCTGTAAATCCCCGAGAATACCAAGGCAAAAGAACAGTACACATTGTAAATGTGCTTCACTCTTCAATCTGTGACTGAGTATGAGGCGCTTTCTTATTTATTCCACCCATTCCCCTGCGCCTCCAAATTGCTTGAGTTTCATCTACACACATTTATGTCAGACAGAACTGATGCGCATCTGCTGTACAGTAACTCATGCTAGATCTTGCAGCACTGAAGTTGGTGTGTAAAAGGGGAAAAGGTACCAGACCAGAATCTAAACGATCTGGGTTACAGGCCTGGCACTGTGACGGATTAGCTATGTGACCTTGGGCAAATACTTTCTGTCTAGACCTCAGTTATTTTCATTCCCAAATCAGGTGGCTGCTCAGATAATTGTTGGAGTTCCTTTTAGCTCTGGTTCTGTGATTTCTAAAGGAATGATTACAATAACAGCTACAAAGTATTGAACAGACACTTTGGGCCTAACATTAGACAAAGTCTTTCACGTGGATAAATAATTTTAACTCCTCAAAACAGGCCTTTGACGAACTGAATGCTATCACTGATTGACAACAGAGGAAAGTAACGCTGCAGAACTTCCTCAAGGTCCCAGTTAGTAAGGGAGGAGCTGATGTTCAAAGACATTTCTATCTTGTATGTGAGGCACAGAATTAATATTCGCGTTATGTGAAAAGAATACCCTGTAGGACTGCTACTCAAAGGACCCAGACTGTCCTAGGATTCCTTGTATTTTAGCTGAATATCTATTAGCTCCCCACCACCAACCCCAATAAGAGGTGTTGGGCATAGTTTCTTTGGAACTATAGAGGCACTTTTATAATTTCTTTAGAGGTTTTATGTAAAAAGAAAATTGCTTTATTTTTTTTCCCCTGTGAATGTCTCAGTTTGAAATGCAGCTTATAAATTAACAGAGAAGGTGACAGTTAAAATTAATCTTATTATTAGATACATTTGCATATTTATAATCTGCTAGATGAAGTTAATCTTGTTGATTTTTAAAGAAAAATAGTGAAAGCATAAAATGCATGATAATAAAATAAATATTTTAAAATAATAATTGTTAGCATTTTTGAAGGGAGAATTGGCAAATGAATATTTTTATTCCTTATGCTTTTGCTTTCTGCTGAGATTTATTGGGAAACAAAGAGTAGGGTCTAGTGGTAAACTCCACAGTGGCCTGCAGTTCTTTGATGACCACAGACAGTTTACCTCAGCTCAGCATTGATTTTTCCATTTGCAAAAATGGTAAATGATACCTCACAAGCATGAAGACACAATAAGGTATAGAGTCATAAACTACCCTCAGCTATATTAATAGTCTTCTCATGAGACTCCATATTACCGATATCTGTTCTATTTTATTCATTGATGTCAAAATGATCTCTATGATTATATTACTTCTCAGCTTAAAATTTTCAATTATTCCTCTTTGCCAAGAAAAGCAGACTCAAGTTCTTTAGTCTAGCATGCAAGATCTGTTCTGATCCAATTTGAATTTCTCTTTCCTGTCTTTTTTGCCTTTATATGAAAACCTGGCTTTTGCCTTTTTTACTACATCATTATGTGCCTTTCTAGTTAAATAAAGCTTTCATTATGGCCAATTCAGGCTAGAATCTATGATCTCTCTCTGTTTCTGCATAAAGTACTATTCTGTCTACCTGTAATTCTCCTACTCTCTTTCTGACTGACAAGATCTTCTCATTTTTCAAGGCCATAGTAAATTTTCATCTCTCCTAAGAGCCTTCACAGACACTGCCTCTCCCAGCTAGTTCTTTTTCACTTTCCAGTCTTAAGGCACATGGTATTGGATCACTTACCATACTGCATTCCAACCATTAGTCTACCCCATTAGACTGTAAAAGCCACCATGTCTTCTTCATGTTTCCGCATTGTTTCTTGCCCCTGGTGGAGTTGAGATAATTTGCAACAAACAACCTATTAAAATCATTTTAAAAGTTCATTTTATCCTGAGTCTCCAGAAACTATGTTAAACTCTCTAGAGTTTAGGTACCTTTCATCCAAAATGGCACTATCATTAAAAAAAAGTTGAGCCTACAATATAAAAATAACAAAATTAATGAGTTTTTTAAGAGCATATATCTTGGAAAGCTTTTCACACACTGTAAATATGTCACGTGAATGCAGCTAAAGAATGCAATACATATCTGCCATGACTTCGTATTGACCAGAACACCTGAATTTACATAAAATAGAAAACATTACAAAAAACCCCAAATTCATAGTGACTTAAACATAACACATGCATTTTCATAAAAACTCTTCCACTGAAAATTAGAATTTTAAATACACTTTATTTCTTCAAAATGGCAAAAGCATATCATGTTAGAATTTAGTAGAAAGTGATTTACCAGAAAGCCCAGGTTAAGCTCAGCCAGGCATGTGGATTTTTGCACAACTGAAATAACTGAAGATGAGAATGATGTAATAGCTCTTCTGAAGAAATTTCCTATGTCTTCTGCTTGCTCTTGTCATCGCTTAGATTTTCAAATTTGTTTACCAGCCTGTACATATTCAGTATTGCAACTCTATGCAAGTGATCTTCATTCCATAAAAGTTACAATATTTTCCCAACACAATCCAGCCTCTAACAGAACAATTTTTTCATCCATAGCCACAATGAGTTACCATGCCCATGTTGCTTAGATTGAGCCATTGTAATATTACCAATTCGTCACTGCAGCCTGGCATACACCACCATCACCAAGAGCTAAATGTTCCTGCAAATTATTCTTTAATGTTCACCATGGGTGTTTTTATGTGAATGTGATAACTTAAAAAAATATTTAGCACAATTCTATGGTTTAGAAATCCTCAGATTTCCATGTAAGCAAGGTTTAGCTATACTCTATATTGCCCTGTGTCCTTGTTTCTTTATCTTTAGTGATCATTATATTATCAGGAATTAGGCATGGGATAGATTTAAGCATCCCTATTTGGATAGTGGAGAATATAATTCCAAGAAAAGAGACAAGATGACCTATGATCCCTGAGGGCATCTTTGTATCATAAAACTACAACCAAATAACTTGACTCCTAATCTCTAATGTAGGTGCCTAAACTGGGTGACTATGATTCTTCCACATAACTTTGTTTGCCCCAAAACTTTCTCCTTTGCCTCAGCCAAGTGTGGGGTACATCAAGAATTATTAATTTATTTTCTATTTTTCATTTGTTAGTTATCTTTGTCCCCATTTATTTTATTTTTTCAGCACCACAAGATATGTTACTTTATAATATTTCAAGTATATTCTTAATGGACAGTCTGCTTCCAAACTAACAAGCCCCTCCCATACAATTTTTATGCCTGTATGATTGTTCTATACTATAAATCTGACCACAATGCTTCACTTAGTAATTAGTGTCCTGTAATCTTGAGAGGTCACACTTTTTAGAACAGTACAATTGGTTAAACCTGTCTACTTTTCCAGCTTCAGCTTTAATCATTACCTAAATCTTGCAAGCTTCGTTTAAGCAGTGCTTGTCAAAGAAAACCAGAGTTGTTATTGAAAGGTACAGCTCTAGTTTTCTTTGACAAGCACTGCTTTGTAAGTGGACTAAATTCCGCACTTAAAAGATATAGACTGACAGAATGGATTAAAAAACTAGACCCAACTATATGCTGCCTGCAAGAAACTCACTTCACCAATAAAGACACACATAAACTAATAGTGAAGGGATGGAAAAAGACAGTCCATAAAAATGGAAACCAAAAACAAACAGGAGTTACTTATATCAGGTAAAGTAGACTTCAAACCAAGAACTATAAAAAGAGACAAAGAAGCACAGTGTGTAATGATAAAAGGATCAGTACAGTAAGAAGATATAGCAATCATAAATACGTATGCACCCGAAATTGGAGCACCCAGATAAAAGCAACTGTTATTGGATCTAAGGGGAGAGATAGACCCCAACACAGTAATTGTTAGGTACTTGAACACACCACTCTCGGCACTGGACAGATCGTCTAGACAAAGAATCAGCAGTGAAATAGTTGATTTAAATAGCACCTTAGACCAAATGAAGTCGACAAACATATATAGAACATTTCATCCAACAGTGACAGAGTATATATTCTTCTTATCAGCACATGGAAAATTGTCCAGGATAGACCACATGTTAGGTCACAAGTCTCAACAAATTTTAAAAGATTGAAATCATATCAGGTATATTTTCAGACCACAATGGAATAAAATGAAAAACTAACAGCAAACAAAATTACGCAAATTATACAAATTAATGTAAATTAAACAACATGCTCCTGAACGACCAATAGGTCAAAGAAGAAATAAAGCAGGAAATCAAAAAATTACTTGAAACAAACGAAAACACAAGTACAACTTGCCAAAATTTATGTGATGCTGCAAAAGCTGTGCTAAGAGCAAAGTTTATTGAAATAAGTGCTTATATCAAAAGAATAGACAGACTCCAAATAAACAACCTAAACAACCTAATGTTAAATCTCAAAGAGCTAGAAAAACAAGAGAAATCGAATTCCAAAACTAGTAGATGGAAAGGAATAATTAAGATCAGAACAGAACTAAATGAAATATAGATCAAAAGAATAATACAAAAAAATCAATGAATCAAAAAGTTGTTTTTGTGAGAGGATAAACAAAATAGACAAACCATTGGCCAGACTAACTAAAAAAAGAAGAATGAATACCCAAATAACAAAAATAGAAATGAAAAAGGAGGCATTACACCTGATATCACAGAAATACAAAGAATCATTAGAGACTATTATGTACAACTATAAACCAACAAATTTGAAAACCTAGAGGAAATGGATACATTTCTGGACACGTACAAACTACCAAGACTGCACCAAGAAGAAATACAAAACCTGAACAGACCAATAGCAAGCAATGAAATTGATGTGGTAATCGGCAGTCTCCTAACAAGGAAAAGCCCAGGACCAAATGGCTTCACTGCTGAATTCTACCAAATCTCTATACAATAATAAACACCAATCCTTTTCAAAGTATTCCAAAAAATTAAACAGAGGCCATTCTCCCAAATTCATTCTATGAGGCCAGCATCACACTGATACCAAAATAAGACAAAGACACAACAAAAACAGAAAGCAACAGGCCAATATACTTGATGAATGCAAAATTCCTCAGCAAGATATCAGCAAGCAGAATATAACAGCACATCAAAAAGATTATACACCATAACAAAGTGGGGTTCATCCCAGGAATGCAAAGATAGTTCAATATATGTAACTTAATAAATGTGATATGTTACATTAACAAAACCAAGGACAAAAAAACATGGTAATCTCAAAAGATGCAGAAAAAGCATTTGACAAAATTCAGAATCCCTTCATGATAAAGACCCTCTACAAATTAGGTACAGAAGGGAAGTATCTCAGCACAATAAAAGGTATATAGAAGAAGCCCACTGCCAACATCATCCTGAATGGGGAAAAACTGAATGCTTTAAGAATAGGAACCAAAGAAGGATGCCCACTCTGACCACTCCTATTCAACATAGGATTGGAAGTAATTAGCCAGAGCAATCGGGCAAGAGAAAGAATAAAGGGCATCCAAATTGAAAAAGACAAAGTCAAATTGTCTCTGTTTGCACATGACATGATACTGTATGTAGAAAAATCCATAACCTCTACCAAAAAACTCCTAGAGCTCATTAAAAAAATCAGTAAATTTTCAGGATACAAAATCAATACACAAAAATCTGTAGCATTCTTCTACACCAACAAGCATAAAGATAATTCAAGAAAGCAAGTCCATTTACAATAGTCCCAAAAAGAATAAAATACCTAGTAATAAGTTTAACCAAAGAGATGAAAGATCACTACAATAAGAATTATAAAACCCTGCTGAAAGAAATTAAAGAGGACACAAAAAGATTGAAAGAAATTCCATGTCCATGAATTAGAAGAATTAACATTACAAAAATGTCCATAAAATCCAAAGTGATCTACAAATACAATGCAATCCCTGTCAAAATACCAATACCATTCTAAACAGAAATAGAAAAAACAATGCTAAGATTCATATGGAACAACAAAAGACCCCATGTAGCCAAAGCAATCTTGAGCAAAAATACAAAACCAGAGGGATTACACTACCTGACTTCAAATTATACTACAAACCTATAGGAACCAAAACAGCATGGTACTAGCATAAAAATAGACATATATACCAATGTGACAAATAGAGAACCCAGAAACTAACCCAGCTACTTACAGCCAAGTGATTTTCAACAAAGATACCAAGAACATACATTGGGGAAAGGACAGCCTCCTCAGTAAATGATGCTGGGAAAACTGGACATACGTATGTAGAAGAATGAAACTAGACCCATACCTCTGGCAATATACCAAGATCAACTTGAAATAGATTAAAGACTTATGTATAAGACCTGAAACTATAAAACCCTGAGGAGAAAACAGGGGAAACACTTCAAGATGTAGGACCTGGCAAAGACTATGAATAGGACCTGAAAAGCACAAACAACAAAAGAAAAGATAAACAAATGGGATTATATCTAACTAAAGAGCTTCTGCACAGCAAAGAAAACAATCAACAAAATGAAAAGACAACCTACTGAATGGGAGAAAATATTTGCAAACCATATATCCAACAAGGGATTAATATCCAGAATATACAAGGAACTCAAACAACTTCACAGTAAAAAATAATAATAATAATAATCCAATTAAAAAATAGGTACAGGAGCTGAACAGACATTTCTCAAAGCAAGCCATACAAATGGCCAACAGGTATATGAAAAAATGCTCAACATCACTAGTCATCAGGGAAATGCAAATTAAAACCACATTTAGATAACATGTCATTCCAGTTAGACTGGCTATTATCAAATATGGTGAGAATAACAAATGCTGCTGAGCATGTGGAGAAAATGGAACTCTTCTACACTGTTGGTGGTACTGTAAATTAGTACAGCCATTATGGAACTCAGTACTGTGGCTTCACAAACAACTACAGATAGATCTACCATATAATCCAGAAATCCCACTTCTGGGTATATACTCAAAGGAAGGGAAATCATCACGTTGAAGGGATGCCTACACTCCCATGTTCATTGCTGCTCTATTTACAATAGTCAAGTTATGAAACCAATCTAAATATCCGTCAATGGACTACTGATAAAGAAAATGTGGTATATATACATGATAAAATACTACTCAGCCATAAAACCAAATGAAATTCTGCCATTTGCAACAACATTTATGACCTTGAAGAAAATTACATGAATTGAAATAAACAAGGCACAGAAAGAGAAATAGCATATGTCCTCAGTCATAAGTGGGAGCTAAGAAGGAAAGAAAGAAAGAAAGCACAATAAAATGTTGAACTTTCAAAAGGAGAGAGCAGACCTATAGCTATTAGAGGTGGGAAAGGAGGAAGGGGGGCTTAGGTAGTAATTGAGTAAGGGACACAAGGAATAATTACAATTTTTTGTGATGAACTTGCTAATAATATTGATTTGATCATCATATAGTGTACATAAATACTGATAGTCAACTACATACCCCATAAATATGTATAAACAGGCATGTTTCAATTGAAAAAAACATAAAGGCACCTTATAGAACTACAAAAAACAAACAAACAAACAAAAAACCCCAGAGCTGGACATTATTTAAAGTGGCAAAAACAGACTTTATTCAGGATTATTGCAATAGCAAAAAGAGACCTTGACCTCTCTTATAGAACTGGATTCAATTGTGAGCATGGGAAATAGAAATTAATAGCCAGGTGTGGGGTGGAGGTCAGTGAATGGAAAACTACTAAGAGATACATCAGGGGTAATGGGGGATTCTGGCTAAGCTTACTTAAGGTAGGCCAAGGTGATCAGACATCACCTGTGGGATAGTGAACTGTAATAAACCTGATTAGATATTGAGAGTGACCAGATTTGGAGGGTGGGGATTATAACTTCTCAGAATTCTTGCTAAAATTAGACAATTCTAAGACAAAGGTGGACGTCCAAAACCTGAGGCCTAGTTAAAAGCCTGAATAGTGTCTGGTCAAGTAGAGAATCTTTGCCAGCTTCACTCTTAGTTACCCTGATCAATGCATCAGTGTGTTTCATAGACTGTTCACCAAGTATTTTTGTCTCTGAAATCACTTCCCCATCGTTTCCTGGGTTCATCCTTAGAGGGTGAACTTAATATTAAAATTTGTTTTATTTCTCTATTCCTATGTCTCCACTGTACTTTATGAATATCTTTACCCATATATTTACACAAAACACTGTAATTATTTATTGTTCTATGTTCTTGCTGATGTCAATAAATTTTTCCTGTAAATATAAAGGAAGAAATTGAACATTGATATTTTAAACAAATGAGTCCAATTTTCACATACAACAATTTTATATTTAAACAAATGAGTCAAATATTCATATACAACAATTTTACATTGGCTAGAAAATAATGTTTTTAAGTTTGGTTTGTGTTTTGCTTCTGATTTATTAAAGTATTCAAATAGAGCTTTATTTGATTACCTTAAACTCAACAACAAAATCACATAACCATGGTAACATTTTAGAATAACCAATTTAAAAAATGTTCTCTTCATGGCACAAGTTTCTTTGAAAAATCAATTATTCTGTTAACTGTACTTGAAATCTCTCCTTTATGGGAGTAGAATGTATGCTTATTTTTTCTATTATCTGCCAGGGAACATGCTGCTGGCAGTAATTATTTTTGTCTCAACAGTGTTGACAGAGATGTTGCAGGGATGTATTTAACTGGAAGTGTCAGCTCAGCTATTTTCTTGTTTATTTCTTCTAGCATCATTAAATTATGGTCAAACCACAGTTTCCTTACAGAAACTTTCTTAGAGCTCTTCTTGTTTTACAAGGGCTAATTAAGGTACACTAGATAGTATGATGTATAGATTCACTTAGACATACCCAAATTTTAGTGTCTCAATACACTGACAGCAAGTAAATGAGGACACTGCTTTCAACCTCTGTTCATTGTTGCATGCCAGTTTCCCTGAACATACTTCACTTTCTGTAGTGACATGCAACTATATGGCCCATGTTCCAAGAGATGGCACCATCTCACTCTCTCTCTTCATGTAGATAGATAAACACACAGACATCCATAAAAATATATAGATAAAGATATATACATATGTAAGCACATGCATATATAATATTTAAAATATTAATTACCTATTAATCTATTAAAAAAATCTTTCTACTGACACCTCACTAGATTCTTTCACACCTGCTTGGAAACCACTGACTGTAAAAGTAAAAGCAAGCAGGATAGTACCCAGGGAGAAGAAAAAAAGGATCTACATGCTTAGAGCCTAATGGGACCTCCAGACTTAAGGAAGATGGTAAAGGGGTAGGATATAAAGAAACGTCTCAGAAGAGAAGCCCTATCTGGAGGCAAGAGTGTCAATAATGAAATGGGGAGAACTCTAAGAAATGGCTCATTTTTGTCCAAAGAAAAGTCTGTTTTCTACTTGATTGTCCTTCGTTATTCAAGACTTTAGTATACGTACATGAGGCTCTCCAAGAAAATGATGAAATTACTCATATGAGTTGAAAACATTTCACAAATACAGAACATATATGACTTTTCAATATAAACATGTAAGAAATTACAAATACACCAACTTAAACAAGAATGTTGGTTACAGCTAACGTTTATCCTTGGCTCTTCTGCTTGTTGTCTTTTTCTCCCCTGAATATATCATTTCAGTAATGCTCTTGCTGATATATTTCTGATAGACAGATGGAAGAACTGCAGAGAAGCTGGGGTTATTTGCCATTTCCTTGTCTCAGTCTTTGTGTCTCTGGCCAAGTTGGGACACTGTGATTAATATGAGATACAGATGTCAGCTGTGCAATCAGTGTCTGACTCTGGCTGGCTGACAGGCTGATTTGGCTTTGCAGGTGACAGTTTCCATTTGCTTGGGGTTGTGTAAGTACCTCTCTCCTTTCCAGGAAGGAGAGGTCTCTCTGTGGCAGTTCAGGGATGATATTTATTTCCCAGACTATAAGGTCTTAGAGACCAGAGATTAAGCTATAGCTTATGGGATTTTTTTGGAATGTTTCTGGCAACTAAAGTAGATGCTTAATGAAGTCTTTCTAAATCAATCTAAATGCATATGATACATCTCCTTTCACTCCAGCAAACTGATATCAAGATGAGAGGAATAATTCACGTAAATTACTCAAAATAGTTAAAGGTTTGATTTCTAAACCTGCATCTGACACTTATAAGCTGTGTAACTTGATGACAATTTAAATGTAGCATTCTGAACCTCACTTTCTGTATCTGTTAGATAAGAATGATAATGTCCACCTGATGTCCTATTGAGATGATTAAATGAGATGTTCTATAATAATTCATATGGCTCACAGTGGGACTTAAAAAAAGTAGTAGCTCTCATTGTCTCATTTTTCACTCCTTTCTTACTTTGAACAGAAAACACAAACGTGTTTCAAACAACAAGAAAATTGCTTATTATGAGCCTTTCTGCATTGGTGCTATAAATATATATATGTGTACATAGTGTTATTGGGTAAATTTATATATATATAAATTTATATATATAAATTATTTTTATTTATATACATAAATTTGTTTTATATATATTTAATGTAAATAAAATATAAAATTAATATAAAAATAAATTTTAACTTAAGTGTATTATATATAAATTAATATAAATATAAAAGTTAATTTATGTATATATATAAATAATATAAATTATTTATATATATAAATTTATATATATATATAAATTTACCCAATAACACTATGATATATTATCATTATATTCATTCTATAGATAAGGAAACTGAAACATAATGTGGTGGATTCAAATCCAGCTCTGTCTCACTATGTGCCCTTAGTAGTTCTAAAGCTGCTTCCAGTATTGTTGCCCTATGTAAAGAGTGTCAGTAAAATTTTTAACAGCAGATGACAATTAAAAGACTGTTTATAACTTACCTATTACTCTCACCAACACATGAGCACACATGAGAGTGTAAAGATTCCCATGAAAATGCACACAGATACACATAATTGTTGAATAACCCCACAGTTACAAACTAGAGGCATCAAGCATAATTGTTACTTCTGTTTTCAGTAGAGAACCTTAAATGTGGGACTCAGTCACTGATTTGCCAGACCATACTCCAATTTGTTCACAGGTGTAAAATACGTCACTTTCAGTTCTGTCATCTCATCCCCTGGAAAACTGGAAGCTTAACCATAAAGCTAGACCATGGTGCTACCCTCAATTATACTATGTGGTGATCTCAGAAAAGCTTTTAGTTTCAGATAACACTAAAAAATTAGAGTCTGGTTAAAGGACAAAATGTTTTTCTATTAAGTGAGAATCACATAGATCTCAACTAATTTATCAAAAATGCTCAGTAGAGAAAGACAAAAGAACTGTTCCACAATCCCTTGCTTCCTCTGTTATATTTATTCATTCCTGCTGTCTTCTCTCACAAGATAGGATGTTCAAATAACTCCCACTATTGTTCCTTCTCTTCTGATCCCCACAGCCTTTATTACTTACTACATTTCTTTGCCCTGAGTTCAAGTAACTGCACCAAAAATCTGTGCTAAAACAAACATGGCTCCAGTGCTAGTTCTACCACTGACTGTCTCTCTGATGTGTTTCCTTGTCTGTGTTTTCTGTTTCCTCAGATATAATTTAAAAGTATTTAATTAAACTGTTTCTAAGACTAGTCCAATGTGTTTTATTATTCAAGTCCTAAACCCCCTACTCAGCTTTCCCCGTTAACCCCCTTGGCAAATTACCTGGAACTATCCTCATCAATTCTTTGGTTCCATCTCAATTGCCAGTTGCCATATATCTTATTAATTTGAAGCTATTGTCTTTTCTTCTATGTAAACTTCTCCTTTGTGATTTTATATTCATTTTTTCCACATAACTCTCTAATTTGTTCATGGTGTTTACTTAAAGTTCTGTTATATTCTGAAAGTTCTAATGATTAAATGTTCAAGTATTGGCTATGAGGTGATGCAAGAAGGTTCAGTTGTCAAAAGAATTTTGACACATCCTAGTTAGTCATGGTTATGACTAGAACCCTATGACAAATATAGCATTAATAGTGTTAATACCTGACTTGCAGACCCAGGCTCCAGACCTACCACAGTGCCAGGCCTGATCCAGGCCCCAAAGAGCCAGGAGTCAAGCCCACTTCTGTGAACCCAAGCTCCGTGCTGGCCCTTGTGGACTCAGACTTCAGGCCCACCCCAGCACCAGATGTGTCCCTGTAGACACAGACTCTAAACCTACCTCCATAGTTCCAAGCCACCATGCTTGCCACATGGACCTAGGAAACAGGCCCATCCTAGTAGACCCTGTTTCTAGGCTGACCCTCACAAACTCAAATCCAGGCCCATCCCTGTGTACCCAAACACAAAGTTTACCCATGCAGAACCAAGCTCCAAGCCAACTCCAATGTATCTAGGCTTCAGGCCTGCTCCATGTTTCCAGGCACTGACCTGGCCTTGTGCCACTCAAGGACTCAAGCAAGAAGTTTGCCTAAACACCCCACCAGGCAGCCTACCCAGAATCTCCAGTGTTGAAGGGCTTTCCCTGGTAAAGCCAGTGTGTAAAGACTAAAAGAAGTGCCTACTCCTGCAAATGTGCAGACACCAGTGCAAGGTCACAAGGATTACCAAAAATCAGGGAAACATGACACCACCAAAGGGACAAAATGAAATTCTAGTGCCAACTCAAAAGAAATGGAGATCTACAGATTGTCTGACAAAAATTCAAAATAACTATCTTAAAAAAGCTCAGTGAGCTACAAGAGAACACAGAAAGAAAACTAAACACGATCATTAAATCAAATACTTAACAACAACAACAAAACTCAGGACTTGATGGCTTCACAGCTGAATTTTACCAAACATTTAAAAAAGTATTACTATCAATCCTTCTCAAACTCATTCAAAAAATTGAAGAGGAGGAAAGATTTTCTAACTTATTTAGCAAGGCCATCATTCCCATGTTACCAAACCCAGACACAGACACTGTGAAAAAAGAAAATTACAGCCAAAAACTCTGATAAATATAGATGCAAAAATCCTCAACAAAATCTTAGCAAGATGAATTCAATAGCATGTTATAAAGATCATACATCATAATCAAATGCATCCCTGAGATGCAAGGATGGTTCAACATACACAAATCATTAAATGTGATACATTATATTAACAGAATTTAGGGTAAAAATAATGTAATTATCTCAACAGATACAGAAAAAGCATTTGAGAAAATTTTACAACTTTTCATGTTAGAACTCCCAACAAATTAGGTATAGGAGAAATGTACCTCCAAATAGTAAGGGCCATATATGACAACCACACAGCTAATATTGTAATGATGAAAAGCTGAAAGCTTTTTCTCTAAGATCAGGAACAGGAAAGGGATGCCCACTCTCACCACTTCTATTTAATATAGAACTGGAAGTCCTAGTCAGAGGAAAAAGGCAAGATAAAGTCCAAGTCAGAGGAAAGGGATGCCCACTCTCAGCACTTCTATTTAATATAGAACTGGAAGTCCTAGTCAGAGGAAAAAGGCAAGATAAAGAAATAAAAATAAAATTGGAAAGGAAGAGGTAAAATATTCTATTTTCAGGTGATAAGATCTTATATATAGAAAACCCTAAAGACTCTACCCCCAAATTGTCAGAACTAATAAACAAATTTATAAATGCTGCAGAATACAAAAACCAAACTACAAAAATAAGTTGCATTTCTATACACTAACAAACTATCTGAAACAGAAATAAAAACAAAAACAAAAACTATTCCATTTGTGATAGCTAAAACTAAAACAACAACAACAACAAAAACCAATTAAAAAACAGGAACAGAATTAACCAAGGAAATAAAAGATTTATACACTGGAAACTTTTAAACACTGATGGAAGAAATTGAAGAAGACTCAAATAAATGGAAAGATATCCTGTGTTCATGAATTGAAAGAATACTGTTAAAATGTCCATACTACCCAATGCAATCTACAGAATCAATGCAATCCCTAGCAAAATTCCAAGGAGACTACCTACATCAATTTATGGAAAAAATTTATTTTGTTCATGCCCTCATTGAAAAGCACTGATGATTAACCATAGTAACAATAGTCAATGCCATGGACATCTCAATTGGTTCAGCTTACACAATTCTTACTGAAAAGTTAAAGTTGAGTAAAAACTGTTGTTTTGGGATCAGCTGCAGACAAGAACAGAGCTTTCAATGAAAATTTTAATCAAGTGAAATCAATATTCTGAATCAGTTTTTTGAAGAATTGCAACAGGACATGGAACATGGGTTTACCAGTATGATCTTGAAGACAAAGCACAATGAAAGCCATGGTTACCAAAAGGTGGAAGTGATCTAGTCACAAGAGGGCTGACTGGTCCAAAGCAAAGTTCATCACAGCAGTGTTTCGGAATGTTCAAGGCATTTTGCTTGTTGACTTTCTGAAGGGCCAAAGAACAATAACATCTGCTTATTATGGGAGTGTTTTCAGAAAGTTAGTCAAAACTTTAGCAGAAAAATGCTCAGGAAACTTTATCAGAAAGTCCTTCTGCACCACTGCAATGTTCCTGCTCATTCCTCCCACCAAACATGAGCTATTTTGCAAGAGTTTTGATGGAAAAGCATTAGGCATTTACATTATGGTCCTGATTTGGCTCCTTCTAACTTCTTTGTGTTTCCTAATCTTATTAAATCTTAAAAGGGCACCCATTTTCTTCAGTTAATAATGTAAAAAAGATTGCACTGACATGATTAAATTTTCAGGATCCTCAGTTCTTTAGGGATGGAGTAGATGGCTTGTATCATTTACAAAGTGTCTTCAACTTGATTGAGCTTATATTGAGAAATAAAGTTTATGTTTTTTTATTTTTATCTTTTAATTCCACTTATGAGGGACTTCAAAAAAGTTTGTGGAAAAAGGAATTAAAAGATAATATGAATCTTTCCAGAAACTTTTTGAAGTACTCTTATATATACATATGCATGTGTACACTCATAGGCATGTATGTATGTATGTTCGATATATTATCACTTTTTCTTTATTGTGTACACACTCACACACACACACACAGTGGAATATTATTCAGTCTTTAAAAAAGAAGAAAATCCTCTCATTTTGACAACATGGATGAACCCAGAGGACGTTAAGCTGAGTGCAATAAGCCAGGCACAGAAAGATAAATACTTCATGATCTTCACTTATATGTGGAATCTAAAGAAAAGCCAACTCATAGAAGGAAAGAGTAGAATGATGTTTGTTAGGGACTAGGCAGGTGGGGGAAATGGGGAGATGTTGGCCAAAAGGTACAAAATTTTGGTTTAGAAAGGTGAATAAGTTCTCGAGATCTCACATACATCATGTTGACTGCAGTTAATAAGTGTATTATGTAGTTAAAATTTGCTGACAGGTGACCTTAAGTGCTCTCAACACCTCCCCCCCCAAAAGTCAACCATGTAAGGTGATGTATACATTAATTAGCTTGATGGTGGTAATCATTTTACAATATATACATATATCAAAGTATCATGTTGTACACCATAAATATATACAATGTTTATTAATCTACTATACCTCAATAAAGTTGGAAAAACATGGTAATATTATGAGGCCATGGTGCTTTAAAGATGCCTACACATTTTGCCATTAGGTCTTTCATACAATATAGAGAGTAGTTCAGAACATGAAGGAGCTATTTAGGAATATTCTGAAGTTTGGGAAGCAGAAATGAAACTAATATCATGAAATGATACCTTTCAAGATTTTACAGTCTGCATAGCATGTTCAAGATATGAGGGTACTCTTTAAAATTTTAGTTTGACTGCGTAGTGTTTTTTAAAAAAATCTTTGCTCCAGCCTAGGTTTGTCTTGTACTAGCTTTGTGATTTGCAACAGTTTAATTCAATTTATTCAGTAAGTATTTTTAATGCCTGTCATGTACAAGAAACATACTAGATGTTGCTAAAGACATAAAGAGGAGTGACATAGTTTCTTCCCTCAAAGCTTTTGTGAAATTGGAAGTAGGAAGGAAGTCCCCTCCCATTCCTGTGATGACTAAAATGGGTTGTCTCAAAGGTCCCTGCTAGAATCTTGAATCCATACTTTAATTCTAAGAGAGAAATTGTAAAGAAAATGTGGGCTTTTTTGCATTTTAATTGCTTTTTATGTAATTCTTGAAGTGTGCTTGTGTGTGTTTTTATTTGTCTGTGTATTTCTAGTTACATTATTGCAGAAATCAAAGGTTCTATAAGAGCCAGATAAATTTGTAGAGAAAAATTGTCCTAACAGTCCTCCTAAAGCTACCTAGCCAAACTTTATACTGTTTCATTGATTACATGGAGGTTTCATGTGAAAAAATGTGTGGTCTGTCTCAACAGCATCCTCATGCCTGAAAAAGAGCATGTGTCCCTGGTCACCAATTTTATCTTCATGTGTAGAGGCAGACCACTGGTCACTGTACTAGGGTAGGAGGGAATCCAGACTGTATTTATTGTACATCTGATTCTGGAGACAGGACTCAGTGAAGCAAGCATTGCACATGCCAGTGACTGAAACTGACAGAACTGAAGGTTTTCAGTATCACCATTGCCAAAAACACAGTTAAAAGTAGTATCTAATACCCCCTTCTCAGTTGCTTCTCAGCTACTTCCCAACACCCTATTTTAAAAATATTGGAACTTAAAAGTAGTGTTAATTCTGAAAGTGCTGCTCTGACTTCAGAAATTGTCTACTTGCTCTCTTCTTAAATGATACCACTTAGAAACAAGAAACACGCATTAAACAGACACTCTGGGGCTTGTGGAGGCAGGAGTGGGGTTGTAGAGAAAAGCTGCCTTGCTGTAAAAGTTAGTCTTCAACCCTCCTGGGAACAGAAGTTAGAGAAACTTCTTCTCACCTTCATCTACAGCCTCTGGGACTGTACATGGTGAGAAAAGAGATTTGCCAGAAAACAGTCACCTCCTTGTGTTATGCCATGTCTTTTTGTGCCTGATGAAAATCTACATCCCTCTCAGCAGAGTTGCATCCCTGGAAGGAAGATTCATAAAGGCAGCCATTTCTCAGGGAAATAGGTGCTTCTGCAACTGGCTCCTTTCAGACTTGCCCTTGGATGTTTTCCAGGACGGAGTGCACTGTAGTTTGATTTTGTGTGGCTGTACTCAGTTTGCATTTCACATGGACTTAAGAGTCAGGGACTGGCATGATAAACTCTCATGACTTGATGGTCATTTTGACTGAGTTTGAATCCTGGTCCTGCCACTTACTATCAAGATGGACTTGTTTATTCCATGTATTTGGTCTGACTGTATTTCATTTCTGAAATGCCAACTCTTTTCCTATTCATTAGGCCAAATCCTAAACTTCTCCGTCAAGCCTGACATTTATATCTAACCTTACCATATCCTATAATAATATTCCTGTTGTATTAAACTCGGTCAATAATTATCTTATTTATAATCTAAATTACACAATGTTAATTTTGCTTTTATTTGTTTTCTGGACATATTGATGATTTGATAACTCTAGCTCCTCAACATTATATATTTTTTTCCTGCTGAATAAAACTGAAGTCTTTAAGACAAAGAATTATCTCTTTCTTCTCTTAAAGAAAAAAAAATCACAACCACGCACATTTCAAAGAAAGCTAGTATAGTGGTAGGCATACGGTAGGTGTTTAATATATGCTTTTAAAATTGAATTGTATTATGGTATCATTATTATTTAGCCTTTCTGAGAATCAATTTGTTCATATGTAAAATTCAAGTTCAATTATAAAAAATTGAAGTTCAAGGATATGCTGTAGGTGAACTGACTAGCACTTTACCTAACAAATAGCACTTGTTAAATGTTATTTATCCCAGACATTCTGTTGATGCCAGTGTCAGGAGGGATCAAGTAAATTAAGGGAAGGTATCACTGCTATAGTTATCTCAGGCTCCAGAAAGATAGGAAGTGGTTGGAAAATACAATATCCCTTGGACTCCTCCCTGCCAGCGCATAGAACCAGAGCCTCGTGGATGCATCAGGCCAACCTCAGACATAAGGATGATTCATCATGCAACACTAGCTATTCTGCTTCTGTTTAACAGCACAGGCTGGTTGAAAAATTCTCCACAAGAGGCAGGGTCAGTTCTCATGAGGCCAGATCACTTGGCAGAGCTTCCTGGGATCTCAGGCTGCTGTATTTATCTTAAGAAAATCACTGAAAGCGTGCTGATTTGGAGGGAGTCCGTGCTGCCCCAGCAACATATCAGCTGTCAGAATGATGTTCTACAAAGGAGAGTATAGCTTGAAATTCTGAGTTAAATATTAAATATCAACTCCTGTGGGTATATATATGAGTGTGTGCATGTGTGTGTCTGAGTATGTGTGTGTGTTTACATGGGCAAGACTTTTTTTTTTTTTTTTTTTACAAAAAATGTATTTTTTTTAAAAAAATTGAGAACAATTTTAAAATATGCCCTGTACATATTTATAGTGCCTTTAAGTACTTATGCTCTAAACAGTTTAAATCATTTAACTTTATAAATTACAAAACATTCACTGTACATAAGTTCTCCCCAGTAGTAAGATGGTAGAATATCTAGAATATCGTACATGCAGCTTTGGTGAACTTTTAATTGGCAGATTATAACTCCTGATCTATTTCAAATCGGACATTTACATCCCAGTAACATGATGTGCAGAGGTATCAAGTACAAGATATCAAGCAGCACTTCAGCCTAATGAGTGACAAGGGGCAAAGGAAGCACTTGGGAGATAAATGTGGCTATTGTTTTCAAGATATTGTCATTCAAAGGCTTGAACCATGTGCTGTTAGGCACGGAAGAATTATCTTTTGCGGAAAAGATGGATTTCTTCATTTTCTTAAGAAAATAAATAATCACCTGATGTAGTCTTTTCAAATTAAATGTCTCAGTTGGTATCAGACAAGCCAAACATGATTGCATGTGATGGCTTCAAATAGGTCAGATAAATGCAGCATCTTTACTCACCACGAGAAGTATGATCCCTCTGACTCTTAAAACTGGTTGTGTTCATGTCCTAAACTGAAACGTTGCACACGAGTATCCTTTGCTGGCTGTGGAGCCCACTCACATGTCTTTCCTCTATCTGTGATCTACTTTGATCACCTCCCCACGCTCTTGCTTACCTACCAAGCCTCTCACTCACTTACTCATCTCTTTATCTACTCTATTCATGTCTTTGAGTGCATGTGCTACTAGTAAGTTCATCGGGGTGTTTTGTGTTAGGGTATCTCTGTAGGTTTACATATGTTTATATGTGATTATATGTACCTAAGTGGACTTCAGAAAGAGCAGCCTAGAGTTGGGTGGCCACCTGAATCTTCCCTGATTTACTTCCTTCCCTTAACCATACATCTCTGGTATTGTTCCATATAAGGTGGAAGAGTAACCCTCTGAAAGATTAGGTGTGCATATTTCCCTCCTGGTAGATTTTGGAATAAGGAACTTCCTCCCCCATTTTCTCTTATCTGTCTCCTTAGCCAAGCACACAGTGAGAAGAGCAATCACGCATTTAGGAACAAACAGTCATCTGAATTTTTATTTCAGTAATTGATTTTAGGCCAGCAGGAATCCTGTGTGTCACGGATGTACCAATTATGGTATTACAGCGGTGCAAGTGAGGGGAAACATAACCATTTATCACCCTCACCATGAAACAAAGCATCGCAGACACCAGGGGCTGAGCTGGACCATGAAAAGACATTGCTCCATCCCAGCTCTTCTGAGTGCAAGGCAGCTCCCTCCACTTGGTCCTGTTGGCTCCAGCCATTGACGATACATGTCATGCACATCAAAACTATCTTTAATTATGTGACAATATAAAAGAATACTCAAATTCTTAAAACGTTTGAGTGTTCCTAATAATTTGAAGGAGTCTATTATTATCCAGAATAAAAGATAAAGAACAACACTATCTAAAAAAGTGAATTGAGTGCCTACCAGGTAACAGGCATTTTTATATACTTTTCTTCTCAATATTTAATCTTTACTACTATTCTGCATGGCATATTTCTATTGAATGTCAGAGTGGCTAAGTGACATGCCTTATAATATTAAATTGTAGAGCAAAAATGATAACTATAATCCTTCTATCTGTAGTCATCTATCAAGCAAGGAGTTGAATGGGTACAGAAGTGAATTTCCTGGAGCTTGCTCCCATTCCTAGGCCTTGGTAACATGTTAGTAAAAATGAAATCCTTTCTATCTTTTATTCTCAAGCTAGGGCTCTAACTCCTTGGATTCAGAAACCACATTAAATCCCAGTTACTATCAAATCCTGTATATAGTTCATAGTAGATTCTTAATAAAAGTATGTTGATATTAAGTCTCCTTCAATTTCTTGAAGAATGCTTAAATGCTCTGCTTTCTTTTCTTCCCTTCTTAACTGACTTTCTTCTCTTACTTTTTATTCCTATGTAATCTCCTTTCCCTAACTCACTGGGTTAGAACTGCTTGGTTGTATAAAATTTGTAAAGGTTTTAGCCGAGTTTAAGGAGAGCATCAAAGTGACTACAAGTTAAAAAACAATAACTCTTGGGAATAAGTTCTTTTTTTTCTTTCCCTCTGAAGAAACTCACTATAAAATAAAGTGTATAAATGATAAAAGTTGTGTGGATAAAATATTTGTTTAATGTATAGTATGCTTCTAGAAATAAAGAGTTAAGAGAGTTTTGAGGAACCAACAGCAGTCATTGGCTCTGTAGAAAAGGTTAAGAGTAGAAAGTGTAAGTAACTGGATGACTCTCAAGGTTCATTCTTCTGCAGTTGACAGGGTTAGCCTAGACTTAACTCAATCTGCTCTTTTTCTAAACTTGCTTCTTTGATGACATGCACATACTATCTATTATCATTTTTGTTTTTTCCATTTGGTAACACTGTGAATAAATTCGCAACATGATTTTCAAAGTCTTAGCCCAACATCCTATTTCTCTTCAACTAATTGGAATAGTGGGGTGGGTTCTGAATTTGAAATGTCCTATTTTTTATAGTTTTAATTAAATAAGTTCTTCTACCTATTAAGTCTGAACCAGTTTAACAAAGATTTGCCTAGTGAATATCCATGACTCCCTTTATTGAAAAGATGAGATCTGTAATGAACATGTCACCTATTGAAAAACAGATGCATAAATGTTAATTGAAAGTAATTTCTTCTCTTAAAGTGGCTAACCATACTTTCTGAGGTTTGTATGATGTCATCCATTTGCTCAGAAATGCATTTTTTTCAAAAGTAGAATACAAGTAAATTTTAACTCATCACAATGATAAATTAGAATTACTGTATTCTAGATTAATGTGGTATTGAAATACATACGAATAAACATTTGTAATTGCACCCTAACAGGATTTAGATTTAAAATCTTTAAAATGCAAAATAAGCAATGAACATTTACAACAACTTTATCTAATTTAAAACCATAACAAGTATAATTAGAGCCTAAATATCCATATTAATGAGGATCTGGGGTTAGAAAATGGATAAGGAGAGGGAAGGAAGCCAGAATGCTAAATAAGAATTGATACCTTTGGATGCAGATATCCAGATCCTGAGAGTTAAACTCATATGGGCTTTAATGTCCATTGCAACACCTCTCAGGTTTTACCTAATACCAAAATGGGTCTTTGTCCAAGCTCTTTCACCAGCTGCATGTCTGAACTAGGGTCGGTTACTTCTTCTTTTCTGCAACTGTATTGAGTGCTCTCTCTTAAGTCTCTTCCTCTAAAAATGTATTAATTCTGATCTATATCTCCTGTCTAAAAAATGATTAGACAGGTTCTGTCAAGTGCTAAGCTGCGACCAGAAAGTGAGCCATAGACTGCGGCAGAAATAATCACCCTTTCAAGACATTGAGAATTATCCTTTACAAAAGCACAGAGATGGCAAATAGATTTCTATTTCTGTGCCAGGTTTGTAGTACTAGTTGCCAGGACATTGTATCAACTCTAAAATCTGAATAAGTCTTGGGATAGCTGCAATGTGTAATGCCTGTACTTAAACTCATGCATTAAGTACAGGGTTGCAAGAGAGGAGATACATGGGCTCAAGGTCTTTAAATAACCTTCTCCCTCAGGGCCTCATACAAGCAAAATCACAGTTTCATAGGATTTCTAAACAATTAAAAATCCACCAAATACGAAATCACAGTCAAAGATCAATTAACGCACAAAGAAACAAGTCACATGATTAAAATTCAGTAAAACAACATCCAAAAGAGTTTCACATATTATAATCATCAGCTATAGGATATAAAGCAACTGTGTATGAAATACAAGAAAATTATCCTAGAGGAAAGATCTACGAGATGAAAAGAAATAGAGAAAAAAATAATAAATATCTTTAATTTAAATATCTTTAATAAAAAAATATTGAGTATATAAAATAATATATGTAATGTGTGAGCAAAAGTAAAATACTGTTAAAGAGAATTGTAAGTGAAACTGGAGTTTAGGTACTTCAGTAACCAAGAGGTTTAGGTTTTTAGCAGCCGTGTACAATGAAAGATATGGCGTTCACTCCGACCATGTGGGAAGATAGAAGTGAGAAACCTGAATTAATCTAGGCTCTTGAAGGGCTACATAATGAGTTAAAGGACTGATAAAAAAGGAGATAATTCTCCTGACATAATGACAGACCAGAAGAAAACATTTCTTTTGCCTAGGCTCCCCTCTGAAATTAAAACAGTAAACTACTTTCCCTCAAAGGAAGGAAACCCAAGTCAATAAGATTAACTTAAAGTGATCTTGACTTGTTAGCATTCTGGGGTTTCTAACAAAATCAAAAGAAAAGTTTTTTGAGAGGTATACTCTCAACCCAGAACTTACTAGATTCTCACATAAAAATTCCCAATGAGCGTGTGGTAACAATTCAAAATCACTGAGTACACTAGGAAACATCCCATGTTGAAGAAAGGTCAGTGTATATATGAACAGGCGGGTAAGAAAGCACAGTTATACCACAGCCACCAAGAAAATCAGATGGTCAAATGTCAGATAGAATGTAACTATATTAAAATATTTAAAGAAATAAATGGAAGAAAGTGAACAACATCTTAGAAAACAATCAGATAAGTGTGAAAACAAGTAAACAAAACTTCTGTTAATAAAAAACATAATTACTAAAATTAAGAACCTCAATGAATTTGATAATATAGATAAGACATAAATAAAAGAAAATCAGTAAACTATGTAATATATCTGAAGAAATTACTCAGAATTAATCAAGAGATATTGCTGGTAAGAATGCAAAATGGTATAGCCATTTTGTTTAACAGTTTGCCAGAAACTCATAGAGTCCACATATTCTCACGCTTACCTTACAACCCAGTAATCCTACCCAGGAGATATTTAAACATATATTAATATAAAAACCTGTATGCAAATCTTTATGCAAACAGATTTATTCATAATCAACTAGATATAAAAACGGTTCAAATATCCATCAGCAGATACATGTATAAACATAATACATACATATAGCAGAATATTACTCATCAACAAAAAGGCATGGACTACTGATACATGCAACGGCATGGGGAAATCTCAAATGCATCAAACTAAATGAAGAATATAGACTTAACAGGCAATATGATAAATAATTCAATTTAGATGACATTCTGGAAAAGGCAGACTATAGGGGTAGAAAAGATGTCAGTGATCACTAAAGACTGGGGATGAAAGAAGGGGTTGACTGCAAAGAATAAGGAAATTTCAGGATGTGATGATACTGCTGTACATCTTGACTGTGGTGATGGTTCCGTGACTACACACTTGACAAAACTCATAGGCCTTGTAGTAAAAAGGGTGAATTTTATATATTTAAATTAGGAATCAAAAATAAAAATTTATAATGTTAAGTAAACAATAACAAAAGGAAATTAGTTATAAACAGGACAGCTTTATAAAATTCAGCAAGTAATAATTTACCAAGTATTATACTGGGAGATTAAATAATGGTATGGGTATAATTAACTAATCATACCCATACTGTTAGTATGTCTACCATTTAAGACATTGCTCTTAATAATTCATCTCCCTCCAAAAAAATGGCATAAAAATGCAATAATACAATTAATAACTTTAATCAGATAGGCATGTATAGATCTATTCCAGTCGGAACCATAGAAAGAAATGAATAGCACTTCCAGCAGAGTTAATTGAATAGGACTGGGTAAAGTATTTACTGAGTTCTTGGCAGGTTTAAGGGAAACCAACATGAGAAGAAATTTTCTAGAAGCTTCTACAGCATGGAACCATTACCACCTCCTTTACTGCGTAAAAGAACAAATGAAGAGAGCATATCCCTGAACGCTGTGAATCGTATAGAAGCAGCTGTAGAAGACTTCTATATTGCTAAAGCTGTGGTCTTAGGGGAACAAATGCAGCCACTGCCAATTCATGACCTCACAGTGATGAAGTACTAGGATTACATACCCTACCTTTACTCTCTTCTTGATGCAGCCTAGAAATGCCAGTCTCCTTGGACACAGAAGAGCAGAGAAGGGTAGAGATAAGGGTAAGGAAAATAAGAAGTTGCCCAGTCTAGATGGGCAAGCAGAGACTATTCAACATATGAACACTGCACCTAACAATTAGAAAACATACATTCTGTTTTATTTTTTATTTTTTTCCAAAACAGTATGATAGGGGCATAAAAACAGACACACAGACTGATAAAATGGAATAGAGAGCTCAGAAATAAATTCATATATTTACAGCTAACTGATTTTTGACAAAGGTGCCAAGAACAGACAATGGACAGTGTCTTCAATGAGTGGTTCTGGGAAAACTGGATATCCACATGCAGAAGAATGAAATTAGACTCTTAACTCTCACCGTATAAGAAAACAACACAAAATGGATTAAGACCCACTACAAATCGTAATTATTTTTTGTGTCCCTTACCCAGTTACTCCCTAGTCCCCTCCCCCGTCTCCTTTCCCGCCTCTAGTAACTATTGGTCTGTTCTTTCCTTCTGAAAGATCAACATTTTATTTTGTTCTTTCTTTTTTTCTTAACTTCCACTTATGAGTGAGGACATGTGGTATTAACTTGTTAATAATATTGATTTGATCATCACATACTGTACACGAATACTGACAGTCAACTCTGCACCCCAATAATATGTATAATCAATTATGTTTTAATTCAAAAAATAAATTTTAAAAAAACATAAGAAAAAATAAAAATAAAAAAACTAAATAATAGATGGTTCTGGATTAAAAATCCAAAGCAAACATTGAATAATATTATGAAGTTAGAATTAAAGAATATTTAAATGAAAAAAACTTAATTGTGTAATATTTTATTGATATGTGATTGGTGTCCTAAACATCTATTTATGGTGTACAGTTTACAGAACACTTGACCAATTAGTAAATTATTAACTTTATTAATTATTAACTTAAAAGTTAATAATTTACTAATTGGTCAAGTGTTCTGTAAACTTTTAACTTTTAATAATTTACTAATTATTAAAGATTAACATTAATTAAATCTTTCTTTGACTAGTTCATGTTCACTTTTATCTAAATGTAATTGGAAATTGGTATCTAAGGTTTTCAGTAACACTTATTTTGATCTATAGCTATGTTGTCCTGAACATTTATTATATGCCAGATACTGTGCAAACTGCTTTACATAATTTCTTATTAAATCATAACTTACATACAGTAAAATGCTTGCTTTTCCTTGATGACTTGTGTACCATGTGTATATCCCCAGATAAATTCTTGTGCAAGTGTGTACCCCCATAAATACCAAGATATTGAATCAAGATATTGAAGTTTCTATGACTACAGAAGTTTTCTTCGTAGATTCAAGGCCAATATCCCACCCCAATGTGTAACATTATTCTGACTAATATCACCATAGATTATTTTGTCTGTTTTTGAATTTCACACAAATGGAATCAGGCAGTATGTCCTATCCTGTATCTGGATTCTTTCAATCACCGTAAAGACTGACATTCATTTATATTGTGTGAATCAGTAGTTTCTTCATTTTATGAATGTTTGAATAGACCACAGTTTCTTCCCCATGTTCTAATTGAAGAACATTTGTATAGTTTCTAGTTTGGTATATAATGAATAAAGCTGTTACGAACATTAAAATAATAATAATCATAAAATAAATGTAAGACCCCAAACTACAAAACTACTGAGGACAACATAGGAGGAAACCTCAATGGCACTTGTCTGGGCAATGATTTTCTGGATACAACCTCAAAAGCACAGCCAACAAAAGCAAAAATAGACACACAAGATTACATCAAATTAAAAAGCACAGCAATGGAAACAATAAACAGAGTGAATAGATGGGCTGCAAAATGGAAGAAAATATTTGTAAACTGTAATAGGGTTTGAATATCTAAAACGTGTAAGTAACTCAACTCAATAGCAAGAAAACAAATAATCCAATTAAGAATAGGTAAAGACTTGAATAGATAGTATACATTCTTTATAAACTAGTAAGGGACATTTATAAAATGTATTGAATGCTAGGCCTTAAAACAAGTCTAGATAAGCACTAAAGCATTCATAATACACAGAATCCATTTTCTTATTATAATGCAGTTGTTAGACAGCAAAAAATAAAAGGTAAATTAAAACCTTCCATAAAACCCAAAGTTAAAAACAGTCTTCTAAGTTATTCTTGGTAAAAGAAGACTTGATAATTTTGAAACTAAATTGTAATCAAAATGTTTCATAATCAAACTTGTGGGATACAGTCAAAGCAATAATTAGAATTATATAGATTCTGTAGAATTAAACACATATTAGAATAAAAGAAATAGTAAAATGAGTTAAATGTCCGATTCCAAAAGTTAAAAAAACAAACAAAAAACAGAATTAGCCCAGTGAGAGTAGGAGGAAAACAATAAATAAATATAAGAACATAAATTAGAGTAAGAAAACAAAGCTAAAATTTTTTTAAAAACCCACAAAATTAAGTGTACTTTCTATGAAAAGATGAAAGAAAAAAATGTTCATGAGTTTACCTCGATTCTGGGGGTATCCTTCCATGTGCAGGGTGATCTGTCTCTACCTCTCAGCACTTTGCCCTTGGGAAGGTGAGTTATTTAGTGCATTTGGAAAAAGTAGCTGGCCATAACTAGCCAGTGTCTCTTTGTCTCTCTCTCTGTCTCTATCTCTCTCAATTTTGTCCTGACACATGGGATTCAAAGTGAAAAAGGAAATTAATATGTTGTGAAGATAATAAAAAATAATGAGAGGAATCAAGTTCAAAATATCTGGTAAGCAGAGCTGCTATTTCACAAATGCTGCTCTATATTGAATTATCTTCCACCCTCCACTCTCCACCCTTTACTGAAAATGCATGTGCTCAACTTAACATCTTGATGGGCATTTTAAATTCATAAGTCATGGATTCTGAATTACTTGAACAGTGGCAAGGCTAAATAATGATTTCCTCTATTTATGATCTCTCAGTCAGTTGCCATTGAGAATGCACTATGATCTTTTGGTATCTCCAAACTATTTCTGGGAACATAGTTTTGCCTGGGAGTACTGCTCTAGGCCTTGAAGATTTTGTTTTACTTGGTGGGTGTGCAGTTGGTGTTGTCATATTCTAAGATGTCTTGTTAAAAATGATTTGGATTCTAAAAATGAGAAACCTCAGAGGCTTGGCGTTGATCAATATAACTTCCAAGAGCTCAAAGAAAGCTTACTCCTTCCTTTGGAAGACAGTTCAGGTTGAAGCCATCAAAAAAAAGTAAATTTAATCCTTAGTCAGAGTTAATTATATCCCAAGCAATCTTTTAAAGACTTCACATATATTACATTAGGTAACACTTAACATCTCACAACAATTTCATGAGATGGATATTTTTATAGCTTTACAGATTAGGTAAATATCTTTATTTATATATTTATTTATTTATTTATTGTTGGTTATGAATATTCATGAGATACAAACCTGATTGTCATTCCTTGTGCCCATGATGTGAGAGCCAGATTCAAACTGGCAGCATACCCATTATGACAAATTGCATTTGTACCCTGTGTCCCCCACCCAACTAGCCCCAACCTCCCTCCTCCTCCCCCTTTCCCCCCACTCCACTTTGTAGCCCAAGGAATGTTCTCTCCCTCTGAAAGTCCAATGCACTACTGTGGTCTTTCTTTCCTTCCTTCTTTCTCTCTTAGCTCCCATTTATGAGTGAGCACATGCCGTATTTATCCCTCTGTGCTTTGTTCATTTCACTCATTATAAGTTTCTCCAGCCTCATCCATGTTGTTGCCAATGGGAGTATTTCATTCTTTTTTATGGCACAGTAGTATTCCATGGTGTATATATGCCACACTTGCCTTACCCAATCATCCATCGATGGACATTTAGGTTGGTTCAATGTTTTGGCTATTGTAAATAAAGCTGCAATGAACATGCGAATGCAGGTATCTCTTTGACATGATGATTTCCATTCCTCTGGGTATATACCCAGAAGTGGGATTGCTGGATCATATGGAAGATCTATCTGTAGTTGTTTGAGAAAACTCCACACTATTTTTCATAGTGGTTGTACTAATTTACATTCCCACCAACAGCATAGGAGTGTTCCCTTCTCTTCACACCCTTGCCAGCATTTGTTATTCACCATTTTTTTGATTACAGCCAGTCTAACTGGTGTGAGGTGGTATCTCAATGTAGTTTTAATTTGTATTTCCCTGATGACTAGTGATGTTGAGCATTTTTTCATGTACCTGTTGGCCATTTGTATGTCTTCCTTTGAAAGATGTCTATTCAGCTCCTTTGACTATTTTTTTATTGGGTTATTTGGTTTTTTACTATATAATTGCTTGAGTCCCTTATAATGGATATTAATCCCTTGTAGGATACATAGTTAGCAAAAATTTTCTCCCACTCTGTAGTTGCCATTTCACTCTGTTGATTGTTTCCTTTGCTGTGCAGAAGCTTTTTAGTTTTATATAGTCCCATTTGTTTATAGAGATTAAAAATGTCTTCATCGTCACACAGCTATCAACAAATACCCAAAGCATTCAAACCCAGAGAATCCGATCCAGATTCTGTGATTTTATTCACTACGTTTGAACACCTAGACAACTCGATCTAAAATTTGAAATTAGGCAGAAATAATAAATTAGGGCAGACTTAAATTTTTGTGAACTATTAACACAGAAGGACAACAGAATTTAATTGTGTAACTATACATCTTCTGAACTTTGGGCTTAGATTTACAAGGGGTTTTAACAGTAGGATCTGTTTTTTTCACAGGAGAATTATGACAGGAGATTTATATTTGTATCAGAAGCATTTCTGTGTTGCTAAAGTTTTATTATTAAAGTGACTTTACATAGTTTACTATTAAAATATATTTATGATGTCATTTGAGCTCATTGAGGACCTCTGAAAAAGTGGCTAGACATAATTTGAGAAGGGAAATGGAATAAGGAGTTAGTTTTCAGCCTTGAGTACAGAGTGGCCTTGGAAATGATTTAATTAATGTACTCTTCTGACCCATATCCAAAAGGATATGCCAAATGGACTGTTGTTAAATGTAGGCTGGCATCATGAAGGATTATTCTGATGGACAGCTAATCTTTTCCCAAGAGGGATGTAGCATATCCCAAGTGACCATAGCATTAATGTTTAAACCAATAAGTTAAGCTAACAAAAACCTGGGGAATATTGGAGGTGGTTATATTTCTTCCTTTCTCCAGATAATTACCTCCGCAGGAAAAGAGACCCTTTGGCATTGTCTCTTGGCCTCTCACTACCTACTGTTCATTCTGCCCAAGGGAAGATGGAATGCCCTATCTGATTGGAAGGAGAAAGGAGTCAGGTGTGGCCAACATCTTCCTTTCTTTCTAAGGAGCCAACAGATTGCAATCAACATACACTGTGTTTTGGATCTCTAGGAGTAGCTCTGCCTTAGGGAGTGAAGGTCTGCTCCAGTCCTGTACTGCTGGGTCAGCACAAGTTTTCTTCCTAGAGTTCAGCAATACAAAGTCCACTTTCTTGTAGAAAAAAAAAATTAATATCAGCATTAACATTTCAAAATGTTTATCTTGTCTGTATATTTTCTTAAATTTTTTTGAAGTGGTTTAGAATTTAGGCAAGGAAAAGGAATACAGGTTAGTCTCCTTACCATATGTCCCAATAATAGACAAACTACTGATGTGATTGACATGATTGGTGGAGGGAGGGATAGAGGAAAGGTAGGGGGAGAGAGAGAGGGAGAGAGAAAGAGAGAGAGAATTTTCTTTTCCTGATTGTTTTTATTTTTATTTATTCATTTATTTTAATTGAAATATAATTGATTGTACATATCCATAGGGTATCATGTTGAATATCAATTCCTGTATGCAATATATGAGGCTCAAATTAGGATAATTAGTATATTTAACATTATACAATGTAATTATTTTTTGTGTCCCTTTACTAATTTCTCACTAACCTCCCTCCCACTCCCCCTTTTCCACCTCTGATAAACTAAGAGAGAGAGAATTTATAAGAACTTAACTCAGAACCAGAATCATGCTGATGTGTGCCAAAGAATTCCAGAAAAACTCAGAAATTAGAGGTGCTGGATAGATCTGAAAGCGAGGATGCAGGATGGGGATTGGGAGCTTGGAGAGTAGAATTGGTTAAATATTTGTATGAAAAGTGCAGCTGGGTAATAACTCCATTATCAAACCACTGGAAGACTAAAAATTGCATGAGAGAGAATTGGATCTGTGGGCACCTAGTACATGTGAGTCCAGAAGTAACACACTGAAAACAGAGTGAATAAATGAAAGTCTCCTCGAGAGATAACACCCCATCTCCTTTCTCCTATTTAGATTCAAGAAAACATTGGTAGCTGGGTTTATTCCTCTCAGGTAAGACAGTGAATGTTTTCTTTATGAGAAAACTGATCAATCCAAGAGAATAATAATAATAAATCCGGTAAGGGATTATCTAATTAAATGATACTGATCGATCATACAGATAAACAAAAAGGTAAACAATATAAAAGGTTAAAAAAATGTTAGAAAATCAGCACCACATATTAAATATACCAAATATAGGGAGTTTCTGTTGAAGAGAACAGAGAAAACAGAGAGTCGGACCTTCTTGTTGATAACTCAAGAGAAGTGCTGAAAACTGAAACTAACACAATTTGCTTATTAAAAACACCTAGCAACTGCCCAAGCTCCTGACATGAAAACAGACTCATACCAATACACAGTACTGTAAAATTTAAAAAACAAGAGAACAAGAGATTATCAGTTTCCAGAAAAGAAAAAAGAAAAAAACAAAACTCATTACATAGAAAGCAACAAAATTATGAACCATAAATGTTTCTCCAGGACTAGAAATAAGTCTAAAACAAAATGATGGCTTCAAATCTAAAGGACAAAGTCATCCTATCTAAGATTCTATCCTCAGTGAATCTATTAATCAATTGCAAAGTTTCAAAAAAAAAGTTACTTCCTTAGTATCCTTTTCCAGGAAGCAAGAAAGTAAATCATGGAAGAGGGAGCTGTGTAATTCAGGAAGTGGGAGATTTAACACAGAAGAAAGGAGAGGGGGCTTTTCATGGTGGGGAAGAGAGATCCTAGGCTGAAAACTGTGCAGTTTGCCTGGATAAAAACCAGTACAGATAGGACTAAGTATTCTTAGTACTGAAAGTTTTAATTCTTTAAAGAAAAGGTGGGTTTGGTAGAATAATTGTTATGTTGGAGTATGCTCAGAGAAGGTATAGAACAAGAAACTCACCTGGAACACACCCAGAAAAATAATTTGAATTGTCATCCTAATTTCTTTTGATCTTCCTTAACCTGGTACTTTCTGTTTAATGCTTTGCAATTCTAACATCCTTGTAAGAACCTTATGAACAGAATTTTTCCCACCCTTTCCTGCGTTTCTCAACTCTGCATCAGAAGTTGTCTGTGCTCATCACTTTTTGCTATGTGACAGAGAATTCATCAGGGAAAAAAAAAGAGAGATAAAAAGAGCCTAGCTACCAGCTAGCTGGCTAACAAGGTGCTGGCACCAGTACTGTACTAGTATAATTAAGTTATACATAATTAAGCTGCTAAGAACCTTAAGAAAACCTGTACAGAAGGATTGGCTACTGGTATTTTCAAGCTTACTAGCACTATGGTGATAGGGAAAAGTAGTGAGGCTTTTTAATGTGTCCCTAATTGTGATTATGGGTGACTACCTGCTATCCATATATGCAAGTAGAGGGATATTCTTATGGAAAGCTATGCCAGACTCTCAAAGAGATCCCAATTAATGCCTAGCATACCTTCACGGCCATCTGTCTCAAGGTTAAAGTGGAATCACACAGCTACAGATGTGAACATCAAGGGAAAAGCACGTTTATTTGTTATGCCCTCAAGCACTGTAAGTGCAATATGTAGAGACATTTCCTCTGCGTTCTAGGAGACAGGCTTGCCAGCGGATGTTACGCCCTCATCTGTCTTTCCTCTGACGGGTGCCCCAGAACTGTTTATAGGGTTTTTGCAAAGAATTATTCAGCATACTTTTTATTATTTTTACATGACTCAAGATTTGGTTATTAACTATTTTCTTTAGTAGCCATATTTCTTACAACACAGTAGTTATTTTTCAATATGTGGGGGTGTTTTCTACATGTTAGAGGAAGAAAGCACGTTTGGATCCCCTGTTTTCCTTGATGCAAAATTCAGCCTAGTGGTCATTTGAGCACACCTACCTTTTCTTTCCATCTCAGTATAGACACACTCAATACAACATTTTTGTTACCTTCACATCAGATTTATAGCATCAAAGAGGGAGATATGATCCACTCATACATCTTCCAATTGAATAAGACCATGTATTTTTGATGTGAAAAATCAAAGGCTAACACTAACAGAATCTAGCTCTCTATAAAACTTTCGTCCTAGACCTGGAGGTCTAAGGAAGGCCCAAAGAAAGTTCACTTGATTTCTGGAAGTTGAAATTGCCAAGTGACAAAGTGTCTTCATCTCCATGTCACCCCTATTCCAGGTATGGGATAATTTTACACAGTATTACATAAGTGAAGTAAAGCTGAAGGCAAAGTTAATATAAATAACCATTTTGTCCCCATAGATGCAGATCCTTCTGTTCAAAATAAGTTCCAGCAATTTTTTTAGTGTGTTTGCCACGTACTACACGTTTACACGGCAATATTCCAATCCCTGCCATCTCTCTTCACCTGCCACAGGTTCCAAGCAGTGTAAAGGAAAATGAAAGCTAAGCTCCTCCCCTAAGTGTGACTGATAAGCAGGTAATAAGAAAGCAGGTGGAAGGCTTGTGTTGGTTGCTCTTTATTTCTCTAAATTCAGGCTCTACAGTCTATTAACTGCTTAATTGTGAAAAATCCAGCACTTCCCATGTTTGCCCTGCTTTTCCATGCTTCATTTATCATTTCTTTCTGGAGCAGTTCTCTTTTCCCATATTTCTTCTAACTCCTCTAATGAACTCTAATCATAGATATCTTCACTAAGTAAATTTCCTTGTTGTGCAAAATAATATGATATTTGGGAGAAACAAAAATCCGATTGGATAGAACTGGCGGTGTCAAATCCTTTGACCCTGTTCAATTTTATTTGCTGAAATTTTTGCCCTAAGGAGAGAACACTGTCCTCTTCTCTTGTCTTGTCTTCTCTTCTTGGAGGAAATTACAGGGTTCTCAGGAATAAATCACCACTAGCTCAAAGATTCCATGTGGCTCTTGGTAAGTTATAGTCTCCTTTACTAAAACTTTGTATTTTCTATAAAGAAACACATGAAAAAAGTATCACCAAATTCTACCAAGTTCATCAAAATAATATCCATAATACATTAATATTATTATTATATACATTATATAATATATTAATTAATATTAATATCAGTTAATATTAATATTAATTAGAATTATTCTCGATTCAATATTAATATAAATTATAATATATTAATTTTATAACTGACTGTTGTGTCATCAAATAGTGAAGTACCTGAAGAGAGTAAATTTAGAGTTTCCTGTAAAGTAGTGAAGACTCTTCTCAGAAAAAAACATAAGTGCACATAAACATTATTGTGATTTTAATTTTGAGAGGTTTACGGACTTCCAGCATCAATCCACAAAGCTTTTATATTTTGACTAAAGATGAAACTGGGGTGAATCAAGCTACTTTCATGAGATACAGATTTAATTTCTCTATTCTTTCTGGTGTCTTCTCCTTAACTCTACCCCACACACTTGCAGACCCAGTGTCTAAGAAATTGGAAAAATTTTGCTTTTTTAGAAGTCAGGCATGAGTGGATAATGATAAAAAATGAGCAAATTTCAGTAGCATTCCAATCACATAAGGTAATGAATGCCCTTACCGCTCTGTGTTGAACAATCAACAGAGGTTGAAGACTGAGCCATCAAACCAGTGAGAAATAAAGATACAAACTAGAAGGGAGTAATTCTGTTCAGGCAGCAAACCAGAAGGGAGAAATTCATCTGCTGTACTTTAAGAAAGCTGGCACCTATAAACAACAGACTTGACATTAATTTATAGCAAATGGACTGACTAAAGTTCAAGGTGAAATAAAAGTATAATTTCCCAGCTTCTGCAGTGTTCTTTAAAGTGGTTTCCCTCCTATCCTCGTTAGGGACCTGGTGGCCTTTCCCCTCTTGGCTGCTTATTCAATAAGATTTTTCACTATCGTGCTAAGTTATAATGACAGAAGTGTGAGTTACTGGGGGCTGGCCCGTGGCTCACTTGGGAGAGTGCAGTGCTGATAACACTGAGGCCACAGGTTCGGATCCCATATAGGGATGGCTGGTTAGCTCAGTGGGTGAGCATGGTGCTAACAACACCAACTCAAGGGTTATGATCCCCTTACCAGTCATCTTTTGAAGAAAAAAAAAAAAAGAAGTGTGAGTTACTAAATTTGTGGGCGCGTTATTTTTAGGGTAAAATTAGTGTGTGTTGAGCTGTAGTTCTCTTGTGGTGTACCTGAGCTTGAGAACATCAGTGTTGCCATTGAAAGCTTGATCTGCTAATCCATTGCATCTGAAAACCCCTGCTGTTTTTGTAAATCAATTTCTAAACTTTTTCTTCCTCTCTTTTGGCTCAGCAAAGTGTTTCTGGAAAAAAACATCTTTTAAAAAATGGTTTATCTACTTCTTAACTCACACTCATGTTCCTTTCTCTCCATGGGTCACTAATCCATCACCTATCAAATGGGTGTCACCACGTGCCCAGAGCTGCTCGGATGTGGGGTACGTAGTGGTGGGCATGAAGAGCAGGAATCCTCCTCTATAGCTAGAGACTAAGGGAGCATAAAGACAATAAAACAATAAACTGTATAATAAACAAAAAGACATTGTGGTGACCTAGGCAGGGGTGGGGTCTGGGCTAGGTTAGCTTGGGTGGTTGGAAGAATGTTTCACTGAAGCTTTGAGCTAAGGCTGGAATAAGAAGACGCAGCCTTGGGGAGATCAGCAGGCAGATCACTGCAGAGAAGTTTTACAGCTCGGTGCTACTGACACTTGAGGCCAGGTAACAATTTGTTGTAAGGGTTGGTCTGCCATTATAGGATATTTAGTAGCTCCCCCACCCCCTGCCCCTCTGGTCTAGTTGTTACAACCAAAATGTCTCCAGAAATTGCCAAGTATTCCACAGGAGAGGTGAAATTGCTCCCAGTTGAGAACCCCTGTGGCAGAGGCATCGTAAAGTGCAGAGGCCCTAAACAGCAGCCAATGAAAGAGGTGTGAGAAAATCTAGTGTGTTTGGAAGGGGGTGATTTAAGGTGAGAGTAGGAGGGAAAAGGGTCTGGTATAGGCAAGGACCGAAAGCACATTAGAGCCTTGTAGGCTGGCTAGGACCTAAGACTTCACTCTCGATGTAGTTGGAAGACATTGGAGGATTAAGTAAGGCAAACTAATACAATTTGAATTTTAAGATGACTGTGGCTGCTATATTGGATGCTGTCAATGCCTCATTTTACAAACGTATTTGGATTATAAGATTGGCTACCTGAGTTCAAAGCTAAAACTTATTTTATAATTTTGTTAATAATTTTTACTTTAATTTTTATGGACTTGGATTTGCTAGGTGAGCACTCTAGAGGCTATCTCATCCAAGGGACTATGTAATTAATCTGAGTAGGCATAAAGACATGGTGTCCTGGCCATGCAAAGACTTCCATAGCCATGATTAGAAGTCAGTACACCTTTTAGTTTAATTATTACTCTAAATGAAACATAAAAATGAAAAAAAAACCCAGTATATAGAGCCATTTCTCAATTACTAAATGAATACGTACTGCTGAAAAAGAAGACTCTCAATTACTGATGTAATGCTCATACAATTGGGCTGTTCGTTTCTCAGTTTCAGTTGAGTCAACAGGATCCAATAGATGTGGAATTTCAAAGTGATGTGCCAGACTGCTGAGGAGACATTTATCAGGAGGTGTCCTAGGATGGCAAGAGACTTCTCAAATTCACAAGGAAAGTAGAAACAGGCTGAGTGGTGAGAGACTAGACTCTGAAGAATTGCTGTCTATGCTCTTAGGTCCAGCCAACTAGAAATCAGGAGGAGGTGGTCCCTTCCTGCTCCCTGCAGTTAAGATGCTCGGTAGAGGAAGTGTCTGACATAGGCCTGAGTTATGTTGAAAAGAGAGATGGTAGATTTCGGCCTGAAGCATTGGAAAAGAGAGAGAAAGAGACAGAGACAGAGATTTGGAATGTCATTGCAAACTCCAGTATCACCAAAGACTGAAGACAACATCTTAAAGAGTGCATGAGTTTTTCCCATTATTTTCCCAATGTCCAGAGTTGAGACAGCAAGCTGACTTGAGTCCTTTGAAACCTTGCCCATTACAATGCTTGGGATAGTGGTGGAGATTTCAATAGGGAGAGTTCTCTGTGCAGTGGATCCAGGAGAAAACAAGAGGCTGAGTTGGGAGCAGTTGCCTGAAGAGGAAGGTGTGCACAGCCCAGCTGGAGCAGTCCAGTCCACGGAGAGAGGGAGAGGGCATATGAAGGACCAAGGAAAGTACCCAGGAATAAAAGGTTTACATGTCAGGCAGGCTCAGCAGAGCTAGTCAGTTAGTTGGCCTCCCCATCAAGAAAGGTTAATCTCCTCCTCCCTCAGTTCAACCCAAGATGGACCAAAAAACCTGATTTCCAAGGAGAAGGTGGACCAGGGAGAGGAAGAGTCCAGTAGGCAGTAGCATCTGAGTTGGCCAGGATCTGACAAAACAGAGGACCAGCCTTTCTCTTTAGCAAATAGAGACTGTACATGGTAACTTAGAGTAAGTTAATCCATAAAGAAAGACAGTGTAAGACAAAAATACATTTTCATTTTATTATATCCTACTCATTGTACTTATTCAACATGCCGGTTATAATGTTTCCCAACTGTGACAGATTACTCTTTATTCTAGAGTGTTTAATCCTGAGGGAAACACATCACTTTTGCTAAACTGGAGCATTCTTTATTTTAGTGGCTTCAAGTTTGGCCTGGATGGCTATTAGGATTAAGTTTTTCCCAACACTTTACAGCATTCATTTATTCATTTAACATGTATATATTGAGTGCATAATACTTACCAGGCAATGATTTTAATAGTCTTGGTTTGAGGTGTTAGGTGCACTATACTACAGAGGCTAGTGCCAAGGAAAGCAGACTTCTTGGTTCAAGAGGCCACGTTTCAAGGCCATGGAATGCCCAGGAGGTATTCCAGTGAACATGGAGCCAAGAGCTCTGTTCTCCAAGGGGACATGGTGGAGAATTATGCTAAACTGGTGGTTCCCTGGTGATATGTCCACTCTTCATATACCCATTCTAGTCTTTGATACTGTCTAAAATCTGAGACATGCCTACTTCTTCTGATTTAATCAGCAATAAAATAAAATTCTTAACTCTCTTTTAGTTATGTAAAGTCTATGCCTATTCTTTTCCACTTGTTTTCCCCTAGGCTACTTCCTTTCCTAGAAAAGTTAGCAGTGTTATGCTTGTTTTCTTCATACCTTACAAATCACTCCATTAGAATGTAAACTTCACAACAGTAGATTTCTACAATCCACCATCAATTCTGATTCAAGAGATCAAAGTCGGGCCTGAGTTTTTGTCATTTTTCTAAGTTCCCCAGATAGTTCTGTCAGTCGTGCTTGACAACCAATAGTGTAGAATGACCATGCTGTGAGGTGAGGTGCTTTAGGACCAGTCCAGGCCTGTGCCTCCAAAACCACCCTCAGCTCATACATGTGCGTTCTAATGGAGATGCACATGCTGATGAAGCATTCTGAGTGAATGTACATTCTAACAGCTCTGTAATCCTCTGGATCAGTCTTTCTCAATCTTGCCACTGTTGACATTTAGGACCAGATAGTTCTTTGTTGTGGGGATGGGGAGGTGAGTGTCCTGTGCATTGTAGGATGTTTAGAAATGTTCCTGCCCTAGGGGATGCCAATAGCAACCTCCCCACCCCCCAATTGCGACAACTAAATTTTATCCAGACATTGCCAAATATGTTCTGTGGAATAAGATCACCTCTGGTTGAGAACCACTGGTCTCACCTCTATTCTAATCCCTTTCTCTTTTCCCATTAAGAAGACGAAGAGAGGGACTCCCTGAAGAGAGAGGTATTAGCTAAGAAAAATTCTAGAAGGAAGACTTAGACAATAGCAAATGTCACAAAATAATGTGGTGTAAACTGAGTTCCCTGAGAAAACATGTTGAACTCCTAGCCCCACCCCAAACTTGCAGTTAAAATGAGTTCATACTGGATTAGGATGGACCCTAAATCCAATGACTGGTGTCTGCATAGGCATAGGGAGATGGAGATACAGAGATACAGATGCACGTAGAAAAGAGAGTACTAGGTGAAAATGAAGGTAGAAGTTGGAGCAATGCAGCTACAAGCCAAGGAATGCCAAGGATTGCCGGCAACCACCAGAATCAAGGAGGGAGGCATGGAACAGATTTCTACCTCCGATACTTCACAGGATGTGTAGCCCTGCCCGCACCTTGATTTTTGGATTCAGCCTCTGGAACTGTGAGGAAATAGATTTCTGTTGTATTAAGCCACACAGTTTGTGGTAATTTGTTACGGCAGCCCTTGAAAACTAATAGCAATGGTAAATGAAGAAAACAGTAATATTACTAATGAACATGATCTGTATTAAATTTCATTTGAATGTGCAATCAAATGTAAGTTGTGAGATAAACTTTGTTCTGTAAGATCGTCATAACATGTTCTATGAATCAAAAAACATATCGTCACAACCTAGCAAGCAAAAAATAAGTGCTCAGGATATAGCAACAGGAGCAGTAATGCTGACTGATACAAGTTAAAGTTTGCAAGAGAGTTTGAAAATTGTTAAGTGCTCTTAAAACAAAACAGCACTGTTGTGCTTATGCTTTCTGTTTTATTCTTTATAAAAACTAACTAGTATTTCTGTTTAACAAATTCATTTTGCACTGGGGAATATTTTTATTTTTTTTGTTTCTGGGTCCCAATTGAGTCTCTTTATTATAGAACAAAGTTTTAAGTTACCTGAATTTTTATGATGAGCATGTATTGCCATTTTAATCAGGAAATAAAAATCATTTCTAATTCAAAAACAAAAGCTTATGATCTACTATTACATACTACTATATTATTACAATATACTATTTCTATTTATTTTTCCATTGTAAAGTTTCCCAAACAACTGTTAACCAATAAGGCACTTAATTCTTGAGTTAAGAGGGTAGCAGGAATGAAAGAAAAATAACATAGCAAAAACTGTAATTTTTTCATAGAAAAACTTTTGCAAGTGCTTTTATTTAGACCGTATATTTAAATTTAGGAGCATACAGAAAAGGAAAAACATGAACAAGTCTGACTGTATATAAATAGAAAATATTTGCGAGTAACTATGAGGTCAAGCATGCAATTTTTTTAGGATTGTAATAAAAAGTAACAAAAGTTTACAAAGTCTGAAACATTTAGCACATTAACAAATTCAATTTATAGCTTTGGGTTTTCAAAACCATAACAGAAGAAGAAGTGATTTTTTTTAGGTGATTTTTCTACCAATAAAATATACTCCTTTTAGGTTTTTATAGTTGCTTTTCAGAGGTGTTGAAACCCAAACTAGAGAGAAATGGGAATGACTAAAGCGTCTAAGAGGATCACGTACTAGTTCAATAATGTTAAGATCTTTGCACCATCCACACTGAGCAGCGCCTCCTCCCTGAGCAGTGGGTCCAGTGGCATTTCATGGCATCATTTCTCTTCCTATCACACTCACTCTTCCTGCCGTCGTTTTCAGAAGATGCCTCAACTCTCGACCCCTTAAAGCACCTCAGTTATCTGTGTACCTCCCTTTCCTTTGATTTCCCACGTCCTGGTTCAGAACTCTGTGTTTCTCACTCAGTGTCCCCAGGGTACGATGGAGAGGGCTGAAGGTGTCCAGCAGACGTGGCAAGTGGGGGTAGAAACTTGTTCCACTTGCCAGACATATGCCTTAGCGGGCTCACGTCCTGCTAGAGGAGGGGATGCCTCTTTCTTTTCACAAACTGACTATCCATTTCCCAAACCATGTGCCTATGTTCTGTATCCACCTGGAGAGTAGACTCTCATTCTTTCCTTGCTTAAAAATTATTTTCCTAGAGGAAGTGCCTTTTTCTAATTCACCCAGAAGCATCCCATGAGTTGGCACTGGCTCTGCCTACCTCACCTTCACCATTTCAGGAGCCTCTACTTTCAAGTCCTACTCGGTAGGTCTTACTTTTTGCTACTATAATAATTTTCCTAAAATATGTGATAACTGGTAAACAACAAAAGTTTCAGTTTGGATTTATTTTATTTTATTTTATTTTATTTATTTTTTTTGTATAAAAATGACAATCCAATACTTAAGGTCCACAGAAAGGAAAGACCAAGCTAAAAAGGAGGCACTGGGGAAGGGATTCCAAATATGTTGTTACTTGACTCCCTCCATCAGGAGCTTCCTGTGTGTTTGTGAAAAACACAACTTCCGAGGCACTGCAACAGACTTACTGAATGAGTCTCTGGGTGGATTGGGGTATATGGCCAGGGAATCTGCATTTGAATGAGCTCCCAGTGCTGTTTTCCTATCCAGTAACATTTAAGAATTAATGCTTTCAGAAGAACTTAAAAAGGAGAGAGAGCGTAAATTGGTTTGACACTGAGACACAAGGCAATAGAGTAATGGTCCCAACTTCAGTCTACATTGTATGTCCAACAATGAGGTTCAGGTGTGTTCAGTAAACTGAGAGCATGGGACTCACAGAAGTCCAGAAGCCCAGACCCTGAAGATTCTTTTAGGAGAAAAACTGAGCCTTGGCATAGAGGAAAAGTGGCATGATAATCTTGATGCCATTAAGCTCTTCTAGGTCACTCGAGGAAGGATTCTGTATGTGTACAGTGAGGGGGTACCTATCAATAGGGCTCTGCCTCTGGAAATAGCAGGGTACCCTGGACAAAGAGGAGACAGAGAGGGCTACAAATGAAAGCAGAAAGAGCTGTTTCATGAATAACTCACAATGACGTAGGGGATCGAGAAACACAATGTTAGCACCCCACTATATCAATTGGTGTCTAGTCATCCGATCAGAATACACTCAAAGTATTTCAGAAAAATTTAATATAGTTAAAAGTTTTTAAACTGTTGAACAGGGGGAGGAGTCAAAGAGAAAAGAAAATGCAAGTAATTTCAAGAAGTTGCTACAACTGCTTAGGCTGAGAAGCAAGAGAGTAAAGTGGCATTGCCCCTTTCCATAAGGGAGCGCCATGGCAGCTGGAACCGTCACTCAGCAAGTGCTGAGTGGGAAGCCAGGAGCCTGCAGTCCCTCCAATGCTCCTGGACTCAGTGCTGATATCGCAGGTACCACCAGAGCCACAGCAGAAAAAAATGACTTCTCTCCTTCTCCTGACTTCCAGTCAGCTGCCAAGGACTCCCACTGGCAGAATTTAATCAAAATCCAAATGTTAGTAATAGAGTCCAGAAAAATAGTTTGGAGGTTTCCAGCTCTTGGCAGAATAGAGGAGAAAATAAAAAGGTACGAGTGGGGCCTGAGAGACTAGAGGAAACTAACTTATGCACACAAGAACAGATTATAGGAAAGGTGGGGAAAACAATTCTCCATTTAACCCCATAGACTCTTATGAAGCTTGCTCAGCAGCTGGCAGTTTCTGGACATAGGTTAGTGGATTGCAAACTCTGCTGACCTTTGAGTCACCTGGCATCTTTAATAAAGTACCCATATCTGGATTTTACTCCCTAGACAGTTTGATTTAATTGATGGGGTGAGGGGTGGGGGGGTGGGGGGGGTGGGGGTGGCAACCTGGACAACAAGATTTGTGAAACTTCCCCAGGTGATTCGAATGTCCAATACATTTGGAGTTAGTGCGACGGGCAGTCACAGTGAGCAGAATGCAACCGCAGCAGCAGGAATAAGTCTATGAACAAATGTTGAACCCTTCCTTGAGACACCCAGAAACTTTGCAGGGGACTGTTGTCCTACATAAAAAGGGCAAGGAAACTCAGCAAGATCAAGAACCCTTGAAATACAGATTGTACCAATATATGACAATTCAAACTCATAAACCAAATAAGTTACATAGTTATTCCTACTCCCTTAGACTTCTTTATAACACAAAACATTTGATAGGGGTTAGGTAGAGGTTAGTCTCATATATTTACAAAATGATAAGTATTACATTAAGTGTATTTACATGGCATCCTCAGGAAAGTTTGTATTGCTCCTTTGAAGAGCAGTATAGATGAAAACAAAACATACACACACAAAAAACATTATGGGTAAGGCACAATGAGCATTGAAGTTTGGGACAGACCAAAGAACTAAGTTACAGTCTATGATTTGCCCTTGTCTAATCGTGTGTTTCAGAGTAAGAAATTAAACCCTCTGGGCCTCTAAAAAAAATCAGTAGGTGATATATGTGCACCCTTCTGGCACAAATACTCTGACTTGCTTTATCATTTATATTATTTCTTTATCATATGTTTCTTTGAGTAGTTTTTGCACTTTTCACTTATTCTTCTAAAGTCCTTTCTATGAAGATTGACTAATGTATAGGTGAAAGCTCTGAAGCTATGATAGTCTCTTTTATTGAACTGGTTTATCTAAAATTATGAAGTGAATACATGACTAGCTACAAGGATTTTTTTCCTACCACACTTGTTGTGTGTCAAGCGAAGAAAGGGAGAGGAAGAGAGCTGTACGGCATAGTGCAGAGAACTCATGTTCTACATCCATGCATTCAAACACTTGTCCTTTAGACCATCGTGGTGTGTTCAATACACACACTCACCATCATTTTAGATATATTTTAAAATATGTTTTACTACAATATTATTAAGTTTAGAATGTAAATATATAAGTGTCCATTTGTAATAGTTATAACTAACTGTTTCCTAAGAGTGAACAGAAAAATAAATGCATCTCGTTCTGTTTTGATGATGAGAGTTCTACTTGCATTTCTTATTCTTTACTTCCACTAAGGGAGAAAGTGTTAAGTTACAATTGTGGATCACTGGGAAAGGCAGCCAGAATGTGACGGCTCTGTCAGATGGCTCTGGAGAGTTGGATTCAAATGGATTCAACAACTCCCTTCAGGGGCCCTGCCTGGGTGACGTGGAGGAGGGGATGTTTTAGACAAAAGTGACTAGTTCAGCTGGAAGGAAAATGTCAGTGGATTCCCAATTCACTCTTTGGAAGGATTCAGCATTCAACAGGATTTCTCATGCTCTGTAGTATCATTTGGATGTGATTTTTAAATATGCCTAAGAATTTATCATCAATTTCTTTCTTTAGTGAGTGAAGAAAATAATAAAGGGTTAGAAAAAAATAAACAAATTTTTAGCAATTTTGTTGTTTATCCTGAGATGGACTTTTCTTCTTCATCATTCTTATCTTGAATAAGAAGAAATATACTAAATTCCCTTATATTAAGAATAATAGTTTGATCTTGAAATGATATATTTAGACTTTGAAACATGCTAAGTATATCACTAATCTATGCCACTTTAGCAAGCCACATAAAGTCATTGATATGTTTTAACTTTCAATTTTAGAATCATTCATTAAGAAATAGGTTTATCTCATATTTTATTACCTAAATTTGAGTGAGCATCTAACTTTGAAGTGCACTAGAGATCATATGGGAAATTAGGCTTGTACCTCCTTCCTATTTCTTCACTCAGCATGCTGAAAAGATGTACACCTGGAGAATATGCTTCGAGCACGTTTAAGATAGTTACTGTTTTCTTTCACCACTTACTCATGATCCCCAAATCTAATTTCAACCACCAAGTATTGTCTGTGAGTAAAGTTCTGTGTAAATTGGTGTTCCAAGTCAACATCTTCTCTTCACACAGCAGTTCCCTTTCTTGGTGGCATGTGTTGCTGATTGTTCATTACTACTGATATTAATGCCACCTCTCCAGCTAAATTATGGCAAACAAAAAAACTTGGAAACTAAATGAAACAACTCTTTCCCAGTGGTCTGTGTTTTTAGTAAGAGATCAAACATTAACCAAGACTTTCTCCTTGATATAGGTAGCACACATATTTCAAGAACAGAGTCATATTCTGCACCTCAAGGGTTATACATAGCTATAAACCAAACTATCTAATGGCATAATAATATGATACTAATTGCATTCTATATTGTGTCACTATGTGATGATCAACACTATCATGTAATGAGGAAATTTTTACAATTTATATTAACTTGCTCTGTTTTCTCTTTGAATAGAACATTAATCTGTAATTTTCTACTTGATTTTGTAAATACCCCGTCCTACTCTCATTTGATCTTGTTTTAACTCTCAAGACTACAATTTTGAATGATGTAACTATAAGTTTAGTTTCTTGTCTATCTTCATTTTAAAAATTAATATACATTTCCTTTTTATTGAAAAGTATTTTTTTCACTAATTCAGGAAAAAAACTTTAGGTCATTTTGTTTTATCATTTTTAATTATGCAGAATTCATTGGATTTATGCTTCTGTTCGACTGGCTCTCCAGTCAATATTATCCAGTGTTCAGATGTTCAGATATTTATTATCATGTATCCTGTTTGTAATTTTCATTTTTAGGTGCTTATGCAAATATTCACACTTTTATGTACATTAATTACTACATTAACAGATTTACTTTTTTTTTTTTTTTTTTTTTTTTTGTGACCGATAAGGGGATCGTAACCCTTGGCTTGGTGTCGTCTGCACCGCGCTCAGCTAGTGAGCGCACTGGCCATCCGTATATAGGATCCAAACCTGCGGCCTTGGCACTCCCAGTGCCGCTGCACTCCCAGCGCCGCACTCTCCTGAGTGAGCCACGGGTTCGGCCCCAGATTTACTTTTTTTATAACAGATTTTCATGCTTGATATAATTCGAGATATTTCCTGAGTTGTGTAACACATGTTATGTTTTTTATTGCTAATTTTATGTTTTACTAAACCATTTCTGAGGCACTAATACATTTTTGTAAATTTGGGATATGAAGCAGCATAAAAATAAGAGCAAAAAGCAAAGTTCAACATGTGTAAAAGTTAGCATGCAAATGACATAATCATATTTTAAAGAAGATAAGCCAGATAACTTGACAACCAAGGCTGTACTTGTAAAAAATGGATAACTTTTGATAATATCATAATTTAAAAAAATGTGTTTCAATGGAATGACAATTACGCTTACATTTCAAGTTTGCAAAATGAATGTAGATATAATTTTAATTTCTTTTTCCTTTTTAACTGCTTTTATATCAACTGATAGACTATCTGAGATAAATATGATCAACAAAAAGTATTTTTGTTGAAAGAAACACACTTCTACATTATCTTATGAATAGAGATGAAAGTGGTTGGTTAATTTTGTTGTTGTTTTTATTTTTATTTTTTAATTCCTCTTTTGAATTGAAACATAATTGATTACACATATTTATGGGTTACAGAGTTGACTATCAGTGTTTTTGTACAGTATGTTTTACAATTCTAGATTAATCATGTACTAGCTAATTAAATATTTGGCCTTGGGTAACATTTAATATCTTGGAAATTCAGTTTACTCACTTATAAAAGGTGGATAAGAATGCATATGTCAATTTTACAATTTCACAATTATAAAAAATGTGAAAAATTTAGTTAGCATAAATACCAATATAATTGCATAATAAATATTAGTTTTATTGCTCATTTGAATTTCTTATTGTACCAGCTTCGAGTTTATAGACTGACCACAGTGGAAAAATGAGTTCTTCTTATGAAATAGCGTGAGAAAATAAATTTATATATAATTATGTATGTGTGTGGGTGCGTGTGTGTTTTCCAAAAAGTTGTCATTAAATGCTTACGAGGGTTAAATCAGGAGACAGTGCAGATAAAGTGAAGAATGAAATAAAGGTAAAGGTAGTCGCTTATTTATTGGATTGTTTCTACCCTAGCTTCAGTCAGAGAGAATTATCTGTTGATTAGTAAATATTTGGAGCTGAATGTTTGGTAATTGACTTTGATTTTGTGGATAACTAAGAAAAAAAAAGCCAACCTAAGAAGAGTATTAATAGATTGCCACTGTATGCTTCTAATCTTCTAAAATAATTCTTGAGAGAAATCAGTTTCTATTTTTCTAACTTTACTAAGTTTCTCTTTCAATTATTTGATACCTGTTTATAGTTTGGTTCCTCAAATCTAACTAGTTTTGCTAAAATGCTTTTGGTAGAAATTTCAATGTGTCCCCCAAAGTTTATATGTTGCAAACGTGATCCCCAAAGCAGCAGTGTTGGGAGGTGTGGACTGATGGAAGGTGTTCGGGTCATGGGGCACAGTCCTCATGAAGAGATTAATGCCATTATTGAGAGAGTGGGTTTTCCATAAAAGAACAAGTTTTTCCTCCCTTCTATCTCTCTTTAGCCTGTATGATGCCTTCTGCCATGTTGTGATACAGCAAGAAGGCTCTACCAGTTGCTGGTACCTTGATCTTGGACTTCCCAGCCTCCAGAACTGTGAGAAAATAAATTGCTGTCCTTTATAATTACCCAGTCTGTGCCATTTTTATAGCAGCACAAAATGGACTAAGACAGAAGAAATGCAGACTATTCTAAGGCATGTGAAATTGCGGGGAGGGGGGTTGAGAATTTTTTCCCTCAACTTCTGGAAAAGGTAATTTTTTAATATGATGATGATTATTGATAATTTATTTTCATAATACTAGATTTGTAAATATTTTAACTCTTTCTATCCAAGTTATCAATATGCATTAGATAACTATATACATTTTTCAGAGCATTTGAAAGAATGCTTTACCAAAGATTTTAAGCTGGAGCAGCCATTGAACAAAAACTTTTTTCAGATGTAAGACCATTGAAGACTATGTTTATTCATATCATTTCCATTTCCAAATTCGTGAAACATTTCTCTTTATATCCTTTCTTTATTACAACGTCTGGGTATCTGGGCTAAAGTCTTAAATCATTGTTAACATAGAATGCACATCAAAACATAAATTTCACAGTGAAGTATAGGTGTCATTCTTTAGTTATTTTACCTTCAATATAATAATTTATTGTTATATTTTATATATAATATACATAGGTAATATTATAACAATAGCTTATATAGATATATAAATTATAACAGTTATTTATATAAATAGGATATAATGATAAATTATTTTTTATTTTATTTTTATTTATTTTTATTTATTTATTTATTTAATTTTTTTATTTATTTTTATTTATTTATTTTTTTATTTATTTTTTATTTTTTTTTAAATTTTATTTTGTCGATATACATTGTAGCTGATTATTGCTCCCCATCACCAAAACCTCCCTCCCTTCTCCCTCCCCCCTCCCCCCCAACAATGTCCTTTCTGTTTGCTTGTTGTATCAACTTCAAATAATTGTGGTTGTTATATCTTCTTCCCCCCCCCCCCGGTTTGTGTGTGTGTGTGTGTGTATGTGTGTGTGTGAATTTATATATTAATTTTTAGCTCCCTCCAATAAGTGAGAACATGTGGTATTTCTCTTTCTGTGCCTGACTTGTTTCACTTAATATAATTCTCTCAAGGTCCATCCATGTTGTTGCAAATGGCAGTATTTCATTCGTTTTTATAGCTGAGTAGTATTCCATTGTGTAGATGTACCACATTTTCCGTATCCACTCATCTGATGATGGGCATTTGGGCTGGTTCCAACTCTTGGCTATTGTAAAGAGTGCTGCGATGAACATTGGGGAACAGGTATACCTTCGACTTGATGATTTCCATTCCTCTGGGTATATTCCCAACAGTGGGATGGCTGGGTCGTATGGTAGATCTATTTGCAATTGTTTAAGGAACCTCCATACCATTTTCCATAGAGGCTGCACCATTTTGCAGTCCCACCAACAATGTATGAGAGTTCCTTTATCTCCGCAGCCTCGCCAGCATTTATCGTTCAGAGTCTTTTGGATTTTAGCCATCCTAACTGGGGTTAGATGGTATCTCAATGTGGTTTTGATTTGCATTTCCCGGATGCTGAGTGATGTTGAGCATTTTTTCATATGTCTGTTGGCCATTTGGATATCTTCCTTAGAGAAATGCCTACTTAGCTCTTTTGCCCATTTTTTAATTGGGTTGTATGTTTTCTTCTTGTAAAGTTGTTTGAGTTCCTTATATATTCTGGATATTAATCCTTTGTCAGATATATATTTTGCAAATATTTTCTCCCACTCTGTTGGTTGTCTTTTAACTCTTTTAATTGTTTCTTTTGCTGTGCAGAAGCTTTTAAGTTTGATATAATCCCATTTGTTTATTTTTCCTTTGGTTGCCCGTGCTTTTGGGGTCGTATTCATGAAGTCTGTGCCCAGTCCTATTTCCTGAAGTGTTTCTCCTATGTTTTCTTTAAGAAGTTTTATTGTCTCAGGGTGTATATTTAAGTCCTTAATCCATTTTGAGTTGATTTTAGTATATGGTGAGAGGTATGGATCTAGTTTCATTCTCCTGCATATCGATATCCAGTTATCCCAGCACCACTTGCTGAAGAGGCAGTCCCTTCCCCAGTGAATAGGCTTGGTGCCTTTGTCAAAGATCAGATGGCAGTAAGTGTGTGGGTTGACTTCTGGATTCTCTATTCTATTCCATTGGTCAGTGTGTCTGTTTTTATGCCAGTACCATACTGTTTTGGTTATTATAGCTTTGTAGTATAGCTTAAAGTCAGGTAGTGTTATGTCTCCAGCTTTATTTTTTTTGCTGAGCATTGCTTTGGCTATTCGTGGTCTTTTATTGTTCCATATAAATGTCTGAGTAGTTTTTTCTATTTCTGAGAAAAATGTCTTTGGAATTTTGTTGGGGATTGCGTTGAATTTCTATATCACTTTGCGTAGTATGGACATTTTCACTATGTTGATTCTTCCAATCCAAGAGCATGGAATATCTTTCCATCTTCTTGTATCCTCTCTAATTTCTCTCAGCAGTGGTTTGTAGTTCTCATTATAGAGATTTTTCACCTCCTTGGTTAACTCAATTCCTAAGTATTTTATTTTTTTGGTGGCTATTGTAAATGGGCAGGCTTTCTTGATTTCTCCTTCTGCATGTTCACTATTGGAGAAAAGAAATGCTACTGATTTTTGTGTGTTGATTTTGTATCCTGCTACTGTGCTGAAATCATTTATCAATTCCAAGAGTTTTTTTGTAGAGGTTTTAGGCTGTTCGATATATAGGATCATGTCATCTGCAAACAGGGACAGTTTGATTTCATCTTTTCCAATCTGGATGCCCTTTATTTCCTTCTCTTCTCTGATTGCTCTGGCTAGTACTTCCAACACTATGTTGAATAGAAGTGGTGAGAGTGGGCATCCTTGTCTAGTGCCTGTTCTTAAAGGAAAAGCTTTCAGCTTTTCCCCATTCAGGATGATATTGGCAGTGGGTTTGTCATATATGGCTTTAATTATGTTGAGATACTTTCCCTCAATACCTAACTTATAGAGGGTCTTTGTCATGAATGAGTGCTGAACTTTATCGAATGCTTTTTCAGCATCTATAGAGATGATCATATGGTCCTTGTGTTTGAGTTTATTAATATGGTGTATCACATTTATTGATTTGCGTATGTTGAACCAACCTTGCATCCGTGGGATGAATCCCACTTGATCGTGATGAATAATTTTTCGTATGTGTTGCTGTATTCTGTTTGCTAGTATTTTAGTGAGGATTTTTGCATCTATATTCATCAAGGATATCGGCCTGTAGTTTTCTTTTTTGGTTATATCTTTACCTGGTTTTGGTATCAGGATGATGTTTGTTTCATAGAATGAGTTTGGGAGATTTGCGTCCGTTTCAATCTTTTGGAATAGTTTGTAAAGAATCGGTGTCAATTCCTGTTTGAATGTTTGGTAAAATTCTGCTGTGAATCCATCTGGTCCTGGGCTTTTCTTTGTTGGGAGCCTTCTGATAACAGCTTCAATCTCCTTTATTGTTATTGGTCTGTTCAAATTTTCTACGTCTTCACGGTTCAGTTTTGGGAGCTTGTGTGTGTCCAGAAATTTATCCATTTCCTCCAGATTTTCATATTTGTTGGCGTATAGTTGTTTATAGTAGTCTCGAATGATTCCTTGTATTTCAGATGAATCAGTTGTAATATCGCCTTTTTCATTTCTAATTTTTGTTATTTGAGTCTTCTCTCTTCTTTTTTTTGTTAGCCATGCTAATGGTTTGTCAATTTTATTTATCTTTTCAAAAAACCAACTTTTTGATTCGTTGATCTTTTGAATTGTTTTTTGGTTTTCAATTTCATTCAGTTCTGAACCCAAAAAGGCCTTCTCCAAGACATGTCATAGTCAAATTGGCAAAACTCAGAGACAAAGAGAGAATCTTAAAAGCTGCAAGAGAGAAGCGTCAAATCACCTATAAGGGAGCCCCTATCAGGTTAACATCAGACTTTTCATCACAAACCCTAAAAGCTAGAAAGGAATGGGATGATATTTTCAAAATACTAAAAGACAAAGATTGCCAGCCAAGAATACTCTACCCTGCAAGGCTATCCTTCCGAAATGAGGGGCAAATAGTATATTTCTCAGACAAACAAAAACTGCGGGAGTTCACTACCACACGACCACCCTTACAAGAAATCCTCAAGGGAGTACTGGGTTTGGTTCCTGAAAAATAACTACCACTGCCATAAAAACCCAAGAAAAATCTAAACCCGCTAGTACAATAAAAATGACATTCATGAAGAGAAAACAAGCTAACAAAAACACTATCTACAACCTAAGGAACCAACAAACAAAGAAACCAAACAGTAAATCAGAAAGCAAGGAACAAAAGACACCTAAGACAACCAAACAACCAATAAAATGCTAGGAATAAATCAACACCTTTCAATAACAACTCTTAATGTTATTTTTTTTTTATTTATTAAGAATATCCATGAGATACAAAGCTAATTGTCACCCCTCCTTCCCATGATGTGAGGGCCCAATTCATACTGGCAGCATATCCATTACCAGAAATTACCTTTGTACCCCATGTCCCCACTCAATTATTCCCCAACCTCCCTCCCCCTCCTACCTCCCCCCACCACTCCGTTTTGTAGCCTAGGAATGTTCCCTCCCTCTGTTAGACCACGGCACTACTGTGGTCTTTCTTTCCTTCCTTCCTTCATCTCTTAGCTCCCACACATGAGTGAGCACATGCAGTATTTATCCCTCTGTGCTTTGCTTATTTCACTCAACATAAGTCTCTCTAGATTCATCCATGTTGTTGCAAATGGGAGTATTTCATTCTTTTTTATGGCAGAGTAGTATTCCATAGTGTTAATATACCACAGTTTCCTTATCCAATCATCCATCGATAGACATTTAGGTTGGTTCCATATCTTTATTATAAATAAATTGTAGATTGATATAGATATAGATATCTGAGAAAGTATGGTGGTTCTGCTGTGAAAGGTCAGGGGCTTAATCTCTTTCTACCTTATTTTTCCACTATTCCTAGAATGTTACCTTTATTTGCTTTGTCCAATATGATTCACCACATTCCAGCCAATGGGAAGGAAAAAGAAAGAAGAGGGTATGCCCAATCACTATACACATCTGACCCCAAAGTTACATTTCTTCCTCCCATTTGCATACCACTCATCAGCACTTAGATGCATACCTAAAAAGAGCTGCATGTAGATTTTATTCTGGGAATCTATGCCCACAGCTAAAACTTGTAGTTTCTGAAACTATACTAGTGAGAGAATATTTCAGGACAACTTGAAGTCTTTGACACAAGAAAATAAATTAGTAATTAGAAAGAAGAGAGACAGGCAGAAACTTTAATTTTTATTATAAAATCAATAAAGAAATTAATCAAATTATAGTGAGAAACATCACTACATGTAAATTATTAAAAGAATACAGTCAGAAGTCTATAGAATAAAAACTGAAAGTCCCCACTACTTTCTCTCCCCAAGCACATGCAATCCCAGTCACTAGAAAGGTAAATACTTCTAAGATTTTTTTTTTTTAACTAAAGCTTTCTCTATATACATATGAACAAGGCATGGACATATGCTTGTTTTTATTTAATTATATTATAAAAATTTTATAAAGTGCTACAACTTGCTCTATTTATTTGTCTTTTAATAATAATAACACTGCAACAAACATTTATGTTTGTTGCCCTTGAATACTTGTGTTACTAGTTTTACACAAAATATTCCTAAAAATCGAATTCATGGGGTTAAATGGCATGTGCATACTTGATTTTGATAGATATGTCAAATACCATTTGTAGAAGTTATACCAATAAAGACTTTTTTTCTCCACAAAAGTCAAGAATAGATAAGATCTGTCTTTCTGATCTTTCTCAGTCAGAGATTTAAAAACAGATATTTCATTAGTTTAATTTACATTTCACTGATCAGTTATTCGTTATCAACTATTTGTTTTTCTGCATTTGTTAATTATGTGGTCATATCACTTGACATTTTATTTTGCAATTGGCATTTTTCTTGTAAATTTGTAATAATATTTAAATGTCGTGGCTGTTAAGCCCATAATACATGTGGCGTTTGTTATAATTTAGAAACATTTTCTCTCAGTATCTCATTACATTTTTCAACTTTGTTTATAGTATTTTGCCATGCAGAGTATAATATGAATGTTATTAAATTTTGTGATTTGGAATTTCACATAGTAAAATATAATGGTAGCTGCTTAATACCACTCTCTTTATATCCCATCCAAAATAATATGGAGCAAAAAAAAGAACAAACAAAACTGTACAAAAATATTTTCTGGTTATAAATAGAAGACATATAGTAAAGCCTTTTCTAAACAACTGTAAATAAAAAAAAGAAAAGAAAAATTTAGAATAACAAATACCACTGAGCATTGCCTTAAAGTTTTACCACAAGCCTTTTTAGTAAGCAAGATCAGGTTCCATTATCTTTCAGTTCTATCTTTCCATGAACTTTTTGAAGTATACTTGAGTTTATATTGTTTTACTGATTTTTTATGTAATTTATCTTGCTAAAGTTAGATATTTAATTTCTGTTCTTGATTTCTTTTTATTAAGTGGACTTGTTGATATGCTTGGAAATTAATTTGCCTTTGAAAAGTTTAGTCATCTTCCTCTGTTGAAATTAATTTGATATTTGCATGCTTTTGGAAGACTTTAGAGAGCTATTTCAAGTAATTGTAGAAATTATAAAATAAAATTTGTTAATTTTAATGTTTTACATCTCCAGTTTTTGTGAAAAATTGAAGCCATACTTTCTACAGAGTATTTTGTTATTTATTTGTTCAGTTTACGTAGTTTTTATTTGAACAAATAAATGTGCATATCCTTTAAAAAAAATCACACACCAACAAAAAATCTTCAGGGAAGAAAGGAGAGTTAGTGTTGTGTCTAACATTGCACTAAAACTACCACCAGAAAAAGAAAGCCTACTCTAAGAGTAAAAAGCAGTAAAAAATATTTTTAAAAAAAAATATGTCCTGATAGAACAGAGTACTAAATGTAGCCAGTGAGCTTAAAAGACTTGTCATTAGAAATGTTAGACTTTAAAATGCTACCAATTTATGGAAGAGAAAAGGACAGAAAAGGAAGGGAGAAATGTCCTTTGACAATCAGATCGTAATGCATCAAAAAAGAAAATTTTAGACTTTCAAATTTAAAAAAAGAAAAAAAATTAGGACAAACCCACAGCCCTGCCAAAAATGAAAGAAGGAAAGAAATTCTACTAAACAAATCGAGCTTTTTAACACTGACAAAGTTACCTCTAAACTAGGAACCCAATGCCACAAAATAAGCAGGTAAAATTACACAAGCTTATACAAAATCACTATAGTAAGTCAAAGGATAATAATCAATATTTCTTAGCTGAAAATCTCCCCTCCCCTGCCAAAAATGAATATGGAGCTGAGGAAAATTGTTAGTCAGAACATCAATTGAGTTAAATACACTAAAATAAAACCTTGGGTATTTTTAAAAAATTAAATTAGAAATTCAAAAACTAAGAAAATAATTTTGTTATAAGGACCAAAAAGAAACAAAGAGAAAAGAAAAACAGAAAAAATAAATAAATAAGAGGGAAGAAGTGCAATGAGAGCTTGTAGAATTCAGAAAAAAATAGAGAAAGCAAAATGTTTTTAGAAATGAAAACTAGATTACAAGGTGCTCAAGAGAGAATATATTCAACTACAAATTTAATAGTGTTCATTAAATAAAGGCAAGGAAGAACCTAAAAGGATGAAAATGATATAAAGAAATTGGTAAAAAGTTTTCACAGAGAAAGTGGAAGAAAGGGAAAACAAATAAAGAAGTAATAAGATTGGTATAATTGTAGTCCCTGATAAAACAATAAATAAAGGAACAGAACTAGTATTGTTAACTATAATCTAGGAATGCTTTCCAGGAGGTGAAAACAAACAAACTGAACCTATCTATTTCAGGACCAAACAGGTATCTGGGAAAATTAACCTGGAATAATCAATTCTGAGACATATTTTAATAAAACTATTTGATGTGAAATGGTATGCATCAAAAGGTGTCTTCTAGAACAAAAAAAACAATCTTTACCTACTCCCCCCAAAGAATTTAAATAAGAAAATATGAAAGACATATTTCATAGAGAATAAATAAAAAATATAAGATTAAACAAAAATGTTACCCTTCAAAAATCAAGTTGATATTATGAAAGCATTGGGATAAAATGTGTTGGTTATTCCAATTAATATGAATGGGGTTAATTTACCTACTAAAGCAAAAACTTCATGATATGCAAAGAGACGTAGATAGAAATAGACTAATAATAGGAGCCTTTAACAACCACCCTTAGTAGAAAACAGATCAAATGAACAAAATATGTGATCATATAGAAAAACAAAAAAACACAAGGTGGGTCTTAAGAATATATAAAACTTTATACTCTGATAATAGTGAATACATCTTCCTCTCAAATGCTCATTGAATATTTTCAGCAATTGATATTAGGTCCCCCAAAATCAGCAAGTTCTATAAAGTGGAAATATAAATAATAATCTTTATCACAATGCAATGGAACTGGAAACTATGAATAAAATAAATGTAAAAATCCCTTCCACTTGGACACTTTAAATACTGTATTATATAATTCCAGAATGAGAGAAAAAAATATAATTGAAGTAACAGTATTTGTGGGAAAAATATAATAAAATCACTACATATCAGAATCTATGGTATACTGTTTAAAACAGTGATTAGTGGAAAATTTACAGCATTAAATGTTTTAATCAATAGAAATGAACTAAATCCTCACCTCAAAAATGTAGAGAAAAAATAAAGTAAACTAAAAAAAGCACAGGAAGAAAATAATAAATAAGAAAACAGAAAGTAAAGTATAGAAACCATAGACTTAATTCATATATAAAAACGCTATTTTTTAAAAAATAAAGAAACTACTAGGTAACCATGAAGAAAAATGTCAAAAGCACATACATAAGAGATGACAAATAAGGAAGGAATAATAATTGAAATAGAAGACATTTAAAATTTCAAAAGAGGAGCTTTGTAGACCTCCACACAAACAAATTTGAAAATCCAGGTAAAATGTATAATATTTTAGGTAAGAATTGGTTTAAAAACTTGGTTCCACTGGTAAAGAGCCATGAAAATTGATTACACTGCATAATGTTGAATATACTAATTATCCTGATTTGAACATCACATATTGCACACAGGTATTGACATTCAATGTACCCCACAGATATGTACAATCACCTATATTCCAATAAAAAAAAAAAGCTAAAAAAAAAAATCGGCCCCATTTGAAATAAAAACTTCAAGCAGACCAATTTCCAAAGAAGAAATAGAGAAAGTTATTTAAAGTGAGTAATGAGCCACACACGTGCACACACGTACACACACACACATATGCAAAGCACACAAAACAAAAGAACCCAAAAAACCCTAAATCCATTTGGCTTCATAAGAGGATATTTCCAATGCTCCTTAAATTGTTCCATTGCATTGCAAATTAAAGAAAACTTATTTTTGTGAAGCATGAATAACATTGATACATAAACCTGCTAATGACAGTATAAGAAAGTTATAGAAAAATATCACTTATGAATATCTGCTATGGTCTGAAGGTTTTTCCACTCCACAGCTCATGTGGAAATTTGATCCCCAATGTGGCAGTGTTGAATGGTGAAACCTTTGGGAGCTGATTAAATCCTAAGAGCTGTTAAGGGGTCAATCTATTCATGGATTAATGGGTTAATGCGTGAGTGGGTTGTCACAGTAGTGACACTGGTAGCTAATGTTTCCTTCTGGAAAGATTATTTGAATTCCTGGATCTATTTTTCATGTTTTCTAATTGTATTCTTGTGATTTCACCTCATTTGTCATTTTTATCTCTCTGACTTAAATTTTAGCACTGAGGCATGCCTTTGTATCATCTTTAATACCAATGTCATTGCGGTTGTGCTTTATTCCACTTTATTAACACTCATGTTGAGGGTCTTAGTTTTTGTTTAAACTTAATTCTCAGTAACTCAGGCTACTTGGTTTCTTTTATTTTATAGTAGTCAGTTTTTGTTTTAGACGTATGTTATTTTGAATCTCTGAGGTTATTAAAGATGCTATATTGGATGTTATCTTTTATTGTGCTTGCTAGTCTGGGTTTCCCTGGGGGTTTATTCATTCAGTCTGCTGAATCTCTTTCTTGCCTTTGCTTTCTTTATCAATATACTAGGTTGAGTTGTTTTCAAACGACAGGTAAAGTAAGTTTTTTCTAATATGATGGGGGCTGAACCTGATTATCAAGGGCCCTGGCTGAGAGGAAGAGTGGGGATGATTGGTGGTGAAATGGGGAGAGGGTTTGTGGGTGGCTGGGTTTCCTTAGAAGCAAAGGGAACTAATGGGTGCTACAATTTTTTGAGTGCGATAGCAGCATTTTTTGACCCAGTTTCTACACAGGTAGTCTTTTAGAGCAGAACTTCCATTTTATTTGAAAAGCTGTTTACTTAGTTTCAGCTTCTGGGAAAATTCCTTAGTGAGAGGCTGATCCAACTGTCCCATAGTCCTTGAATGAATCACGTTGCTAAACACCTGACAGGTCTGGTCCTACTCCCAGTTTCAACTGCCTTTGGAACTGGGACACTTTGGAAGACCTGCTGCATAAATTCACTTATTTGGTCATCCTCTTTTACCTGTCATAAATTGCAGGTGATTAACCTTGGTTGGGTTTCATAACCAATTCGTTTTATGAGTTGAGAAGTGCTTCTGTGTTCTGATCATTTAACCATATGTTTTTTGCAATGGTGCAATGGATTTAGTGGTATAACATCTTTAGAGTGTTCTCATATTTCAGTAGGATTTGAGGAGGGAGGGGAAGTAGTCATGGATAGTCAACCCTCCTGAATAAGAATCCCTAATAGAAACTTGGAAAATGGAAACGAAACACTTAAAAATCCCACTAATAAAACAAGTGCTATTCCTCAGAAAATCATACGTTTGTTTATTTTTTTAATATAGTGGTCTAAAATTAACGAGAGCACATGAAACGGATGTGGTGGAAAGCAAATTCCTGAAGAGGCAAGAAGTGATAGGGTCCAGCATTCAAGTGAGGGAATTCGTCCTGGAGAAGTGAAAACCATTAATTCTCTGAGAATTGAAAGACTAACCTCAGAGACAGTCCTGTGCTTTAGCGAAACAAGTGCATAATAAAACTCATGCAGATGATTTTCAGCTTGATCATTAATTAAAAGCTAAGCAAAGAAAAATGGAAACATTGGAATAGAACAAGATCTGAAATTATCTTTTATGGCACTTTTTGTTAACTGAATGAAAGAAAAAGATTAAAATGGTGAGCGACAGTAAAATATTTATATTTATAATTTACAGTGTGCAGTCTGAGAGAGAGAGAGAGAGAGAGGGAGATACTGAATATGAAGAGTGCAAAGCAGGTGCCAGAAAAATTGAGGGAGGTAGGAAATTCATGGTGTAATGAGAGGAACACTAGAAACACTGCTGGTGACCACCTCGGAGGGGGAAGTGTCCAGTGTGGAAACAAGAGGACTACTGGATTGGTTACAGGGAACTGGGGGGAAAAGGTAAGCTAATTAAGATTAATTTTAAATGGACAAATGTAATTAGTTAATTTAAATTAATTTAAAATACCAAATTAATTTAACATAGAAAAATTCTTCCTCATCTTCTCAGCCACTTCAAACTGAAAAAATAAATAAATAAATAAAGGAGAGAGAGAGAGAGAGAGAGAGAGAGAGAGAGAGTGTGTTTCCCATGTTTTGTGGCTTTCTCTCTTTTGCAATAGATTTTTGCCTCAACTCTTTCCTTCCACATTTTTTTACTGCCAAGAGCATACTTAGTGCTAGAAGAAACTCAGCTGTGGTCCAGGTCGGGTATACATCATTCTGGCTCCTGACTTTCTTGTGATTTGTGGCTCTATTGCTGCTGCTGCTGCTACAGACCACGTGCTTTCATTTCCATGTCTATCACTTTCATCTTCATTAACAGGAGAGGAGATCACGAAGAGCCATTTGACTCTTCCTTTTCCTATATTTCATATCTTAGTTCTCCCCTTCATTTATAGATATGACAATCTTAATTTTTCAGAAGATTTCAATTGCTTTTCAGCACCTGAAGGATCAAATCTAAACTCTGTAGACTGTACTTAAGGATTCACCCTATTTGTTTGTCAGGACTGTCTCTATTTCCCCATCCAGTGCCCCCCAACTTGTCTAAGCCCATTTACCACTTTTCTTCCACGTGAAACGCCTGTTTCAGAAAGGCTGGTTTCCTCTCTGCCACCAGCTATTCCCCAATCCCTTCCATCTGCATTTTAGTCATGAATTAATCTTTACCCCCGTGTATCCAAATTATGCCCACCATCCAAAACACGTCTTATCTCTTCTTCAGCCACAATTCCCCATCTGCGGTGGCCTTTATGGATCACTTGCTTCTCTGAATTTTGATAATCCTTATTAAGTTTATCATTTATTTTATTTAAATGACAGGAAAGTTCAGCATTAGTTTAACTTTTTCTTTAATGAAACAGTTCTCTGAAGTTCCTTTATTCAACATTGGTCTTGGTACGTAGGGCAGAAAGTTGCCTAAGAAAAGTTGTTTGACTTAAATTCTCCCCAGAGTTTATTAAATGTACAACTCAAAGCAAACTCAAACTTCTCTCAGGACCAGACAGAGTCAAATAATATTTTTTCACTCTCAGTTAAAGAAAAAAAATAACAAAAGAAAAAATAACTAAAATATTCTTTTATTAAGGTACTACGTAAGCTTTCCTGTTTAAAAGGTGCTCTTAATAGTCAGCCTCTGTGTTTTGAGTTTTATCACTGCAGGATTCAATAGAGTGGTATTCTAGTTTTTGGTGGAATTAGAGGAATAATATAATGTCTTATCTTTCAATATAAAATCTTTACATATGAATTTGATATGAGGGGTAAGTTACAGCCAGTTAATTATAAGGAAGAAAAAATTTATCTTTATTTAAGAAGGATTCTTTTGCACCATTTAAAAAATAATACAATGCTTTAAGAAAGACTGTACAACATTCAGGGCTGTATGCAATTCAATTAATCTGTAAGCTATTAAGTAAATGAAATTTTACAATGCTTCCTTGCTTCTCCGAAATATCAATACATTACCACAGTCTGGCAAGACTCTCAGCCATTACAAATAATAGAGTTAGAGTGGCCACACGCTCAGTGTTCTCAGGGAACAGAGCCCTCTGCCTGACTCTCCTCCAATGCAGAAAGAAAAACTCACCAGCCTGTGAGGGGGAGGAGGGTAGAAGGAAGGAGAGAGAGAGAGAAAGAGGGAGGCAGACAGGAAGAGAGAGGAAGAGAGAGAGAGACACACACACACAGAGGGAGAATTTTATTTATTTATGGGAATTTTTTTCACACCAAGCTATTGGGTCCACACCACATGTTCCCTCCAAAATTCACTGTGGGATCTATTTGCCTTTGTATGAAAATAAAGAGGGGCACCTTCTGTAGAATGTAGTTGGCATAGTGGAGGTTGAGGGGAGGGTCTTAAAGGGAAGTGACTTTAAGATGTTGCAGACACTGCTGGGAACCCCGGGGAGTATTTCACGGTCTGTCCTCCATCACTCTGTTAGAGATGGCACGCACTACCTTCCAAATTCCTTATCTTCCTTTTTAAAAATTTTAAACAAGGCATACTTTGTAAAGTATGAAGAAGGGTAATCCTTTGACTCCATAGGCTGGAAAACTAATCTGAAGCACATATGAAAGATGATTTGAGGTACTTAGATGTGCATATTATTTGCTTACCATCTTTCAGTAAATCATCTGCTTTATTTTTAGTATTTACCAAATTTGGCAGAGAACTGGGAGTGATAAGAATGAAATGAAGAGAGACAGGAGAGCTCTGGCCTCCAAAGCAGGGCAGAAAATCGACCACAGGCATCGGAGACAGTAGGACCACAAATAAAGGAGGCTATTTTTACAGTGTTTATTTAGGGTATCCAATGCTTTGTGTTTGATAGTAGAGAAGACATATTATTAGCAATGGGAAAAACAAGTTGCCAAATTTAGAGACCACTCAACATTCATGAATTGGAAATTCCAGGCAAACTTGAAATCTCTCGTTGGCATCTGGGTTGATATATCCTTGCCAAGAGACTGCTTGTTTTGTTTCTTTTTTCAGAATAGTAAGACAACTCCATCAAGTAAAATTTAAATTAGTGCTTTCTTCAAGTTGTGAGATATATATATGCATATGCGTGTATGTATAAATGTAAGTTTTGTAGAAGCTGTATATATACATTCTAGAAAATAAGGAGTCCAGGCAGACAAATAATAAAAACCATAAACAATATGAAAAATGCAACTCCATGTTAACACCTTATACCCTCCTGAAGCTCAGTCTGTCCTCTCCCCTTTCCTTTCTTTCCTTCTTTCCTCCCTCCCCTCCTCTCTTCTCTGTCTCTCTCTCTCTCTGAATTAGGTGAATGATACTTACATAAATGTATTTTTTCTTTAACTAAAATAAAATCACACTCTATATATACTTCTGTAAGCTGCTTTTTCAGTCAATAAACTTTACCTTTTCATTTTATTGAAATGTCGTAGCCTTTGATGGTCAGAGGAAGGGCCTGGAGCAAGAGAACAGATGAATGCAAGGGGCAATAGTGAGGAACATTCTAATATGTAAATGTATTTCACCTTAAACATGTATTTACAAATGTACTAATGGAACAAAAAGACAGATTATTTGCAGTCACAGGAATGTCAGAAAATGTTCAATATTAACTGACTCTAGAAAGTTGATGTATAGAGATTTTCTGATAAGGTGGCTTTTCTTTTATTTGGGGTTTTCAAAATGGCTCATTTAAGATAGCTCCTAGAATTGAATAATATTTATATTTTTTAAAAAGAAAGGAGGGAGGATGTACTGGCATGTACAGAGGGGGCTGTCATGTTTTTCCAAAACGTTGTCTAAGCAGAAGAGGCAGAAGAGGTAAAGTTGAATTCCCAGATGATAAAGCAGAAACCTTCATACTTAGTGTAATCTTAGAATAAAAATCAGTAAATACCTGATTTGTACTTCAAAAAGGTGTATTAGTCAGTATTCCCAAACTTTCAAAGAATTCCATTCCTTCACTTTAAATACAAGGAGTCATGGAGGAAGAAAATGTGTGTGTGTGTGTGTGTGTGTGTGTGTGTGTGTGTGTGTGTGTGTGTGTGTGTATTATATGTCTTTTATTTTAAGTTTTCCAAATAGCTCTTGTAAGATAACCTCTAGAATTACATAGTATTTGTATTTTATAAAGGAAAAAAAAGAAAAAGAAAAAAAAATGGTCACAACAAGTGACTATTATTTGGGGGCTTTGAGTACTGTAAGTACAACAAGTGACCATTATTTTTGAGGGTAGGTAGTTCATTTGAGAGGCTAATAGAGGAAGCAACTGTGAGGACAAATAAGGAAAGGAGGAAAAGCCACCAACAGGGTTTATTGAGGTTTCTCCTGTGGTTGCTGTGAGAAATGCATGGAGTGCTTATGAGAGTGGGCCACGTAAAAGAAGGAATGAGAGAGTGGAAGGAGTTGTTTACCCATCGGCTCCTGTCTGCCTGTTGAGAATTTCCCCCAAGAGCGTTTACTCTGCTGCATTTCCAAGTTGCAATTGAGCAAGAGCCCACCAAGCTCCTATTGGGGAATAGAAACAAATCTTGGGACAGGTGAAGGAAGATTTGAGGCCTTGTGTCAGAGCAAAGTGAATCTGAGCTGCACAGCACTGTCCCCTCTGTCTTTGCCTGAAATTATATGTGTGCACAGCAATTGATGTAGGCACAAGAGGCATCCTCTACAGAACAGAACATAGGTCATTTCATCTTGTAATATTTATCTTATTCATTGTTCTCTCCACCTGAGAGTTTTGCTTTGGGAAACTGAACAGGAGAAGGGTAAATTCTTCCCTTGCATATAGCACTAAACGGTCATGTTGGGAAGAATTATTCTGGTATCCTTACTTTAGTATTCACTGTCTGCTGTGCATTAACTAAATTGTGTCTACCAAAGTTCATATGTTGGAAGTTTAATTTCCACTGTAACTGTTGAGGGAGGGAAATCCTACTACGATAATTGAAAGGTGGGGTCTCGAAGAGGTGATTAGATTGTAGGACCATGCAGTAGTGAATGAATTAATAATGGTGGTCATGGGTGGGGTTCTGAGGGCTTTAAGAGGAAAACACATGGGAATCTCTCCCTCTCTGCTCCACCATTTTTTGCCATGTGAGTTCCCTGCGTTGCTCTAAAGCCACCACCAAAGAAGACTGTCACCAGATATGTTCCCTGGATTTTGGACTTCTCAGCCTCTGAAACCAAGCAATAAACAATAAGTTTCATTTTCTTTATAAAATACCCAGTTCTGTGTATTTTGTTATAAGTAACAGAAACAGGCTAATACAATAAATTGGTACTGAGAGTGTGGTGGTGCTTATAACAAATACTTGAAAATGTGGAAGCGGCTTTGGAATTGGGTCCTGAGGAGAGGCTGGAAGAATTAGAAGGAGCAGGATAGAGAAAGTCTAGCTGCTGGTGGGAGTTTAGAAGTCAAGAAAACCAGGGAAGGTTTAATATGTTTTAGAGACTAGTTAAATGGTGGTAAGCAAAATGCTTATGGAAATACAGACTGTAAATACTATTCTAAGGAGAAGCAGCTTATTGGAAACTGGGGAAAAGACCACCCTTGTATGAACTGGCAAGACATTTGGCTGAATTCTGTTCATGTCCACAAATTTTATGGAATGTGGAGCTTAAAGATGTTGAATCAGGGTATTTGGCAGAAGAAATTTCTAAGCAGCAAAGCATTAAGGAACCTGCACAGCTATTTGCAACAGCATACACTGAGTTATGGTGGCAAAGGCATGATGTAAAGCCGGAATTTAAAAAGGAAGCAGAGCGTAAAAATTTGAAAACTTTGTAGCCTGGCCATGTAGTAGAGAAGCAGAGGGTATTTTCAGGAGAAAAACACCATGTTCTAAGAAGATTAATACAAAAGATTATCGATAGAAAAGGAAAAATGCCCTGAAGGCATTGCAGAAACCTCAGGAGCCAACCCTTCCATTACAGACCCATAGACATAGGGAAATAGAATGGTCTTGAGGAACAGGTCCAAGGAGTCCTCCACAGGCTTGCTGCCCAGGGCCACCTCAGGAAAATGCTTCTAGCACCAGCACCCCAGCTTATTCAGCTGCTCCATCCATAGCTAAATTGGCCCCAGGTGTGGCTGGACCCACAGCTATAGAAAACACAAGCCAGAAGCCTTGGCAGCATCCACCTGGTGTTATGTCTGCAGGCTGTTGGAACAACAGAACTGTGGAGGTTTGGGAGCCTCCACCCCAATTTCAAAAGATGTATGGAAAAGCCTGGGATCTACGAAGAGATCTGCTGCAGAGGTAGAGTCACTGCAGACAGCCTTCCCTAGAGCAATGTCGAGTGGAAATGTGGAGTTAGAGTTGCAGCAGAAAAACCCCACCAATGCCATGCTTAGTGAAGCTGTGAGAGCAGGACCACCAAGGGGACCCCAGAATTGCAGAGTTACCAAAGTCCAATGCCAGTCTGGGAAACCTAAAGCATTACCTGAGACCAGAAAAGCCACAGAATGGGAGCTGTGTGACAACTTGGGGACCCAACCACTGCACCAGCACGCAGAGGACATCAAACATGGAATGAAGGTACATGCTTCATCAGCTTTGAGATTTAATGACTGCCCTGCCGGGTTTCAGACTTGTTTGGGACCTGTTACCTTTCTTTTGGCCTATTTACCCCTTTTTGAATGGGAATATGTACCCTATGTTTGTCCCACCATTGTATCTTGGAAGTAGATAACTTGTTTTGATTTCACAGATGGGACCTTGAGACTTTGGACTTTTGAGTTGAAACAAATTAAGACTTTAGGGATAGGATGAGTGTATTTACCTGTGAGAAGGACATGGACTTTGGGGGCCAGGGGCAGAATGGATTGAATGAATTGTGTCCCTCAAAGTTCATATGTTGGAACTTTCATTTCCACTGTAACTGTTGAGGGTGTGAAATCCTATTATGGTAACTGAAAGGTGGGGCCTTGAAGAGTTGATTAGATTGTAGGACCATGCAGTAGTGCATGGATTAATAATGGTGGTCAAGGGCATGATTCCGAGGGTTTTAAAAGGAGAGTACTTCAGAGTCTCTTTCTCTCTACTCTGCCATTTTCTGCCACGTGAGACCCCTCTGTTGCTGTAAAGCCACCACCAAAGAAGACCCTCACCAGATATGTTCCCTGGAGTTTGGACTCCCCAGCCTCTGAAACCATAAGCAATAAGTTTCACTTTCTTTATAAAATACACAGGTATGTGTATTTGATTATAAACAACAGAAATGGACTAATACAATGCCTGTTTCAAAATTGCTCAAGGATTCGGCAGTGTATCAACTCCCTGCCATTGTACAGTAAGCAAAGTCATAGCTCTTCATTATGTGTTCATTTTCTTCCTTCTCATTTTTCTTTCTTTCTCTCTCTTCCTTCCTTCTTTTTCTTCCCTCCCTCCCTCCCTCCCTCCCTTCCTCCCTTCCTCCCTTCTTTCCTTCTTTCTTCCTTTCTTTCTTTGAATGGAGTCACCTGATTATCTATTCCACATATATTTATTGAGCCTCTAGTCATTCCTGACATCATATTAACAGTTGGGAATATAATGAAAAAGGCACCATTCCTATTTCCATGGGTGGGATATTACCTCTAGTCTGAAAGCTTTGCACATTTATTTTAATTTAAAGCCAATGAAATGCTGGACATTTGTCTGCCAATATACCGATATAGAACTAGTCCTAAGATGACTGGTAAACCGTGGATTATTCAGTGTTTGTGGTCAAAAGCTGAAATTCTCAAGATGTCAAGAGCTCATAATGGAAAGACAGACAAACACCTATATGAACAAGACAAATGTTGCTTCAGCAAGTTGATTTATTCTGCTAACACCAGTAGTGCATCTCCATCTTTCCTTTATAAAAGACTTTCCATTTCCTCCGTAGTACAGTAACATATGAGAAAGGGACTAAATATGAAAGAAGATTGCATACTCCTGCCTCGGATGAAGGAGTTTCTTGTAAGCTATATTTTCTTAGTAAAAATGTAAGTTCTGGAATATGCTTTGGGTGCCTATGGCTCCTCAGTAGAAAATGAATAATGCGGCCTCCCCTGAATATTGCTGGAAAGATTGACTTTTTCTTCATTTATGTCTTTCAGAAATCCAAACAGCTCCATATTCTAAAAGAAAGAAATGCATTATATAATTACAGCCATAATTATAGATCCATACATTCTGGGACTTAAGACAAGGGTATTCTCAACTATTATTCCATGGGGCTTTCAATATGAACACTTTATAGCCTGACAACTTGGCCTTTTAATCAGATAAAGATAATGGGTTTCTCTCTCTCTCTACATATATAGATAAGTAGACAGATCTAGATTTAAGGGCTAAAGTAAAGTGCTTTGATCAAGTTCTTGTTCTATGAAGCTAACCACCTGGGTTCAAGTTTTGGCCTTTTCCTTTGTTAGCTCTGCGATTTCAGGCAAGTTATTCTGTATGTCTTAATCTCATCATACATAAAGAGAGACAATAATAGTAACTACTTTATAGGTATTATGAGGATTAACTTGAAGATGCTCAGCACAGTTCCTTAACATTCTATGGCAGTCTATAAATGCTTTACCATTGTTATTGGAGAAAATTGGGACAGCTGACTCATTCACTAAACAAATATGTATTGAGACTCCTCTATGTTCAGAACTGTCAGCGATGCTTCTAACATTATATGGATCTCTGGCCCCTGTACCTTTGGTACTAACTTCTTTTCTCAGCCAGTTTGGCATACCATGTCTCTAGCTTTTTGGGTAATGGTTCCTGCACAGGGCGTTTAGGTTCGTAGTGATAAAGGCTTACATTTTCCATTTATACCATAGTGCGCTCTTTCCCACAGTCTGGAGCTGTATACGTGAAGCTTGGAAGTAGGGAGTGGACTGGATGGATCTATGGATTGGTTGTCCATCAGTCTCAGATGGCAAGGAGTACTGCTCCCACTGTGTCTATGCATTGTTGCAGGCCTGCCAGACTTTATCTTCACACAAAACTTTCCTTGGTTGCTGTTTATCCCTCCAGTCATTCTCTCAACATTTCTCAGAAATCTCAGTATATACATAAGCTCCTGGTTTAGACAGAGTTAAAGTTATATTTACATAACTTTTCCAGAACCTGTGCAAATCAGTGGAAGTGGGTAGCAGTTGTATTCTGGATTTGTTAAACCTCTGAGGGTAGCCTTATAATCTCCTGGTTTTTCTCCTACCTCTCTCTCAACTTTTTTGACAATATTTTTTGCCAGATATTTCTTCCTAACTGTACCCAAAAGGATAGAATTCCTTGGGACTTTTTTCCTCCTCTGTCTATATTCTTGCTGGGTGATTTTATTAAGTCCTATGAATTTAAGTACTATAAATATGCTGACTCATTCTAAATTCTTGTCTTTGATTCAGACCTCTTTTCTGACCACCATGTTCTCATATCTCACTGCTTACCTGAAGCCACACTGCGTTATATCATAGACAATGCAAACACAGACCCATGACTCAATTCCAGATCCTGTAAGTCTTCTTCATCTCTGAAAATGCACCCATGATCACTCCAGGAAGATCTGGTAAGGATCTATGACTCCTGCCACTCACGCCTCCATGAGATCTGGTAGGGATCCTATGACTCCTGCCACCAAAGTGCATTTCAGATGTTTGTCCACCCCTTGTTGTCACCACTGCCTAGCCCACGCTTACCCTAGCCTTCCAGACCTCTGCATTACTCTTGGATAGTCCCCCCACCTCACTGTTTCTCTTCTAGTTTATTCTCCTTGTCGCAAAATGAGTCATCTCTAAATGAATTCATTTATCTTGCTTACAACCATTGAGTTATAATTTGGATAAAATTCAAAATTATTTCCAAGGCCTACAGGGAACTACAAGGTTTGGTCTTACCTTCATTACTAGCCTCCTGTCATACCTATTTCTTTTTAGCCTATGTCACTCTAGCCATGCTGCAATTCTTCTATTTTTTATTTTATTTTATTTTATTTATTTATTACGAATATTCAAGAGATACAAAGCTAATTGTCACCCCTCCTGCCCATGATGTGAGGGCCAGATTCATACCGGAGGCATACCATTACCATAAATTATTTTGTACCCCTTGTCCTCCTCTAATTATCCCCAACTCCTTCCCCTCACTCCACTTTGTAGCCTTAGGAATGTTAAACCATGGCACTACTGTGGTCTTTCTTTCCTTCCTTCCTTTCTCTCTCAGCTCCCACATATAAGTGACTACATGTGGTATTTATCCCTCTGTGCTTTGCTTATTTCACTCAACATAAGTTTCTTCAGGTTCATCCATGTTGTTGCAAATGGGAGTATTTCATCCTTTTTTATGGCAGAGCAGTATTCCATGGTGTATATATATATATATATATATATATGACAGTTTCCTTATCCAATCATCCATTGATGAACATTTAGGTTGGTTCCATATCTTGGCTATTGTAAATAGAGCTGTAATGAACACGGAGGTGCAGGTATCTCTTCAACATGATGGTTTCCATTCCTCTGGATATATACCCAGAAGAGGGATTGCTGGATCGTATGGTAGATCTATCTGTAGTTGTTTGAGAAACCTCCATATTGTTTTCCATAGTGGTTGTACTAATTTACAGTCCCAACAACTGTGCAGTAGTGTTCCCTTCTCTCCACACCCTCACCAGCATTTGTTATTCAGTGTCTTTTTGATTATAGCCAGTCTAACTGGAGTGAGGCGGCATCTCAATGTGGTTTTAATTTGCATTTCCCTGATGACTACTGATGTTGAACATTTTTTCAAGTATCTGTTGGCCATTTTTATGTCTTCCTTTGAAAGATGTCTATTCAGCTCCTTTGCCCATTTTTTTAATTGGGTCATTTATTTTTTTACTGTATAATTGCTTGAGTTCTATGTATATTCTGGATATTAATCCCTTGTAGGATGCATAGTTAACAAAAATTTTCTCCCATTTTGTAAGTTGTCATTTCACTCTGTTGATTGTTTCCTTTGCTGTGCAAAAGCTTTTTAGTTTGATACAGTCCCATCTGTTTATTTTTTCTTTTGCTGCTTGTGCTTTCGGCTGCATGTTCATAATGTCTGTACCCTGGCCTAACTGCTGAAGTGTTTCACCTATATTTTCCCTTAGTAATTTTACATTTTATAGGTTGCTGTACTCTTTTCATCTGTATGCATTTGGCTCACTGCTGTTTCTTCCATCTGAATTTTTTTTTTTAACCACCTTTCACTGGGTTAGATGCATTTTAATTTTTATCTTTTTAAAAATTTTGGCTGAAATATAGCTTCTTCACAAAGATATCCCTTGACTACTGGACAACTCGTCTAGTGTGTTGCCCCTTCCCTTGTTTGCTTATTCACAGCACCTTGCTTTTTCTATTTGTAACACTTGTTGAGATTTATCATTTGCTTCTTTAATGGATTAATACGTGTCTCCCCCAAGTCTGGACTATAGGCTCAACAGAGGGAGGGAGGAACCATGTCTATTTTACTCACACAGAAAATTCAAGCATAATACATGTTAAATGTGCAATGGATAATTGTTACATAAATTAATTAGTATAGGTACTAGTTTGCCCATGGCTTATAGAAGATCTATAAGGGAAAGTGTTGTCTAATTTTATGCATCAGATTTTAAGTAATAATAATAATAATCATGGTAATAAGAGGAATACAATGCCATTTAGCAATTCTTATGTACTGAGCAATGGTATAGATGCTTTACTTATATTAAATCATTTTAAAGAAGAAAAGTAAGGTCTACATATTATTACTATGCAAAATATACTTTTAACACTTTTCTGTTTATTTGAAATTGTAGATTTGAATAAATACTGTCATTGAGGAGAAAGACAGGAGAAAGAAGACAACTTTTCTGCCCTTAAGGAATTGATAGATTGGGTAGGGATAAGGAACATGGCCAACAAATGGAGAATGCTTCACAGGCTCCGAAGTGCAGGACGGTGTTTACTGAACCCCGTGCAGGCCACAAGGACAATCTAAGAGAAGAGTCATCTTTCAGGTCTCATGAGTGGAAATAGACTGGCAGAGGTGAATTAGAGAATAGGAAGAATAAAATTTAGTGGAGGTCAGGGATTCTCTAGTTTTGAGCCTGAAGGCAAAACATTTCCATGTGATAAAAACTCTTTTATAATGTCTCCCTTTACTATACTTATGTAGCATTCCTCATAGATCCTTTAAATTTAGCCCTTGGTAATGATTTCTGTTTAAGAGGAGGAGTCAGTATTTAAATGTAAAACTTTCTCATTAGGAAAGCAGAGAGCTACTTTTTAAAAATCTGCAATTTCTTTTTACCTCTTTCTCATAACTGTCATATCGGATCTGATATCATCTGTCTTGCCTTAAAAAAAAATACTCTTTCTGTAGTGGATTGAATTACATACCCCCAAAACTCCCTGAAGCTTGAATTGTGTCCCCCAAGTTTCCTGTATTAGAAACTTAGCCCCCACTGTGACTGTTAAGAGGGTGGGAAATCCTAGTATGGTAATTGAAAGGTGGGGCCTTGAAGAGGTGATTGTATTGTAGGACCATGCAGTGAATGGATTGAAAATGGCGGTCAGAGGGTGGGATTCTGAGGGCTTTAAAAGGAGAGAAGAGTCTGTCTTGCTCTCTTTCTGCTCTCTCTGCTTCTACCATATTGCAATGCAGGACCCCTGGGCTCACCGTTGCCACCACCAGATGGACTCTGGACTTCCCGGCCTCAGAAACTGTAAGCAATAAATTTCATTTCCTTACAAATTACCCAGTTCCGTGTATTTCATTATAAGCAACAACAATGAACTAATACACTTTCAGTCTTTAAATCTGGGCTGATCTGTTATTTTGGTCCTTTGACCAGTAGAATGTGGCAAACATGAGGGTCTGTGAATTCTGCAGCCTCAAGAAGGTGTACAGATTCTATCTCTCCCTCCTTGGCAGATTCCATCCATGCCTCCAGCATAATTGTAAGTATTTCACTTAGTCCATGAATGATGAAAGACCACATAGAGAGATAGCCCAGCTGAGAGTGCTAAAGGCCCAGACATAGGAATAAGGCCATCTTGGATCCTCGCACCCCAGGCAAGAAGCTGGCTGACTGCAGCCATGCGAGTGAGCCCAGGAAAGACCAGTGATAGAACTTTCTCACCAAACACAGAATCATGACAAATAAATTTTTTTTTTAAATTGCCAGGTTTGGGGTGGGTGGGGGGTTGTTGCACAGCAATACATAAATGTTCCACTTGGCATTTCCTTTTAACTCTCAATCAGTAGGGGGAAAACAAACAAACAAACAAACAAACAAACAAAAAAACCTCAAGTATTATAAATATTCTCATTGTAGGTGAAATTGAAGAGAGGTTTAGACTATTTCATCTTCCTATACGTGAACAAAACAAAATAATTCGGTGCTTTCGATGTTAGTTCTATTTGCAACATTTCTGTATTGTTACTACACATTTTCTGGAAATATTTTGCCAAAAATATTTTTAAAGGAAACATGTAGGTAACATAATGGCTTTAAGCAGAATTTTATAGTGCTGATGCACCAGTGTTCACCATTTCGCCTATTGTCTTTCTCTCATATTCAAGGATTTGACTTACTTGTGCCAGAAAATGAACTAGGCCAGTGGAACCCAATTAAATCCTGCCACTGCGGAATAGCACAAAATAATTTATCATTTTGAGTAGTTTTCAAATGGAATGAAAATTAGTTTGGAGGTGGCATAAAGGGTAAAGGAAACACCAATAAAACAAAAACAACCAGAATCACAGAAATCATTAACATTGTTTTCAGCCAGGATGCTGGGTCTGCCAGAAAGCTTGGCTTGCTAATTGAAGACAGCATATGTGGTCCATTGGAAGCTAACAACAGCAGACGTGGAGGGACTGGAAGGAAATCAAGGCCGATTATGCCAGAGGCAGTACAACCTATGTCCATTCAGCAAGCATCATAGTTTCTCTAATTCCCTTTTCAATTCAAGCTTCTGGCCATGTCTTGCAGTTAGAATTCAATATGAAAACTAGAAAATAGAAATTGAAGGCCATTCTCACTTCCTTTCCCATCTTTCCTTCCCATAATCTTCTAACTTCTACTGGAACATAAAATGTGTCTGTATCTGTCTTCCTGCTTCTTGTGGGGTTTGGGGTCAGGATAGAGGTGAGAGAGGTTTCTACAATGGTTTTATTCACATTAGTATTTGGTTTACTTGATTGGAGTCCATATTTGCTTCAAGTATCCCGTATAATATCAAAGTGTTTCTCTTCACTAAATGTGAAATTGTGAAATTTCCTGCCTCTTGCATAAAAGCATTATTCATTTTGTAATAAAGTGCTTTATCAAAAATGTTACTTTTATTTGTTTTCATTGAATCAAATTTAATTGGATTTAAATCCCTATTTGGAAATTCAATATAAGTCATTCATGAGGTTGCTTCTTTGTATCTCGTTTTAAACAAAATATTCCGGAATTCTTTTCAGACACATATATTCTAATGTTGCATGGTCTTTACTCTCTAGTGACTCTCTCTTGGGTGACATAAAAATTGTCCAGGCCTAGGAATGCCAGTGCTGCAGGTCCTACCAATATGTATCCTGAAGTCACAGCCACTAAAACCAGTCCATCCTCTAGGGAACTGGCATGGAGCAGAGTTCACCCCAAGCTGGAAGGATTAATTTTTCTCCCCTTTGTCCTCTCAATGTCACTTTGCTTTCTCTTTTCCTTTCTGAACATCTGCCATAAAAGTTTTCAGGCTTTTACAAAATCCAGTAGAAATATTTTAAAGTATAAATTTTACTTCCTACTCCCAAAACTACATAAAATAAGGAAAATGATGACCTGGCCATCTGCTTCCTGGTGACAGGAGTGAGAGCCACACCAGGAGAACAGATATTCATTAATATTTCAGCAATTTATCTTTCTTCTCTATTGCTGCCCTGATCATTTGAATTTTTAAAACCTTTTCATTATTCTACATATGGTAAACTTTAAATTCTACTGACAGATATTTTTCCTGACTTCAGCATTTTGGTAAAATTATTCCAACACAAGGAATGTAGTAACAACAAAAGGAGGGTCTGTAAGATGGCCAGCTTCATAGATGATTTATAGTAGAACTTCAAATCCTCGAAATTCTATGTAAAAATATGCGTGTTTAAGTTTTTCTGGAGATAGGGTCACAGGTTTCAAATCTTCTTGTACGACCTTTTTACTCCCAGAAGTTTCACATTGCACCACCAATTTGCACTAGTCTAAATGAGTATAATTGTTAATGTAGGTGAAAACGCCCATTTAGGGGCAGCATTTTGTTTTGTAAAGAAATTGTGAGTTTTCCTTTGCACCTTCTCATCCCCCACATCAGACAGAGTTGTGCCTCCGAAACTGGCTCTTTCTGTTTCACTACGCTGCATCCCCATCACTCACATTCTTCTTGACAACTGTCCTGTTCTGTAATTATATGGTCTTATTTTCAACTGATGGATAAATGAGTGTTTAGGCTAAGCAGGTAAGAAAACGGACCTTAGTATGAATCCTGCCTCACCACCTGCTTGCTGTGTGTTCTTAAGGGATTTTCTTAACCTCTCTGCACCTTGTTTTTCTCTTCTACATAATGGGGATAATGGCTAGTGTCTACCTCACAGAGTTGTTATAAGAATGAACTCAATGTGTATAGAGCTCTTAAAATAGAATTTGTCACAAAGTAAGCTCCACATATGTGTCAGTTATTTATATTCTAGAAATATTTGTATTTTAATAACATAATTATTTTTAAAACTTTCAAATTATTAACTAGGAAGTAGAATTAATGCTAAGAACCTAGGGTCTTGTTCATCTTCTAGTTTTATACTTTTTCTGTCACATAACTGTGAACCCATTTAGAACAGAAGTGATATCGTGACCTCTCTATCTTTATGGATTACATGGCAGAATTAAGCCAAGGGCACAGAGGGTGACATACCATTGAAGAGACATATAACCTAGCCCAGGGAACTCATGTTTATTCTTTAGGTTTCAACTTCAATATAAATTCTTTGAAAAGGTTTCTCTGGCCTTCGTGTTTGGTTAGTTGTCCCATTAGAAGACTTCCAGAACATGATAGTTTATTTGCTATCTGCTTTTTTCACAGAGCACAAGCTTTATGGCTGGGGCAGAGGATGAGGGCACTGTCTCTGCCATATTCAGTCCAGCACCCAGCAGAATGCTTGTTTTAATTCATGTGCTCAGTCACCACTTGTTAACAAAGAGAGGATAACTAAATGTTGCAATGACTGACTACCTACCTCCTAAGCTCTATTGCACCTACATCCTAAGGTTGCTAGGAAAGTTAATTTGAATTTTTGTACATAACGTGTCTGTGATTGCAGCTGCATTGGAGAAATCTTGATCTATGATAGTTTTTTCTGAGTTGTCATTAGTCTGCAAAAGTCATTTTCTTTGGATTGAGTTGCCAAAATTCCTCTCTTCCCATTTCTACTTGTTCTCATTTCCAGACCTACAAATTTTGTATCTTCTTTCTAAAATAACACATAAAGTAGTCTGGTCAATTTTTCTCTCAAAATCATCTGATGTCTAGGAGAGAAACAGGTATCATGGTTGCCCTTTGTCCTCAACTAAATGAGGAAAATCAATCACACTGAAAAATGACTTTTATCAAAGTCTGAGTAATCACTTCTGTTCCAGGGTGGGCTATGTCAAGGTTTTCATAAAGGTGTCAAAGAGAACAGGAAAGATAATTATAAAATTTCAGCCCTTTGGTAACAATGGGTAATGGAGCTGATCCTCGCCAGGTTATGTCAATAAATCTGTTGGATAATTACACAAAAAGAGCAGCAAAAATTCACTTTTTTATCTTAAATTTATTCCTTTCATTTCCTCTCTCTACTGAAGGAAATAAAGAAAATGAATAAATATGAATATAAGGAATAATTAGAAGGAAAGACTTCCAAGAATTTTTATAAACTTTTCATTTCTATGTTACCCAAAATGTCTTTTCTCTTTTCCTCTTATTATTTTTGTGGCAGTTATCTGCACACACCATATTATATCTCTAATTCACTTTATGATTGCGGGTGCTTTTCTTCTCTGCCTGATCATTTTTTCAAGCGCCAAGAGATTGGCATCCGAGACATCAGCGGTCCTCATTATAAAACTCGCCTTTGTCTCCCACTCCATGGGACATCAAATAGGACTATTTCAGGGTAACTTTTATGGGCATGTATTCACTGAATAGTATTGTTGGACACCTAATTTATTCCTCATTTATTTGAACTCCAATATTATTAATTTATATTTCATATCTCTAAGTGCTTACGGTTGACAATAAACTGCCAGAAAATAAAAAGTGCTGTAGGTGCTCTGAGCTGGAAAGTCAGAGGTGAAACAGATTATGATGTGAAAAATCTAAGAGAATAGGAACATGGTACTCATTAAAAGAGCTTTTTAAAAATCATTTGGAGTAAATGCCATTTGGCCTGGTGATTTTTTAAAAAAATTATCCAATAGATAAAGAACATTCTGTGAATTTAGCACTATTGCATTGTTATCTCTGACTTTTCAAGTTCAAAACAGGATACTCTGTGTTATTACCTTCAGGGTCCACACAGGTAAAGATTTCATTTGGCTCCCCTGACTTCAATCTTGTTTTTATCTCTTTGAATACCATATATATATGTATACAATACACACACACACACACACACACACACACACACACAGACACACACACACTCTTTTTGCCTTTTTTCTTTTTCTTTTTGTAATCGCCATCCTAACAGGTGTCGGGTATTGTCTCACTGTGGTTCAGATTTGCCTCTCCCTGATAATTAGCGATATTGAGCATCTTTTCCTATTCCTGTTGGCCATTTATATGTCTTCTCTGGAGAAATGTCTGTTCAAATCCTTTGCCCATTTTTAATCAGGTTGTTATCATCATTGTTATAATTATTCTTATTGCTGTTGAGTTTTAGGAGTTTCTTATATATTTTGGATATTTACCCGTTATCAAATATATGTTTTACACTATTTTCTCCCATTTCAAATGTTACCTTTTTATCCTTTTGTTTCCTTTTTTATGCAAGAGTTTTTTAGTTTGATCTGCTCCCACTTGTCAATGGAAAACAGTATGGAAGTTCCTTAAAAACCTCATAAACGTTCATCAACAGTTGAATGGATAAAGGAAATGTGATATTAACATACAGCGAAATATTATTTAGCCGTAAAAATGAAAGAAATCCTTCAATATAGGACATCATGGATAAAACTGGAGGACATGCTAAACAAAATGTATCAGTTATAGGAGGATAAATATCACATTATTTCACGTATACAAGGTACCTAAAATAGTCAAATTCATAGAAGCAGTAACAGAATAGTGGCTGTCAGGGGTTGGGGAGAGGAAAGAAAGAGGAATTGCTGTCTAATGGGTATAAAGTTTTAGTTTTTCAAGATGATTAAGTTCTAGAGATCTGCTGTAGAGCATTGTGCCTATAGTTAACAATATTGTATGTGCAGTTAAAACTTTTTAGGAGGGTAGATCTTGTGTTAAGTGTTCTTGCCACAATTTAAAAAAAAAGAAAAAAAGAGAAAAATCAAAGGATCAAGAGGAAATTTTTGGAGGTGATGAGTATGTTTTTTACCTTGATTGTAGTGATGGTTTGTTTCACAGTTGTACATGTATGACAAAATTCATCAAATTGCATACTTTAAATATGTGCAGGTTTTGTATATCAATTATACCTCAATTTACATATATACACTTTTATATTAACATACAATAAGATTTACTTGTGTGTGTGTACAGTTCTATGAATTTAGGCACATGTATAAATTTGTGCAACTACCATATCAGGATACAGGACAGTGCCATCACCCTAGTAGACTCCCCTTTGCTACCCTTTTGAAGTCACACTATCCTCCTCCCCCATTTGGCTGATCTGATCTGTAGTTCTGTGTTTACAAGAATATTATATAAATAGAGTACAACTTTTCTGAGAGTGGGTTTTTTTCACTCAGCAAAATGCTATTGAGATTCATCTAAGATGTTGTGTTTATCAATAGCTCACTGCTTTGTATTGCTGAGTTGTATTCCATTGTATGAATGTATTACAATTTACTCACTCTCCCATTGAAAGCCATTTGGGCTGCTGTAAACATTTGTGTGTAGTCATGTTAATATAACTTTTTCATTTCACAAATGTGAACACCTAAGAGTGAGATTATTTGCTCCCATGGTAAGCAGATATTTAACTTTTATTTATTTATTTATTTGTTTTTATTCGAAATATTTGAACATTTACTTGTACATGTTTGTGGGGTACAGTGTGTTTCAATACATGCATATACTGCACAATGAATCACTAAGGGTAGATAGCATTGTTTTGTATGCATTAATCCAGTACTTTTCCCCTTCCCTCCAAGTCCCCTCCCAACCCCTATGTCTGGCAACAGTTATTCTACTTTCTATTTCTATGAGAACCACTTTTTTTTTTTAGATTCCACATATGAGTGTTATCATGTGGTATTTGTCTTTTTGCACCTGACTTACTTTACTTAACATTATGGTTTCCAGTTCCATCCATGTTGCTGCAAATGATAGGATATTGTTTTGTTTTTGTTTTGTTTTTTATAGCTGAGTAGTATTCCATTGTGTATATACAGAACGGACATATAATTTTATAGAATACTGACAAACTGGTTTCCAGAGTGGCCAACCCATTTTTTATTTTCTCAGCAATGTATGAATGTTCCAGTTGCTCCTCTCCCTTGCTAGCACTTGGTGCTGTGAGTGTATTTTATTTCAGCCATTCTATTAAGCTTGACAGTGGTATCTCATGGCAGTTTTAATTTCTATTTCCCTTTGTACCACTTTTATAGGTTTCTCTAGGTATTTTACTTAACTTTAATTATGTTTTTGCCACTCCAAGTAGAACCTTACTACCATATAGATCATGTACCCATCCCACATATGTTGTCGTCTCATGCGTTACATCCATGTACATTGAAATCCTCATCCAAAAATGTTATAATAATTTTTGCTTTCAACTGTCAAACATATTTTATACACCTAAATATAAGAAGAATGTTGTATTATACGTATCCTGACTTTCTCATTTCTGTTACTCTTCTTCCATTTCTTAACTTCCAAGTTTCTTTTAGTATCATTTTTCTTCTGTCTTGAGAATTTCTTTACAGTTCTATTACGGTATGCCTGCTAGCAACAAATCCTCTTAATTTTTCTTCATCTGCGAATATCTTTACTTCATCTTCATTCTTGAAGGATATTTCTGCTGGGTATAGAATTCTGCATTACACTCATTTCCATTCAACATTTTAGAGAGGTTGCTGCACGTCTGTCTGGCCCCATGATTTTGACAAGACATTCACAGTTATTTGATATATCATTCCACTAGAAGGCTGCATCATTTTTTCCCTGACTAATTTCAAGATTTTTTTTCACCTTAGTTATAAGCAGTTTAATTACGATATACATAGATGTGGATTTTGCGGGGTTTATCTTTTTGCAACTTGTTGGGTTTCTTGAATCTTCAGGTTTATGTACTTTGCCAAATTTGGGAAATTTTCAATCTTTATTTTTTCCAAAAATATTTTGCCCTGCAGTCTTTCTCCTTGTTAGGCACTGGTGGCATGTATGTTAGACATTTTGGTGTTCTCTCACATGTCTCTGAGCCTGTATTAATTTTTTTAAATCTTTTTATTCCCCATCATTCATATTGGATAATTTCTACTGATCTTTCTTTAAATTCACAGATCCTTTCCTCTGTCATCCCATTTTAATCCTGAGCCCATCCACGAAGGATTTTGTTTCTTTGTTTGGTTTTATCTATAATATTTTTCTTGTGGTTCTTCTTTGGATAGAAAATTATATATGTGTCGTCTTAATGTTGAAGTCTGATTTTTTTTTTATGTAAGTTGAGATTTTTCTTGTTCTTTATAGGCTGAGTAATTTTTGGATCGTATGATGGACATTTTGAACGTTTTTGTTAAGAGACTGTGTTTGACTTAATTTCTATAGAGAATGTTAGTTATATTTTTAAGCAGGCAATCATCCTGCTTGGGTTCTGTCTACATGTCCTGACTGACATCCTGTGGGTTGTGATTTCAGTGTCAGTTCAGTTTTCAAAGCCTGTGCAGGACTATTAGGATTTATACCATGTGTGCACAATGCTGTGGCAAGTGGGGGACTTGAATGGTGGTCGATCCCATGGTTCAGTTATCAAAGTCCATGTATGCTGTTTACAGTCAGATTCATACATGCTCAGTTTAGAGATATAAGCCCAGGATTTCACAAAGGACTTAAAGAGGCCACATTCCCCTCCTGCTCCCTCTCTGTGTTCATCTCAGTCCCTTTTAGCTCCTCTTTTGAGGGAGCCCCAGCTTTATGTACCCTGCTGTGCTGTTTAATTCCTTGGTTTATGCCTGTGTCTGGGGTCAAGGGGCAGGAGAATAGAGACATGAAAAAGTAACAAGGATTCTCCCTGCTACTTGGGACCAGAGCTCCATTAATAGGAAAGAAAGTCCTCTCAGAGTTTTGGGCTTCTGTGGATCCCAGTTGTGCCTCCTGCTGTTACTGTCATAGGATTGTTTGGGGGATGGGATGTAAGGAAACAAAAGAAAATAAAATTTTTTTAAAAAAGAAAAATTTTAACTGCGTGTTGGAAGACCTCTTTCCTGATTCTCCAGCCAGAATTAAAAGCCTTCTCCTGAAGTTCTCTCTATCTGCTCTGATGCTCACTGCAGAATTTCCTGCTGACTTGAGTTCAGTCTTGCGATAAAGGAGGAAGACCATGGTAAACTCCCACCAATTCCGTGAGATCTTCTTACCCACCAATCTGCTATTGTTTCTAACAGACTATTTTTTAGAACACTTTTGCATTTACAGAAAAATTGAGCAGATAGTACAGAGTTCCCATATATCCTTTTTATTCCAGATGTATTTTCTCATATTATTAACTTCTTACATTATTTGGATGCACTGCTTACGATTAATGAACCAATATTACTGTATTGTTATTAACTAAAATTCGTAGTTTGTTCAGGCTTTCTTAGTTTTTACCTAATGCACTTGTTCTGTTCCAGGATCCCTCCCAGAATGTTATATTACATTTAGTCATCATGTCTCCTAGAATACCTTTGGTTATGATAGTTTTTCAGACTTTCCTTGTTTCTGATTACCTGGACAGTTTTGTAAAGTACTGATCTGGTATGGTGTAGAGTGCCACTCTATTAAAATTGGTCTGATTTTTTTTTTCTCTTAATTAGACTGGGGTTATGGGTTTGAGGGCGGAAGATCACAGAAGTAAAGTTCCGTTTTCATTATATCACATCAAGGATACATACCATCTGTGTGATTTATGACTATGAAGTTGGCCTTAATCACCTGGCTGAAGTCGTCATTGTCACATCTCTCCCCAGGTTTTTTCCCTCCTTTTCCATACTATACTTTTTTGGAAGGAAGATTTTATGGGAAAACACACATAAGAAGTGGGGAGTTGTGCTCTCCCTTAGTTACGGTGGAGTATCTACATAATGTATTTGGAATTCTTCTGCAAAAATTTGTTTCTTATCTCCTGTTTATTAACTTATTTATTTTTTATATCATTATGGATTAATGGATATTTATTTTATGCTTGGGTTATAATCTGATATTACTTTATTTTATTGTTCATATTGTTCTAGCTTTGGTTATTGGGAACTCTCTCAGTTGTCTCCTGTGTCAATTCGCTCAACGCTTTTTTGAACATTTCCTTACATTCTGGCACTAGAAGAAGCTCCAGGCTCATCCTGTATATTTTCTGCACCAGTCCTAGCATCAGCCGATTCTCCAAGGAGCTCTGGTTGTTGTTGTTGTTGTTGTTGTTGTTTTATTGGAGAATGGTATAAGAAACCAATATGTGCAAACTAGGTGTGCTTTTTGCTACTGGGGTGTCATTACTTTTAGACCTTCTCAGCTGACAGAGCAAAGAAATATATGTGTATGTACTAATATGTGCATACACATGTATCTATAAATATTTTTATCTGTAACCACCTGTATCTATATTAAGGTAAACATGAGCTGGTACTGATGTCTCCAACTGTGGTACATTATCACAGACATTATTCTAGTCTTCTCGCCTTGGTTATCTGTAGACTCCCACTCCAACAATGAGAAACAGACTCCCACCATATGCCATCAATTTATTTAATTGTTCCATTCCAGCATACATCTCTGTTAGATCCCATAGATTATTCAGATGCTCAAAGGTATTAATGACAAATTCTCATGCATCAAAGTGCAGTCTGTCCTACATCAAAACTTAAGGCTCTAATTCAAATCAAAGTTTCTTTCTCTTCCACATTTCAGGCTTAGAAACCTGAAGTACAAAACGGATGGGTGTTCTTTTATCTTTTCATCTCTTGATATCTTTCTTGTCTACTGGCAGTGTTCTTCCTCCAGGATGCTCCATGGTCAGGGACGGAAAAAGGTGGGATTTCACTTGACTAGTGGCTTTATGACACAGTAGTAGCAACTTCTGAGCAGCAAACATCCACATGTGGACCCTTTCTCAGATAGAGTTCTTTTGTGTTATGGAAAGACTCCTTTGCACAGAGATCTCCACTGAAACATTCTCTGTTTAGTGATCTTCCATCAGCTATTCCTTCTGGCAGTGCACTTTGAACATATTCTGTCTGTTGAGGTCACATGTCCTCTTTTTGACACGATCTTTTCTGGATGGCCCACAGTCAGTTACCTTTTATCTTGTCCACTGCAGATTATGCACATGCCCCCTTTCCTTGCATTCAGTGATCAACTGTCTTCCCATTTTCTCTCTCTTTTCTCATTTGGCTCTCATGGGCAGCTTCAGGTAGGTCATCACTTTCACATCTTTCCAGGAGAGAATTAAGAACACGTCTATGTGTTCTCTAAGATTTCATCTCGAATCTCTCCTATCACCTGGCTTGATTTGGAAGAAATACCTCCCTCCATTTCTTTGCAGATAGAAAGAAAAGGGAAACACACAGCTCTCTGATAACTCTCTCTTAGAATCTCCATTCACCAGTACTCCCACTCTATTAATTCTTTAGCACTTTTTAATGTACACTAGATTTGGTGAAACAGTAAATTTTTCATATTAGGTTTGGCCATTATATTGGAAACTCCATACATAGATAACCTGGGAACTAGCTTTAGTATTGTTCTCATAGGAGACTCCAAACCAACAAACAAATAGCTCTATTAACACATCTTAATGTATATCTAGAGATACATTAGCCAAACGCATACAATATTCTTGAACTGTATTTCTGCCCTTTATCCAGGTCTCCTTTCCTATTAGCTGAGTTGGGCAATAATGAAAATCATCATTACCCCCATTACTTTAGACCTTAATCCATAGTGATGTCTCTCTTTTATTTTCTCAGAGTGTTGTTTTTGTCTCCTCTTTGTTCCTTCAGAGCCAAATGTACCTTCCAAGTAGAAGGTCCTATCTTATAAATTAACCTTCTTAGGATTTACAACATATATGATTTCTCTACCAAGAAAAAAAAAATGAACCAGCAACAAAGGGAAAATAAATTCGCTTTACTATTTCCACCAAGGGTCCATCTCCCCCAATCCCAAGGTTCTTCAATTGAGGAAGGAGGACTACAGAAAGTGTAGATAGCTGTATAAATTAAGTCTTGCTATAGAAAAATATGCAGTGGTGAAGGCTGGAGTGCTAGGGTTAAGTGGAAGTGCACAAATCTCTTAAGGCCTAATCATAGAAACAGCATAACATCATTTTATTGCATTGTATTGGCCACAGTGAGTCACAAGTTCTGTCCAGATTCAAAGTTTCAAAATATGGAGAAATAGACTCCACCTTCTGATGAAAAGATTGCAAGGGGTGTGGATACAGGGAAGAAAAGCATTGTAACCAGGGGTATGCAAGATTTTTTTTTATATGTGTATACACCTGGGTGGGTGTATGTGTGTACGGATGTGTGTACACATACATGCATACATACATGTATAAAAAAAGTAACTGATCTATATGCAATTGTTTAAGGAACCTCCATACCATTTTCCATAGAGGCTGCACCATTAGCCAAGAGTTGGAACCAGCCCAAATGCCCATCATCAGATGAGTGGATATGGAAAATGTGGTACATCTACACAATGGAATACTACTCAGCTATAAAAACGAATGAAATACTGCCATTTGCAACAACATGGATGGACCTTGAGAGAATTATATTAGGTGAAACAAGTCAGGCACAGAAAGAGAAATACCACATGTTCTCACTTATTGGTGGGAGCTAAAAATTAATATATAAATTCACACACACACACACACACACACACACACAAAACCGGGGCGGGGGGGAAGAAGATATAACAACCACAATTACTTGAAGTTGACACAACAAGCAAACAGGGGGGACATTGGTGGAGGGAGGGGGGAAGGGAGGAGGGAGGGAGGTTTTTGTGATGGAGAATAATAATCAGCCACAATGCATATCGACAAAATAAAATTTAAAAAAATAAAAATAATAAATAAATAAATAATAAATTTTTAAAAAGTAACTGATACAAACTCAAATTTTCACATATTTAACTCAGAAAAAGAGGCTAATTTTAAAAATTATTTAAATAAATCTATGTAAATATACCTAAATACAATTATTTAGTAAGTAATATTATGGGTGGTATGTGGATATTGCAAAAGCATGAAGGTATAACATGAATTGCTAATGTCTGGAAACACTTTTCTACTTTCTTTTGCTATTTTCTGTTGTATCCTTTTGGCTTTGTCTCCGTAATCTATCTTTGACAGTTGCTTTAGCCCCTTCTACCTGAAGCAGTAAGATTTTTTTTGGAGATTGTGTGGCCTACTATGTGCTTTATGGTAAAGCACTGTGTTCTGATTGGTCCCTGCACTAGTTACCCTTACCATGTCGCCTCTTCAGCTGTATTCCAGGGCAACTATACATGCAGCATTATCTCTGGACCAGCAACTATCCAATGAAAAGCCAAGGACTCATGGAAAATAGCCTAGGTTTCTACATTTGGCCAAAATATGAAGTGAATTGGGGTTAATATTAATCAAAGACTTCATCTGAATTTATTAAAAGGCCCCTTGATAATTTTATAAGGAACTCTAGAATTCTGGATTTAACATAAAAGCATTGAAGAGTAAAGCAAAATTGGTTGTGATTATTTTAAAATATTCAACCTGAGTTTATTCCAGCCAGTAGATATAGAAATAAAAGGATTGTTTTGTTGGTTCTCTTCCAAGCCATGTCTGTATGAAGGCAACAATTAAGAACAAAACTTGGGCTGCTGAGTTGGATTACAGTTCATATAAGAATAGCTTATTTCTAGTGTTTAGAAAATGGATAAAAGCAGTACTTTTATCTTTTCATCTGAATGGTGATCTTAAAGAGGGTAATATTCATTTATCTTTAAGACTGGATCTATAAACATAACAATTCAATCATTCACTCTTTCCTCCAATTTATTTTTGCCTTATGAACAGATAACTATTCTCCTAAAATAAACTAGGCAGACACAGCATGATAGCATATTTGATCATAATTTCATGTTGTGGTCATATCAAACAGAATAAATTGCTGTCTATTATTAATATGATAGATTAATTACTAGATAATACTATCCTTCCAAGTAATAACTAGGCACAGGCAAAAATCAATTTATGTAAATTATTGAAGTTAATGTAACTTATGGTAAATCCAAATTTTAAAAATCTCTTGCCCTTTTTACTCCTTACAATATCTTTTAATTATATTAATAAACATTTTTCTTTGTAGTTCCATATAGCCACTAGCATTTATTCAAAGGCATTTTATAATTCCGAACATTGATTCACGCCATGTTGTCCCCTACAGCCTAGGGCTAAGACACTTGCTGCCCTTTTATACTATTTTTCTATGTCTCTCCCTCTTACGTGTATTATCTTGGAGGCTTTCAGCTATTCTCTTTCTTGAAAATCGTATACCAGATGTGTTACATGTCAGGAGAACTGTGGTTATAGTAACTGTAGGTTGCTTGGCTTTGGGTGGGTTGTCAAAAGCCTAGGAAAATGCTTATGAACTTGATCACGGGTGGTTACAAATGGAAGGGGTGAGAAAGTGGCAGAGGAAAGCACAGGAAAGTGGTTTAGACATAAAGGCAAACTGGTGCTCGGGAAACAAGGCTCCAAGTTCAGGTGTTCTGGTAAGAATCCAATAACTCCTAGACACATGCTCCTCCACCTCTCCCTACCCACGCAGGGTCCTTTAAAAAGGGCCTTCCAAATGCATACGAAAGTATGCTATCTACTCTAAGTGAATCATTGTGCAGAATATGCATGTATTGAAACAACATATCAAACCCCACAAATATGTATAAGTAAATGTTAAAATATTTTGAATAAAAGAAAATGTCATTCTAGGAAAGGAAATTTGGAAAGGAGTTTAGAAAAATAAAGCCAGCCTTCAGGGATTCTAGACCAACTCATCAGGATGTTTTTAGCTATCAGCCTTAGAGAAGGATATGGTATGATCTCAGTAGCAATGGAGAGGATTCTGTCAGGAATTCTCCATGCCTATTTAACCCCCCCAACAACGCAGTTACAATTGTGTAAACATTTATTGCCCCAAACTGATCAAGCTTGAACTTTTTTTTAGCCCTTTTTGACAGTGTGCTTTGGCATTTTTCTGGATTAGGTAAGAATGTATTCAAAGGACAAAGTTCCCCTTCATTCAGTTCAACCAAGTTTGCCTCCTGTCCTCTTAGGTGAGTTCTCAAATTTGCTGCTGGATATTTTGCTTGGGTTTCTGGACCTGACTGACCAAGCTCTTCCCTTGGATCTGGAATTGTTGTCTGCACTAAAAGTCTTGGTGTCATCATCTGCCTTTAAGAATTTTCTTGCATCAACTTACAGCCATCCACACCTTAGAGAGGTTATCAATTGCTCAATAAATATTTCCCACACACTTACTAATGACCACCAAGCCTTTGAAAGTGATGGCATAAGTTTGTTTATTTAAGAAATTAGGCTTAAGTGCAATTTATCCATAGAAAGAGATTATACACTTACTAAAATCCAATCGCACTGAATGGTAAATAAAACAAGTCCTCTCTGTCTTGGGGGCAATGGCAGTGTGAAGAGAGGGTAATGAGGAAATGCAAGAAAATCCCAGTTGCCTGAAAGGTAATCTAAAAGGGCATAAAAGTCAGGTTTAAACAAAACTTAAAGAAGGTTAAATAAAACTTGGATTACTTCAGTCTTTTGCCTAAAGCCAACTCTTTTTGCTTTCAATTGCGAGGACAAGCTGGCACCCTGCGTAGGAGTATTTTAAGTCATGCATGGCTGTGCACAGTGGCACTTAAGAGGCAATATTGCCAGTCAGGCACTAAATCATAAAATGTTAGAGCTGAAAGCGACTTCAGAAATGATCTATTCCAACTTCTTCATTTTACAGATGAAGAAACTAGGACCAAAAGAGGTTAAGCAACTTGCCCATATCAGCCTATTATGACTGTGTGCATAGAAGCAATCAACCACATTAACCCAGTGCCTTGAGGAGTAACTGCTCCACGGCTACAGCTTTGAGAGCTAAAACCATCTTCTTTGGATTTCAGAAGCTGAAGTACAAGTTTTCTTCCTCTGGATATTTCTCTCTCTTGCCTTAAAAGAAAAGTATTCTGCTGTTGTTTGGACTTGTTAGCACTCTCTGCCTTCTCCCTGCGAAGACTCAAGATCACTCGTTCACTCGCTGTGGTATGGAAGATGATTTAATATGCTATGATGACAGAACATCTTCTAATCAAAGACTGAACTTTTGGCACTAATTTTCTGTAAATGTAAGTTTCCTTACCTTCTCTTTATGACCTCATTGTCACTTAACCAATACCTTTAAGTTCACATTACCGTAAAGAAGAGGTAAGCATTTATTTCCAAAGTCTATGGCAGCTTGGCAAAGATGAGGCAACTGCTATGGGCTTCTGTCCATTTCTTTTCCCCACTTCATAATAACTCTTATTCTACCACATATATTCCTACTTCCCAGGGTTTTTTAAGGCTAAGACTTCTAAGACTGAAATGGCATAATTTACCTAGCCTGGTAGTTACTTATCAGTCCCCTAGAGAACACTGCAAATTTATATATTCCTACTCAGATCCTAACTCCATTCCCTAAGAGATTCTGAGTCCTTCTTACCTAAATCACTCTCTCTCTCTCTATCAGAAACTCTGGCAGTGGGTCCCAGTAATCTGTGTTTTAACAAGCCCTCTGTGTAACTTTGAGGCTCACTCAACTTTGAGAACCATGGCTGCAGTGATAATTTTTTATATGGAACATCTGAGTTGACATCACTTTTACTCCCATCAGATGTATTTTATGGGCCTTTCATTGGCACGTCTGAAACCTGCTCATTGAAATTCGTAAGTCTATAGGACCAAAGTTTACAGTGTTTGTTCCAAAGCGGACGTCATGTACTCAGCACCTTCCATGGGCATTAGGCAGTTCCATTGTGGCTTCCCTGTGGCCAGCCCAGAAAACTGCTGTAATGAGTCCAATAGCTCATTACTTTATACTGTCCTAAAGCACTTATGAAATCATTGCATATAGCATTAGGAGGGAAATGCAAAAACTCATTTCACTGTATCATGTTTATTTTTAACTTTAAAATCCTAAGCTATTTTAGTGATGAATTGGGATCTCTTACACATCCGGATTTTACAAGTGCAAAGAAAAAACACTGTATTTGCAAGGATCTAAAAGATTGTTGTGAGCAAAACAGCTTTTATCCTTTTGCTAAAACTGAAGAACTAGTTTCAGCTTGTGTAGTTTCAGCTGTGTGGGTGTCAGTGTTTGTATGCCTATATACTGGGGTAAATATAAATAAGGGTTTGTGTATGTGTGTATTTGATTGAATGGAAATCTATGTTTATTGATCACAAATCTATATTCAACTGTAAATAGGTGTAGAGATGTGCCTCTTCCTGGAAGCATACCTGTAAATGTCTGCATGACTAGAGAAGTATTTGCTAAAGCATCTGTATATGGGTTCCTTAGGTCTGATTTTAAACACGGGTGAAGAAATCCACTGAGCCTCTGCTGTTCTCCCTTCAGGAGCTACTTTGAATTTTTAAGTACTGTTATCATGCAATGATACATTCTTCCTTGTATAAGTTACATAATTTTTCCTATAATAAAAACAATATTTGTTCTTTGTAAAAGACTTAGAAACCACAAAAATATAAAGAATTTGAATTAAGGTGTTCATTTTTATACTATTCCTTTTATTTGTCTTTTTTTTCCCTCTTCTAACTTGTAGACTAGTGTTCTTTATATCTTACTATCTTCTTTCTCTCTCTCTTCACCCCACTTCCCCCATGCTCTTTTCCCATTGTCAATTTAGGCTTCTCAAGAATGTCACAGAGATGTGACAGCAGTCAAGTATTTAGAACAATTCATTGGCTCAGAGATTGGCCTGTAGCTTAGAAATTGTTTTCTAATTATAGACTAGAGATAGACGTGTAGCATGTTAGAGCTAGAAAATATTATAATGTATCAGGTGGAAACTTTGCATGTAAAATAATTACAAAGCCAGACATGTTGAGCAGACTATATAAAATAAATATACCTACTCTAGATCAAGTATAGCATTCATTTATTAGCACATCGTGTAGTCAAGGTGCCTTATGTAGGGGAAGTCATTTTATCTTCAAACCAATCTTATGGGGTTATTCTACTTCCTTCTTCTATAGATGAGTTAAAGGAGATCTATAAAAGATTTTCCAAACAGCTGTCTAATAAATATAAAGTGCATTCACTCTCAGCTCTGTCTCGTTCCAAACTCTGCACCTTTTCTCCCCATTCTGCGCTCCAAGATGTATAAAAAGGTTCTTAGGTTGAGTGTAACATAACAAAAAACATATACGTTTTGGAGCTAAGAGAAACTGAAAGATCTTTTAGTTCAATTGCTTCAGTTGACAAAGTTCGTCACACAACTAGTTAGTGGCAAAGCAGGGGTCAGAACACCAAGCTCTCCTGAGTGTCAAGATCATTCTCTGTCATCTAGACCGATGGTTCGTTTGATACATATTAGCTCCCTTAGTCCATTCAGGCTGCTATAACAAAAATACCCCAAACAGGGTGACTTATACACAAGAACAATTTATTGCTCCCAGTCTGGAGGCTGAGAAGTCCAAGATCAAGGCACCTGCAGATAGAGTGTCTAGTAAAAGTCAGTCTGTGGTTCACAGATGGCACCTTCTCATTGCGTCCTCACCTGGTGGAAAGGGCTAGTTCACTATCTCATTCTCTGTGGTCTCTTTGGTAATGGCACTAGCCACCTCCCAAAGGCCCCATCTTCTAATACCATCACATTGGGGATTAGTGTCAACATATGCATTTTAGGGGGAACAAACATTCAGACCATAATAGCTCCAAATCCCCACAAGGTACTTTACACTCTGAGCCTATGTATGTATCATCCATAAAGTCTCTTTTTGCCTAACTTACAATAAGTTCTTGTCCCATGCCCTTTCCTACTGAGACTCTTTCTAATTTCTGCTTAGTTTCCTGAATTGATTGGGAGGGAGAGGCGAATGGGGCAGAATAGGACGTGGTCAGACTTCCCCAAACTGGAAGAAGACTGCAGATTCTGAATTGAAAAGATAAAAGAAGAGAGAGAAAAGAAAAGGTCAATATTTTGACTTTGACTCTCCCACTAAATCTCTATTTCTTGACTATGTATTTTTTGGACTTTGATGTCTGCCGGAACCACCTCTTCCAAGTGAGGGAGGTAATAAAGTACAAGAGGTGGCAAAAGACATGGTTTTGTCCTCAAAATGTTGCGTATAAGCTATTTCTATCATTGTATGTCTCTGGATTTTTTTTTTAAATCACAAACTTAAAATTGTGACTGTTTCTGACTATTTAATATCATCAAAAAAATATAGCTGGACAGAGACAAATACATTTCAAGCCACAGTCAAGGGCTTGTCACCTTTCTGAGATGAAGCACCTATCATTTCTTTCTGATATTTTTTGACCTGTCCCTCTTTTGAAAAATTCTACATGAAAAACCTTTACATCTTATACGAAACTTAATTAAACTATTTCCATTTGGATAAATGAATTGGGAATTAAGTCCCAGAAATTAATAGGTCATATTCTCATTTTTCTAAACAAAGCAAATCAATGGTGTGCTATCAGTGGCTGTCTCCATAAGAACAAAAATCATACCTATTCTGCTTACTACTGTGTGCATGTCCTGCTCCCAACAGGGTATGTGACTCAGAGCAGGTGCTCACTGAATATCTGTAGGATGAAAGAATGAGTGAAGGAACGAAATGGATCTCTGTAACAGGAGTCATCATAACTTATTAACATGTCTGTTTCTTCTGATACCTTTTTGGGGGCAAGGATCATGCTTTACTCATTTTTATGAGCTTTATTGAGACATAATTCACATACAATTCACCCATTTAGTATAAAATTGAGTGGTTTTTAATATACTCACAGAGTTGTGCATCCATTACTACGATCAATTTTAGAACATTTTGTTACCCCAGGAAAGAAACTTCACACCCCTTAGCCTTTAGCCCCTAGTCTCCCTACCCTTCTAATATTCCCCCGCACCCCAACCCCTACCCTAAGCAGTATACTTTCTGTCTCTATAAATTTTCCAGTTCTTTACATTTCATATAAATGGAATCATACAATATGTGGTCTTTTGTGACTGCCTTCTTTCACTTAGCATAGTGTTTTTGAAATTTGTCCATGTTGCAGCATATTTCAGTGCTTCATTTCTTTTTATTAAAGAATGATATTCTATTGCATGGATATATCATTTTATATACTGATTTATCAATTGATGGACTAAGGATTGTTTCCACTTTTTGGCTGTTATAAGCAATACTGTCATAAACAAACAAAAATGCACAATTTTTTGTGCAGACATAGGTTTTTATTTCTCTTGGGTAAATACTTGGGGCTGGAAATGCTGGGTCATGTGGCATTCTCTATGTTGAACCATTTTAAGAATTTCCAGACTGTTTTCCAATGTGACTGCATCATTTTACATTCCCATCAGCAGTGTAAGAGGGTTACAATTTGGGGTGGTGATTTATGAGATTTATGTCGTCAGTACCTAGTACAATGCAAGGCATAATGATGCTTAACAAATATTTATTGAAATGTATAGTTATCCTCAAATTTTCTGTGTGTTTTTCTAACTCCTTTGAAATGAAAATTCAACCAAATAAAATAAATAAATAAAATTACTTTGATAGAACCCTTTAATTCCATATTTAATTTACTAATTTATGTTAACCTGCTTGTTAGATAATATAAATAATTAGGGGCAGGAGACATGCATGTGAACCTAACCCTATCTCTGGTATTTTGAAGCTTGAATTCTTCCATCCATTACAGAAATTGCCTAACTAAGAGTTTTCTTTAGGAAATTGTAACCTTGCTTGCACAGGAAGAAATGGAGGGTTACCTATACATTTCCATACTTACTATGTGACATATATTGTTAGACGCAAAATAAAATACGTATTCTAGTAGTGATGAAACTAAATTTAGAGGGAAGGCTAATTTGTTCATGACTATAGAGTAGAAAGAGTTGAAATGGGATTTGAATCCAGGTCTTCTTACTTCAAATTTGCGAGTGTGTGTGTATTTTCCTATGAGACATTTTTGCAACATCCCACCCTAAGTAATTGGCATTGGAATAATATTTTTAGCATTTCCTGCTCAAGAATTCTCTACCTGATTTGTATTTGCAGAGTGAATGGTGACCTACTCACAGAGAAGCACCAATATGCAAAGCACAACTCAGTATGTATAGGACTAAAAGAAGGGAAGCTTCTGGCAGAATATCTCAGATTCTGTCCTAGTGTACTTCAAGGGTGAATTTAGATTGCAAACAAATGTACTGAGTTTTGTTCCATCTCTTTAATTTCATTTGGCATTTGTTATATTTAATATGTTAGAGTTATAAAATACCTCTTTAGGACAAAAGTTCATTATGGATTTATCTATTTGTAGAGCCTATGTAAGCAGAAAAGTACCTCCTGGGCCATATTTCAGACTGAATAGATAATTGCATTGTTTTCTTCAAGCTTTTATCTTACAAATACTCCCCCCTTTTTCAAAGCTGCAATAGGAAATGGAAACACATATGACACATAAGAAAGTAAAATTGATTTTTGATCCAGCTGTTGTTCTGACATGAAGGGGATACAAGAGCTAATAAGCATAATCTTACTCATGAAGACTGACTGGATGGAGACGCACATAATCTTCCATTTACATTTTAGGATAAAGTCTCACAGACATCGGATAATAGACACTAAAACTAACACACAGTGAACATCAACTCTATGCCAGTCCCGTACTATGAAGTTTATATTTATCTCAATTAGACCACCCAAAGTCCAAGAAATTAGGTAGCCACTGCTATCTCTACTTAACAAATACATTAAAAATGAGGCTGATTGAAATCAGTTTCACCAAAGTTCACCCAATTAGAAAATAATAGAAGTAGGTTTAAGATCACAGATTTCTCTAGTATTAAAATCTTTTTTTTTCCCTACCACATTGTTACCTTTCAAGTTAAACTACTAAGTCTAGTAAGAATGACTGTAATTAAAAACAAAAAGCCTCCAAGATACTCAGGGTTATTCTAGGGAATGCATAGTTACTCCAAATGGAGGACAATTGATATATTTTCCCCCAAGAATTAAATAAGCACCATTTGAAATTGATATATAATATGCAAACATCTGCTGCAATATTGATTTCTAAAAGATGTTGCAAATAGCTTATCATGTCTTAAAAGTAGATTATGCCTTGTATTCTTGTTCACACTATTAACACGATTAGCTAACATCTTTTGTGAAATATGATATTGAATAAAATGAAGGTCATTATATATTGTACTAATGATGCTTTTGCATGTATTAAAATTCAATAAGACTTTTTAAGACTATTAGCCCTATGGACACCACTTTGCCTATATATCCACTTGAACACTCAGTGGCAAATGTCTGCTTACGCAGAGCCTCAAATACATTTTATTGTGGAGGTGCAAAATTAAAAAGATAAATACTTCGAATACAGAGTGCAGGTGTGTGCATGTGTTTACTTGAGTGTATAATGATAACAGAAATATTTCAAAATAGCAGAATAAGTTAATATGGAAATTGCTTTCTTCTTCATTTATAACTTACTGCAATAAGTGTGTTAAAAAAAAAAAACTCATAGAAAGATATAGGCACGCTCAAGGTGAATATGGCCATGTATCAGCAAGTGAATGAAAACTCAGTCTGAAGTTATATATTTACAGGACCTGGAACTGGAAATAGTCAATAAAGGCCTGGTGTGGTGTTCTAATGCTGGAATTAAAAGCATCTTCTTATAATGTAAACCCAAAGCCAGGCTTAACACACACTCACACAAAAATTAGAGTTTGGACTCATTACCTACCCACAGAGGTTGAAAACTCTGTGACCAACAGTTTAAATACCCTAAAATGAGTCTCTGATTAAATAAATATTATACATAAAATATTATAAGTATAATATCAAAATAAATATAAATATGTATTGCATATATATATATATATATATATATATGTTTTTAATGCTGTGACTATACCTCAGTTCTGCATCCCGACTTATTTTTTTTTTTTTGTTGAGGGTGGGTAGTGGTGGGAGAGGACACAGGAAGCAGGGTAACTGAAAACATAGAAAGGCTAAGGTTTGACACAGGGACTAAAGCCCCAACATTACATTCCCATTGGAATGTAGCCAGAAGCCATCATAATAAGCTGTGATTCAGACTGTGTTTCCAGGGTGGAGATATTTCATAAGGAAAGGTGAGCCAGGATAGGTTAGGATAGGATAGGATAAAATAGAATAAAATAAGATAGAATAGAACTGCCAAATGTATCAAAAAACACTACTTAACTCAGCAGTAAGTAATATTAACAGAGCCATAATATGAACATTGTCTATTGGTATAAACCAAAATTGAGTAATAAGTACTTTGGGAGAATGGCACAAGGGTAAGCAAAGAGGAAGGTGATAATACTGAAAGCTAAATCTTAAGATTCCTAAAATTAAAAATTCATGAAAAGATAGTTAAAATGAAAGAAATTGAAATGAGGCAAGAAAAGGCAATTATAGCATATTAATTAGAAATATAGAGATTAATACCACAAGACACAGCTAGAAAAGATAAATATAACTGCCTGTAGGAATCAGGACTAAAGGATGGGAAGGAGTGGGGCAGTTAATTACAATTTTAAATACAGGCAATTCTTTGCATAGCAGTGCAGGACCGTAACAAAGACTGGAAGCCAGAAGTGGGCACAACGATCACAATAATCTATGTGAAAAATCAGAATTGTTCTTTAGCCTTAAAAAATTGTTGTCAAAACATTAAAAACTCTGTCAGTTATAAATGTATGGGAAAATAAAAACCATTAAAACAATTTATTAAATAAATATTTATTAATATTTTATAAATGTATAAAAGTATATATTTTTACTAAAATTTTTAAAAATAATTATATTATTATATATGATTTAAAATTATTATATATAATAGTAATAGAATTAATATTTTAAATATAAGATACAATGTGTATATTTAATTAATAAATACATTTTAAAAATATTAACTATACTTAGATATTATACAAATACGCATTTGTTTAGTAGACTATAATTTAAAATATTAGAAATCTTGAAAATTAAAGCATTCCATTTCTTTATGGAAAACTTTTCAGGAATAATTGGAACAACACCTGCCTTTCTCTTCTCACGGCATAACTTACGATACAGAGTGAGCATCTTTTCTATGCCTTGGCGAATTGTCATATTCCTTTGATGTGAAGTTTTTGCTGGTGTTCCTTCCTCTGGGATGTTGTCATGCTTTTGTCACAACCACTATCCTCATTTCTGTCAATAAGTTCACCTTTACTAAGTTCCTCTGGCCGCATATCTATTGTCCCTTGAAAGGTAGCAGTGTCAACATTCCCACCATCAGCAATTTCTTCTCTAACTCTATGTTGGTTTCAAGTTTCACTTCCAGCGTTATCCCTTTTCACTTCTTTGCCGCACTTTCATCTCTGTTGGCCAATTCTTTCTCTCCATTGCCCATTTTTGTATAATTATGAATGGGTTTATCAATTAGAGATAAGGAGACAACACAACTGCTTTGTTGTCTGTGCACAAACTGAATAACTCATGTGCAGTCACCAATCACCAACAGACTTCCAAAGAAGTGACGTGATTGGTCACTGATAGTAATGTACACCTGTTACTTACAAGTGATTTCTAGACTAAAGAGCTAGCAGGAGAATTTGTACTTCATGCAGTTACTCACAGTTATTATACCAATGGAAACTCAAATTTGAGTCATGCTGTTAGCAGGCTGGTTTCTTTTAAATCATGGAAACTTAACCACATAAATGTCCTGGTTGTGTATCATCTGCACGTCTGTTTGATGTAAACATATTTGCAGCTGTCCTGGGCATCAGTGGTTGTTCCCTAGTTGCTTTTAAGGATTTTACCTGTGGCTGTAAGGAGACAAGTGTCTAAATCAATGACTCTCGGGGTTTCTTTGGGGGACACATTAAATCAGCTGCATAAGTTCTTTCTTCAGTTAGATATCCTTGGACCACAGTTACCCTCCCTGACTAAGGCAGGTCCCTGAAACATATTTCTAATTTTTAGTCTAATATATTTTTTGAGTTATATCCTCTTTCCTTTTCTCATATATTTCCAGTTTTATATCCAAGATATCAAGTTGTTTCTTCCTCCATATCATAGGCTTTTCAATGCTATTTATAAAGGTGAAATTATTTTTTAAATTATACCTTCTATCAATCTAGACCATTACGAAAATTCTCTATGTGCTAGCCCAGATCTTTGCACTGTTTCTATACCAGACTGATTTCCAAAACTTAGGTATCCCAGTAGAAGTTTTTTAAGTAATATTTTGGATTTGGATTTGTAATAATTTAATTTAATAGTTTATTAGCCTCAATCCGACTGAAAGTTATGGTCCCATTTATTTTTATTTGTTTGTTTATAAATAAAATAAAATTGATTTAAGCATGAATAAAATCTGTCACACATTGGATAAATTTACCTTTCAGGGTCAACAAAGTTTGCATCTATAATTACATGTGCTACAGGGTGAGATCTCATAAATGAAAGTCAGAGCAATGTAAGAGGAATGGGATTTTCGAAGGATAATTTAATGCCAGCTAGTAATGCTTTGTGCTTATAACCCATAGATCAAAAATCTCATGGCCTATGGTCCTGAGCATGAAAAGCAATTGTCTTTACCGTATAACTTTAGCATGCTTGCAGTTGTCCATACAGAGACTAAATCCCTTCTGAGGCCAAGCTAGTCCTATGAGGTGCAGAACAAGGTCATCTTCAGAGACCTCTATGGCTACAACTGTTGAAAAACCAGTTGTACAATAATAAATGCTAGCCACATTAGAAGGTACAGCAAACTACTAATTCAGCTCTAGTCTCACCAGAAGCCTTATCTACAAATGTACATTAATAAATTTGGTGGTATGTTTAACAGACAACCAAAAAACTCAGTGGGTACAAGGAATGGACATTTGTTCTCATGTTGATGAGTTTATGGGTCTATTGGGTAAGACTAATATAGTCTGTACCTGACTCAGTTTGGCTCTACGCTGTGTGGGTTGGGTATGTCTTCTCTGTACGTCTCACATTTTGTTGGGGTTATTGGGATGTCAAGGACATGTAGAGGGCAAAAAAACCACCAAGCTTTGGTTGGTTTAATCTACTAACATTATCCAAAGCAAATCACATGGCCAAGCCAGGTTCAACATCTATGGATGGATCTTAAGGAGGAAGATTCTGCCCACACCAGGAGGAGGTAGGTAGTACGAATTTGCTTACATATGATGCAGGCTGTCATGCCAAGTGCTATTTTGGTACCCAAATTCCAGAGTTCTGTTTTTAAACTTTCTTGGCCCATGTTCCATTTGTTACAGTTTTGTAACTCTTCATTCATTGTGACTGTCTTCAATACAAATTCAGAAAAAGACTGAAATATAGACACAGACGTCAGTCATATGGATGAGTAGCAAATATCATAGTTATGATTGGTAAAGAATGGGTTGGAATAGAGGGCTTAACTAACTATGGCCAAAATCAGGCTTTCTGTAATTTTTCCTCATAATTAATTTACTCACGCAGAACTGTGGTTCTCCTCATTTCATGGAAAAAATTTGATTCTATACACTTAGCACATGGAGGAGCAGAGACTGTGTGCTCCTGACAACAGGCTACTCTGAATGACGGATGAGGAATGACTAGACACATGTGTATCAACCTTCTTGACTCTCACGAATAAGATGTTTCTCCTCCTTTTTTGTGAAGTTTCTCTTCTGATGTGTGTGTGTGTGCGTGCGTGCATGCGTGCGTGTGTGTGTGTGTGTGAAGAAATGATTGAGGAGACACAAAGGAGGAAAGAAGGTATTTCTCCAAAACTTCCAAAAGGCTTGAAGTTGTCATGTAATGGGTCAAAGTAGAAATGCCAGTAGAGGCAGAAAAATGTTTTCTCTGTATAGTTCACTCTCCGTGATTGTGCATGCTATTAAATAGTAGTTTTCCTCAGAAAAAAGTATCCTTCTACTTTAAGGTCAATTACTCTGATAATGAGAGTATTGGGTCATGTGGGAAGAAAACGTTGGAACAGGAGAGCAGTACTAAAGGATAGTACATACTTTTATGGTACAGTCTGATATTTTGATACATATATATATGTTGTATAATAATCAGATCAGGGTAGCTAATGTATCAATCACCTCATGCATTTATCATTTCTTTGTGGGGAAAACATTCAAAAACCTTTCTTCTAGTTAGTATGTAATATATAAAACTTAACTGTTAACCATAGTCACCCTATTGTGCAACGGAACATCAGAACATCAGAAATTATTCCTCCTATGTAATTGTAATTTTGTACCCATTGGCCAGCCTCTCCCTATGCACAACTTACTATTGACGTTCGAAATAATGCATCTACTTTTTCCAGGGAGAAAGAGAATAATAACTATATTGAGATCTTATGGATGTTGATTGCAGATGTCCAGTATATTGACTTATGCTCCACTGTATAACTGATGTTTTTTCCCTTTATTGGCTGTGTAGCTTTCCCTACTTTAATCTAGATTTTTGCCTCTCTCTCTCTCAAAACAGAAATTTACACTTTGGTATTTTCTTAATCTCCAGACAGCTATTTGTGTGTGCTGTACAATGAAAATGGCCTAATTGAGTAAAATGAAATGATTATGACAGCTATGGCGCTCTTTCCTGATCCAAGCTTTGGGGAACATAAGATCAGAACAGGTGGACAGCATTGATGACTTGAACATCTACTCCACTTCCAGATCCAAACTATCATACCTTTTGGAACAAGCATATTAAAAGATAGCACAGACTGTCAGAGAATACTGTAGGTGAAAAGAAGTGCAGCAGTCTTGTTCGTTCCTCTCATTTTACTGATGCAAAAACTAGACTCTCAGACATTTTGAAATTTGCTTGAAGTTAGTAGAATAGGCAGGACTACAACTTCAGTTATTGGATTCCTAGGTAATCTTTGTGCCACACCATGCTTCTATAGGTTGGGCACAATAATAATAGCTCTAAAGATTGTATTAAAATAGTCTATATGTCACAGTGAAAAGAATATTTTAAAAATCATCTCCAAATAGATTTCCCCTAACAAGAAATAATTCATGCCAAATAAAACTCATAATTTTCAAGGTCTTAAGATGATTGCCTTGTTCATCTCCCAAACATCTCAAACTGCTTCTACTGAGCTAAAACACATCAAGTTGAAATCCAACGGAACCAGTCTATTGGATGAATTCAATGACTACTGTATTAGTCCGTTTCTGTTTCTTGCAATAAAATACATGGAATTGGGTAATTTGTAAGAAGATAAAATTTATTGCTTAGTTTCAGAGGCTGGGAAATCCAAAGTCCAGGGAACACAGCTGGTGAAGGTCTTGTGGGTGGCAACAGTGACCCAGGGATCTCACATGGCAGAAAATGGTAGAGCAGAGAGAGAGACTAACCTCTCGTGTGCTCTTCTTTTAAAGCCCTCAGAACCATGCCCATAACCAGCATTTTTAATCCATTCAGGACAGCATGGTCCCACAATCTAATCACCTCTTTAAGACCCCACCTTTCAATTACCATAATAGGATTTTCCACCCTCAACAGTTAAGGTGAGAATTAAGCCTTAATGAGGTTGGGGCATCCAATCTACAGCAATTACACAGGTTCAGTTTGCCTTATCAGCTGAGTGAGGATAAATTGCTAAAGAGAGACAGACAATTTGCCTGAGAAGTGGGTTCACTTGTAGAGTTGTCATGGCAAAAAGACAGCAGCTTTTAAAGGCTTGTTCTGAGTTCTTAGAAAGTTTCTGAAGCCATGGCCCACCATTCAGAATTGATCTTGCACAGTTCTTCACCCAATGTTTCCTTGTGAACAATTTGTGTTTGGGAGTGGTAAAGGCATCAGGACAACCAGATGCATATTTTGTATATGTTTTTATTTTCATCTTACAACTAAAATAAGACAAAATCTTAGCAGGTTAGAGGCAGAAAGAACTTTGTTCTTTCTCAGCCTAGACTAGAACTCATATCTTGTAATTCCCAACTAAGTGCACTTTCAACTATATTCCACTAATTGCTGATTCTCCATAAATATCCTCACTGATCAGATGAGAAAGCAATTGGGTTTTTAATCTCAACGCAATGTCCTATTTAAAAGAAATGACAATCTAATATCCAAAAATGACTGAACAGCTATTTAAATTTTAATTAGAGTTTAAATAAGATTTTTCTCCAGGGTTCCATTCACACACAGTGCAATATTTCTTAACTTTACTTTTTACCCATCTATTTCTTCAAAGCACTCCTCATGAGAGCTCAATTATAACATGTTCTGGAAAGTGCTCCATCTCTCTCTTAAACCATCCTCCACTTTAAATCCAGCACACAAAGATTTTGTCTTAGTCATTACTCTCCTCTCTTCTTAAGGTCACTTATTTTGTAGAGAGCTATTATGCCCTTAACAATGTAAATCAGCCAGCCAGCCAGCCAGTCTACACTTATGCCAACTTGCACAAATTCAGGAATCCAAGTGCAATGATAGAGGTGCTTTCATATTGTTTTTGTTTTTGTTGTTGTTGTTGTTTTACAAAGGGAAGAGATAAGGCTCTTATATTACTCAACATATAATACTTTTTTTCTTTCACACATCTTTTTTGGCAGTTCAAGTCCTTTTCTTGCAATGATGCAAAGTATACATCCATACATAAATAATATGATTTTACATTTCATTTGACATTCTGTGTTTCCATATCTTTTCTTTTGTCCATTTATTCCTCAGTATCTATAGCTACACCAGTAAACCTTGTATGAAGAAAAAGTTCTGTAGAACAAGGTAAAATATAAACTCATACATAAATGAATATGATTATATTTTTGACTTTCTGTGCCTCATTCTCAATTCAGTTTAACCCTATATAGCTATATCTGTGCCCAGAAAACTTGATTGAAGAAAGTAACAGGGTGAATGAGGACTGTTAAAATAGTCTCTTTGTTTATATTTATACAGATGACAATACTAGAGCCATTTTGTGATTATTGAAATGTAGCAAAGACATATCACTTATCCAAATACAAAATCTTAGACAGTCATAAAAAATGATTAATAATGCACCAGAAACTATTGTTTGCATTTTTCAACCACCGAAAGTTTATTATTTTACATATCAAAAATTCTGCCATTACACAAACAATTTTTTAAAAATTTCGAGTTCAGAATAATATTATCATTATCATATTGTGTCAAATTGTGTTTACCTAAATAGACACAAAGATATCTTCCATTTTGCTAGTTCATTTTAAGTAGGACAATTACGATCTTTCCACTGAAAGATGGGGACTGCATCCCCTCCCCTTGAATATGGTCAGAGCCTGTGACTGCTCTAATAGAGTGAAGAAGTGATGCTTTATGACTTACGAAGCTAGGTTATCAGAATGGTACAGTTTCCTCCTGGATATCTCTCTTATTACACATGCCTTTGGAGCCTGAGTCTAGCTAGCCTGTATCTGCCAATCCAGAGAGATCATCTGGAGAAATTACAAAAGGATAGAGATCCCCAACTGCTGTTCTAGCTCTTGTGTTTTTCCAGCTCAAGCATCAGATATATGAGGATGTAATGCTTCAAATGACCTCAGCCCCAGCCACTGTTTGTAGAAATTAAACAAAACACTCTTAAACAACCAATGGGCCAAGGAGCAATCACAAGGAAAATTAGAAAATACCTTGAGACAAAGAAAACAAAATTTTAAAAAATACCAACATTTATGAGATGCAGGTAGAGGAAGTGCTCAGAGGGAAATTTATAGCTGTAAAAGCCCACATTAAAGAAGGAAGAACTATCTCTCATTGGTAACCTAAGTTTACATCTTAGGGAACAAAAAAAAAAGGAGAAGAAAACTATATTTGAAGATAGCAGAAGGGAGTAATAAAGATTAGAGAAGAAATAAGTGAATAAAAAGAAAAAAATAGAGAAAAATTTTTTAAAAGTTGATTTTTAAAAAAAAATTGGTAAAATTGACAAACATTTAGCTAAGAGAGAATGTGCAAATAAAATGAAAAATAAAGTTGGCAACATTACTACTGACCTTACCGAAATAATAATATTAAAAGGAATACAAGAGAATACTATCAACAATTATATGCCAACAAACTAGATAAGCAAGATGAAATGGATAAATTCCTAGAAATACACTATTATCTAAAGTGACTCAAGAATAAATACAAAACCTAAAGAAACTTTTAATAGATTTATTTAGCAATCAAAAAACCTTTTGAAAGGGCCGAGCCCGTGGCGCACTCGGTAGCGTGCTGCGCTGGCAGCACAGCGACGCTCCCGCCGCGGGTTCGGATCCTATATAGGAATGGCCGGTGCACTCACTGGCTGAGTGCCGGTCACGAAAAAGACAAAAAAAAAAAAAAAAAACCTTTTGAAAAAGAAAAGTCCAGTTCCGGTTGGCTTTACTGGTGAATTCTACCAAATATTTTAGAATTAATACATTTCTTCACATTCTTCCAAAAAACAGAATAGCAGCAAACATTTCTTAACTTATTTATGAGGACAGCATTACCCTGATACCAAGCCAAGTGAAAATATCAATAGTCAACAAGACTACCCACCAATGTCCTTTATGAATCCAGATGAAAAAATTATCAACAAAACATGAGCAAATTGAATAAAACACCATATTAAAAGGATTACACAGCATGACTAAAGGGGATTTATCCCTGCGAATGCAAGGGTGATTCAAAATTTTAAAAAATTCAATATAATTGCCACATTAATAGAATGAAGAAAAAAATGACATGATCATCTCAGTTGACACAGAAAAGGCATTTGACAAAATACAATATCCTTTTATGATAAAAACACTCAGAAAACTAGGAATAGTAGAGAAATTCTACCTCAACATGCTAAAGGCCATATATGAAAAATCAAAAGCTATGTAATATTCAATGGTGAAAGACTGAAAGCTTTCCCTTTAATACCAGACACAAAACAAAAATGCCAACTTTCATCATTGCTATTTAATATTGCACTGGAAGTACTAGCCAGATAAACTAGGTAAGAAAAAATAAATAAAAAGCACTTGAATTGAAAAAGAAGTACTGAAACTATCTCTATTCACAGATGGTATGATCCTATACATAGAAAATTCCAAAGAATTCACAAGAAAGTTACTAAAGACAATAAACATTCAGCAAAGTAGCAGGGTACAATACACCAGCAGTGAAAAATTTGAAAAAAAAGTTAACAAAGCAATTCCATTTCTAATACCATACAAAAAATAAAATAACCAGAAATAAACTTAATCAATGTAGTAAAATTTTGGGGCAACCGACAATCATAAAACATTCCTGTAAAGAAGTTTCAAACCACCTAAGTATGTGGAAAGAATCCTATGTTTATGGATTGGAAGACTCAATATTTTTAAGATGGCAACACTGCCCAAAGTGATCTACAAAATTAATGCAATCCCTATGCAAATCCCACAGCTGCTTTTGCAGATATGGAAGAGCTGATCCTCAAATTCATGTGGAATCGCAAGGGACTCCAGCCAAAACAATCTTGAAAAAAGACCAAATTTGGAAGGTGCAACACTTCCTAATTTCAAAACTTACTACACTGCAACAATAATCAAAATAGTGTGGTAATGGTATAAGAATAGAAATGTAGAAATATGGAATAAAATTGAGAGGGAAGTTTATTGCATCAAATGCTTACATAAAAAGAATAGAAAGACTTCAAATAAACAACCTAACATTACACCTCAAACAACTAGAAAAAAAAGAACAATCTAACCCCAAAATTTGTAGACAGAAATAATTAAGTTATGAGCAGAACTAAATGAAAGAGTAAAAAAAAAAAAAAAATGACCCCAAGAACATACATTGATGAAAGAACAGCCTCTTCAATAAATGGCACTGAAAAAACTGGATATCCATATGTACAAGAATGAAACTAAACCCATACCTCAAGCCATATACCAAAATCAGCTCAAAATCTATTAAAGACTGAAATATAAGACCTGAAACTATAAAACTCCTAGAAGGAAACATGGGGGGAACACTTCAGGATGTAGGACCAGGCAAAGGCTTTATGAATAAGTCCCAATAGCACGGTCAACAAAAGAAAGAAAATAAATGAAAGGGATTAAATAAGATTATAAAGCTTCTGTACAGCAAAAGAAACATTCAACAGAGTGAAAAGACAACCTACAGAATGAGAGAAAATATTTTCAACCTGTACTTCCAACAAGGGATTAATATCCATAATATACAAGGAACTCAACTTAGTAGTAAAAAACCAAATAATCCATTAAAAAGTGGGCAAAGGAGGTGAACAGATATTTCTCAAAGGAAGACATACAAATGGCCAACAGGTACATGAAAAAATGCTCAACATCACTAGTCATCAGGGAAATGCAAATCTAAACCACTTTGAGATATCACCTCACCCCAGTTAGACTGCCTACAAACAAAAAGACAAATGCTGCAAGGATGCAGAGAATGGGAAACCTTTCTACACTGTTGATGGGACTGTAAATTAGTACAGCTCTTATGGAAAACAGTATGGAATTTTCTCAAACAACTGCAGAAGGAACTACCATATGATCTAGCAATCACACTTCTGGGTATATACCCCCCAAAATAGAAATCATCATGTTGAAGGGATACCTGCCCACCAATGCTTATCATGGTCCTGTTTACAATAGCTGAGATATGGAACCAACCTAAATGTCCATCTATGGATGACTGAATAAGGAAAATGTGGTATATATACACAATGGATTACTACTCAGCCATAAAAAGAATGAAATTCTGCCATTCACAGTGCCATGGATGAGCTTGGAGAAAATTGTTAAGTGAAATAAGCCAGGCACAGAAAAAGAAATACCACATGCCCTCACTCATAAGTGGGAGCTAAGAAGGAAAGTAATAAAAGCAACAACCATGATAATACATTGAACTTTCCAAATGAGAGAACAGAATTGTGGTTACTAGATGTGAGAAAGGGAGAGGTGAGGGGTTGGTGAGAAACCAGCTAATGGACAAAAAGAATGATAGTGTTTTGTAATGATGAATACCTTAATTGTCCTGAGGTGATCATCACATATTATATGCAAGTATTGATAGTCAACTGTATATTCCAAAAACATGTATAAACAACTATGTTTTAATTAAAAAAGAAAGAAAGAAACCTATACAACTATCATCAATTTGTTTCTGGCACAGGTGTTAAGTCCATTCAATAGGAATAGAGCAGTCCCTTCAAGAAATAGGGTACAATTGAATTTCTACATGCTACGACATATGAAGTGGGATTTCTTCTTCACATTTCAACATACAAAAATTGACTCAATATGGATCAACAACATAAATTTAAGAGCTAAATCCATAAAATTCTTAGAAGAAAGCATAGAGGTATCTTCATAGGGGTATCTTATTTCACAGTGAATTCTTAGCATGACCAAAAGAACAACACAATAGATAGATCGGACTTCATCAGAATTAAAATCATTAAACATTTTTAGTCAATAGGGCAATACAGATCAAATGAGTTATACTTCACAATGATAGATCACTTCACAATGATGTAACATTTCACATCTGTGAGGAGGGTTGTACTTTAAAAAACAGAAAATAACAAATGTTGGTAAGGATATGGAAAAATTGGAACACTTGTACATTGCTAATAGGAATGTAAAATAGTTGTACTGCCATGGAAAACAGTTTAGCAGTTTCTTAGAAAGCTAACATAGAACTTCCATATGACCCAGCCATTCCACTCCTTCACATATACTCAGAAGAACTGAATAGAAGAACCCAAGAAAGATGAATAAGTTCTAGAGATGTGCTGTACAATAATGCTCCTGTAGTAAACAGTACTGTATTGTGCACTTAAAATTTTGTCAGGAGGGTACATCTCATGTTAGGTGTTCGTGCCACAATAAAAAAATTAAATAAATCAATAGTTAAGAGACTTGAACAGATATTGTACACCAATGTAGATTGCAGCATTATTCATATAGACAAAGACAAAAAGGGTTCAAGTGTCCATCAATATAGGAATGGAAAAGCAAAATGTGGTATATACATACAGTGGAATAGCATTCAGCCACAAAAAGGAATGAAGTTCTGATCCATTCTATATCATTGATAAAACTTGAAAAACATTATGCTAAGTGAAATAAGCCCCCCAAAACAAATATTGTGTGTTTCCAATTATATGAATGATCTCAAAAGGGAAAATTCATAGAGGCAAAATATAGATTAGAGATTAGCAGGGATAGAGTGGGATGGAGTCATAGAAAAGTTTTAGAAATAGTGGTAATAGTTGCCCAATATTGTGAATGTAATTAATACCACTAAATTTTACACTTGAGGATGGTTAAAATGGCTTATTTTATGTTATATATATTTTACAATAAAATAAAATGCTTAAAAATTGTATGGGATGTAGTTAGTGTAGCCTCCTCTTTCAAGAAGATCGTGATAATTCTTTTCTCTTATCAGTTTGTCAAGACACAGTTGAGCATTTTTAAAAATAATATATACATAGCCATGTTTAGGTCCTGATAAAAAAATCAAGGTGCTTGGAAATACAATATAAATATAATAACCTAATTTTATACATAATTATAATAATAGAAAGTAATTGAGTCATTACCAAGGTATAGAAAAGAGAAGTTGACTAAAATCCTTTCATGTACTAAGGAAAGTACAAACCAAGGCCGTCTGCTAGAATGAAGCAGAGATGGGGATTGGATCATATGGAAAAGTTTAGAATAGGAAGTCAACAAGCAATAAATAGAATTTGAAAGCATAAGCAGTCCAGTTAAGGTTAGATAACATGACTTTTGCCTTAAATTTAATTGACAAAGTAATTTTTAAAAATGCTTGGATACCTTCTCTTGATCAGGTTAGGTACTTGGTATCCAGAGGTGAATATGATAGACTTCGCTTTCAAGATGAAGGGAGGTGAGGAGATGCATTTAGGGATTTCTCTACACCAATGGTTGTCAAAATAGTATGAGCATTAAAAACTACCTCACAGATGTATTAAAACACAAATAGCTGGGTCCTGCTCTTAAGAGTTCCTGATCCAGTGTGTCCTGGGTGGAGCCCAAGAATGTGCGTTTCTAACAAATTCCCCAGTGCTGCTGCTGTTGCTGCTGTTTGGGGGAACCACACTTGGAGAACCACTGCTGTACAAAAACTGTAAGAAGTTGCTGTGCTGGTGACACTCCAACTCTTCTTTCTTCCCTAGTCTCTGCAATGTTCTTGTGCTAGTTTTTACTCTCCCCGTGCTCTACCACTCTGCTTTATTTGCTTGAAATGCAACACCAGCTCCTCTTCATGAGTGACCCACATGTGGACTTAAATTCACCCCATTAAATTAGGCAAGGCAAGTGTTTTTCTCACTTGAAAAATAAGAAAAAACTTGGTAACTGTAAAGTTTAAGTGGCTTTGCCTGTGATTACATACTCCAGTTACTGACATAGCTGGAATTTAGGTTTCTCTGCTCCCAGTATCAGTCCTTATCAGCACAATACAGAGATAGCCCATAGGCCTTATTCAGCCAAAGCTGTGGCAAGGACTAGATGTCACAGAAAAGCAATGACTGAAGTTGGAAATAAGGCTTTGAGGACTCTCCTCTGATTTTTTTTTTTTTTATCTTTGGAAAATAATGAATAAACTGTGACATCTGAGTGCAGATGGAATGTGTACAATAAAATCAGGCTGACTTCTGGACTAGGATAGTGTCTAACATTCCATGATTTGGTCTCTCTGAGCTTGTAATAAAATACCTATGAAGACTGAAAATAAAAAGAAAACCTATAACATCAAAAATTGAAATAAAAAACAAGTTGCTCACAGAATCTGAGAGTAATTTTCACTACTTTAAGAGAACATTAATCCGTGTGTGATATTAACAGCAACGCTGCTCAAGAGAAAATCTCCTGACTGGCTTGAGGACTGAATAGGATACCTGTTCCAATCCTCATGGCCTTCCATCTAGATTTGAAGCCCCCAGAGCTGTACCAACCAGAAGTCCAAGCAGTGATCCCTTTGCTACCTTCTTCACTTACTGGGTTCATTTTGACCACCAATTTATACCCTCCCATCTTCCTCTCTTCGTCACATCCATTCCAGTGTGAAAATTTCCAGTATTAGAACACAGATGAGTGCTGCAGTAGGTAAGTGTTACACCACATCGTGACCTCAGAAGTTGGCACCAGAAGGGGCAGAAAGGAATTGGGACTGGAGAAGCTGATCAAGCAATGCCACTTTGGAGACTGTGTCAAAACAACAGTTTCTACAAAGAGAGAAAACACAATTATCTTTAGATGATCCATGAGATAGTTCTTCTCTTTACAGGAAAAAAAAAAAAAAAAAAAAAAAGCACCAGGTCTAGGATATTCTGTTTCAGAAGTTTTCACCTACGTAAAATTTAACTAGGAGTGGATTCATCTATTAGTTCTCTAGTTTGATATCTGCCAAGAGGATTCTAGCAACAATTCAAGTACAGTGATAATAATTAAGAAGAAGCTGCTATTTCTTTATATATCTCTCTTAATTTATATTGCTTTGCTAGAATGTCATTATTATTTCAAGAATGACTAATAAAAATAGACAATTACAAAAAAATATGTAGCATAAGAGGAAAAATAATATCCAGAATTAACATACTTTTGTGAAAGTACTCTGAGAAACAGATATAAAATTTACAACGCATCAGTTTTTGTGCTGCCAATAAAATTTAAGAAAACATCACCTCTAAGAAATGAGAAATGAACAATGAATTCATAAAACCACAGTTTGAGATGAGAAAGAGATATGAGAGGCAGATATAAGTAAAAAGCTTATGAAAATGATACAGTCAGCTTGTAATAAAATTAAAAATAAAAGGGAAGAAGTAAAATATGTATGAGAACAAATAAGGACAGAAGAGGCACTACAGAAAATTAAATTAGTGACAAGCAAGATGAACTTGAGATGTTTCTTAAGGAAATGCAGAAGAAATGGAGGAAGTGAAGCATATAAAATAGTTGAAAGACTTCCACCTTTGGCAGAATGACCAACTAAGTGCTCTGAGAAACTTCCAGAAAATTATATTATGGATAGGACACATTTTAAAAGTTTATTTTGGGGTTCACATTTCTACTCAGCCCTTCAAAGAGTAGGAGGATTTTGTCAGGAATGGTGAGCCACAGAAATTCTGAGAGCCAAGTTTGTGCTGAGGACAATGGCTTATCGCAGTTTATCATCAAGATACTGAGCCTTGATCCAGCTGAAAGTTGCAGGCTTGAGCCTGGCAGCCTGGAAGCATAGGGTTGAGCCTAGACCTTCCGTGTGCTAGACTCTGGGTCCTGGCAGAAGCAAAAGCAAACTAGTATCCCTGGAGGAAAAACACTTTGAATTTAGAAGCACAGGAGTCCCACAGATTAAGATCAAACAATGATATCCAATTAAAGCTCTAAACACACAAAGACACAGAGCATCGTAAGTCAGAATCAGCAAAACCAAAACATATATAGATCCTAAAAACTGAGGATACTTTAACTTCCATATATGAATTATAGACTAGCAATGCATGAACCATTTAAAGAAATAAAGGGCAGAAACAAAAAATGCAGTAATAAGAGTAACAAAGCTGATTATTATTTTTTTAAATTGAACTTGAAAAAATGAAATATAGTCGTGAAATCTAAAATTCCATTGATGGGCAGCAGCTGGCAGCAACACCAGTCAGCAGAACTATGGGGCTGGACTTGGCTCCTCTCCCCACCTCAGACCTGGGGGGAGCACCAGACTAGAGATACGAGCCACTGAGTTTGGCCCAGCAGAACTCCAAGGTGCTAGGGGTCCATTCTATGAACACAGAGTCTCGAATGGAACCAAAGTGGTTTAACATAACAGCCACCACCACACCTACTGCCAAGCAAAGACAATTCACCTCCCACAGTAGCAATCGGGGCCACTCCACAGCTAACCTCAGTATAATAGAAGAAGCAAACCCCCTACCATATGACCAAGCCTCAGTGAAAAAAATACTAGAAGTACAAACAATCAAGAAGAAATGACACCACCAAAAGGATACAGTCATGCTCCAAAGTCAGACTCCATAGAGCAGGGAATCCTTGAAATGTCTGAAAAAGAATTTCGAGTAATGATCTTAAGAAAACTTAAAGAAATAAAGGAAGACTCAATTAAAGAACATAATAAAACAAGAAAAAACATCCAGAATATGAAGGAGGAAATCTACAAAGAGATTAATACCATAAAAAAGAGTGTAGCAGAACTTCTAAAAATGAAAGACTCACTCAGTGAAATAAAAAACACAACTGAGAGCTTGAGCAGCAGGATAGAGTAAGCAGAAGAAATAATTTCAGAGCTTGAAGATAGTCTTTTTGAAATAACTCAGGCAGACAAAAAAAAAGGAAAAAAAGAATTAAAAATAATGAGGAAAATCTAAGAGAGATAGCAGACAACCTCAAGTGCTCTAACATCTGAATTGTGGGTATTCCTGAAGGGCAGGAGAAAGGAAAAGGTATCAAAAACCTACTCAAGGATATAGTAACAGAAAACTTCCCAGGTGTAGGGCGGGATACAGACCTTCAGATCCAGGAAGCTCAAAGATCCCTAAACAGATTCAACTCAGAAAGATCCTCCCCAAGACATATTAAAGTTAAATTCACGAAGCTCAAATACAAAGAGAGAATTCTACAAGCAGCAAGAGAAAAGCGTCAGGTCACTTATAGGGGTACCCCATCAAACTAACAGCAGACTTTTCAACTGAAACCTTACAGGCCAAAAGAAAGTGGAATGATATATTCAAAATACTAAAAGAAAAAAACTGCCAGCCAAGAATTCTTTACCCAGCAAGACTCTCTTTCAGAAACAAGGGAGAAATAGTGTATTTCCCAGACAAACAAAAGTTGTGGGAGTTCACCACCACATGACCAATCCTGCAAGAAATTCTCAAGGGAGTCATTCATCTGGAATCTAAATAATGGTGACCACCATCACAAATACACAAGAAAGAGCAAAACCCACAGTTAAAACAAAAATGCCAGCAAGAAAGAGAAAGAATCTAAATCATTCCACCTTAAATTCCCAACTAACTTTGAAGAAGAGAAATAAAGGGGGAAATAATGATCAAAAGATATTTAAACCACCTAAACAAGTAGCAATTAAATAACAGGAATTAAACCCTTCTCAATAACTACTCTAAATGTGAATGCACTAAACTCCCCATACAAAAGACACAGACCAACTGACTGGATTAAAAAGCTAGGCACGTATATGTTGTCTTCAAGAGACCCATCTCACCTGTAAAAACACACATAGACTAGAAGTGAAGGGTCAGAAAAAGATATACCATGCAAATGGAAACAAAAAATGAGCAGGAGTAGCTATTCTTATATTGGACAAAATAGACTTTAAGCCAAAAAAAAAAAAAAAAAATTTAAAAAGGCAAAGAAAGCCATTATATAATGATAAAGTGAACTATCCAGCTGGAAGATGTAACAATCATACACATGTATGCATCCAATACTGGAGCACCCAGATATATCAAGCAAACACTCTTAAACCTAAAGAAGGAGATAGGACCTAACACATTAATAGTGGGTGACCTGAACACCCCTCTCTCAGCATGGGACCAAACTTCCAGGCAACAAGTTAACAAAGAGACACAGGATTTAATCTACACCCTAGACCAACGGGACTTGGCAGAAATATACAGAACATTCCACCCAACAGCTAAAGAATACACTTTCTTCTCATCAGCTCATGGTACATTCTCCAGGATAGATCACATGTTAGATCACAAATCTAGTCTCAGCAAATTTAAAACAATTGAAATCATTCCAGCAATCTTTTCAGACCACAATGGACTAAAACTGGAAATAAACAACAAGCAAAATGCTGGAAGCTACACAAATACATTGAAAATAAATAACAGGCTCCTGAATGACTTATGGGTCCAAGAAGAAATTAAACAGGAAATCAAAAAATTCCTAGAAACTAATGAAAATAAAAATACATCATACCAAAACATATGGGATACTGCAAAAGCAATACTAAGAGGCAAATTTATTGCAGTAAAAGCTTATATGTAAAAAATGGAAAGACTTCAAATAAATGACTAACACTACACCTCAAAGAACTTGAAAAACAACAACAATCCAAACCTAAAGGCAGTAGATGGAAAGAAAGAATTAAGATCAGAGCAGAACTAAATGAAATAGAGACCACCCCAAAATAGAAAAGATCAACAAAACTAAAAGTTGGTTTTTCAAGCATATAAACAAAATAGAAACACCATTAGCTAGATTAATAAAAAAAAAAAGGAGAGAGAACACCCAAATATCCAAAAATTAGAAATGAAAAGGGAGACATTACAACTGACACCACAGAAATACAAAGAATCATTAGTGACTATTATAAACAACTGTATGACAACAAATTTGAAAATCTGGAAGATATGGATAAGTTTCTGGACACATATAAATTACCAAGACTGAACCAAGAAGAGACAGAAAACCTGAACAGACAAATAACAAGCAAGGAGAGTGAAGTGGTAATTAGCAATCTTCCAACAAAAAAAAAGTTCAGGTCCAGATGGCTTTACAGCTGAGTTCTATCAAACTTTTAAAGAGGAGTTAATACCAATTCTCCTCAAAGTATTCCAAACAATTGAAATAGATGCTACTCTCCCAAACTCATTCTATGCAGCCAACATAACTCTAATACCAGCTAAAGATGAAACAAAAAAAGAAAATTATAAGCCAATATACTTGATGAACCTAGATGCTAAAATCCTCAACAAAATGTGAGTAATCAGAATACAACATTTGTAAAAAATCATACATGATGATCACGTGGGATTCTTCCCAGGGATGCAAGGATGGTTCAATATACAAAAGTCAATAAATGTGATACATCACATCAACAAGCTCAAGGACAAAGACCATATGATTATCTCAATACATACTGAAAAAGCATTTGAAAAAATTCAACATTCCTTCATAATAAAGACTCTCAACAAATTAGGTATAGAAGGAAAATATCTTAACACAGTAAAAGCTGTTTATGACAAGCCCACCACCAGTATTATTCTGAATGGGGAAAAATTGAAGGCCTTCTCCTTAAGGACAGGAACAAGACAAGGATGTCCACTCTCACCACTTCTATTCAACATAGTACTGGAGGTACTAGCTAGAGCAATCAGGCAAGGAAAGAAATAAAGGGAATCCAGATTGGAAAAGATGAAGTCAAACTTTCCCTATTTGCAGATGACATGATACCATACAGAGAAAAACATAAAGATTTTATCAAAAAACTCCTAGAGCTGGTTAATAACTTCAGTAACGTTTCAGGATACAAAATAAATGTCCCCAAATCAGTAGCATTTATATACTCAACTAATAAATTAACAGAAAGAGAAATAAAGAAAGTAAGCCCATTTACAATTGTCACCAAAAAAATATGATACCTAGTGATCAATTTAACAAAGGAGGTGAAAGACCTCTATAATGAGAATTACAAACCACTTCTGAAAGAAATTAAAGAGGACACAAAAAGATGGAAAGATATTCCAGCCTCTTGGATTGGAAGAATTAACATTGTGAAAATGTCTATACTACCCAAAGCAATCTACAGATTCAATGCAATCCCCATCAAAATACCAATGACGTTCTTCACAGACATAGAAAAATTTTTTTACCTTTCATATGGAAAAACAGAAGACTCCAAATAGCCAAAGCAATCCTGAGGGGGAAAAAAAAAACCAAAAAACAAAGCCAGAGGCATAACACTAGCTGACTTCAAATTATATTACAGAGCTACTGTAACCAAAACAGCATGGTACTGATATAAAGATAGACATTCAGACCAGTGGAGTAGAATTGAGAACCCAGAAATCACCCCTCAGGCTTATTGCCATTTGATATTGGACAAAGGCAACAAAAATCTACACTGGGGGGCCAGCCCCATGGCTCACTTGGGAGTGTGCAGCGCTGGTGGCACCAAGGCAGTGGGTTCGGATCCTATGTAGGGATGGCCGGTGTGCTCACTGGCTGAGTGTGGTGTGGATGACACTGTGCCGAGGATGATCCCTTACCGGTCACACACACACACACAAAAAAAATCTATATTGGGGAAAAGACTGCTTATTCAACAAGTGGTGCTGGGAAAACTGGTCCTCCGTATGCAGAAGAATGAAACTAGATATACATCTCCCACCATATACTAAAATCAACTCAAAATGGATTAAGGACCTAGGGATAAGACCCAAAACTGTAAAATTACTAAGGGAAAATATAGGTGAAACACTTCAGCAGTTAGGCCAGAACACAGGCTTTATGAACATGAGCCTGAAAGCACAAGCAGCAAAAGAAAAAAATAAGCAAATGGGATTATATCAAGCTAAAAAGTTTCTGCACAGCAAAAGAGACAATCAATGGAGTGAAAAGATAACCTACAGAGTGCGAGAACATTTTTGCTAAATATGCATCTGACAAGGGACTAATATCCAGAATATACATAGAACTCAAGCAATTATACAGTAAAAAAATAAATGACCAAATTAAAAAATGGACAAAGGAGTTGAATAGACAATTTCTGAAGGAAGACATACAAATGGGCAACAGATATATGAAAAAATGCTAAACATCACTAGTCATTAGAGAAATGCAAATTAAAACCACATTGAGATACCACCTCACTCCAGTTAGACTGGCTATGATCAAAAAGACACTGAATAACAAATGCTGGTGAGGGTGTGGAGAGAAGGGAACACTACTGCACTGTTGGAGGGACTATATATTAGTACAACTACTATGGAAAACAATATGGAGGTTTCTCAAACAACTACAGATAGATCTTCCATATGATCCAGCAATCCCTCTTCTGGGTATATATCCAGAGGAATGGAAATCATCATGTCGAAGAGATACCTGCACTCCCACGTTCATCACAGCTCTGTTTACAATAGCCAAGATATGGAACCAACCTAAATGTCCATCAATGGATGATTGGATAAGGAGACTGTGGTGTATATACACTATGGAATACTACTCTGACACAAAAAAGAATGAAATACTCCCATTTGCAACAACATGGATGAACCTGGAGAAACTTATGTTGAGTGAAACAAGCAAAGCACAGAGGCATAAATACCACATGTGCTCACTCACATGTGTGAGCTGAGAGAGAAAGGAAGGAAAGAAAGAAAGACCATAGTAGTGTCGTGGTCTAACAGAGGGAGGGAACATTCCTAGGACTACAGATAGGAGTGGAGGGGATAGGGGGAAAGGGAAGGAGGTTGAGGGATAACTGGGAGGGGACAAAGGGTACAAAACTAATTTCTGGTAATGGTGCCCCCAGTTTGAATCTGGCCCTCAAATCATGGGCAGGAGCGAGGACAATTAGCTTTGTATCTCTTGAATATTCTTAATAAATAAATAATAAAAAATAGATCTACCTTACAATCTAGCTGTCTCACTGCTGGATAAAAAAATAAAATAAAATAAATTTAAAAAAAAAAACTATTGATGATTTAAACATTAGATACACATACTCACAAAGCCCTAAAATTTTAAAATTACAAACAAAAACACTTCCATATATCATAAAATAAATAACAATAAAGACAGAAAGAAGATCTTAAAAGCAGGCAAAGAAAAATGGTAACCTTAAAAAGAATGCCAATTAGGCTGACAGCGGACCCCAAAACAACATTTAAAGCCAGTGGACAGTAAGTCGATAGGCTCGTAGTGCTTAAAGAAAATAATTGTTAAGTAAAACTACATATCTACCAAATAATCTTTCAAAAACATGGGAGAAATATAGATTTTTTTTTGTTGAATCAAGAATGAGAGAGTTTATCAAGTAATGGATCTTCTTTAAAGGAACTTCTACGTATGAGTAAGAAAACAATCTAACAGAAAAATGGGCTAAAACATGAAAAGACTTTTTTACAGATGAGGACACAAAATCATATACAAACATACAAAACTAGACTCTTAATTACACTGAGAGATATGTAAATTAAAACCATAATGAGATATTTCTAAACCAATTAAATTAGCAAGAATTATAACTTCTCAAAATATCAAAAGAGGTTGTGGATCAGGTTGAAGTTTTATAAACTGAGAGGGAGAGCATAAATCTATACAAGTGGATTGGAAACAGCTTGTTATTCTTTTGTAAAGACAAATATTCACATTATCTAGGACACAGCAATTACACTCCTAGGTGAAACTCCAAGAAACACTCAGAAGTGAACCAGAACACACACAAAATATTCATTATTGCTTTAGTCTTACAAATAAAAAGGGGAATCAATATAATTGCCTATTGTCAGGAGAATGTATAATAAAAAATAACATATCATATAATGGATTATGATACAGCAATGACAATAAACAAGCTATAGCTATTTGTAACATGAAGTATTTTAGAATTTTATATTAGATGGTTGGAGAAAAATATGGGTCCCAGAAATCTATAAGCAGCTTGATACCACTTTTATAAATTTTAAAATTAAGTAAAACTAACCAATGAACTGTCACGAATATGGGTGTGTGTGTGTGTGTGTGTGTGTGTGTATACTTTTTAAACTATTTTTAAAGTGCAGAGAGATAATGAAAACAGAATAAGATGGCTCCTTCATGGTGAGAGATACAGGATGGACTAAGGGAGAGGAACACAGAGAAATCCATTGGGATTGCAGTGTTGGTAATGTTTTAATAGCAGAGTAGCATAATAGGATTGCTATAATTTTTTTTATTATACTTTACAACTTACATTTATGTTTCATGCCAACTATTACATTGAAATGTGAATAAAGTACAAACATAAAAAGAACCATTGACGAGTCTATTTCACAATGGATATAAATTACTGATAGTTTGGCTTCCTAAAAAATAGAAAATCACAAATGGAAGTGAAGCAGTAACCACAAATAGAAAAGAAAAAAAAAATCTAGAGCAGAGGAAAATCCAAGTAAGTTACAATTATTAAAACCAATAATAATTTTTAAAATCTGCACCAGTAGACAATCACAGAAACATCAAGGCAAAAAAAAAAAAAAAAGTGATGCAAAATAAAGTAAACAAAAATAACAGGTTATTTACAAAGAAAGAAGAATTAGATTCTGGATGGAACACAATTTTTTATTTATTTCTGAGTTCGTGTACAGTGACGGAGAAGGAGTAAATACGTCTGGCTTGACACCCTAACCCTAACCCTAACTCCAGACCTTAACCTAACCCCAATCAGGAAGATGAATTAATTATGGAGTGTCACAGATTACTTAGAAATAAAGAGCAGGCTGACTTCAGATTTATCCTCTGCAATAATGAACCTAGGATGATAATGAAGCAACTTTTAAAAACAGAATTAGAATTTTAATAGTGAAAAGTGAAAACAGTCTGAATGATCCACGGTAGGAGAATTGCTAAATTTGGCTATACTGATACCAGGATTATTATCTATCTGGTAAAGAAAAGATTGCAACCTGAACAATACTTAATACTGTCAAGGTCATCAAAAATCAGGACATTCTGAGGAACTGTCATAGCTAAGGGAAATCTTAATCCCAAGAAATAACCAGAGATGTGAAAAAAGATTTTTAAACACCATTGTTTATTTCAACACTATTCATAATAGTGAGAATATGAAGAAATCCAAACATTGTCAATAGTAAAATAGTTCTTAAAATTCTGATACATGCATATCATGAAGTACTATTCAACTATTGTTAATCAAGTTTTATGACATTATGAATTAAAGGAGATAACTATATACAGAACTTTAAAAGCAGGTAACAAAACAATATACAGCATAATTTCTACACCAGGCTTATCTCAGAATATCTGTCATGCTCATTTAAAAGTTTCTTTTTTACTATCTAAGTCATATGATGAGCTGGATACAGCAGATAAGACCATAGTGGCCATTGGACCGAACCAAGTTCTGTGCTAGTCCGTGACCTAGGATGCAATTGGGTACAAATTTTGGTCACTCGAGATAAGGTAGAATATTCAGAACAATTGGATTCACTCTACTAGGGTATTTGCATTTTGAAACAGAGAGAGAGAACGAGTTGAGTTTTTAGAAGGAAAGTCAAACAAATCAACCTGGAAAACAACTTGATGTAGAAAATATCCAAGTGATAATAGTGATAGAGCTCTGGATCAGAATTCTCTAAATGTTGCTACTTAACCCTGATTGGTAGACCTGCTTTAGAGTCTGGATGACTTTTCTATCCCCAATCTACACTCCTGTCTCCATAAGAACAAATTACATTCATATTTCCTAGTGCTAGTAAGATCTTGGTTTTTTTCCATGTATATCCTTAGCATTACCTGAAATTATTCTGTTTCTTGTAAGCAAAGGGCCCAACTGATACAGAACTGTACTGCCCCAATTTTGTAATTGTCTACTTTGGGGTGATAAATCTATGTTGATACAGCCACACACACAGTGAAGATAAACTAGAATAAAATACAGTATATTAAAATACTAACATAGTTATGCAAATATGTATTGGGTGCTTACTATGTGTCTGACACTTTTCCAAGCACAGAAATATAGCAATGTAAACCAAACACCTGTCTTTCTAGAGCTTGCATGGAAGTGGAATTCTAGCAGTGATTGTTCTTTGAATGTTAAGGTGATAGGAGACTTTTATTTTTTGAATGCTTTTATTATTTCCAAATTTTCTACAATACACATGTATTACTATTACTTTTCTTTACCATAAATCAATGTTAGTTTAAAATATAAGAAATATGTCTTCTCTGAGATTTGTTTCTGATTTCTACCTCTCAGGGGAAATACACTAGAGAAAACAAAAGCCAGAGAACTAATGTTTTTTTCCTTGAATGGAATCAGCAGAGAGAATAGCATCCTGTGCAGGAAAGATTTTATTTCTCTGATATAAAAAAGCAATTGAAATAGTTTAAGAAGAATGGCAAAACATGGGCTTCTAAACTGTATACTATATTCTGAGGCCTGGTATGGTCAACTGTCACAACATATGCTGTAGAAATTTGCTGGTTTTCAAAGCATTTTCTTCTGTTATCCTCCCCACAACTTTGGGAGGCAGGTGGAGCAAAAATCATTATTCCTAGTCTGCAGAGTCATCATGGGTTAAGAGAGGTTAAGTCACTTTCCCCCAGTTATGCACTTTAAAAATGGCACAGCCCAGACTACAGTCTATGTTTTCTCATTTCCTATAATTCTCTTTCCACCACACCGTGTGCGCTTTGCAGTGTGATTGGCCTTTGTTATCATTCAACTTGATTACATGACTTGGGGAAAATTATAGTTATAATATTAAGAATTATTTTCCATTGAGTTTTTAGATTTCAGACAGGATCTCGGAATCATGGGGTTTGGTGAATAGAACAGCTAGTACACTGAAAGGACGGGTTTCTATAGCGTGCAGCAAAATGTAACTTTAGTCTTTCCTGTCATTGTTCTTCTAAACCTACTATTTGAGCTCAACTTTTTGTTTTCACTGCCCTTGTGAGGATCCAATAATTCTTTTATTCTCTCTTGGATATTAGAAAAAGTCTACTAGTCCCATTAATCATAAGAAAAGTCTTCATTTCCATAATCAAAATGCCCAATCCAGTTTAAGCATCATAACTCTCAACTTGATTTATGTTAAATATTTGCCCCTCCCCAGTTTGATATTGCTTCAAGCTGGGCATCATTCAGTGAAGATAAGGATGTGTAATCACAGCATCTCCAATAGCCTTTTGCATCTTCTTACCTACCTCCCATCTCCACTTAAAGGATTCTGGATCTATAAGTGGGGCAGAATGGAGTCAAATGGGGACAGAAAAGATCTTACTTGACGTGTCATACCATAGTCTGTTCTCTGGGTTTAGCAGTTATTTAAAGCTTTCTTGCACGGTGCTTTTTGGGTACCTCAGAGATTCCCCATTAGAAATTCCAGGTTGCATCTGTCTCAGTGTGGGCAACAGCCCCTCCTCCAGGCACTCACTGAGGGCAGTTCCCTCTGCATCTGTATCTGAGGGTACACCTTCAGCTTTTTTCTGCTGAGACGGCTCCTCTCTGGAATGAAGCCCTCTGGGATGAGTTCTCCTTTAAAAGGACGCACAGACCAGCTTCCTCCTGTATGGCTCTCACCTGATCCAAAGCAAGGATATGACTTTCCCTTGCTGCTAGTGGAAGCTTAGCTGACTTCCTGCCCAGACTTCTCTTTTCTTCTCCCATCAAACAATCATGTCCAGTCTCAATTGTTGCCTTTAAACTTTTGAGACATGGGACAAAAATCGGTATCTTGTATTCCCCCAAATTGCAAGGAACGCATCTCAAGTCCTCTGAGTGACACTCTTGAAAACCCTCCCACTCTTTTTCATGGCTGAGTAGTACTGTGTCTATATACCACATTTTATCTATCCATTCATCTATTGATGGGCACCTAGGTTGTTTCCATAATTTGGATATTGTGAATAGTGCTGCAATAAACACAGGGGTGTAGATATCTCTTCAGTATGCTGATTTTCTTTCCTTTGGATAAATACTCAGCAATGGGATTGCTGGATCATATGCTAGTTCTATTTTTAGTTTTTTGAGGAACCTCCATACTGTTTCCCATAACGGTTGTACTAATTTATATTCCCACCAAGAGTGTATGAGTTGCCTTTTCTCCTGCATCCTCAAGAGCATTTGTTATTTTTTTTTTGTCTTTTTGATAATCCAGTCTGACTGAGGTGAGAAGATATCCCACTGTGGTTTTGATTTGCATTTTCGTGATAATTAGTGATGTTGAGCATTTTTTCACATACTTGTTGGCCATTTGTATGTCTTCTTTTGAAAAATATCTATTCAGGTCATTTGCCCATTTTTAAATTGGATTATTTAGTTTTTTGCTGCTGAGTCGCTTAAGTTCTTTGTATATCCTGGATATTAACTCCTTGTGAGATGCATAGCTTGCAAATATTTTCTCCCATTCTGAAATCCTGTCATTTGCAGCAATGTGGATGAGCCTGGAAGATATTATGTTAAGTGAAATTAGTCAGGCACAGAAAGAGAAATACCACATGTTCTCAATCATATGTGGGAGCTAAAAAGTAATAATAATAAGTTGAACTTTTAGGAGTAGAGAGTCTTATTGTGGATACTAGAGGCTGGGAAGGGGATGGGAGATGGAGGGGGTTGGTTAATGGACACAAAATTACAGCTAGATAGGAAAAATAATTTCTAGTAGTGCTAGGCATCTATAATTAATAATAATTAATCATATGCTCTCAAATGGCTAGAAGAGAGGAGCTCACATGTTCTCATCACAAAAAAATAATAGTTTTGAGATGACAAATACACTGATTACCCTGACTGTATGACACATTGTATACATGAATTGAAATACAACTCTGTACACCAGGAATAGATAGGTATGATCAATGTGTGTCAATTAAAATATAAACAAATTCCTCTAAAAATTAAAAAAAGATGAAAAAATTCTTTCACTTTACTTGAAGTGAGAATAAAACATCCTTTTCTCTTTCTTCGTTGGGGGAATGAGTAAAAAAATACCACAACTCTCTTAAAATTTGACCCCTGAAAAACCGTATCTGAGAAGAATCAGAACTTCTTTTCAGCAGCCCAGTGGTAGGTAAAGGGTGTCACTAAATCGTTTTTGTAGATCACTCTTGCAAGTCCTGCTCCACTGCTTTTTTGAAATGGTGTAATTAGCTGGCCATAATTGTTTTCTTTTTGACTTTGGAGCCATCATAAAACCTCAACAAAAAAAGCCCTGAATTTTCTTTCTTTATATACAGGAGTCCACATGAAAACTGAGGGTGTAGTACCTGCAGGTTCTAACCCATACTTTTTAGAAACTGTCTTAGGGAAAGCAGTGAACTCAAAGAAAACAAAACTGAAATAAAAGTAATCTTTTTAAACCTGGTTCCTTTTACATCAATTTGTCAAAATGTCACTATTTCATATTATTTGGTGTTCCAGTATAATATGAATATCTTTTTAAATCATAAATACAAGTATACACCTCCAGCCCTTCACACCTAATCACAATTGCCTCTCCACACAATTATTTCTGCTCATTACTATCTATCTGGAAACATCTAACTGCACGTATGACCTGGCGAGCTTTTAAAATACACCAATGCCCAGGCCCCACCCGGTTCAATGAAATCAGAATCTCTGGGAATTGGAACCAGTCGTGGCCATTGTTAAAAGCCCTCCAGCTGATTCTAACATGCATCTAGGGTTGAGAATTGCAGCCATAAACTCTCAAAGCCGAGAAGGAATTTAGAGCTCATCTGCATTCAAGTTTTTTTTTTATATCCACATGTTAGAAAGCATAAGCTACTTCTTTCTTAAGTGATTCTGGTTTCTCTTGACCTCCTCAACCCAGATGGGGTCATAGTTCAGCAAAATGCAAAGCATTAATGGACAAAGAAGGAAGGGGCTAAGCTGCCTGGCCTCTGGGGCTTCTGCCTTTCCCCTGGAGATTTGCTTTGACTCACGTGGGAGAAAAGGAAGGATGGAAACTAGATTTACCATTACGCCTCTTTGCTCATAGGATATGAATACCTCTCACATAGGACGACACTTCAAACAGTTCATGGAAAAGTAAAACTAAAAGATAATACAAATCTTTCCGTGAACGTTTTGAACTACCCTCATGTGAGTTGTAAAAAGTAGATGCATGCTGGAGCCAGGTTTAATAGCTCAGGACAGACAACTTAAATTTTCATAAACTTGGGGAGCAAATTTCTGTTACGTTGGTAGCTTGAAATTGTCCATAATGGGAGTATTTACACCATAGAAATTAGCAAATGTTATAGATCAGGACTCCTACCTCTCCCCCCCCGGCCCCCCAGAGAACTAGCTGTGGAATATTTACCAGCAAAACATTGGATGTTAAGTATTGAAAGGTGCTTCTCACACTGCCCTTATTTCTAAAGTTTGAGGCAAAGGATAAGAGATTTGGCATCTGGTTGGTTCTCTTTCATCAACAAATCTGATGGAAATTACCTCCTGGATAGGATTCTTAGAGAATTGGAAAAGAGGGTAACATAAGCCAATGTTTGTTCTAATAGACTATGTGCTTGCACATGTAGATCTATTAAAGTTTACTTACATCATAAAGACAGAAATTTACTGTAGGTGTTTCTTGACTTATTAACACTAATTGGTGGCCTTGTAACAGTTCTGCTTTACTAATTATCACCCATCTTATATTTTTCCAACCTGTGCATGAGAAAGCAGTGTTTTCATTTATCTAAATGCCATGTTTATTTCTTTAGTTGTTGGTGTGGGGATATATTTAGGTAATCAAAAAAAATTATTTTAGTAAATTATGAACAAGTAGCATTTCTCCTTCACTGTAAAGATTCATTTTAAGGGGAGAATAGATTATGCAGGATTGTAATACTTTGTAAGAACATATGTCAACTGTCACACACAGAAGGTGACACACAATGAAAGTTGTCGTGGAAGCATTCTGAGATAATTGATTGTTTATCTATCATTTCCCTCCGTATTTTCTCTTCCATCAATTAAACTAAAAACATTGTTAGCTTAAATAACACAAACACTTAACAAGACCAAAGAGCCAGGTAATATCAGCTATTTAACATAAGTTATAATAATTGTTATACATTCCAGTGGCAGATAATAAATAAATAAGTAATTTAAAATATCTGGACCTCAACTTTATTAAACGTGATTGCTTCATAACTCTTATGATTTCCCAGTTCTAGCAAACTTCAAGCAGCTGCTATGCTCATGTCCTTCTACCTACACCTCCTTCTCTTCATGGCACACCTACTTGCTTGGTCTCTACAGGTCCTATACGTCAGTTTTCAGAAGACTACCCAATGATCACCATTTTACTGGCCTATGCTTCTTGCCTAGTGCTTCATGATACAGAACTCCAGTATGAGCTTTACCTCCAAATCCTTTATCCCACCCTCCAGATATGATTAAAATGTATCATTCCTGTAATCCGCCATATCTTCAAGGACTTATATAATGATGTGGTCATTAGCCAAAAAATGAGGCATTCAATGCTTCATTCCCTATGCTGTGGTACTTACATTTGTGACAGTTGACTTCCTGGAATGGTCAATGACTGATCCAAAATATTCATCTGAAAACTGAGAATTTCAAACAAAATTGTGTAGGAAAATGTGGGAGCAATTGGGGGGGGCAAACAGTCATTTGGCAGACAAAAAAGAGAGAAAGCCTGTTCACCTTTCTCTAAGGGAAATCTTTGGTAAACCCACGGATGGATGAGAGGGTCTTTGGAAAGGTGAACACTTACCAGTTAATTTCTTTGCCAATTTATTTAAACTGCACCTGTGGCTGTATATTCAGCCTTTGAACCCAGCATACGATAGGAGAGAGAGACTTTGAGGTCTTCTTAGGTCATCTCACCCAGTTCTCACCCAGCATGCAAATTAGACTGCAATTAGAAATCTCTCGGATGTTTGAATCCTTTTTTTTTATTTTATGGTACACCTAGCTGATATAATATCGCACACCTAATCTCATTTTATTTCAGAAAGAAGCATGAATGATATGAGGAAATTCTTAGGAGATACTAAATGAAAAAAGAAGAACCAGTGCTCATAATTGTTCTTTGTGATTGTAATTACTAGGAAGATTCAGGGGGAGCAGGAATTATCTGTTGATGGTGTGATTATACGTTGGTGATGTTTATTCTCTCTACTTTCTTTCTAAACATTAGCATAGAATACATTTAAAACTGTATCTTTATTTTAAAAGAAATGATTATTTGAGAGAAATTCCTGATCATGGTCTCCTTATAATCCATTCAACTATCAGGTCTTATATAAATGAGTCAATATGAGTCATACTGAAAATGAGCTGAGTTCATTACATATCTGTGGTATGTTAGCCATGAAGTCGGGGAACAGTTGTTACCTAAATTTTTTTCTATCAACTCATTAATATCTGATATTCTTTTAATAAAGGACAACTTATTTTGTTCTATATTTGGGGCAACAAATGTACAGTAACAATCCCACTGAGAGGCAAATAATAAATATCACATTCATACTCAGGGCCTGTACTGAGTTCCAGAAGAAATTGGGTTCCCTTATTTCTTCCCCACTCCCACATTGCAAGAAATTAAATCTATATAGAGGATTCACGTTCTCAGAGTTAGCTCTGTGACCAACAGTGCTTTATAATCCAAACCAGGAAAGAGTTAATGTCTCTTCTCACATTCTCTCATCACTTGATTCCCTGGATACTGGTTTTAGTTCCAAGCAGCAATTTTTCTACCTTTTTTTTTTTTTTTTGCCTATGCAACTGCACACTTGTTATTTCTCCAGAACTCATTTCATTGTCTCGTCTCTCTTCTTAAAATTTTAAGTATGATGTTCCATCTGCTGTCACTGAACTGAAATGTCCCCAAAATGTAAAGCAAGTCCCACTGGGAATTGCCTCAAAGAGTCATTTGCCTGATAAAGAGCAAATTGCAAAAGTAGATTTAACTTCCTTCAATTAAGAACAAAAAAAGAAAGAGAAGAAAGAAAAAAGATAGGCAGACAAAGCTTTGTATGGCTTACGTGATAGGCATGTCTGAATTTCCTTATTCTTTACTCATGGAGTGAAAGTAAGTGTTGACAGAGCCACAAGACTGCACACTACATGGTAGAGGAGTTGAAATTTTCCTGGGATTGGGGGTTGGACAGAGAAGAACATAGAGGAGGCAGCCACATTTCTGCTTCTAATTAAGAAGGCTCTCAGACTACTTAAAAGCTTCCCTCCTTTAAAATATTTCCCCATACAATGTTTTGCCTTCCATCTTGTTTGATGGAAAGGGAAGTGCCCCTTCACCCTTTTATGGGCAAGTAGTAGAACAATTTCAGATGCTTCTGATATGTGAGACTCTATCATTTATTGAACAAGTATTTACTGAGTGCCTACTCTGTGACAGAGCCTGGGCAAATCAAAGTGTATGTAGTTCTTGACAGTGGAGCTTACTGTTCAGTAGAAGAATCAAATATTAATAAATAATCATACAAATAAATGCACAATTTCAACTGGAACTAGGTCTATAAAGGAATGGTACGTGATATAGGAGAATCTATAAATGAAAGATTTGTTCCAGTGAGAGGTGCCAAAGTGAGGAAGAGATTCTTGATCTGAGATCTAATGTGTGAGTAGGGAATTACTATTGCAGAAAGGGACATAAGAGATTTAATTAATGCCAGAGGAGAACCCTATGTACCCTGTGCAAAAACCCTGTGGTAGGATGGAGCATCCCAAGTACTGGGGACTGGGGACAACCATGCTAGCTGCAGCACAAAGAGTGAGAGTGACAGAGGTAGATTTTTCCATGTGGGCAAATGTAAAGGAGTTCTGCTTTTGTAATTTTTATTTAGAAATAACTTTAGGTTCATAGAAGAGTTTTGAAGGCAATACAAAGATTTCCTATATTTCCTTCACTCAGGCTCCCCTAACATTAACATATTGTATCATCATGGTACATTTATCAAAACTAAAAACAGGAAAAAAAAAAAAAAACCCATTGTTACAATACAATTAACTAAACCAAAGAGTTTATCGCTATCGCTATTTCACCAATTTTTCCCGTAGTGTCCCCTGTCTATTTGAGGATCTAAATCCAGATGCCATGTTGCTTTAATCATCATGTATTCTTAGTCTTCTCCAATCCAAGATAGTTTCTCAGTTTCTCAGTTTTTTCATTCTCTTTCATGATCTTGTAGATATAAGCAAGATAATTCTAATATTTAAATGAAAAAGCAAGGAATTAAAATAAAAAAATTTTAAAGGGAAGATTATGTTCCGGGACTTACTGTATAGCTACAATATGCAATATCGTGTGGCATTGACAGTGACAGACATACAGACCAATGGAACAGAACAGAGAACCTAGACATATGCCTAACTTATTTTTAACAAAGTTGCAAAAGAAATTCAATGGAGTAAAGATAGTCTTCAACAAATGGTGCTTAAGCAATTTTACATACATAGGCAAAACATGCATTTTGATTGTAACCTCACAGCTTACATAAAAATTAACTAACAATATATCAAAGACTTAAATGTAAAATGTGAACCTATAAAAATTTTAGAAAAAAATAGGAAAATTTATCAGTATCTAGTGTTAGGCAAAGAATTTTAAAATTTATGCTAAAGGTTTCATCCACAAAAGGAAAACTTAACAAGTTGGACTTAAAGTTTAAAAAATTGCTCTGCAAAAAACCTTCTCAGGAGGATAAAAATATAAGCTACAGACTGCGAGAAAATATTTGTAAATGTCATATCCAGCAAAGAACTAGTATCTAGACTATACGAAGAACTCTCAAATCTCAATAAAGAAATCTCAAAGAAATACATATATTCCAAATAGATAATTATCAAAATACGTAAAAAGACATCCACCAAAGAGGTTGTACATATGGCAAATAAGCACATAAAAATATTTTCAACATCATTATCCATTACGGAAGTGCAATGAGGTATCACGACATACCTATCAGAGCAGCTGAAATAAAAAAATCAAAAGAATGCCAAGTTGTGATGAGGATGCAGAGAAACTGAATTACTAAAACTTTGCTGTGGAGTTGTATAATGATATAGCCATTTTAAAACTGTCTGCTAAACAGTTTGGCAGTTTCTTTAAAAACTAGACATACAACAACATATTACCTAGCAATTGTACTCTTGAGCATTTATCAAAGAGTCATGAAGACATGTTCACATATAAACCTGTATACAAATGTACATAGTGGTTTTATTTGTAATAGCCAGAAGGTGGAAGAAACCCCAATGTCCCTTGATGGGATAATGGTTAAATAAACTGCGGTACATCACATTACAAAAAATGCAATTTAACAATAAAAAGGTGTGAACTATTCAAACATACAGCAACCTGGATACTCTCCAGAGAATCACACTAAGTGGGAAAAAAAATCCAATTCCAAATGGTTGCATATTGTATGATTCCATTTATATAACATTTTTGAAATTACAAAATCATAGAAGTGGAGAACAGATTAGTGATTTCCAGGGAGGGGTCAAAAGTGGAAGGGAAGCCGGTATAGCTATAAAAGGACAACATGAGGTAACTTATGGTGATGAACTGTTCTATATTTTGATTGAAGAAAGAAAAGAAAGTAAGAAAAGAAAAGAGAAAGACAGAAAGAAGGAAGGAAAGAAAGAAAGAAAGAAAGGAAGGAAGGAAGGAAGGAAGGAAGGAAGGAAGGAAGGAAGGAAGGAAGGAAGGAAGGAAGGAAGGAAGGAAGGAAGGAAAGAAAGAAAGAAAGAAAGAAAGAAAGAAAGAAAGAAAAAGAAAAATCACAATAATACATTGAACTTTCAAACAAAAAGAACAGAACTGTGGTTATTAGAGGTGGGAAAGGGGGAGGGGGTAGGAGTTAGCAAGAAATTATTGAAGGGTCACAAAAATTGATTAGATTTTGTTAACATGAATATATTAATTATCCTGATTTGGTTATGACATATTGTACACATGTATTGATTTTCAATTCTGTGCCCCACAATATATATAATCATTTATGTTTCAATAAAAAATTGCCAATAAAAAAGTAAAAATAGATATACTTATAACTATATTTGAAGATTTCAACAGCTCTCTTTCAATAACTAACAAGACAAGAAAATAGACAAGTAGTAAAAATAAAGATATAGAGAAAAATAATAATCAAGCATATTGATGTAATAGGGAGTTATAGAATATTACACCTGTAATGTTTTCAGAACATTTACCAAGATACACCATAATCTTAGCCTAACACATCTCATTTCAATAAACTTGAAGTGATTGAATTTATGCAAAGTGTGTTTTCTAACCACAAAGGAATTAAATTATAAATTTAAAAAAAACATATCTGTAATATGCAAAATATTTAGAAACTAAACAACATATTTGGTATAATTTATGGGTAAAAGAATAAAAAAAGTTAAATTAAAATATTTTGAATAGAATAAAAATGACAACATAACATAAAAAATATGTTGAATGAAGCCAAAGTAATGTTTCTATCTAGTGAAACATTGAGATAAATTAACCAGTGTATTAATTTTCATATTAAGCACAATATAACACCAAAAGACTTTGAAGCCAGTGGTGCACTAAGTAATCATAATTATAATAAAACCCCAAAGCTGCTCCACACTTACGTAGACTAACTCAGCCTTACACACTAAAATTCTGGCAGCAGTATGTACATTTCAGGCATAAATATAAATTATTTCAGTTCTACTGCTGTATAAACTATGCCCCAAATCAATCAATAGTTACAAGACACACAAAAAATGCAGATGGAAAACCATACACAATCAAGAGACAAAGCAATCATTACAACCAGACTCAGAGATGATTCCGATGTTGGGATTACAGACAGGCATTTAAAAATAATTATGATCAATGTGTTCAAGTCTACAATGGAGTAAATTGATGATATACTATAATATGTGCAGAATTTCAGCAGAGAGATAGAAACCATAAGAAATCAAAAGGAAATGCTAGAAATAAAAAAAAAACAGTAACAGATGAAGATTCACTTTGACAGTCAGTAGCAGACTCAAAATAACTCAGAGAAGAATATGTGAAATTATAGATTTGTCAACAGAAATTAGCCAAACTGAAACACAAGGAAGAAAAAAGAGTGAAAAACAGAAACAAAGAAAAGTTTACCGTGTATATAATTCTTCCAAAAAGAAGTGAGAAAAAGTGGGGCAGAGAAAATTTTTGAAGAGATAGAAGTCGAGAATTTTCTAAAAATAACAAACTACAGATACAAGACATTTGGGAAACTCCAGGCAGAATAAATACCAAAGTAAATAAAATAAACACATACACACCTAGATACATTGTATTTCAACAGATCAAAACCAAAGATAAGGAAAATATTTTGAAGGCAATCAGAGAACAAAAGGATGCATAATATACGTAGAAAGAACACCAAAAACTACAGACCACTCCTTGTCAGAAATTATGCAAGCCCAAAGACGATGTATCAGCATGTCTAAAGTACTGAAAGTCTTTAGTCCATTTTTAGTTGATTTTGGTACATGGTGAGAAGTACAGGTCTAGTTTCATTCTTCTGCATATGTATATCCAATTTTCCCAGCACCACTTATTGAAGAGTCAGTCTTTTCACCAGTGTATGTTTTTGTTGCCTTTGTCAAATATCAATTGGCTTGGGTCTCATCAATTGGCTTACGTCTGTGGGCTCATTTCTGTGTTCTCTATTCTGTTCCACTGGTCTGAGTGTCTATTTTTATGCCAGTTCCATATTGTTTGGGTTACTATAGCTTTGTAGCATGATTTGAAGTCAGGTAATGTTTTGCCTCCTGCTTTATTCTATTTTATTTTATTTTATTTGCTCAGGATTGCTTTGGCTATTTGGGGTCTTTTGCTGTTCCATATGAACATTAGGATTTTTTTTTTTATTTCTGTGAAGAATGTCATTGGTATTTTGATGAGGATTGCATTGAATCTGTAGATCGCATTGGGTAGTATGCACATTTTCACAATGTTAATTCTGGATGGAATGTCTTTCCATCTTTCTGTGTCTTCTTTAATTTCTTTCAGGAGTGGTTTGTAGTTCTCATTGTAGAAATCTTTCACCTCCTTGGTTAAATTGATTCCTAGGTATTTTATTTTGGGGTGTGACTATTGAAAATAGGCTTACTTTCTTGATTTGTCTTTCTGTTAGCTCATTATTGGAAATATAAATGCAACTGATTTGGGAGTGTTGATATTGTATCCTGCAGCATTATTGAAATCACTAACCAGTTCTAAGAGTTTTTAAGTATAAGACCAGAAATGGTAAAACTTTTACGGGAAAACAGAGGAAACACTTCAGCAACTAGGACTGGGCACAGACTTTATGAACAAGAGCCCAAAAGCACAAGCAACAAAAGAAAAAATAGACATATGGGGTGATATCAAAGTAGAAAGCTTTTGCACAGCAAAGGAAACAATCAACAGAGTGAGACAACAACCTACAGAGTAGGAGAAAATATTTGCAAACTATACATCCAATGGATTAATATCCACAATATACAAGGAACTCCAGCAGTTACACAGTAAAAAGAAACAATAACCCAATTAAAAAATAGGCAAAGGAGTTGAATAGATATTTAGCTGAGGAAGACATACAGGTGGCCAACAGGCACTTAACAAAATGAGCAACAAGACTAATCATCAGGGAAACATAAATTAAAAACACATTGAGTTATCACATCACCCCTTTTCAACTGGTTATAATAAAAAAGACAGAGAATAATAAATGCTGGAGAGGATGTAAAGAGAAGGGAACACTTCTATACTGTTGGTGGAACTGTAAATTAGTACAATCACTATGGAATACAATATGGAGTCTTCTTAAACAACTACAGAAAGATCTACCATATGATCCAGCAATCCCACTTCTAGGTATATGCTAAAAAGAATGGAAATCATCATGTCGAGGGAATACCTGCACTCCCATATTCATGACAGCTCTATTTATAATAGCCATGATATGCAGCCAACCTAAATGTGCATCAACGGATGACTGGATAAGGAAAATATCATATATATACAGCATGGAATACTACTCAGCCTTAAAAAAGAATGAAATTCTGCCATTCACAGCAACGTGGATGAGCGTGGAGAGAATTATGTTGAGTGAAATAAGCCAGAGGGTGGGTGGGGAGGAAGTTTGGTATTAATTGGATGGGAGACATGGGGAATAATCACAATTTGTGGTAACAGTCATGCTGATAGTATTGTCCTGGCCATCACATCTTGGGCACAAGTGGTGACAGTCAGCTTTGTACTCCACAAATATGCATAACCAATTTTAAAAATAAATAAATAAATAAAAAGTGCTAAAAGCAAAATACTGTCAACCTGAAATTTTATACATAGCAAAAATACCTTTAAAGTGTGGTGGAAATAACGATTTTTTTTGTTTGTTTGTTTACTTTTTTTTTGTATTAACTCTTTGTTTTTTTTTTTTTTTTCATTTCTTTTTTTTTTTTTTTTTTTTAATTTTATTTTGTCGATATACATTGTGGCTGATTATTGCTCCCCATCACCAAAACCTCCCTCCCTTCTTCCTCCCCCCTCCCCCCAACAATGTCCTTTTTGTTTGCTTGTCGTATCAACTTCAAATAATTGTAGTTGTTATATCTTCTTACCCCCCCCAGTTGTGTGTGTGTGTGTGTGTGTGTGTGTGTGTGTGTGTGAATTTATATATTAATTTTTAGCTCCCACCAATAAGTGAGAACATGTGATATTTCTCTTTCTGTGCCTGACTTGTTTCACTTAATATAATTCTCTCAAGGTCCATCCATGTTGTTGCAAATGGCAGTATTTCATTCGTTTTTATAGCTGAGTAGTATTCCATTGTGTAGATGTACCACATTTTCCATATCCACTCATCCGATGATGGGCATTTGGACTGGTTCCAACTCTTGGCTATTGTAAAGAGGGCTGCGATGAACATTGGGAAACAGGTATACCTTCGACTTGATGATTTCCATTCCTCTGGGTATATTCCCAACAGTGGGATAGCTGGGTCGTATGGCAGATCTATCTGCAATTGTTTGAGGAACAGCCATACCTTTTTCCATAGAGGCTGCACCATTTTGCAGTCCCACCAACAATGTATGAGAGTTCCTTTTTCTCCGCAGCCTCGCCAGCATTTATCGTTCATAGTCTTTTGGATTTTAGCCATCCTAACTGGGGTTAGATGGTATCTCAATGTGGTTTTGATTTGCATTTCCCGGATGCTGAGTGATGTTGAGCATTTTTTCATATGTCTGTTGGCCATTTGTATATCTTCCTTAGAGAAATGCCTACTTAGCTCTTTTGCCCATTTTTTAATTGGGTTGCTTCTTTTCTTCTTGTAAAGTTGTTTGAGTTCCTTATATATTCTGGATATTAATCCTTTGTCAGATATATATTTTGCGAATATTTTCTCCCACTCTGTTGGTTGTCTTTTAACTCTTTTAATTGTTTCTTTTGCTGTGCAGAAGCTTTTTAGTTTGATATAATCCCATTTGTTTATTTTTCCTTTGGTTGCCCGTGCTTTTGGGGTCGTATTCATGAAGTCTGTGTCCAGTCCTATTTCCTGAAGTGTTTCTCCTATGTTTTCTTTAAGAAGTTTTATTGTTTCAGGGTGTATATTTAAATCCTTAATCCATTTTGAGTTGATTTTAGTATACGGCGAGAGGTATGGATCTAGTTTCATTCTCCTGCATATGGATATCCAGTTATCCCAGCACCATTTGCTGAAGAGGCAGTCCCTTCCCCAGTGAATAGGCTTGGTGCCTTTGTCAAAGATCAGCTGACAGTAAGTGTGTGGGTTGATTTCTGGATTCTCTATTATATTCCATTGGTCAGTGTGTCTGTTTTTATGCCAGTACCATACTGTTTTGGTTATTATAGCTTTGTAGTATAGCTTAAAGTCAGGTAGTGTTATGCCTCCAGCTTTATTTTTTTGGCTCAGCATTGCTTTGGCTATGCGTGGTCTTTTATTGTTCCATATAAATGTCTGGATAGTTTTTTCCATTTCTGAGAAAAATGTCTTTGGAATTTTGATGGGGATTGCATTGAATTTGTAGATCACTTTGGGTAGTATGGACATTTTCACTATGTTGATTCTTCCAATCCAAGAGCATGGGATATCTTTCCATCTTCTTGTATCCTCTCTAATTTCTCTCAGCAGTGGTTTGTAGTTCTCATTATAGAGATTTTTCACATCCTTGGTTAACTCAATTCCTAAGTATTTTATTTTTTTGGTGGCTATTGTAAATGGGCAGGCTTTCTTGATTTCTCTTTCTGCATGTTCACTATTGGAGAAAAGAAATGCTACTGATTTTTGTGTGTTGATTTTGTATCCTGCTACTGTGCTGAAATCATTTATCAATTCCAGCAGTTTTTTTGTAGAGGTTTTAGGCTGTTCGATATATAGGATCATGTCATCTGCAAACAGGGACAGTTTGACTTCATCTTTTCCAATCTGAATGCCCTTTATTTCCTTCTCTTCTCTGATTGCTCTGGCTAGTACTTCCAACACTATGTTGAATAGGAGTGGTGAGAGTGGGCATCCTTGTCTAGTTCCTGTTCTTAAAGGAAAAGCTTTCAGCTTTTCCCCATTCAGGATGATATTGGCTGTGGGTTTGTCATATATGGCTTTAATTATGTTGAGATACTTTCCCTCTATACCTAACTTATAGAGGGTCTTTGTCATGAATGAGTGCTGAACTTTATCAAATGCTTTTTCAGCATCTATAGAGATGATCATATGGTCCTCGTGTTTGACTTTATTAATATGGTGTATCACATTTATTGATTTGCGTATGTTGAACCAACCTTGCATCCCTGGGATGAATCCCACTTGATCGTGATGAATAATTTTACGTATGTCTTGCTGTATTCTGTTTGCTAGTATTTTAGTGAGGATTTTTGCATCTATATTCATCAAGGATATCAGCCTGTAGTTTTCTTTTTTGGTTATATCTTTACCTGGTTTTGGTATCAGGATGATGTTTGCTTCATAGAATGAGTTTGGGAGACATGCGTCTGTTTCAATCTTTTGGAATAGTTTGTAAAGAATCGGTGTCAATTCCTGTTTGAATGTTTGGTAAAATTCTGCTGTGAATCCATCTGGTCCTGGGCTTTTCTTTGTTGGGAGCCTTCTGATAACAGCTTCAATCTCCTTTATTGTTATTGGTCTGTTCAAATTTTCTACGTCTTCACGGTTCAGTTTTGGGAGCTTGTGTGTGTCCAGAAATTTATCCATTTCCTCCAGATTTTCAAATTTGTTGGCGTATAGTTGTTTATAGTAGTCTCGAATGATTCCTTGTATTTCAGATGAATCAGTTGTAATATCGCCTTTTTCATTTCTAATTTTTGTTATTTGAGTCTTCTCTCTACTTTTTTTTGTTAGCCATGCTAATGGTTTGTCAATTTTATTTATCTTTTCAAAAAACCAACTTTTTGATTCGTTGATCTTTTGAATTGTTTTTTGGTTTTCAATTTCATTCAGTTCTGCTCTGATCTTAATGATTTCTTTCCGTCTGCTAACTTTAGGTTTGGATTGTTCTTGTTTTTCTAGTTCTTTAAGGTGAAGTGTTAGTTTGTTCACTTGCCATCTTTCTATTCTTCTGAAGTGAGCATTTAATGCAATAAATTTTCCCCTCAATACTGCTTTTGCAGTATCACACAGGTTTTGGTATTATGTATCATTGTTTTCATTAGTTTTAAGAAATTTTTTGATTTCCTGCTTGATTTCTTCTTCGACCCATATGTCATTAAGTAGAATGCTGTTTAATTTCCATGTGTTTGTATAGTTTCCAGAGGTTCGTTTGTTATTAATTTCTAGTTTAAATCCATTGTGGTCTGAGAAGATACATGGGATAATTCCAATTTTTTTGAATTTATTGAGACTTGATTTGTGACCTAATATGTGATCTATCCTGGAGAATGATCCATGTGCTGATGAGAAAAATGAATATTCTGAGGTTGTTGGGGGGAATGTTCTGTAGATATCTGCCAATTCCAATTGGTCTAGAGTCTTGTTTAGATCTTGTGTTTCTCTACTGATTCTTTGCCTAGATGATCTGTCTAATATTGACAGTGGGGTGTTCAGGTCCCCTGCTATTATGGTATTAGTGTGTATTTCCTTCTTTAGGTCTAATAGAGTTTGTTTTATAAATCTGGCTGCTCCAACATTGGGTGCATACATATTTATGATTGTTATGTCTTCTTGATGGATCAGTCCTTTTATCATTAAGTAGTGTCCCTCGTTGTCTCTTTTTATGGTTTTTAGTTTAAAGTCTATTTTGTCAGATATAAGAATAGCTATTCCAGCTCGTTTTTCTTTTCTGTTTGCATGGTAAATCTTTTTCCATCCTTTCACTCTTAGTCTGTGTGAATCTTTATGGGTGAGGTGGTTCTCTTGTAGGCAGCATATAGTTGGGTCCTGCTTTTTGATCCAGTCAGCCAGTCTGTGTCTTTTAATTGGGGAATTTAAGCCTTTTCATTAAGAGTTGTTATTGAAAGGTGTTGATTTATTCCTAGCATTTTATTGGTTGTTTGGTTGTCTTAAGTGTCTTTTGTTCCTTGCTTTCCGATTTACTGTTTGTTTTCTGTGTTTGTTGGTTCCTTAGGTTGTAGATAGTGTTTTTGTTAGCTTGTTTTCTCTTCATGAATGCCATTTTTATTGTACTAGCGGGTTTAGATTTTTCTTAGGTTTTTATGGCAGTGGTAGTTATTTTTCAGGAACCAAACCCAGTACTCCCTTGAGGATTTCTTGTAAGGGTGGTCTTGTGGTAGTGAACTCCCGCAGTTTTTGTTTGTCTGAGAAATATACTATTTGCCCCTCATTTCGGAAGGATAGCCTTGCAGGGTAGAGTATTCTTGGCTGGCAATCTTTGTCTTTTAGTATTTTGAAAATATCATCCCATTCCTTTCTAGCTTTTAGGGTTTGTGATGAAAAGTCTGATGTTAACCTGATTGGGGCTCCCTTATAGGTGATTTGATGCTTCTCTCTTGCAGCTTTTAAGATTCTCTCTTTATCTCTGAGTTTTGCCAATTTGACTATGACATGTCTTGGAGAAGGTCTTTTTGGGTTGAATACATTTGGAGATCATTGAGCTTCCTGGATCTGAAGATCTGTGATTTTTCCTATACCTGGGAAGTTTTCTGCCACTATTTTGTTGAATATGTTTTCAATGGAATCTCCATTTTCCTCCCCTTCTGGAATACCCATGACTCAGATATTTGATCGCTTATGGTTGTCTGATATCTCTCTCAGATTTTCTTCAATGTCCTTGATTCTTTTTTCTTTCTTTTTGTCTGCTTGTGTTATTTCAAACAGCCCATCTTCAAGTTCAGAGGTTCTCTCTTCAACTTCGACAAGCCTGCTGGTTAAACTCTCCGTTGTGTTTTTTATTTCGTTGAATAACTTCTTCAGTTCAGCAAGTTCTGCTACATTTTTTTTCAGGACATTGATTTCCTTGTACATTTCCTCTTTCAGATCCTGTATACTTTTCCTCATTTCATCATGATGTCTAGCTGAGTTTTCTTGTATCTCATTCAGTTTCCTTAGAATTATCATTCGAAATTCCTTGTCAGTCATTTCAAGGGCTTCTTGTTCTATAGGATCTAGAGTTTGAGATTTATTAACTTTTGGTGGTGTACTTTCTTGATTTTTTGTATTTCTGGTATCTTTTTTTTTGGTGTTTATTCATTGTGGCCGGGGGTTTCACAGTCCACCGTTTTGAGACTAATGACTAACTAGGGTGTTGCTGTGGTTGCCAATTTCGTATGGCTCCCTCCGTGACTGCTCAGTTGGCCTCTAGTGCCTTGTGTGTGTGGTTGCCTCGGGTCTTGGGCTTCTCTGGGGAGCCACCTTTCTGGTCAGCTTGGACTCTGCTGGGCTGGTGGATCACGTACCACAGGGTGTGTGATCTCTGTTGAGCTTTCACTTCCCGTGCAGGACTTCTCCCTGTTCCGTGTGCTCTGGCCCAGGCTGTTAGATCGTGCAGTAGCGACCCCACCGGGTTTGTGGGTTTTGTCGAGTCTCCGCCTCCCTGGCCGCATGTCTCCCCACTCTGTGCGCACTGTGCTGGGCTGGGGCGTGTCTTCTGCACCCCTCGTCTATCAGCTGGGCCTTCAAGACCCTGCTCAGCCCCGCCTCGCCCAGGAAGTCTACCAGGTTTCTGCTGGGCACAGACGACCGGTCTCTCTGGGTGCCTTTGTAGCACTATGTAGATCTTTCTCGGGTCTTGTTCACCTTTGTATCCCCCCAATATAAACCGAGTCTAGTGTCCACCTGCAGCCTGGTCTCCGGCAGGTTCAAGCGGACCTGGGAACTCTCCTACCACACTATTCCCAACCAGAAATTCGTTAGGCTTTTTTCCAAACTGGTGGCCGCAGAGATGGTATCTGCCTCCCAGTAACAGGGAGTTTACCTGGGGCCGGAGTCCAGGGTATGGTGGAGTGACAGTCGGCCCGCCCGTACTTCCTTGCCCTCCCGACACTGATCCGGGACGCCCCCGCCACCAGCCCCGCCAGAGAACCACCGAGGGAGTGGGAGCAAAAGCCGGTCTGCAGGCTCCAGAAAGCCTGGCGCCAGCCAGCAAGTGGGAGGGCTCAGTGATGGCGGAGCCGGGCGGAGCTGCCCGCACCTGGGAAAATGGAGGCAGCGCCTGGAGGTGAGTGGCCTGGTGGTGCAGGCGGGAGCCGCGTGGGCATCCACCCCCCTAACAGAGCTGTGCCAGGGATCACTCACAGTGCTGTGCCAGGTCGGGTGCTCGCTCTCTGTCTCTGGTTTGCCGCCTTTCCCAGTTCTCGGCCGCTGCCGCCTCGGGCTGTTCAGTCGCGGCGCGGCTCGGGAGCTCCCAGGAATCTTCTTTAATGCCGGCCTGAAACCTCGAATCCTGAATAGGGCAGCTGGCCGCCTTCAGCGCGGCCCCAGCCTCCGGGATCCTGGCTGCATCCACAGCAGCCCTGGCGCCGTGTTCCCTGTTTCGAGACTCGCTTTTGCAGCTAAGAAACAGTTCTTTTCCTGCTCCACAATTCAAAGCTGTTGCCTGTAAATGAGGCAGCCTCTCCTGCCGGGGGCAAAGTGGCGTTGAGCCCCCACGACCGGCCAGCAGCAGCAGTCCTCCCTTAAGAGATGGCGAGAGTAAGGTCCACAAGTTTCCCGGCTGCCTGAGGCCCAGTGGCCTCCTTTTCCACCTCAGCTACTCCGCGCCAGCCGCCGCAGCCGCTGCCATCTTGAAAAGCCTCAATTATTATTTTTTATTTACTTTATCATTGTTACTAAGGACAGCTTTGTTGTATAGAGAAGGTATGTTAAAAATGGTTCATTGTCAGTGTCAAATAGGCCACTAATATACCATGTATTCTCATTCATCTGGCTACTTTTGCTCAAACTTCTATTTATGATATTCAATAATGCTGTTGTATGTATCAGAGTTTTTTTTTTTTTTATTGCTGGGTAGGAGTCCATTGTTGAATATGCCACAGTTTTTTTAATCTTGCATTTAATATTTTTATAAATATTTTTGAAGAATGGAGAGGTTGATGGAAGAAGAATCATTGTTACTTCAGGGTCTTTGTTTGTCAAGCACTGGGTTTATCAATTTATATCCATAATATCAATTAATCTGCACAGGGAGCCTGTGAAAGAGGCACTATTGTTATCCTATATTTAAAAATGAAATAACTGAGGCACAGAATGTATAAAAGATTTAACTAGCATTATATTGCTAATAAGTGACTGATCCTGGACTGAACATTGACTGTATTAATTCAGTGCCCCAAATCTTAACAACCATGAAATATTCCTTTTTTACTCACCTCCAAAATTTTCTGAAACTGTTTCTTTCTACATTGACCACCACTGTGATGATAAAAAATTTTTTAAAATTTCTAACTCTTAGGTTTGTAAAATCAAACCCGATGTTGATAGCAAAAATTATAATCTCAATCTATCTAGTAAAGCCACCTTTTTAAAGCATATCAAAGAAACACTTTGAAATTCTTGATATCATTTCCACAGTATGTTAGTATTCTTCCTTTCTATTTTCCTTTTCCCTCTTTAATTGTATCAAATAATTTGTATAACTTCAGACTTCTCTCCTAAAATTCCAGAGCCAGAGGACTTCACAGTTAGTTCAACACTGATATTTAAACAAGTGTTGTCAGATTTAGTAAAAATACAAAGATGCAAAGTTAAATTTGAATTTTAGATGAACAAAGCCTTCTTTAGTTTATGTATGCCCCATGAAATATTTGGGATAACTAATACTTAAAAAAAATTGTTGTTCATCTTAAATGCAAATTTAATTGGGTGTCCTGTATTTTGTTTGGCAAGCCTAATCTAAACTAAAGCAACATAGTTTTAGAGACTTTCCCCCTGAGATAATCCTGCATATCTCAGGCAAATAAAAACATAAGACATTATCACAAATGTTGCTTACTGGGTTGGTTTGTATAAAAAGAACATCTAAAGTCTACAATTAAAAGTGCTTCCTTCCCTCCTCCAGAAACCTTTCTTACTAATCTCCCTCTCAAATACTTTGAAAACACACACACACACACACACACACACACCACACACACACACACACACACACACACACACACACACACACACACAAGACATGGATCATAGAACACATAGGGTACCTTAAAATAAACAGGGACCACATTTTGTACAAGGAAGGGTGCCCTCATGGAAGTAAGGACTCACAAATATGAGCCAAGCTTCCCAAAATGCATAAAACTAGCTGGGGAAGCACCCTCTTCTCCCATCGCTGTCTCACTCCCCTTTTCCCACTGTATTGCCATTTTGAAACAAATCTGGAGATAGCAGTTTCATAAAGCCATTCAAATTGCTTGCAAACAGCTATCATAAATTACCCAGAATAGGGAGTTCCTTCTCCTTTTTCTCTAAGCATAAAGCTGGTAAATATATCAAAGGACAGCAATTTGAGACTCTTTTAACTTCCTCTTTGGCTTAGAGTTGGGTAAGGACTCTGAGAGTCATTAACTCTGCTCTGGCAAAAGCGCCAAGCCTGCCTGAAGGAGGATGAGGCTTCCCTGGATTGCACCAGTTTTCAAAGTTAGTGTGCCACTTGATGCAGTCTATTTAAAACTTTATTAGGAGCTTGGATTTTTTCTCCCCTATAATTTAGAAGGCAGAACAGAGAGGCAGTTTGCTCTTAAAACAATGCAATTGTGAGCTCCTGAGCTGTTGTCAGACCAACTTTCCTTCCATGGAAATTACCTCCCTTGATGTGTGCCAGAGAACTGCACCCCTAGATTAATGAGAGAGGGTTTGCATAGCCTGTGCTTAATTCTAAACCTTTAAAAATGGTGAAATGATTGTAATGGAAGGAATAGAGGAAGCGACATAAGTGCCAAGTAAAAGACTTTGGTCTGGTTGCCTTTTCTCAAGCTTGCCACACATTCTGGTGTGGTCTTAGGTAAATTACTTCTCATTTTTGAACCACAGCATTCTCTTCTATAAAGTACTGAGGCTTGACTAGATTATTGTAAAGATCCTTTTGAAACTAGAGATCTATGGCGTTTTACATTAGCTTTTTGTTTCTCTTGGGATTCTTGTGTTTTGTTCAATTCTTCCAGCTATGTCACTGTTTCAGCAATAGTCATAAATCACGGGGCTCACTGGCTCTCTAACAACTCTTTTAGAAATCTTTATGAAACAAACCAGCCTAAGAAATATCAAGGGCTGCTATCTTAAAAGGCCTGTGGGAGGAAAGGTAAGGACGTATAATTCTTAAAAAAGAAAGATAAAAACAGCCAAAGCCCTGAAGTATATGTGAGAAAAGGAATAAAGGGGAAATATATCAGAGGAAAATAGATATTAGAACAAAAGGCTTAGTAGGGGGAAAATACAAGGGAGCATTATAGTGGGACAGAGTTAGAATGAGATGCTATTGTTGCAAGGAATGGTAAAGATGTTACATAGGAAGAGTGAAAGAGACAGCAAGGCAAGGAAAAGAACCAGTTCAAGCTGCAGAAGTAGACCTGTGTATATTCTTCCAGTGAGCAGAAGTACTATAAACTTTTTCTAAATATTCTTGAGTAATAAACAAAGCATGTAGAGCATATATACAACTACCAATTTCTATCTTTGGATTTGGGGGCTATATGACAGAAAGGGGACAGGGAGGCAAGGTAATGAGAGGGTAGAGTAATTGGGTAGCAGTTCATATTATGGAATGGAAGCAATTAGTTGTGGAGGAGTGGGGATGCAGAGGAAATGATGGGGAAGAAGAGCGTTGATGTGTGTCTGTGCTCCCTCTGAAGACTGAGCAACAGCAACCTGCTCAGGACCTCGTGACAGTGTTAGAGAGAGCTCGAGATGCTGAACACTTCACGATGGAAATCTCTCCACGTTCTTTTTATAGCACTTTCCATTGACAGAACAGAAAGAATATTCAATTTGACAGATGCTTGCGTTAGATTTCATCAATTTTTTTCCCATTAGGATAGCTGATAAGTATCTGATTCCTCAAGCTGTACAAAAAGTATCTTCACTCTGATTTGTAGAGACATCTGGCACCATAAGACTAAATCCCTTCATGAGAGAGACACAAGCTTCACATGGTCACGAAAGGGATACAGATTATGTAATTCCCCTTACACCCAGTAAGACTATTATTTTATTAGTATTTTTTCATTTTGCTGGATGTAAAAAATGGGTCATATTCTTATTTGATCAAGAGGCAAGGAAATGGATTGGGCATATATCTTTGGTTCTTACCAATTGATGTCAAGTGTAGCTCATGTTTTCCAGTAAGAAAACATGATATAAATTTAAAACATGAGTATATGAAATAGGAAATTAAAATGTACATGACCATGGAGTGGAGAGTGACATAGGGAGTGGACTAAAATAATGGACCAGGTTATTGTTTCTCAGCAGCACTGTGGGCCTCCTTCTGTAATCCACTGTGTGTATGGACATAGTGTCTAGTCAGTAGACTCCACACTCCTGCCTTTTCAGACATACCAGATTGGAGGAAGACTGTGTCAAAGCCACAGCCAGTCCTCTCAACCCTGTAATGCAAATGTGTCTGTGCTTGATTATCCCTTTATCTGTTTAAGTTAGCCTTCAAAATGGACAGCTAGACATCTGTCATAGAAAGCCAACCTGCAAGCACCGAAGAATTCCTACTCTGTGCAAGTTCTGTCTTAAAAACTTCTGAGGAAACAAAACTGGAAAGAAAGTCTTGGCTTTAAGCTATCATTTTAGTTTTAAATAAGGGAAAAACATTTAACAAAGCTAATTCGTAGAAAAATCTGGAAAAAAAACTCAGAAAGGGAATTGAATACATTTTGAAAATGGGAAAAAACTGTACAGAAAAAGAAACATGTTCTACAAACAGCTGAAAAGATAAATAAATAAGTGCAGTTTATGTACACATACAGACATATTGTAATAATATCCTCACATTTTTATCTATCAAACAGGTAAATATTAGAAATATCGAGGTAAGTGAGGATGAGAAAAATTAACCTCCTTATACACTGTTGGTGAATTTTTGAGGTAAACTTGTAAAATTATTTCTAAATTTTAAGTGCATATACATTTGACAATATTCCTTTTCCATAAATCTCTTGTATAAATGTTATCTAAGTGTTCTGTAGAAGAGCGGGAACATTCATCATCAAATTTCATTATAGAAAAGTATTAGAAACAATCCAAAAGACTACTATACTTGCATATATCTAAATAAAATTCTAACACTCTTTTATACTTGCTGTGTTACTATGGAATCCTATACAGGCATTAAAAAGAATAAAGGCCTGAGAAGGTACTCACTGAGAATGAGGTTAATGTGTATTCCTAATTAGAAACAAAAAATAAAGATATCAATCAAATAGATTATTTTCAGATTAATGCGTATATTATTATGTCTACAATAGCCAAGACATGGAACCAACTTAAATGTCCATCGATGGATGAGTGGATAAGGAAACTGTGGTATGTATACACCACGGAATACTAATCTGCCATAAAAAAGAATCAAATACACCCATTTGCAAAAATATGAATGAACCTGGAGAAACTTATGTGGAGTGAAATAAGCAAAGCACTGTGGGATAAACACCACAGGTGCTCATTCATATATAGAAGCTAAGAGAGAAAGAAGGAAGGAAAGAAAGACCACAGTGGTGTGTTGGACTTCCAGAGGGAGGGAACATTCCTAGGGCTACAAAGTGGAGTGGGAGGGAAAGGGGTATGGGGAGGGAGGTTGGGGGATAATTGGGTGGGGGACACAGGGTACAAAAGCAATTTCTGCCGGTATGAATCTGGCCCTCACATCATGGGCATGAGGGGTGACAATTAGCTTTGTATCTCATGAATAAAAAATTAAAAATAAAATAAAAATACGTGTGTGTGTGTACATTAATGCACGCTTGGGCAGAGAGAATAAGAGAGAACAAATGCGATTGAATGTGAGTTCTGTGAAGCAAAGACTAGTACATTTTTAAGTATACTAACTGTATGTATATGTTAGTTGATGCATAGAAAATAAGTCTGAACAATAATACTTTCTTAGCAGCTGCTACTTTGGGTAAGGCACTTGTAGGGAAGTTACTGGTCTTTCCATTTTTTTGGTATACATCTCTGTGCAGTTCAAATATATTACAGCAAGTAGATGGTACTTTTGTAATTTAAAAATCAGTAAGAAAAATTAAAATATATAAAGCACCATATGGTTAATATTCAGGTGAATTATATAGAGACAGTATAAGTGATACAGGGATTCAGAAAAGTTAGAGTGAATTCTTGAAGGGATTAATCATAAAGGATTGGTGAAAAGAATACCATTTAAGGGGATGTCAGAGGATACAGCATTATAGCCATGGAATCTAGGAGTCAGTCTCACCTTTGCTGATAACTCACTGCAGGTTGTTAGGCACAGTAGAAACACCAAAATCAGATTTCTGAGCTGTGGGCCTTGTATATGGAGTTTTCACTTATTGTTGGATTTGGGTCTGCTAGATCTTTTGGTACTTTAGTTTAGTTTAAAATAAAGGGCTGTGAGCAGATATCTCTCAAGACATTGCCAGTTCAAGAATTAAATGATATTTGAGAAGGGATGATCATTTCCAGGGTAGGAAGAGCAACAAGGTGAAAAATGCGACCTTAGTTCTGAAATTAGTAAGCAAACCGTTCTTCCTCCAGAGCAAAAGTTTGATATAAATGGATAATAGGAAATATTACTGACAAGGTAAAGTCAGATCAGATTGTGGATGGCTTTGAATGTCAGGCTTTATCTAACAGGGAGTCACTGATGATTTCAGAATAGGAGAGTTACATTTCCAAACAGATGCTTTAGGTGCTCTAACTTGGAAGTGATGTGAAGGCAGAAGGGAGTAGAAGTGGAGGTCCTGTCAATAGACAAAGGTGAGGTAAAAATAACTTGCATTGGATATTGGCCATAAACATAGAAAAAAGAAGAAATCTTGAACCTACAGTTAGAATACATAACAGAGGCCTGGATGATGTAACTTTGTTGCTATCTCAGTTTGGGAGATAAAAAAGTATTAAATAGAAATGTGAATGTCACTATTTCCCTGTTGTGGGAAAATTCAAGCCCTAAGTAATATTTATTACTGTCTTGGTCACTGATTTATTAGACATAGGGTGTACATTTAAAAATCTATATTCTTTTTTTTTAATTGAAGCGTGATTTATTATACATATTTTTGGGGGTACAACATTGATTACCATCACCTGTGTACAATATGTGTTGATCAAATCAATATTATTAGCATGTTCATTATTACAAATTGTAATGATTCTTTACAATTACCCAGTCTCTCCCCACCCCTCTGTCCCTTACCTCTCCATCTCCAGTAACCACAGATTTGTTCTCTCCTTCTGAAAGTTCAACATATTATGATGATCTTTTCTTTCCTTCCCTCCCTCTCTCCCTCCCTCCCTCCCTCCTTCTCTTCTTCCCTTACTTCATTACTTCCTTCCTTCCTTTGCTAAAAATCTGTATTCTTGCCTGTAAATGGAAATAGGATGATCAACCCCACAGTAGACAGCACATTGCATGAAGACTGATAACTACAAAGGACTTGTGCAATATACAGGAAAGATCACTCCCTCCAGAGACTTTAAATTTTGCCAGTTTTATGATATAGCCTTCTTTTATAAAGAGAAAAATATGTATTATTCTTGTATACTCTTTCTAATTTACAAAACTCTTCTACACACTTTGACTCCCTTGAACATGCACAACTCTGAGCTAGGGATGCAGGGTATTGCAACATTGTTTCCCCTAAGGGAGCTTTAACTCAGAGAGCCTGGAGAGCTTTACCAAAGCCTTGTGGCTAAATATTGATGGAACTGGATTAAGTACTCAAGTCTCTTTCAATGTATTTACTCTAATAACAATATGTCCCAAGATGCAATGATAACTAAAGAGTATTTCCTCATAGATCCTTTCATAAAACATCTGAATAAGTGTAAATGCTTTCCAGAAAGAAAGAAAAAGATTTATTTTGATTGGATGATAAGGTTTACAGTGTAACTAGCTGTGTATCAGGAGTGTAGTTGCTGCATGTATTCATCACTGCAGATTCAGGTTGTCACTAAGAATATACATTCTTCCCTCCAGCATGCCCAGCAAAGACAGCTGTCTGGCAGTCATGACTGTTCTCCTGGGCTGTAATGGCAAACATAGCTTCATCCTTCTCCCGTGTCTTCTTTCATTTATTTATAGCTCAATAACAGTCTTTCCTCCTAAGCTAATAAAAATTGTCATTTTTCTCCATTTGAATGTAGAAGTTGCATTCATACATCACTCAACAATTTCTATAAATCTCAACCACAGTTATTTTTCCTATTGTAACCATCTCAAAAATTAATCATGAAGCATTGCCACATTAGAAAAAGTATTCTCTGCATATCGTGAGGATGAATGTAGCTTGTGTGATGGTTGAGATCCCACTGGAGTGATTTGTGGATGTCTCTTGGACAGTGAATGAGGAATACTTATTTTGAAAATTATGTTGAATCTGTATTTGAGTGTAGGAACTGGTGAGGCAGGGGTTGGAACATCCTGCAATACATATAGTCTTTATCATTTGCATTACAGTAGTTTCCCCTTATCCACAGTTTCACTTTCCACATTTTCAGTAATCTGAGGTTAACTGCAGTCTGAAAATATTAATTGAAAAATTTCAGAAATAAGCAATTCAGAGGTTTAAATGCTACACCACAATGCCTGCGTCATTCACCTCCCTTCACCTCATCACATAGCCATTTTATCATCTCACATCATCACAAGAAGGAAAAGGGTGAAGACAGTACAATCAGGTATTTTGAAAGAGACCACACTCACATAACTTTCATTATGATATATTTTTATAATTGTTCTATTTTCCTATTAGTTATTTTTGTTAATATCTTACTATGCCTAATGTATACATTAAACTTTATCATAGTATGTATGTATAGGAAAAAACATGATATGTATAGGGTTTGTACTATCCCCAGTTTCAGGCATCCACTGGGAGTTCTCCTCCTCGGATCAGTGAGGAATGCTGTAGTGTGGATCTGTTGAGAAGTGGATGCTAAAGTGGATCTACATGGGAAAGTGAGATTTACTGGTGGACGGAGCAGGAGAAGGCAGGGAAATCCTTTAGACAGGAATGCAGATATAACATTTTTGCAAGGTGAGAGGTAAGGAAGGAAGATGGAGTAAAAAGAATCTTGGACTGTACCACAGTTCCACGGAAGGTTCTGCCATGTTATCGCAGAGTCCTTGAGGCAAGGCCAATTGTGGGAGTCCCACATGTCACCAGCATGGGCCTGTCTTGGCACCTTTGCCATTCATCAGGAGTAGTCTATGGGAAGCATGGACTTCGTGGATCCAGAGGGACAGCAACTATGGTCACCAGTCAACTGTGTTCCCCACAGAAGGTAATCTGAGAAGTGCATTTTCATGGCTGCTACAACATTGTTATTATTCATTCCCCTGAAAAATGTTGCTCCAAAAAAGCCTTGGTGTTTTGGTATCATTAGTTATTCTCAGTCTGATTGGCCATGATATTCAAGTGAACCAAATACTAAATTTAATTTGTCATTTTTTAACAACTTAGTTGGAATTATTATTCATGTCTTGGTTGAATTTACTTTCTGTTTTGTGTGTTTATACACGGATGTGTAGAGACAGATCTCTATATAAATATAAAATATATCCTTAGTATATTATTTTGTGCATATCTTCTATTAAAATTCAAGCTTTATATAAGAAAGTTATATTAACAAGCCATATTGACATCTCTATAGTAACAGGACTAATTGGTGACTCTTAGCGGGAAGATTACTTAAGATCAATGGCACAGTGATTACTATTTCCTGCAGTGTTTATTAAGAAATTCACAAATGAATCTGAAAAGCAATAGATTTTTTATTTAATTTTCTACTTGTTTCAAAACTACAGAGAGATATCTGAGTCTTCATCAAAGAGGACAAGAAAATTAATTTTTTTAATATAGCTTGGACAAGTCAGGTGTGTATTTGTGTGTAAATATTTATACTTATATGAAATTAATGAATTAATGCTTACTCATTTAGTAGCTGGACTTGTTCTTAATAAAAGAATAAAAGTGAACATGGCACAAAAATGCAGAAGATCTGAGTTTGGGTGTCAGTTCTGTTATGTTCTAGTAACAAGTGGTCTTAGATAAGTCATTCTAACTTTCCTGTCTTCAGTTTCATTTATTAAATAGAATCTGCTCACACGACTTCTTCCCATAGTTTGTAAGAAGGTCAAGTGAACTGTGATATCACACTGGAGTGACTCTGAATAGTATGAGAAAACTCTAACAACTGAAAATTGTGATACATGACATAAATCATTCATAAAGGTTGTTTATGGTGTGGCAGCAGCCTTTCTTCAGATCTCCTGAAAACTGCCCTGTATCGTCTTCTGGTAAAAGCGTTTAGAATCCACCCATGTCCATACATTCACCTCTGGGAGGAAAGATGACTGACTTCTTATTCATTTATTTTCTCATTAACTATTAATTGAGCACCTTCAGGCACTGTTCTAGACCCTGCGGAAAGCAACAGTAAGGCTGGATCATAAGTTCTCATGAAGTTTACACTCCATGTAAGTCTTAGCTTGTGTTCCCAGGAAAACAAACTCTGAGATAGAGATTTGTGCATAGGAATGTTTATTAAAAATTCACACAAGGGGAGTTTCAAGATGGCGGCGGCTGCGGCGGCTGGCGCGGAGTAGCTGAGGTGGAAAAGGTGGCCACTGGGCCTCAGGCAGCCGGGAAACTTGTGGACCTTCCTCTAGCCATCTCTTAAGGGAGGACTGCTGCTGCTGGCCGGTCGTGGGGGCTCAACGCCACTTTGCCCCCGGCAGGAGAGGCTGCCTCATTTACAGGCAACAGCTTTGAAGTGTGGAGCAGGAAAAGAACTGATTCTTAGCTGCAAAAGCGAGTCTTGAAACAGGGAACATGGCGCCAGGGCTGCTGTGGATGCAGCCAGGATCCCGGAGGCTGGGGCCGCACTGAAGGCGGCCAGCTGCCCTATTCAGGATTCGAGGTTTCAGGCCGGCATTAAAGAAGATTCCTGGGAGCGCCCGAGTGGCGCCGCAACTGAACAGCCCGAAGCGGCAGCGCCGAGAACAGGGAAGGCAACAAACTAGAGACAGAGCGAGCGCCGGACCTGGCACAGCACTGTGAGTGATCCCTGGCACAGCTCTGTTCGGGGGGTGGATGCCCACGCGGCTCCCGCCTGCACCACCAGGCCACTCACTGCCCCGGTGCTGCCTCCATTTTCCCAGGTGCGGGCAGCTCCGCCCTGCTCGGCCATCACTGAGCCCATTTGCTTGGCCTGGCACGGGGCTTTCCGGACCCTGCGGGCCGGCCTCCTCTCCCACTCCCTCCGCGGTTCTCTGGCGGGGCTGGGGGTGTGGGGCGTCCCGACCAGTGTTGGGAGGGCTAGGAAGTACGGGCGGGCCGACTGTCACTCCACCACACCCTGGACTCCGTCCCTGGTAAACTTCCTGTTACTGGGAGGCAGATACCATCTCTGCGACCACCAGTTTGGAAAAAAGCCTAACGAATTTCTGGTTGGGAATAGTGTGGTAGGAGAGTTCCCAGGTCCGCTTGAACCTGCCGGAGACCAGGCTGCAGGCGGGCACTAGACTCGGTTTATACCGGGGGGATACAAAGGTGAACAAGACCCGAGAAAGATCTACATAGTGCTACAAAGGCACCCAGAGAGACCGGTCGTCTGTGCCTAGCAGAAACCTGGTAGACTTCCTGGGCGAGACGGTGCTGAGCAGGGTCTTGAAGGCCCAGCTGATAGACGAGGGGTGCAGAAGACACACCCCAGCCCAGCACAGTGTGCACAGAGGGGGGAGACGTGCGGCCAGGGAGGTGGAGACTCGACAGATACCACACACCCGGTGGGGTCGCCACTGCACGATCTAACAGCCTGGGCCAGAGCACACGGAATGGGGAGAAGTCATGTACAGAAAGTGAAAGCTCAACAGAGATCACACACCCTGTGGTACGTGATCCACCAGCCCAGCAGAGTACAAGCTGACCAGAAAGGTGGATCCCCAGAGAAGCCCAAGACCCGAGGCAACCACACACACAAGACACTAGAGGCCAACTGAGCAGTCACGGAGGGAGCCATACCAAATTGGCAACCACAGCAACATCCTAGTTAGTCATTAGTCTCAAACCGGTGGACTGTGAAACCCCCTGCCACAATGAATAAACACCAAAAAAAAGACACCAGAAATACAAAAAATCAAGAAAGTACACCACCAAAAGTTAATAAATCTCATACTCTAGATCCTATAGAACAAGAAGCCCTTGAAATAACTGACAAGGAATTTCGAGTGATAATTCTAAGGAAACTGAATGAGATACAAGAAAACTCAGCTAGACATCATGATGAAATGAGGAAAAGTATACAGGATCTGAAAGAGGAAATATACAAGGAAATCAATGTCCTGAAAAAAAATGTAGCAGAACTTGCTGAACTGAAGAAGTTATTCAGCGAAATAAAAAACACAACGGAGAGTTTAACCAGCAGGCTTGTCGAAGTTGAAGAGAGAACCTCTGAACTTGAAGATGGGCTGTTTGAAATAACACAAGCAGACAAAAAGAAAGAAAAAAGAATCAAGGACATGGAAGAAAATCTGAGAGAGATATCAGACAACCTCAAGCGCTCAAATATCCGAGTCATGGGTATTCCAGAAGGGGAGGAAAATGGAGATTCCATTGAAAACATATTCAACAAAATAGTGGCAGAAAACTTCCCAGGTATAGGAAAAATCACAGATCTTCAGCTCCAGGAAGCTCAACGATCTCCAAACGTATTCAACCCAAAAAGGCCTTCTCCAAGACATGTCATAGTCAAATTGGCAAAACTCAGAGACAAAGAGAGAATCTTAAAAGCTGCAAGAGAGAAGCGTCAAATCACCTATAAGGGAGCCCCAATCAGGTTAACATCAGACTTTTCATCACAAACCCTAAAAGCTAGAAAGGAATGGGATGATATTTTCAAAATACTAAAAGACAAAGATTGCCAGCCAAGAATACTCTACCCGGCAAGGCTATCCTTCCGAAATGAGGGGCAAATAGTATATTTCTCAGACAAACAAAAACTGCGGGAGTTCACTACCACAAGACCACCCTTACAAGAAATCCTCAAGGGAGTACTGGGTTTGGTTCCTGAAAAATAACTACCACTGCCATAAAAACCTAAGAAAAATCTAAACCCGCTAGTACAATAAAAATGGCATTCATGAAGAGAAAACAAGCTAACAAAAACACTATCTACAACCTAAGGAACCAACAAACAAAGAAACCAAACAGTAAATAAGAAAGCAAGGAACAAAAGACACCTAAGACAACCAAACAACCAATAAAATGCTAGGAATAAATCAACACCTTTCAATAACAACTCTTAATGTAAAAGGCTTAAATTCCCCAATTAAAAGACACAGACTGGCTGACTGGATCAAAAAGCAGGACCCAACTATATGCTGCCTACAAGAGACCCACCTCACCCATAAAGATTCACACAGACTAAGAGTGAAAGGATGGAAAAAGATTTACCATGCAAACAGAAAAGAAAAACGAGCTGGAGTGGCTATTCTTATATCTGACAAAATAGACTTTAAACTAAAAACCATAAAAAGAGACATGAGGGACACTACTTAATGATAAAAGGACTGATCCATCAAGAAGACATAACAATCATAAATATGTACGCACCCAATGTTGGAGCAGCCAGATTTATAAAACAAACTCTATTAGACCTAAAGAAGGAAATAGACACTAATACCATAATAGCAGGGGACCTGAACACTCCACTGTCAATATTAGACAGATCATCTAGGCAAAGAATCAGTAGAGAAACACAAGATCTAAACAAGACTCTAGACCAATTGGAATTGGCAGATATCTACAGAACATTCCACCCAACAACCTCAGAATATTCATTCTTCTCATCTGCACATGGATCATTCTCCAGGATAGATCACATATTAGGTCACAAATCAAGTCTCAATAAATTCAAAAAAATTGGAATTATCCCATGTATCTTCTCAGACCACAATGGATTAAAACTAGAAATTAATAACAAACAAAACTCTGGAATCTATACAAACACATGGAAATTAAACAGCATTCTACTTAATGACATATGGGTCCAAGAAGAAATCAAGCAGGAAATCAAAAAGTTTATTGAAACTAATGAAAACAATCATACATAACCTGTGGGATACTGCAAAAGCAGTATTGAGGGGAAAATTTATTGCATTAAATGCTCACTTCAGAAGAAAGGAAAGATGGCAAGTGAACAACCTAACACTTCACCTTAAAGAACTAGAAAAACAAGAACAATCCAAACCTAAAGTTAGCAGACGGAAAGAAATCATTAAGATCAGAGCAGAACTGAATGAAATTGAAAACCAAAAAACAATTCAAAAGATCAGCGAATCAAAAAGTTGGTTTTTTGAAAAGATAAATAAAATTGACAAACCATTAGCATGGCTAACAAAAAAAAGAAGAGAGAAGACTCAAATAACAAAAATTAGAAATGAAAAAGGTGATATTACAACTGATTCATCTGAAATACAAGGAATCATTCGAGACTACTACAAACAACTCTACACCAACAAATTTGAAAATCTGGAGGAAATGGATAAATTTCTGGACACACACAAGCTCCCAAAACTGAACCGTGAAGACGTAGAAAATTTGAACAGACCAATAACAATGAAGGAGATTGAAGCTGTTATTAGAAGGCTCCCAACAAAGAAAAGCCCAGGACCAGATGGATTCACAGCAGAATTTTACCAAACATTCAAAGAGGAATTGACACCGATTCTTTACAAACTATTCCAAAAGATTGAAATAGACGCAAATCTCCCAAACTCATTCTATGAAGCAAACATCATCCTGATACCAAAACCAGGTAAAGATATAACCAAAAAAGAAAACTACAGGCCGATATCCTTGATGAATATAGATGCAAAAATCCTCACTAAAATACTAGCAAACAGAATACAGCAACACATACGAAAAATTATTCATCACGATCAAGTGGGATTCATCCCAGGGATGCAAGGTTGGTTCAACATACGCAAATCAATAAATGTGATACACCATATTAATAAACTCAAACACAAGGACCATATGATCATCTCTATAGATGCTGAAAAAGCATTTGATAAAGTTCAGCACTCATTCATGACAAAGACCCTCTATAAGTTAGGTATAGAGGGAAAGTATCTCAACATAATTAAAGCCATATATGACAAACCCACTGCCAATATCATCCTGAATGGGGAAAAGCTGAAAGCTTTTCCTTTAAGAACAGGCACTAGACAAGGATGCCCACTCTCACCACTCCTATTCAACATAGTGTTGGAAGTACTAGCCAGAGCAATCAGAGAAGAGAAGGAAATAAAGGGCATCCAGATTGGAAAAGATGAAGTCAAACTGTCCCTGTTTGCAGATGACATGATCCTATATATCGAACAGCCTAAAACCTCTACAAAAAAACTGTTGGAATTGATAAATGATTTCAGCACAGTAGCAGGATACAAAATCAACACAAAAATCAGTAGCATTTCTTTTCTCCAATAATGAACATGCAGAAGGAGAAATCAAGAAAGCCTGCCCATTTACAATAGCCACCAAAAAAATAAAATACTTAGGAATTGAGTTAACCAAGGAGATGAAAAATCTCTATAATGAGAACTACAAACCACTGCTGAGAGAAATTAGAGAGGATACAAGAAGATGGAAAGATATTCCATGCTCTTGGATTGGAAGAATCAACATAGTGAAAATGTCCATACTACCCAAAGTGATATACAAATTCAATGCAATCCCCATCAAAATTCCAAAGACATTTTTCTCAGAAATGGAAAAAACTATTCAGACATTTATATGGAACAATAAAAGACCACGAATAGCCAAAGCAATGCTCAGCAAAAAAAATAAAGCTGGAGACATAACACTACCTGACTTTAAGCTATACTACAAAGCTATAATAACCAAAACAGTATGGTACTGGCATAAAAACAGACACACTGACCAATGGAATAGAATAGAGAATCCAGAAATCAACCCACACACTTACTGCCATCTGATCTTTGACAAAGGCACCAAGCCTATTCACTGGGGAAGGGACTGCCTCTTCAGCAAGTGGTGCTGGGATAACTGGATATCGATATGCAGGAGAATGAAACTAGATCCATACCTCTCACCGTATACTAAAATCAACTCAAAATGGATTAAGGATTTAAATATACACCCTGAGACAATAAAACTTCTTAAAGAAAACATAGGAGAAACACTTCAGGAAATAGGACTGGGCACAGACTTCATGAATACGACCGCAAAAGCACGGGCAACCAAAGGAAAAATAAACAAATGGGATTATATCAAACTAAAAAGCTTCTGCACAGCAAAAGAAACAATTAAAAGAGTTAAAAGACAACCAACAGAGTGGGAGAAAATATTTGCAAAATATACATCTGACAAAGGATTAATATCCAGAATATATAAGGAACTCAAACAACTTTACAAGAAGAAAACAAGCAACCCAATTAAAAAATGGGCAAAAGAGCTAAGTAGGCATTTCTCTAAGGAAGATATCCAAATGGCCAACAGACATGAAAAAATGCTCAACATCACTCAGCATCCGGGAAATGCAAATCAAAACCACATTGAGATACCATCTAACCCCAGTTAGGATGGCTAAAATCCAAAAGACTATGAACGATAAATGCTGGCGAGGCTGCGGAGAAAAAGGAACTCTCATACATTGTTGGTGGGACTGCAAAATGGTGCAGCCTCTATGGAAAATGGTATGGAGGTTCCTCAAACAATTGCAAATAGATCTACCATACGACCCAGCCATCCCACTGTTGGGAATATACCCAGAGGAATGGAAATCATCAAGTCGAAGGTATACCTGTTCCCCAATGTTCATCGCAGCACTCTTTACAATAGCCAAGAGTTGGAACCAGCCCAAATGCCCATCATCAGATGAGTGGATACGGAAAATGTGGTACATCTACACAATGGAATACTACTCGGCTATAAAAACGAATGAAATACTGCCATTTGCAACAACATGGATGGACCTTGAGAGAATTATATTAAGTGAAACAAGTCAGGCACAGAAAGAGAAATACCACATGTTCTCACTTATTGGAGGGAGCTAAAAATTAATATATAAATTCACACACACACATACACACAAACCGGGGGGGGGGGGGAGAAGATATAACAACCACAATTATTTGAAGTTGATACAACAAGCAAATAGAAAGGACATTGTTGGGGGGGAGGGGGGGAGGGAGAAGGGAGGGAGGTTTTGGTGATGGGGAGCAATAATCAGCTACAATGTATATTGACAAAATAAAATTTAAAAAAAAAAATTCACACAAGGGAGGTCAGGAGGGAATAAAGCAACTTTGGGTAAAGGAAAAGATTAAACTGAGCCTTAATTGCAACAAGGGTCTCAACAAACCCCACAGCATCTCTGGAGCTGAAATGGCCTTCACGCTGACCAGGTATTTGATGTGGGTGGCAGCTTCCCCTAGCCAAGGGCAATTTCCAGTGGGGTGAGCTTTTAAGCTGTGATCTGTGAACAGTCAGTACTCCCCTTGGCTCTGAGAATGAGTGTCTAGATCATAAAGAGCGAGGTATCTGCACAGAACATCACAGCATCCAGTAAGACAAATAAATACTCGTATATGCTATGTCAGAAGGTGACTGGTGGTATGGAGAGGAATAAAGCAAAGCAAGGCATTGGAGTTTCAGGGCAGAGGGGGCTTTGATACAGAAACGGCTGTATGATATATTGAGAAGAGGCATGAGAGGAGAGAAACAGGGAAGCATGCAGATGGAAAGAGAAAATGAACTGCAGAGCCTCTAGGCAGGACGTGGTGGGAGTGTTTGACGAACAGCTGGGAGACAGTGAGACTTAAGTGGCACGAATAGAGGGAAGATTTGTAAGAAGTGAGGTGAGAGAGCTGGTATGGTCGGAGGAGAGCATCATGTAGTCATAGTCACCAAATATTAACTGAGTGCCTACTGTAGCCAGGCCCTGGTGAACGAGGCATCAGCAAGCCAGAGCAACGATGCTCCTGCTCTCCTGGAGTTTATATTCTAGTAGGTGCAGGGTAGTGCAGAGCATGGGGCAGTAGATGGTAAACACAAATATAAAATATTATTTTCAATAGTGGTCAGTACTAAAAGGAATGTTTCTAAAAGAATAATGTGATAGAAAATGAATGAGACAGAGAGAAATCTATAGATTATCTGATCAAGGAAGTAACTTTAAAAAGGCAATATTAGAACTAAAACCTGAATCACCTAAAAAAAATCAGAATCTATACATAAATTAGTGAACAAAATAGAAACTATATGCAATTTACACGTATTCACACTTTTTCTCTATTTCAGTTAATAGCATGTGGCCTTTGGGAAAATTTGATCAGGGACAGCTAACTTTAATTGTGTCAACCTCATTTGCTTGTGTACAAGATGTCACTAAAGTGACTCTTGAAGAGAGTTGGACCACCAAGTCCTTGGGTTTATTTTATTTTTTAAAGATGGGGCCAGAGTCCTGATGTACTAAAATCACTCCAGGAATGCCAAGCCAGTGAATGTCCAGAGAATAAGATAGATGGAATGGGTCTAATCGAGCCACCATTTGTCAATTTTTCATTAGTTTATTTAATTAGAATGTGGTGAATGAGACTAAGGCAATCTCCTAGGTGAGTCAATTAACTTCACACAGTTCTGCAGTCACTGAGAAAATTTATATCTCAACTAACCCTTCAATTAAATTCACCTCAAAAAATGCTTATTAATGACTTATCATGTACAAAGCACAATGCTATGCAACAAGTATACTAAGATGATCAATACATGGTTCATGTCCCCAAGAACATTACAGGAGAATTAGAAGAGGTGATATTTTAGAAAGATGAGAGCACCAGGCTGACTGTGATGAGTATTATGGAAGCAGCGGCTAATCATTAATTATTAAACGGCTCCTTTGATAATGAAGAAGATAAGGCAAACGCCTTATCTTAATTATTAAACACTGCCTTATAAGTGCCTTATCTATTATAAGTCCTTCTAACTACAGTTATATTATTATTACATTATATATTATATTGTTACATTATGTTAACTGTCTCTATATAAGTGCTGTCTGTTACAAGTGCCTTGTCTATTCATTATTAAACACTGCTTTTGATCATGAAGAAGGTAAAGCACGATGAGGGAATCCAGTGGCATTACTAAAGTAAACTTTAAAGAGCATGACTTTGACCGAAATTAACAGCAGGTAGAAAATACAACATTTATTAATTAATTTACTTACTTGTTTTGCACACGTAATCAAGCACTACGGGCTACATTGTGTCCACCCCCAAAATTTGTATGTTGAAGTCCTAATCTCCAGTACCTTAGAATGTGCATTTTTTGGTGACAGGGCCTTCACCAAATTAAAATGAGATCATTAGGGTGGGACCTAATCCAATATGCCTGGTGTCGTTGTGAAAAGAGTAAATGTGGAGACAGACTCTCATACAGGGAGAATACCACATGAACATTAAAACAACTATCTACAAGCCAAGGAGAGAAGCTTTGGCCAGATCCTTCTCTCATAGCCCCCAAATGGTACTAATCCTGCCAACACCTTGATTTTGGGCTTCCAGGCTCCAGAACTGTGAGACAATATATGTCTGCTGTTTAAACCATCCAGTTGTAATACTTTTTTATAGAAGCCCTAGACAACGAATACACTAAGTTTAAATATGTTCCCAGCTAATGTCCAAAGGCAAGAAAGAGCATTAGCTAATGATTAATCCATGCTTATGTATTTATTTAGTTCACATGGAAATGAGAGGTTTGGAAAAGATTAATAATTTTTAAGATGACAAAAGTTTACCCCCTCAAGAACTTCCTTCTTTTTAATTAAATTAATTAATAGTAAAGGTATATAAGCTTTTCTGTCCTCTTAAAGACTATACTTAGATTAATTCCACCTCAGGATTATCAGGATAACTCAAAGTATTTTGCTAATTTTTAATACAACCAAGGCTTGAAGGGCGATCAGGGTGAGAATGTTTGTGTGCTCTTGTGATGGGTCCGGAGAGCTCTGCTTCCTGAGTTGCTGGGATGATTTTTGTAGTTGTTGCTGCTGTTGTTTTTCTTGTTTTCCACTCTTGCCAGGATTCTCGTCTTCCATTCTCCTCAGTGCTATATGCCTGCTTCCAACAGTTCCTTAATTCTTATTATTGAATGAAGTTAATTGTCTATTGGTTGGGAAGTCAAGTAACAAGAGTCTGTAAGAGTTCTATATAAAACAAAAAAGTATTTTAACTATAAGTGTCTGAGGAATTCCCCCACAACACATCTTTTATGGTCTTTTTCTAATACTATTTTCAAAGCTCATGCAGGAGATATCTGTTTGCTTGTTTGCTTTTCTGGGTTTATAGATATGTTCCAAGTGTTGCATTTATAGAAGTCTGTCTTCTGATTAAGTAGGCTGTCGCTTTACTTTCCTCCTAAAACATAAGGTTAGCTGGTTTCCTGTTTCCACCACTATGCCCATTCCCACTGCAAATTTCGGAGTGCACTGCACGTTTGGGATGGTTGTTCATAGAATGAGTCCCTGCTTTATAAACACTCGACTTTGGGACAATTTATGGGGGAGAGCAGTAGCAGATTTTTTAGAAGAGAACTGTCCTTTATTCTCTAATTCAGATCATCTGAAAAGATAATTAATGAAGTAGATTCTCTCATGGAGAACTTGTGTCCTTGGGTAGAAATTTCTTAAATCCTTATATCTGGACCATGGTGGGCGGAACCCAGATTTCCCGATGTTGTCCCAATCCAGCTCTAGTTCCAGCCCTGCACCTGCTGCCGGTCTCTGCTTGCTCTGCTGATCTTCCCTTCGTCTCCCTGGCTTCCTGCCTTGCTCCTCCTCTTCTGTGATCTCTCGCTAGGCTGTCTCAGCCTTGCCCACGGCTTCAATTATCACCTAGGAGCAAGTGACTCACAAGGTTATATATCTAGCTTAGACCTTTATTTAGAGTTCTAGGTCTGTACTTTCAACTGTCTACTTGTCACCTCTTCTTGTTTGTCTCAGATCCTTCACATTCAACATTTCAAACATGAAGCCTCCTGTGAGAGCTTTGTTTCTCTTGCAGTGTTTCCAGTTCCGGTGACCGGCATTGCCATCTCAGATTGCAGGTTGCTATCCTCAAAAGTCTCTCTCTTCCTGCAATCATATCCAATCTTCCCCAAATTGCATAAAATTCACCTCGTCAAATACTTTGACATTCACCTGTTTATTCTATTCCCCTTTTATGCCCCCAAAGTCATCATTATCTGTTCATTGAACTGAGGCAATAGCTACATTGATCTATCTACGTTTACTCCTGATTTCCTCCAACCCATCATTTCCACTGTATCCAGCCCAGTTTTGTGAAACCCTTTCAATTGTAGCTTTCCTTTCCCACACCCAATTAAATCCTCCAGTAGCTTCCCACTACTTTCATTAAAAAGGCAGGTATTTCTAAACAACATGGCTACAATGCCATGTGTGGCCTCCCTCCCCCACGCCTGCCTGACCCATCTGCTCTCATAAAATGTATTGCATATATACGTATGTGTGTGTATATATATATTATACATATATATTTTTTTTACTCTCCATGCTCTTTCCCACTGCAGAACGTTTGACCTGTCATTCCCTTTTCCTAGCAAACATCTCTTTTCACTCCTCACCTGATTAATTCCTCCTCATCTTTGAGATGTTAACTCAAGCTTCACTTCCTCAGGCAAGTCTTCCCTGACCTCCCTGGCAGATTCAAATCCCCTCTGTGTACTTTCAGAGCAACACGACCTGTATTTCATCACATTTATCATAGTTGCAATTTCTATTGAATTTGCATCATTACTTGCTTAATATTTGTACCCTTCACTACACTGTGAGTTTTATCTTTGTTCACTATGGAGTCTCAAGTGTTTTGTCCTGGATCAGGAATACTGAAGTTGATTAATAAGTATTTATTGAATAAATGAAAAACGATGAGATTGCAGTGACTCAGAAGCTCTCTGGGCTTCTAAGCATTTCCCTCAAGGTTACAAAGACGACGGTGAGAACTTTGGTTAGGGTGTAAAGAAAGGGGCAAAAAAGTGACTGTATCTGAATAGAATAATTGTATAGGTAAGAAATAACATAGATCCTTAACCGTATGTCTAGAGTTAGGTTTGTAAGAACTTCAGATACTGGTTTCGACATCTACCATGTTTTTCAAAATAAATATTAGCATGTGAAGAAATGGAAATTATTAGGCAAAGAATAGGGCAAGAAAAGCACTGGGACTGTCCACAGCTATGATTCATGCTCAAACTTGGTTCCGATTTGTGAAACATTTTTGGGGGCCCTGTATTACACCCATCTCAAAACCTTCACACTATTTCTTTCCTCCGCCTGAAATATTCTTCCTCCGGAATCTAACATCACTCACTTATTATGATCCTTCAGGTCTCTGCTGAAATTTCAGATTCTGAGTGTCAAGGCTTCTCTGACTTTCTGTATTGATTAGAATAGAATAGATTATTCTGTGGAGGGAAAAACAAATGCTTGTGGAATAAAAGAACAAAGTTGCATTTTCCACTCCCACTACGTATCTACGGTGGTTAGCAGGAACCACTCAGGGAGTCAGATTGTGGAGCTGCTACTTTCTTTAATATTGCCATTTCTGTACCTGAGGAAAAGGAGATCCTGGGAGGTTTCCACGCTGGTGATTTAATACTCAGCTGTGAGTGCCACTGATGTCACTCACACCTCATCGTTAGAACTAATCACAGAGCCCTGTCCCTCAGCAACTGCAATCATATTTTATACCTTTGAGGAGAACTATATTTGGCAAACAACATAATATCTAATCTAGAATAGCTTCATTACTTGCTTTTATATTTTACAGTAATTATTGTCGTTCGATATCATTATATCATATTACATTGTGTGTTCTTTGTAGTTGTTTACTGCTTGCCTTCTGCCACAAGAGGCCCATGAAAGCAAGGCTTTATCTTAGTCAGCCTTTATCCCTAGCATGACATATGATAGGCAGTAAGTAATATTGTTTACCAAATGAACAATGCACGGTGGCTTATTTTGGTCTGTATCTTCTTCTATTCAATGCTTCTAGGAATGAGGTCAGTTTGCCTTTTTCTAAGTTAAGATCATTGCTGGACCATAAAGACAAATTATAACAAAGGGCTGTGTGATTCAAGACAGAGGTTGAGACTAGCATGTGACATAGAAACATAGAAAAGGAGACATAGAAAAGGCAAATCAGATCCAGGAAGTTTGCAGAGGCTGCGTGTGGTATGCAGCATTGAGTCAGAGATAATCCAACATTTTGACTCCAACTAGCTTTGGCAAATCTGAGATGAGGGAACTTTGATGCTGAGGAAAGAACTACTTCAAAACAGAGGCTACTTTATATTTTCTTCTCAGGTCACGATCGGCACGTCATGCCTCCATCTCAGAGATCTTGGCAGAGGCTGACACCACAGAATAACTGACCATCAGGGCCTATCCTAGGAAAAGAATGTGTCCTGTTCTCTCTCCAAGGTACTGACTCAAAACTGGAAAATAAGGCCAAACTGTCCCAAGTGCTGAATATTTAGTATCAATTTAGTGCTTCCTCAAAACTTTGGCAGCCCTCCTGCTCCCACCCTAGGACAGTTATTGTGACCACTAAACTTGACTGAGACTTTTGAGCACAATACTTGACACAATTATACTGTCACTAATATGAGGCATCCACCTGGAAATCTGGATGAACTAAACTACTGTTAGGCACACAATACCTAAATCATCTTCAACAACACGAGTGGAAACTTGGTATATTAGTTTCCTATGACTGTTGTAACAAATTACTATAGACTTAATGGCTTAAGACAAAGCTTATTTTTTATCTTATAGTTTAGTAGTTCAGAAGTTTGATGGGGAAATACTGGGGTAAAATAAAGTTGTCAGTAGCGCCATTTTCCTCCTGGAGGCTGCAGGAGAAAATCTGTCTTCTTTGTTTTCCAGCTTCTGGAGCTGACTTTATTCTTTGGCTCATGGTTGCTTCTGTCTTCCAAGCTGGTAATGGCCAGTCAAGTTTTTCTCATATCACATCAGTCTAACACTGAGTCTTCTTCCTGGACCATTCACTTTTAAGGTCACTTGTGACTACATTGGGTCCACCTGAATAAAGCAGGATAATCTGCCTATCTTAATGTCAGCTGATTGTCAACCTTAATTGCATTTTCCATCTAAATTCTTTTTTTTTTTTTTTGCCATGTATGGTAACATATTCACAGGTTCCAGAGATTAGAACGTGGACATCTTAGGGGGCAGTAGGGAGATATTATTCTGCCTACCAAACATGGTAAATATAAACATTGCATATTATAAAAATCATCATAAAATTGGTTGAAGGAGCTTGATAAATAGCTAGTTTCTCAAAATATACATTTTTTATTTTAATTAATCTTGAGGTATTAAAATATCTTTTAAGTTATCTGGAATCACTTAGGACAAGCTCATTGTCTTTCTACAGATAAAGAAAATGAGGCATGTTTGCGTTAAATTACTTATCCAAGGCCACATAATATAGAGGAATTGGGATTGGGATTGAGAGCACTTTCAATTTGACATCACTGTTGCATTCCAGTTAGGAAGACAGGTTATTTCGTAATACTGGTAATTTGTAATAGAACAAATCTATCATGTGGCTAACATTTTTGTTTAATTCACAAAGCCTAAAGTCATAAATGTACAGTACTAGGGTAATTTGGAATATGGAATAAGTTTGTTCTTCAATGTTGGCCACATGATCATTACTGTAAGTGTGTACTGTATGGGGTATTCTGATGCTTCAGGTCACCTAGTTAGAAGAAGTTGATGTTCCCAGATGTGGCTAGGTGCATATTCACTCAATTCATACTGTTGTAATAGGGCAATACTGTTTATGAAGTGCATTCTTTCTGCAAGAAGCTAAAGTTCACCATTTGATGATCTCACTACACAAAATGTGCACAATGATTAGACAATTATTCAGAGTTATTTTTAAATGAGTTAAGATGATCATTACTGAGGAAAAAATAAACATTGTGATGATGGGGGCAGACAGGAGTGGGTGAATGGAGACTTGAGATCTACCCCTAAATAATGATTCATCTTAAATCTATGTTGTTTGGAACTGTATTATGAAGTATTATCTATACTAGAGAAAGCTTAACAAATACTCTGCATGTTTATACACCATCACATAGAAATGCTTTAAAAATGCTGCCTCCCTAGCAGTGCTGTGCTTTGTGAGAACAGGCATAGAAAATGCTATTTATGTCCTTAATAAAGCATTTAGATTAATTTTTCCAGATCACCACATATCCATTTTGAGCAACATTGTGGCACGTTCGTTTGGGGTAGTAGACTTTGACTCTTATCCTTAGTGACTAGATTGCTATCCATTTCAACTCTCTCTCCCATTCCATCCCAACACCCCCAGACTATTTTGAATAAATTCTCTTCATCTGTGCCACCAGGTTTCTAATGCGGCTCAGAGAGAACTGTCACCACACAAGGGAGAAAGCGAGCAAAAAGAAAGAAAGAAATAGAAGCTTTTTCAGAACTATTTTTGTTTTTAATACTTATTTTCCTTAAGAGCTAAATAGAATGTGTTTATAAGCCGCATTTAGGGAGCCGAGAACTTTGAGCTTATTATGAGAGCTGTGCTGCAGTTTCTAGTGAAAGAGCACAAAACAATGGTTCATTGCCTTTTCCATACTCCCATGGAGGAGCTTTTGGGGGACAGAGGGTGCTGGTTCATAGTTGTGTTTTTTAGGGGTTTTTTCCCATGGGAACATAATAGATTATACATATTTAGGGGGTACAGTGTTAACTATCAGTACTTGTGTATAATGTGTGACGATCAAATCAACATTATTAGCATGTTCATTTTTACAAATCATAATTATTCTTTGTGTCCCTTACCCAATTGCTCCTTAACCCCTTTTCCCCTCCCCTTTTCCTACATCTAGTAAACATAGGTCTGCTCTCTCCTTCTGAAAGTTCAACATATTGTTGTGGTCTTTTATTTTTCCTTCCTTCCTTCCTTCCTTCCTTCCTTCCTTCCTGAGCTCTCACTTATGACTGAGGACATGCAATATTGCTCTCTTTCTGTACCTGGCTTATTTCACTTGACATAATTTTCTCCAAGCTCATCCATGTTGCTGCAAATGGCAGAATTCCATTCTTTTTTATGGCTGAGTAGTATTCTGATGTATATATACCACATTTTCCTTATCCAGTTGTCCATGGATGGACATTGAGGTTGGTTCCAACTCTTGGCTCTTGTAAATAGAGCTGCGATGAACATGGGAGTGCAGTATTCCTTCCACATGATGGTTTCCATTCCTTTGGGTATATACCCAGAAGTGGGATTGCTGGATATCATGTCACCCAAGTTAGACTGACTGTTATCAAAAAGTCAAAGGATAACAAATGCTGGCGAGGATGTGGAGGAAGGGGAACCCTTCTACACTGTTGGTGGGACTGTAAGTCAGTATAGCCATTTTGGAAAACAGTATGGAGGTTTCTCAAACTATAGATAGAACTGCCATATGGTCCAGTTGTCTTTTTTTACATTATGCGTATCAGCTCCATCAGGACATTTAATCTCACTTGGTACAAGCCTTTTTCACAATTTCTTCCCACATTCCCTCTTTCTATTCTCTTTTCATCTGATGTAATCATTTTTAGAATTTATTCCTATTTTAGTGTCTTCATAAGACTTTAAAATGTTTTTCCTTTAGTTTATAAGTTAAATTTACTAAGAATAGTTTCAAATTAGAAACAAAAATAGCAATCAGAAATTTTGTAGAGAAGAGAATAAAATAAGAAAATTTGCCAACTCTCACACTCCGGAAAAATTCATCATCACTAAACAGACATAGTAAGAAATGTTTGTAATGTGGTAAAATTATTTTAATGACATATAAATAATGTTCTTATGTTGTTATGGACATTACTGTTCTGGCCAAAAATAAGCAGCTCAATGATGAAGACAACTCATATTTAACATAAGTTTTAAAATTCTTTCATGGGAATCATCATCGTATTTGTACAGTGTTATCCTCAGTCATGTTGCCTATGATCGTTCAAGTTGTAAGCAACTAATCACATCAGAAGGGAGCTGAAATTAATTGTATTTCAACAAAACTGACTTGGCCATTGGAGGAAGGGACCACTATGCTTTCAGCCCCGCTGCACTGACCACGCCCCAGTTTAAAAGAAGAGTTATTAGATTCAAACACAGCGGGATCATGTTTCAGACCAGAAATAATTTCTTTTATAATTGAAAGAGAAGTCTAGGTCTAAACTTACACAGAAGTACTAGGATGTGGAGCGTTGGAATCAGGATTACCTGGTGAATCTCCAGCCAGTCCTTAGGATGCATCAAAGCATTGTAGCAATTGGGCCTGAGAAAAAAGTCTTGGAATGATAATATTTCTGAATTAGGTAGTCTGGAAGAAAAACTTGAGATTCTTTTATGAAGGCATAGGTTTATAGGGAGGTACTCTGTATCATTTTGCTATCAGAAAGCACTTACGATCTACTGGTTTTGAAACTAGTTCCTGTAGCCACAGACACCACTGCTAATGGTTTTAGAAGCCAGAGCAAAGCAACTGTTGGAGTTCCACATTTGACACAGGACAAGACAGGCATTTTTTGCTGTAGAGCAGAAATTTCATTTTTCTCTATTGACAGTCAGATAAAACAGCGGGGCTGAAAGCATAGCGGTCCCTTCCTCCATTGGCCAAGTCAGTTTTGTTTAAATACAATTAATTTCAACTCCCTTTTGATGTGATTAGTTGCTTACAACTTGAATGATCATAGACAACATGATTCGTGTTTGTTATTTTATACCAGGAACAGATGAAATCATGAGACGGAAAAAAAAGAGACAGCAGTGATTCGTCTTTGTTGTAAGGGTACAAGTGTACTTCAATAAGTTCATGGAAAAATAGAATTAAAAGATAATATGAATCTTTCCATGAACTTTTTGAAGACCCCTTATACACCTGTATTATATTCTGGTATGGTTTGGGGAAACAAGATTAACTTCCTGCCTGACTCTTTTCTTGTCCCTAGCCACATATTGCCTGATATTCCCCTAAGTAGACATTATTTTTAATTAAGAAGAAAACACCTGAGTGGGGGGAGTTGAAATTGGAAAAGGAAAACAATAAATCAGTCATGTACATTACAATTTAATCACATACCCACTGTCAATAATAATTCACATTTTACAAAATGCCTTTATAAATATAATTTTTCATAAACATGATTTAATCATCATGAGACTCTGGGACAGAATCTATATGTTACTTACAAGTGACAGAACTAAAGTGTAAGGGATTAAGCATTTTTTCTGCCCAGTAAGTGGTGAACTTTGAACCAGAGTCTGGCTTTGCCACGTGTAGAGCTTTGGATCTCATCTTTCCCATGTTTGGCCCTAAAAGCAAGTCTATTATTTGTACCTTAGCAGTTTTCCATTTTCTTCACCTCTCCTAGTATTGTCCAGGTGACCCTGCTGTTGACATAATGGCACAGAAGCTTTCTACCCAGCACTGCTCATCTTAGAAACTGGGTGGTATATTTCTCATTTTTACCTTAAAATTTGCATCCTTCCCCGTTTCTCATTCTCTCACTCACCATTGTGGGCCAGCTCTAGGGCAAGATGCATAGAAACCTGAGAGGACATTCCCAGGGATAAGTCTAGCGTTACTCTGCAAGTTGATGGTATAGCTATGACTCGAAATGAGTTTTCATTCCTTTAAGTCCATTTTGTGAAAAGGGACCATATTCCAGTTTTCAGTTACATTATCCCCATCCCCGATGCCATTACATAATTAGAACAAGCTATAACAGCCATAGCCAAGAGCTTTCTTCTGAAAAAATTACAGAAATGTCCTGTGCCAAAGACACTCATTGCTAAGTAAGTGTGCAGTCAGCTTATTGCTTCCAAAACAAAAAATAGTAAAAGAAAAGAAAGTGCTACAGAGAAATTGAAAGATTGGAAGTACATCCTAAAACATGTAGCACCTTGGACAAAGAGCGTGTAGGAGTGTTTCTGTTCTATCCTGGGCTTCTTAGTTAACCAACTTTAGAGATTAGACATGATTTTTGGTTACATTTGTCACCCTGGATATGAGAAAGCATGGATACAAGGTTTTGCTAGATGGTCATTAATGTGTGTCTTCAGTTTAGTAGTACCTTCCTGGTGATTGCTTTAAATATTTCAAGTATCGTTTCATCAACCAGAGTATTGCACCCACAAGCTGTACCTTATCATAACTTCCAAATCCTAGGTAGGGTGTAACTCAGCTAGAATCCACATCTAGAATCAGTTCCCTGGTTTAAAAGTGCCAGAGTTCTTTCTGGAATCCCCCGCGGGTTATAACATCAAAGATTTTATCACAGTTGCCTAAGAACATATTTGTTTATGTTTGTTCTCTTTAACTGCATCTTTTGCTTCTGGAGGGCAGGAATATTTCCTTATGTGTTTTCATAGCCCTAATATCTAAGAGAACATTAAATGATGTATAAATATTTGTTGAACCAATCCCAATGCTTCAAATCTAGTCTATGGTAGACTTGTGAGAAACATGCAATTCTCGGAGATACAACCAGAAATTCTCAGAACTGGCCTCTGCAATTCACAACACTGAAGAAGGAAAGCAAAGCAATGGCCCTTTTTAAAATTATTATTATTATTATTGGTTATGAATATTCATGAGATACAAAGCTGATCGTCACCCCCCGTGCCCAAGATGTGAAGGCCAGATTCTTACTGGCACCATGCCCATTACCACAAATTGCGTTTGTACACAGTGTCCGCACCCAATTATCCCCAACCTCCCTCCCCCTCCACCCCCACTTTGTATCCCAAGGTATGTTCTCTCCCTCTGCAAGTCCAACACATTGCTGTGGTCTTTCTCTCCTTCCTTCCTTCTCTCTTAGCTCCCACTTATGAGTGAGGACATGTGGTATCTATCCCTCTGTGCTTTGCTTATTTCACTCCACATAAGTTTCTCCAGCCTCATCCATGTTGTTGCAAATGGGAGAATTTCATTGTTTTTAATGGCAGAGTAGAATTCCATGGTGTATATATACCACCATTTCCTTATCCAATCATCCATTGATGGACATTTAGGTTGGTTCCACGTCTTGGCTACTGTAAATGTAAGACTTGCTCAAGAAAGAAATATGTGCTGGGGATTACCATCGAGCCAGATAATCTGTCTACTCCATATCCTATCATCAATAAAAAGAGAGTACATTGTGTCAGCTGTGAAGCTAAGGGTAGGTTTTGAGTGGTTGTTATTGAAGACATTCAATGACTGCCAGTACATGTTTATTAGGCATCCTTTTTAAGTTAATTCACTTTCTGGAAAAAAAAAAGTCAACAAAAGGCTTGTGGAAATGGAGCACATACATTGACTTTGCCTAGAGCGTTGTCTCCTTCCTTTCTGACAGGTTGTATAGAATATTGCCCATGAGATTTTGTAAATGAGGCCCTTGAGCCCAACTCCCAGTAACCTTGCTGATTAAATGACGAAGAAAGAACACAATGTCCAGGATCCGTCTTATTAGGCACAGTAAATCAGGGAATACGTTAGAGAATGCTTCCTTGGGCACACTACTAGGAGAAAGTCTGTTTTTAAAGTGAGAAAATCTATATGAGGTGATATTACCAGTCACACTCAGTTGAGTCTTGCTTAGCAAAATGCTGCTCTCTGCATCACATTTACCTCAGTCACTCTCAAAAAATAGAGGGTAGATCAAATTTAGTGAGGAAGCTGTCCTATAATTGTGGTGACTCCCAGGATATGTTTCTCTGGAATGTGTTAGAAATCCCAGCTTTCCCTTAAAGGGCCATTTTAGTTAGCTTAAGAATCTGGTATGTTATATGATCTGAGAAATTCCCACAAGTAAGTGATTAGTTCATTCTAAATTCAAAGAAAAGTAGGTTTCCCTACAGACTAAAATGATTTTTAAGTATTCCTAGATGACTCTTTTCTGCACAGAGAGTCACTGATTCAAATAATCTGGGGCCTCATGCATATAAAACAGTCTGATAAGACTTTCACTTTGAACTTGATAGAATCTTACCTTCATCTGAGATTCCAGCATCTAACTTATGTAACTTAGACTGTGAAAAGGGGAATTTTAAGCTGTTTGTCAAAATACACCCTGAGGTAGATGTTGTTGAAACTTTTCAATTCGCCCTGTCTTAGAGGCTGACCTCTGAAGCAGCGCTCAGCTTTATCTCCCAGTGGTAGGAACTCACATACAATAAATGCTTCTCTAAGCAAACATAGATCCCATGTGGCCTTTTCCTTCTGTGTTCTTAACCCTGATTTATCACCATCACAGCTGCTTAACATTTTGCAGGGTGGCATCCCCCCTCCTTTCCCCTTCTTCATATTCCCTGTTTGAAAAAGAGCTCTGTATTTTAAATATTTTAGACTCAGCAACAGTAAATGTTTTCAGGCTTTAGATAAGACTACCACTGCTAGGAGAAAAAGAGTTTAAAACATCTGTGATGCTAAACTTTGGGAAAAAGGAAAAGAAAAAAATAGCAAAGCATTGTTTGTCAGACTGTCACTAAATATTGTCAATCAGAATCAGCCCCATTTGTATATGAAAAGTTCTATTGTAGGGTCTGAAAAATAAAAGCTTAGGATTTTCTAGGAAAAAAAGAGATAATCTTTTCTAGCTAAAGAATAGAAGCCTTTAAATTACTCTCCTGGAAGTTTTATAGGGAAAATAAATAACTCTATGAAGAACAGCATGTCTATTATGGAGTTGTTCTTAATATTTCAAAACAGTGAAAGATCTGGAAGAACCCATTTTAAACAGTTGCTGTCATCTAGTGGAGATCCACTTTTAACCTAGCATTGTTATATTTCAACTTAAGGTCAAAGAAAAGAAGGTTTCCTCTGGCATACATGAAATAAATCAGCCTGCCTTTTCCAAAACTCCTGCTGATAAATACTGCTTTTCTTAGTTCAACTCTTGAACAGTTTGTGTGAGTGGGAGATGAAGGACAAGGCCAGATTTACTGTTCTTGACTCATTTTCCCCATATAGGCAAAGCCCTCACCTTCATTTTCTTAATCCCTTAAAAACAAAAAAGTAAAAAATTGTTATGGCTGCCATACCTGGTGGGAAATCACTGGAGTTGAACTTGTCACCCTCTTAATCCACTTATGATGATAGAGTGTTGATTTGTGCACCTAATTACTGAAGCCTAATTATTGCTGCACTGAAATCAACATGGCACAATAAAATATGCACCACATCTTCAGGAATGAGACCTGTCTTTTCCCTTCTCCTCACAGTGGTGGTGACCTTATTTACAGTCTTATTAAAAAAGCATGCTTTGTCAGTGATCCAAAGTCATTCCTTACAGGCATCGGGAGCTCTGCAGCACATATGTAAAATTAGCCTTATGAGGTCGTAGGTAGTGAAGTTTGGCTTCATAAGTGGAAATTACAAATTTATTAGCATTCTTTGAGGTGGAAAATAAGCATGCAGATAAAAGAAAACCAATAGATGCATTCTACAAAACCTTTAAAAAGCACTTTTGAAAATGTTCCACACCAAAAGTTACTAATAAATGTAAACTCTATATCCCTGGGATGGGGAAGTTCTCTTCTCTCAGAAAGTGAAGTGGCTTAAAATATGAAAATAAGATGCTCAGAATATACACACGAAAAGAATGGAGTTCCCTGGAGTCAGTGTTATGATAGATTATGTTCAGCGCGCTTACTGTTTGATGATAGTGAGCATAACGCTTCTCATTGGCAAGCCTTGCTCCTGAGCACTCTTTTTCAGTAGGTTACAGGCATGACTCTGACTTATAATTATTGCTAGTTTGCTATATGCCAGGCATTTTTCTGAGAACTACACATGAATTAAGTCTATTATTCCTTAGAACAACCCTAGTAGATATTAGTATTACTGTACCCATATTACTATTACTATATCCATTTTATACCAAACAAGACTGGAAACTGAGATACAGAGCAGTTAAATAATTTCCCCCCAAATCACACAGTGAGTGACAGAGCTATAAGTATAAATTTTTAAAAAAGTGTTTTCAGTCATGACCTAGAAAAACAAAATGGACATCATTAATGATTGTTTGTAAACATGTTCCTTCAGTTTTTAGCACAGCTCCAAAAGGCCTTAAGTATAGTGACATCTATTGAACATAGTCCTTCAATCACCCAAAGACTCTGTTTTATTGAAATTTAAGAAAATATCTGTTAGTCTTCATTGGCTATTTACTTTATTGCTCTTTTTGAAATGTGTAGTCCCTGTTAGAAAGAAGGTATTAATACTATGAAAGAACAAAATAGTAACAGATTACTGGGTTTTCTTCTCTATTGCTGGTCAGAAATCTGTTCTTCACTTTTTTGCTTTGGTGTGTGTGTGTGTGTGTGTGTTCAAAAAGGTTCAAACAACTGTATGAATTTATGGAAGCTCAGTAGAAATAAATAATGGAGTAAGAAAGAAAAATGTGAATTCATTTTCAAAACATCACCTAAGGGAGATGAAATGACAAAATCAGATATTTAAGGTAATGGAACAAATGCTGGGGGGGGGGGGTTGCTGAGAACACAAACTGGACAGAGCTATTTTGACTTCCTTAAAAGTGTCTTATAATCTCCCAGTGAGGTGGGGATGTGAGTGTGGAGGTTGAAGGAAGAGGCTTGGTGTTATAATGCTTTACTTCAGGATGACTGCCATCAAGCAAAATCAAGTTTGTGTCAGGTCCTGCTTGATGACAGCTAAGTTCACAAAAATGGCAAAAACTTTCAGCTATAGGATTTCCATTTATTAATGAATTTATATTGCTGTATAATGAACCATCTTGATTGTCAGCTGCTATATAGGTATTTCATATAGGGATTTTTTCTCGATAATAAGTTTGGAAACTTATTAAAATGAAAAAAAAAACCCAACAATAACCGTGGGCTTTTTCTATTCCTTATGCCCTTTAACACCTAGCAAAATTCTGGCATCAAGAATTGAACTAAATTTAATTGGATATATTAAATCAATGCATCTTCAACTTGCCCTTTGTCTCTGTGATCCAAAAGGTGATGTATCCAATTATGGATTATTCAATTTAAGGTTTCACCTATTTTTCATTTGATTAAAGTCGGATGAGAGGAAATATAGCCTATATAACATATCATATATCAGTGTCATCTTCATATACACATATACTTTCACAAAAGCAAATCTTGTCCTAAGCTATACTTTAGGATCATATCATTGTACCTTTATCAAATAAGGTTAATACTTAAAAATAATGGGTACAATTCTTAGAAGAAATTTCTCATTAAAATAAAGAAATAAAAACCTTAGGCTGGTCTGAACATAAAATGCTCACATTCTAATTTTTTTGTTTTTTTCATGGAGATCCTAAATTCCCTGAAGCGCCATACATATTTTGGAGTCTACTGTTCATTAGTTGAAGAAAACGTGGTCATTGACCCATGTTTAAAATGAGAGAAAAAAATTACCTCTCCTTCCAGTGCATTTGCCAACTTACCAAAGCAATAAACAATCTGTGAATAGTTCAGCACGATTATACGTTTACAAAGCACAGTGGTTTATTTTGACGTTTTCCCACCTGGAAAACCGGGGCTTAAGTATCTTCAGTAAATCAGAAAGCAACACTGCGTTCTTTCCAATATGCCATGTCACCTTTGTAGCAGTCATACACTTGCAGGGATGGGACTGGGGGTGGTGGTGGTAATTGCAAAGGTTCTGATGTAGACATTGCGGACGGAGAGCTGGGCTCCTGGATGGACATGGAGAGGAGAGGAAAAGAGCCTGGAGAAAAGGCCGTCATGTTTGCTCGGAAGAACCGCCAAATCAGAGAGCAGAGAAGATTTCATTGGAGGAGCGCCTTCAACAGCAACTAATCCTGTCATATTGAAAGAAAATTGTAAATGTTCTCTCCAGAAATTGTCCACCCATTGCAGCTAATCGAACACACACGCACGAACACAGGCGCGCTCTTCTGCTTCCGAAGGCGCCCCGGGCGCAGAGACTCGCTTGGGCGAGCGCGCACGCGGACACACGCGCACACACACAACCGCACACACACACACACGCACACGCACACACACGCGCACACAACCGCACACACACACACACCAGCCTGCGGGTTCGGGTTGGCCAGAGCCTTGAAATCGCAGATTCCACTAGGAAATCGCCAGAGGCGCTGGAATAGGTGTTGGCTCCCACACCGAGTACTACTTTCCCAAGCACTTTGGTGAAGAAATGCATCCTGCCCAGCTCATCGGCCCATCCAGGTTTCTGTTCTATTTTTGGTCTCCAGACTTATCATCCTGAAAGCCAGGTTTGAAAGTCTTGTTTGCTTCTCCTTTGGTGGTTTGGTACGGAGGGCGGGGGCAGCGTCAATCGAACTCCAGTCTAAACCGCGAGCGGGTCCCAGACTGGCCGAGCGGCCGGGACCGTGTGGGGTGCGCGACTCTGCTGGCGCGCGCGAGCCCCGCAGCCCTCGCCTGAGCCTTTGGGTCGGCTCTCTCCCCGCCTCCCCCGCCCCACCCTTCCAGTGTCGCGGCACCAACTAATCTTGTCCTTTTTTCTTGCAAGATCAAGGGAGAAAGCGAGCCGGGGCTGGCTTCGGACTCTAAGCCATTCGCAGTTAGCTCCTGGGCGAGTCGGCCTCGAACCCACGAAAGGCTCCTCTCTCCTGCCAGCCTCAGACCACAGCCGCGGGAGGCAAGTGGAGCTAAACCAGCAGCAGGTAAGGGCACCGCGCTGCCCGGCTTTCCGCTCGCCCGCGCCGGCAGCCCTGGCACGGCGGCGTCCCTCCCAAGAGCGGAGGGGTTCTGGGTTGGGGGAATTAAAGGGTGGTCCCTACACGTGCAGACTGTCAAATGGAAACTTCGGCTCCCGGAGCTAGGAGGGCTGAGGACAGCGATGGCGGGTCCGGGAGGAAGGGGCGAATGAGGCACGGCGAGGGGCGGGGGCGATTCCGCAGGTCACTGAGTCTGGTGGAATGTGGCGAAGGCAGGCTGGGCGCCGCGCTGCCGGGTGTCGCTCGCCCTCCCAGCACGCCAGCCCCCCGACTCGCTGGCGCCGATCTCCCGGCCGCCCCCCACCCCAGATGCAGTCATGGAAAAGACCGGGGCAGCTTTGCCTCTCCTGCCCCCCGAAGCTCCTTTCTGCCTGGGGTCTGACCATGTCTTCCGTGCGTTTGGGGAGGAGGCCCAGTTCGTCCGGGCTCAGCGCCGTTCCCCGGCTCCGCCTTCCGAACAGCCCCCTTGGGCTCTGTAAAGGGGTCTGGCGTTGCGGTCCGCGCACCACGGCCAAGGGGCAAAGAGGGCAAGAATGGGGAAAGGGTCCCAGGACAAAAGTGACGGAAGCCTTCCGCAACCCCGTCCTGTTCTGGCTCCGCGCACGGTATCGGCTGTCCGCCGCGGCTGTGCGCAGGGTCCCAGCCCGGTGCCCGTGCGGTCCCAGACTGTGCCTCGGCCTCGCCACTCAACTCACGGCGGGTCCTAGGCCACTCTAGAGGACCTCGGAGTCGCAGAAAGGGGGCCGCTGCACCTCCGATGTCCCTCGCCGTCCGCACCTGCGGACCTGGGCAATCGCCACTAACTTGTAGCTCGAGGACCCCGCGAGGTGCAGTCGAAGCCCCGTGCAGGGTACAACGCGCAGAAATTCCACCTGCGCGCTCTGCCCGGCGCCCCAGGACGCCTTTCTCTGGGTGAAGTGGAGGCTCACGTAAGAGCTCTCTGGAGAGGTGACAATTCCCCCCAATTTTTGACATGGGGAGTGGCACGGACCCTCTGCTTTCGTCCCCCTCCAGTACCCGCGTCCCTTTCGCTATCTTCCTGCCCGTAGCCGTCCCCCAGGCTGCTCTGAGCCACAAAAATCGTCCAAGGGAGGGTCCACGGACCCTCCAGCCTCTGGCGGTGATACCGAGACTCTTGCTTGTATGGAAATACCCGCGGGGAGAGTCACTAGGTGGGAGAGGCGGGAGGAGAGCAGAGAAAGCTTACGCAGAGCTGCCCGCTGACATCTCACCCAAGCCGCCCTCCCGCGTCCTTATGTTAGTTCACGGCCACGGCACGTCTGTGTCTGTGGCCACCCAAGGTTCCAAGTGTGCCCGCCCAGGCGTGGCGAGCCCAGCCAGAGAGTGGCGCCTCCCAGTTCTCAGGCTCCGGAATCCCCCACATCGACTTGCAATTTCCTTTCCTTCTTTTTATTTGTTTTGCTTTTCTTGCTCTTTTCAAGAAAAGGGTGCTGGGTGGCAGTGCGTAAGTGGCAGCCGTGTGGTTTGTCCGTGCCTTAATACACGCAGCCAGCGACACAAACACGTCCCCACGCTCTGCCATACCCCGCCAGCGCTCCGCCGCACAGCCCTTGCTCGACAGCCCGGGCGCCTGCGGCCACGGTCATGGCCACGGTCTCGGTCCCGCAGAGGGCTCGGGAGGCGGGGAACGAAGCACGCCTAGACTCCAGATAGCAAAACCCGGGGCGACCGAAAAGGCCTGAGAAAAACTGGAATTTGGATTGGGGGGTGAAGTGGGAAAGGCTTTGGGGAAAACGGCTCCCCACGCTATGCAGTGTGGAGCACTGAGGGCTCCTGAGGCTGCGGCGCCGCCGAGCAGACCCGCGGGCGGCAGCCTTTCTCCAGCTGGCCCAGAGAAGTCCGATGGCCTGGTGCTGGGGTGGGCCAGCACCTGCCTTCACTCCCTGCAATTCTGGAGTCCCTGGATTGAGAGGGCTCTGGAAGTGGAGCTGCTGAGAAACTCCAGGGTAACAAACCCAGCGGCAAAGGCTGCACGTTTTATAACTGGTTTATAAGTATAAACTGTCTTGATATAGTAGTATATGTATTTTCATTGATAAGCAAATAATAGGGATGGTGATATATTTAAGTAGAAACTACAAACAATACATATACATGTGAAGTCACTGGGGCGATAACAACAAAGGCACAGATGATCATATAAGTAAAACCAGTTGATTTGGGCAAGGGACAGTTTCATGCTGGAAATTGTACTAGGCTGCAATTTAGAAAGTGGACTTTGGAGACTCTTGTCAAATGGATGAAAGAATTTTGTGTTAACAGTGTTGCAGCTTTGCAGGCTTGGCAGCTAAGTACTCAAGAAGCAATAAGTTAATGACAGATGAATCTTTATTGTTATCACTATTATTAGTAATGTGTTCCAGATGTGGTAATGCAGTAGACAAGCAACTTCCCATTGACTCTGTCTGCTTTACTGGGCTAAACAGCAATGCCAATTAAAACTTGAAAATAAAACCTGACCCTAAAAAGGCATGCGAGCTCCAGCCAAGTCAGTTTACTGTTTTAAAGCTCTGTGATTGAAGTGGATCAGGAAAGGGTAAAAGTCCTGAGACCCAAAATTCAGAGTAGGCTGCCTGACAGATGCTCTGTCTTCCTGTAAAAGGAAGAGGCATGCGTGTTGATGTAAGTGTGCCTGAGGGTGTCTGGAGGGGGATTGGAGTGAGAAAATAGGTGGATTTGAATATCCCTATTGTAGTTCAGGTATAAGAGGACCCAAAGTACATGTTTGCAGCTCTCAACTGACTTCAGAGACAGATGTAGAAGAGACTAGCAGTTCAAACATACGAAAAAGTCCCTTTGGAGTGAGTCCCCAGAGTTTCTAAATTTGGGGGAACCAAGGTTGCTGTCCTCACAATATTTAAAAATCTATATTGCTCTAAATATGGTCATATTTCCTTATTTTCCCAGACAGTCCCCAAAGTCAGGCAGCTGGATGTATGTTCATGGGGCAATGTTTCCATTCCAATTTCAGAGCAGCCAGTCTCCAGGACCAAGGGCAGAAGAGGGATGGGCAGCTTTAGAGGTCTGAAGAAGACAGCAGTTCCCAACCTGCGGGCTGGTAGGAGAAGGCACAGGAGGCATAAATGACACTGTCCTTAGTGGAGAATACGCTGGCTAATTAAGAATCACGTGTCTCTCTGACTCGTAGCAATGAACAACATTAAAGAAAGTGGAAAGGAGGAAGGAGAAGAGAAACAAGAATAAAAGAGAAATGGAGATAGGAGGGAAAAAAAATACTAGAACAAGAGTCTATGGGTATGCCAGTAGTATTGTTGGATTCGACCTCCATCGCTGTTGTCAGCTTTTGCTTGGGGTATGCTTGTGAGACATGCCTATTAGTAATTGTCATCACCTGACCACCCAAACCCCACTCTTAACCTTATCTTGAATTTTCTTCACTTTACTTGATAGGATAGAACTGAGAGAGACAATTGTCACACAGTTCCACCAAAGGACTGGTTTTCTTCCTTTAAATTTACTTTTGTCTTGGATCAGCATTTTATGATGTGGGTTCTCTCTGTCACTTCCCTCAGTCAACTACTATGTGTCAAATGCTGTCAGTATCTTCCTTGTGACTATTATCAACTGGCGTTCATTTCCTCTCACCTGTCCCCTCTCTGTCTACCTCTAGTTCATTGAGAGGTGATGGGATTTCTCTCATTCAGGATCATCAGTACAGGTATGCTGACTGCATATCCCAAAGCTTAGCTGGGCCATGAGGTGGTGGTGGTGGTGTGTGATTTGTGTGGAGCAAGGAAACATTATTTTTCTTTGGACAGGCATTTTCACCAAATGTATTCTATGTCCCTGGCACTGTCCTAAGAACCTTGCATGTATAATATTATCTGTTTCATCAGTGCTTTATCCTCACAGCTTAAGACAGTGCCAGGCAAATCCTAGGAACTTGTGAAATATTTGTTGAATGAGCGAATCAATGAAACATTTTCCTCATTTTATCATTGAACCAATCCTATGAAGGAGATGTCATTCCCCTGGTTTTATAGAGGAGAAAATCATCATTCGGGGGATATGGTAATGGCTCAAGATCATATAGCTAGTAAGTTGCAGGCCCTGGATTTAAACCAGAGCCTGTTGGACTACAGAGTCTTTGTTCTGTTGCTGTGCTGATTGATTGGCTCTCTACAAATCATTGTAGTACTTGTTTGCCCTGTGTTTGGGGAAAGCAAATCTATGGTGTTCAGGGTTCAGTGATGTTTTTCCCATCTGTTTAACTCAACTTTGCATGTTCTTGATGGATCCCCTAAATCCTCAGCAAAGAAGACTCGGTGCTGACTAGATTCTCAGTTGGTACAACATGTATGTTTTGTTTAGTCAATGATAGCCTCTAGCAGAGGAAAACAATGGCACAAGCATTACCTGACATTTTGGCAGATGCCATTTCCACCTGTCAGCTATACTGGGACATTACTAAATAGATTTCCTCTTGTCTGAAGCAAAAGAATAAAAGAGAATTTTGGTATCATCCAGTTAACTCATGGTAGGTGTTAAAGTAGATAAAGAGGCTTTTCCTAGGTGAGCAGCTAACCAAGACTTGCACAGGAACACACATATCCCAACTTCCTGTCTAGTGCCTCTTCACTTGGCCATGATGAATGTTCCTTTTCTTTTATTAAGATTATCGGCCCTCATGGTTCTGAATTTTGATGGCTCCATTTAATTTTAATTAGATTTATTGTCCATCTTTACTTTGAAAGACATAATGTGACTTTGTGGACAGCTATTAGCAAAAATGAGATAGGCTCCGGTTGGTTTATCTCCTTCCACTCTTTGTATATTCTTGTCTTAATTTCTTTCATTTCCTTCTTCCCCCCCCTCCCCCCCCCACGTGTTCAAGCTCCTTCCTTTATACTATGACCTAAATATACAATCATCTTAACTGGTGCTGTTACCATGGTAATTTTTCATGGTAGACAAGGGTACACACTAAAATATCAGTTTCTTTTATTAGTAATGGAATTCCCTCCCTGTGTTTCTCTCCCCCCGCCCCACGCCCCACTTTGCCTCCCAAATCCAGGCTTTCACTGAACGTCGCCCTCTGGTGTTCAATAACAGGAAGTACATTGGTTTGGATAGGACAAGGGACGTTGTTTTTAAAGCTCAGGGGGAATTTCAATTTCAGTTACAATTTGAAATGGACATAAGCAAAGAAGACATTTAATTAGAGATTAGTAGAACACATTTGTTGTCTACGTATGTTAAGCGCTGTTTATTCTGTAGAGTTCTAGAAATTTATGTCAAAGGGAGGAGGTATATTTGTACCCATATATGTTTAACATTGTGAAAATTTTCTATGGGAGTTTCCTCTTCTAAGAAATGCCATTGAGATAACTCTGGGAGGAGAATCTAATAGAATACACTGCATGTTAAAGTCTTTAAGACATCACAATGGAGGTCTTCTATCTTTAGAACATGAACTTTTTTTTTTTTTTTTTTTTTTTTTTTTTGCTGGACACACACACATACACGAGGGCACTTCAAAAACTTCACGGAAATATTTGTATTATATTTTAAAATTCTATTTTTCCACAAACTTTTCGAAGTGCTCTCGTGTGTGTGAATATGTGTGTATTTGTTAAGTGAGAAATTTGGAAGTTTAACTCTTACTCTATATGATTGTGTGAATAATAATATCAATCTGCATAGTACTATTGATCACTAATTACATGACAAATTAGAAGAGAGGTTGATATGCTATAGACATGCCTTCTCTCGTTTTCACTCCAAATTCTTCTGCCCCTCTCGAATCAGTCACCAAGTCAAATCAGTGTCATCTCTGAGACTTCTGTAGAACCCATGTCCTCTCCACCCACACATCTTTTTCAGACCTTTAGCACCTCGCACATGAACTGTCATCGCAGCCATATGTTTCTAACCGGTCTTACATCCTCCAGTCTTTCTCTAGTACAATCTATTCCTCACATCGCCAGAGTGACCTTTCAAAAATGCAAATCCGAACATGCCATTCTCTTGTTAAAAATGCTTCAGTGTTTCTCAACTGTCTAGGATAAACGCTGAAATCAAACTCACATGAGAGCTTCCATAATTGATCAAAGCTGTTTTTCCAGCCATATCTCTAGCAGCCGTTGCTTCATTCCCCCAGGACGCGAGGAGAGAATACATTCAAATAGCTTAGTGCAATGTCTGATGCAGATCACACGATAAATAAATGGTAGCCAATATATCTCCTTCCTCTTTATTATTTTCCTCCTTTTCTTTCTCTTCCTCTACATGCAAGTTATTATTATAATGCCAATAAGCAATGATAAGCATCACACTTGTGCTCAAGCCATCCCTAAAACTAATAATAATAACTAAGAAAAGATGTGATAGGACAGGCATTTTGATACATAGTTTTACATCCTGTATCTCATTTAATCTCCCACAGCCAGGCACATTGCCTGGTATACACTAGGTGCTCAGTATGTGCTTGTTATTTTCAGTATAATAAATAGTAACATCACTGACACTTTGTATTCACAGCTAAGTGTTTTGGAAGGTGAAGACAAGGTTTTTTTTTTATTTTAAAGTATTCTGTGAATTTGGCTGAATTGTTTTCCTGGTTATTAAACTGAATTATTTTCAAAAATGTTAATCTGTTAAAGTGCAAAGCAACTTAGGTGATTTTACCTGGTGCTGCTAGTAGAGCAACAACAAAAACTTGTTAAGGATACAAATGAGGTCTAACGTGAGAATGGAGGCCACATTTTTATAAACGACAGCAATATACATTGAAAATGTGTTAGCAATACAGAACTTTATTTTTTAATAGCTAACTTTCTTTTTTTCCCAGTTTTTTGCATAGATAATGTGCAATCCCATAAATATGCATAACCTCTCCTATTTTATTGTATCAAAGAAGCTATGAGCTTCTTCATAGGCTAAACAGTCCTTTAAATTCAAATTTCCAGCACCTAAATAATGGACAATAGCAACAAAACTAAAGATCTATATAAGATTAGGGAAAATAAATGACAAAAGGGGTGGTAGCAGGGCAGTATTTTGAATCGATCTGTATCCGTTGGGTTCAGAAAAGCAGGATGTCTCTTTTTGGAGACTGAGACTCCTATCCACCTTTAATGGTGACCCCTTGACAGAACAAGACCCGCTTTTTCAACAGTCAGTGTTCATAGCATCAGGTATAGTGCTTTGAAAATCAAGATTCTAATTAAAGTCACTACTATCTTCTAAGTACTCATTTAACAGGGAGTAATTCACCAGTTGAGTACCTGAAATACGCTATTTCTGTGCAAATATTGTGGGTCAGCAGATTGGGGGTCAGGCCTAGGAGTCTAGACTTTTAATGAACACTTCACATGCTACGGAGGTGGGTAATCACAGTACCACATTTTCCATAGTAACAGATTGGAGAATTGGGACTTAAGGGTTATTAAAGAGGAAAGAAGATAGTATGCTCAACTCAAATGTTGCTGCCAATATTATCATACGAGTTTCCCATCCCTATGTGGACCATCATGGTCCAGACTGAGAGTTTAGCTGGGTCCAGAAACTTTTTGATTTCCTAGGAAAATTCTAATGTGAATGAATGATTAACAATTTAGGAGGACAACCATAGGTAAAGATGCGTCTCTTCCATTTTATACAAAACCTGTATACTGGTTAGTTAAGATGGGGACACAGTCCCATCTGCATACCTTATGTCCTTAGAGTTAAATCAGTCCAGGCCATTTAAGAAATAAGTACTTGATTTCTTTTCGATGCCTTGTTTCATTTTTTTCGCTTCCACAATCCCTGTCATTCTCCTTAATACCTTCCCAGACACAATATCTAATATTTCCATGATCCCAAATCTCCATGGCAGTCTCTTCTATCTGGTGTTCTGTCTAGGTTTTCATTTCCAATGGAGCTTGATCAAGCACCTGGCCTTAATTCTCTTCCTTTCTCCCAGACCTACTGTAGGAGTTAACGAGAGAGAGGGAATTGTCTTAAATGTTAATGAGGACACATTTCACTGTTAATGTTGCAAAATGTTGGGCACTGCCATGATCCCAGGTAATAGACTGACATAAAGTAATACCTCTTCTAGGAATAGGAAAGTTGTAATGACTTTTCCTGATGTTATTGTTTACTTTTAGGTCATGAAGATGATTCTTCTGCTTTAATAAAGAATCGTTTCCTTAATTCTTCACCCATGCCAAAACAATAAAAAAGGTAGAACAATTATTTCTTGATTATTTAATTAACTACTAAAGGGCTCTTCAGAAGGGGTGAGATGGAGAGCTAATGAATAACCTGAAGGTTATTTTTCCCCCATTTTTCATAAAAGCTAAGTGTGGAATACTTTGACTGGAAAAAGGACTAAAATAAATCTCACCCAAAATTTCATATTGTTGAACGCGAAGATGACTTTCTAATACCCTGTACCCTCCTTGGTACTGTCACATAGGGAAGAGGCTTCTACCACAACAGGCATGATAGAAAGATTCTTCTTAATTGTGTTCTTTGGAGAGCATCGGGACATTTTATCAGTGGAGTGGGCAGTTACGTCTTCGCACATAAGCCTAAATATTAAAGATTTCTGTTTTTCTTTGTACTGTGTGCTAGAGGGACTGAAGGCAAGGAGCAGTGCATGATGTGGGTTTACTTTCTGTTATCTCTGGCAAACGGGTGCCATTCAAAAGTAAAAGGAATCCCAGTTTTGCTTTTATTTAAAAAATATTTTTATGTTAGGGGAAATTTCAGAATTTAGGGTGAGATACTTTTCTGTGACAATAAAATGACAATAAAACCCATGAAATGATAGCCACTGTTTCTTGAGTGTTTACCAAATTTTAGGACCTTTACATATATTGTTTCTGTACCTCATGCCAACCTGATGTGGCAGGTGTTTATATTTTTTTCTTTCTGTGTCTAGAAATCAGGGCTTGTTGACACTAAATAATTTGTTCACGTCGTAAGAGTGATCAAAGATCAGTTCTTTAATGTTTTTATGTTTTGTTTCACTCTAACACAAGCAGCTTCTTTAAGGGTATATCTCATTATATTATTTGGTATCTAATTCTGATAAAGCCAAGGAAAGAGAGAGGGAAGAAAAAGAAATAGAGGTAGGTCTCACTTCCAATCAGTGTTCAGAAAATGAAATCATAAAAGCAGAGTTTATGTCAGAGGAATCAGCTTCAGGTGAGGTTTATGTGACTTGGCCACAACCTACTGGCTTAATCTAATTTCGAGGTTTCACAACTGCAAGTGCTTGAGCCTTTACATTCCCTGGGGGGAGAGCTCTTTCTAGGCACATGGGTGGAAAGAGTCTCAGTGAGACTTCCAAATGTGGAATTTCCAAGGCATAAAATGTGATTTCATTGGTATTTATAAAATGCATATATGTTGGAACATTTCTGTTGACTAGGAAAATGCTAAATGTTGTTAAAATGTTATTAGTTGATCTCCTTCTGTTTTAGACTGTTATATTTAGTCCCTTCCTCTGCAGAACGACTGCTATTAGTTAACATTTACCTCTGCACTGCAGATGCACAAACAAAATGTCAAAGGAGCTAATTCTTCTGAGGGATGAACCAAGAGTAGATTAATTCTGTTCCTGTTTACATGTCCATTGTCAGCCTTAACCATTTGTTTGTATGTCCCAAGTCTCTTGAGAATCACTAGTGTTTATTGGTAAATGATAATAGCAGCTAATGTTTTACAATTAATTGAAACTTCACAGTCTTACATTTCAGTATCAGTCAATATTTTTATATACTAACACTTTTAATCAGGATTATCTTTCACAAGGGAGCTACAACAGGGCCCTAATTAATTAAAGTGATAATTGCTCCTCTCCCATGCAGTTTGTTAGTTACATAACGTGTTATTCAGGAAATTCACATCCTCAGTGTTCCTCTTTAAAACTTCCTAATTTATAAAGAGATTCCTTGGCTTCTATCTCTGTAATAATTTACTGAAAATTTAAATTATTTTTATTTCCCAGCAGTGATACAGAAAGGAGGTCATATTTACTTTCCAGTAACTTTCCCTATTTAAGTAAAATAAAATGACATCTTTCTGTCACTGAAGTTTTCAGATTGAATCCCAGGGGTCATTTTCATGAAAGAAAGAGGTTGTGCTATGTTTCTCCTTTGATGTTCACTAGCTTATTTTAGTTTCTTCATCACAATGCAAGTTTCCATGGTCCATTCCTCTTGGATCTTTTTTCCATTTCCCAATCCTCAGATACCTAATTGCTCCTGACTCTCTGTAGCTTTTTCAGTGCATAAGCTTTGTTACATTTTTCACTCTGGTTTAGTCCTATTATTTTAGTAGACATTGAATCTAGAGTGTTAGCTATAATTGACAGCCCTGCTCGCGTCTCCCTTAATAGATATCGCTCCTATTCCTATATTTTGGCACCTCTTGTGGTCTGATATGCATTTTCAGAAATAATGGATGGCAACTCTAAGTCTGTTAGGTGATTTCTCTAAGACTTGGAAATACAAATCACTGAAATCCCTGCACCATATATTGGTCAGATTTTCAAAAGGTTATTTCGGTTTGCTTCTTTTAATTAAATTAGTGTGACTTATTCATTCCAATTACATTAAACATTTGACTACCTTTTAAAATTCTTATTTCTCCCACACTTCTGTGTTCTCTTACTTTACTTTTCTAGTATAATTGAAAATGAAACTTGATACCAAGGGGTCAGTTATTTAAAATTCAGATTGCTCTCCCCCCCTTACTATGTGCAATTATTGAAAGACATCTTTTCTTGCTGAGCTAGTGTGTTTTTTTTTCTTTAGAGTTTATTTTTTAGAGTAGTTTTAAGTTCACAGCAAAATTGAGAGGAAGGTATAGAGATTTCCTTTATACCTGTTGTCCTCACATGTGCACAGCTTCCCTCATTATCAAAATCCCCCACGAGAGTGGTACAGTTATTGCAATCTGTGAAACTACACTGACACATCATTATCACTCTGAGTCTGTAGCTTACAGTAAGGTTCACTCTTGGTTTTGTACATTCTTATGCATTTGGACAAATGTATCACGATATGTATTCAACCTATAGTATCACACAGAGTACTGCCCTAAAAATCCCCTGTGCTTTGCCTATTCATCACTCCCTTCGCCAACCCTGGCAACCACTAATATTTTTACTGTCTCCATAGTTGTGCCTTTTCCAGAATGTCATATAGTTGGAATCATACAGTTTGTAGCCTTTTCAGACTGGCTTCTTTCACTTAGTAATGTGCATTTAAGGTTCCTCCATATCTTTTCAAGATGTGATAGTTCATTTCTTTTTAGCACCAAACAATATTCCATTGCACTATTTTTTTCCTTTGGGATTTTCATTCAATCAGTAAATGTTTCCCTTGCTCCTTGAAGATAAATTTCAGCTGTGCATGAGAGAAATATTTTTCTTTTCACCATGCTTATTATATTATTTTATTCTTGTACTGGACTTTCTTTAATCATACATTTCCGTGTTCGTAATTCTGAAACTTTCCATTAATAGCCACAGAACGCATGTTCTGGATATTTTGATTATATCTCTTGTTCTTCTTCCTTTAACCCACCCCTACCTATATTTTATACTTAGTGAGAAAAGAGCATTGTTACCTGGTATCTTGTGGGTTTTATTCAATATCTTTATTTTCCCATTATTTTATTTTCCACAATTTTTTTTTTTTTTGTAATTCAAACAATAAAAATCTTTCACCTCTTTGTTGAAGGATTTAAATGGTTTGTTTATCCAGTCTTAGCAACTCTTCTGCTCCTTTGAGTCTGTAAATACAAGAAGAGCAGTAGAAAGGACATCACAGAGCTGCTTCTTTTCCATTTCTCTTTCTCAATTGATCTTCCAAGCCTCAGCAGTCATGGTCATAATGAAGCTAAGTAAAAAAGCTGAAAGCCTAAATGAAAGACCATTCTATGAAAGACCATAGTGACCCCTAAAAAAAACCCTAAGTAAAAGACCATAAATCTTAATAGGTTCTACCAATTGCAGAAAAAATATTCTTATTTCTATATAAGAAGTAAGAGGCATCCTAAGAAATTTAGTACTTTTCTAGGGTTCACCCTTTTCTTTATTCTCTGCCGCTAAGAAAATTGATGTTGTTTGATATATTGGTCTATTCATCCCATCTATTTAGATCTAGCCTTTGCGTTGGACAGCTGATGGCACCCACTTATTTAACCTGACTTTTAACATTTTCACTTGGGCCCACTCTTTAACATACACACATACCTTACACCCAACTCCTTTACACAGTGATATTCTCTCTCTCTCATTTTTTTAAAGGAATGAGATTCATTAAATACAAAAAAAATGATATCATATTTCTATAGGGTAATCAAAGGAGTCATCATATTTGTATGTAACATTCTTCCAAATGAATAGGGAGATACTGTTATTGATCGTTGAGAAAGAGAAAGTAACAGAAAGACAATAGGACGGACATTTTTCTTAGACTTGCTCATTTTTCAGGACTGATACATAATGCCTTTTTTTCTCTGAGGGTATTTGGCACATGTTCTCTATTGTGTCTCAACTTAATTGCTTTGGGGTTTCTCTTCTAGAGAGTGGAGGTCGGTGGTAAATATTCTGCTGCATTGGTCTGCCTCCTCAAGAACTTGCTTGACCACTATGGGTTTGGTGCACTCTGTTGCTTGCCTGCTTGTGGAAACAGGGGCATGCAAACCCTTGGCCCCTGTCTCAGGACTCCTGGGTGGCAGCGGAGCATTGGTGCCCTGTCGCTTGCCTCCTCATTGTTATTCTCTGGTTCCATTAGAAGAATCCTGCTCTATAAGGACATGATTTGCATGTCTTCCCTCCCCACTTCCCCCTCCCCCTCCTTTTCTTCCCCCCTCCCCCTCCTTCTTTACCTTTTTCTCCTCCTTCTTCTGTTGTTTATTCTTCTCAGAATTGAATCTGATGCCTGTCTCTTTTCTTGGCACATAGCAGAGCTCAACAAATATTTATTTAATGGTGATTTTATACCAACAGTCTGCTAAGAGTTCCAAGTTTCCTACTACCCTAATATGCTTCTTCTGTTAGTTTCATAATATCAAGTTAACATTTCCTGAAAAAGCTCAAGGAAACTCTTTCTAGGTAAAATTTCTCTTTCAAAATAAATCTCTTCTGAGAAATGTTCTCAGTTTTGAAACCAACATTTCATCTAAGCCTGAGCAAACTTTTCTCTGGGTTGTCCTTGCAGGCATATGGTAGAATTATTTTGTTTAAGTTGAACAAATTAGTTAAAGGAACCCAAATTTTTGTTTTTATATATACATTGAAAGAAGTTTTAGCTAGTACAACAGATTGCATATGATTTAAATGGACCGCTCCCCCCACCCCCCGCCACATTAGGGATGGATTTAGTACTATTTTCTCTTTTTACTTAACCCTATCCAAAAGATAGAAGATAAAAGATAAACAACAATTTATATCATGAAACTAAGTCCCATTCTAGATAACTTGCCACATGATAACCTTAGCCTTAGTCATAAAATTGGGGATTCCTTTATATTTTTTATTCATTCATTCAGCAAAAATTTGATGAACCTGTATTTTGCTCATAACACTGTGCTTGGGCCCCAACTTATCCCTCCTACCTGGCCCCCTCTCTATCAACACACACCAGTAGGAGAGGTAGAAATACCACACTCGAATGTCCGCTCTTAGCCCCTCTCATACACAGGGCTTAGCATTCCTTCATAACAGCATTGCTGCAGCCTCTGTAGTTCTACAGACCTGTGCTCCCTGGCAGGGAGGATCTTCCACTGGCTTCCATCACCTTCTAGGGAGCTTGGAAAGAAAAGATTTCAACATCTTTCCCTGCCTTAAGGTTCGGGTGTCACACAAAGGGTATCAGTATATTTATATACTGTAAACCAGTGGTAAAGCTTATGCACTTTAGAGGCAATTTTATCATTGTTAGTTTACCTTTACCTCCTCACATCATAGATTCAATGATTTAGTGGGATGTTTAACATCAGCTAGTCTGATACCTTTATTTTATGGTTAAGGAGACTGTGACCAAGAAAAACAGTAGTGGATTGTTATGCAGGTTACAATGATCTGAAGTGATAGAGCCGGGATTTGCAGTATGAACATCTGAATGCTCGATCTGTTGTTAATTTCATCACCCTGCCATGACTACCCCTCCAGAATGTTCAAAGTGATTATTTTTAATCTTAGAGTTTAATTCCTTCTAAGAAAGAGCTGTGGCTATAAAAGCCCCTTGTTGATTTTCCTTGTTTGTGTGGGCCTTTTTTTTTTTTTTTTTTTTTTTTGTCTTTTTCGTGACCGGCACTCAGCCAGTGAGCGCACCGGCCATTACCTATATAGGATCCGAACCCGCGGCGGGAGCGTCGCTGCGCTCCCAGCGCTGCACTCTCCTGAGTGCGCCACAGGGCCGGCCCCTGTGTGGGACTTTTGATTCTCTTTCCACCTCCCCTCTTCTGGTTTCCCTGATGCCTTAAAAAAGGGAACTCATGGGCCAACCGCCTGGCACACTCGGGAGGGGCGCTGGGAACGCAGCTGCGCTCCTGCCGCGCAGGTTCGGATCCTACATAGGGATGGCCGGTGCGCTCACTGGCTGAGCACGGTGCAGGCGACACCAAGCCAAGGGTTGCGATACCCTTACCGGTCACAACAAGGACCAAAAAAAAAAAAAAAAAAGGGAACTCATGATCTACTTTCCCACTTTCCAGAGATTTTGGAGGTATCATCTAGTCATTTTTGCTACTGAATTGCACCTAAATAATAAGGGTTTTCATTAATCCTTACAGTATCTATTTGGGCCAATATATTTTTTAAACTAATGTTGATGCTTATAGAAAGAAATCAGCTCAATCTTTTAACGTTATGTAATCAAGAGTAATTGAAAACGGATTACATAATGTATTTGTTTCTGTGGAGATGTATGACAGCTTCAAAAAGCTGAAGAAAGTATGAAGGATTTGTATAAACCAACATCAAAATCTACTTTTTTCGTTTGCTTTCCCATTTTATAAAATCATTAGGGAACTGTTGTCATGTTACTGCCAAATTTGCAAAACGTCCATGCAGTGTCTTTAGAGTGAGAAAAAGAGACAAATTACAGAAAGCTGTATTTTGATGTCATCTCTCCTAATTCTATTAATGTATTTTTCTTCCAAATAGCAAATTATTTCATCCTAAAGTCCTGATAACCATAAATGGAATCGGCTTTGTCACAAATGTTTTCAAAATGAAATGTCCATTTTTTTGTTATCTTTTTGCTTCATTTATTAGCAAAGGAAAGAAAAGAGGACAAGCAATTTGTGGTGAGTTGAGGAGCTGGCATTGTCTGGGATGCTAGGCATTTCATGGTCCAGAGAAATTTGCAATGAGGTGATAGAATGCTCTCTCAGACCACTGTCACTTACACTGGGAGCATGATGTGCTCCTGGGGAATGTTGGGAAGGCACTTGCAAAGCTATTTTAAGAGGCGTTTGGAACTGCAAGAGGACTGGGATGTTCAGGAGAGCATGCCAGAAACCTTGCTTGTAAATACTGTATTCTTTTTAGGGGTTACTCAGTGACAAAATGTAAAAGGATGTTTTGCCAGGCAATAAAGCTGCTTATGTTGACTTGCTAGAAGAGAATTCCACACTCAATGAAGACTGAAAATTAAAACTGAAACATTTCAATTCCTTTTTCTGTTTGTTTGTTTTGTGTCTTTCCTATGTGAGCTGCCCAAGCCCATAGGGCCATTTGTTGGTACCAGTAATCCATCACAAGACAGATGGGACTCTGTTTTCAGATAAACTGCATTCGAAGGGTCCAAAAGCTAATATACTCTCACTTTTTTAGAAAAAGTTTCATTCATCTTTATATTGGCCTAAAGGAAAAAGGATTTGGACAGGGATGGCAATTCTTTGGCAGATTGTGCCTCCTTGACACTGGAGCAAAAGGAGAAACTAATAGGAACTCAGAGTTTTTCTAGGTCTGTGACACCCCCAAGGGTATGAGAGAGAATTGGGAAACAGCTTGGTTGCAAAAGTGAGCAGGTCTCAGAAGCTCCCTTCAACTCTACCCCCTGCTGGAAAAATAACTTAGATTCCAGATGTGTCATATGTACACACACATAAAGAGGACATAATCCACGTATAAAACTGAGAAAAAAATCATTCATCTTATTATTCTGCATTTTAAAGCTTACTTTTCTGTCTCCCTGCAGTAGTCAGTCAGTTGGTTATTTTATAGAAAGCACATGTAAGTGTGTGTTTTATTGATATGCTAAAAATATTTGATTATGAATTTATTCTTCAATATTTGCTGCTGCAGAAGTAGGCACATCCAGGTACTGTGCTAGACATCTAGGATACAGAGATGATTCATCATAATTCTAGGCCTACAGTCTGTCCTGGGAGATAAGGGGAGGAGAAAACAGTGATGCACAGTGTACGGGTGCTCTGTTACAGATGTCAGGACTCTCAGCATCACAGAGAAGGGTGGGGCTAACGCAGCTCACACTTGGTTAGTAAAGCACTAAAGGGTGAGTAGGGCTTTTACTGGGTAGATAAAGGAAGAGGAAAGACTCCTAAAGCATAAGAATGGAACATTCAGAGTCCTGAACTTCATTCTCAGTAGCCACAGCCTATTATGGGTGTGGAAGAACAGGAAAGCTGAAGAGATAGGTTGAGCCAGACCATGACAAGTCAATATGCCATTCCAATGGTATAGTTATCCTGTTGGCCACCATGAGTGAAATCTTTCATCAAAGGGAAATATTTTATTTAAATCACATGCCTGCACCACTCTATTTCATTTGGCATTCACGTGAGAAAGTAATAGAAAAACTAGATAGAACCATGGAAGAGAAGATTAGTTTGATCGGTCGAATGGCAACATCTAGCTTATGATGTCTGCTGACGTCATAGGGTCTGGCCTCAAGAGAGAGTGAGCCTCTGAAAACACAGGGCGATATTCTCTACTCTTCTATGACTTCTCCCCATTTATAACTTCAAATGGTCTGGGCCATGGGTAGAACAGTAGTCCCCCTCCTAAGTGTATAATAAAGGAAGTGACCAAGGCACTGAAGGAAGCAGAAACATACCACCTTGTTTTCTGAGCCCTCTTTGAGAAGAAGGTTCACAGATGCTTGACACCAGTGTACTTTCGAGTGTAATTTCTTGTAGAACTAAGGCAAGATGTGTGCAGCAATATACCCTACCATCATGTCGTTTAGATCAAGGAAATTTGATTTTCTGTGGCCATTCTAATTGATGAATTCTGTATCCTATTGTCTTATAAACATACCTAGTGAATCAGGTGTCTCAGTGTGGGTTTCCGACATGTGTCCACCACTTCATTGCTGTGCTGGAGTCAATCGCTCTTGAAGTCATATTTGTGAGTTATTTAGTGATGGCTTAAAAACAAACAGTACTTTATTAAAAAAAAAAAAAAAAAAGACCTTTGCAATGAGTTAACGTAACCATGACCTCATTTTGTTTTTACTAAAACCCCAAAGGGTGGTAATAACAACTGAGGGGATTCAGAGTTATTGATCTCGAGTAACTTGTCTAAGGTGACCTGGCTTGAATGAGAACTCAGAATGCCCAGCTCCTATCCCATCGAGTTTTCCGTTCTTCCTCACAGAAGTCCCACTGTGTCATTGCCAGAAGTGCCCTGATTGTACAACCCAAGTTAACTGGCAATTCATCTGTGTTAAATCCTGTAGATGAAAAGTAAATTAAGAGTGATGAGACCAAACTTTTCTCTTGAATCACCTCGCCCTCAAAGGACAGAGAATTCATTGTGAAATTCAGAGCCTCACTGACCCTGCCTGATAGAAATGACTCTGTCTCCCTCCCGAGGAAACCAAATATCCACTCAGAGGAAAAGACAAAGAAGTCTCTGCTGTTTGATCTTTGTGAAGCAGTTCCTTTTGGGGGACACAAGTTTTTAGTTTTTAGGTTTGTTGTTGTAGTTGTTGTTGGTGTTTAATTTTACTTGAAAATATCTTGCGATCTGACATGGACCCCCTTTATATTAGAAGAAATAGATATGGAAACGTTCTCTGTTCTGAGAGGTGCTCTGATGGCCACCCCTTATTCACTGAGACAGTCCCAGCTCAAGAATCTTCAAGAAGGTAGAGTTGGAGGAAAACTACCTACAGGATTGTGAAATCCTGAGGGTGGAATATAGGATTTCTCCTGCGGCCCTGAGGGGAGTTTTCTGGGACTCCCTGATACACTCCACTTTCCTCAGGGTTGAATTAACCATCTTGTTCCCCTTTGCTTCCTAGCCATGCTCTGCTAGATGTGTTGCTTTGCCCTGCTCTCTTTAAACAGGGGAATTTTAACAACGAGCTGCCATTCCTCACAGCAAAGTAGAGCATCAAGCCATAGCTTAGTCCATGGGTCTCTAAGAAAGGTCTCACTGTCTTAAAATAGATAGGATCTGAATTCCCCACTTCCCTGTGATGTCTGCTAAATGGACACATCCCTGCCTGTCTCTGCACTGGGGAAATGAGAGATGTGATACCTCTGAGAACCTTCCTGACTTAATCCTTGCTTCAGGCTAAAGTGAGCAATTGACCGTGGGTGTTGGAAGCTGTGAGAATTTAGTGAGAAATATTTTAGCAGTTTTCAGAAAGTAATTACGTATTTGAGTAGGAATAACATTTTTCAAGTCACACCAATCATCAGCACTCAACCTTCAGGGTGAGAGGTCTCAGTGATAAGAAATGAATTTTGAGAAATGAGGGAGTTCCTGCTCAGACTGTTTGTTTGTTGATGAGCTCTGTGCCTCACATTGGTTTAACCTGGGGTATGATCTGTTTTATTTTCTCTAGTGGAAAAATCACAAGAATAGTTACTCTTGTTAATAAAAGTGACTTGGGAACTACCAAGGAATGTCAGTGTGATTATCCAATTCAAAGTAATTACCTATTCAAAAACAAACTTTTCTGTCTTGTAGCCCAGTTTGCTGTCCTCGTTTCCTTCAGAATGATTGCTCTTGAATATTGGTGCAATATTCAGCATTGATAGATAGGTATTTTCTGAGAAGAAGGGCTGGAGGTATACAGTTGCATGCTCAACCTGCACTGAATGGCTGGTCCTTTGCAGGGAGATTTAAGTGTACTGGGGGAACCACTTCTTGCGTAGAGGTGACTTGACTTCAAGCTCTTCTTGAGCTAAAGAAGAGAATAACCTCTGTATACTATTTTACATTTACTGCTTTCATACGTTTGCATCCATTGCCCCCTTTACAATCTTGTGAGGTAGGCATTATTACTGTTTTCCAGGTGAGGAATAAGAGTATTTAAGAGTTTGCCCAATCTCAACCTCAAGGATATGGCAGAACCAGGACATAAATCAATTTCTTCAACTCAAGTGTACCTCACCTTTCCAAACAGGGTGGTTCTCAGGACATCACCAAATCCTGAATTTTCTTCATTTCTATACGGAAGATATCAATACCTGTATATCTTACTTTGTAAGATTACTTAAGGATCAGAAGAAACAAATTTGAAAACATTTTGTAAATACTTAAATGCTATACACATGAAGTGTACTAAAATTACAATCAGGATTTACAATTATTTGGATTGAGATAAAACCTCCAACTACATTTAGTTGGTATAGGTAGCTGCATAGTACTGTTACAGGGATGCTATTTTCTCTATATTGAACTCATTTTTAAATTGTGTTCCTTGTCTTCTTAGACTGACTGACTTTTTCCTGTTGGGCCCAGAGACATTTCACAAATACAAAGTACAAACATGATACCTTGGCTACCTTCTCAATGACTAAAATTGGGCTTTATTTGTGTGTGTGTATGTTTATCCCCCCGCCCCCCAGCTGGCCAGTACAGGGATCTGAACCCCTGACCCTGGGGTTATAAGGCTGCTTTCTAGCCAACTGAGCTAACCATCAAGCCACAATGACTAATATTCTTTAGTGAGGAATAAAGCTATGTCCCACCATAGCATAGCTTCCCATACATACCTCTTCCTACTTGTCCAGAATGAATCCTACAATTAATTTTCCTGTAATAATTTTCTAACCTGGGGTCATATGTATAGGCTATTGCCAAATTATCAAGGAAATTTCTCAAAAAGTGATACAATATATTCCTAATTTGGGGGTAGTTAAGAAATGTCTAATTTGTACTTAAATATGATTTCTGGAAGTTCTGACTTGCATCTTGCTGAGATGGGTTGGGAAAAAGGTAACTGAAAGGTAATCTAAGGAAAGGTGTAGGCACATGGAATCAGACCCATGATGTAACCATAACACTCTTGCATTAGTACATTTCTGGTTTAGGTTATTTGTAATAAAATGAAATTTATTGCTTACCGTTTTGGAGGCTGGGAAGTCCAAAGTCCAGGGAACACATTTGGTGAAGGCCTTGGTGGTGACAGTGACCCAGGAGTCTCACATGGCAGAAATGGCAGAGCAAAGACAGAGCTACCTCCACTTAAAGCCATCAGAACCATGCCCATGACCACCATTAATCTATCAACTTATTACTCAGTGCATGGATCAATCCATTCACTAGGTAATGTTCCTTACAATCCAATCACCTCTTCAAGTCCCCACCTTTCAATTACCATAATAGGATTTCCTACCCTCCCAACAATCACAGTGGGGATCAAGCTTCTAACACATAAAACTCGTGGGACACAATTCAATCCTTATCAACTCATTCAAGTCACTGCCTCTAACACAAGGAGATGTACTGCTGTGTGTGCACAGCTAAGCGTAACCGATGTATTGATCATACGTTCTGAGGGGATAAAACTCTCTGAACAGAGAGTATTCTGTGACCGTTAACTACCTAACTACCTTTCAAATTAAATAGTTTTCCCTTGTGGAATCCCAAAGGATGTCAGTACTCAAAAGAAAATTCCCATGCAGTGAAAGAAAAGTTCTGCTGTAGTAAGAACTTGTGGCTCAGAGGCAGAAAGACCATGAACAGAAACGGTCTCTTTACCAGCACTGTTCTAGGGAGAAGCCCCAGAAGACTGACTTCAGCCCAACATCCAGAGACCACGGGTTGTGTTCTAGAACCACAGTGCTGTGCAGGCTTGCAGCCTGAAGGGGATGCAGTGTTTGCCACTCCGGCGCTGCCCTCGTGAAGGAGGCTATGGCTGGTGGTTCTACCTAAAAACATGGTTAGTAGTAATTAAAACTTCCCTTTAAGTGCACATGAAAGTCCAATTGTTTGTATATATAAATATACATATTTATATATAAACGGATGATTGTGTATAGATAAATATATATAAAATATGTAAATATGTGTACATATAATTGTGTGTGTATATATAATTATATATGTGTGTCTGTGTATAAAATTCACATTTAAATATTTTAAAATGTGAAACTTGTTGCCCCCTTCTTTTGCATTCACTCCCTTTCTGCCTCCTTGTCTTTCTCACCTTAGGAAATGACACTACTATTCACAAATTTGCTAAGTTCAGAAACGTAGCACTCCTTTCTTTCAAAATAAACCTTTTATCTGAGCATAATTCTAGAATTACAGAATAACTGCAAAGATAGTACAGAGAGTTACCATATGATCATCGCCCAGTTTCCTCGGCTGTTAAGATATTGCAATTGTAATGATACACTTGACACAACTCATAAACAAATATTGAAACATTATTATTAACTGAAGTTCATACTTTATTCAGATTTTCTTAGTCTTTACCCAAAGTCCTTTTTCTGTTTCGGATCCCACCCAGATACCACAATAAATGTAGTCATCATGTCTCTCTCCTTTGGCTCCTGGTCACTGTGACAATTTCTAAGACTTTTCTTGTTTTTGATGACACTAACGGATTCGAGGTGTATTAGCTAAATATTTTGTAGAATGTCCTTCAAATTTGGTTTCTATGATTTTTTTCATAAGTTAGACTGGGGTTGTGAGGTTTTTGAGAGGAGGACTACAGAAGATCCAGGGTACATACAATCAACATGACTTATCCATTGATGATAAGTTTGATCACCTGAATGAGGTAGTGTTTGCTATGACTCATATTTGATTCTTCTGTTCCTCCCTCACCATGTCCCTTGTCATGGCCTTTAGTTCATGATCTGGAAATTCTCACCTCCGTAGTCTCATATTGAGCTGCTCTCTGTCTCCATCAGGTTTTAGCCACACTTGTTTTCCTTTAAGTTTCTTGGACATAATATGCCCTTTCTGCTTTAAGGCTTCTGCTTAGAGTATATGTCATATACTGTTCCTTTCATAAAAAACATTCCATCTTGCCACCTCCCCATGCTTACTACGGTGAGCATCTTTTTATTATTCAGTCTGATTATCTGCCACTGCTTGGGAAGCCTGTCCCTGTGAATCCAGTCTAAGACTGTGACCTTAGTTTGAGTTATATTAGCAATTTGTGTGGCTCCATCCTAGAAATTAATGCAATCATTTGTCTAACTTTTACTTTATGTTTTTCTATATCTCACTAGAAGGCAGAGACAATAGCTATCGAGTTTACCACTTGGGCCTAAAATGGTATCTGGTGCTTAGAAGCTATTAACATTTGCGAACAGATGAATTAATCATAGTGTCTTAGATAAAAACCAAACTTGAATTTGGAAATGAAGGAAATGTGATAAGGGCCTAAACGCCAAGATATAAAAATGTTGCATACATTGAAAAAGGTATAAGGATAATAAGGAAGAAAAAAACAGTAAGATATTCTTATTAAAGTCTTTTTACAGTGAGGTTAGATTAAGGGTGCATGTCTCCTCTCTCCTCTGTCCTATGAAGCAGATAATGGTCTCTCTTTCCTGCTTTTCTCCATTCTTACAGGTGCCACTCCACTAAGCTGCTTGATATTGCTATCAGACTTCTGGGAATAGTCCTCTCCTCTACTCAACACTCCCTTACTATCTGATCTCTGTCTTTCCCAACTCTGCCTACAGAGGCACCCCCACTTTCTCCAATCCAGTGGTCTTTGTAGGAGTGCTTCCTTTTAGATTGGGAAAGGGGGTAGAAGTCCTGCAAAGACTTATCTGAGAAGGCAGAAAGCAAATGTCATCCTTCCATTAGACCCCAACACATCTGGAAGGACCCATTGGAATAGGCAATGGTATAGCCTGAATTAAAATAATCTTACCATTAGTTGATCATAATGGAGTCGAGATAATCACCATTTGGGCCATGGCGTCAGCCTCTGATGGTTACCCAATCTAATTTCTCTCTTACTGGGTTGCTCTCTGATATGGTTTTGACTTCATCAAAGGGTTGTGCTTCACAGTCAAGATCACTGAGACCACTGAAGGTCATAGTTTCTGGCTCCAATCTTGAAGCCAGGTTGGTGGATCTCTGCTGTCATGTAGTCTTCCTTAGGAGGAGGTGAGGCATTTCAAGGATGCTTCTTATCTGACATTATAACCCTCTCAGCTTAATTTCCAACTGTTATGATGCTATTAGGCCACATGAGGGAAATGGGCTGGGCTAAGGGGCTGTGTATACATGGAAGCTTTTCTCTTCCAGAAAAGAAAGAAGGTGATAGACAGGGAGGAAAGGAATTCATAAATGATTATGATTGATTACTGGACCTGAAACATTCCTTTCCACAAACACTCCTCATATTTTATTCTATCCACTTTTTCCTTCTACATATTCAATTTTTCTTTTTATTTCTGCTTATGTGCTTCCCCTTATCTTGGCTTTTGATCAACACATTATACCTTTTCTCTCACCCTAAAACCATAGTCTTATTCACCAAAAGCCTTTCTGGCTCTTTTTGGTTCTATCATTACCAGACTGTCCTCAGCATGGAGGTGACATCCCTTCATATGAATCATTATATAAAATCATAGGAGATTAGGAAGTATTTTAGAATAATAAAAACAGAAGCATCTCATCTCAAAATATTATTTCTGACTACCTTATGTATAAAATGATAAATCATCACTATCATAATAGGTATAGAAAATGTGGCATATGAACAATAACAGTCCCAAATGATATACAGAAAATGTAATATTGATTATCTCTCAGAGGAAAACATAGTAAACTTTCATTTTACATATTTTTTATTTTTTATAATATGTGTGTATTTATTTTTTAATCAGAAAGATAACATTTCTAATATTTTTAAAATTATAAACAATATGCGTACTATTATATTCCATAATGTCTAACACTTACCTGTGGCCATCCATCGATCCTTAAGAATTCTTCAGAAAGGACAGTATTTCTTCAATAGGCCCTGTTGTCAGTGTTGTCAGGCAGGGATATAACAAAATTAACAACCTGAAGGCTATCATTGAATGAGCTTTACATTTGCACTTTAGCTTGCTTAATAGGTTTTTTGTTTGTTTGTTTGTTTTTTACCCCAAGTCAGCATTCGATAACTCACCACGCTTTGGAGTACCTATGCATCCCTTTGCATGCTGGAACTGGAAAAAATTTCTAGGATCAGCAAAAGAAATTGGGGCAGAATATTTTATCTGTATGGATTCAAATATTCCTTAAAATATAATATATTTTTACAATGCCTCATAGTTATACAAAATGTTTTCATAATACTAGTCTTTATTTGATCTTCACAACTGGCCTGTGCATGGAGATACAAATCTGGTTGTTTAAAATAGGTCTCATTTCCAGTTTGATGAAATTTATGTGTGTATCCTATAATGCATAATCTTGAGCATGTATAATGAGACTCTAAGTCCTGACAACTTTGCAGTACTCTCTTAAAATAAAATATAATTTGAAGTCTTCCAGTTTTAGCAATTCAGTCCACAAATTTTTTTCTTGATGTATGCTTAGAGCTACAGCCTTTCACTCTCATTCCATTCTACCTTTCAACAGTCCAGGAGTTATATTTAATATACAGAATTGACATGCAGATTCTACGAACATTTTTTGATATTTCTATGCTTCGGAACATTCTGTCTCTATCTATGACTCAGTTTACAATTCTTAGCATGGATTCTCTAAAACTAAATTTGATGACTCAATTAGCAAACAATTGGAGTTTTAGCCATAGTTTGCCCATTCTCTTCTCTGTTCCTTGATTGCAATAGCAAGAGTCACCGTATCTAAATTAAACTGCATCCTCCTCATCCTACCCTTCATCCCTAAAATAATATTCCCTTGGCAAATCACTTTTTTCCTTAGTGCAGTTAGCATCACAGAAAACATGGATCCGATTCCAGTAAGTTTAGGACTATAAAGCGCAAATTCTGGGCATGCAAATCTTGAAGCTGCAGACCATCAGTGAGATCCATTAATCTGATACCTCTGTCAGGAATCTGGGGAAGTGCGTGATGTGTACCAGATTGGAGGGACTTCCTGAACACAAGGTTTCTGTTACATATTCCATCCTTTTTTAGTCAGGTCTTTACTAGTGTAGCAAAGACTGATTTTTTCCTACTTCTTTGCAGATAATGCTAGAAGGAAATGAAAACATTTGAACAATGAGAAAATTGCCTTTAAATCTTTCTATAAGAAAAAAAACAATACTTGTTTGGAGAGAACATTGCATGCATCTGGGCTTCAGTCTCTTCCTCTGAAACTGTGAGGGCTGAAGGAGATAACCTCCGAAAGATCTGTGAGATGATATTCATGAGAGGCAATTCAAAAGTCAGTCACAGTTTTCTATTTCAAAGAAAAGCCCTGTCCCACAATTCTCCGAGAGATGGAACACAATTTCTCAGTGACTACAAGAGGTTAGGGTAAATGTTGTTTTCCTGAATTTCCACGGGTCTAGGAAAGCAATATAATAAAATCTTGCATTGTATCTAGGAGCAACATTATTTTCCTCACTCTGAGAAGATATTCATCTAGGTGGAATGTGTCATTTTACATACTGGATGATCATTGTCTAAACTTTAAGTTCATTCAACCCAGAGAGAAATAAAGCCCCAGAACTTTCAGATGCAGTAATTTTACCTTGCATGACGAGTGTGTGTATGTCTGTGTATGTGTGTTCACACGTGTGCTCAAATTTGTGTATTCAGAGTGGTTCCAGCTAAAAATGAAAGTACACAGGGACATCTTGAGGTTGATGAAATCTCAGATGATGCTGAAGAATCATGAGAGGGGAGCATGTGATGTCTTTGCTAAATTAAAGTAGCGGAGGATGACTAGACTGGGGAAGGGTGGGGGAGGAGTGGTAGAGATGTGGCTGCCGAGGACGGCAATGACTGATGATCAAGAGCCTTGAATAGCACCTTAAGGATGTTGAGTTTAGGGAACTGGAATATCATAAAAGGTCAATCAAGAGAGAGATGACTGAGTTGTGTTTATGAAAAATGACTCTGGTTGGGGAATGCAGAATGATTTGGCAAGATGAGCAGTTGAGGTAAGACAGGGTAAGGGCTTCCATACTAAATTAATATCAGTGCAGGTGGCAAGAAGGGATGGATTAGAGAGATATTAAGGAACAGAATATATTGGCTTCAGTGACTGGGTATGTTTGGTGGTGGTGGTAGAATGGCCAATAAAAAAGAGGCCTGGGGGAAAAAAAAGGGGGTTTCTAGGGTAGTCAACTGGGCATATGAAGATGGTGCAGTCTCATAAGAAGGATAATTAATTAAATTGTGAACATCTGCATTCGAGAAAACAATACCCATCTAAGAGGGGAGTTAGGATAAGCTATTACATTATGCAAGTCTTGGTGTCCAGAGTTCTGGACTGAAAACATGCATTTAGTATTTACTAGTATATTAAAGAAAAACTGCTATTGCATATGTATATTTATATATAAACAATTTCTTTTCAACTCATACTTGTTCTCAACTCAACAGCTCTCATGCTGTATCCCATTAGGAAGTAAAGTTGCCAAGTAATGTCAAATAAAAGCAGATTTGGAATAAATGAAGTCCTAACCTGGAAAACATTCTTGGGTTATTTTTCTTAATTGAAAACAGTTTACCTTTTATTCATTTCCCTGCTTTTTTGTTTTCAGTCTTTGCCTTTTGAATACCATAGGTGTAACTCAGAGTATAATTAAAGAGTGGTGAATTGCACCATTATTAGAGCCATTTTTAGCAAGCGTTAATAACAGTCATAAGAAGTAAAAACAGACATGGCTATTGTGGCATTTCGTAGCGGAGAGTTTACATTTGTATAGCTGTATGTCTTCAGTTTTACTTTTGTATAAACCTAATCATGCCTCTTTCAACGTAATTTTTTAGCAGTTTATTTTTTTAGTAAGAACACTGGACAAAAGCAAATAGAATTTTAAATGTCATCTCTATCTTCTTTTAATTGAAACATAATTAATGATATATATTTGTGGGGTACAGAGTAAACTATCAGTATTTGCATATAATATGTGGTGATCAAATCAGGATAATTAGCATATTCATCATTACAAAACATAATTATTCTTTGTGTCCCTTAACTAATTTCTTAAAGCAACATCCACTCTAATTTTGATGTCCATTTTTGTAGTGGAATCACAAGGGCTGGCCTATACTGAGGTACACATCAAGGTAAACATGATAGAGATTTCAAAGAGCTTAAAATCTGGTTGCTAACATAAAAACATACATAAAATAATTACAGAAGAATAGAAAATACTAAAAAATTAATGAACTGTTAATATATGTATGGAGCAAATTTTACGTGCTACAAGTTGAGTTAGCTGATTTACGGTTGATGGTGATTTTGTGATACAACACTTCCAAATCATACAGTTATCATTATTCTCAGGAAACCTACTCCTAAGGAATATTATGTAATTCTGAATTTTCTTAATTATATTCCCAGTGATCTCTCATATTTTACAATCTGTGTAATTTTAATATTAAGCTAGTGGGCAAGTTCACTATTCTCAAAAAACAAACCATTTTATTGGGGAGCATCTTACGTATATGTAGCTGAAAAAGCTGATTCTGTATTGAAATTTCGTCATTTGGCAAACTGAAAATGACCCCACAATTGGGCACTGTAAGGGATCTTCCCATCAGAGCATCAACCAAGAGTGAGTGCTCATCAAAGCAGTAATGTGAATAATTGATTTCACCCTGAGAAAAATTTGAACTGATTCTAAATTCAATAGGTTTTTGTAGGGCAGCTATAGAAAAATTCTTATTAATCTGCATGATCTTCATCTACTACCCAAATGAGATAAACAATATGAAAATGTTTCTAAGCTATGTCACATCTTTGTATATCTGTTAAGAAGGATAGTGTTTAGTGTCTAATTTATGTCACCTAGAGTCTGAATATATGTCCTTCCATCAAAATTAAGAAATTAAGGGACATTAGTATAAAAGAGGCTTGAGGAATATTCCACTACTCCCGTTACAATGCAGCAAACCTATGTAGAGAGTATTAGATTCTGTGTGCTCATTAACGGGTTTATATGCATTATAAAACATGAAATGTAATAATCCATCTCGTGTTTTATAGCATTCCTTCCTTGGATTCAATGACCTGTTTTTGAGAAAATTGGGATCTTCTTCAGAGTTAATATGGGAAGGAAATATACAAAGAGAAGATTATGAATTACGTGGCAAACAGGAGATATGGGTGCACTTCACGCTTTGTAAAGCTTGTTTTCATGCAAATATATCTTGCAAATTCCTGAGGCAAAATAAATACTGAAAAATATTTGATCAAGAAGAATAATCTCTAAACAGGAGGGCTTAGTTCTTATTATTGTCATTATTTTTCCTTTTAGTTTTCCGGGAGGCACTGAAGACTTTAAATAAGCAGAAACAAACACAGAAACCTAGTGAGCTATGATTTTGTTTGCATGAATTAACAGGAAAAAGTAATTCCATCAAAACAAGAGGCAGGGTTATTCCTGATACTATTATCACCACCAACAGTAATACCTTCCCCATCCTTCAGCTCTGAAACCTGAGAACAGCCCAAGGTGAACATTGGGGATACTGGTGAAAGGAAACAGGACCCTAAATAGGTCTTAGGACTAACCTCCATGTTTTGCTGCCAAGTTCACTTTTTTTTTTATTTTTTATTATTGTACCACACTGCTACTACACTAAGCCACCAGGAGAAGTAAAATAGGACTGATTTTGCTCTCTCGGTTATTGTGAGCAGATTGCCTTGAAAACTAACAAAATGGCGCCATAGTTTGGTGCAGTAGCATCTGCATGAGTTGATCATACACCTACTTTAGTTCTCTTAGAAGCAAGACCCATTTCTATTAGAAAACTGTAGGGAAGAGGGGATGTGAGGCAGGGAAGGAGAGGCAGACAAAAAAAAATGGCTTTCTTTTAAGCTGGATACCTCAGAGGGTGGCTGGAGCTTAAACACATGGGAAATTCTAAGAAATGGTAAAAAATCACTGGTCTCATAATTATCTTGCCCAAAACTGAAATAATCATTGTTTGAAAGAATCATTATTTGAAGTGTTCTCCTAGGGGTCATGAGTTTCTGGGGCATTCCCAGCTTGCCATTTGGGGTGGGCAGAGCTGCCTTGTTAGGTTTATGAAAAAACTTTTAGACATGGAAAAGTAGATATTGGTGTGTGGAAGTCAGCAGGAGCATACTGAGAGACCTGAACGACATGGGTGGAGTACTGAGAATGTTAGCTACGTATCTCTAAGCACCACACTATTTTGAGCCCTGATTAATATACAGGCACTTACTTGTTTGTAAATTATATAAATGGATAAGGTACTCTTGATTATGTGTATTATAGTATATACACCCAATTTTTAAAAGGATAAATTAAAAATAAATGAGAACAGAGTTTCTGATATTTTCTTCCTGCAAGCCAGTGGATTGTCTTGCATAAGCCCTTGGTGTGTGGGCCACCCCCATATGGAGACCAATGCCCCGGGAGAGTGCAACACCCCTTTCAAGATCCAGGCATGTATGAATTTCATGAAACTAAGGACATAGACTGGTGATTCCTGTTCCTGGGAAAGCAGAAGGATACAGTGGGTTTGTGCCTGTATTTGGTGTGGAATGGGTGGAGGGGGGTAATTCAGATTCACAGGCACTGGAGGGGCAGGTTTCCAGTGTCATTGTTTCTCTGCCATCTGGGCAGCTTTGAACACAGACTGACCAAAAAGGAAGAAAAACATATATTTGTTCATTCAACTCATACTTGTGTTTTTACTTAGCACCTATCATGTGCTGGGCCCTGTGCTAGACTGGAACTAACAGACCAGCAGCTGGTCACATGAGCTTGTAGTGCAGTGATACGAATATCAACCATCACTGAATTGTTGGGATAACAAACCCAATTTAGCCATTCCCTTTTGTATTTTTCCCCTTCTTTCCATTAGTATTTTTAGAAACATACAGATACTTTTTGATCCATTTGATGTAAGAACCCGGCCCTTTAGCTTCTTGATCAGTTTCATTTAGTCAAATAACAATATTAATGATTCCTTAAATGTGCAAGCTTCACAGCTTGCACACATCTCGTGTGTAAGAACTTGCACACACATTTTATATATACCTAACAAAAATTCCTTATTATTACCAAATACATGGAGAAGCATGGACTCAGGGGTTAAGTGACTTTTCAAGATGCTGCGTGTTATAAATTGTTAGAGCCCCAAGATGTTACTTAAATCCAGGTTTTCTGACTCAGGAGTTGTGTGCTTATCTCTGATTATGCTAATCTATCACACAGCCATAAAGGAAAAACTATCAGTAAATTTTTACTAGTCTCTCTTCCTATAATGAAACAGTATCCTTAAACTGAATTAAATAAATGAAGAGCTGTTTTTAATACTTAAGCCTCTCCTTACCAGGTCATTGTTTCTTCCATCACTTTCATCAGGCTCTGTGGTCTTCCCTGCATCATTAAAGCCTACTATCAGATCAAAATATGAAAATAATCATTTACTACTAGCGTTCATGCTATGACCTTTCTTTTAAACTCAACTATCTACCTATCTAACCTACATATCCATTCATTCATCAATCTACCCATTGATCTGTTTTTGCAGTCAGTTGACAATTATTAAGACAATCAGAATCATTTTCAGAATTAATAATTGGTATACATTTTAGAAGAGTTTGTATTTAGGTAGGAAATTCATAAAAAGTGAGAAATTAAGCTATAGTGTGTTCTAACAATACGTGCATTTTAATCTATCTGTAACTGAAAACGAAGAGACACAGCCTCAGTTAAATGCATCTAAAAACTGGAAGCATCTGGGATACAGGTATTAAACACAATCCATGCCAGGTCTTATGAACTCATACCATATACGCAGGTGCTTTCTTTCCCTATACCTTAGGCCAGCCCAGGGACTCTGGCTATGCTTGGAGAAGATATAACTTCAGGGCACTGGAGCAGCCAGTGTGCCCATCTATGGGAAGCTGAAGAGCACGGCAGAAGTAGACAGAGCAGAAAATAACTTTGAGAATCCCATGATTTGCAACCCCCAGGGTTACAAAGAGCAAACCACCTTGAGAACAGCTTAGATAGCTGGTGTCGAGGGGTTGGGGATGTGATATTAGGACAACCCTTAATGTAGAAGGGCAAATCGTAAATAACTAGACCATTAAAAGTTGGTGGCAGTCCCAAGCCCAGGTCAGTTTTTAGCCAGGCATCCTTTCTCCACCATGCAAGTATAGATAACCACCACAATCAGATGTGTACACACTGAACTTTGAAAATCCACAGCAAGATGTCAATATTTGACCACCAAATATTATTTAATATTTTTGTTATACAGTTATCATACAGCACACAATTTTGTACTCTTTGGACCTTAATGATAAGGTAGACACTACTTGCAAATTTTTGCTAGTTTGCTTGTTCATTTTTCTTTATCAAAGGCAAAATGCCCAAGCCTGGGATTAATCTGGAGTCTGGAAAGTATACATCATGACCAGGAGCTTAAACAATAGGGCAGAAATGGAAAATGAATGGGGGAAATTCTGACGGGGAAGGCAAAGGACAGAAACTCATTTGGCTAGAGTAGGTGCAGGTTGTGTATTCTTCGACCGACGGTGGTGAAGAGGAGCTCCCTCACTTTATGGAGGCCTTGCTGATTTTGAAAGTTCATTGTTCGACACCATGGATCTCCAGGTGGGTCACGTTTAGAGATACACCAACCTGGAGGACTCCATGCTGTTGAGCTGTTCACAAGCAGCGGATACTTCTAACTCCATCTTCCCAGGAATTAAATTGGTGCCTTGCATAGTGTACATGCAAATCTCCTTCAAAAGGAAATCGTACTTTCCTCTTTCAAAAATGGAGACCAACAAACTTCACACCTCTGCATCAAAATATGTTATTTTTGTGGATATTATTAAAGCTGGTGTGACAACGTATTCTATTAGGATGGAAAAGAGCATAAAATTTATCTTTAAAAAAAGCTAATTAGAAGTAATAGAGGCAAACAATGTATATATATATATATATATATGTTAAAACATGTTGTAACGATAAATACGATTTTATCTGTCAATTATAAGTAAATTGAAAAGAATGAAGTATAAGTAAAATATCTATTTATGAATTTTAATTATGTAGAGAATGAATTTTAGTACTAGGTGAGTCTAGCACATAAAACAATGCAATTTTTCTAAAATTTACATTTATTGGACTTCTGAAGTTGGTATATCAGCATATTATTAATAAATAATGAAAAAAGTCCTGTTTTACAATAAATGCATACTTATTTTATTTAACATCTTTTCAAGTTGGCTATATGTTTCATAATAATGTTAACTAATATTGTTGAAATGAAGTATTGTGATATTTTCATAAGAACGCTACTAGTCTTTCAAAAGTAACATGGCATTGGGGTTTGGTTTAATGTAGATGGGTTTGTGATATGAAAGAGTAACTTTTATCAAATGTTTTGTTTTTAATGTATTGAGATTATTATATATATTTTCTTATTGGGAGCGTTATATAATGTATCATAGTTTTTCTAATATTAACTTTTTTTAATTCGGTGGCTTTGCTTGTCATGATATGTTACTCTTTTAATGTTTTGTTGAATTCCATTTGCTATTATTTTGCAAAAGCTTTGTGTACATATATCTACAAATGAGATGTTAGCTTCTTTTAACATTTGGCTCATATTTATATCAGAGTCACACTGATTATATAGAATTAATCGGTATTTCACCCTTTTTCCTTATGCTGTTGATGAACAGAGATGATCATTTTTTTAAATGTTTGAATGGCCCTACCTATAAAACTTTTGGTAAAAAGCACAAATTATTTTCTATAAAAATTTTTTAAAAGATTATAATATTTTTCTAAGTCATTTGATTATATATCTTTATATAACTTGATATATCTTCATTTGTTAATTTTAGTAAATTATAGATTCCCTTCCAATTATCTATTTAATGCAAATGTCTGCAATTTTTATCAAATAATTACATATATGAGTCTGTTAAATTGATCATTCTCCAAATTTATTACATTTCTTTTTCTTTTTCTAATTTTAATTGTGTTTTCCTCATGCTTTTTTAGTCAGTTTTGCCAAAGTTCTGTGAATTTTCATTTCAGTTCTATTACTTTTGATTTTCAAATTTATTACTTATTTTTGTAGTTACTTCTTTGTGATTCCATAGGGATTTTTGTCTTCCTTCTTTTTATAACTTCATGAGTTGAACACTTAGATCCTTATTCTTTTTGAGTATTTCTTGTTTAGTATGGAGGACATTTACAACTGTGAATTTGTTTCTGACAACTGCTTTAGTCTCATGTAAAAGCTTGAACATAGCCTGGTTAATAAGAGCACCGGTTTAAAATGTAACAAGCTTAGGTTTGAATTCTGATTGTGACACACATTGTGTGAGGAACATTAAGTCACTAAGGTCCTTCATCTGAAATTTAGAGTAAAAATACTTACTTATAGTTCTTTTGTAAGATTAAATGAGATAAGAATATATTTGTAAGTGTATAGAACAGTAACAACATCAAATGCTCAACACAAATAGTACTGTTTGTTGAAAATTGTAATTTGATTATTCTTTTGGCTCAATTATCATTTTAATTTTTTAAATCTAAGGTGCTGGGAGTTTGTTGCTTTTGTTACTCTTATTTAAAACATTCTTCTAAATTATAATTTTATTGCATTTTAGCCAAAGAATGTGGCCTTGTAATTTCTATTTTTTGATATTTTCTCAGTTTTTCATTTTTTTAGTTGCTCGGATATTGGAAGACTGCTTTCTTTATTGAAGAGGGCCAAATTATGCACATACACACATGCACACACATATGTACACACACATGTGAACACATTTCATTCGCATTCATTATATTATTTATTTTCTTTTACTCTTGCTTTTTAAAAACAGTCTATCTAATCTGTAGCTGTATTTGCATTTTTTGAACCTATGTGTTTGGGTCAACTTCTAACCAAGTTTCAAATAATTTTTTTAAAATATTTTGAATTTGATACATAATTTATTATTACTGTTTTTCTCTGTTCTATTTAATATATGTTGCTTGGAATTCTAATTTTTCTGAAACTAACATTGCTACCTCCTGTTTCTTCTCTTTTAGTTTGCCTGATAAACATTTACCATTCTTTTACTTTTAAATTATCTTTGCCATATTGTTCAGGTCAGTCCCTTTTAAGCATTGTATAATTAGAGTTTATTTATTATTTTTTGATCTTCTAATCTTTGCTTTCAAACTGATCGCTTAGTCCTCTTGTTTTTTTTCTCCTCTCTCATTTTTCTCTGCATTCATTTTGTACTTCCTTTATGTTTCTTTTCTTCTCTCTGTTTTTTAAAAAGCTCTCTCTCCTCAGTCACTTGGAGAGTATATATTCATTTTAAAAATTTCATTAGTTCTTAGTTTTACTTTGAAAAATTATGTTTTATCGTTCTTTATTTTTCTGGCAATTATCAAAGCCAAGCATGAAATGCTATATTATTTTTTTGGGGGGGGGATTAGCATTTGTTTATTTCACAGTTTCAGATCTTCGGTGATGTATTGTGGAGATTTACAGTCTAATCGTTGCTATTAAATTTTTGTTTTTTATTATTTGTGTGTGTGTGTCTATATATGTTTTATTTTATTCCAGTATTTTCAGCCACTTGCCTTATATTGTATAACTATTACTTTAATACTTGATTCACTGGTTTCTATGATTATAAATCCTTGTATATCAGGATCTCTCTATTTCTAAATTCTTTGTTCTGATTCAGTTTCTTGAAAAATGGCTTTAATATTCAGTTTTGTTTTAATGACCTTAACATTTCCTGAGCTAATTCACATCTATGTATATTTCTCTATTGCCTTTACACACGAATGTCTTAGATGACTATAAAAATCTCAAACTCAAAACTTTCTGTCCTTCAAAACTGTTTTTTTTTTTTTTACCCAGTTCACAAAAGCAGGGGCAGACACAACACTTGCTGTAACTTCTCCCCGGCCATGAATGTGCATGGTTTGTTTTGGAAGAACCTGTAACTCAAAACCGAATGGACGTTAATGTGAAATATTCTAGATTCTTTCCTTTGTCTCATAGATGATCAACAAGTACCAAAATCAGGGATGTTCTAGTACATTCAGGTGATAATTTTATTTCTACATTTCACCCCAATTCGCCAATTTTTTCATATCCAGGAAAGAGTGAATTTTTAAAATGAAATGGAAAGTTCATTATTATGTCTCTCTCCTGAGCCTAGAGCCAGGCTGTGGAACAGGCTAGGCTTGTGTTTTGTACTCTGTCTCCGATAAACATATGTAAAAAAATAGGCATTACCAGACCAAAAAATAAAAGAGAAAGACTCAAAAGTTCCAGCAAAATACACCTCATTCCTATGTTTTCTCAAGTGCTGTAAACTTCTTATTTTATGACCCAGAAGCTTCCTCTCCTCAGATATGAAGGTGCCATCAGGGATTCAAGAAAGTCAAAGCAGAACTCGCCAAGCACTCTGACAGCAGGGCATATTCTACCTCTTACTTAGTTTTTCTTATTTCAGCTACCGTATCATTCTGCCTTTCCATGCTGATGTTTCTCCATTCCTCCCGAAGGAATATTTTTTGACTTCCTTGGAGACGTCACAAAGGATTTACAAAGGAATCACTTGAGTTTATGTTTGAAATATAAATATCAGTTTACTAGCAGGAAAATGGGGGTGAAGCATTCTAGGCATAGAAAATCGTGAAACACAATAGCTATTACATGATTGAAGACTTAATGTATTACTAAAACTCTAAGCCCTTCGTATTCATGATCTCATTTGAGCCTCAAAACAACTATGTGAGATTATAGTTTTCGTTGCTATCCTTCTTTTAGGGTAGAAGAAAAACGAGTCTTGGGTAATTTGCTCAAGATCAAACACCTAGGAAGTGAGAGGGACTGTTACACGTGCTTTTTCTTAAGTATTGTGCAATATTGCCTCAATCCTTCAGCATTTGGGGGCTAAATATAAAGTCTGGGCATAAGTAATGGTGTTTATTCATAAGTAAATTTATATTTAGATTATATTATTATGATAGCCTTTATAAATTGGGGTTTTAAAAATAAACTGTGGTAAAGCTTTCACAAGCCTGTACAGTAGAAAACTGAAGTAGTTGGGTGGCAGAGTGAGGCCACTTTCCCTTACACATCAGGTAAAACTGAGCATTTTAACACTTACTGAAGAATTTTACATCTTCTCTTTGACCATAGTAGTATGCTTACATGCGTTGACCAAGTTTTCAACGATTGTTATTTCTTGCTCAAAATGAACAAGCCCATTCTGATGTTCAAAGTCAAATTTCTGACAGAATCAATATTTATCTGCAAATCTATGTTATTTTGTTGATAAACACCCTGGAAAAGCATAAATGGAAAATCTGTTTTCAAGACATACACGTCCTTTCCATGCCAGTAAAAGGAAGAGCTGAAATGTATATCAGAGAATAAACTTGGAGAATCAAAGATAAGTCTACACCTCTAATATATAGTTGAGCCTTAATAGCCACAGAATTTGAAATGCCTAGTCAACCACTTCTATTGCCACTGGACAACAAAGAAATTTAAAAGTTCTTTTGAATTATGAATTTTTGAGTTTGTTTTCGCAAAGACTTCACAAGTCCTTGCCTTGATTTTATGATTTATTTTTGTGTGATAATTGTGTGATAATACGCTTAATATTGATCAGCCAGGGGTGTACCTGAATCCCACTGGAATTTCATTACATTGACTTGGGGATTATTCTTGTCTCAATTATTGCTTCCACCTATTATTACTTCATTGTCATGACAGAGAAAGTGTCCGCATTTGTGGGAGGAGAAAAGGAGAGCTAATAAATGCATACAAGGCACAGTCTTATTCTCTGACACATATATGGCAGGTACTGTTATCATGTTTATCATAGCACGAACCCTTCCCTTTTTTGGGACATGATAATAGACAATAATATTTACTGATTAGTATGTGCCAGGTTTAAGCCTTTTAATAGATTACTTTATTTAACCCTCATTTCAACTCCATGAGGTAGGTACAATTTTATGCCCACTTTGTAGGTGAGGAAACTAAGGCAAAGGGAGTTCAAATAACTTGCTCAAGGTCACACATTTGAAAGTAAAAAATTCAGCTGCAGAGGTCAGGTTCATAACTATGCTAAACTATATCCCAGAAAAACCTGCTTTGTGCATACCTATAGATGCACACACATACACACCTGCAAGTATATACGTATACTTGCAGAACAAACACATTTTTGAGACTCTCGTGCACAAACCTACCTAAGCATATACCTTTAGATGCACTTCCTTCTCCAATTCACATGTAATTTTATACCTACTTTTTATATAACTGACACAAATCTATACAAATATGCATGGATAAAAATACATTCATAGCATACTATATTTCTCAGAAATGGGCTGGCTTTAAGATACTAAAATCATCTTTACTAGATCATTTGCAGATATAACCAACAACAGGGAAACAAGTGTTATTGGTTGAAAAATTTCCCTCCAATATTAATATATATATATAAATAATTACATATATGTATACATACATATATGTGTGTATATATATATTTTAAGTACACGTTGATACTTCAAAAAATTCATGGAAAAATGGAATTAAAGATAATATGAATCCTTCCATGAATTTTTTGAAGACTCCCTCATATATACACATACATATATATATATGTATGTGTATATATGTACACATCCACACACCAAAAGTCACATACATTTAGTAGTCTGGTGAGTAATGAGTAATGGCAAATGTGACTTTTAGCAAAGTTGAGGGGTTGGGTTGGGGCTAGGGCCGGGGAATCAGGGAAGCAGGAAAGAAAGACAATACTGTATTCAGATTATTTAGGCAATTCAAGCATACAGAAAAAGATGTCTCTATAACCACTTTGTTCTTAATATCTAAAGTATCGTCCAGTTGCTGGTACATAGTGTTATTCCTTGTTAAATACCCAGCAGATATTAATTACCTATGATTTTGATTAGGATAATAAACATTTTCATACTGTTTCCTTTAGTAACATTCTATGTCTACATGACCCTAGTGCTTTCTTATTTTCTGGGAGTTTGAATTGAAGGCAAGTAATTATCATTGCAATAAGATAGATTCTTTGACAGTTTTTTGAGTCATCTTTCAGAACTGTAAGGTCCTTATGTGAAAACACCAAAGACTTTACTGGCTCAGCTACTACACCTGTCACCTTTGTAAGATGTAAAGACTGCAAATCTCTTTTCATCACTGAGATTCCCAGAATAAAGCCTTCCATGTTTACTAAGGTAGGACATGAAAAGGGACATGATTGAAGATGTGCAGACACTTATACACAGCTAAACCTGCCCTCACTGTCTCCTCTCTCCCCTTTCAACAGCATGTTGTCATCTTTGAAAATTTGAATCTGGCTTTTTAAAAATCATTTTTACTATTTTCCTGTGCTACTAATGTTTGTTAGTGATGAGTAGTTTCTAACTCCTAACTATATCATTCTTAGATTTGGGTGTGGTTAATTAAAATTAAGTGATGTGTGTGCGTGTGCGTGCGTGTGTGTGTGTGTGTGTGTGAGAGAGAGAGAGAGAGAGAGAGAGAGAGAGAAACAGGAGAGAGAAAGGGAGGGGGAGGGAGAGACAGATTTGGTGCCAAATGAAATCATTCAAATTATAGCCACTCACTTATCCTTCCAAATGGTGTGTTGAAAATTTTCTTGTTGCTTTGTAATTTAGTTGTCCCAGTGCACAAATTCTATTCCTGAGTAGTGGGGCTTCCAGAAAAAAAAAACTTGAGCTATTTCTGATGAATCCCATCAAAATAGCCTTAGTTTAAGAGAAGGAATAGAAACAACAACCTTCCTGTACAATGATCCTAAGCTATTCCCTTGGGGAGTAAATTGTTTTTATTCAGCAAACTAAGAGTTGGGTATCACCAATGACATAGATAAAAATTAATGTTCTGGTCACTTCACATAGCTAATACCATAGCTGAATGTATGATAGCTTGATAACATCTTTAACATAAAAGTAGCGAAATCAACCAAAAAAAAAAAAAAGCAAAGATAATATTTATTTAGTGCTCACTATATATATTTACTACTTGGCTAAGTAGTCTATAGGTACAATTGGTCTATAAATTAGATGCCATTATTTTTCCCATTTATACTTGAGGAAACTAAAGATGAGAATACTTTTTTTCTTCATTCTTATAGAAGATTTAATTTTACATAGAAATTGAGAAGAGAGTGCAGGTAGTTCCCATATCCTCCCCCAACCCACACATACAGTTCTCCTATTATTGACATGTTACCTTCGTGTGGTACATTTGTTACAATTAGGAATCAATATTGATGTATTATTATTGTTAGCTTAATTTTTCATTAGGGCTCGCTCTTTGCACTGTATAGTAGTTCAGTATACTTCTTAAACCTGCCCAAAGTCATATACCTTATTTGTCAGGTCCGGGACTGAAAGCCACACTCCTTTCCTCAATATTGTGCTGAGTGCAATTTATTTAGATCCTCAGGCTGTACCTTCACATCCACCCTGGTTTGGAGAAAGGAAGGATGAAAATAATGATCGCATTTGGTTACAAAAAGCACTTAGCAACTATGTACAAGCTTGCTATACAGCGTCTCAGTTCAATTGATTTTCTCTTTTTCAGATCTGTTTATGTATTGAATTTTCTTGTCCTCTTTATGTAGTACTTATGACTCAGGCGAATCCGATTTTTTTTTTTTTGCTTTTTTTCTTCATACAAACTATGATATTCTTATTAATGTGTACTAGAACAAGACGTAAGGCAGCTTATTAGATACTATGTGCAAAAGGAATTTTTAAAAAATAAATTCCACTGAATTCTCAAGTTATCTACAAAACTATTCTTCTTTTATTTATTTATTTTTATATTACAAACATATTAAAACAGCTGTCCCTATGGACAATGTTTTTAAAAAATAAAATAAGTTAAGAATAATGGGCTAATGGTGATTTCTCATTTTCCTTATAATAATTTCTTTGGCTGTTATGCTTTTGTCTTTGCAATAAAAATGTGATTAAAACCCAGTTCTTAATTTGTGTACCTTCCTATGGGAGACATTTTATAGGAAAATGAATTTTTAATATAAGAAAAGATAATTGAAAGTTTTTAACCCCTTCTCCCTCAATAATATCGTAGTTTTCTTTAAGAAAGATATACTTAAATATTCACTGCTCAGTATTGGATGCTGTCAAGGGGAAAAAAACTAGTTGGAGTTTGACCTGTTTCCATACTTCTAAATATATTCAATTCAACAAGTATTTATTGAGTACACAGCAGCGTTATCTTAGATTCCCTGTTGTAGTTCAATCAATTTTGATGTTTTACAAGTAATTAATTGGCAACTATATTTAAAATGCAATAATCTGTGAATGTTTTTCTCCTTTAAGAAAGTAGAGCAGATCTATTTTAATCTTAGTCACTTGCAATTTAGTATACAGTATCCACTTGAGTGAGAGAAAAGGGAGTGGAGTTATATTTTTTACTGGTTAATTTCCCGGTATGCTCAGGAGAGCGTTTCTTCACTGATCCATGACTGTCATAGCAGGAACAAAATCATTGCTTTGAGAGATATGAAGAAAACAAGTTCTTCTCTCTGTCCTGTAGAGACTCAGACCATGAGTCTTGTTACCGTCCTTTCCCTGTAATCTCTTCATCACACCTAGGAGACTGTCATTCTATGTTGGTGGAAACGAACCTTAACATGCATTAAAAGCCTCCTCTTTCTCCTCAGTGGGTAGCAGAGATACCATTTGAACTCAGAAGTTCTGGTTCTTGGCATAGTTTATTAGTTGTAAAGGCTTTACCACTCAAAGTAGTTTTATTCTGCTGAGAAATAGGACTAGGGTCAAAAACATCTGCCATCTGCTGTGTGTTAAATGTGTCACCCAAAATTTCATGTATTGGAATCTTGACCCCCACTGTAACAGTGTTTAGATGATGGGAAATCCAATTATGGTATTTGAAAGGTGGGGCTTTTGAGAGGTGATTAGATTGTAAGGACTGTGCCCTCATGAACGGATCGATCCATTCATGGAGTTATGGGCATGATTCCGATGGCTTTATAAAGGAAGCGAGTGAGCAGGTTAGCTCTCTCTTGCTCAGCCCATTCTCGCCATGTGACACCGTGCATCACTGTAGAGTCACCACCACATGAAGGCCCTCACCAGATGTGCCCCCTGGACCATGGGCTTCCCAGCCTCCAAACTGTAAGAAATAAGTTTCCTTCCTTTATAAATTACCTAGTTCCAAGTAGTCTGTTGTAAGCAATAGAAACAGACTAATACAACACCCTATGGAAATGAATTATAAGAAGTTAACTAAAACAGATAAATATTTATTATTACTAACACAAATCTGTAATTGATTTTAAATAAATGTGGTACCAACATACACAACATTAATTAATCTAATCCTTAGTTTCATCTTCTGTGAAATGAGATAATAGTGATACCTATCTCATAATTTGTTGTGCAGGCTAAGTGAGATAATCTAGTAAAGAGTTTACTTTGATGCTTGGCACATAATAAGCCTTAATGATTGTTAAAATTATTATGATTATAGTTTTATTTAGCTCATTAATATTGTGTAGAAGAGAAAAGACAGGGGAAAAACTTATAATGCAAGTGGATAACTGATTTTTACATCTTACTTCATAGTAAATAAATTTATAAGTAATAATTTTATAATGATTAAGCTCCTGACAAGATGTCTTATTTAATGAGTATTCAATATCTATCCAAATAGTTTTATACTATAAAACAGACCATTCTGTTAATTTACATGATAAATATTTTTCAGCATCTTTGTGGGTAGCATTATTCCAATTAAAAGGTTTAGAATAAAAATAAAATAAATAATTGACTAGCCTGTTTATTATTCAAGGTGGCAGAATACCAGCTTTCTATTTCTATAAGAAGGAATTATTTAAAGGGATCTATTTTCAGAAGCAAAGCATTTTTTTGAAAACCTTGCTGAAAGTAATCTCAGTTTTTGGAGGAGGTTTCTATGGCACATTTCTCTAGTTTTGAGGAGATATTCTTTCTCAGCTTATGTCCACAGCAAATATAGCTAACCTGTCTCTGCCCTCAAGAACTGGAGACTGGTAATAAGGTAACTTTGCTAAACACCTGATAACTAACTATTATTTCTGAGTGCCTACTAAGTGCTTACCATTTTAGTGACATTTACTTTTCAAAACAATACTGTGAAGTGGGTATTTTTTTTTTTTAAAGATAATAAAGCTGAAGTCCAGGAAAATGACAAAATGTGTAGATCACATATCTGGGATGCTGACTGTAAGCATCCTTTTATTTCCAGTACAGTTTATTGTCCACACATGCAGCTTATTTCCCAAAACTCATTTCCAAATGTAGGAATTATATCGGGATTGATAGTACTTGTGCCAAGAACAGTGCCATACCCATCTAATTATTCATCAAAAGTCATTTTAATGTTTTAGAAAGTCTTGATCTTACATACACTAAAAGTGAAACCTGACTTTAACCCCTTTCTCTCCCACCTAACTCAATGTCCTGTCTTGCATCAGGATCCCATAAGTACACATGCAATCTCTTATCTCTGCTTCTTTTTATTTCATTTTATTATTGTTCCAATTGTTAGTCTCCTTTCTCAGTTCATGCAATTATTCTTGATTATGCAATCACTGAAGAGGCAACGTCAAATTCACCTACTCTCCAGTTGATTGCAGAGGATTCATAAAACAGCATCTAAAGAAAGGTTATATTTGAAAGAAAAACAATTACAGTTTTCATTTGTTAGTGCGTATTACAGTGGTTAGTAAAATAATAAACACTGTTAGCTGCTTATTTCAGTAAGGCAGAGCAGAGCTTTTTGGAGAGTGCTAGAGGGTGTCCTCCTTGGGTACCCACCTGGGAATGATTTCATCTCTCTCATTTCTGTAGGTAGGACCATGTAGGAGCATCGCAAACTGTGCCTGGGTCAGTCCATGAATGGAGACAGAATGTGATCCTTTAAAATAGATGAAGAAAACAAGGCAGAATTACATAGAAGGAACATGTTTCCTGACTCAAGTGCTATTCTGATGATATATTGGATAGTTCTAATAAGCAATGGTTTTTTTTGAGACTGTTTCCTCATTTATATAATAGAAATATTAATCAAATCTGCCTTATCTCCCATATAGAACTATTGAAGGGAAATAAATAAGATAATGCAAAGGACAGGTTTTGGTGAATTGTAAACTAAGTACAAATGTTTTTTATTATAATAAAGTCCCTGCAGAGAGGATGGCAAATTAAGTCCGTGGGTATTTTTAGTTCTCTAAGAAGGGCATTGGTTCTTTTAGATTATCAGTTTCTTTGGGGAACAGGAAGAGTTGTGATCCCACAACCCTAGTGGACTAGAGGGAAGGGTTAATGCACTCACCAAAGTGTCCACACTATATGCGAAGTATGACTTACAGACATTTTAGGAGTTAGCATCATTAATTACTTACAGGATTCTACTACAGGCTTTTACTACAATGCTCACGTCATTCCTGTAAGAAAAGTACTTCTGGAGAAAAAGAATATATTTAGGAAGAGAGATGTATAGCTATTGCAAGGCTCATTTTGACAGTTTAGAGAAAGCAGACTATAGGAAGAAATGGCTTAGTAAAGTCAAATAGCTTGCATAAAGTGACAAAGTACAGACATGCATTATCAATCGCAGGTTCAATGGGATTAATTAATTAAGGCTGCGCATGCACACCATCAAATTAATTTACTGAATAATTCACTGAGAAAAGTCTATTCAATTTTCAGTTGCTGAGACTATAATAAATTATTGATGTGACTAATTTATCTTCCCTGAATTGAATGATAGGCTTTAAATTGAAGTGATCAGTAATTTGGGCATATTGATCTCACTTCATATTATGTATGAGGGTATTTCAAAAAGTTCTTTGAAAAGTATAATTGAAAAGTAATATGAATCTTTTCATGAACTTTTTGAACTTAAGAATCCCAAGACTTTTGAAGGATTGAAGCATGTTTTTCTTTGCAGGAATACTGAAGAATCTCATAACCTCTCAACTGGAATTTCTTCTCTAGACCCATATGTGTCAACTAGTTCTAACCTCTGGTCACAATTGCTACATCAAGAGAGGATTATGGTGGTAGCAATGTGAACAGTGCTCAGGGATTCAGGAAGGAAGGCTAACAGAGAGAAGCCTACTATTATTCTTTGTGACGTATCTCTTGTCCACAGTGCTGATGTGCTTGCCTCAGCGAATTTAGTACAGCATGACACTGAACAATAGAAAACACGCAAGCACAAATTACATTTTCCAAATCAGAAGACGTTTTGAAAAAAAGAAAGATTTTTTTGGTCCTGTGAGTCTGAAATGCATATTGGAGGATCACACTTTCTTAGAAACAGAAGCCAGGAGGAGTTAGATATACCCTGTATCACCATACTCATCTTTTTTTTTTCTCTAGTTTACATTTTATTGAAAATAATTGATTATACACATTTGTTGGGTACAAAGTTGACTATCAATAGTTGTGTACAATGTGTGATGGTCAAATCAGGACCGTTAGCTTATTCATCATAACAATATGTAATCATTCCTTGAGTCTGTTAATGAATTTCTTGTTAATTTCTCATTAAGCCCCTCCCTCTTCTCCCCTCCTCCTTTCCACCTCTAGTAACTACAGTTCTGCTCTCTCCTTCTAAAAGCTCAACATATTATTGTGATTGTTGTTTCTTTCTTTCTTTTTCTCTCTCACTCTTTCTTTACTGTTCATTTGTTCATTTATGAATCAGCTCTCATTTATCGGTGAGAATATGCTGTATTTTCTTTTCTGTGCCTGGGTTCTTTCACTTAGCATAATTTTCTCCAGGCTCATGCATGTTGCTGTGAAAGGTAGAATTTCATTCCTTTTTATGGCCGAGTAGTATTCCATTGTGTATGTATACCATATTTCCTTATCCAGTCATCCATAGATGGACATTTAGGTTGGATCCATAGCCTGGAGGCTGTAAATAGAGCTGTGATGAACATGGGAATGCAGGTATTCCTTCGAGATGATGATTTCCATTCCTTTGGGTATATACCCAGAAGTGGGATTGCTGGATCTTATGGTGGTTCTGTCTGTAGCTGTTTAAGGAATCTCCATACCATTCCCCACTGTGGCTGTACTAATTTACAGCGTCACCAGCAATGCAGAAGGGTTCCCCTCTCTCCACATCCTCACCAGCATTTGTTATTAGCTGTCTTTTTTATAATACGCAATCTAACAGGGGTGAGATGATATCTCAAAGTGGTTCTGATTTGCATTTCCCTGATGATTAGTGATGCTGAGCATTTTTTCATATACCTGTTGGCCATTTGTATGTCCTCCTTTAAGAGATGTCTATTCAGCTCCTTTGCCCATTTTTCAGTTGGATTATTTTATTTTTTTACTGTAAAGTTGTTTGAGCTTCCTGTATATTTTGGATATTAATCTCTTGTTGGATGCATAGTTTGGAAATATTTTCTCCCATTCTGTAGGTTGTCTTTTCACTCTGCTGATTGTTTCCTTTGCTGTGCAGAAGGTTTTTAGTTTGATATAGTTCCATTTGTTTATTTTTTTCTTTTGTTGGCTGTACTTTTGGGGTCTTATTCACAAAGTCTTTGCCCGGTCCTACATCCTGGAGTGTTTATATTATGTATTCTTTAAGGAGTCTTGAAGTTTCAGGTCTTATATTTAAGTCTTTAATCCATTTGGAGTTTATTTTCTTTAATCATATTTATCTTTGTATAAGTTCTGTCCCTTTCCAAGCCTGCCCCATTATAGGTACTTATATATATTTATATGTTGTTGTTGAATCATTCCCAATGGTGTGGGTCCTATTCACAGGGACCATTACTGTGCTATTCCCACCATATCACCTAAACTATATTCCTCTTTTAGGGAGAATGTTGTTCTTACTTTCCTTTTACACCATCATTACAATTGCTATTTTGATTTTCATATCAGAATCCTTATTATTGGGAGGGACATAAGCATGTAAATTAATATGGTCTGACTTCTTTAGTATCTCAAATTGGAAACAGTTGCACAACTTTGAAATAAAATTTCATCTTAAAAAGAAAAAATAAATAAAGATAAGAATGAACACATTTAATCTTCATTTTATCTACTACAGTATTCTCTGCAGAGAAACATTCACTCTATAATGGGTCTGCCTTGGACTTCATTGAATAGGTCATGTTACTTCATTTTCCTTACATATTTAAAGATACTTATCTTAAGATTCCCTCATCATATGAATTCTGAGGACCATAACAATTAGCTCAATTGAAGATTTATATCATGTCTACTCTCTGTTCTTTTCTCTAAATTGGATATTGCTCCATTTCTTTTTCTCATAATTTTTTCCTCTCTTTTTCTCTCTATCCACATTCCACTTTAAAGTTTATCTTTTTCTCACATTTTCCCTTTTATTTACTTCTCACCTTTCTTCTTAAATGTTTATTTTTTTAATGTTTTCTCATTTTTCATATTACCCCATACAATGTACCTATGTTTTTGTAAACAACTTTTTAAAATGCTATTTACTATGTTATATGAGGTTCTTCACATAAACATACAAAAGCTAAATTCCTGCTACAATGCAGGACTAGGGGTCACTGAGAGTTCATTGTATGGTTCTCACCCTTTCTCTCACTACGTGCATATGAGCGAGTGTATATGCGTGTGATTTCTTCAGCTACTGCAAAGTTCAAGCTCAGAGCCATTTCGATGTAATTTTTCAAGTTTATTTAAATATTTCCTATTTATTACTTCTTTATTTTTTTAATGACTCCTGCTCCCCTGACACTTGTATTAGTGGTTCTAGTATATGACTTTGATGTCTCTAATTTATTTTAAAACCTCACCAACTCCTTTTTAGAAATAGGTATGTAATGAATTTAAAAAGAAAGCGTGAAAACTTCTATATACAACTCAGTCACATTCACTATTTTTAGCTTTCCTCGCTTTTCTTTGCTTGCTTTCTTTTCTTAGGCTCGTCCACTTATCTGCTTGTTTTCTTCATTCCTGGTGTCCTTTTCCTCCTCTACTCTTTCCTTAGATGTTTAAATCTTTTCTCTGTTCAGCATCAGTCACCGTATTTCTTATTTGCTTATCACTTCCTGCTATCTGATGAGGGGGAATAATGTATAAATAATAAACTATGTGTCTCTTTGCCTCCTATTGGTTCATAACAATGTGAGAACATGTTACTGTTTGACCCATTGAAAGGAGGGGTTGTGGCTGTCCACAGTGCCAGAATCCTAAAAGGGTCCTGAGAGATCACTTGGTTATGTCTCCTGTGGTTCCAATCTGCATTACTGAACCATTATAACTCTCTTACACACATTTACTACTTTTTCCAAGGGCAGAATGGGATAAACAAAGAGGGATCGTGGATTGCTGCCAGCTTTCACCGGAGATAATGTACAGTCTTAAGCATTAACCCCGTACTGTGAATCAATATCACTATCTCCCCAGAAAACACAGGACCAGCCTAGGAAAAGCTGTGATATAAGATTTTTTTAAAAAAAAATTCTATCACATCTTCCCGTTGAGAATCTTTCTTTCTTCATAATACCCAAGTTAGCCAGTGATATCAGGGTTATTAGGGTGAGAGAGTATGTGCGGTTCAGCCTAAAAAGGTAAGTGGAGTCACATAGGATATAAATATTTTATTTTATTTTCCTGGGGTCTTAAATATGTACATAATCTACCGAATGGACAATCTATTATGGAGCAGAGGTGATCAACTTGAAAATCCACTAAAAGTAGACATATTTTTATTTATAAAGCCTTTGCTTTAGCACAGAACTTAGATTCCTGCTCAGCAAGAAGGAGAGAAAGCTTTAAGAAATGGAGGAAATGAATGAAGGAACAGGAAACAGAAAGAGCCTTCATGTCCATGTGGGACATAATGCCTTGTCTTCCCAAACTGAAACAAATTACAAGCCAGTGAAGCTGCGTGCTATTCACCCTAAAGCTTTAAGTGCCTTGCAAAGAAAGGCTTATCAAGCTAATGAATTAAATGATGTATCTTTGCACATCGGGAGTGACAGAAAGTCGAAATTCACTACTTCAGATCGTGTATAATGTCCTCCATTTAACATGTTGATATTTTGACCCATAAATTACTAGTTACTAACAACTAGTGTTTTGATTCATCTTTCAATAGTAAAAAGCAATAAAAAGTTAGGTTATTGAATTTTACTTTAAGACTATACTTAAATTTTAAGACACATACTATTTTTCAGAATTCATGCCCCTGTGTTCATCTCACTGATGTTACGCTCAATCTTTCTGCTCACAAAGTGGGTTTGTAATTATTTGACGCAAATATTCCCCTGAAGTGACAGTTTTGATATTATCAGCAAGACTGTTGATTCTCAAGGCTGGTGTTATAGAGAAATTTCCAGCACCCCAGCGATATATCTTTCTGTGGGAATTCATGAACCTGTGCTTTATTCCTGGTCAGTAGGACACTCACAATTTAAAGCAGATACCATGGGAAACGTATCCTAGGCAAGAATCCCAGCACGCTCTACTGCTGCACTCTCCTCAGTGCTGAATAAAGTGTTTTTGTTGCTGATGGTGGTTTCCCTTGGGGGGAGCCACACACTGAGATCCTTTGATATTATTGCATAATGAGATATAAATATGAGAAAATCATATTGAATGGTTTCTTAACAAAGTGGAAATCTGAGTGTTTATGGAGAAATAACTATCATTAATGGTCTAAATACTTTGCCTAGGAAATGAACATTTATAACTTTTGTGTAGCTAGCTATTTCTAAAGTGCAATGTGGCAGAAAAGAGTTGGCCGTTTACTCTATATTATGCTGAATGGACAACCTTTTGAAGACCCCTAGAACGTGTCATAACATTTTATCTTTCCTGTTCTCAGTTCAAGGCCCTGTACAAAAGCAATCATTTGTCCAGCATTACTGGGGAAAAGACGTTTACGTAAGTGAATTTCCAAGTAATGGCAGTATACTCCTTTAAGTTTTAGATTTTTAAAACAGCATCATTTTAAGAATAAGATGCTTTCATTAAAATGTTCAATTAGAGAGAGAGACTTTAAATATTTTGCATTCCTATACATTCTAAGGATCTAATGAATACGGTTTGCCTAATTTTGATCATTAAAAATAATTATTAGAAATAATTAGCATTCAATGTGTTACTTCAAATCTCACATTCATAGTCATAATGAAGCTAATGTGTTGTTTCTAACATGGAACCCTTCACCCCTAACTAAATGATCCCAGCTATTCTGATAGTTGTGCATTTGGTGACTGATTTTTGTGGCTTTTTTTGTCTTTTCCCATTTTGTCAGGCTCTTATCAGTTCTTGCTGTCAATGTACTAACTGTGTCTTCTTAATTAAGATAATGAAACCTATTGCACCTCAGCTTCTTTTTATGGTCATTAATAAAATAAATTAGGGGAGCCTAACAAAGTGATTCAACAGCTGGCCACTCATGTTTTCAAATGACTCAGATTTTGGACTTAAATGAAAACTTACATCCATTTACAGAGCTTGAGCACATAGTGTGATCATTATCACTATGCTGAGTGGCACTCATCAGCCCCTTATTGTAAATTCTTTCTGACTGTGTCTTAGAGGCTCTACGTAGCAGGTAGATACTTCAGCTTAGAAGATCTGGGGCAATTATGAAGGCACTCTCCCCACTGGCTGTTGCTTTCCCAGCTTTTGCCCTTATAAACTAGGCCACACTCCCTTTACTCCCCAAACCCCAAGCATGTGTAAATTAGATTTGCATATTAATTATTTGGGGAGAAATAATTACAGAGACATTAAATCCACCAGACCTAGATTTGTATCATTGTTCCTAAAAGCCCAAGCTGGAAAACCTTCTACTGACTCAGTTTCCCCTGTGCTCTCACTCATGGCACTCAGTGGTTCCTTTCTGAATTCTTCTTCATCAACCCACCTCTGCCAAAACTTTCTGCCATCCCCTCCATATTTCTCATTTCTATCATGAACAAATTTTCTTTTCCAAGGGGAAGAGGAAGGATATTTAGCTCATTCCTTGCATGTCCCTTCTAGTTCCTGATTTTAATGGACTCCTTACTTTCCCTTTGGACACCACTTTCCTTGCAACCATCTCCAGGGTTGCAATCCAGAATGCCTGAGAACATCAGGATTAAGATGTGAGGAATGGAATCCTCCAACCTCTTCAGACGGTGCTTCCTGACCATTACTTCTGCATGGTGGTGTGGAACACCTGCTCTCCTGTGTCTGGTGCTGCTGGTTGGCCAATGCTTACTCCTCTCCCTTCTGTCACCTACCAACCTTCAGATCACCCTCTCTCTTTCACTGACGCTTCAACACCTGGTGCAGTCTCTATCTCTCTATTTTGGGCCTTCCCATCACCCTGGGTGGCTTTAATTTCCACCCATCTAGTAACACAGTCTTTCAATCCCTTCTCATCATTGTCTCCAAAGAGGTTTGCCTCCACTCCCCTTCAGTTACCCAAACTCAGAAGATTGTCATCATCTGGAAAAGCTTCACGACCTCTTAAAATCCTAAATTCAAGCATTCCACTCTGTCCACAGCTTCCTATCTCTACAGTGCTCTTATTCCAATCTCATCAATTCTTCAGTATTACAAGAACCTTCAGCAAGTTAGGGCTACCTCTAACGTAACCACATTGTCCTTCTCTCTTCACGTCTTTCTCTCACCAGTTTAGATTTTAGGACCGATCACTTCAATACTCTTCTCATTACTTCAAATCATTTTCCCTATGGCATTCTAACCACCCCCATTCAGAAAATCTCCTTTCCTATATAAAAACAAGTCTGCCTTCTCTAATGCTATTTCTTCCCCCTGACTGATGCTGTAGAAACATTCCCTCCATGCAAATTGGAGCCACTGTGGAGTCATGGTCTCCAGCCCCAACTGGGCCCTGGGAGCAGCTGCTCAGGAGTCAGCACTGTTTTCTGTTCTCTCCTAAAGCTCATTTGCTCAAGCAGTAACTTTGGTGTCATCCTTGACTCTGCTTTTTTTTCATGCAACACATTTCATCAGACAGAAATTCTGTCAATTTTACCTCATAACCATTTCTTCAGTCCCTCCACGTTTGTGCTGCCACTAGCTTAGTTCAGTTGTTCCACATCCTATTTCCCCTGGATTACTGCAATTTAAAAAAAAAAAAAAAAAGCTCCTTTATCTCACATTCAACATCCTGTAGGATCTTCTGCCGTAGCTCTGTACCTTACTATTCTGGTCTGTCTTTTAACACTCTATGTCAACACATACTTTTCATCTACAGTTCTTTCTTGTTCCTGCCCTCTCTAAACTCTACACCCACCACATTCTGGCTTTCCTTTCCACCCTGGTTGCTCCCTGTCATTCCCACCAACCGGTCTGCGTAAGGGCAATTTATCTTTCAATTGGTGAATTTGCTGTTAGTTCAGCAATTGCTTGGAAAGCAATCCTTGACTTCATTCTCAGCAACTGGGAGCAATTAGAAAATGTTTTAACTGACACTCTGATCTTATTACCAAAGGCTCTGTATGCGGAGTTGTTTCTTCTTTCCTTGCATTTTATGCTGTTGTGTAGACTGACAGAGGACTGTTTGGGGGGTTTTCTCAGGGGAAAGTATACTTTCCAAAGGGATGAGAGGAAGTGATTCTCTCACATACTTGCCAAATCCTCTGAACCTCAATGTAGTCATCTATAGGATGGGGATTATAGTAGGATCTGTGTAAGAGGAGTGTTGTTATAATGTGATGAACTATCACATGTATAATGCCTAGCAAATATTAACCCTTAAATACATCTGATTTAGTAGACCAGAGAGTTATCAGATCACTACCACAAATCTACTGCCGGATTTTGTAGGTGTTTCCTTTAAGTCATCTAGCCACACATCTGTCAACACAGGGAAAATACTATTGCTTCTTATAAAAACAGAGATCACAAATGATAAACTAAAAAAAAATAATTACTCAAACAGGTTACCTTTTTTTTCTACTATGGTTAGTAAAGACATGAAATTTCCAAGCCACATTTTGAGTTCTGGTGACCACAACAGGCATGGCATGAACTGTGTACACTCCTCACGTTATTTCAGCTATGTGCTCCCTGCTCCACCTACACAAACTGATTGGATGATTCAAGTGTGAAAGTTCCTTGTTACTCAAGTAGTTGAGTTATTTCAATCTATTCGGTTTAACCTGCTTTTACCAGTGTTAGGGACAGAGAGATGAATGCCTTCTTAGAAAGCACTGATCATGAATGCAGACTTGACATAAAGAGTCTTACACTGCATTAAGGAGCCCCTGAAGCTATGGTGTAGGGTCTATGCACCAACATCTCAATTTGCATGTGCATATACCACGTATCTTAATGGTATTTTCATTAGTGCTGCCAATGACTTTTCTATGTTTTTACAAAATAAAGTCTTACATAATTTTAAAAAACAAAATGAAAGGAATCGAAATTTTTATTCTCATCTCCTGCAAATAAGCATGTTACAAATAATTTCCTATCTTTTTGCCAGAATACAAAGTTCCAAAAGAAAAATCTGTGTATGTGGGTGGTGTGTATACACATTATTTCTAAGAGCCTATGAAATTTCACGCTGCTGATACTTTGGAAAGAGGTGGTAGGTTTACAGGTACTTTCACACATTGATATTGGTTATCATAAAATCATAGGTGTATCAATGGAAGTAAACCAAACAGTTATGTGGGCAGACTCCCCATATGATGTGGCAATCCCTCCTGCCAACTCTGACCAGTGGTCATTCACACCCCACTCGACATCGCCACTGAAGTTTCACCACTGCCTACAGACAGCTCAAATTGTTATGAAGTTCCTTTTTCTGGTAAGCCACATTTTTTATTCATAACTTCCATTCATTTGTTGTGGTTCTACTGAAGAAAGAACTTTTTAAGCTAGCTGTAGCAACGCCATTTTGCAAGGCACAAAACATTACCCTGGTTAAAAGTCCCTAGCATAGGAAAAGTACAGCCTGAGGTTGAGACCAGATAACGAACAGGATATCTGTGGTCATGCACCTGGGCCTCCGCCCGAGGCCAAGGGCAGAACTAGATAAATCGACAACAGTTTCCAGGGTGCCCCTCAGCTGTTTCAAGGACTCCCACCAGTTTCCAGGGTGCCCCTCAGCTGTTTCAAGGACTCCCAACAGTTTCCAGGGTGCCCCTCAGCTGTTTCAAGGACTCCCACCAGTTTCAAGAGTGCCCCTCAGCTGTTTCAAGGACTCCCACTTGACCGAAGTTCACCCCTGGCTTGATTCAAACTAACCAATTAAACTCGCTTCTCGCTTCTGTACCCGCGCTTTTTGCTATAAAAAGGACCCAGGAGCTCTACTCGGCGCGCCAGTCTCCTGAAAGACTGTGTCGCCCGGGTACCCGTGTGTTCAAATAAACCTCTTGCTGTTTGCATCCGTCCTCGTGGTCTCGCTGTTCCTTGGGAGGGTCTCCAAACCAATTGACCGCCTGCTCCTAGGGGTCTTTCATTTGGGGGCTCGTCCGGGATTTGAGACCCCCACCCAGGGACCACCGACCCACCAACGGGAGGTAAGCTGGCCAGCAGTCGTTCTGTGTCTCGTTTCTGTGTCTCGTTTCTGTGTCTAATCCTGTGACTCTGACTGTCTTTCTGAGTGCGCGCATTTTGGTTTCAGTTTGTTCCGGGTTAGTCGCTCTGGGAGCGAAGTGCGGGTAGCGAACAGACGTGTTCGGGGGCTCGCCACCCGGCAATCCTGGGAGACGTCCCAGGATCAGGGGAGGACCAGGGACGCCTGGTGGACCCCTTGGCAGAGGATTATTGTGTTTTGGTCTCACCGCGTCTCGGGAGGCGCGCTCTGCCATCGGACTCTTTCTTCTATTTCTACGGCACTCGGTCTCGTCGCCGTTTCTGGTTTCTTTTTGTCTTAGTTGTGATAGGTCTTTGCGTCGTCGTTCCCCTATTGGAAATTTTCGAGATGGGGCAAGGTGCCCTTACCCCTCTCTCCCTTACTCTAGATCATTGGAAAGATGTCAAAGCCAGGGCTCACAATCTGTCCATGGAGATCAAAAAAGGAAAATGGCAGACTTTCTGTTCGTCTGAGTGGCCCACATTCGGCGTAGGTTGGCCGCCAGAGGGAACCTTTGACCTTTCTGTCATTTTTGCAGTTAAAAAGATTGTTTTCCAGGAGATCGGAGGACACCCGGACCAGGTTGCATATGTCGTGGTATGGCAAGACCTCGCCCAGAATCCCCCTCCCTGGGTGCCACCCTCCAGCAAAGTCGCTGTTGTTTCGGGATCAGAAAATACTCAAAGGCCACCTACAAGGAAGCCTTCCGCCCCTCCCCAACCCCCCGTCCTCCCGACACCAGATGACCTATTTTCTCTCTCTGAACCCCCACCTTACCCGGCGGCTCCGCTGCCCCCTCTGGCCCCTCAGGGAAACAGATCGGCACCAGGCCGAGCGCCCGGTGATCCTAGCCCTGAGGGACCGGCTGCGGGGACTAGGAGCCGCCAACCTCGCAGTCCGAAAGGCGACTCGGGTCCTGACTCCACCGTAGCTTTGCCCCTCCGAGCCATAGGGCCCCCAGCCGAGCCAAATGGCTTGGTCCCTTTGCAGTATTGGCCTTTTTCCTCAGCAGATCTTTATAATTGGAAATCTAACCATCCTTCTTTTTCTGAAAATCCAGCAGGACTCACGGGACTTCTTGAGTCCCTTATGTTCTCTCACCAGCCCACTTGGGACGATTGCCAACAGCTACTCCAGATCCTCTTCACCACTGAAGAGCGAGAAAGGATTCTTCTGGAGGCCCGCAAGAACGTTCTCGGGGACAACGGGGCCCCTACACAACTCGAGAACCTCATTAATGAGGCTTTCCCCCTCAATCGACCTCAGTGGGATTACAACACAGCTGCAGGTAGGGAGCGTCTCCTGGTCTACCGCCGGACTCTAGTGGCAGGTCTCAAAGGGGCAGCCCGGCGCCCCACCAATTTGGCCAAGGTAAGAGAGGTCTTGCAGGGACCGGCAGAACCCCCTTCGGTTTTCTTAGAACGCCTAATGGAGGCCTATAGAAGGTACACTCCGTTTGAACCCTCTTCTGAGGGGCAGCAGGCTGCGGTTGCAATGGCCTTCATCGGACAGGCAGCCCCAGATATCAAGAAAAAGTTGCAGAGGCTAGAGGGGCTCCAAGATTATTCCTTACAAGATTTAGTGAGAGAGGCAGAAAAGGTGTACCACAAGAGAGAGACAGAAGAGAGAGAAAGACGGCGCGATAGGCGCCAAGAAAAAAACTTGACTAGGATTTTGGCCGCAGTGGTAGGTGAAAGAGGGTCTAGAGATAGGCAGACAGGGACCCTGAGCAACCGGGCAAGACCGACACCTAGGGACAAAAGGCCTCCTCTCGACAGGGACCAGTGCGCCTACTGCAAAGAGAAAGGCCACTGGGCAAGGGAATGCCCCCGAAAAAAGAAAAACGACAAAAAAGCTAGGGTTCTATCCCTAGACGACTAGGGGAGTCAAGGTTCGGACCCCCTCCCCGAACCTAGGGTAACATTGACAGTGGAGGGGACCCCCATCGAGTTTCTGGTCGATACCGGGGCTGAACATTCGGTACTGACCCAACCCATGGGGAAGGTAGGGTCCAGGCGGACAGTCGTAGTAGGAGCGACCGGCAGCAAAGTCTACCCCTGGACCACTCAGAGACTTTTAAGGGTCGGACATAGGCAAGTGACCCATTCCTTTTTGGTCATACCTGAGTGCCCTGCTCCTCTGTTGGGCCGGGACATCCTGACCAAACTAAAGGCTCAAATCCAGTTTTCCGCAGAGGGCCCACAAGTAACATGGGGAGATCACTCTACCATGTGCCTGGTCCTAAACCTAGAAGAAGAATACCGGCTGTATGAAAAGCCGGCCTCTCCCTCCATCGACCCATCCTGGCTCCAACTTTTTCCCACCGTATGGGCAGAAAAGACAGGTATGGGACTGGCCAATAACGTCCCACCAGTAGTAGTAGAGCTGAAATCAGGTGCCTCACCGGTGGCCGTCCGACAGTATCCAATGACTAAAGAAGCCCGGGAAGGCATCAGACCCCACATCCAAAGGTTCTTAGACCTAGGGGTCTTAGTGCCCTGCCAATCGCCCTGGAACACCCCTCTGCTACCAGTAAAAAAGCCAGGGACCAATGACTATCGGCCAGTCCAAGACTTGAGAGAAATTAACAAAAGGGTGCAAGACATTCATCCCACGGTCCCAAATCCATACAGCCTCCTGAGTTCCCTTCCGCCTAGTCACACTTGGTACTCAGTCCTGGATCTCAAGGATGCCTTTTTTTTGCCTCAGACTACACCCCAACAGCCAGCCACTGTTCGCGTTCGAGTGGAGAGACCCAGAAAAAGGTAACACAGGTCAGCTGACCTGGACACGGCTGCCACAGGGGTTCAAAAATTCTCCCACTCTCTTCGACGAGGCCCTCCACCGAGATTTAGCTCCTTTTAGGGCTCTCAACCCACAGGTCATATTACTCCAATATGTGGACGACCTCCTAGTGGCAGCTCCCACATATGAAGGCTGCAAAAGAGGGACACAGAAGCTCTTGCAGGAACTGAGTAAGTTGGGGTACAGGGTATCAGCTAAAAAGGCCCAGTTATGCCAGAAAGAGGTCACCCATTTGGGGTACCTGCTCAAAGGGGGAAAAAGATGGCTGACCCCGGCCCGGAAAGCTACAGTTATGAAGATCCCTACTCCCACAACCCCCAGGCAGGTCCGCGAATTTCTGGGCACTGCCGGATTCTGCAGGCTCTGGATTCCTGGGTTTGCTTCCCTGGCTGCACCCTTGTACCCCCTGACAAGGGAAAACATTCCTTTTACCTGGACTGAGGAGCATCAAAAGGCTTTTGACCACATAAAAAAAGCCTTGCTGTCTGCCCCCGCCTTGGCTCTCCCAGACCTCACCAAATCATTTACTCTGTACGTAGATGAAAGAGCCGGTGTAGCCCGAGGAGTGCTTACTCAGACCCTAGGACCATGGCGACGGCCAGTAGCTTATCTATCAAAAAAACTGGATCCAGTGGCCAGTGGGTGGCCAACCTGCCTAAAAGCGGTTGCTGCAGTGGCACTCCTCCTCAAAGACGCTGATAAGTTAACCTTGGGGCAAAATGTGACTGTGATTGCTTCCCACAGCCTCGAAAGTATCGTGCGGCAGCCCCCCAATCGGTGGATGACCAATGCCAGAATGACTCATTACCAGAGTTTGCTGCTAAACGAAAGAATATCTTTCGCGCCCCCTGCTGTCCTGAACCCAGCTACCCTACTACCAGTCGAGTCAGAATCCACCCCAGTACACCAATGCTCAGAAATCCTTGCTGAAGAAGCTGGGACTCGACGGGACCTGAAGGACCAGCCATTGCCCGGAGTGCCTGCCTGGTATACAGACGGTAGCAGCTTCATTGCGGAAGGTCGCCATTATCCACTGCCCGGGCCACCAGAGAGGAAATAACCCTGTGGCGGCCGGAAACCGGAGGGCCGATGAGGCTGCAAAACAAGCCGCCCTGTCGACCAGAGTGCTGGCAGAAACTACCAAACCTCAGGAGCCAATCGAACCCGCCCAGACAAAGGCCAAGCTAGGAGAACTCACCCCTGACCAGGGAAAAGAATTCATTCAACGGCTACACCGGCTGACACACTTGGGACCAGCAAAACTTCTCCAATTGATAAACCGCACCAGCCTCCTCATCCCAAACCTCTCGTCTGCAGTTCGCGAAGTCGCCAGTCAGTGTCAGGCTTGTGCCATGACTAATGCGGTCGCAACCTACCGAGAGACCGGGAGGAGACAACGGGGAGATCGACCCGGCGTATACTGGGAAGTAGACTTTACAGAGGTAAAGCCTGGCCGGTATGGGAACAAGTATCTGCTAGTATTTGTAGATACTTTCTCTGGATGGGTAGAAGCTTTTCCTACCAAAACGGAAACGGCCCTGACTGTATGTAAAAAGATACTAGAAGAAATCCTGCCCCGTTTCGGGATCCCTAAGGTGATCGGGTCAGATAATGGCCCAGCCTTTGTTGCTCAGGTAAGCCAGGGACTGGCCACACAACTGGGGATAAATTGGAAGTTACATTGTGCGTATAGGCCCCAGAGCTCAGGTCAAGTAGAGAGAATGAATAGAACCATCAAAGAGACCTTAACTAAATTGGCCTTAGAGACCGGTGGAAAAGACTGGGTGGCCCTCCTTCCCTTAGCGCTGTTCAGAGCCAGGAATACCCCTGGCCAGTACGGTCTAACTCCCTATGAAATCCTCTACGGGGGACCCCCCCCCCATACTTGAGTTGGGAGAAACACTGGGTCCCGATGATAATTTTCTCCCTGTCTTATTTACCCATTTAAAGGCTCTAGAAGTTGTGAAGACCCAGATTTGGGACCAGATCAAAGAGGCATATCAGCCCGGTACCATAGCTGTCCCCCACCCGTTCCAGGTCGGAGACCGAGTGCTGGTCAGACGCCATCGACCCAGCAACCTTGAGCCTCGGTGGAAAGGCCCGTATCTGGTATTGCTGACCACCCCGACCGCAGTAAAAGTTGATGGCATCGCTGCCTGGGTCCATGCTTCCCATCTCAAGCCTGCACCACCCCCGGCACCAAACGAGACCTGGGAGCTGGAAAGGACTGATCATCCTCTTAAGCTGCGTATTCGGCGGCGGAAAAATGAGTCCACCGGGTAAGAACCCCCACCGGCCTGTGATCCTCACCTGGAAGGTACTGTCCCAAACTGGAGAAGTTGTCTGGACCAAACAGGCTACCCAGCCGCCTTGGACTTGGTGGCCCGATCTTAAACCTGATGTATGTGCCCTGGCGGCGGGTATTGAGACCTGGGATATCCCGGGATACATAGCATCGGGCTCGGCCCAGATCAGACCCCCTGATTCAGACTATACAAAAGCTTATAATCAGATCACCTGGGGGGTCCCAGGGTGCAGCTATCCCCGAGCTAGAAACAGGCTTGCCGCTTCCCCCTTCTACGTGTGCCCCCAGGATGGCCGGACCCTTTCAGAAGCTAGAAGGTGCGGAGGGCTGGAATCCCTATATTGCAAAGAATGGGGTTGTGAAACCACGGGGACAGTCTACTGGGGACCTAGTTCCTCATGGGACCTCATAACTGTAGAACGTAACGGTAGCAGTAAAAGCTGTGACAACTCCGGCTGGTGTAACCCCCTTAAAATAAAATTCACAGAGAAAGGAAAAAATTCCAGAGATTGGGCACAAGGAAGAACCTGGGGACTAAGGTTCTATTTGACGGGAAACGATCCAGGTGTACTGTTCACCATTCGCCTAGATATCACCAATATGCCAACTGTGGCAGTGGGCCCCGACCCCGTCCTTGCAGAACAGGGACCTCCTAGCAACAAGCTGTTCCCAATGACTAGCAGGCAACCCCCCGCGGCACAAAGGAGCACTGCTACACAGAGCCTCCTATCACCAGGCACTCTACCCCCCACCACGGGTGACAGGCTCTTTGGTCTTGTACAGGGGGCCTTCCTAGCTCTAAATGCCACCAACCCGAACGCCACAGAGCATTGCTGGCTCTGTCTGGCCATAAGCCCCCCCTACTATGAAGGAATAGCCTTTTTGGGAGAGGCCAATTATACCAGCGCCGAGAGTTGCCGTTGGGGGACCCAGGGAAAGCTTACTCTCACAGAGGTCACAGGACAAGGGTTATGTATAGGAACAATACCTTCTACCCATCAGCATCTTTGCAACCAGACCCTATCCATCAATTCCTCCGGGGACCATCAGTACCTTCTCCCCTCCAACCATAGCTGGTGGGCTTGCAGCACCGGTCTCACCCCTTGCGTTTCCCTCTCAGTTTTTAATCAGTCTAAGGATTTCTGTGTCCAGGTTCAGCTGATTCCTTGCATCTATTACCATCCTGAAGAAACTTTGTTGCAGGCCTATGACAACCCTCATCCCAGGTTTAAGAGAGAACCTCTCACACTTACCCTAGCTGTCCTACTGGGAATTGTGGCAGGTATAGGTACCGGCTCGGCTGCTCTGATTAAAGGACCTATAGACCTCCAGCGGGGCCTAACCGAGCTCCAGACTGCCATGGACACTGACCTCCGGGCCCTCCAGGATTCAGTCAGCAAGTTAGAGGACTCATTGACTTCTCTATCTGAGGTAGTACTCCAAAATAGGCGAGGCCTTGACTTACTGTTTTTAAGAGAGGGAGGCCTCTGCGCGGCCCTCAGAGAGGAGTGCTGTTTTTATGTAGACCATTCAGGTGTGATACGAGACACCATGGCCAAACTCAAACAAAGACTAGATAAAAGACAGTTAGAGCGCCAAAAAGATCAAAACTGGTTTGAAGGTTGGTTCAATAGCTCCCCTTGGTTCACTACCCTACTATCAACCATCGCCGGGCCCCTAGTACTCCTTCTTCTGTTGCTCATTCTGGGGCCCTGTGTCATCAACAGGTTAGTCCAATTCATCAATGATAGAATAAGTACAATTAAAGTCCTGGTTCTTAGACAAAAATATCAGACTATAGATAATGAAAATAACTTTTAACTCCGCTCTAAGATTAGAGCTATCCACAAAAGAAATGGGGGAATGAAGAAAGAACTTTTTAAGCTAGCTGTAGCAACGCCATTTTGCAAGGCACAAAACATTACCCTGGTTAAAAGTCCCTAGCATAGGAAAAGTACAGCCTGAGGTTGAGACCAGATAACGAACAGGATATCTGTGGTCATGCACCTGGGCCTCCGCCCGAGGCCAAGGGCAGAACTAGATAAATCGACAACAGTTTCCAGGGTGCCCCTCAGCTGTTTCAAGGACTCCCACCAGTTTCCAGGGTGCCCCTCAGCTGTTTCAAGGACTCCCAACAGTTTCCAGGGTGCCCCTCAGCTGTTTCAAGGACTCCCACCAGTTTCAAGAGTGCCCCTCAGCTGTTTCAAGGACTCCCACTTGACCGAAGTTCACCCCTGGCTTGATTCAAACTAACCCATTAAACTCGCTTCTCGCTTCTGTACCCGCGCTTTTTGCTATAAAAAGGACCCAGGAGCTCTACTCGGCGCGCCAGTCTCCTGAAAGACTGTGTCGCCCGGGTACCCGTGTGTTCAAATAAACCTCTTGCTGTTTGCATCCGTCCTCGTGGTCTCGCTGTTCCTTGGGAGGGTCTCCAAACCAATTGACCGCCTGCTCCTAGGGGTCTTTCACTACCTTCTGTAGTAACACAGAGTATTCCAGAAAAAAGTATTAATATTTCACTTATTCTTCTTGAAGCTCAACTTCTGTGCCTGTACCTACTCTGCCATAGTTTTATGATCATTTGTTCACTCATCCATTCAGCAAGCATTTATCAAGCATTTACTAAATAAAAAGTATTCCGTGTGGTGCTGTAAGGGATAAAAAAGATATATAAGACATGACCCCTTCCTTTGAGTAGCTAATATGCAGCAATTTGTTAATGTCCTTCTTAAAACATGACAGGCTGAATGGAACATGACCGCCCAGATGTTCTTTGAGCAATACCGACTATAATAAGACTACTACTTCTTGTGACCTGAACTTCATATTTCTACCCATGAAGCCAATGTCTGTGTTAGTGTTATCGTAGCTACATGAGTTACTGGTCAAATAAAAACTCATGTCTTTATCTCAACTAGTTAAGATGGATACCATTCATAAATTATGTCTAACCATTCAGGTGTCATTAATCTCATGTTATTTAGAGTAATCAAGGCTCAGTAAAGTGTATAATATACTCAATATCACAGAACAATTAAGTGGTAAGTAAAAGGTCTAAATTCTCCAAGAGTATGTTAATCGATGATTCTTTTATTTTGTTCAAAAAACCTAGAACAATCTAAAAGTATAAACATCTTCAAAAAATTTCATTAGTGGTAGGTTCATAATAGAAAACTGACCCTCCAGCATCTCCTAAATAAAGCAAGATTCCACGCTGTTGACTGAGTTTTGGGAAACTTATAATTGGCACCTTTTTATCTGCAAAAATATTCAGGGATTTTAACCTCAGACAGATCTTGACTTGCTTTCAATTCTCCTTGTCTTTGCTTGTTGCACCTCCTTCTTCCCCCCTGATTTCATGCCTGACTCTGAACATTCCCTTGTCTCAATTTAAAACTTTTACTGAATGCTTGCCAGATGGGAATACACCTTCTGTTTGCCTCCTGGGAGTAAAGTGCCTGCAATTTTTAGACTCTGGTTCCAGACTTTAATCTGGTCCACCTGATCCATATTTACAACCCAACTCAGATTAATTTATTCAACACATAATTTGAGCACCTCCATGTGTCAGGCAGGAATAGACCACTGCTCATATACATTTTGGTACTTATGTCTGAAACAAAGCACTGAGCAATATCTGTCCCATTGTGAAAATCCATGCACTCTATTCCATCAATAAATCTATCTTTATAACTCTCAGATTTTGGACTCTGCACATTTGGGTAATTCTAGCTAGATACTGTAGTAAATAAGTTAAATAAGTAGCCCTGTTATTTCATGTTTTATAACTGAAGCTGTGGAGTTCAAATTACTTATGAAAGTTGTAGCATGAAATTGCAGAGGTGAGGGGCACAGATTGCATGAAAGAAATTAGCTACTTGTGGAAGAGGATTGAGTCCCAGGAGTCTGTTGCATTTGCCTCCATTCCTCTGCATGCTTTAGCTTGTACTCCGCTGTGAGCATCCAGGAAAAAGATGGTTATTGTGCTTGTAACGCCTCCTGATGGTGCTCCTGCTGCAGCTGTCAGATGTATGGAGGCATAATTGATGAAATTCTATTTATACCCAGGGATAAACTTAGAAAACCAATCCATGCTTCCTAAACTAGCATATTCAGTGGATCCCCTTATTGCAATCTCTAGCATCCAAGTGGCTACATCTACGATACACGTTTTCTATTTGCCTTAAAGTTACTCATTGATTCACACCTCGGAATATGCTAATAATGTAACAAGAGTGCAGCTTCTTATGTCAGACAGCCTGGGTTTAAATTTTAACTCTATTTGGGAATATGATCTTGAGCAAGTTTATCAACTACTTCATCAGTAAACAGGGATGATAATAGTCTCTACCTTACGGTGTTGTAGTGAAGATTAAATAAAAAGCTCTTAAAATAGTGCCTACGTCCACTGTCAGCACTCGATATGTTGTAGGTGTTATTTTTATTCTAATTATTATTAGTTTCCCTTTAGTTCAGACAGAAGAATGGATGGTGCACCAGAAGGTGCTCTGGATCAGAAGCCTAAACACCTGGATTATAATCTCAGGTATGCCACTAGCAAACCGTGTGGCTATGTGACGTTAGACAAATTGTTAAACTTCTCCAAGCCTTAGTTTCAGTATGTGTAAACTGGAGAAGCTGTGTGCATTACAATGTTTTAAATGCTAACATTTCTTTTAGCACCAAAAGTGATCATCATCACCATCAGTTGATGGGATAATACGACTTAGAAAGATGAAAAGAAATATTATTGAGTAAATTATATTCGTCAAGGAAGCATTAAGGCCCACCGGAAGTACTTATATTATAATATACGAATTATAGCATAAATAACTTTATAATATAGCACCCATGGATGGCATTTCCAAAATAATGTTTTTATCCAAGTGACAAGCTGGTTGACATCAGTGTGGAAACAGGATCAGTGGATTTCTCTTAAGAGGAATTAGGTTCACCTTCATTGTCATTTTCCTCACCAGTACAATTTTAAATACTGTTATTGAAGTGGGAATTTTTAACTTCAGTGCAGATAATGTCACCATGTCACAAGAATCTTTAAGTTAGTTACTCCTAGGAGGTAGGCTCATGATATGGGCCCTGAAAACAGAATTATGAAATTTAGGGTATTTCTCCGATATGCTGTAGTGTCTGTGATATAAAGGATTCCCATTAGTTTTAGTAGAAATATGACTTTACTTTTCATATCTCAGCTGTTCTCCCAGAAACAAAACTGTTTCTTGCTTTATGACGTTGCTGGAGAGAATCTTGCATGGAGTGGATCAGGAAAGAGAAAAGTAAATGTGTAAGAACAAGAACACATAAGCAAGGAGGAGGAGGAAGAAGAGTAGGAGAAGAAGAAAAAAGATGCTATAAGTTGCTATCATGGTTAAACCTGGGCTTCAATCCCAACTTTCTGCTTGTGTGACCTTGGGCAATTTATTTAACCTCTCTGCGCCTCATGATTCCCATGAGTAGGTTGATATAATAATATCTTTATTATTGGATTATAAAATAAATGAAATATGTAAAATTTATTTAGCACAGAGACTGGAAAGTAGTGCATGTTCCATAATTTTTAGTAATTATTTTCTGAATGTTAAGTGGGGAGGTTTGCACATCGGTATACTTTGTTGATCCTGGAGCATGGTCACGTGCTTCATAATTCTTCAAAACATCAGAGGAAACCATCTTTTAATATTCATCTACTTTACTTGTATTCATTGTAAATAATGGAACTGATTGGGTTTAGCAGTGCAGCTATTCCAGCTGCTATGTCTTTCTAAATGAGATTATTTAGTAAATATTCTTTAGAGAAGAATTCACTTGTGATTTCAAGACTGTACAGCAGAGGGGCTGGAGCTATAGCATTCTTGATAGTGTTATAAATCAGAAAGAGTCCATAATTTTGTTTCAGATATCTCCTTTGAGTACCGGCTGAACCACTTATCGGTTTCTGTTTTGGGAGTGATGCATTTAACCTCTGAGCAGAAGACTGTGTAACCTGAGATGGAAATGGAAGCAAAAAATAGTACCTAACCAAAAGGCCTGCTGTAAGGAAGAAATAAGAGGGTCTATGCAGACACATTTCATGAGGGTGTAAAGCCCTGTAAACAGTGATGTTAATTATTGCTGTTGATCCAGAAACCACGAGGAAAAGGAATTCCTCTTCTTATAGCCTATTGTGGGCTTCAACGTGGCATGAAGTGAAGGATTTTCCAGGGTCAATAGATAAAGGTGTAGAACTTCTAGTCATTTTACTTTTTTCAGGGGAAGAACTTGTGCTCTGGAAGCAGCTCCAAATTGACTGATTGAATTAATCAAATATCTTAATTGTGGACCAAATTAAAAGCCTTGGTACTGCCTTCTTGCCTCCAAAAGCACAACATTTTTTTCTGAACAGAGAAAGGAAAAAAAGGTCTCACTTTTTAATTTCTGTGGGTATAGATATTCATCTGAGAAGGAGGTTGTATGTTCTACCTTCATCTTTGCAAATTTTTCCTGTAACCTAGGGAAGCTGGAGGAGATAAAATATACAGTAGCTGCCTCCTCATTTCTACCAGGTTCCAGGGAGGCCTCTTTTAGGAGGTTCAGGTCCTGGAAAGAAGCGAGAGTCCCCCTTTGGATCACTCCTAGTTTTTTTTTAGTACCTTTCTTTCCTCCCTCCTTTTTGCCACTCTGAGACTTATCCCTTCCAGATCAGAGCTGCCAATCAGATGTCAATGTGAAGCAGAGCAGGCTGGTGGAGGAGAGTTGATAACCTGTGGGCTAGTTGAGCAAGGAAACCCCTAATCATAAGAAAAATACAGAATAGTGAATGATTGTGGCACTGAGAATCAGAACAAATTGGGAAAGGAGTGGAATATCTGGCATTTTGTTTTAAAATAACAGAGAAATATATACCTGTTTATCCAGAAGAAAAGAAGGTTACAAATTAGGGAAAGGCAATGAAACTCCAAGATAATGAAGAGAAAAATATGATTCAAATCTTGATCAGATCAGCAAAAATAAGAAAATAAAAAGTAAGAAGAAAAATGAAAAGAAGAAACTACAAATAAGAATAAATAATAATCCAAAGAAGTGAAAGGATTCATATCAAGACTGTTATTCATCATACTAAATATGAATGGACTAAATGTTTCATCAAGTGAAAGAGATTGTTAGATTGTATTTTAAAAAGAAAGACCAATATATGCATGCAAAAGAAATAATTAAAACAAAGAAATAAATAGAGCTTGATAATGGAGAATGGGCACTGGTGGCAGTGAAAATCTAGCTGAATTTAAATTTCTTAAAAATTAATTCTGTTTATATAATATTGATTGAAAGGAATACAGCCCTAGACTATCTGGTCTATAGATTTTCTGAACTGTATGTTTCATCTTTTGCATTGATTCATTTTATTGTTTCCTTGAACAAATGTACAGTAACTCCCACCTTACACTTACAAAACGGCATCCTGTGCCTGAGAGCTTTAATTTGTTAATTTTGAAGATACTTGTGAGTGACTTAGACTCTCGAATCACTGCACCTTTTCTCTTTGTCGCCTACCCTGCCTGACAGGTGGATTGCAACCCTTTTGATTGAGCTGATAGGACATTTCTATTGTCTATTCATTTTTGTACTAGCCATACTAGAAAATCTTGTGTTAAATATGTGACAGAAACCTGAAATGTATTTTGAATGGCAAGGGGCATTATTAATTCAGTAATAAAAATTCCAGATTATTTGCTAGTTGCTTTCTTTTTATCATCTTTATCTTTAGGGCTATAATTTCCTTTAATACTTAAAAGAAAAGTTTTTTGTTTGTTTGTTTGTTTGTTTTTTGCTATTGTGCTTTGCTGAATTGCCACATATTGCCATATGGGTGTGTCAGCAGTAGAGGTTTTAAAAGAATCTCATTGTACCTCAACTTCATCTGGGATCTAGTTGGAAATGCAGATGCTCAGGCCCCAGACATTCTGAATTATAATCTTCGGGGTAATATGATCTTCACCTGATTTGTTTGCTCATTAAAATTTGAGAAACGCTTCTCTAGGAGATTTTTATTTTGGCTGATATATTAATTCTGCACTAAAATTATCACAACTTACATAATAGAAAAAAAATGGCCTGAAAAGTTTTTATCCCATATTTCCTCTTTGGTTTTTCTGCAGGAGTCTTGGGGTTTATGAGGGTATCAGTCACAGGAATTATACTATCCTAAGTTTTCTGGGACAATTATTTATATACTGTATCATTTTAATTCATTCTGGTTTTCAATGGCTTGGATATGTGCATGGCTAATGTGTATATACATCTTCAGAACTTTTTTGAAAGTGGGTATATATAACAAATAGAAACCCTTTTAAAAATGTGTCTGTTTTTGATAAAAGAATTTAGGTTTGTTGGCCAAGTGGCATTACTTTTGTTTTCTATTGGGTTAAACTACTATGGGCACAAAGACAAAGATTTTTGTTCCAGCAAATGCACAGCGGTAACAGCTGAAACCCGGGAGAGATAATGCGCTAAGTATAGCAGTTAAGTGATAAAGATTTTGATTCCTAAAGTGGCAAGCCCCAAGCCTCAAAGCTATAGAAGCAGCTTAAGGCAGCACATAGAAATGGCAAGAACTTCCTGGACCTATGAAGATGCTATGGGTAGAGTTAGAGAGGAGGCCAGGTGAGGTACATCCTAAAGAGACAGATAATTGGTAAGAGTTGATTGTAGACCACACAAAGTACCAGCTTATACTAAATTATCAGCACCTTCTCTATCATGAAATCCAAAAATCCTTTCAACATTAACTGTTATCTCTATAATACTGTCCGCTCCTGGACACTCTTATTTGTTTTCCTTTGGCTTTGCTGACTTGCCTTACACTGTCTGGACTTGCCTCTTTGATCTGATCATTTGAAGATAAACACGTAACCACTTCGATGTGTTGCTTCAATTTTCACTTCCAGAGAGGCGATTGAAAGAAACATCTCTGTTCCAGACATCCAGACCCCAAGCAAGAACATCTCAGATATACCTAAAGTTCAGTACGTTGGTCAGAAACTAACAAACAAATAAACAACAAGAAACTTACGATGCTGAGCCCTGCACATGGGACTTTCAGTTCCATTCTGTGAAGTCATAGGGCTTTTGTTCAGCGTTCCCTCAGGATCCCCCCCAGAGGACTAGGCGACCAAACTTCTGAGATTTTTGGAGGTGCTCCCCCTTTACCTATATTATATATTGAAGATCTATGTAGGCGACATTTGGTAAAATAATGATGATAATAATAATAATCTGGTTTAAAATTTACATTATGAACATTAAAGAAATATAAAGGACTTCAAAGGAATACAATGAACAACTTCATGTCAACAGGTTAGATGGCATAGATAAAGTGGACAAAATCCTAGAAACACACAAACTAGTGAAACTGACTAAAGAAGAAGCAGAAAATTTGAATAGACATAATAACAAGTAATGAGATTAAATTAATTATTTAAAAGCTCTTGCAAAGAAAAGCTCAGGCCCAGATGGTCTCACTGGTGAATTCTACCAAATGCTTAAGAAAAAAAATTAATACAAATTTTTTACCAACTCTTTGAAAAAAAAGAAATTAAGAGTACGCTCCTCAAACCCTCACATTCATGGCCAATTGGTTTTGACAAAGATATTAAGAAAAGTCATTGGGGAAAGATTAATCTTCTCAATAGATTTTCTGGAACAACCAGATATTCACATGCAAAATAATGAATTCATATGACTTCCTTACACTATACACAAAATCTAACTAAAAATGGATCATAGACTAAATACAAAAGTTAAAACTATAAAACTCTGAGAGGAAAACACAGGAGTACATTTTCATGACCATGAGTTAGGCAATGATTTCTTAGATATGACATAAAAAAATGACAAAAGAAAAAAATTTCAAAATAAATTAAAAAGAGTCACACTGAATGGGAGATAATATTTGCAAATCATACATATATATTATATATATATATGTATATCTCTTACAAGACAGCTATATCCAGACTACATGGAAAACTCTTACAACCTACAACTTTATGAAAAGATTAATGACCTAATTAAAAGATAAGCAAAGGATATGAATAGACATTTCTCCAAAAAAGATATATGAATGGTCAATAAGCATATTGCAATAATCATAAGCAGGAATGATGATCAACATCATTAGCTACTAGGGAAATATAAATCAAAACCACTCTTTCACACACACCAAGGATATGAAGAAATTTGAGCCACCATAAATTATTGTTGGAAAGGAAAAAAGTTGCAGGTGCTTTGGAAAACATTGTGGTATTTCCCCCAAAACTTAAATATAGAGTCACCATATGACTCAGCAATTTCATTCTTAGTGAAATTAAAATACATGTCCACACAGAATTTGTACATGAATATTCACAGCAGTATTGTTCATAACAGCTCGAAAGGGGAAAAAATCCACATGACCATCAACTGATGAGTAGATAAACAAAACGTGATATTTTCATGCAATGGAATATTATTTACCAATAAAAAAGAGAGCAGAGCTGATACATTCTACAATGTAAATAAACCTTAAAAACAGTATTTTAAATGACAGAAGTCAGTTACGAAGGACCACACACACAGTATAATTATATTTCTATTAAAATCCAACATACGCAAATCTATAGAGATAGAAAGCAGGATAGTGGTTGACTAGGACTGGTGAGTTTTGGGGGGAATTGTGAGTAACTACTAATGAGTATGGGGTTTTTTGTTCTATTTTTGTTTGTTTGTGCTTTTGTTTTTGTTTTTGAAGAGGATAGTAAGAATGATCTGAAATTGTGGAGACAGTTGCAAGACTCTAAGAATCTATTAAAAAATATTGAATTGTTTGCATTAAAAGAGGTGAATGATATGGTATGTGAAGTATAAATCAATAAACCTGTTTTAAAAATTTCAAGTAAGTCAGGATGCCGAATCCCTAAACCATTTTTCTTATGGATTTTTATATTTCTCTAATATTATTTTTCTACTTGCCAGACCTTAAATTTGGAGTCTCTTTAATTCCTCCCTCTCTTTGACTTTCTTTTCTTGAACTCTAAAGTAAATCACTGTCTTTCTGGATAATGCCACAAATCCATTTCTCATTTTTCATTCTTATGTCCACAGCAATACTTCATGTCATTATCAGTTCTTACCTTGATAAATAAAATTATTTCCTAAATAGCCTCTGTAGTCTTTCTCTCTTTAATTATTTCTAAACTTCAAATAATTCCTCCAGGATCTAATAGCCTTTCAGAATCTGTAGTACTTCCCCATTGGAATGAAATCTGACATCATATCTCTGCCTTTTAGAATTTCCTCTTTGACCTTTTGGCAGCTAACTTGACTGATAATTTCTAGCCAAATCAATCCAAACTTTTCCTACTCAAATAATCGAATTTACCATTTTCTCAAAGCCCAGGTCTTTATTCCTTATCTCTATCATCCCACTGGAACTTAAATTGTACAGACTAGAGTTGGAAAATGCCTTATGTTTTTATGTCCAGACTTCCTAAATCAGTGATATTCAACTTTGCCTACACATTGGAATGATTGGGGAACTTAAAAAACTACTTTCTGAGTCGCACATTCAGAGCTTCTGATTTCATTGGTATAGGCTGCAGTCTGGGCACAAAAATATTCTAAACATTATCCAGGTGATTTTAATATGAAATCAAGGTTTGGGAAACTTATGCTTAGTGAATAGTAAATTCTTTGTAAGTAAGATTCACTCTACGATTCATCACCTCCCCAGCACTTAGTACAAGACCTAAAATGAAAACATGCTTAGTTAGTCATTGTTTAGCAAGCATTCTTTTATCATAATTCTTTCTCCTACATTATTCTTTCACTCATTTTTTTAAAGATTTAAAAATGGCCAAAGTTTTGAAGAAAGTTGTATTGACAAATGCTTTGGCCTTGTACTACTCTCCTAAATCTCTTAACAGGAAGTGAACAGTCACAGTGCAGTCAACACTGGAGGTCCCACTGACATTGGTTACCAGTGTTCCAGATCGAAGACATTGTTATGGCCCATGGGCTTCACTGGCTTAGAGGTCATAGGGTCATTATTTACAAATAATGTGATTTTTAAACATAGAAAACCAAATACAATCTCTAGATAAATTATTAGAAATAACAGAAGAGTTCTTTGCGGTGGCCAAGCAAAAGATTGATATGCAAAAAGCAAATTGACTTTCCATACTTCGGAAACAAATAACCAGGAAATATAATAATAAAGAGGACATTATTTGATATTTTATCAAAGATTATGGATAAACTAGAAATAAATATTTAAAAAATTATAAGACACGAATAGCAAATATTACAATACTGTAAAAGGCATTAATGAAGACCTAAATAAATGTAGATTAGACTGCATTCAAGGCTAGGGAGACAGTGTTTTAAAGATATCAGTTCTGCCTTAATTGTGCTTTAAATTCAGTGCAATTCTGATTGAAATCTCTAAGAGCAATTTTCATGGAACTTCATAAAGCAAATTCTTAAATTTTTATGGAAGAATAAAGGGCCAGGGAAACTGAAGTTTTCTGCTCCACCAGATATTAAGACTTAATATGAAGTTATGTTAATTAAGACACTGTACTCTTATGCAAATGGGTGAAAATAATAAAATAGAGACCTCAGAAACAGACCTGTACCTATATGGAAAACTGTAACCTAATGGTGAAGTTTAAAAAAGGTTACAGAGGAAACTTTCTACTACAGGTTCTGAGACTTACAAGTTGACTGTCTTGAACTCTCAATTGTCCTTTCCAGGAGCAGTGCTGTCCATTGAATCTGAAGTCTGTTTGAGAGCTGTTTCACAACCTACTGTGTGCTTAGGTGCCCAACCCTACAATTCTCTCTTGCTTTTATTGAGTTAAGTTACATCGCAGACAGGGAGACATCAAGCTCAACATATCCATTGTTATTTTTATTAAAAGAAGCACTGCCCTTTTAGGATTGGTACAAGTATCCATATGTTTCTATCCTTTGACAATATGTGGGAATTTTCCAGATTAGGACAGGAAACAGCTCATTTCCTTTTCATCTAGACAGTAGTCCTCTAGAAACCTTATCTTTCCTGAAAAAGCAGAATGGACCGAACCCAAAGTCAGAGCCTCCACCATTAGCCCTCAGTGATCCTACATTACAAACACACGACGATTGCTCCCACCGTCAGTGCCTTGCCTCTGATAACACCTCTCCTCAACCTTTGCGAGGGTGGTGTTTAATTTAAGTCTATATTGCACCTTCACCCTGGCTGTCTCATTTGAGACTCTTGACACAAAACTTGTTTTCAAGATTCAAGCTTATGTTTGAGTAGGGTGAGAATTGTTTATCATCATTCTAGCCACAAGCTACAAAATGACTGTCAATATGCCAATGCATATGGAGTAATATACCTTTCCAGTGCCATGTTCTCTCCTAACATCAGGGAAGTGGTTATCTACTATTTTTGATGGTTTGAATGCTGTCTTTGCCTCTGTTATATTTTAAGTTAAAATCAAGACAAGTAGAGCAAAGGAATGTCCCCCCCATCTCTGAATTTCCCATAGTCAGGAAAGAAGAGTAGAAACTATAAATGTCACAACACGTTGTAATGTAGCTGGATATAACAGGGTGATTGATAGTCATCTACTAATAGGTCTGTTTCATGATCAATATAGAAACTGCCTTAAAATGAATGACAAACTATAAATCACTCATAGCAGATATATATATATATATCACAGATAAGTTATTTAAAACCTTCCTGAGTGTGTGCATGTCTGTGTGTGTAGCTCTGCATCTGAGCTTTGTATATGCATAGAAATTGAAGAACTGAAGTAATACATACCTGAAGTACAAGTATCATTTTCTTTGTTTTGCTTCTCTGAATTTTCTAATTTTTTAAAATTACCTTGCACTACTTTGTAGTCAGAGACAAAATCGATTATAATTTCCAAGTATCTTCAACATTTTTATGTAGGTTCTAATTGTACATTTAGCATTTTCTTCCATATTACCTCTTTATATCTCTGCTTGCTTTCTTTATAAGTTGAAAAGGCTGTAAATCGAGGTGTCTGGATATAGCTGGAGACTTTGTGCTACTGCTCTCCTATAATCTGCTCTATTTCAAGCAGATGAAGGTCACACATGCCTTCAAGTCCCAAGATCAAACCATTTCTATCAAACCAGTTAATATGAATAGTTTCTTATAAGAACAGTGATTTAAAACAGGAGTACATTACACTTGATTACATTCTGAATACTAATTGACTTGAGCTTTTCTTATTGTTTCTTGTCCCAAAGGCAGAGGTTTTGACTAAAATGAAAATGGGTAGCTTTCGATAGTTTTTCTGATTTACTCGGGAATATTACAGAAAAAAATGTTCATAGCTTTCAATGGCCACATAAATGAAGTTATCCTCAGTGACTTGAACATACAGGCTCAGAACAGTTAGAATAACTTTCGGAGTTGCTGAGAATTTTGGCTTCTACAAAAATTCCTTTTTTCTCACTCTAAGCCTTATATGTGAACAAGAAGCCAAAAGGAATGTAATAATTATTTTCTTTTTTTATTGAAACGTAATTGATTATACATATTTGTGCAGTACAGAGCTGAATACCAATACCTGTGTACAATACATGATGATTAAATGAGGTTAATTAGTATATTCATCTTTACAAAACGTAATTATTCTTTGTAACCCTTACCCAATTTAGCGATTCTAATACACAAATTATTTTTTCAAAATGAGTTTTTTAGATATCAATGATTTTCTCAGATCTATCTTTAATGTAAATTCACTACACGATAATACATTTCCCACCTGGTCACCCTTTTTATTTATTAAGCTAAAAATAAGGGATGAGGCAAAGGCTATGATTGCACTGGAATCCAGCTCCCAAGATAGAGTCTGAGCAGTTTGAATTGACATGTGTGTCATTGTCAAAAACCAATGGCTTGCCACATCTATTGATGTTGAGTACAACATCTGGTTCAGTATAATTAGGTTTTCAAGTAAGTTGATGAGAAAATGAGCCTTGTGCACTTACCCAAATGGAGAGTGTAAAAGAATTATCTTTTGATTGGCATAAATATGAGATGGGTTTGAAAAATAGAGATCAGGTCGTGAGAAGACGTCCCTACTTTTGTCATCAAATATGACCATGACATATCAGTTAAGAAGAAGAAATGGAACTCAACTTTTCTTTCATCACCCAAAGACATGGCTCATGATGACATTTCTAGCAGGAAGTTAATGACAGAGGGTCTCTGTGGTTGTTCCTAATTAACTGCCTGTCCCAGAAATAGAGAGGAATAGAGACGATGGTTTACCAAAGCAAGCAATCGACATTGTCATCAACCGGGATATGAACTTCACTCTTCATGAGAGAGTGATGGACGTTTCTGGAGTGAGGAATAGGCCAGCTAGGGGGCATGAAGTTTGGTGACCTAACCCTTGTCTCCTCTTCTTGTCAGGGTCTGCACTGTCTCTGCACGCTACTCTAGAAAAGTCCATTGCACTGAAGGTTACTTCTCCCTCAGAGTGGCTGCGTGCTTGAGACTTAAACCAATAGCTTCAGAAATTTTTTAAAGGGTGCTTGTGAGGCAGTTTAATATTTAAATAATTCCAATTCTAAGTGGCAGGATAACTAGAGTCGATTTCAGTTTAGGAAAACTTCACTGGTCACCTTGCACAACTTCACTCAGAAGTTATCTCTTAATTTTGATTATGCTCAGCCATTGTGGATATCAGCCTACTTGTCCCCATGAGCGAATAGAAGCAGAAGGAAACCTGACACAGACGTCCTCTTCCAAGACACTACACATTCCATGACTCTTTTCCCTCTAAGAAAAGTAGTGTTGTTTTGTTTTACAAAGAGATACTATTTTATCTCTACTTTTTAGGCTTACACAGGTATGGAGCCATTTAACTTGTAGTTTCATTCAGGGCTTTGTTGGTTTTAATAACAATAATATAAAGTTAAAAAGACTTGAGCTCAAGTTCTTGTTTTTCTGGCTGGTGCAAGTTATGTGGACTTGGGAAATTAACCGCTTAAACTTCAATGTTTCTTTATCTTCAAAGTAAAAATAATAATACTTACTCTACCCACCTAATGGGTTATTGCAAAGAATAAAGGAGAAGAAAAAAATACACAAAAGGACTAATACTAATAACTAAAAATACACAAACATGTTAGCATTCTATGCAAATGTTTTTACAGTTTTCTCTTTAAAATACAATTATGAGCTTGAATTATCAAATAAATAATTTTAGACATTCTTTGACTCTAACAAAAATAATTTAAATATAACAGGACTTACTACCTATGCCTTTCAGGTGAAGATAGAGTTTCAATTAAATGAATTAAGAAAAAGTCATATAACTATTACAGTGGAAGAAATAAAACATTTTAGCATATGTAATTTGGGTATTAGATTAAGTTTCACAGGAAAAATATGGTTACAATGAAAATTAAATATTGCGAAATGTAAGAGACATTATTTAAATGAATTTATAACCAGTTAAACAATTATATCCAGTAAGTATTGACTGTGTATTGATGTTAATCTAGAAATGAGTTACTAGTTGTAGTTTTATTCTACTCAGTTCTTATGCTCTGTCACACATTTATTAATGGCTCAGATGAAACCCAGAAAAGAACAACTTGATATATTTGTGGATAACAATAACTGCATAGGATAGTTTTAAAATTTAGTATCAGTTTATGTATTAATTTTTAGCTCCCACCAATCAGTGAGAACATGTGGTATTTCTCTTTCTGTGCCTGACTTGTTTCACTTAATATAATTCTGTTAAGGTCCATCCATGTTGTTGCAAACGGCAGTATTTCATTCGTTTTTATAGCTGAGTAGTATTCCATTGTGTAGATGTACCACATTTTCCGTATCCACTCATCTGATGATGGACATTTGGGCTGGTTCCAACTCTTGGCTATTGTAAAGAGTGCTGCGATGAACATTGGGGAACAGGTATACCTTCGACTTGATGATTTCCATTCCTCTGGGTATATTCCCAACAGTGGGATAGCTGGGTCGTATGGTAGATCTATCTGCAATTGTTTAACTCACACACACACACACACACACACACACACACACACACACACACATACACAAAAACCGGGCGGGGGAAGAAGATATAACAACCACAACTACTTGAAGTTGATACGACAAGCAAACAGAAAGGACATTGTTGGGGGGGAGGGGAGGAGGGAGAAGGGAGGGAGGTTTTGGTGATTGGGAGCAATAATCAGCCACAATGTATATCGACAAAATAAAACTTAAAAAAAAAAAATTAGTATCAGAAATATGAGCAACATGAGTAGGTTTAAATAATTAACCAGGACTAACTAGGTAATGTTTAAGTTAATAAGTACCCTTAGTACACTAAATTTCAAAAAATGACCAACCGAATAGGAAAAGTATACAGCAGTTTGCATGAAAGAATTACTTAGTGCCACAGCAAAATTAATAGATCAGTGGTGTAATTGAGCTTCTCTGAAGCCGTGGATGCAATCTTGAGTAGTGGCCTGCATATGAAGCAATAACAGGATACTCTCTTTGACAGACCTCCCCCAGGGAGGAAGCCTTGTATAGTGTGTAGAGACATAGACTCTGCAATTAGATTGCCTGGTTCAATACTGGCTATGTGACGGTCTTCTAGTTGTGTGACTTTGGGAAATTACTTAATCATCTTGTACCTTAGTTTCTTCAACTATAAAATGGAGTTAACAGTAGTACATGACTTATGAAGTTATTATCAGGCTCAAGAGCATAGCCCAGTTTCTCAGAATGGGGCTTGACGCAAAATTAGTTAGCCATTACAATCATCACTATTAATTCTGAATCACAAACTAAGAAGGACACTTACAACCGGGAATATTTGCAGAGGAGGAAAGCAGGATGGTATAAAGATAATAACACATCCCTATTTATTGAACATTTATTAAGCTCCAAACCATGAACTCTGGGAGTTAGATATGTTTATTTTAATTTGTATATGAAGCAACTGTGGATTAGATAGGTTGTATAACACAACCGATTGACAAATGTCTGCATGGCTTTGAAATACCTTTACCCATCAAGTAATGCTTATTTAAGAATAAGCTGATATAACTGAAGACGTTTAATCTGGACAAGCAGTAACCAAGTAAAATCATATTGTATGCGCTCATTTGAAGGACTGTCAAGTACAACAGATGTTTGACCCTGCCCGGCTAATAATATAGTTCTACATAAAGATTCTAAAACAGGGCTCTGGTTCATCCCCTTATCTACTCAGGCCTGGCTTGACTGCATTAACCTCTTATCTGAACTTCATACCACTGAGCTTTTCTTAGCACAATTCATCCTGCACCTTGTTAAAAGATTCATCTTCCAAAAATACTAGCACTATTATATCAGCCTCTAGCTTAAAACTCTTCAATGTTTTCTTCATGGTATGCAGGATAAAGTCCAAATACCTTAACTCAGCATTCAGAATCTTTTATGACCTGGTTGCAACCAATACCTAAAATCATTACTATTAGGATGAAAAGGTGCCTTACACATAATGTAGTCCTGTCCCACCATTATTTGATGAGAAAAATAAAGCTCCGAAAAGTCACATGATTTATCAAGAACCGATAGCTAGTTAAGAGAAATGCATGTCCAGGTCTCTCTATCACTATCACAAACAAGACTTCAAACCAATGACAATAACTGGAGCAAAGCCCGTTGTCCTGGATGACATGGTAGGTTTCCCACATGTATTTCCACCATGCATCCCCAAAAGAGGTTTGTCTTTTCACAACCTGTTATTAGTGTCTTCCTGTATTTTTCTTTGAACCTATAAACATGTCTGGATTAATTTGCTGAAACGTATAGATGTAACTACGGGCAAAGTCAAAGTGCCTCTGAGAATATCAGTGTCGTTGAGATTGTTTTGCTTTTTGTTTCTGTTTTATTATTTGTCATTGTTAACTTTGAGACTGTTATTAGAAGAAAGAGGCATCCCAGTGGTAGTGTATGTTTCTGCTTAATTGCCAGAATATGTTCATAGTTCATGGTTTAGAGGAAAAAGTGCAGGTTCTGGAGTCAGTCAGTTTTAACATCTTGGCTCTGTCCATTTCTAGGTGTGTGACCTGAGGATAGTTAGCATACTTCTCTGAGCCAGGGTTTCCTGAGCACAGACAGGGACCTTTCTTTTTTACTGTTAGATACTAGAAGGTTTTATGAAAATAAAGAATTTGAAATATGTGGTAGTCCTTTACAATTAGAACCCAGCCACAAGAGGAGGTTGGGGGACAAGGAATCCAGCTCTCCTTAGTAGCAGACTTATTTTTGAACACCCAGCACACGTCTTTGCACATCAACCTAGAAGATAAATACATAAAATCACAACATTTAAGGTATGTTATCTTTCTCTCATTGAGCCCCACTGTCATGTCCCTGAAAATCCCCAGTCTCTGTACCATCTGGAAGGCTTTATGAGAAGACCCCTTCCAAGCAAACCCCAGCAAGTGTTTTCACAACTTCTGCTTCTAGAGAAAGCAGGATTTTGTGTCCTGGAAGCTTCCAGAAGCTCATCCTCCTCCTTCTCTTGGGAAGTACTCCTGGCCACCTGTCCTCAAGGACCAGCATCAGTCCTGTTACTAAAACCCAATAACGAAAGGGCACCCCTGCAGGACTCAATTTTTAGAGTGCCTATTTTGAAAGATAAAACACATTTTTGTCAGGAGGCTCAGAGTGCTGTTCTCTCATTCTTTCAGAACTCACATCCTTTTCTGTGATGTCTGACATTTTTAGTTCTCCTCTTGTCCCTTTGCCCTTTCTTTTGACACATTGCTCCTTGACAGAGGCTCACCTGCATTGTCAGGGAGGAATAACCCCAGGGCAGGCCGTTTTCTCATCATCCTCCATGGTGAAGAGTAATGCAGAGAAATAATTTCGTTTTCCCAAACCTCTTTATCCTCTTTGATTTTTCTCATGCTTTGCTAGTCTGCAGGCACTCACGCGGCGGCCACAGACAATGCACAAGAGAGTTTTTTCTTATTTTGTTCTTTTCCTCTACCTATTTTTTCCCCTTTAAAATGTGTCTTTGTCCTTCACATCGTTTTCTAACCTCTTACTGTCAGAGTTGTCACTCCATGCTATGATTGCGTATGTATACTCAGTTCCATTTTCATCGGAGCCTCTGAGGGTTGGAAGGGAACTTAGAGGTCACCAAGCCCAGTTCACACAGGGGCTCTGTCTTCAGCTCCTGTAGCAGACAGCCACTGAGCCTTTCTTTGGATACTTTAGTGTCAGGAAGTGCCCTGGTTTGCAGTGTTGCCCATCCTACTACAGGAGCACACCCATCATCAGGTTCCTTTCTTATTTTTAGCTGTCATCTGTCTCCTGGTGACATCCAACCACTACTGAGGTTGTCTCTGGAGCTGTTCCAAATAAATCTACCACCTCTTAGTTATCTCTTCTCATGTGCTCCTTTTATTCTGTGCCTTTAACTATTCCTGATATCATGTGGCGTCCTGCTTTGTTTCTTTAAATTTCTGGTGGATATAACAACCACAATTACTTGAAGTTGATACGACAAGCAAACAGAAAGGACATTGTTGGGGGGAGGGGGGGAGGGAGAAGGGAGGGAGGTTTGGGGGATGGGGAGCAATAATCAGCCACAATGTAAATCGACAAAATAAAATTTAAAAAGATAAATAAATAAAATAAATTTCTGGTGGAAACAACTTAGCTTACAAAGGTAGATTTTTTTTCCCAAAATTGAAAACCAGGAGAACAATAGGAATATAACAGTCTGTAACTGGAATAACATTTTTGTTTCTTTGTACTAGTGCCACTTTTACTAAGACCCTTTGCATTATAATATGAATTCTTCATTTATGTTAATTTATGCATCTACGATACATGGTGTTTTTACCAGGTTTGCTGCAGTTGTTAAACTAATATTTTATTGACCAAAAGTCCGTTCCTGAATCAGTGATTCTTTAACTTGTTATTGCCTTTTGGGAACAGTTCAGGGCAAGAGTAAAGGCAGTTCTTCCAAAGACCGAAAATGGGGAGAAGCACCAACAAGCCCTCCAAGGTAGGATCATATTCCACATTCAAATATTGTCAAATGACCTCATAGGATCTCAGCAGGAGAATGGAACAGAGATTAAAATGGTCTATAAACTCGCTTATGGAGAACACAGAGTATCTTAAAATAAATATCACAAAAAAAGAGAATGTGCATATTTACAAATACAGGCAAAAACATTAGCTAAGAGACTGCTTCTTTCAGACAGTGGAATACATATAGGTACCCTCCGCCCATTTATACAAAAGGGATATCTGAACACATATTTAGAAACCAGTGCAGAACCGGAGTGAAAATAATTCACAGCTCCGTGGCAGATAGAAGAACTCTGAGATGTGAATGCGTTCTTACTGACCACAACTGCAGTAATAGCACCAACATGACCCTTCAAGTTGGCTTTGTACCTGGAAACAGGGGCCTCGTCAGCAGGGAATGGGGAAAGCTGGTGGAGAGGTAGTTGTGTTTGCCAGGCCTCTGAGCAGGCTAGGGACCGGGAGTGACCCATAGGCATGAATGTCCAGGTGCAGAGAAGCACAGAGAGGAGCCCAAAGAGCAGGATGCATGGGTGAAAAGCTCAAGACATGGTGTATGAGCCTTCTGGAGAAGGCTGGGGAAGAGAGACATCAACTACAAAAAAATAGGAGTGTTAGGGGGAAGAAAATCAAACCTTGACACTGATCGACTTCAGTCACATACACAGCATGGAAAATCTTCCTGAAGACTTTCTCACCTCAATTTTTAAGAACAATTAAGAAGATTATCAGCTTATTACAGTCCAACAATCACTTATTGTGCATTTACTATGTGCTGGCTAAATGTGAAGCACTTCCTAAAGTACTTCAGTTAATCCTCACAACTTGGTAAGGCAGATATTATTATTCATTTGTTAGGAAAGAGGAAGACCAGATCAGAAGGGTTAAATAACGAAATCAAGATTCAAGATCAGCTAGGTAGAAGACCAAAGGATACAAGCACCATCATACGATGGTCGGTGCTATTTGTCCACATTGACCCAAAGAACCTCCAAAGGTCAGCTCTGTTCTTCTGATCTTGCATAGATTGTACTCTTTGGAATGAAAAATACCAGTATATTGAAATAGAAAGAGCCAGACTAGGGACTTCAAGGCAGAGATTTTTGTCTCAGCTTTGCTCCTGGTTAAATTCATATCATGCAAATCACTCAACTCTTCTTAGACTCATTTGTCTCAGCTGGCAAATGGAAATAACAAGCTATCTCAGGGTAATTCCATAAGTCAAGTTATACAATGGATGTTGAAATGTTCTGAAGAGTAATGTATGTATGCAAAATACTTGGAACATGTTATCAGAGAAGCTAAGGGAGTTTGATGTTGAAAGTAGTATCAAAATACATGATATAAGCTGACAAGATTACATAAAGCCGGTGGCAGTGTGGGCAAATGGAGTCGAAGAGTCAAGGAAATTGTTAGTTTAAGACATTCAATGGGCCAATTGCATGGACGTTTAAATCAACCAAGTGATTAGTGGCATCAGAAGTACACAAGAATATCATAAATCAAGTGCCAGAATCCTCTGAAAAAGTAATTGGGTTACCATGGATTTGGCTAAGTGGCAGAGAAGGTAGGATTAAATGGCAAGAATGTAAAGTTGTTTTTACTTGCTTAAGAGGGAATAATTTTGAACAAATTGGAGCCATCTCCAGTTGATAACTCAGAAAGGCAGCATCCTTGGAAATGGAAAGTGGAGACGAGTCAGTCCACAGGGAATCCACAGAGGTCTCAGTACAATAAGGGAAGGAAAAATGGTTGCAGAAGGCAACCCAGGTGGAATGAAGAGGGCAGGGACTAAAGGGCTCGAATTTGGGGCAATAATGATGGACATCAAGAACAAGTAGCAAGATAGAATTACCTAACTAGGACAACAATTTAAAGATGAGTCTGTGTTTACACAGAGACCATGGGTGGTGTCCCTGGCGAGATAGTGTTTTTTGTCTATGGCTCATTGCAAACAGGACTGTGTTAGAAAGGAAAAAAGTCAGACATTGATATTTGTTGCACAGTTGACAAATTATCTCATTTAATATTCATAACAACTCCAGAATGTGGACATAATTATCTTCATTTTTAAAGAGATGAAGACATGAATATCAGAGAAGTAAAATAATTCTTCCACAGTTACTAATTCCAGCAAGTGCTTAGTACAAAAATCCAAACCTAGGTTTGTCTGAACATTCTTTCTCTTATACTGATTGAAAAGAATTGACCTGTAGCTCCAGATCCACACTTGCTCCAGATGAGTCAATTAATTTCTAAGTCTAATTCTTTATCTCCAAGATAAGGAGCAAAATATCAACTTTGCCTAAAACTGTTCCACTTTTTTAAATGATCAAGTGAGATGTTTGTAAAAACAGTCTGAAATAAACATATAAAACTAAAACTATACATGCATATATTAACTCCACTCATGAATACTTTTTTTTGCACCCTTAAATCCCTACAAATACAGGTAAATGTAATTACTCATTTATCCATTAACTTTAAATGTAATAGTTTTTCTAGTATAAGCCTATACTATAAGCAATTAGAAAATGCAGGAAATAAAAATATTCACCTTTATAAGACCACTTCTTTTTCTATAGGGGAAAATTTCTACAGCAGTGTACAAGGGACCATGTTCATTTGCATTCTTTTCTTCACCTGCTTTTGTCCTATTTCTCTGTCGTTGCCTATCTCTGGGAGTAAAAGCTCTTGGTGGCTTTCACTTGCACTTTTCTAATTACAACTCTACTAAAGAGGTTGAGCATCTCTTTATTTATTGGTCATAAACATTTTCCATGAAATGACTTTTCTATTTTTTTTTTATCATTTTTCTATAAAGGTGATTGTCCTTTTCTATTAAGACCATCTCATTTCGTAGACATAGAGGCTGCATCAAGAAGATGAAGTAAGATGCACAAAGTCACATAGTAAATTAGTGGAAGAGCCTGAACTAGGACTGAAAATGTCCAGTGATTTTACATATGTCATGGCCTCCCTTCCACCGAGACTGCTTATCCTCAAATACAGGGGGCACCTGCGTGAAGCCACTTGCACAGGACCATGTGGAATGTCCACCTGCAGTGGTTCTTGTGACTTCGGTTTCATTCTTCCAAGAGAACTGAAGCGAAATGTGCCAGGCACATCAATGATGGGGGAATCTGTCAACTTTGATAATACATGGAATTGGTTGTAAAGCAACTACTAGTGTAGAAATCCCGGTCTGGAGAAAGGTGAGAATGAATGTAGATTTGATTTGAAACCGTGTGTAAGATATATGACGGTCACTAGAGAAATGACAGTTGGAGCAGAAAATAATAAAATGTGACTTGCTAGAGAGGCTGGCTGGCTGGTCAGCGTTAGGAGGTTTATTCCTGCAGCTTACTTTCCCTTTGTTTCACAGTATTTATAACACACTTGACAGTTTGTCATTCTTTCCCTCTGATTGCATATGAGAAAAGGAGGAGTGGGGATCAGAATATAGGATAGAGGGAGAAGATTTGCTGTCATTTCCTCATGGTGCCCTCAAAGAATAACTTGGGACCTGGGATGGAAGAAAGCTATACAGTATTTCAGTGACTTTATTCATTCATTCATTCTTATTCCTTCCCACCCCCTCGTTCATCATTCTGAGCACTGGATCATTTTCCTGGAACAAATAGGCTGAGTTGAACTAGTGAGGAGAGTCCTGTTTCCTACCATAATGGCACGCTGTGGTCTACATGTGGTCTTTGACTTTCCTCCTAATATCAGTTTACCAGGTTCTGCCACCCTTCTTCCCTTCTTGCTCTTTTCTTTTTATTTTTCTTCCTTTTCAGTGGCTTTCAGATCAAGGAGAAAATAATGTCTCTGGAGAGGCTCTTGTTTGTATGAAGGCTTAGAGGACACCCCTGTGAGACACACAGGATCTGGCTCCCCAGACCCTTAACACTGAACTAAAATCATAGATCTTCAAAGTGGGTGTGACAGAATGCACGCAGATCATTGATCCCACCACGTGTCCTGTGAGAGGAACCCTATGGCTGGTGGGCTGTTTGCCAGGACAAGATCAGGAGTAGATGAGAGGGCTTGTGGGGATGTGGGAAGAGAAAAGGGCAGATAGTTCAACTTTGAAGACATCCAACATTCTCTTTCCAATATTTTGTACAGGACGAGTAGTTTTTTTTTTTTTTTTTTCTAAATATGACAATATAAAATAAAATATTTGTACCAATGTCATGTTTTATCATTAGAGTGCAAAATCTTATTAATTAATTTCCCTCTTATCTCCCTCAGTTTTTCTCCTTGCTTCTTTCTACTTTTATTTCTGTATTTATTGATTTATAGATTTAATTGAGCCATTGCTGAAGATCTTATAATTCAAACCAATCAATTTACAAAAGAGGAACTGAGAACAAGGGGGGCATGGTTCAGCTGGCTGACATTCTTCAGTCCTGAAGCTGCAGTCTTCTGACTGCTAGACTGCTTCCTCTACCCAGTAGAATGAGTTTCTACTCTAGGAAATGACTTCTCTGAAACCTCCTGACGGACTTGTAGACCAGCTCTTTATTTTGCTTGTTTCACTTCAGTAAACCTAAGAAAGTTTTGAGTGTTCAGAGACTGAGCATCTAAGAGCCCTGTAATCCCCTAAATTAGTGGTCAATATCAATACTGCTGATTGTGTGGTATTGACAGAAGGACTTTGCAGAGATCTTAGTAGAGTCGTTATCCTCTGCAAGGAGTTACCAAAATACAGTTAAGTATGTAGATAGCTTTTCTGGTGCATTTGTTTCCTGTGATTTTCCAAGATCACAAATATCTTGATTATACGAGTGTTCTAATTTATTTTTCCTATTCTTAGGAACCGATATTTAATAAAATCTCACATATGAGGGACATTTAGTTATGCCACATGTACAAGCATTCATTCGACACACATTCATCGAATACCTGCCATGCGTATTCTACTGACAGGAAGTGAAAATACAAAGAACAGATATGACTTTTTTTCTCTCAGAAAGCTCACAAGCAGTGGCTGAAATAAATATGCAAACCAAACTTTTAAGTCCTATGCCAGCAGATGTTCTATGCCTTAAGATTTAAAGAATGGGCCAATGTTTTTCAGGCAGGCAAAGCAAACCAGGAGAAGGCAAGGCAGCATCAGAGAAGCAGTGCCTATTGCGTCTTAGCTGTGCCTCTTCTTCCTCAGGACAGGTGCATCAACTCTGCAGACATAGTGGAGGCAAGAGGACTAATCTGAGCAGCAGGACACTGCCTTAGACAGGCACATGCATTCCGACTTTTCCATTCAGTATACGTCTGTTCTCTCACCGTGATGATGAGAAGGGAGCTTGAACAATATCTAGTGTAGTCAACTAAATAAATGAATCTTAGTGGCAAAAGGGCCTTTTTTAGTGTGGGGAGAGCCTCCAGGGCTCAGCTGGTACATCAGTCAGTCAGAAACTTAGTGTTCTTCCTTTGAGGGGACATGGTCTATGAGCTGGCACCTAGATAAACTACCAAAAAAGAAGAGGAAATGATCCAAAGCCAACTATATATGTCTGTCCTCATTTTTTACTTTATTATTATGTATAATATATTTTTATGTGTATGTTTATTTATAGCCTTATAAATAAATGACATTAAAAAGTCAGTGACCTGTCATCTGAGCAAATAAACCAGGCACACGTGTTTAGTTTTGTGTGACACCTCAAACTTTCACCACTCTTTCTTTGGCATGACATTCATCTCACTTCTAGATTCAAAAGAATGTAAATCATTCTACAATTCTGTCAATTTCTTCCTCTTGTCTTTCCATGAGGTCCCATTGGCTTGAACATTATCTTCTAAACCTATTAATGCAGCTTATTTTATTTATTTATTTATTTTTTTACTAACCCTTATATGATTTCCTCTTTGTGTTCAATGGGTTCCCCGTCTAAACTCCCTTTATGGCTGTTTTTTCCCCCATGAACAGTGAGTTCATGGAACTATGAAAAACACAGGAAGAACAGAATATAGGGGAAAGCATGAGAGCCTTTTTCTTTTTTTTTAAGTTTTCAAATAAATGAATTTTTTAATTGAAAAAATTGTATATGTTTATTACGTACAACATGTTGTTTTAAAATGTATAATGGTTAAATAGAGCTAATTGCTATATAAGTTTCTTTTTTTTTTTAATTTTATTTTGTCGATATACATTGTGGCTGATTATTGCTCCCCATCACCAAAACCTCCCTCCCTTCTCCCCCCCCAACAATGTCCTTTCTGTTTGCTTGTCCTATCAACTTCAAGTAATTGTGGTTGTTATATCTTCTTCCCCACCCCCTCGGTTTTGTGTGTGTGTGTGTGTGTGTGTGTGTGTGTGTGTGTGTGTGTGTGTGTGTATTTATATATTAATTTTTAGCTCCCACCAATAACCATTACAGATTGATGCAACCCTTTGCTGAAGACCACAGGTCCTGTCAGACAGCCCTCACCATAGAGCTGTCCTCCTGGGTCTACAAGTCCTTTCCTTCTCTCCTGCCTTCGGTCTTAGGATATTATGACCCCTGCTGGTACTGTACCTTAGGGACTGCATTTTCCTTTCTTGGCTCCTTTAGGGCATTCTCATAGAGCTATGTTGGAGGGGTAGGATATATCAGCCTGAGGCTTAGAATAGAAGTTCTGTTATAAAAGTATAGATTTAGTAATTGAAATGTACAAAACAAGAAAGGAAGATGGCTGAGGACAGAAGCCTAGAGAGCACTAATAGGATGCTCTAAGGAAATTTTCTCTTGTGTTCCTGCCATATTAATCCCTTGCCTCCCCTTTATCTATGAGCATTTCCTTTATTCAAGAATACATAATAGTTAAATGATAGCCATAGGAAAAAAACTGATTCTTTAATGGGAAAAAACAAACAAACAAACAAAAACATAAATATATATATATATATTTTTTTTTTAATTCTGGTATATAACAATAAGTCATGGCATTTTTGAATCTGTATAAAAACAGATTTTATTATAAATTCTTTAACATGGCCTATGTATTTATAGAAAACAATGCATTAGCTAGATTCCCTTTTCACTAATAACATTTCTCACTGACTGCTTGCATTGCTTTTCTCTCCTTTATGGCACATTAATTTAAATGGGGTTGGTCTTGATGTCTATGATAATTTTCATTTAGTTGGATGTTAATTATTTTCACAGGTAGAAGAACCCCAGGATAAACCGTTTTTCACAGTTTCTCTTGACTCTCTGGAGGTCCCAGTTTTCATTTAGCCATAAAAGAGTTTTAAACATTCTTGTTTTCACACTGAGCAGTTCCTTTTGAGAAAAACATTCACCTTTCCTCTTAATTTCTCATGACTGCATTCTAAAATATGTCCTATATTCTTCCTTCACGAGCCAAGATATTTTATACATCAGTCATATCAGGGCATTAATTAACTCAGTTCTTATTAACTGTGTTCCTGATCTCAAAGATAATAATGTGAGTGAAAATGGCACTTCTAGTAAATATTCCTTTGAATTGAGGTTTCAGCTTGGTATTTGTTTCCTTCCTTAGAACATCCTTGCCCTCGGACTCTCACCTCCCACCTGGCTCTGTATTATCTCCCCAATGGCGGTCTCAACTCTAATAGCAGGATAAATTGGGATACATTCTACTCTATGCACTATCACCCTATTACCCATTAAATTCCAACCGTGGGTTGGATGTGTGTTGTATCCTTAGCTGTGTAAGGATGTGGCTCTTTTGACCACTCAGCCCTCTGAGGAGTGGCCTGGCCTTGTTCTATGTATGTTCCTAAGGGGGCACATTTTACCCAATAAGCAAATGGAGTCCTAGAAAGCATGGCCACTGGTCTGAGCAGCTGGTTTTACATCATTTTGGATTAAGTACCCTCAAATACTGAAGTTTAAAGTTTATGCACTTTGGTGCTAGCTTTTAAAAAAATATTTGCATAAAACTAAGTTGATAAAAAAAAAAGCAAAGTTCTGTTCTCTTGATGCCTGAATTTTAACTTTGCTCATTTAAACATATGTTACCTGTGCAAAGCATTGTAAGTCACTACATGAACATTAACTCTACTGTTGTCTGCACATATAATGAGTGTTTATTTTAATTTCCTCTGTATATATTTTATTTTACTTGAATAAATGGGGATAATGCATCACTGATATTTACTGAGCATCTTCTCTTATCCTTATTCCACTTCTGGTATTAGAAGTAACTTAAAAGGAAAAATGTTGGATTCCAGTCCACCATAATGTATGTTCTTGATAAGGAAAGGTGAGATACTATAATTGCCATCATTTTACTACTGCAACAGAGAGAGTAAAATTTAAAAGTAATTTTGTATAAGACAGGAAGATGATACTATGAAAGCATGAAGTCACTTTGGGACTCTGAAATGGTATAGAATAAACATATGACCTTAAGGAGAGAAGAAAGAAAAAACATCATTAGTCATTGACCTTTTTGTTTTAATTTTTCCTTGTTTTTATACACTTTTTTTTACATATTATTTATTTTCTGTTTGCACTGTTTTCCAGATGATACTTAATATAAATGTACTGTTTAAGGGGAAATACCAGCTCTTAGACATCTAGAAAAAAATGCTTCACTCTGACCTAAGATTAATGGGTATATATAGCAACAGAAAGCCCAGATTGAAAGTAGACCTGGTTTCTGAATCCTCCATTACCCAACACCAATATATAAAATACACATAAGTGGGGCTTGTCAGTTACAAAAGGAAAAGGGAGGCCTCTACCCACATCCCCACTTCTCCTGTACCCAAAGGATTTGAAAATTATTGGTATACTTCTTTTCTGCTGTTAGAGCATCCTAATATTACCCTTTATTATTAAATAAATGGGGATTGCTAACACTTTAGTCTCAACTCAAATCCATATGCCTTTGGCGGTATAGTTAGTTATTAAGAGTACAGTTTAATGTAAACTGAAGTAACAAATCAACACAGTCAGGAAACAGAGAGAGGGAATGGGATCGTATAAAGTGTTTTTTTTTTCTTTTTGTGTTATTATTATTAAACCCATTTACCAGAGGATGTGTATAGCAGTAGAAAGATGACCTCTCTTTCCACTGACCTCTCAGCAAACACTGAACATCTATTTGGAGGCGATGTTTGAGGTGATGTGAGGTTAGCCCTGGGACCCACTGTTTCAGAAAGCTGACGAGACGCTCCCTCCTTCAAGTAGCCTCAGGAACACCTAATGGACGAAGTAGGTGTTTTGGCCTGGGTTGGCAACCATCTTGGCTGACCCTATAGACTAAGCGCCAAAACCTCACTTCAATTCGTGCTGAATACACAGCACAGTAAATCAGGAACTCATGCAGGGCCAGAGGCCAGACATTGGAAAGGCAATGTCTGTGCTTTGTCCCGGACATCTTCTGGAAGCAGCGCACTCCTATTAAAACAAAAGCTGTTATGTGTATTTTTTTTTTTTTTTTCTAAAATAGCTCTTTTAACTAAGGGACCAGATAGTTTCATTGCTGGCAACGTATTCAGTGGGTTCTGATTTGCAAGTTGTAACTTACTGATTTGATGCCCATGTAAATGAACCAGAAGTATTAGAGTTAAACAAGCTTACAAACACATAAGTTAGAAAAAGAAAATGTGTATTTATTTGCTGTGCAATGACATCCTTAACATTATAAAAATATTGGCTTATTCTTTTTGAATACTTTTTTACTATTGCTTAGTGACATCTGAGAACTGAGTTAGGATTTCTGACAAATGGAGAGCAACCATGGGAAGACATATGTGTCTGAAAAAGCCACAAGACATATAGCAGGACTGTGTGTGTCTCTATATTGTATTAAAACATCTAGCATCTATTCACTACTCAGTCAGTTTAAAAGGGTTTTTTTTTTTTTCTTTACTAAATATACAGGATGTTCTGTAGAATTCTGCAACCAAATTTAAAATTTTATGACCGCTCGGTAACTTTGATAACTGCATAAAAAATCTTCATATCTAAACTAAAAGATTAAATTTTGTTGAAGCTACATCTCTAATTAATCAAAACATTTCATCAATTCAGAATTTATTATCAGTTCACTAAGGAAATCAAATTGAAATTTGTCTCTTTAAGAACTAAGCTAGAAGTTTAACAACTAAATAATTATCATCTGATTGCCTGATTTGGAAAAATAATCACTCACTGTGGTTGTTTGATACTACGGAGTCTATTTAATTTGGAAACACAGTGAAGCTGGTTACACCGGTGTTGATTTCAGAATTTCTATTTTTCTAACGAAAATTTAACAATTTATTAATTACCTACCCATTCATAGGCTGATGAGAATGAGCCATTTGAGAGAGGAGGAAAAATAGTGGTATGGGCAAGAGGACAGCATCTTTGAGCAGGTAGAAGAAGAATCTGGTGTAAAAGGAGAGACATTGCCTCCAGCCTGGACACAGACTCTGTCCACGTTAGCAGCAGGGAGGACAGGGGGTCTGGGCTCACAGCTCTGCACACTTCACAATGGGGAGCCTGTGGACGTTTTCTCGTATTCACTTCTATCTTTTCATTGTAAGAAGAGACAGCAAGGACATCTGCTGACAGTGGGAATAGGTAAGAAAGTGCTGGGGATTGGAAGAGACATTAAATATATGAAATAGTCTTTTAATTGAAATAGAAAGAGAATGATCCAGCAGTTCTGTCCTCTTCCTTTGACAGTAATATAAGTATTCCAGAGTTTTAAAACTTTGACTATATCCTCATCAGCATAGTCTGTCTGAAGCTTACCAGTTGGTCCCTTACCTTTTATAGTTGACTGTAAAAGTGACAGAGAGGCTATTTTTACATTTGTGCCCTGGAAACCCTGAACCTCTTCTGCGATAGGCACTGATGTCACGTAAATGATGGTGGCCCCGTCATCTGTATCTGCCTTGCCTGACACCCTTCCTGTCCTCAGCTCTCCTCTCTTCTCCACATGTAAATGTCCAACTCTTCTTCTCTCCTGAGGTCCTTTCCCCTTTTTTCTCTTCATATCTTTTCTTTCTACTTTCCTCTTTTCTTTCTTTTGCAGACCCCTTTCCCTGCCTCTTTCACCTAACAGTGTCCTCTAGATATATTCTTCAGATAAATAAAAAAAGCTTGAGAATTTACTTACCAATAAATTTATATAGCTTATAAATAAATGTGCATCTACTATGGTACTAATTTCTACATTCTAATTTCTATATTCCATTTATGAGTGAGGCTATGTGGTATTTCTCTATCTGTGCCTGGCTTATTTCACTTAACATAATTTTCTCCAAGCTCATCCATGTTGCTGCAAATGGCAGAATTTCATTCTGTTTTATGTCCAAGTAGTATTCCTTTGTGTGTATATATCACATTTTCCTTAGAAAGAAAGAAAGGAAGGAAGACCACAATAAAACATTGAACTTTCAGAAGGCGAGAAAAGACCTATGTCTACTAGACGTGGGAAAGATGAAGGGCAGCAGGGTTAGGGGGTAATTGGGCAAGGAATTCAAAGAATAATCACGATTTGTAATGATGAACATGCTAATAATATTGATTCAATCATCACATACTGTACACAAATACTGATAGTGAACTCTGTACCCCATAAGTATGTATAATCAATTGTTTCAATTGAAAAATAAATTTAAAAAATAAAATTAAAAAAATTTAAAAACAAAAAATTAAATAAAATAACATTCTCCAAAATTTAAAAAAAAATCTATAAATACATATATGCCAAACTGTAAGTTTTAAAGGAGGCTATGCCCTTCTGCCCAAGAGGAGTAAAGGGATTTGGTTAGGGAGTAACAAGAAATTTGTTTAACAACATAGGGGGTGCCTGAGAGATGTGAATAGCAACAACTGGTTTCGGTATTGTGATCTAGCAGACCTACGCTAAGCTTCATTAGAACAGAAATAGAAAGATAGGTGAAAGAGTAATCAGGAGAGCTTAACAATGACTCGTGAAGACGGAAGCCAAAGTTCACACTTTTTCATTCTGGAGATTTCTGAAGTGAGTGGAAAAGGACTAGAGCCTACATTCAGAAGGAAATTGAGGGCTTTTGGCTGTCCTATTCCAGTTCCCAGCAGCCTCATGTGGTACAAATACTATCCCAGGGCGTCCTGAGGCTCTAGGTGAAGGACGGAGAGAAAAGGACGGGTAGGAGTTCTGTGGCCGTCCTAGAACCCGGCCGCCAAGCAAGCTATGCCCAACGCGAGAGTGGGCTGAAAGAGTGAACACATACCAGTGTCCAAAAGAGATCACTCTGCTTCTCTGTGACTGGGTTTTGTAAGATAGAAATGGCTGGAATAAAGCTACACACCGCCCTGTGAAACCACCTCCACCACCTCCACAGAGCCCACCATGTTAACAGAGGCTGCCACTGGCCACTGGAACCTACGAATGCCTCCACATAATGTAGCTGTGAAAAACTGTGCAAGATAATGTAGCTGTGAAAAACTGTGCAAGATAATGTAGCTGTGAAAAACTGTGCAAAAGGGTCTCTAGCTTCCCTGTTCCCTCTCCCTACTCCTAACATCAGAGAAGCTAGACCCTGGGGGAGGAGAGAAACAATTGTTGCAAGGCCAGAACACCCCATCCACTGACTGTAAGGTTCCTGAGTAAGAGTCAAACAGAACAGGATCCTCCCGACTCAGAAAGCAGAGATGCAGTCCTTGCCTGTGATGGGGTTGTCGTAAAGAGGAATGGACTAAGCTACACTGCCATTGAAAATAACTGGAGTCTCCCTAAGATGATGCTAAAGACAGGTTTGACGAATAAAGAAATAAACTGAGCTTAGTTCCAAACCTTCAAAGTACTGTAAAATTATTGTAAAGTATTACACCAAGATGCCTTACAATGATTCATGTTCAATCAAAAATATTTTTAATAGTACATTTTTAACAAAAGCAAAAATGTTTATGTTCAATTAGTACATAAAAAATAATATTTTAAAACATGGTTTCTACTTTTTTTCATTCTTTGAAATTTATACTTTGGGGTATATTTTAATGTAAGCTTTTGGACAGTAGCACATGAGTATTTATTTATAAGTTATATAAATTTATTGGTAGGTAAATTTTCAAACTTTTTAACTGAAAGAGGAATCTGGATACACTTTATTAGAGGATAAGGAAAGGAAAAGGTGTAAATAAAGGGAAAGTGAGAGAAGGTAGAGGAAAGAAAATAGAAAGAGAAGGAAGGAGAAAGGAACTCAGAGGAGAAGAGCTGGTCATTTATACATGGAGAGGACAGGAGAGAGGAGAAGAGGGAACAAGAGAGTGTACTAAGACAGGATGACCTGGGACCCCATTGATTACGTGACATCAGCCTATCCCAGAAGAGGTTCAGTCTGAAGGGCACAGACATAACAGTGACTCCTCAGCAACCTTTTCTCGACATCTGTAAAAGGTAAAGGAACAACTGGAGAGCCACATTTTTAAAACACTGTTGTCAAGGGAACAGGTAATGCATGATGTTGGAGACGGTAAGTGGGAGGGGGTGAGACAGTGGAGGTTGGGGGAATTAGGAAAACTCTAAACAAGAACAGAAAGTCACGCCCTAGTCTCTGAGGTCATCTGTTAGGATTTTCATGTTCACAAGTGAAACAGTCTCTTTGATTCAAAGTTAATAGGAGAAAACTTAATGAAGAAATGTAATTTTTTGAGGAAGAAAGAATTTCAGTTACTTAGGGTCAGTTTGGAAAAAAACTCAGTACAAACTTATAAGATGTCAGCTGCTAGAGAATGACGTCGTATCAGGAAGAAACAGCAGCATCCTTGTTACAGGAGCCTGAAAAGATCTGATGAAAATACACATTTATGCAAAGTACTTTCTGTACTACTGAAAAACCGCCTCAATGCAACTCAGACTTCACTCACAGAAAAATAATTGAGCCCCTGCAAATCAACAAGTATCTATTAAGGGCTTAAAATAAGTTCTACACCACAGTAGGAATTACAGTGGGTATAAGAAACAGTCTGGTTTTCAAAGTACTTATCCACTTGCAGGTAAATTGAAGATAAAAATTGCAATAAAGTTTCAACACTGTTAAGATTAAGGACTTACATTAGCATTTACAAAGAAAGAATGCTGACCACATTTAATAGAACTGGATCTGGGGTACTACATGGAAGAAACAGGAAAAGGGAGCAGAGATGAGAGGAGGGAAAAAAAGAGGGGGAGAGAGAGAATTACTTTTGAAGCAAAACATTGTCCAGAATTCAAGAGAAATAAAACAGAAAAGAAAGAGAAGGTGAGAGAGCACGGAGCATAGACTGAAAGAAAAGATAAGATGAGACTAGCTAGAGTAATTGAGAAGATGGTGTCTAAATGATCACCCGTTCACTTTTTATTTTTGGTTCATTAATACATTTGTTTCACAAGCATTCATCTCGTAAGCACCAGGCATAGTGCTGAGCTATGAAGACACAGAGTTGAAGGCGTGATCCCTGCCCCTGAGGAACTTGTAATTCCAGGGAATCAGAGTAGTAAATAATTGATTACAAAGCAGCGGGGTGGGGGTGGGGAGGGGGGTGATGGATGCTTTGCCAGAAAACAAGGTGTTCCTGGGAGCTCAGGAGGAAGATAATTTACCTATGAGATCCGAGGGCTCCAGGGTCTCATATTTTGTTTTCAAGGATAAAAACTGAAGGAAGAATATGCTGAAATCAATATAGAACTTTAATTATTCTTCGTTAAAGACACACAATCCCATGAATCTAATACAGTCTGAACAGCTGTGGTTTATCTGTTCCCACCTGGAGGCATGGTTTGACTAACCAGGGGTCTCAGCCCTGGTTTCACGTTAGAATCACTAATTAGAACTTTAAAAATGCTGATGCCTGGGTCTCATTCTGAACCAATTAAATCAAAACCAGTTGGGTGGAACCTGGCAAAGGCATAAATTAGAAAACTTCTCCAGAATATTCTAATGTGAAACCAGAGTTGAGACCTATCAGCCTTTATGATGGGTCTTCAAAAAGTTTATGGAAAGATTTGTATTGTCTTTCAATTCTATTTTTCCACCAATTTTTTGACATACCCTCATATATAGCACCAACTCTTGTTACAGCAGAAGTTTAGCACAGGTTTCTGGGTTGATTCCAAATGTTATAACAGCAATAGCCTTTCCTATTGGTGGCACTTATGTCCTCTCATTATACTTCTCGTTTGCATATTGCACTGTTTGGTTGAGTCCATATGACATTTACTCACTGATTAAATAAATTTTAATTTTTAGAACATTCTTGTTTTAAAAGTATGGCTCTTTGCTGCTGGTCCATATACTCATACAGTCATCACAAAAAGACCAGCCAAATAATTATTTCCCAGTTGTATCTAGTTGGAAAAAAGGTAAATTCTGGCAATATAACATTTTCATTAGAATATAATTTTCAAAAAATGTATTAGTTAATTGTACTCTTTAAGAAATGGATAAATAAATCTCTATATATATCAATATATTTTAAGAGAATTAGACACAAATTAAGAACTTCTATGTGAAATACATTTACATATTATTGCTATTTAATGAACACCTGTACTTCAGCTTGTTCTAATACAGATTTTAACTTTTACCTGCCTACAGATTTTGTAAGCAGTGAAGAAAAACCCAAATCTTAACATTCTGCCATCTCTGGAAGCTTTTTGAATGCTGCCTGGAAGCTTTGCAATATGGTTCCTTTTCGCCTTGGCAGTTTAAGGGCTGGGAGCAAAACAGTTCTCAACTGGCTGCCTGCAGAACATCAGAAAATATTACGAGACTAGTGAGCATTGCCAAAGTACTTTCTTTTTTCTTTGTCCAGTCTCCCAAAGAAAATATTGGATTCCTGCTGCCTTTTCCTTTGCAGGAAGGAAAAAGGAAGCTGCAAAGTCCATTAAGACAGAATCACTCCTGTCTACATAGGCTGTTAATCAGAGTACCCTGTCCATGGGAGTCTGTAACAAAGGCACAAATGTACCTAGTCTCTCTTCTCTCTGTGATATCTATTGAGTTTTCTTACCTCTCCTTTCTGGACCAGTAGAACAACTACATTTGATAAGATAATGGATAACAGTTTATTTAAAAGACCCAAACTAACAACTTTCTACTTACCTTAAAAGGAATTAAGATTATTTTCTCTTCTGAACCTTTTTAGCATAATTTGAACAAGTGACCTTTAGGTGTTATAAAGTCTTACAGATTTTGAGAAACTTGTTCATATGACTGATGTAAAGCCATGTAAGTTATACTTTGTTTAAATAAAACAGATATAATATAAATAGCAAAATTTCTATGTCAAGAATTACATCAAAGTATAGAAATCTATGAATTAATGCACAGGAGTATTGTGGTGAGCTTTTATGTTATAATAAAAATGCAGAGAGACTGAGGTTATGTTGTTTAGGGGGATTTATACAGAGTGCATAGTCAAAATGCTTTCTTAATTCAGGTATTTAAGCCAATGCAGAAACAATATATGTTAAAGGTGAGGAATTCATATTTCTACATATGGGTTAGCAGTCAATTTTTCTTATATAGAAGCCATCATAAATCTGAAAGAAAATGTCTTGTTTTACTGTGAATTTCATAATTCAGAAGTTGAGGATGTAGTGAACGGATTCACTACTGTAGATTTACTTCTCATTGACAAAAGCAAATTGGTTGGTGAAATTAAAGCAAAAGTAAATTGTCAGAGAGAATGGCCAGCCCATTTTATTGTGCATAATAATCATTACATTTTGCAAAAGGAATTTAAAAACAGAAGAGTCGTGCAAAATTTCAGGTCCAGAGACTCTAAAAGAGTAAAAAAATGGAAGACTCCAAAAATCAAATTATGGTACTATAATTACAAACAATCTTGATGAAGAAGGAAGAAAAGCTCCTAGACAAATTAATTAAAAGAGAGCTTTCATTGAAGTTAATATCACTGTTTTGTCCTCTAAAATCAGCCTCCCAGCAGTCAGCTGCAAAAGCCATTATTATGAGCTCATGTATTAAAGGGATATATATAAAAGTTGGGATGTGAAACACATAGACAAAAAAAAAATGAAAGAATGACATGTCAAAATGGTCAGAATAATATTTGGGAGAAAATATACCGACATTAGCTAAGTTGTGTTTAAGAAAATGGGGAGGGAGGCTAAAGATCCTTAGGTCTTTCTTTGGAGAAAGAGCACAGGGAAAAGTTAGGTCCCCTCCCTTAAGAATATGGTTTCATGTTAACAGAGCACAAAAGAGAAATAGACCTCAGACAATATTGTTTTGTTTCCACATGTTTTTATAAAGGAGAATAAACTGTAAGCTAGAAAAGACAAAATAATAATTGATGTCAAAAAAGGGAAAGTAAGTATAGGAGAGACTTGGTGGTTTGAGTCACTGGCCCCTAAATATTTCTTCTACAAAGTCAGAAAAATAAATACAACTTAGTGAGTTTATTTTATAAAACTGTATTGAGTGTCCTTTATTCTGATATTATTTTCTTCATTTGTTTTTTGTAGGTTTCATATATTCTTTTTCTTGTTGCATTCTTAATCAATTGTTGATAATGGTAGATGTAAGTTAACTGTAATGACTACATATGATGAATTAAAAGTTGGCAATATTATGTTAGTTTGCATTTTCAAGTTTTATTGATTCACAAAATCCAAAATCTTGAGACTCACTAGAATTTTCTTTATCAATTTTTAAAATTCTTTTGAATAGGAAGGTGAGCATGATACAAAATAGAAAAGGTACATATGAGGGTACTTCAAAAAGTTTGTGGCAAAATAGAATTAAAAGGTAATAAGAATCCTTCCATGAGCTTTTTGAAGCACCCTCATATAGTCACACAGTATCTTGCCAGTTGTCTTCCAGCTTCTCATCTTCTCAGTTTTCCTCCAAAACGGCAACCATTGTAATTAATTCTGTACATAATTCTGCACACAAATTCTGAAATTTGCATAAAAATTGCCTGTGTGTGTGTTTCTTTTTTAACACAAATGGTAGCATACACAGCTGATCTGTATTTGCTTTTTTCTTATAACACTATACTCATACGCAAGTATATCCTAGGACATGGGAACCATTATTTTAATTGTTTTTTGCATTGAAATTAAATTGAGATATTAAAATAATTTGTTGATGTGCTTGTGAAATCAGTGTCAAAAATGTGGGGGCAATCCTATAGGATGAAAGAGATGTAATAAGAAAGAAAAAATGAATATGTTGTCCTAATCTTTCATAAAGCAGAAAAAGAATGATTTAAAATTTATATACTGGTGAGCATGATATCAGTCACAAGCAAACTGTATGTTTATATTGATGACTTAGGGACATATTGAAAATTAGGATGTGTTGATGCCTAGGAACAATCATGAGATCATAAGAATAAATCAACAAAAACCTCATAAAGGTTTCTGAACTGATATAATAGAAGAATGTCACAGATCTCATATATTTTTATTGTAACTAGTCATTTGACAATTTTTTAGGGTCTGTGTGTGGTGAATACTATGGAAGGTAGGGAGGACAGTGTGTAGCTCATACCTGATTGAACAATTTTATCCTGAGGAGATTAATTAATTACTTCTTGGAGGGGTATTAAAGGTTACCTTACCCAATTAAAGTGCTGCAAGTTTTTACCTATTAGCATTTTATCAATGCTCTAACTACAAAGTACATATGATTTGCAAATTTGTGAATAATGCAAAAAGGGGAGGGAAAATGAATAGTATCAGAGTCAGAATTTAAAAGGGTCTTGACATTATGGAACAATAAGCAAGTTAAAATAAAATTTAATTTTAAAGAGGCCCAAAATATTGACTATCTAAGTATGTGAAAATAGATCTGGCTTAATGACTCACATAGAGAAAACTTGAGTATTTTATAAGTTAACTACAAATATATCCTTTTTAATACACCTTAGGCCCTTCCAACTTGAAGAATGAGACTTTATTTAGATCTAGAAATGTTTGGTTTTATCCTTTTATTATTTCCTCCCATATGTTGTCTTTGTTCTCTGTTTCTATCATTTCTATTAGACTTTGGCTTTAACCTTCTACCTTTCTATTTCTTAGACCCTTTTCACTCCAGTGTCCCTCATAGTTCCCCTGAAATCACAATTATGCTCTGAGTAATCTTCCTCTGCCATGTTCTTTCTTTCAGGATATGATCTCATATATTTCTACCTTTTAATAATTTCTGTAAAATGCTGAAACTACCAATAGGTTTCTAATTATGCTGTTGATTTTACACACACACACACACGTTACAAAGTGGGAGTATGAGAAGTAAGAAAAGTGGACATTGTGTTTACTGCTTTATCTTTTTTTAATTGTATTTATTTTTATTGAAAATTAACAGTTGTATTTATGGCATATGATGTTTATATGATGTTTTGATATGTGTGTACATTGTGGAATGATTAAATCAAGCTAATTAATATATTCAGCACTTCACATACTTATCTTTTTTTTTTTTTTTTTGCAATAGATTTCAAAAATTCCTCTTGTCTAATGAAAAATTTGTACTCTGGCCAACATCTCCCTGTCCTCTACTTCCCACCCTCTCAAAGGGCCAACAGATATATGAAAAAATGCTCAACATTACTAATCGACAGGGAAATGCAATTTATAACCATAATGAGATATCATCTCACACCTGTTAGAATGTCTGTTATCAAAAGGTAAAAAATAGTATTGGCGAAGATGTGGAGAAATGGAATCACTTTAACACTGTTGGTGGGAATCTAAATTAGTACAACCATTATAGAAAACAACATGAAGATTTCTCAAAAAACAAAAAATACAACTATATGGTAAATCCAGCAATCTCACTTCTAGGTATATATCCAAAGGACTGAAATCAGTAAGCTGAAGAAATACCTGCACTTCTATGTTCATTGCAGCATTGTTCACAATAGCCAAGATATGAAAACAACCCAAGTGTCCATCAAGGGATGAGTGGATTTAAAAATTGTGGCATATAGACACACACACACACACACACACACACACACAATGGGATACTATTTAGCCTTTAAAAAGAAGGAAATTCTGTCATTGAGACAGCATGGATGAACCTGGAGAACATTATGCTAAGTGAAATAAGCCAGGCACAGAGAGACAAACACTATCTTGATTCGATATCCATTAACATAAGCCAATTGACACCAAACGTGGAATATGAGCACATGAGCATTAATGGGAATATTGTGCTCAGAGAAAGAGCAGTAATATTTTCAAACATCACAGCCTATTTGAATATTATGCTCAGTTCTATGCATAATAATATAGAAACTAAGTTATAGGAGAAATGCTTGAAGAAAATAGAGCTATTTTGCTTGAAAAGAGGTAGGGACAGTCATCCTCTGTTACTCGAGAGACATTATGTAGAAATTAAACATAACTTAATATAGCTGCAGGAAGCAGACCTAGGATCAATTTTTTAAAAAGACAAGATGGTATACTTCATATTGGAATACAGAATAATTTGTTAATAATCAGGCCAGTACAAAGTTAGAATAAGCTACTTTCATAATTGGAAGTTTCCTATCACTATAAATATTCAGAGAACAAGTGATGACTTATGAATTTTTCAACAATAAAACATTTATTTACCTAATAGTGCCCACTAAATTTCTGTTTAAACCCATTAAGTTTTCTGTTTCTTTGTGTCTTATCTATTCTATCTGGCATTAGATTAAATTTTGCTTTCTCTCATTTGGATTCATCTGATTTTCGGCTGTCTGCCTGAGTGACCCTAGCCTTCAACTCTGATTTCCATGTGTCTCCAAATTCTTGACTGACTGCTCATCCAAACTTGACCCTGAAAGCATCCTACCTTGGATGTCCTATATGATTCTAAAACGTCCTCCCCAAGTCACCTACCAGGTTCCAAGTTTTGTTTTGACTAGGACTTGCTCCCATGCTTGTCCTCTGCTCAGTGCTTTCTTCCATGTCTTGGTTCTGACATGAGTTGCACCATCACCCTTTACTATTATAAGAGCCTTCTCACTGGGTCCTCCATGGTTCCATCTTCTTCTCATTTGGGCCTCCTCATTTCTCATTAACTGACATGAACTCTCCCAACACATTTGTCTTCCAAAATGCTACTTTAATTATTGCATATCTTCTCAAAATCATTGTCTCAAAGCCAGTGTGTCCCATTAGCTATGGAATGAAGTGCAAATTAGTTAGTTTGGGCTGCCATAACAAAATACCATAGACTGTGTGGTTTAAGCAACATAAATTTATTTTCTCCCAATTCTGGAGGCTGGGAGGTCTAAGATAAAGGTTTTGGCCGGTTCAGTTGCTGATGAGGGCTCTCTTTATGGCTTTTATATGACTGCCTTCTTGCTGTGTCCTCACATGAAAGAGAGAGAGAGAACAAGTTTTTGGTGTCTCTTCATAAGGATGCTAATCCCATCATGAGTTCCCTACTCTCATGACCTCATCTAACCATAATTACCTCCCAAAGGTGCCATCTCAAATAGTATCTCTTAGGGATTAGGGCCTCACCATATGAATTTGGAGCTGCTATGGGTCTAATGTGTCCCCCAAAAGATCATATATTGGAAACTTGACCCCCACTGTAACAGTATTAGGAGGGTGGAAAATCCTATTAGGATAATTGAAAGGTGGTGTCTTTGAAAGGTGATTAAATTATGAGTACTGTGCCTTGGGAATGGATTAGTCCATTCATGGAGTAATGGCCATGGTTCTGATGGCTTTATAAGGAGAGTGAGTGAGAGATTTAGTTCTCTCTTGCTCAGCCCATTCACCATGTGACACCTTGTGTTACTGTAGAAGAAGGCTCTCACAAAATGTGTTTCCTGGACCTTGGACTTCCCAACCTCCAAAACTGTAAGTAATAAGTTTCGTTTCTTTGTAAATTACCCAGTTTCAGGAATTCTGTTATAAGCAACAGAAATGGACTAATACAGGTGGGATACAAACATTCATTCCATAACAAAGTGCTTTTATAGTCTAATTCCAAACCATATTTCTAGATTTATCTTTGTACTTCCTTACATAAATCCTGTTCAACTAAATCTGTTTATTCACACTTTCTTCATGATACTCTGTCTGCTCCCTTGACTCACATTTATTCAAATCATTAGCTAATTATATTTATTTTATTATTTTCTTAAACTGTTTCAACTCCATATTTTACTTAACTTTTCACATTAATACATGGAGTAGTAGTGGTTGTGTTAATTCTTCCAGAATTAAATTATAATTCTTTTTGAATGCAGTGACCATGTCTTAGGCTTCTTTGTACTAAGCACATACGTCTCCAGAAAATAATTTCTGCTTTGATTCACCTTCATCCTTCATTCATTAAATAGCATTTAATGAGCACTTATTCTATGCTAACAGGTTAAATGTAATTCTTCACTAAATAATTTGATTCTCAAAGATTTTTACTCTGCCTAGAACCTCCATGCCAATACCTTAGAAGAAAAAGACCATTTTTCTCTTCACCTTTTTCTTTATAGCTTTACACAGGTGTACTGCCTCACTCACCTGGCTCACTAGTGACTGCCAGAGATTTTGCTATGCCTTAAGCCTGAGCTCATGGTTTTTCCTTCAGGTTTCATTGAGAAACAAAGACACAGGATGAATACAATGTCCTTTTAACTTCAAATTTCAAAATATCTGCAGAAAATGACTGGCAAAATTAGGGAAAATAAATTAATTACTCCTCTTCCCCATCCTCTTAGCCTATTGTCTGGCAATAATATGTACTGGATAAATAGCTTGAATGTTGAATGAAATAATTCTCAAGCAATTGCTAAAATATGCCAGCATAGGAACTGGAAATACTAAAATTAGAAACAGATCTCAGATCTCAGAGATCATCTGGATATATTTGTTAATTTTCTATGTAATTGAGTAGAAGTCCACAGAAGATGAAATGGTTGTCCTCAAATAACACAGAGAACAGACAATCCACACTAGAACTCAGAATGACCCTACTCCATTCCAGCACTCTTTTAACTGTTTCCTACAATTTAGACAGCACTATTTCAGTGAGATTAAGTCAGTGACTTAAAGACTTGGTAAGAGTTTAGTGAAAATAGAACAAAAATATATAGTTATAAAAAGACCTAGGGAGAAAAACATATTAAAGGGAAGAGGAAAGATTTACTTTAAAAAAATAAAAATAAAAAAAGAGCACATGGTGATTTCTATTTTATTTTAATGAGTGTAATATCTGCATTAAAAACAGAAGGCTGATTAAGAAGCACCTTGTGTTCCTTGGAAGCTACAGAGTTTATTTATTCATTTATTTATTTTCATCCACTATTTGCATTCGTGTTTTTTGTGTTCATCTCTAAAGAGAGTACAGGCAGTGGTAAAAGCGCAGAACTCTCTGTGGTTAAACCAAAATAATGATTTGAAAACTGCTGCTTTGTTTACATGATTCTAAAAAGGGCAAAATAGCTTGACTGTCTTGTTCCTGATTGATCTGATATTTGGACATTATACATCGTGAGCCTTGGAGAATCGAAAAGTAGCTGTTTGAGAGAATGTCTTCACGACTCCTTTTCTCCCCCCCCCCCCGGCTTTTCTCCTAAAGTTCAATAAAGACCATCTTTCAGAATCACTTAAATCTGCTTACAGATAAAACAAAACAAAAGGATTTATGTGAGAATAAAATCCTTATTTATTTCTTAAAATTCTCTCCTTCCTTCCACCTTGAGGGAAGTTTCTGGTATCTGTGTTTATTTTGAGGTTGTTTCAGCGGCCTTCCTTCTTTGACTCTCTGCCTTGCTTTGTCCAACCTAGAAGATAGCAGTGTCTACCTCTTTATATATCTTATTTACAGAAACAATAGCCTGTGGCGCTTCCATTATTTATTCTCTCTCCTTCTGTCAGTGATACAAGGGGCTGCCGCTTGCCAAGAGCTTTGCTTTTCCAAGCCAGTGATTCCATTCCTTCTAGCATTTCTCAGATTTAATTTCTTGTGAAAGAAAAAAGCATATAGTTGATAGTTCCATCAAATGGAAATTCAGCTTTGAATTAATTAGGCTGGACTTTGGCTAATGCTTGTGACCGATGTCTGAATTGTTGATGAGGTAATGGTGGTCATGATGCTGGTAGGTAACGATGGTGATGGTGATAGTGATGGTAGTAATGTTGATGGTGGTGATGCTGTTGGTGGCGATGATGCTGGTGTTGGTTGGGGTGCCTAGTTCTTGGTCAGAGTGTCTTTCCTTCTGAAGAGCTAAGTAGTTCTCAGGATAATTTAATATAACAATAATTTAATAGTCTAAAGTGACAGCAAATAATCTACAACCAGTATTATACTATTTGTCTGATTCTTAAGAACAGAAGTAGTTAAATCACCTTTCTTAAGAATAAAACATTTTGCAACATTGTCAGTTTTACTTTCTGCCTTGGCTGCAGTATCATGTTTTTGTTAATTTTTTATATGTGAGAACCTATCATAAATATAAGAAATAAAATTTGTAAATTAGTGAGTCTTATGTTTATGTCAGTCACCTGAATGTATCAGTCTATTAACCAGAAAGTATTTATTAACCTTCTTCCAATCACTCCACACTGATTTTGGCACTGAGAGGGTTATCATGGTCTTTGTTTCCAGGTCGATATATTTTATGTGAGAAAATAGGATATTTATTTATCCTATAAATATTTATTAGATGAGTTCTATGTGCTAGATGCTATGCTAAGCAGAGGAGATACAGTGCTTGCCACAATAAAATTACAATGTCCATTGCACAGCAAGAAATTTGTTACAACAGAAATACGTAAAATGTACTGGAAATTGGAGGAAAGCGCACCTAAGTTTCACAGAGGTGGTTGGGGAAAGCCTTATTAGAAAAGAGACCATTTTAGGCAAGACTTGGAGGTAAAATTTAAGCAGCAAGTCTTTCCAAATAGAAGGAATGGAATGTACAAAAGCACATCTGCTTGATGTGGAGCTAATTCAGTGTTGCTGTAATATATTATCCAAGGAACGGTGTAGTGTGGAAGAGTACAGCACTGACTTAGACAAGGCTTGGCAGTTAGGCAGATGTCATCCCATGAAAGTTCTTGCAGGCAACCCTATGCTGGGATTTTATTCTCTGTTGAGTAATTTTCAACAGCTGAATGACATTTAAGTTTGTGAGTTGGAAAGATCATTTAGAGGTCAGGGTAGAAGGTAAGTTTGAATAAGAATGAAGCCAAGGAGACCAGTTGGACAGCCTTTGGGATGAGAACTGATGAGAATTCTGAACTAATATAGTAATGGTTGTTACACAAAGGAGTGACTAATAGAGAATACAGGAAATAGTATCTTAATGGGTAAATGAGTTTAAGAAATGTCGGAAGACTGAAGGATGATTTCTAGGTTCCTGGCTTACTACATGGGACTAGACAATACAAGACAGTGTAAAATTGTTTGCTAAATTATGCAGTTTCAAAAATAAGTATTTTAAAGCTCATAGGAGAGGGCAATCATTGAAAATAACTCCATACAGAAGATGTCAGGACATGAGCGGGGGTATCAGAGAATCAGTACATGCAGCGCTCTGTGATGAAAAGTAATTGTCCTATGTGACTTAGAACTCACTTTCCTGTTTCCTGTATGTCTTCTGGAGTCATTTGACTCTGAGGGAAGAAACTTTTCTCCCCTTCAATCTGAAAGAGTAGGGTAAGTGGGCTTAGACATGGTCCATAACACTTTCCCAAATAAAATTGTATATCAAATTAGAGAAATTTATTAATTCATTGCCACAAACCTCAGTAGAGTAGGACAGAGGAAGAGAAAGGGAAGAAAAAATCAGATAATTAGTAACTATTTTCATGGAAGGTGGGGAAGGAGTCAGAGAGTAAGATTTTACATTTTAGGTTGGAAAAATTAATCTATAATACCTCAATAAAACAAAATAAAACTCAACAATAAAATCATCACATTGGCATTCTCAAATATTAAAACATTTTTCACCGTCTTCGAACAATTTCAAGGGACAGATATTTGCTACTTTATTAAGGAGAGTTATATAATATTTCCATTCATTTTATCTCTTCCTTTTGCTTTCACTTTTGCAAGTTGGTGCAGTGTTTGGAGCTAAGCATATAAGATTAGTGCTGATAGCTAAAGATTTGCCAACTGACAGAAACGAAACAAGAAAATAGAGTAGGGTAGTTTATCACCCTAAGCAACTTTACTGTGAGGACATCAGGATAATTTCAATACTCTAAAGGACAACGATGCTCTTGTTTCTAATTTTAGTATATGTGCTGCCGAAGCGAGCACACGATGCTCTTGTTTCTATTTTCAAGAAGAATGTATTAAGATATGTCTATGTGACATACATATTGGTGTCTGTGTGTGACACAATGCTATGTTATGTTTGGTTCAGAAAATAAGATGTTATTGATTGCAGAGACAGGAGAGTGAGATTTCCAGTGAAGTTACATTGGAACTAGACAGTGAAAAATGGTTAGAAATGGGATAGTTAAAAAGAAGAAAGGGTATATTATGAAAAGTGAACTACATTTACAAAACCTCAAGGTTGGGCCAAAGGATAAGCATGTTTAGGGTATGTTTAGGAGATCTCCAGGTTGAATTTAAGACTGAGTATCAAGGAATAGGGGCATATGGGGGGATGGGGGAGAGGGAGAGAAGAACAGGAGGAATTTATAAAGGGACATGAAAATCAGCTACATTGTATACTGACGACAACAACAACAAAAGGAATAGCTGCATATAATGTATTATATGAGATCAAAGACTTCCAAGTTTAAGAGTTTAGGTTTGAGAAGATCTTAGAAGATTTTGAAGAGGAGAGGGAGTTAGTAACATTGCTTCTTTATGGTGATAAAATATTAACATTATAAATACTAAAGAAATTAATTATAACTAGTATTTAGTGCTTATGATAAGTGCTAGACTTTTAATAACTAACTAAATCCAGATATAATCTATGATGTCAGTAACGTTATCATCATCCCAATCTTCCAGATTTGTAAACTGAGAAGCAAAGTGGCTAGGGAACTTGCACAGGTAACCCACGTAGCACCTGACAGAGGAGGTTTGTGACTCAGGCACAGGTGGGATCTTCACCTCTGCATCAAGTCTAGTGTTAGCGACGACAGAGCAAGATGCCTACCCAGGTCAAGCTTATTTAAAGAGAGAAATTCTTATTCCCTGTTGTAGAAATGGATCTCGCAACAAGTCCTGAATCCACTTGGTCCCTGAAACAATGCCCCTAATTCTCTAATTCACAAGTCATCCTTGCTTTCCCTTTTTCCGAGGACAGTCATTTCTTTAATTCCATTCATAGAGTTTTGTTTCTGGGAATTTTGCAGCCTATTGACTATGTAAATGGTGTAGTTGCTTTTCCATGAAAATGTATAAAATTTCTATTATACTATGTGAACAACTGTTGGCTTTTAGGGGACAAAAATGTAAGTAGCTTGGCACCATTGTGGAAAAAAGAACATCTGTTTGCTTTGGAATCCAAGAGAAGCTCTCCACCTGGCTTCCCTCTAAAGCAGATCAGTAAGCAGCTTTTGAATAAATTATCCCAAGTACTTTCTTACACACATGAGAAAAACTTTAATGTCCCCTATAACCAATTCCATCGTTTTAATTGTTGCATGATATTCATTCTCTCTAGGAAAGATTTCTTTCTTTTTTTTTTTTTAAATACATGTGGGGTACAACGTTGATTTTCAATAATTGTGTAGAATGTGTGGTGGTTAGATCAGTATAGTTAGCTTACTCATCATTACAATACACAATCATTCTTCATGTCCATTGACCAATTCCTCATTAGCCCCCCTGGTCCTCCCCCTCCCTTCCCCGCCCCTTTTCCACCTCTAGTTTTTTAAAAGTTTAACGTATTACTGTGAGTGTTGTTTCTTTCTCTCTTTCTTTCTTTCTCTCTGTCTCTCTTTATTATTCACTTGTTTATTTATGGATTCAGCTCTCAGTTATGAGTGAGAACATGCAGTATTTCTCTTTCTGTACCTGGGTTGTTTCACTTAGGATAATTTTCTCCAGGCTCATCCATGTTGGTGCAAATGGTAGAATTTCATTCTTTTTTATGGCTGAGTAGTATTCCATTGTGTATGTATACCACAATTTCCTTATCCAGTCATCCATCGATGGACATTTAGGCTGGTTCCATCACCCAGATATTGTAAATAGAGCTTCAAAAAACATGGGAGGGCAGATATCCCTTCAACCTGATGTTTTCCAATCCTCTGGATATATCCCCAGGAGTGGGATTGCTGGATCATATGGAAGTTCAATCTGTAGTTGTTTAAGGAAACTCCACACTGTTCTCCACAGTGTCTGTACTAATTTTCAGTCCCACCAACAGTGCAGAAGGGTTCCTCTCTCTCCACATCCTCACCAGCATTTGCTATTCTCTGCCTTTTTTATAATAGCCAGTCTGATTGGAGTGAGGTGACATCTCAGAGTGGTTTTGATTTGCATTTCCCTGATGATTAGTGATGTGGAGCATTTTTTCATATACCTGTTGGCCATTTGTACGTCTCCCTTTGAGAAATGTCTATTCAGCTCCTTTGTCCACTTTTTAATTGGATTATTTGCTCTTTTGTTCTAAAGCTGACTGAGCTCTTTGTATATTCTGGATATTAATCTGTTGTCAGATGCATATTTTGCAAATATTTTCTCCCATTCTGTAGGATGTCTTTTCACTCTATTGATTGTTTCCTTTGCTGTGCAGAAGCTTTGTAGTTTAGTATAATCCCATTCATTTATTTTTTTCTTTTGTTGCCTGTGCCTTTGGGGTGTTATTCATAAAGTCATTGCCCAGTCCTAAATTGTGGAGCATTTCCCCTACATTTTCTTATAGGAGTTTTAAAGTTTTAGGCCTCATATTTAGGCTTCTAATCCATCTTGAGTTGATTTTGGTATGTGGTGAAAGGTACAGATCAAGTTTCATTCTTCTACAAATGGATATCCAGTTTTCCCAGCACCATTTATCAAAGAGGCAGTCTTTTCCCCAATGTATGTTTTTGGTGCCCTTGTCAAAACTCATAGAGCTGATAAATGAATTCAGTAAGGTTGCGGGATACAAAATCAACATACAAAAATCAGTAGCATTTTTATACTCCAACAACAAACTAGAAGAAAAAGAGATCAAAAAAGCAAGCCCATTTACAATAGTCTCCAAAAGTATAAAATACTTAGGAATAAATCTAACCAAAGAGGTGAAAGATCTCTACAAAGAGAACTACAAATCACTTCTGAAAGAAATTAAAGAAGACACTAAGAGATGGAAAGACATTTCTCGTTCGTGGATTGGAAGAATCAATGTAGTAAAAATGTCCTTACTATCCAAAGCCATCTACAGATTCAATGTGATTCCCATCAAAATACCAATGACATTCTTCACAGAAATAGAAAAGCAATCTTAACATTCATATGGAACAACAAAAGACCCCGAATAGCCAAAGCAATCCTGAGCAAAAGAAGTAAAGCTGGAGGCATAAGACTACCTGACTTCAAACTATATTACAAATCTGTAGTAACAAAAACAGTATTGTACTGGCATAAAAACAGACATGTGGGCCAATGGAACAGAACAGAGAACTCAGAAATCAACCCACATATTTACAACCAACAGGGAAAGATTTCTAATGGTACAGGGGAGCTGTGGTTTTCTTGGATTCCTTAAAACTCTCTCCTTAGAATCTCTGCCTCTTTCCAATCAGTCAAATCTATCTAAGGATATGCTTCCCTGAATTATTTTTTTTCAGTTTTCCCACTCATTCATGTGCCAAGTATTTGTTCATCATTTCCCATAGACAAGGTCTTACAGTAGCCACTAAGTGTACAATAGTAAATAAGACACAGCCAATTCCTTCAAATAAAAAAGAAGCGAAAATAGTTGCAAGTGCTGATAGAAAGCTAGTAAACAGTATTAGGAAAGATCGGAAGAGGAATACCCAATGCAGGCTCAAGGTATCAGGCGGGCTTCCCACAGGAAACTACTTTTACTCTGGGACTTGAAAGGTCTTATCCAACAGAGGGACAGGACAGGGGAGTGGGTAGGTTACTAATGGCAGACTATTATTCCAGGGATAAGAAACGGTATGCACAAATGCAAGGAGGTAAAAGAATTATTGGAATGTCCAGGAAACTTCAATTATTTCAATTAGCATTCAAAATCAATTTCTTGATTTGTATTGCTACCAAACCATGCATTGTGTTCTACAGGGTATTAATAGATATCCTGTGAGAAGAAATGTTCTCTGCTGAAATAATTTTGAGAAATACTGAAATAATTGTAGTTAAAACAGTTGTTTCACTGTAGCATTTTTAATATACCAGTGTACATTGTGACTCATTCACCAAAAGAAGCATTGAGAGTGAGACTTTTCCCAAACTTATTTGACAGAGGAGTGGCTCATCCCACAGAGCATCTTTTAACAGCTGTGGAACTAGTGTTCTATAGAGCAAATTTTGTAAAGTCTGGTCTAGCATGATAGTAAGGTTTTGTGAATCCCAATGCCAAAGTTTCAACACACAGCACTGAGATGATATCTACAGATGTGAGAACATGTGCATTTCAACCATTGATTTTTGCCCAGCTATTAAAACTTTAGAGATCGCTCGAATTAAGTTTGAAAGCCATCTCTAATATCTGAAATACCCTGACTCATGACATTGAAGAAGCCATTGGAATTTTTACTAATCTAAGACAGAATTACATTTCAGTCTTCCAAGAGTGTTTACAAGAAAGGACCTAGATTAGAATCTTAGAGTCAATTCCAGTGTACCCTAAATTCATTTGTCTTCAGTACATATTATAACTTGAGTAATTCCTTAAGTTTTCTATGTAGTATTCCACTGCAGAAAACCAATATTAAGGTGTATTTGATGCATTATATGGAATTCAATTGCTATGCAGACCTCTTGGGATAAGTGACATGTATGGTTACTTGATACTTTCCATATTCATTTGGCAATGTTCTGTGTTCACATCGAGTTGATTTTTTAACCAGGGAGTGAGGCAAACAGAATCTTCTAATAGCTTTTCCACAGCACAAAGAGTTAAAAACAGAAAGGAGAGGGATCTTGAGGATAATGACAGCTCTTCATTGTTCTCTTTGACGTAAATGGATGCATTCTCAATAACTTCCTGAAGTGACTTCCGTCTACCATCCTAGAAATAGATGAGAATCCAATCAGCTGATTTATGACTCATATTTAGGCAGTGATGAAAATGAAGAGGATAGTTCTTTTCAGCAGACCCTGAACCCACCCCATAGCTGTCTTTTTTTTTTATTTTTTAATTTTTAATTTAATTTTATTTTGTCAATATAGAATGTGGTTGATTATTGTGGCCCATTACCGAAACCTCCCTTCCTCCTCCCTCACCCCCTCCCTCCCAACAACCTCATATCTGTTCACTTGTATCAACTTCACAGAACTGTAATTGTTGTGTCTTCTTCCTACCCCTACCCCGTTTTTTTTTTTTTGTATTTATTTATTTATTTTTAGCTCCCACAAATAAGTGAGAACATGTGATATTTCTCTTTCTGTGCCTGACTCGTTTTACTTATTTAATTCTCTCTAGGTCCATCCATGTTGTTGCAAATGGCAGTATTTCATTCTTTTTTATAGCAGAGTAGTATTCCATTGTGTAGATATACCATATTTTCCGTATCCACTCATCTGATGATGGACATTTGGGCTGGTTCCAACTCTTAGCTATTGTAAAGAGTGCTGCAGTGAACATTGGGGAACAGGTATACCTTCGACTTGATGATTTCCATTCCTCTGGGTATATTCCCAGCAGTGGGATAGCTGGGTCATATGGTAGATCTATCTGCAATTGTTTGAGGAACCTCCATACCATACATCTGACAAAGGATTAATACCCAGAATATACAAGGAACTGAAACAACTTTACAACAAAAAAACAAGTAACCCAATTAAAAAGTGGGCAAAAGAGCTAAATAGGCATTTCTGAAAGGAAGATATACGAATGGCCAACAGACACATGAAAAAATGCTCAACATCACTCAGTATTCGGGAAATGCAAATCAAAACCACACTGAGATACCATCTCACCCCAGTTAGGATGGCTAATATCCAAATGACTGTGAATGATAAATGCTGGCAAGGTTGCAGAGAAAAAGGAACTCTCATACATTGTTGGTGGGACTGCAAAATGGTGCAGCCTCTATCTTTTAAATTGAACCCATGACTAAGGAAGTACAGTACTTCCTTAGTTTTTTTTAAAAGTAAGTAATCCCTTTACTTCTCTTGATATTTCATTTTTTTCCTCTCAAAGATGAAATTATTTATATTGATACTTTCCTACTTTCTAAATCATTCTTAAAAAAAAAAAAAAACTAAACAATGCACTTATGGACTCGATTCCACTATCAGTAACTCGTAAACTACAACTCTCTCTGTTATAAGAGAGCAAAGGAAAGCAGAGTGTGTATACTGATTCTGCAATTCCTGATGACAGGTTAGTTAAATTCATTGTAAACTACACAATTGCATGCCAGAAATAGGCCTCCTTCCCTCTCATGTCTTTGATTAATCTGCTAAGATATGTCTGGCCAATTAAGATTAGCCTTTTTCGTTCTTCCATAATTTTCTTGGTCATAATTTTGACGGTATTTATCTTGTTACTTATTTGGTCTGAACATCTTTTTCACTCAATTCCCGTGGCAGGCCCATTGCTGTGCAAGTTCAAACAGGAGCGGCTGCATAATACACACCTTATCCGGGCTCCCTTGTCTATAGGACCCTATTTAGTTCTAGGCTGAGTAGAAGTTTTATGTTTGTTCAAAATCATTTTTATTTTACATGAAATACATCTATCTTATGTTGGATTTGATTTGTTTTTTAATACGTGCATTTATTTATTTATTATTGGCTTAATTTTTACCTATAATTCTATACAAAATATCTCATACCCTTGTATTGGGTAAAACTAAAACAAACGGGCAAAACCAGAACAAACCAAACAAAACTGGTTTGCTCTCCTACTTGAGAAATTCACCTTAATGTCCTCAACACAGGTTCTTACTGCCTCCAGGTATCCTTTCTTTTTTATCTCTCTCTCTCTCTCTCTCTCTCTCTCTCTTTTTTTTTTTTTCCTTTTCTCCTTTCCCTAATGTCCAGGCTCACATTCCCTTTCCTCTGTGGCTCTGCTCCATAGTAGCAGCAGAGAGAGTGTTAGAGCAGCAGCCACCCACACTCAGAAGGTCTTTCTTTTGCTGCAGACAGATGTTCAGGGTGCCCTCTCTTGCTTCAGACACATTCCCAGCCCTATGTCGCTAGGCTTCTTTCTTCACCTGTTGGGGGCTGCAATGTGCCCTGCATTTGCATGTCTGTAACCAAGGACCTCCTGTTGCCATTCAGATTAGAGGTCAGAAGTTGGGTCTCAAAGCTATGCCTAGTCTCCCTTTGAGACATCTGACTACCTTAATATCATTTATTGCACCCACAATCTTTACTACACATGGTCCTAGCAGTTGAAGATACACACCCTCAAAGCCACTCACGTGAGAACATTAGACACTGCACTTCACACTGACCACAGCTGTGCCACTGGAGCCGGGCAGGGCGAATGGATAAACTGTACAAAGGCAAGAGCACATTAGTTAAAGCTACCAATGACTGTTTCCAGGAGATCAGTTTATTAAATTTGCATTCCTTATGTTTTAGTAATAACCAAATTGCCATCCCTGGGGCCACTTAATATTCTCTTAAACACATTCAGGCTTCAGTTAGGTTCTTCTCTCTTTCAGAAACTGTGTATAACACTCTTTACTGATCCTAACAGTTGCAAAATTTTCTTATTTTATTACATGTTTTTACAAGCAAATAGGTCGGGAGCATAGATTAGTATTTTATTAGTATTTTCTCTTTCTAGGATGAGAAGGAATACAGTGTCGTGTATGTAAATCCTACTTATAAAAGTAATTTTGCAGGTATCTCATCCTCCCCCCAAATAAATTCATGTATGTACATACACACACAAACAAGTACACACACGCACACACACACACACACACACACGTACACATACACAAAACAATATTATCTGCCAGGAAATAATTTTTTTATAAACACATATTTCCAGAAAAATTCAGATGTAGTCAGTCACAATGATTCTTCATTAAAAAGGAAATTAAAGGAAAGGGAAAGGAAAGGAAGAACAAGGAAAGAGACAGAAGAAAAAGAAAAGAGAAGGGAGAGAAGGGACAGGTTACAGGACAGAAAACATAATGTGACCATCTGTAGAGAGTGGAATTTAAGTGAGTAATTAATGATTTGTATATTAATAGTTGACATTTTTGAATGCTCGCTATTTGCTGGCCTACGTGTTATGCACTGTACATATATTATCTCACTTAATACTTGTAACAATTTTATAATTTTCAGTTGTAGAGAGAAGGTGACTGAGGCTTAGAGAGGTTAGTAACTTGTCCAAGGTCACACAGCTCTGAGCTGGGATCCAATTGTTCTGTCTGCCTTGGCCTGTATTCTTTATTACTTCTCTCACAGCTATTAGCAAATAGAGTAGACAAATAGTAATTTAGTGGACAATAAATTCAACTCTATCCCAAAGCCATTGCTTGCTGAAGAAAATCAGCAAAAAAAGAGATAACAAAGTTACTATGGATAAATATCTATGATCAAACTATAGAACATTGCCAGTTTTGTGAGTCACAATGGTTTAGTATTGGCAGTTTTATAAAATTCAGCCTAACACATATGCCTATATATATGAATTATATATACACACACATAATTTTATATATTCATAATAATAACTAGTACTTATTTAGTGTATATTGAGTTAAAAAAATTCTAAGTACTTTACATTTATAATTTCACATAGTCATTCCACCAAACTTATGAGGTTGGTACCATTATTTTCTCTAATTTATAAAAGAGGAAATTAAGGCATGGAGAGGTTTTATAACCTTCTAAAAGTCACACAGTGAGAAAGTGAGGAAGCCATGATTTGTTTCTCATTAGTCTGGTTTTAACCTATTTCTCTTGACTCCAATACTATGTTGGCTCCATATTTGACTCACGTATTTTTATACACGTTAGGGTAAAATCCTTGTTGAGGCAAATATTTTTATTTTTATAGTGTTTCCTTTTTACATCTTGCTTCATACATCTCCTCCCATTTAATAGACCTTACTGATTTTTATTTAATATTTAATAGAATGAAGGTTAACGAAGTTAAGCAACAAACTCAGGGTCACACACTGATTAATGACTGAAGAGGGACTCAAACTTAGGTCATCAGTCTCCAAGGACTCTCTTTATCAGTATGGTACATTGGAAACCCAAACCTATGCAAATCCAAATACTTATCTGAGAAGCAGTCGACTTAATGAGTTTGTCTCTGTCTTGCAAGCTCATTGCTAAAGACATGCATAGGAGATACCCACTGCAGTCTCATTAGCCTTTTGTGAAATGTTGAAGTCCCTCCACTGTTTAGCGTCCACCCTAATGACAGACATGTGTATGTCATCTTTGACTGCTCTTTCTTGTTCATCCCCCACATAATCATACTTTTTAAAACCTAAAGCATCTTTTCCATCCTTATTATTTCTGTCCTAGGTTCATTCTTTGTCATGAATCATTGCTGTGTTCTAGGTACTAGTCTTCCTGTCCCTGGTGTTGCTCATTCAAATCCATCCCCTTCACAACTATTTTAGAAATCTACTTAAAATACAAATTTATTCATAGTACTTCCTTTTTTAGAACTCTTCATCAGATACCCAACCACTATAGCATAAGATCTGAGTTTTTTAAGTAGGGCACTTAAGTATTCCACAATTTAATTTCTTTCTGAATCTAAGCTACCTCCTTTCACCTCTCCCAGACTCAATTTTGCATTTCCAGTACCATTGAACTTATATGCACTGCAGTTTCTTACCTCTGCATATTTTTTCAGACTACTCTTTACCACATCACCATGATCATAATTATCTTTTTAAGACTTTATGTTTTTAGGGCAATTTAAGGGAAAATTAAGAGAACAATGCAGAGATTTCCTGTATATCTCCTACCTTCACACATGCTTAGCCTCCACCATTATGAACATCCCCACCAGAGTGATATATTTGTTACAATTGATTAACCTGCATTGACACATCATAATCACCCAAAGTCCATACTATTCATTAGGGTTCACTCTTGGTGTTCTACATTCCATAAGATTGGACGAATATACAGTGACATGTATCCATCATTATAGTATCATACAGTGCTTTTTCACTGCTCTAAAAGTCCTCTGTGCTCAGCCTAGTCAACACCCCCCAACCCCTGGCAATAATTGATCTTTCTACTGTCTTCTCAGTTTTGCCTTTTCCAGAATGCCAGGCCATATAGTTGGAATCATATAGTATATAGCTTTTTCATATTGTCTTTTTTCTCTTAGTAATATGGATTTAAGTTTCCTCTATATCTTTTCATGGCTTTATACCTCTTTCTTTCTTTCTTTTTAAAAAATAATTTTAGCACAATTTCATTGCCTGCATGTACCACAGTTTATCTATCCTTTCACCCACTGGAAAACATTTTGGTTGCTTCTAAATTTCGGCATCTATGAATAAAGCTACTACAAATGCCCAGGTGCAGGTTTTTGTGTGGACATAAGTTTTCAGTTCCTTTGGGTAAATACTGAGAAGCACCATTGCTGAATCATATGGTAAAAATAAATTTAATTTTGTGAATAACTGCTGAACTATCGTGCCAAGTGGCTGTACAACCTTGAATTTCCACCAGCGATAAATGAGAGTTCATGGTGCTCCACATCTTTTCCAGCATTTGGTTTTGTTAATGTTCCAGATTTTGGTCATTCTAATAGGTATATAGTGGTATCTCATTGTTGTCTTAATTTGCATTTCCCTGTTGACATGTAACATGGAGCATATTTTCCATATGCTAATTTTCCATCTGTGTTTTGGGGTTTTTTTTGTTTGTTTGTTTGTTTTTGGTGAGGTGTCTGTTAAGGTCTTTGGCCCATTTTTTAATTGGGTTGTTTGTTTTCTTATTGTTAAGTTTTAAGAGTTCTTTGTATATTTTGGATAACTGTTCTTCATCTACTATGTCTTTTGCAAATATTTCCCCCAGTCTGTGACTTATCTTCTCATTCTCTTGACATTGTCTTTCACAGAGCAAAATTTTTAAATTTTTTTTTAAATTTTATTTTGTCGATATATATTGTGGTTGATTATTGTTGTCCCTTACCAAAACCTCCCTCCCTCCTCCCTCTCCTTCCTCCCCCCCAACAATGTCCTTTCTGTTTGCTTGTCGTATCAACTTCAAGTAATTGTGGTTGTTATATCTTCTCCCCCCCACCCGTTTTTTTTTTTGTGTGTGTTGCAACAACATGGATGGACCTTGAGAGAATTATATTAAGTGAAACGAGTCAGGCACAGAAAGAGAAATACCACGTGTTCTCACTTATTGGTGGGAGCTAAAAATTAATATATAAATTCACACACACACACACACACACACACAAAAAAAAAACATTTTAATTTTAATGAAGTCCAGCATATTATTTCTTTCATGAATCATGCCTTTGGTATTGTAAAAAGTTATCACCAAACCCAAAGTTATCTAGGTTTTCTTGATGTTGTCTTCTAGTTTTATAGTTTTGCATTTTACATTTAGGTCTATGACCCATTTTGAATTAATTTTGGGGAGAGGTGTAAGTTCTATTTCTAGATTCATATTTTTGCATGTGGATATCCAGTTGTTCCAGCACCATTTGTTGAAAAGACTGTCTTTGCTACATTGTATTGCTTTTGCTCCTTTGTCAAAGATCAGTCGGCTGTGTTTATGTGGGTCTATTTCTGGGCTTTCTATACTATTCCATTGATGTATTTGTAAATTATTTTGCCAGTACCATATTGTCTTGATTACTATAGTATTATACAGATTTGATTTTTATAACAAAATTGTTGAGATAGCTACCATACTATTCCATTTCAGAACATTGCCAGGCTTGGGTTAACTTTCTTAGCTACCATCTAGAGATGAGGAAAGAAATTCACATTTTCAAGGATATTTAGACAGATTTATGATATTCTACGGTTTTCTTTTGCTTAGATGGAAATCTTTCCTCTGCCATGTCTAATGGAATTATATGCATAATCAGTTTTCAATGATTCTGTGTGAGGGAATTTAGCAAACGTACTCTGTATCATGCATACGATCACCAATTCCTATTTCTTAATTAGAGCCAGGGCTGTAAAACCTCCTATTATCACACTTCTTTTGGGCTGCAGGCCTTTTCTTAGACTGTGTTTCTCAGAGTTGCTTCTTTTTTAATACATGGGATTCTACTCCCAGGCCTGGGTGAGATGCCAGTCTTCTGGTGTTCCTGATGAAGTAAAGCTTTGTCTTGATGAGTTCTAGGTGCACATGCTTCAAGTTTTAATTTCTAACTTGGGCCCCAGCAGACTTTTCTTCCAATAATTCCAGTTCAAGTACAATTCTTATAAAGATTAATATGCTCCATTTTCCTGTTGAAGGGCAAATTACGATTACTTTTACTGTTTACCATACATTTCTTGTCTCTCTTTTCTACCAGGTTGTTAGCAACATGAGTGCAGGTTCTGGATCTTACCTGCTCAAGAGTGTATCCCCAGCACCCAATGCCTGGCATATAGTAAGTGCTCAATAATTTTCAGTGTTTATGTTAATTTTATCAAACCTAACTACCATGAATAACAAGGATTGACTCTATCTATCTATCATCTATGTATCTGTCTGTCTATATATCTAGATTCATTTTAAGGAATTGGATCATGCAGTTGTGGGGACTGGAAAGTGTTAAATCTGTAGGGCGGGCCAGCAGGCTAGAAACTCAGCAGGAATTAATGCTGCAGTCTTAAAGTAAATTTTCTTCTCCGAGAAACCTTAGTTTTGCTCTTAAGGCTTCAACTGATTGGATGAGGCCCACGTGCATTATTGAGAGCAGTCTCAGTTACTTAAATTCAATTGATTGTTGATGTTGACCACAATCTACAAAATACTTCCACAGCAATACCTAGGTTCAAGTTCAGTTAAATAACTGGGATTATGACCTGACCAAGTTGACACATAAAATTAACCACCACATTCACACAGACATAATAAATATTGATGCACTTATAGTAAGCCCAATTCACTGAATGGTGTTTTTATTTATAGAATTGAGTTATAACTGTATCGCCACACATGCACAGAACACACACACACACTCAGATGGAGACAGAGACAGAGACAGAGACAGAGGGAGCAGGTAAACATATTTCTGTTCCAACAAGTGAGAAGTTCGCATGATCGGGAGCAAAAGCTTTGCTACAAGACCCCATTGACTTCAAGTCTGAGGACCACCATTGGCTGGCTGGCACAGGAAAACTTACTCACCTTATCTGCCTTGGTTTTCTTACCAACAAAAGTGAGGATAAAAATAATCCACCCTTGACATTGGGCCTATTCCTTAGAGATTCAGAAACTGTTAGCTCTTCTCAGTATGAGTTCCCTGGGGTCTGTAGAGAGAGATGCAAGGCAGTGCACATGCACAAACTCTTGAAGGTGAAGCCACAGACCTATAGCAGGTGTACAGAGAAGGCCATGGGCAACCATGGATGGGAAAGCAGCCAACTCTAGCATGATGGCTTTCTGTTTCTCACTGAAGGATAGGAAGAACCTGGAAATGGGAAAGGTGTATGGTTTTGATGCTATTTCATCAATTTAAAAAAGCCTTCATACACATTAGTCTTGAGACTCATTCCCAAGTTCTGTGATAAAGGAAATCCAACTCCAAACAAAGCGGAAAAAGGTAAGGTGGGGGAAAAATGCTTTTCATGCCTGAATTTTTTTTTTTTTTTTGAAAAAAGCATTTGTGAATTCAGTCTACGTAGAGGTCATAGACACCAAATGAAAAGTAAAAAAATTCAATCAATTAACATATATATATATATATATATATATATATATACACACACATATACACACACACACACAATGCTAAAAAAAAGAAATGTTTCTGCTGCATTGTTTAAATCATGCTTGCACATGGTTGTGGTGATGCCATGTGAATGCAGAAAACTAATCATGAAAGGTGAAATCAGGACCTTGCTATTCCAAATGCTCTCTCTGGCTCTCTGCCTGTACCTGCTCTCATGCTCCAACCCCTTTCCTGACCTCCCCATCACAAAGTGACAGACCTCGGGGACAATGAGGGAACATTCTAAAGCAAAAATAAACCTGTCATTTTTATAGACAAAAGTGTCAGAGCTCAAATATCAATGATGATTTAGAAGAGTCAGTAATGTTTTTTGTGTCCATGCTTACTGACAGTTAGTGGTTATTTCATATGAAAGTTATTTTTGAGTTGCTCTTGCATTGTAACATAATACCAATGCTATGTCTTTGCCTTAAAAATATTGTTTTCACCTCACATTTAATTTGCAGAGCTACACTACATAAGTAAGATCAATTCCTCATTTGATACAAAGGTATATACGAGGGTGCTTCAAAAAGTTCATGGAAAAATAGAATTAAAAGATAATATTAATCTTCCCATGAACTTTCTGAAATACCCTTGTATTTCATTATACAGTATTCACTCTCTAAATTGTCTTCTGTTTCTTTCCAACAAAGAAACACATTTAGCATTATTGCCCTTACTAAAATAATTGTCATAATTATTAGATTATTGATTAAGACTAACTTATGAATGGGACTCTATCCTATACAATCTCAGCTGAATACAGATTGAAAACGTTTGTTTAATAGAAAAGAGGGGCTATTCAAATTTAGGTGATATATTCATTATTTTGGAAAACTCTCAGTTCTATACAGGATAAACTTGGAAGTGAGAGAATGCCTACCAAGTTATTGCAGCAATCCTTAATTAGAGGTGAGAAGGCTATGGAAAAAGATGAACTTAAAAAAAAAAGATAAACTTTAATAAATATATAAGCATAATTTTATACAAGCATAAATTTTAATTAATAGATCAATTATTTATACATGGAAAGTGACCAAATATAAAATAATATTTTTCATATATTAATATATTCTATACACATGATGTAGACATGGCCAAAAACAAAATTAATAATCCCCTATAGTCTATATAAATTATATACATATGCATACATTACAATTAGAAATGCAGTGGCCAAAAGATTCCATTAATTGTGCAATTAAAAGTAAGTAAAGTCAATCTTAGCAAGATATACAAGTATACATACACAAACACAATCTATAAAAATTTCATGATAAATCTTTATATGAAGAAAACTACAAGGCATCACAAAGGGATAAGAGAGAGAACTTGAATGAATGGAAAATATTTTTTGATGTAAATACTCAATACATAAACAAGTTAATTTTCCAAAATCAATTTATAATAATTAAATAAAAATTCCATAAGGATAAGAGGATTCACAAAATATTCTAAAGTTTATATAAAATATCATGAAAATATAATAAAGATAACTGAAAATTAAACACTAATAATTGACACTTGGAATTAGGGCTTTTATATATTTTTTAATATAACAATAGAAAAATAATGTTACTGGTGCAAGAATAGACAGATAAAACAAGGCACTAGAATGGAAAGTTCTAAAATAGACCTAAGTATATGAAAATATGTAGTAGATGATAGAAACAGTTTTCAAATTTGTGGAGAAAGTGTAAATTGTCCAATAAATATTTCATGACTACACTATTTGGAAAAAAATAATATTAGGTCTCTTTATACCTTATTCTAAATATAGTCCATATAAATTATGGTTTCAAGTACAAAATATATGAAATAGTTAAAAGAAATGATCATTATATGTTTACTTTGAAATGGAGTAAGTCATTTTAAGTGATATCATGAAGTTAAATATCAATAGATGTAACACATGCCAAAAAATCTCCTGTAAAAAGAAAAAGGGCAAATAAAAAATACCAATGGTCAATAACATGAAAAAGTTAAACTTCACAAATCAATAAAATAGTAGCTAAAACTTTAAATATATAGAATATTTTATTTACCTAATTTGCAAATTATTTTTAAAGAATTTTTATTTTTGTTAACAGATACAGGAAAATAACATAATCATTCATTGCTGGTGGGATATTACTCTCAAAACAGTGTATATAACCTTGGCCAATAATCCAATGTATAGGAATTTATCCTAAAAAAGCAATCAGAGATCTATTTTTTAAAAATCATCCGTAAGAAAATTTGCTGTACCAATTTTCACTAGAGTGAAAAACTGGAAATGACTGAAGTGTCACAAATAGAAGATTACTTAATGAAGTTATAGTATGGCCATAAAACTAAATGTCATGTACTCATTAAAATGATGCATTAGAAGATTATCTAATGTCATATTATCTTTATTTGAAAATATCATAACCCAGTAAATGCCCAAGATCATAAAATATGGGCTGGCAGGCCAAATATGTCCATAAACATGTTTTGCTCATTTGTCAATGTTTTATAACTTTGAGGCAAGATTTAATAATTGGGAGAGTACACATAAAAATCTGAATTTCCTGTGTTTTTTTATAATTCCAAATATCTGACAATTCGGTGTCTACATTCCCATCTCCGCTGGAGCTGGATAGCGGAGTAGCTGACAGCTGCTATGTTTTCTTCCTGGCCGAGGCCTACCAGCCATGCAGAGTGCAGTAGTTCACTTATACCAGCCGCCTTCTCTGGCCCTTTCAAATCCCTTTCTGGGCCTAGTGAGACAATGCATTGATAAGAAGATACACAATAAGATTTCAACGGTAGTAATAGTTCACAGGTGCTTCTAACCATGCTATAAGGTCTTTAACAACAGAAAACTAATCAATACTATTCACTGTTTCATCCTTTGAATCTAGCTAGAAGAAAATTATCTGTTGAAGGGTCAAGTAAAAGGGATAACTCTTGCGGGTCAAGTATGAATGATTCAAGTTCTTTTTTCTTTTGGTTTACTTCTCTAATGTCCTAATTAGAAAGAGAAATTCAAAATAATTTTTACTTTTTAGTGTCCAGTAGCAGAGGAAAATTTGTAAGCAGAGCAAAAACAATATTGTAAAGAAATCTTATGTGTTTTTTAGATTAAAAAGAAAAACATTATTTATGGTTGAGAGTCAATGCACATATCCTTGCCACGGAAGCTCTATAATACAAAACATAGTATGAGAGTCAATTTATTCTTGTCTGATCTTTGGAATTTTGTTCAAATTTCAGGCTTCCAATGGAAATTATGAAAAATACCCTTCCTTACAATTTGAAAATTGTTACATATCTTAAACACATTCTCTCCGGGGGGCCTTCCCTTTATTTCACTCCTCCTTGCAGAGCGTCTTAGGCAGAGATTACAGTGATGCTGTAAAACGAGCATGTAAGTCATTGGTTGACTATTTCTAGTCTGTCCACTAAATCACGATGAAATCACTGGTGCAGAGATGTCAATTAATTGCGGAACCAGACAGCCAGAGAGGTCAGAGTGGGTAAAAAAAAACACCCTTATCCCAAGGACAAACCTTTACTATGACATTCAAGAGAATACACAAATGAACTTGCCAAGTAAATTGCTTTTCTTCTCTAATATATGATATCTGCTCCAGTGCGAAAGCCTCTTTTTTAAGAGTTGATAGGTAAATATGGAGCTAGATTGAGAGAATTAGTTCATGCTTGTATGTTTTCCACATTGAGAGTGAAATGAAGATACAGATAGCAATTTGAATCTAATTTTCAGGCTTGCATGGATGAAGGGTCACAGGAGGAAGCTGAGATGTACCAGCATATTGGGGGTGGGAGGAACTGAAATAATGACAAAGAACACCAGCTGACATAAAGCAGAGGCCTCTTCAGTAAGGCCAGCAAGGCCCAATAGTATAATTCAAGAGAGCTGGAGTCGTTTCCTTTTTGTAGGCACACAGGGCACAATATTAGGAAAATGCAGACATACGGGAGAAATGAGTGACAATATTTCTGACCTCTCAGTCAGCATAATATGGCTCCTGAGACAATTAGAGTAAAATTAGAATCCTAGAACTCTTTTAGAGCTCAAAGAGATGTTACAGTCAAACATCCTCACTGCCACAGAGAGCAAAAATGAAACTCAGAGAGGTTAAGTAGCATCTCTGGATGAGAATGCAGATATTTTAAAATCACAGACCCCTGCTTTTTCCATAATTTTAGACTAACACCACTGTTTAAAAACAAACAGATCAACGTGAGGAATGGAGAGGTGGTGTGGGTGGCCCACCAGTCTGCTGTCAGTCTGCTTGAATTCCTGAAGAAGATACCCTCTTGCATAATTAAGCATTTTAATTTTCTCATGAAACAGGTTCAAAATAAAACCCCTCTCAGATAGTGTCCCCAAAGTCTCAAATTAAAAAATACAACATGCACACACAGTGGCTCAGGAGGAGAAAAAATAGGACCAGCTACCAGTTATTTAAGAGAGCCAAATAGCTGGTTTGCAGGACAGTAAGGGCAACAAGGAAATGCACTTGGGTTCATTCAGCTGCCTTTACAGGCAGTGAGTGCAGAATCTTAAAATTATAGGAAAACCCAACTTAGATAATTTGATAATTTGGGACTGAGGCTTATTTCGCCTGGTAGGTTTACTTAATGTAGTCATTAAATTGGCCTATGGACACTATTATTTAATTCAAACTCCCCCTTTTTTTTTAACCTGTTTATTTGCTTTCAACATATAACCTAAAATTAGAAATCACTTGAGTCATCAATAAAAATGCTACTTACTATTTCTCATATTTCAAAAATATATTAAAACTTACACAGAAGTCATACATGTCACGTTTTTGCTCTGGATATCTGTAATCTATTGTCATTTGTTCTACATTGAAGTAAACCGAACAGACAGCAGGTGTGTCTTCCACTCTCTGACGATGATGGAGCCGTTTCTAGATAATGTTAGTGAACAAGAGATAATTATTATCAAATGTATTCATTATAAACTTATACAGTTTCCAGTAGTAAATGGTGATTTTTTGAATGTGAACAGTTGTAACTTTATGAACACTGTTTTTGTATGGACTAAGTAGAGCAAATCTATGCAATTCACCTGAGCTTAAGAAATTCACAAATATGTTTTCTAAACATGAGAAAGTACTAAAATGGCATTTCAAACAGACCTATCATACAGTTGACAATTTTACAAACTGTAAAAGTAATTTCTCTTTCTACTTCTTTTCCTGATCTAGCCAGTCAACCTTAAGCTTTTACTTATGTCTATGAGTCCCTTTGTGAGTGTGATTTTGTTTAATTCTCAAAATTAGTTACCTGCTTAGGAGGTGTCATCACAGCATAAGCAATGAAAAAACTTACTCTTGGAGAATTTAAGAAACTTACTAAAGTTTTTTTAGTGGGCTTATGGGTCCAGTCTTCAGTTTGGGGTTGTCCACAAGCATTACCACAGATACACAAGTCACAGCTGGAAGATACGTGGGTCAAGCCATGGCTTGAATCCAGAGAGAGGCAAGGGTCTAACCCAGGATGATGGATGATCAGAAATTAAAATCCAGCCAAAGATCCCTATCAATGAGATGGCTCTTGCTGCCAGTCTGGCCAGTGATGTCAATAGCTTGTTATACCTTTTGACTTTAAGCAGCCTTCACTGCCTGAGAGTTCCCAGTCTCCCTTTCTCCTTACGTCCTCTGATCTACTTTGTCCTCCTCATCTTCAATAGACAGCCTTTAAGAAGTTTCCTAAACACCCTACTCCTTGATATGTGTAAAACTAATTGCATCTAGTGTCATCCTTAACCCCTGCCCTTCTATTTGCAGGACTAACTCTGGGGCTGTTCTCTCTCCCCGTCCTCCAGACGCCATTCTTCCCTGCTGCCTTAAGCTCTTGCTCACTGATGGTAACTATTGCTCTTAAATCTTCAGACCCTCGCTCACCAGTGTGTTCTCTTTCATAATTCATCCTTACAAAAAGAAAAAAAAAGAAAGAAAAGGAAAGGAAAGCAACTAAATCAAATATTTTTAACGACCTCCCTTCATCCTCCTTTTCTTCAAAACACTTCCGTTTTTCTGCTTTGCTTTACCTTCGAGTTACAATCCACCTTTTTGCTTCATTGTCCATCCAAACCCTGAGCACTAAAATGCATGTAACCAAAACGACCTTTCTTGATTTCTTACTCTCTGGCTTTATAGTCTTTTGTATTTTATTGAAAGTAATTCATGATTTTCTAATGTATGTAGCCTCCGTATATAAAAATATTGTTTGAGTTCTACAAACCCCTTGAGTCTTTTAAAGTAACTGTTTAAAAGTTTGTTTTTGTTTAAGAAGGAATGTGCTGTTCATGCTAAGAATAAAGGAGCTAGCTGTAGGGTGGGTGTTAAAAACTTGGCTGTAAAACGTGGAATTATATCTAAACAGAAATCAAACTTTATTCAAGTGGCTCCGAATCTTTATTTTAAAACACAGTTTGGAAATTTGAAGATGTACTCGGCATTGTGCCAAAGATAATGAAAAATCTTCCTACCTCATTTCATCATCCCTGCCCCCCACGAGACCTGCTTTTCCTATTTCTATGATCTAGCTCCTTCCTCCTCCCCCTTTTGACAGGGCTGTACCACTGTGACTTACTAGTTTATCCTTTGTTTAAAGAGTTCAGCCTTGTGGACACAGTGATTTGTTCTTTTAATAACAATACCAAAACGAAAAAAAAAAAAGCATTTAACAAAGCTGGTCAAGCTGTTACCTTTCAGCTTTACAGTGGGTTTTGAAAGCAACCAAACAAGGGAAGAACAGAAGCAGGCTGCTCACAAGTTACATTCCTAAATGCAGACACAGAGCTGAGGGTGTTTTCTCATGAAGAACAGGAACTAAGAGGCATCCTACAAATGATCTGTCCTTGGAACACTTCAGCTAAGTATTCCCATCCCAACAGCCACAGATAAACGAGAGTACAAGCTGGTTGAAGAATGCATAGACCTCATATCCAGGGTTAGGGTGAGAATTGGGCCTGGCACACTGCAGGGGGCCAGCTCAGCAGGTTGTGGGGGGGCCAGCTTACCACCAAAGGAATAGCAGTACAGTAGATCTGTGTCTCTTGTCTTGACACTGGAGGTCAGCTCTAACCTAATTATGACCCCTAGATTCTAGGATGATGAGGCTATGCCTGCTGTCTGTACAATAATATTCCCAGATAAACAGTTTGTGGTCACTATGTTATAAATTAAGGTTCTTACTCCTAGCCAGTCACAGCAGAAAAGTAACATGACCTGAGAGATTGGGAAATGACTCTCTCTTGGTAGTTGCTCAGACAACCTATGCCATCTACTACTGGCCACACTTGCTAAAGATAGGACAGACAGGGAGAGAGAGAATAAACATGTAGAAGACAAGGGTTTAAATACAGAGATTGGAGTTGTCAAGAGAAATACCCACGAAAGAAAAAGCATGAGACAAGCCCCCTAAGAAAACTGGCATTTGGCAGAATGAACACTCTGTGTGTGTGTGTGTGTGTGTGTGTGTGTGTGTGTGTGTGTGTGTGTGTGTGTCACAAGGTATTTTCTTTCAATTAGCAAACTTGCTAAAATGAAATTTTAAAAATAGTCGTTTCTTTCAAAACAGGACTTAGAATGATATGGTAAATGTGAGTCACAAATTAATTTTATGTACACACATAGTCCATGCTCTAAGCATTTACAATTTGTCATATAGTGAAATTTTGCTATTTTTCTGTTTTTCAACAAGAAATCTCACTTTAAGTTTAGGATTTATTCGAAATTTGTAGAAAGCTAGAAATTTTTCTTTAGTCCCTCAGAAAGATCATCTTCATCAAAATAAACTGCTTTCCAGCTAAAATATAAGTTAAGAATCACTAAATCTTTCATGGATCTACAGCAAGAATTTTAAATAGAGGTTCACTTGTCTGTGGCCTTCTGATCTTTTGGTTAGGAAGAGAATTAGTTATTAATTTTTAAATTGACGTTTCTTGAAGTTTACATTTAAGATGCTAAATCATTTTAACATATGGGTCAGGATACCATAGATTGATAGTAGGATTTGTGGAACCGTTAAAATAAATGGAAGCAAATAATAAAAATGACATAGACGCATAAAATAAAAATTGTTTCAAATTATTTTCTTATTTTGGGGGGAGAAATACAGAGTGCGTGCTTTGTTCCTTTTTGTTTGTTTCCTTTTTTTTTTTTTTTTAAATACTCTACTTGTTGGTTAGTACCACCTGTTTGATTATAACAAACTTAATGACAGTGACTACTTAATGTACACCTACTAGGAGCCTGCTAGGAGCCTGTATGTAAATTTTTTAAAAATTGTGAATGATAGATTTTATTTCCAACATCTTTTACATCTTTTTAGATGTGGGAAGGGATTCAACAGATTCAAGTTCACACAACTAGAAAATAACAGAGATGGGCTTCAGTTTCCGGTTTAACTCCAAAGCTTTATCTATTGCATTGTAGTATCTGTGTATAAACGTTGCAAAAAGAAGAGCTAGAGCACCCGTATAGAGCCAGAAAACAGCACTTCTCAGAAGGATATCTGGGCCCACTGAGCCTTTGCAGCTCTCTCCCTCAAGAGGAAGAGTCCAAGAGGTAGATGTCCCTCCAAGCTTCCCTGATTGCTTGCAGCAGTCCAGTTGTGTGAATTGTAGAGCATGTTGTCAGGTTGCATTGATACATCATGAGAATTTTTTCTTAGATTATAACCTTTTTAAGAACAGAGACATTTTTTCTTTCTTTTTCTCTTATATGTGTTATTATCCCTTCCTCCTCAACGAACACACTTGGCGCACGTGCGCACGCGCACACGCACACGCACACGCACACGCACACGCACACGCACACACACACACACACACACACACACACACACAATGATTAGGTGAGAATTCTCTTGGCTTCCTATTTCCTTGCATTTTGTGGTGTTCCAGGGGTTAAATAATTATTCACGGAATCCTACTCTGGCGTGTTCTCTTAGAAGTCCAGCAATGGATTTCCTGTCCCAGCAGAGAATGCATGCTAAGGCTGCTTTTCTGATGGTCGTACAATTGTGTGTCAAGGAAAAAACATTTTGCCTAACAGATTTGTGGACAAGTCCTGATCCATTTACCGTCTATTGATGGGAAGATCTTCCCTTCTCAGGCATTACTTAGGTGCAGAAATTGTATTTAAATATTTCTATATATGAATTGCTCAGAACGTAGCTATTTTTTACTAGATGATATAGTGGAGATGGAGGCAGACAAAGTGTTCTGGGGACACTTCTGAGCCAAGATAATATAGTCTAAGAAAGGAAGTGACATTTTTGGTCTTATCTTTCACAGTGGGCTCAATCAACATGGAACCTGCATCCTGGGGAAGGGTAAAGATTAGAGCTTTGTAATTATAGCTCAGTCTGAATGAGAGATCTAATTTTTTAAAGTGTTTGTAGAGTCCAGAGTTGAAGAAGAGTCAAGATATCTACATATTTAGATAGGTTTGAAATAATGGCGTGGGAAGAGGGTTTGAGGAAGAGAGGGTTAAAGCAGCATGTGATGACATATATCACATATATTACACATATTACATTGTGCTTGGTTCCACTGAGGTTATCAGCAAGAAGTGGTTTTATTTCATGCAGGTAGGGGAGTTGAGTGCCCTGATTTACCACATAAACCTCCTTATTCTCTCCAATCAACTTGCTTTATTTTGACTCTAAATTAGTGCTTTGATACAAAAATCTTTGCTGAGTTGATGCAGCTTTTTATGTTTCCTCATCTCAATTGCCCTTGGATCATTTAGTGAAGACTTTAATCTTCTCCATGGTCTCATTTTTCAAGTTTTAGTGGGATAACACTGCGGTCATTTTGCTCAGTTCTAGAAATAGGCTGCAATCAGAGTCAGGGGAAATAGTCATTTCATCTTTCGATTGGAAACAATAAAAATAGTTGCTGCCCATTACTCTCTATACTTCATTACATTTTTATTTTTAAAGTTTCATTGGATCTGGTATAAATCATATGAGGCCTTTGTCATTTTTGTCATTGAAACGTTAGAGTACCCAAGGGTTAACCTTATGGAGATGAATTAGTTCCTCTGGACTCTATACCTACATTCTAGGGATTGCTCCCCTAGAGTGTAAGTGTCTCTTAAGCTTACACTTATATGTGTATGTGTTTTATGAGATGATAATCAGTAAAATTATGTCTATTAAACGCAATGCACTTATCTTTACTTTTTACATAAACGTGCATTTTGATGGAAAGAGTGACACATATATTGATTAACTTTTCCTTTATCTTCCTAAGCAATGCAAACCTAAGTAGAGATACACTTAAAATAAATACATATTCCTAAGTACAACTAAGTGTCCTTGTCTCTACTTACCTGTTACAAGATGTGCCACCTGGGTTTTTGTTTCCTTTATACTCAGAAGAAATTTCACTTCTATATACACCTTCTAATCTTTTCACAACATCTGATCCCATTTATTCTTATCTCATCTATCCTGGTCTACTCTTCAGAGGAAAAATATTACCTTCCTCTTTAGCTTCTCTCTGCTTCTAAACTGATTTTCATTCCTCTCTTCAAAGCTGTCCTTGACCTACTATCCAAAGCTCCATGTTGCCATGTGCTCTGTCTCAGCTTCCAAAGGAAGGCATGTGTGCCATTGAAAAGGATCCCTAAAGGGGTGCATTGTTTGGAATTGCTCTGCTTCTCTAGAACGACAGCTTGCATTCTAGAATTTTCTATCAGAGTCATAACGAGTTTCAATTCCTCTGCAAATTTGATTCATATTTTTAATTCAAAGCAATGAATTAACTAATTTAGAGTTATTAAACCAGCAGCCTGCCGATTTCAGGGAGAAAAAAAAACAAAACAAAACAAAATAAAAAAGCCAGCTAGACACATTTCCAGCTTCTGAAGATGGTAAGACAGACACAGACATTGATTCAAATACAGCTGCCTAATCATGTACAATTTTCAGTAGCTCTCTGAGAACTGCTTCCATTTTCTTTTCACTCCTTCTCCTTGTGAGGACATAACAACTTTCAGACAAAGGACTTTCTCCACTTTGGCTGCTGTTTGCTCTAGAGCACATTATTTAGTCAGCACCATTGACTAGATTATGTTTATCATCAATATTTGAGTTCTGTCAAATTCCTGGTGCAGAAAAGGATGAACGCTGCAATATTTACTCTGATGGAATTTCATTTTAAAAAGCCAAAAAAGCTGGGTCTTTCTGTGTTTCATTCTGTTTATAATTATCCAGACCTCTTTTTCTTTTTGGCAGGAGGCGTATGGTATAAACAAATAACTAAAGTGTGCCTTGGATATTGGGAGAAAGAAAAGGGTCCTGGTTAAATCAATTCTGTGCCATTTTCCCTGTTAGCAATGAAATGTTTCGAGGGTGAGTGGTATTAAGAATATGTTTTGAAGACGAGAAAAGATAGCTTGGCTGACAAGGACTGGAAGTTTGTGCCAGCATCACTAAGAATAGTATTATGTTTGACAGGCAGCCAAAATAGCAAGCATGTTTACACTGCAATAAGTCCTTGCATAATTCTGAGGGTTTTTTTACACTGAAAAAAATCCGTGAATTTTCTTCTATTTGTACTGATGTAAGGATCAGATTGCTGTTTCAGCTACTTTCACTCTTTTCTATCATTTGCTTTTGTATTTTTTTCTTTTTTTACAAAAGTGCAACTTACATATAGTAATGTGCATGAAACTTCAGTGTGCAGCTTGATAAATGCAAAAGGCTTTCAGTGTGGCTTTCTTTTTCCAAATATTTTACATAATACATATCTGGTAAAGTCTGACGTCCTGTGCTGAAGTTTCCTAAATGAGAAAAACTAACTCATTGCTTCCAGAATATTTTCGATACATCTTTTCAGACACAATGAAAAACTCAGTATAGGTGAGTAAATAGCTAAGTCTTATTCAGTGTTTCTGAGCTGACAGGTTGTTAGGCTCAGTGCACCGGAGCAGACACCCACCACCAGTGTATTGCACTTTCTTGAGAAGAAGCTATAATGCAGCATCTTGAGAACAATAAAAAATATATAAAAATGTCAGACACAAGCAAATGGTTAGTGGAAGGAAGAAAAGAGAAAGAGAGTAGAGGAGAAATAGAAATGTTTAGGGAAGGTTCCAGGGAGCCTTCTGTATTTATTTCACCCTCTTCGACCAGCCTTTTGCCATATATTCTTAGCCTTGGTAATTGTCATAACGTCGGCCCAGAGTTGTTCTAGATAATTGGAAATTTCATCAGCAATTTGTATCTCCCCTAGATTTTAAGTTCCTTGTTGACAAGAATGTATTATATTTTGTTTGGTCACCAATTCTTCCTTCACTTCCATCCTCCACATCCCTTGACGGCAAAGGAGGATCTGCTCACAACAGGAATTCAATAAGATATGTTGGAATGGAAAAGAAACAGAGAAAACCCCAATTTTTCAGCAGGGCCCTCACTATTCCCTGTACCACTCCCCCCCCCTCCTCCGGCCCTACCACCACAATGGCTTTGTAGGGAGATTCAGAAGCTCATAAAACACTCTATACATGTACAATGACTTATGAAATGTTGCTTGGCTCAAAGGAAAACCCAATTACAAGGGAAAAAAGTGGAACTTTACTCCAGTTCTGCATGATGTCAAAGCACTCACAGTGTGAAATGTCAGCTATATTGTCAGCTGTGAGGGCCAGACTGCCTCCTGAGCCCCAGGCCAAGACTCTTTCATTTATAAGTAAAATTTAAAGATATTCAAGATTTGTAAGTGTCATTATAATAAAGCAAATTATGTTATCATCAGCTGCATCAATATCAAAACTGTGCACAATGAAACCTTTCTTTAGGGAAAGGGACCTTTGTTCCCCAAAACTTCCTTAAATAAGTCCCTCCCCAATTCTCTTTTTCTCCTTTTTTCTCTCTCTAGCATCATTGATGCAGGAGTGATTGATTATTGATCACAATCTCACAGCCTATTTAATACCTGTACCAATGCTGTTTATAAGTTGGTGGGATGAACCAAATGTTTAAAAGATCTAAAACAGAATATAAATTGTATACCTCAATGGTCATCTCTCCCATGTCAGGAAAAAATTACAGTGAGAATGCCATTCATCAGATTATTATATAATATATGTACTTGTAAATATATTATGTAAAATTAAAAATAAGCTGCCAGTTCCTCAGTAGGTGGTCTTGTTTCCAATGATATACTATTTCCTTGTATTGCCATATTGTAACATCCTTATATTTTTCATGTTTTCTATCACTCTATTTTCTACTGAAAGCTATATATCTAGGCATAATGTTATTTAAGCAAATTTTTAATTATCTCAGAACACACTGTGGTGTTTATCCCTTGTATATATAATTACAAGGCTAATATGGGCTTATTGTTACTCTATCACTTGTAGTGATATTATTCTAACACTGGCAAGGCTGATGTGTTATCACTGCTGTTTGCTCAGTGAACATGCTGCTTTTTAGATCTCGATGGCTGAAAGGAAGGGCAAAGAACACCCTGCCATTTTTGGTAATGTATTCCAACAGCAACAGAAATTCAAACCCTGTAAGAAGTATATATATACAAAGATTACATTTTTAAACAAAAGTTAAAGACATATAAACAATTACAATTTCAATTTAATGGGAATTCTTCTTGATTTCATAACTTCCTTCTTGTTCTGAAATTTTATTATACAATTACATATCTTCTCTCTCTGTATTCCACTTGCTACCAATCACAGATTCACTTTTTCCTGACTTTTCTTATTCTTCTAAAAAACGTTAGTGAAGCAGCTTCTGTGTCACAGTGTGACACAGTAAAAATAACGTGATCCTAGGAGTTAGACCTAAATTTGAATCATGGCCCTACCACTTGCCAGCTTTCTGATCATTATCATCTGTAAAACTGGAAATAATAATAATTCTTTTCAGGGTTATTTTGAGAATTTGATGAAATAATATGAAAAAGATTACAGCACTTAGGTTACTCATGCATTGATAAATTCATTATTAGCTTACTAATTATGTTGTAGCTGCCCCTGTGACAGTACTTATCACATGTCAGGTGTCCTGCTTGACCTGAGCGGAGTGGGAAGAAAATCCCAGTTGTTTTATTTAATTCTCCATTTGCATCTAAATGTAGAGCAGAATTTTTTTAAAAAACATTTTAATTAGCATTCTCTCTATAACAATTCAGAAATATTTGTTATGGTCAATATCTAGAACTTGTTTCAGTGATGTGAAAACTTTTTTGAGAGGCTATTTATCACATGTATTTAAACAGATATATTTTTATGATGATTGTTTTTAGGAAAATGTCTTAAGTGTCACATGTTTTCATGTGCAGAAACCCACTTACTACTCCATACTTTATTGTGAACATGTTCTGCCCAAAGCTGCAGTATTGGCCTGGACACAATGATCTCCACTCTGTTGTCTACACTAAGGACTCAGCTTGATGTCAGGGCATAGGCTTATTTGTGGCAGGCCGTAGGCTGAAGTATATGGGCAAGTGGTTGTGGCTTTGTGAAACTGCTGTTCAGATGAGTAATGAATATCTGTAGCAGAGGCTGGAGCTGGATGCTCTGGGTTTGAATCTCAAGGAACTTAATTCTTTGATCTTTAGTTCAACATTTATAAAATGTGCAAAATAAAAATATTAATCATCTCAAGAATTGCTTTGAACAGTAATTATGGTCAAAACATGTTAGTTATTATTATGATTGATTATTATTGATAATGTTATGGATAACTTATTATTGATAATGTTATGAATAACTTAATATCATTGATAATGATAATTTAGTATTACTTCTACCCTTACACCTCCCCACTCTTAAGCTAGTTCATTCACACACACACACACACACACACCATTTTCTGATTACTATTAAGAAGGGTGTTTCAGTTAGATCTGTTTGACAGATTCAAATATTAATAGCACTTACTTATTGTTTAACATTGATAGAACATGGCTCAGAGACATCATCTCACTTTGATCCTTATTATAACTCTGAAAGAAAAAGAGGATGATTCTTATTTCTACTTGAGAAAAGGAAAATTTAAGCCTTTGGAATTTAAGTAACATGCTCACCAGTCACACAGCTAAGAACTAAGAGCAGAGATTAGCACTCACAACTTTGCGAGGAAAATATTAAACCATGATACCTTCCTTCCTGGTATGTATCAGGACTCAAGTAGTGAACTAAGGGCAGAAAAATTATCTTCTCATAAGTCTCCATAGTACTTCCAGGACTTGGTCACAAGCTAAATTGTAACATACCAAATGGACCATTACTACACACTTGCAATATTAAGACGTTGAATCCTTTGAAGGTCGTCTTCATAGTTTAGTCTGTTGTTATTATGTTGTTTCATCAATGATGTAATCATTGTTGCTTTAATAAAAATCATGATGCCACACCAGAAGTAAAAACTTTTACAGAAATTTAAACAGCAGAAGTGGCAAGATTTTGACAGAAGCAGGGGGTTTTCTTCAAGGGAAAAGAAACGTTCCTCCATCACCTGTGCATCATGCTGAGAGAAAGGAATGCCAGCCTTCAAATACTAGTGCTTGCTTCTAAGTGGGATGTCTTCCATTTGCACATACAGCATTAATATAATCAAGCAAACATAACTAAAAATTCAGGGAATACAATAGCAACGAAGTATGTTAATATTACATAAATTTACGGTGTTCGACCTAAGTAAGAATTTCGAGTTCCCTCAAACAGATACGTCTTAATTATCAACCTCCAGTTGAAATTCATCATTATGCCATTGGTTAACAATTTTATCTATTATGGATAAAGTATAATTCTCCAAAGGGAAGGCAAACAGGAAAGAGTAATTGAAAGGTAAGGATGTTGGTTTAGTTACGGTTTACTCACTAGCCTGGTGATTAAGAATAAGTTTCTTACCCTCTTCCACAACCTCAACTGTCTTCGTGTAAAGGGCGTGATATAAACCTGTTCCATATACTTTATGTAGTTGTTAATATTACGTGAGATTCTATGTATTTGAGAGATCTAAGATTGCATTTTACTTTAGTTATTTTTTATTAAAAAAATAATGCATGCCCATGGTAAACAAGAAGGAGGAAGAGGAGAAAGGGGAAAAACAAATAAACAAACAAATAATTAATATGAAAGGAGGTAGAGTGAGAATCATAAAGTTCTGTTAATGTAAATTTCTATAATAATAATGCTTATTACTATTATCACCAATTATGGCAAGAACCAGATGACCGTGGACAAATTTCTTATTCACTCTTGCAGTTCCTTAATCCATAACATAATGGATCGAACTAGTTGATTTCAAATGCCTATTTTTAACAAAAAAGTTATATTTATACCTTATTTTCCAGGGGAAATAACCAAAAATCTTTTTAAAACTAAAAATAATTGTCTTGTTTTATCTGAAGGAACATGAAGAAACAAAGTGACATACAGAACATTCAATAAATAAATGGTATGTTTCAACCAGAGTTGATTCAAAATAACATTTCATGAAACAGGTATAGCTCAAGTCCAAAAAGGTCCACAAATTTATCTAATAAATAGACAAAAGTGCTACTTATGAGCAAGTCAGAATTCTAATCTTATAGTTACCTGAGCTATTACAGAATCATCAGAATAATAACTGAAATAGTGAAATTATTTTGTTCAAATAAATTATATGAATACACAATTGGATGAACGATGGCAAGAGAGTGTTGTTGAAGAGAAATGCTATTGAAACAATTCCACCAATGGTGAGTTGCATTCCACTAACATCATTCCTTTCATTAAACTCTTCGATGCCTCCCAATGAGCTATGTATATCTCATATGTATCTATGCATATCTATCTGTACCTATATCTATACTTTATATCTTTCTATCTATACATATATGTGATATTACATATAATCACTTCGTCATGTAAACATAATTACATTCTGTAACAATCTATGTATAGCCTTGATCATATCAACTTCTAACTATATAACTTTCTACAGAAATCCCAGAACACACACACACACACACACACACACACACACACACACACACGTATCCCTCTTTTAACAGCTGCATAACATTCTACTGTAAGAGTGTGCCATAATATATTTAACCAGTGCTGTCAGTGAATAGTTTTAATCTTCCTAACTTTTTTTTTGCTGTAACAGTATTTAGTATTACTAAATGAACATTCATGGGTAGACCTCTTTGCACATTTTTATGGGTATGGCTGAAAGACAATTTCCTAGATGTAGCATTTCTGTATTTCTTAATACATTTTAAAATTTTACAAATATAGATTTAAATATTCATTTTATTTTGTTATAGATTAAGATAAATTGTCTTCCATGGAAGTTACCCCAAGAGTCCCTCCAAAAGCATTCAACAGCACTACCTTTAATGCTCTTGGTGGAAAAGTGTTTTCCATTGTTTGGGTTTGCATTTTAAAATTGTGAGGTTCAGTATGTTTTGATTTATTTTGTTCAGTTCATCAGTATTATGCTCAGTTTAATTGATTGATGAAATAGATAGATGGATAGGAAAATAGAAAGACAGGTAAATAGATAGATATTCATATATAGATAAGAAAACATTCAAAATGTTATTGAATTTCAAATTTATTGCCAGCCAGAAAAGATATTTGAATCTCAATTTGAAGTCACTACCTTCTATGTGGGGAATTGAGGAAAGCAGGCACAGTAAGCACTCAGAGGAATGAAGAAAGATTTTTTGGGGGTGGAATACACTTTAAAAGGAAAAAATATGGTATATTTTAAAACAGTGTTTATATACTTGTTAATTTTATTCTATCTCCCTGCAGGTTTAAATGTTCATTTGGCTACTTGGCTACTGATTAGAGAACACAAAATGAATAACTCAACAAACTCCTCTAATAATGGCCTGGCTCTTAGCAGTCCCTATAAGACATTTGAAGTGGTGTTTATTGTCCTTGTGGCTGGATCCCTCAGTTTGGTGACCATTATTGGGAACATCCTAGTCATGGTTTCCATTAAAGTCAACCGCCACCTTCAGACCGTCAACAATTACTTTTTATTCAGCTTGGCCTGTGCTGACCTCATCATAGGTGTTTTCTCCATGAACTTGTATACACTGTACACTGTGATTGGCTACTGGCCTCTGGGGCCTGTGGTGTGTGACCTATGGCTAGCCCTGGACTACGTGGTCAGCAATGCCTCCGTTATGAATCTGCTCATCATCAGCTTTGACAGGTACTTCTGTGTCACAAAACCTCTGACCTATCCAGTCAAGCGGACCACAAAAATGGCAGGTATGATGATAGCAGCTGCCTGGGTCCTGTCCTTCATCCTCTGGGCTCCAGCCATCCTCTTCTGGCAGTTCATTGTGGGGGTGAGAACTGTGAAGGACGGGGAATGCTACATTCAGTTTTTTTCCAACGCTGCCGTCACCTTTGGCACGGCCATTGCAGCCTTCTATTTGCCAGTGGTCATCATGACTGTGCTCTATTGGCACATATCCCGAGCCAGCAAGAGCAGGATAAAGAAGGACAAGAAGGAGCCTGTGGCCAACCAAGATCCAGTGTCTCCAAGTCTGGTCCAAGGAAGGATCGTGAAACCAAACAACAACAACGTGCCCAGCAGCGACGACGGCCTGCAGCACAGCAGAATCCAGAACGGCAAAACCCCCCGAGATGCTGTGACTGAAAACTGTGTCCAGGGGGAGGAGAAGGAAAGCTCCAATGACTCCACCTCCGTCAGTGCTGTCGCCTCTAATATGAGAGATGATGAAATCACCCAGGATGAAAACACGGTTTCCACTTCCCTGGGCCATTCCAAAGATGAGAACTCTAAGCAAACATGCATCAAAATTGTCACCAAGACCCAAAAAGGTGACTTATGTACCCCAGCTAATACCACCGTGGAGCTAGTTGGGTCTTCAGGTCAGAATGGAGATGAAAAACAGAATATCGTGGCCCGCAAGATTGTGAAGATGACTAAGCAGCCTGCAAAGAAGAAACCTCCTCCTTCCCGGGAAAAGAAAGTCACCAGGACAATCTTAGCAATTCTGTTGGCTTTCATCATCACTTGGGCCCCGTACAATGTCATGGTGCTCATTAACACCTTCTGTGCACCCTGCATCCCCAATACAGTGTGGACAATTGGCTACTGGCTCTGTTACATCAACAGCACCATCAACCCTGCCTGCTATGCACTTTGTAATGCCACCTTCAAGAAGACCTTTAAACACCTTCTCATGTGTCATTACAAGAACATAGGCGCCACGAGGTGAAACGTCTTTGAAAAGGAGGAAGGTGGTCAAGGGGAACTTGGGAAGAAAAAAGGGATAAAAGAGCTCCTAGTTGTAAAAATCTCTGCCATTGCACTTTATAGTCTTATTATGGAACGTGCAATTAAGGAGCCCAACAGGGACACGCTTATCATGCCTATGCTCCAGTTTGAGAAACGTGCACCTTATAAATAAACTCTGTCAGTTTAGGAGCAGTGAGACAACGGAAGAAACATGTTGGAATTGTGGATTTAAAGAATGATCTATGCTTTCTCATACTGTCTTGATGAAGGGCTTCTGAATCTACAATTCTATCGATCTCTGCACAAGAAAAATAACCTCGCTTCTTTTTTGATTCTTTTTTTTCTTTCTTTTTTTTTTTTTTTTGTTCTCATGTCCATATGAGGATGAAATGCCACAATTACAATCTAACGTGGAGACTTAAACGTAAAGAAATAGACACTATACAATCGGGAGGTGAAGAAGAAAGAAAATCAGAAAAGGATATAGAAATGGTCTCCAGAGTGTTAAACGTATTCTATTCTTTTGTTATAGTTTTATGTGGAGTACTGCAATGTAAGAAATGCTTATTTTTCACCTTTCCCTTTTCCCACCATGAAAAGAAAGCAAACAAACAAAAACCCCAACTAGGTCACGCCATTTTTTTCCTTGTTAAGGCATTAGTTTTTGTACTTCCCTATTCTAAGTTGTGTGTGGGCAATACCTGCAGGACTTTCACTGAATCCAGCCAGCCACAAAAATGGCCACTTCACCCCTGCCAACTCTGCCCTTTTCACTCTTTGGGGTATAAAAGCCTATAATGTAATGATTTGGTTTACTTATGATCCTTTATATGAAATATTTTAACAAATCTGGTTGTCTACTAAGGTAGCATTTTATTTTAACAAAATAGCCTACCTAAAATATAAACATACTTGATCAACCCAAGTCATTGTAAAATTAAGGTTTCATCAAATTAAGCAATGGTCAAACTAGTTGGAGGAAGTTTACTGAGGCCAGATGAATTTTGAGATGAGAAAATAAAACCCTGGAAGGGCATTCTGTTTCCACCTGAAACTGCCTGACCTATGTATAAAATCTTAACTTGCAAAACATGAACTCAAACAGCAGGAAGAGGATGCTGAAATCCTAAACAAGATTAACATACTCACATGGCACCAGTAACTTCTGGGTATGTCCCAAGAGAATAGGACCTTCTATTTCATGCCTGCTAAAGGATGATATTCAAATTACAATGAAGTGAGGTGGTCTATAACCAACCTATAACCCAGAGGAGGAAACAAAAGGTAATTCAAAAACATTTACTGAAAACCCATGCTCCATATCTCAAATTGTCTATTCACCCTAAGATTATTTAAATTCAAAGTTCTTCTATCAATTAAATTATAGTAATCTTTGTGATAGAAATTTAGTGGATAACTAAACACAGGCCAAGTGAGCTCATAGAATCTGACAGAATTCTTCTCACATCTAATTCTAGACCATAAAAAGTCATGTTGGGAAATATTATCTAAATGGTGGCATTATACAGAATCTTGTCCATGTAGGAACTTTTCATTTGGTAGGTCAAATAAATATATGATTATATTAATTCACATTTAACTAGTAATTATTTTTATCCCTCATATTTTTCTCTTACCCTATTTGCTATAGCCTTCCAATCAGATTTTCTAAAAATGGCTCAATCAATAGAAACCAAATTTATAAATGCCTTTTCAGATTTTATATCATGCATTTTAGATTTATGCATTTTCTAATATCTTGTCCAGAAATATTAATGTGAGTTACATGATGAATTTGTCAATATTAGACACTAGGATTTATTAGAGTTATTTTGTATGGTTTGCCTTATTGATGTCATGTCAATAATCTGGATAGTTAAAAAAAAAAAAGGACAAGGGAAACAACAAAAAATGTGTTAGTAAGAATTAAATTGCCAACAGTATGTGTACTTAACTCATCCTTTATAAAAATAACTTCTTGTTTGAATGACTTCAGCCATTTCCCCCCCAAATCTTCTATTTATAAACTTACAGCATCAGCTTGTATAGATTCCTTTACAATCACTTCAATGTAAACTTTCACATTTTAAATCCATATTTATTTATGTTTATATTATTTCTTCAAATCAATTAGTCAATCGAGTGGGAAGAACATCAAGCCAATGGGCTCCTTGGTTTCCTGTAAACAAAACAATCGGATGCCAAATATTTCACTTTTTAATTCGTTGTCTTGTTATAATTTAGATTTGGCTTTAGTTGGGATGAATCCTTTGGAATCAAGGATTCAGGATCCAGGGTCTAACAGTCTAGCTCACCGTGAGTCAAACTGTCCCCCACTCTTCACTGCTGCTGTACCCTTCATTTCCCTCCTGTCCTTGATCTTTACCCACCACAGCCACCACAACCTTACTGAACAAGAAACTGTCATGATAGCAAAAGGAACTGAAGATAGACTGACACATCATTGAACCTTTGTCAACCAGAACCCCAAAATGGAAGGAATACTGAAAACGGTAGATGATCAGAGAGAGATGGAGACTAATCAAGGATTTGTACTAACCATTGCTGAATTCACCTATTTCCGTGGTTCTCAACCAGGGACAATTCCCTCCCTTCAGGGGACATTTAGCAATGTGTAGAGACATAGAGACATTTTTGTTTGTCACAACTGGGAGAAAGGCTATTGGTATCTACTGGGTAGAGGCCACAGATGCACTAAACAGACTGCAATGCACAGGACAGTCCCTTCAATCCCCTCCAAATGAAAATTATTTGGCTCAAAATGTCATTAGTGCCAAAATGGAGAAATTCTTGTCTGTTTTAAGGAATTTATAGAGCTTGCCTCCTACTAGTGGGAAAATAAACCTGTATTGTTTTTAGACTATCAATGTAAACTGCTCACATGTTTGAAAAAGGTAATACTTACCAATAATATATCAGAAACACTCACCTGTTGAGTGTGGTATATTTATAATTCACAGATTGGGAATATGGGCCACATGCATTATCTATATCTCCAAAATCACCAGACCATGCACATAGTACATTATTTCCAGCATCTTAATGTCAGGTTATGATTGCTGTAGAGTCTAATCAAATGAGGTTGAAGTAGTTGGCCATCAAAATGGTTGCAGTTGATATGGTCAGTTTCTGTTGGAGCTGCCATTTTTCCTTTCAAAAACATAAAGAGCTTCTTTCAGAGACAATATGATGCATTTCCTCTGCTTTCACTGGAAAGGTGAGCATCCATCAGGTCTATTTTTTCTCTCCTCGTAGCAATAATGTATATATTCCAGAGAGGTCTCATAAGAAGAGGAGATTAAGAATATGAAAAATTCCAGTTCGTTTCTTGAAAAGAGAAATGGTTGCCCTTTTACCAATTCATCCTTCATTTAATGTCAACTCTCAAGTGTTAGGACAAAGTCACCAATATCATATGTCACAAGGGATAAGCTTTCTGGTTTGAAATGTGGAAGCTGGAGTTCTTACACACTCCTGCTGTTTGTCTATTCACTGTTTTTTAATCCTGAAGATCTGACATTGGGGAAGATGAGAATTCAAAATGATGGTAACAATTACTTAGCAATGCAGTTTACTTTTGTTTTCTCCTACTTAGTTTATTGATAGGTGCCACCCCCCAATTTGATAATATACTTTTCAACAACCATATCACTGGTGTCGCAAATAGATTAGGAAAGCTCCCAAAGCTGGATGAAAATGTGCAAAGTATATTTGCAGCATGTATATACAATACCATGCCTCTTGAATATGCTTCTCTTAAAAGGGTGCACGCTGTAGCATGAACTGTGTGCATATTTAATGTAGCTTCCTGGAATATGCTGTATGCTTAATATATATATTCTATACATAAAATAAAATGTACAATAGAAATACATATTTCTGTATGCAAATAAATATATTATACACAAAATCTTAATATGCAATATGGTATATGTTGTTTCAGGGGAACAGGAGTAGATTTTACATGCCTAATTTTGTAAGAAAGTAGTATTTCATTAGAAGGAAAAGACTAAGAACAGCTGAAACCTTACCCATACTAATATTAAATAGTTTTATAATCTTTAATAGCATAGCACTGATTTTAATACCTTTTGGAGAAATAAATTAATAAATGTTTTGCTAGTATTACTCCACGGAACAGCAAATGCTTTATTCTCCTGTGTCACTGGCAGGCCTCTGACTAGAATCTTCCCAGCTGGTATGGTTCCAACAGCTGTGTTGATCTGGTGTCTGATTGCTTGATGAGATTGCAACCAAACCACTCTCATACAGTTTCTCTTCCAAATTAACTGATTTTAGTGAAATAAAAAATAATCATACTAGGAGAAAAGAATGACCTTCAGAATGTTTTTCTTTCTGAAAAACAAGGTAAAAATTGTACAAGTACCATATTTTATAAACCACTCTTTTCAATTTGGGTCCAAATACAGCATCCCATACATTAAATGCCCCAAAATTTCAGTGTAGTATTGCATGTTTCCCCATGAAATTATGAAATAGATCGTTTGTTTCTAAATATCCTACATTTTTCTCCATAACAATCCACTTCCTTTCCCTGTTGTCCAATCAACTATTCACATTCCCCAGAACATTTTCTTTGGTCCATTTGCACGAGTCTTTATGTGGTTAATATTGTCATGATATTAGGTGATACCAGGCATGCAATCCCAGGAGATATTTGTATTTTAATATAGAAAAATATAAATGCTAAATATCTGAAAGATTACTGCTATGGTCTTAGATACCTCATCATGCAATAGTAGAGATATTTATCAATTATATCTAGTTTTCTTCAAATTTCACGACATACTTTAATGTCTATTCACTTCCTAAATTTTACCCATTATGACACAATTTACCCATGTGAATGACATGTAAATAGGTGACATTCTGGAAAATCTGTTCTTTGACTTCCTAAATACACACTCACATAATCGGTCATGGGAAACTGCAAAGAAAAAAAAGGCACCCTTCATCCGTAGTTGTGTCATATACCCTGCAATTTACCTGAGCTGCTAAAATACACCTTTACCGGAATTGTGTTTCTTTTGAGGTATTGTTGAAGGGTTTTAAAATGTGAGTATGTTTTTCAAGTTATTATTAAAAAATAAAGGATGACATTAATGAATAAATTATTTGCCTATGTCCAGAAAGTATTACAATGGATTGCAGAGGTGGGTAATTTAAATTTCGATAATAACTTCACTATTTGTATAGAAAACCAAACTTCATAATTTACTCTATCCTTAAAGTAATTTTCTTCAACATTGTAAGTTTTGCTTCCCTTACTGCCTTTGTATGTGAAGCAGATGCTTACATTTGTAATGGTCTGCCTTTACTAGGGCTATATTGTGTAATATGTCAGTAGTTCTCAAATTTTAGCCTGCAATAGAATCACCTGGTAGGCTTATTGAAACACAGATTGTTAAGACCCACCCCTAGGCGCTCTAATTCAGTCAGTCTGAGGTGGGATCTGAAAATCTGTGTTTCTAACAAGCTCTCAGGTGATCCCGATGCAGAGCACACTCTAAGAATGACTGAATTTTATTGTCTAATGAAAAATTTCCCCAAAGTGTCATGCAAGACATCTACTCTTCATGGCAAAAAACTTACATTTAAAACACTATCCACAGGAAAGGAAAGTTTTTCTTAGACTTAAAGTGTGATGTTTACTTACAAACAGGCTCTCTATATTTTGTTTCTTGGGCAACTTTTAATGGCATGCTCTTAACACCAGAGATTTAAAATAACCATATTGATAAATTTACTTAAAGAACCAGTGACATATCAAAGTTTGAAGATAAATACAGCAGATACTTGAATTCCATCTATGATATCACTATTAAAAAGATATTTTAAACATACACTTTTATGATCACCTATATTATATATTTTTGCATAGATGGTGTATGTAATCACATTCTCTTCATGTAAGTTTTAAGAATAAATCATTTCATTATTTCATTGTTTAGAATTACCATCAAGTAAAAAATATTTGCATTTAAGAAATAATTCATCAACCTCTCCTTAACACACACACACACACTCACACACAGACATATACACAACTACACATATTCAGGCACATAACCACACATATGCACATGCAAATTATACAAAAACTCATACATACACGCTTATAAACATGCACAAGTCCCACCTTGTATGTCTTGATAAGTGCCCAGAGGCATAACCTTCCTAATACTTCCAAAAGCATTTGGATTTCTACTGGAGAAAACATTGAACTCCAGAGTTCAGCTAAGTGGTATTTAAAAAAAAAAAAGAAAATGCTCTCTCCTCTTTGTGCTATGGTGAGTTTACCACAGAAATTTCTCACAGTTGGTAGGATCAAGTGAGTGTAGCCCTGTGTCTGCCACCAATGGCTTTCCAGTCATCTAAAGGCCAACTCTTCACAGCATACCAGCAATTACATGAGATCATGGTGAGAAAACATGTCTGTATCAGAGAAATACATCATAGCATGTAGAAGACACACCTATAAATGCACATTCTCGCAATGGGTACCCTCGCACACTATGCAACTATAAAGTATGGTGCTTTTAAAATCTAGCATGTCTACCTAGAGAGCTGAGGAGAGGAAAAAAGTGAAGATTTCTCAGCACATTCCTTCCAAAGTTCCTCTCAGACATTCTTTTTAGGCCTATAACTTTTTTGTGCCTATGGAAAGTATAGAAATTCAGAAGTGATATTTACTCTGAATATGCAATAGGTAGTCGAATGGTCAAAATACCTTCAAAAGAAGCCAGGTGCACATTTCCCATCTTGCAGAAAAAGTACAATTACCAATCAGATTATGTTTGCTTTTCTTGGGATCTCACTATTTTTAATTTTAATGAAGAAGTAAAGGGGGTCATTTAAAGGCCAGACATTAAGTGGCTGAATAAAACCATTCTCTTTTTTCTCAACCCTATTAGGCAACCTAACCTACATAGAAAATATAATTTGAAAAAGTTTGTACTTAAGCAGGAAATGATAATTGTAAGGAATAAAATTAAGAATGAAACAGAAGCAATGAAAATATAACAACTCAGTGAAGGGGAAAAAAATTGAATAGAACTTCTTTTTTTTTTTTTTTTTTCATGTTGGTTGAATTTTTTTTCTTATGCCCACTTATCTCTTTTTGGTATTTTTGCCAAGGTCTTTACTAAGGTTGTTTTACAGTCCAATTTTTGTAAATGTTTTTAGAGTCAAACACAAAAATTACTGTTTTCTTTGAGCTTGTTTTTAATTTTCATTGTAGTTAACATTGCTTATTCAGAAAGCAAAAATAATTTAAAAAATAAAACAAAATACAAAAAAACCCTGCTAATAATGACACATGCTTAAATACAAAAACAAAACAACAGCAAATAAACAGATGAATGAAAAAATATAACTTTAAGTGAAAAAGTCATTATGTGTACATGAGGGTTTTCATACGTACTTGTTTCTGGACAACACAACACTGACTTCCTCTGCGGTCTCCTTGGCTCTCTCACGGCTTCTCCACTGTGGGGGACACTGGCCATCCTTAGCCTGTGAAGTCTGCACCTGTCACCAGGCCCCGTATGGACATGATCATGCTCAGTCATCAGCTGGGAACTTGTCAAGATCAATTATTGGTCATAAATCAAGACATTAAAGGCTGTAAAGCCCTTTGTTGAACACAGAGTATATGAGAAACTTCACACAATCACAAGCTTGGAAGGACTGAGGAAGAGTAAAATTACTGAAAGTTTCAGACGTGATTAGAAACAGAGCTAAAATGTATGTTTAGTGTATACATCCCTATTAGGAAGCAAATTTTAACAAACAGTATTTTTGGCTATATACAGATTAAATATTTTATGTAACTGACAAGTTAGTATAAAGTAACATTAGCTATAATGCTTCTTAAAACTCTGCCATGACAAAGGAACCTGGTATCTTTTTTGTTTCCATTTCTTTGCTTTTTTAAGAGTAAGAAATATAGCATTCATTAGAGAGAAATACACATGTAGTATAGAATCCTAGTCCTTTTCATAGCCTATAATAAAGAACAGTTACTTAATTCCAAATCACATAATGAGATTTCTTAATAAAGAAAATGTACACACTAAAATAATTTAAAGTGTATATTCCTAAAAACTAAATAATTTATATATTATAAATTGCATAGGCATAACATTTTTTTAAATTTTAACATTTACTCATACATATTTGTGGGGTACAGTATGTTGTTTCAATGCATGCCTATACTGCACAATGATTCACTAAGGGTAGATAGCATTGTTTTGTACCTGTTAGTCCACCACTTCCTCTTTCTCTCACCACCCCCTATCCTGGCCTCTGGTAACCATTAGTCTACTCTCTATTTCAAGGAGAAGCACTTTTTTTTTTTTAAGATTTCTCATACAAGCATAATTTTGTATAGGCTCTTTAAAGACAATCCAATAAATGTGGAAAACCATACGATCATCTTAATAGATGCAGAAAAAGCATTTGTTAAAATCCAACATCCTTTATGATAAAAATACTCAACAAATTAGATATAGAAGGAATGTACCTCAACACAATAGAGGCCATGTATGACAAACCCACAGTTAATATCATACTGAAGGGACAAAAATTGGAGGCTTTTCCTTAAAGATCTGGAAGACAACAAGGATGCTCACTTTCTACATCCTTATTCAGTACAGCACTGAAAGTTCTATCCAGTGCAATAAGGCAAGAGAAAGCAATAAAGGGTATCCAAATTGGAAAGGAGAAAGTCAAACTATACCTATTTGCAGATGACATGATCCTGTACATAGAAAGTTCTTAAGTATTTGATGATAGGATACAATTTTTAAAAATAAATTCATAAAGACTCCATCAAAAATTTGTTAGAACTAATAAATGAATTCAGGTAAGCAATAGGACACTAAATAAAAACACAAAAACCAATAGTCTTCCTATTGGCCAACAGTAAAATAGTCAAAGAAGAAATCAGGAAAATAAGCCCATTTGTGATAGTTACTAAAAATTAAATATCTAGGAGTAAATTTAATAAAGGAAGTGAACAACTGCTATGATGAAAGCTATTAAATACTGATGAGAAAAACTGAAGAGGACACAAATAAATGGAAAGGTATCATATGTTCATCATGGGTCAGAAGAATTAACATCATCAAAATGTTCATATTACCCAAAGCAATCTACACATTCAACACAATCCCTATCAAAATACCAAAGACATTCTTTATAGAAATATAAAAAATGATCTTAAAATTTGTATGGAACCACAAAAGACCCCATACATCAAAAGCAATCTTGAACAACAAGAACAAAGTTGAAGGTATCACACTTCCTGACTTCAAAGTATACTATAAAGCTATAGTAACCAAAACAGCATGATACTCACATAAAAGCAGACAAATTGGCCAATGGAATAGAATAGAGAGCCTCAAAATAAACCCACACACTTATGGCCAACTGATTTTTGACAGAGACAAATATACACAATGGGAAGGGAAAGCCTCTTGAACAAATGGTGCTGGGAAAACTGGATATCCACATGCAGAAGATTGAAACTAGATGTCTGTATCTCACCATACACAAAAACAACTCAAATGGGTCAAAGACCTGAATTTAAGACCTGAAACTATGAAACTACTAGAAGAAAATGTAGGCAGAAACACTACCCTAAATGGAAGGGGGTAGTGCTTTTTTGAGCAAGAGTACAAAGGCACAGGCAACTAAAATTAACACACACAAACAGGACTGCATCAAACTAAAAAGCTTCTGCACAGCAAGGGACACTATCAACAAAGTGAAGAGACAACCTACAGAGTGGGAGAAAGTGCTTGCCAACTACACAGCAGACAAGGGGATAATATTCAGAATATATAAGGAACTCAGACAACTCAACAGGAAAAAAATACATAACCCAATTTTAAAATGAGCAAAGGACTTGAATGGGCATTTCTCAAAAGAAGACATACAAATGGTCAACAGGCATATGAAAAAATGTTCAACATCACTAATCACAAGGGAAATGCAAATTAAAACCACAATGAGATATCACCTCACTCCACTTTGAATGACTATTATCAACAAGACAAAAAATAACAAATGCTGGCAAGTATGCAGAGAAAAAGGAACTCTCCTACATTGCTGGTGGGAGTGTAAATTGGTACAGCCACTGTGGAAAACAGAATGAAGTTTCCTCAGAAAAGTAAAAATAGATCTACCCTAGGACCCAGACACCTCACTACTGGGTATATATACAAAGGAAATGAAATCAATATATCAAAAAGACACCTGCACCCCCATGTTCTTCACAGCACTATTCACAATAGCCAAGAGATGGAATCAATGTAAATGTCCATCAATAGATGAATTGATTAAAAAACTGTGGTCCGTATACAGAATGGAATACTATCAGCTATCGAAAAAAAAAATTGATATCCTATTATTTGGAGCAACACAGATGGAACTGGAAACCATCATGCTAAGTGAAGTAATTCAGTCACAAAAAGACAAATCACTGTATGATATCACTCATATGTGCAATCTAAAAAAAAAAAGTGCTTCCCATAGAAGTAGAGAGTAGAATAATGGTTACCAAAGGCAAGGGGTGTGGGGGAAGGAGGAAAAGTTGTGGACTAATGGGTACGAAATTATGCTATCTATACTGAGTGAATCATTGTGCTGTATATACATGCATTGAAACAGCATACTGTACCCCACAAATATGTACAAGTAAATGCTGAAATGTTTTGAAAATGAAAAAATTATGTATAATTAGATTGGATTATATATATACACGCACATATATGTTATTTCTATAAATTACATATATTTATACAAATCTGTATAATTATATATGTATTACGTATTTTATTTATAAAAGGAAAATAACAAGTTTAAAGAGGAATTCAAGTTTACTAGGAATTTAATAGAAAATGATTCACAAACACAGGGAATGAGGTACGTACCAGTGGAAACTATTCGGCATACCAAAGGAGTGTTGGCTTAAGTGTCGATGAGGCACATGTGCAAAGACATTCCAACTTCCAGATTCACTGCTGAGGATACAGTGGTGCCAAGTCCCAGAAGGAGGTGGAAAATAGTAATTACATGCTGTGTCCTTGGATGTGTTTCTGCTGAAATGTATTTTTAAATGAAGCATTGCACCAGTCAGAAAATACAACAATAAAATGTTTTGCTTTTTTTTTCAAATGAGTCATCATATTTACAATATATTTGTGAACATCTTGGAAATCAGATTCTGGGTACTCTTAAAAAGAATGCCAACTAGTACAAGTTCCTCACTAGATAAAGAACTAATTTCAATGCAAATCAGTGGAAGCTCTGCCTATACCGTTGAAGACTTTTATTTCACTTTCTCTACCTACCAGATAAAAACTGCTCCAGAGTACTCTTTCTGTCCTCTGCTTTATATTTCTAAAATATCTAAAGTGTTGGATACAGGGAGTCCAGTTTTGCTTAGGCATCTAGAATAGCACTTGGTGAGCTGGGTGAGTAGAGAAGCTTCCCTATTTTGGTTTGCTTTACCCAAAGAATTGACTTTGGGACATAAATCTGGATTTCCTTTCCTCTTTCCAGGCAAGGAGAATCAAGCCAAAACCCACACAAACCAACACCAAATATTCTCACGTACACGTAGGCCAAGAAGTGCCACAGTGACTGGGCTCAGAGCTGACTGTGATTTTGCCAATGAGGTAGCCCTAGGAAAGGATTTATTCAGTCATATTCATGCACTCAAGTTTATGGTGAGCTTAGGTTCTTTGAGTCTTGGGGTTTTTCAAAACTTCCTACACCACCTATTCTCACTTCCAAGAGCAAGAATTCTCTCTATATATTTTCGCTGATGGTTGTAAAAACTTAGCTTCAGCCTCCCCAGCAATGAGTAGTAGTTCAAGTTCCTTGATGCTTTGTACTTGGCTTGGCTCTCTCTCATCTCATTATTCTCTCCTGATGTGATCTCATCCATAACCTCAGCTTTTATTATCATCTTAAATGTGACAGGACATAAATAGTATCTCCATCCCAATCTTTTCTAGTGAACACCAGACCTGAATATACCATTGTCTATCTACCTCAGTATCCTTCTTGGATGTCTCACACATACCTCAAATTCACCAGGTATGCATGGTCACTGTTCTCTCATTCTGTAACATTGTTTTCTTTATTTTTTAGTTATTTGACCTTGAGAAAGTCATTTAATTTCTTCATATGTAAAGATAATCTGTATATATACAAAGTATTGCTATAAATTATAAACACACACACAAACACACACACACACAGAGGCAATTCTTTGAGGATTAGAAGTAACTGTATAGAGTTTGAAAAGTTTGCAACAGAGTGCCTGACAAAGAGGAACACTAAAGAAAGTCTGTATATTTATAACACTTATTATAGTGGAAGACTATAATAGACTAAAGATTCCAGGGCCTTCCAGACTGTACTTTGCAGACCGCTAAGTGTACTATAAACCCAGTGAGTGCTTTCTTGAAACAAGTGAGACTTCTGGACACTCAGGACTACATCCTCGGAACAGAGAATTAACTTTGAAATACCCAGAATGCAATTATTCTTTTCTTTTGAGACACAGCTCAGATCCTTTAATTTAGTGTTTTGCTTGAATAGTCATACGTATTGCACTAATAAGATTATTGATGTCTTACATTGATCTAGCTCACTTTACATACCAGGTATTTTCTTAGATGTGGCCATAATCTTATGAAAAGTTGTTGTACTCATTTTATAGATGAGAAACCAGAGGCTCAGTGAGATCAAGTCATTGCCCAAGATAACAGCTGATATGTGCAACAGCTGGGACTCAAATCTAAACGTGGTTAATTACAAGCAGGAAGCACATGAGAAACAGCCTGACCTGGTTTCATGGGTCCAGTCTTCCATGGAAGTACTATGTATATACCAATATTTATTTTTTGTATATTCTATATTGACACCCCACTAGTATTATAGTACGACAGTGCAGCTCTTAAGAGTTTGAAGCTTTTGATAAGGTAGCTCAGTTTTGTTTTTTCCCCTGTTAAACCTTGCCTAATTTCTTAGTTATTGAGCTTTTTGGAATTACTATTAAGATGGTCAGATACTCTGACATTAGTCTTTTACTTAATTTTATTTTTATAGATGATTTATTATACATATATGTGGAGTACAAAGTTGAATTTCAATAGTTGTATACAATGTGTGATCGTCAGATCAGGAAGTTAGCTTATTCATCGTTTACAATACGTAATCATTCTTTGTGTCTGTGAACCAATTTCTCATTAAGTCTGCTTCCTCTCCCTCTCCCCTCCCCTTTTCCACCTCTAGTAACCTCAGTTCTTTTCTCTCCTAATAGTTAAATGTATTATTGTGATTGTTGTTTCTTTCTCTCTCTTTATTGTTTGTTTGTATATTTATGGATTTAGCTCCCACTTATGAGTGAGGACATGCAGTATTTCTCTTTCAGTACCTGGGTTGTTTCACTTAGCATAACTTTCTCCAGGCTCATCCATGGTGCTGTGAATGGCAGAATTTCATTCTGTTTTATGGCTGAGTAGTGTTCTATTGTGTATATATACCACATTTCCATTATCCAGTCATCTATCAATGAACATTTATGTTGGTTCCAGAGCCTGGATGTTGTAAATAAAGCTGCAATAAACATGTGAGTGCTGTATCCTTTTTGCATGATAATTTCCAATCCTCAGTAGTAAGATTGCTGGATCATATGGTAGTTCTATCTATAGTTGTTTGAGGAACCTCCATACTGTTTTCCATAATGGCTGTGCTAATTTACAGTCCCAGCAACAGTGCAGGAGGGTTCCTCTTTCTCCACATCCTAGGCAGCATTTGTTTTTCTCAGTCTTTTTGATAATAGGCAGTCTAACTGGGGTGAGATGATATCTCAAAGTGGTTTTGATTTGCATTTTTCTGATAATTAGTAATGTTGAACATTTTTTTAATATACTTGTTGGCCATTTGTATGTTCTCCTTTGAGGAATGTCTATTCATTTCTTCTGCCCATTTTTAATTGGATTCTCTGTTTCTTTACTGTAAAGTTGTTTGAGCTCTTTGTATATTCTTTATTTTAATCCCTTGTCAGATGCATAGTTTGCAAATTTTTGCTCCCATTCCATAGGTTGTCTTTTCACTCTGTTGATTGTTTCCTTTGCTGTGCAGAAGACTTTCAGTTTGATATAATCCCATTTTTCTTTTGTCGTCTGTGCTTTTGAGGTCTTATTCATAAAGTCTTTGCCCAGTTCTACATCCTAGAGTGTTTCCCCTATGTTTTCTTCTAGTAGTTTTAAAGTTTCAGGTCTTATATTTAAATCTTTAATCCATTTTGAGTTGATTCGGTATATAGCAACAGGTATGGACCAAGTTTCATTCTTCTACAAATGGATGACCAGTTTCCCCAGCACCATTTACTGAAGAAGCTCTCCTTTCCCCACATATGTTCTTGGTGTCCTTGTTGAAGATCTGTTGGCTTTAAACACATGGGTTGATTTCTGGATTCTCTATTCTGTTCCTTTGGTCTGCAGGTCTGTTTTTATGCCAGTACCATGCTATTTGGGTTATTACATATTTGCAATACAGTTTGAAGTCAGGAAGTGTAATGCCTCCAGCTTTACTTATTTTTGCTCAGGAATGCTTTGGCTATTTAGGGTCTTTTGCTGTTCCACATGAATGTTAGGATTGTTTGTTCTGTTTCTGGGAAGAAAGTCTTTGGTATTCTGATGAAGATTGCTTTGAATCTGTAGATAGCTTTACGTAGTATGGACATTTTCACTACGTTGATTCTTACAATCCATGAACAAGGAATGTCTTTCCATCTTTTGGTGTCCTCTTTAATTTCTTTCAGCACTGATTTGTAGTTATCGTTGTAGAGATCTTTCATCTCCTTGATTAGATTTATTCCTAGGGTATTTTTGTGTGTGTTTTTTTTTTTTTTTTTTTTTTAGTCCTTCATGATAAAGTCTCGCAACAAATTAGGTATAGACAGAAGGCATCTCAACACAATAAAAGCCATATGTGACAAATCCACTGTCAATATTGTCCTGAATGGGGAAAAGCTGAAAGCTTTTCCTTTATGAACAGGAATAAGACAAGGATGCCTGCTCTTAGCATAGTATTGGAAGTACCTGCCAGAACAATTAGACAGAGAAAAAAATTAAAGAGCATCGAAATAGGAAAAGACAGTCAAATTGTCCCTGTTTATAAATGACTTGATTCTTTATATACAAAACTCGAGAGTCTCTACCGAAAAACACTTCGGGTTGATAAACAAATTCAGTAAAGTCACAGGATACAAAATCAATATACAAAAACTCAGTAGCATTTTCATACTCCAACAACAAACTAGAAAAAAAAAAGAAAGCAAGAAAGCAAGCTCATTTACAGTAGTCACCTTCCCAAGAATAATAATAATAATAATAATAAATGACAGTCTCTTAAACAAAACCGTTCTTTGTAAACTGCCTACCAACTTGTACAGTGAACTTTACACATTTTTACCCAAGCTAATTTTTACAACTACCCTATGAAGTAGGCACTATTATCCCCTTTTTCAAATGAAGAATATTTCACTTAGGAACTTAAACAACTTGGCCTAAACCACTTTGATATCCTGTAAATACAGGGAAAAATATGTTCTTTCATACTTAAAAGAGCACATTCAGGCAGTAGAATATTAGGAGACAAAAGAGAGAGTTTATATGTGCTTACAGTAGAGGATATTGTATTCTCCAGCTATAGTATGTTTGTTTGTAAGGCAAGTCTTTTAGCAGCTACTCTCAGATACTTATCAAGAATTTCAGGATGTTGTCACAAGATAGGCAAATGCTACTTGGAGTCATGTCAGTGCAGACCAGATGTGTCTTCCACATTGGGATATCCGGGCACCAGCCATAGGATCCAATGATTTAGTGTTTTTATTTACTCCAAAATAGTGTACTCGCGTAAATGACTAATATATTTGCTTTTCAATATAGTTTAAGAATCACCAAGAACTGTTATGTGTTTTCCCTAACTAGAATTCAACTTGCTAAAATTAAATTATTTCCTTCCATTTTGTGTATTTGGGGGTTTGGGAGGAGGGTGTACATAGCAATAGACACCTTTAAAAATATTCTAGGATAAATTCTGATAAAGTTGCTTGAGGTTTTCAAAATAAATTATTAAATATGAAAGCTGAGACTTTCTATAGAAAAATAGTTTCTAATTTCCCTTATTCATCCCCCAAGAGCTCTAATCATATTTCTTACATAAACTGCCTCAAGGGTCAGAAACAGCTTTTTAATTCAAAGTAAAATCAGACCTACAAGGAAAGAGTCAGACTGAAGAGAAGAATTAGTGTTAAGAACTGTAGCAAACAATCTAGAGAGTACCTATTAACAGATGATGTAAGATTAGAACAGACAGTTGAAGAAAGCAATAGAGGGAGATCTGGTCAGGTAAGAGTTTGGCTTAGTAAAGGAAGCACAATAAGAAGGGGACTTAATCACTAATCATTAGGCAGAGTTCTGACATCTGGACCCCTGATATCATGCAGCAGGGCATGCTGGGTACCTTTTTATTTAGCCCCTCCCAGTCCACTACCTTCTCCATCCTGCTCTGTGGATTCTGGGAAGCAGATCTGCATGCATTGCATTAACATGCTCTTTTTCTCTCTATTTACTAGTTGGGATCATCCAGGGGAACTTACAAAATGTTCAAGGATAGGAGAAGAATGAGCTTATAATACTCCATTGGACTCCCTTCCTATTTGTCCACCCCAACTCATCTTTGTCCCTCTGCAAGAGGTCGAACAGGTGGCCTCTGTGGACTCAGTAACTTCCCCCTCTCTTAGTTCCTCAGGCCTAAGGGGTAATAATTGATCTTCACTGTTACTAGCCCAAAGGTATTGCACTATTTTGTATTTCCTAAACACCACCCTCACCTTTGTAAATAGTACTTTTATTAAACTTTCCTCAAAGCACCTATTTTGAATGGACTGTCTGTTACCTACTATGCTCCTAGGTTAAAATAAAAAGTTGTTCATGAAACTAGAAAGCATGAGCTTATGTCTAATTTACATGAAAAGCTTAAACAGGTAATTTAGGAGTTTGTTTCTTAAGCAATGGATTCAGAAGACAGAATGTGGACAAGGACTAAGCAATCAGAGAACAATTAGGCATCTATTATTTCTTAGAGCTATGGACTAATTTGATGGATTGGCCAAACAAAACAGGAGACAATTATTATTAATTCTTCCATTTGTTCATGTAATCATCTATTCAGTAAATACTTACTGAGTAAAAAATGATACACTTGTGCTTGGCTCTGTGCTAGGTTGTTGAAATCCAGTACTGCACAGGGAGAAGCCAAAGACTTCTCTCCATCACATATTCTGTGCACGGCTGAAGCAGGGTGAATAGATGGATGTCTAGAAGGTGGACTATGGAGAGGGCTTGTCTATAGAGAAAGCCATACTGAAGATTTTTAACTTTATCTCAAGCTGTTAATGGGTTTTGAAGAAGGATGGCACATGATCAGAATTGAGATTTTTAAAATACTATTCTTGTAATGGCATGGAGAATGGAGTGGTGATGGACACAGAGACATCAGTGACAATAATGTTACACTTGTTGAGATTTCTACCTGGAACAAGTGAATGAAAATTAGTATTCCTTCTTGTGACTGATTTTCATAGAAACAAGTAAAATGTAATCACTAATCAGCCATCTGGCTTGTGCCAGAAATGTGTTATTTAAAAGAAATAAAATATTTGTTTATTTTTGTCGTTGTTTCCAATGTTTTCTATAAACAATTTTTTGAGGAAATATATAGAAAAGGACAATTTTAAACAAAGTGTCACAGTGATAATTTATTGGACTATTATGAAATATTCACTCACCATTATAGTCTGAAATCACATAGGATTTATATATCTTACAAAACAGAAGATAAAGAATATACTAGTTCTAAAAAAATAAGGAATAACAATTAATAAAATGAAACAGAACATGAATAATCACTCAAATATTCCTACTTACGGGTGATCTAAAAATTACTTTATTAGCTCTTTTGATTGAAATGTTGAAAAGAACAATGAAAAATGCACCATCCCAAAATAGAAATATAAATTAAAGACAATTAAGTATATAAAAGTTTATATTCTTATTATTAATAAAATGGAAATTAAAGCAATAGATTTTATTTTTATAGAAAATTATCAAATATTTTCAAAAGGATAATGTCTAATCTCTACAAAAGCATGAGTTATTTCCAGACTGCTGGTGAGCTTGTTAGTACAGTTTTCCTTTCATGAGAAACTTGACAATTTACAATAGAATCCTAAAACTGAGCATCATTCTTCCCCAGAGGAAATCAAAGAAACAAAAAGCTGCTTGTTTGAAAACATCAATAATATTGGCAAACTTTTAAAAAATGGACAAGAAAAAAAGAGAGAAGATACAAATTACTGAAATCAGAAATTAAACAGGATATACCACTACATATCCTGCAAATACCCAAAGGATCATTAGGGAATGCTACAAACAATACTATGTAAATAAAATTGACAACTAAGATGAAATGGACCAACTCCTTGAAAAACACAAATAACCACAATTCACTCAAGATGATACAGATAATTTGAATACTCTATAACAATTAAGGAAATTGAATTTATAGTTTAAAAATACTGGTTTCGGTCAAGATGGTGGAGTAGTTGGATCCTGGTGTTACTCTCTTCCACAGAGTGACCAATTTGCAGCTTTGGAGGAGCACTGATGGAGGACCCAAAATCTGCACTGGAGTGGACAGGAGGTACCCACCACAGGACCCCAGTTCAGGTTGCACCCCATTCCGTAGAGAGATTTTAGAGCTTCTGGGCCCACACGCCCTGAACCTGCCAGCCGGAGAAGGCAGACAGGGCCAGGGTGGGACCTCAGGGCTCCCACCCTTTGAGCCAGCTGAGCCAGTGAGGGCAGGTGGGCAGGACTTCCAGGCCAGGCTTTCCCATCTCCATGAGTGACTTGAGAGGCTCTGGGTTCCCACAACCCAAGCCCAATGAGCCAGTGAAGCAGCAGTCCCTTCAGGATCCAAGAGAGACATCAGGGTGAAACGAGTGGACTGTAATACCCCTGGCCACAATGACAAAGCACCAAAGGAAAGAAATCAGAGATATGAAAAATCAAGAAATTACATCACCTCCAAAGGAAATTAATAACTTTCAAGTACTAAATCCTATAGAATGGGAAGTCTTTGAAATGACAGACAAGGAATTTAGAGTAACTGTTCTAAGGAAACTAAATGAGATACAAGAAAACTCAGTGAAACAACACAATGAAATGAGAAAAAATATACAGGATCTGAAAGAAGAAATGTACAAAGAAATCAATGCCTTGAAAAAGAGTGTAGCTGAGCTTGTGGAGCCAAAGGATTCATTCAATGAAATAAAAAACAGAACAAAGAGTTTAACCAGAAGGTTTGACCAAGCATAAGAGAGAATTTCTGACCATGAAGACAGGCTGTTTGAATTAGCACAGGCAGACCAGAATAAAGAAAAAAGGATGAAAAATATTGAGGAAAATTTAAGAGAGACAACTGACAACCTTAAGCACTCAAATATCCAAATCATGGGTATTCCAGAAGGGGAGGAAAAAGGAAATGGCATTGAAAACATATTGAATGAGATAATAGCAGAAAACTTCCCAGGTATAGGGAAAGTCATAGATCCCCAGATTCAGGAAACCCAAAGATCACCAAACACATTCAACCCAAAAATATCCTCTCCAAGATATGTGATAATCAAACTGACAAAATTCAAAGACAAAGAGAGAATCTTAAAAGCTGCAAAAGAGAAGTGGCAAGTCACCTATAAGGGAGCCCCAATCAAAATAACATCAGACTTTTCCTCAGAAACTCTAAAAGCCAGAAAAGACTGGGATGATATATTCAAAACACTAAAGGACAAAAATTACCAGTCAAGAATACTTTACCCAACAAGGGTATCCTTCTAATATGAAGGACAAAAATTGTGGGAGTTTGCTACCACACAACCAACCCTACAAGAAATTCTCAAGGAAGTAGTGGCTTTGGTACCACAAAAACAACCATCACTGCCATGAATCCACAAGAAAGAACAATGCCTACCAGCAAAACAAAAATGCTAACAAAAGAAAAAAAAATAGTTTATCTATCAATCCAAGAAACCAACAAATACAGAAGACAAACAGAAAATTTGAAAGAAAGGAACAAAAGATACTTAAGACATCTAAACAAAAGTCAATATAATGCTAGGAGTAAATCAACACCTTTCAATAATAACTCTGAATGTAAAGGGACTAAATTCCCCATTCAAAAGACACAGACTGACTGACTGGATTAAAAAGATGGACCCAACAATATGCTGTCTCCAAGAGACTCACTTGACCTCTAAAGACACACATAGACTAAGAGTAAAAGGATGGAAAAAGATATATCATGGAAATAGAAGTGAAAAATGAGCTGGAGTAGCTATTCTTTTATCAGATAAAATAGACTTTAAAGCAAAAACCATTAAAAGAGATAAAGATGGCCAATATATAATGATAAAAGGATCTAACCATCAAGAAGACATAACAATCATAAATATGTACACACCTAATGTCAGAGCAGCCAGATTTACAAAGCAAACACTATTAGATCTAAAGAAAGAAATAGACACTAACACCATAATAGCAGGGAACCTGAACACCCCTCTCTCACCATTAGACAGATCATCTAGGCAAAAAATCAACAGAGAAACACAAGATCTAAACAATACTTTAGACCAATTGGATTTTGCAGATATCTACAAAACATTCCACCCAACAACCTCAGAATATTCATTCTTCTCATCAGCACGTGGATCATTCACCAGGATAGACCACATGTAAGGTCACAAAGTAAGTCTTAACAAATTCAAAAAAACTGGAATTATTCCATGTATTTTCTCTGATCACAATGGATTAAAATTAGAAATCAATAATAAATGAAACTTAAAACTATACAAACTCATGAAAATTAAAAAAAACATTCTACTTAATGACATGTGGATCCAAGAAGAAATTAAACAGGAAATCAAAAAATTTCTTGAAACTAATGAAAATCATAACACATCATACCAAAACCCGTGGGATACTGCAAAAGCTGTATTAAGGGGCAAATTTATTGCATTAAATGCTTACTTCAGAAGAATGGAAAGACAACAAATAAATAGCCTAACACTTCACCTTAAAGATCTAGAAAAACAAGACACAATCCTAAAGTTAGTAGACGGACAGAAATAATTAAGATCAGAGCAGAACTTAATGAAATAGAAACATGAATACAAAAGATCAATTTTAAAACAGTTGGCTTTTTTGAAAACATTAATAAAATCGATAAACCTTTAGCAAGACTAAGAGAAGAGAGAAGACCCAAATAACAAAAATTAGAAAAGAAAAAGGTGATATTACAACTGACACCTCAGAAATACAAGAAATCATTAGAGACTACTATAAACATCTATATGCCAACAAATTTGAATATCTGGAGGAAATGGATAAATTTCTGGATGCATACAAATTACCAAAACTGAGCCAAGAAGATATAGAATATCTGAACAGACCAATAACAATAAAAGAGATTGAATCTGTTATCAGAAGGCTCCCAGCAAAGAAAAGCCCAGGACTGGATGGGTTCACTGCAGAGTTCTACCAAATCTTCAAAGAGGAACTGATACCAATTCTCTACAAACTGTTCCAAAAGATTGAAACAGAGGCCATTCTCCCAAACTCATTCTATGAGGCAAATATCACCCTGATACCAAAACCGGACAAAGATGCATCAAAAATAGAAAAATACAGACCAATATACTTAATGAATATAGAGGCAAAAATCCTTGATAAAATACTAGCTAATAGAATACAGCAACACATACAGAAAATTATACACCACGATCAAGCGGGATTCATCCCAGGGATGCAAGGTTGGTTCAACATACACAAATCAATAAATGCGATACACCATGTTAATAAAAGCAAAGACAAAAACCATGTGATCATCTCTATTGATGCTGAAAAAGCATTTGACAAAATTCAACATCCTTTCATGCTAAAGACTCTCTACAAGTTAGACATAGATGGAAAGTATCTCAACATAATTAAAGCCATATATGATAAGCCCACTGCCATTATCATCCTGCAACAGGAACTAGACAAGGATTCCCCCTCTCACCACTCCTATTCAACATAGTGTTGGAAGTACAAACCAGAGCAATCAGAGAAGAGAAGGAATAAATGACATCCAGATTGGAAAGGATGAAGTCAAGCTGTCCCTTTTTGCAGATGATATGATACTGTATATTGAACAGCCTAAATCTTCTATAAAAAAAAAACTCCTAGAGAGTTGATAAATAATTTCAGCAAAGTTGCAGGATAAAAAATCAACACACAAAAATCAGTAGCATTTCTATACTCCACCAGTGACCATGCAGAAAAATAAATCAGGAAAGCTCGCCCATTTATTATAGCCACCAAAAAAAAAAAAAAAAAAAATTAGGAATAAAACTGACCAAGGTTGTGAAAAATCTCTACGAAGAGAACTACAAACCACTGTTGAGAGAAATTAAAGAGGACACAGGAAGATGGAAAGATATCCCATGCTCTTGAATTGAAAGAATTAACATTGTGAAAATGTTCATATTACCCAAAGTGATCTACAAATTCAATGCAATCCCCATCAAAATTCCAATGACATTTTTCTCTGAGATGGAAAAAGCTATCCAGACATTTATATGGAAGAACAAAAGACCATGCATAGCCAAAGCAATCCTGAGCAAGAAAAATAAACCTGGAGGCATAAAACTACCTGACTTTAAGCTATATTGCAAAGCTATAATAACCAAAACAGCATGATACTAGCATAAAAATAGGCACACAGACCAATGGAATAGAATAGAGTACCCAGAAATCAATCCATACACCGACAGCCATCTGATCTTTGACAAAGGCAGCAAAGCTACATACTGGGGAAGAGACTGCCTTTTCAACAAGTGGTGCTGGGAAAACTGGATACTCATAAGTAGGAGAATGAAACTAGACCATATACCAAAATGGTCTTTCATCATATACCAAAATCAACTCAAAATTGATTAAAGATTTAAATATACACCCTGAAACAATAAAACTCCTTAAAGAAAACATAGGGGAAAAACTACAGGAAGTAGGAGTGAGTACAGACTTCATGAATAGGATCCAAAAACCACAGGCAACTAAAGGTAAAATAAACAAATGGGATTATATCAAACTAAAAAGCTGCTGCACAGCAAAAGAAACAATCAACAGAGTAAAAAGACAATGAACAGAGTGGGGAAATTATTTGCGAAATATGCATCTGACAACAGATCAATATCCAGAATATACAAGGAACTCAAACAACTTTACAGCAAAAAAACAAATAACCCAGTTAAAAAATGGGCAAAGGTGCTGAACTGGCATTTCTCAAAGGAAGATATACAAATGGCCAACAGACACATGAAAAAATGCTCAATATCACTCAACATCCAGGAAATGCAAATCAAAACCACACTGAGATACCATCTCACTCTAGTTAGGATGGCTAACATCCAAAAGATTGAGAATGATAAGTGCTGGAGAGGTTGCGGAGAAAAAGGAGCTCTTATCCTCTGTTGGTGGGGATGCAAAATGGTGCAGCCTTTATGGAAACTGGTATGGAGTTTCCTCAAACAATTACAGATAGATCTACCATATGACCCAGCGATTCCACTGCTGGGAATATATCCAGAGGAATGGAAATCATCATGCTGAAGGGATACCTGTACTCCAGTGTTTATTGTAGCACTATTTACAATAGCCAAGAGCTGGAATCAGCCCAAATGTCCATCATCAGATGAGTGGATAAGGAAACTGTGGTACATCTACACAATCGAATACTACTCTGCTATAAAAAAGAGCGAAATACCACCATTTGCAACAACTTGGATGGACTTAGAGAAAATCATATTAAGTAAAACAAGCCAGGCACAGAAAGAGAAATACCACGTGTTCTCACTTATTTGTGGGAACTCAAAATTAATAAATTAATAAAAACACAAACAAATAAAAGGTGGGGGTGAGGGGAAGAAGACAGAATAACCACAAAAATTCCTTGAACTATTTAAGTCAAGTGAACAGATATGATGGCGGGGGGGACGGGTAAAGGGGCATGAAAATTAAGTACAATGTATTTTGAGAAGTAAAATTAAATTAAATTAAATTTTAAAAAATAAAAAACAAAAATAAGAATAAAAATACCTCCTCCCCACCAAAAAAAAAAAAACAAAAAACAAAAAACAAATCTCCTGGCCAGATGGTTTCATTGGAAAATTCTGTCAAACATTTTTAAAAGAATCAATACTAATTCTATACAGTGTCTTCCAGAAACAAAGCATCCGATTAAGAACAACACAAGCATGTCCACTCTCACCACTCATAGTCACCTCGTGCTGGAAGTACTAGCCAGTGCAATAAAGCAAGAAAGGGAAAGAAAAGGATGTAGATGCTTTGAGAAGAAATAAAACCATTCCCTATTTGCAGGTTACATGATTGTCTACATAGAAAATCCCAAGGAATGTACAAGAAAAATCCTAGAACTAATAAGTGAGTTTAGCAGGTCAGAGTATACAAGATAAATATACAGAAACCGATGGTATTTCTGTAAAACAGCAGTGAACATGAGGAACCCCCAAAATACAGTACCTTTCAAAACTACTAAAATACAAAAAAAAAAAAAAAATCAGGTACTTAGATATAAATCTAACAAAAGTTAATTTACAAGTTAAATCCTGAAAACTAAATAATGTTGGTGAAAATTTTAAAAAGTAAACAAAGATCAATATAAATACAGAGACAATGCATTCATGGATTGGGAGACTAAATATAGTAAAAATGTCAGCTCTGTCCAAGTTATACATGAGTTTAACACTATTACTATCAATATCCCAGTAAAATCTTTTGAAGATGTAGAAAAGATTCTAAAAGTGTATGAAAAAACAAAGGAGCTAGAATTGATAAGACAATTTTTTAAAAGGAGAATAAATTGTGAGAAATTAGTTTAATTGATTTCAGGACTTGTATAGCTACAGTAATTAAGACTGTGGGGTCTTGTGAGAGGGAGAGACACCAAGATTAATAGAACAGAAAACAGAACTCAGAAAATGACCCACGCGAATACACCAACTAATTTTTGACAAAAGTTCAATAGCAGCTCAATGGAGGAAAATAGCTCTTTTACCAAATTGCGGTGGTACAATTGGACATCCACAAGCCAAAAAAGTGTCCCTCAAACTAAGCCTCACACCTTATACAAAATTTAATTCACATACATCATAAATGTAAGTGTAAATATAAAATTACACAACTTTTAGGGGAAAAAAAGCACAGGAAAAAAATCTTTGATGTATAAGGCTAGGTAAAATATCCTTTGACTTAACATCAAATGCATAAGCCATTAAAGGAAAAAGTGATAAATTGGACATCATAAAAATTAAAAACTTTTGTTCTCTGCAAGACTGTGAAGAAGATGAAAAGACAAACTACAAACTGTGAGAAAATATTTGCAAATCACGTATAAGAAAGGAATTGTATGTAGAATATACGAACTTTCAAAACTCAACAGTAAAAAACCAATTTCATTGGAAAATGGGCAGAAGACATGAACAGACATTTCACAAAAGAAGATATACTGATGGCAAACAAGTACATGAAAACTTTCAACATCATTAACCATCAGGGAAATACAAATTAAAACCATTATGAAATATCACTACACATTTATGAGAATGGCTAAAATTTAAAAAGTAGATATACATATATTGACAATGCTAAACACTGGCCAGGATGTGGAAAAATTGGATCACTCACACATTACCAATGGGAATGCAAAATAGTCCAGCCACTCTAAAAAACAGATTGGAAGCTTCTTTAAAAGCCAAACATGTATTTACTCTCCAACCAGCAATTAAATACCTGAGTTTATCCCAGAAAAATGGAGACTTACATTCACACAAAATCCTGTACATGAGTGTTTATAGCAGTTTTGTTTGTATAGGCCCAAATTGGAAAACAATCCAGATGTTCTTCAACACATAAGTTAAACAAACTGTTGTATATCCATATCATGGCATATTATTCAACAATAAAAAAATGAACTATTGAAACACATGATAACCTGGACAAATCCCCAGAGAACTACACTGAATGAAAAAATTCAAGCCCTAAATCTTACATTATATACAACACTGTTAAAATGACAAAACTGCAGAAATGAAGATCAGCTTAGTGGTTGCCGGGGATTAAGAATGTTGGGGAGAAGGCAAGGAAATGACCATGGTTATACAAGGACAAGGACAATATAAGCAATCCCTGTGAACCTGTAAATATACCATTTTGACTGTATCAATGTTGATATTACAGTTGTTATATTGTACTATAGTTTTATAAGATGTTATCATAGGGAGAAGCCTGGTAAGGTGTACATGGGGTCTCTCTGTACTATCTCCCATAACTGAATGCAACTCTAAAATTATTTCAAAATAAAAAGTTAATTTAATATATATACTAAATAGTACGTATACATATATACACACATATACATATCTATAATTCCATAAATGTAAGTAGATGAAATTTACAAGTTTTCTCTCCGGAAGAAGAAAATCAGTGGTAAGTATCTGGACGTCTCTTTCACAGCCTATCATTCTGACCATTTGATCACCAAATATTCATTTTACTTTCCTTTTCTTCTGTAAAAGTCTATGAAGTTCCAGGAGGACAATCATCCCTTCCATGCAATCAGCTCGGTGTCAAAGATCTTTGTGTGACAGATAGTGCTTCCTTCTTTGTCTGGCAACCTATGAATTAAAAAGCCAAGCTATCTGCAGCCCCACTACCTTATTCGCCCTCTCTGCAACACACACACACACACACACACGCAATGGTGAAATAAGGACAAGATAACCACAATATTCCCACTAAGAATGGAGAAGAATGACAGGCACACAGTATTGCTGGCACACAGCAATGCCGCAGTCTCTTTGGGAAGCATAAAGGCTCCCTGTACTGGGAGAGGAGAAAATTCCTACATTCTGTTCTAATGGGAAATCTCCATGTCGCAGTGACCCAAGGTATTTACATAGCCATGATCTCATTCCAAAAAGCACTTGGAAATGTAGTTTTCATTGCTTCTAGGAATAGGTTTCAGACTGATGAATAACTGGCCATTCCCTGACGTACATGCTCTACCTAAGATCAAGGTTTATTATAAAGTCATAGTGATTATTAAAAGTTAAAATATGTTTACCTTAAATATTTGAGACTAACACTTGCATATGTACATGGAGAGCCATGTACAGGTACAAGAAATTTCATTACTGAGATGCTTGTAATTGTGAAAAGTGTTAAAAACCTAAATGCCCAATAACAGGGAAAGCATAATTTACTGTGCAAGTATAAAATGCTATAAAATATTTGTTTAAATGGACTAAGCAAATATATTTGAAAAAGCACGTTGCAAAATAATATATGCCGAATAACAAAACATATTTATAAATAAAAGTTATGCAGGCACACAGACAAGTGATATTTTACAGTTTCATTTATATGTATGTAAACACAAAGGAAACATTCTGAAAAGTTATACAACAAACTAAAAACAGTCTTTTTCCAATGACAGAAAAATCAGGATTGGGAATGGTTATCACAAGAAACTAACATTTTTGGTAATGTTTTAATTTTTAAGCCAGAAAAAAATATTACTTATGGGGATAAAAACAAATGAAACAGATAATAACCATAACAACTGGAATGGAAATACATGAACATGTTAATAATGGACATCGGGTGGTCCAGTTGTGACTGCATTTTATTTTCCTTGCTCCACCCAGTATTTCTCTTGTGTTTTTCTGGAACGTATTTTCATACTTAAATCTTTAAATTATACCTAACATTTTAATGAAAATAAATTATGCTGCTGCATAAAAGGGGATACTATCCCATTTAAACCAAGATGGATTTCCTTGACATGGAAAATTGTTCACAATGTCAGGTTAAATAATAAGCATGCTGCAGAATAAAACATTATCATAGTGATAGATTATTATTTGGTTTCAAGAAACAGAAACCCCTCAAGCTAGCTTCAGTGTTGGAGAATTTATTATAAGAACTCAAATGTCACAGATTTATGCAAGAAACAGAAGCAAGCCTTGGGGAAGACAGAGATGAGCCACATGAGGGATCAAAGCAGCCATTCCCTCTCTGTCTCTCTTTCTCCCATTCACCTAAATTACAGAAACAGTAGGCAAAGTAGAAAGACATAGGGGGAGGAAAGATTGATATGTTTTCAATTACTCATTTATTATATTTTTATTAATATCATTGTATATAACTTTCATTTATTTATTCATGGAAAAGAATGAACTATGGAAAAATGAAGGAAAGATGCAAAGATGCAAAGATGGAAGGGACACAGGTTTAAAACAGTGGTGACTAAGCAGCTGCTAATGACAGGATAGTCCTCCCTGTCAGCAGCACAAAGTACCTGCAGATAGAATTCTAGAGAGAGAAAAAAATCACTGCCATCTGGATACTTTGGGCATCTGGTAGCATCAATTTGGGGGAATAAGTTAAATTCTGTACTTGAATCATTTTTTTTTATCTACCAAGAAATAAATAAAATAAAATAAAAGTAGAAAGAAGTGAAGCAATAAAAAGAAAATAAAGTATTAATAAGTCATCTAGTATTAGATTAAGAAAATTTCCATAATATATTGTATATTTCCAAATTGCTAAAAGAGCAGACCTTTTTTTTTTTTTTTTTTTTTTTTTCTAGAAGAATTTTTTTTTTTTTAAATTTATTTATTTATTTATTTATTTTTTTTTTTTAATTTTATTTTGTCGATATACATTGTAGCTGATTAATGCTCCCCATCACCAAAACCTCCCTCCCTTCTCCCTCCCCCCCTCCCCCCCAACCATGTCCTTTCTGTTTTTTTGTTGTATCAACTTCAAATAATTGTGGTTGTTATATCTTCTTCCCCCCCCCCCCCGGTTTGTGTGTGTATGTGTGTATGTGTGTGTGTGAATTTATATATTAATTTTTAGCTCCCACCAATAAGTGAGAACATGTGGTATTTCTCTTTCTGTGCCTGACTTGTTTCACTTAATATAATTCTCTCGAGGTCCATCCATGTTGTTGCAAATGGCAGTATTTCATTCGTTTTTATAGCTGAGTAGTATTCCATTGTGTAGATGTACCACATTTTCCGTATCCACTCATCTGATGATGGGCATTTGGGCTGGTTCCAACTCTTGGCTATTGTAAAGAGTGCTGCGATGAACATTGGGGAACAGGTATACCTTCGACTTGATGATTTCCATTCCTCTGGGTATATTCCCAACAGTGGGATGGCTGGGTCGTATGGTAGATCTATTTGCAATTGTTTAAGGAACCTCCATACCATTTTCCATAGAGGCTGCACCATTTTGCAGTCCCACCAACAATGTATGAGAGTTCCTTTTCCTCCGCAGCCTCGCCAGCATTTATCATTCATAGTCTTTTGGATTTTAGCCATCCTAACTGGGGTTAGATGGTATCTCAATGTGGTTTTGATTTGCATTTCCCGGATGCTGAGTGATGTTGAGCATTTTTTCATATGTCTGTTGGCCATTTGGATATCTTCCTTAGAGAAATGCCTACTTAGCTCTTTTGCCCATTTTTTAATTGGGTTGCTTGTTTTCTTCTTGTAAAGTTGTTTGAGTTCCTTATATATTCTGGATATTAATCCTTTGTCGGATGTATATTTTGCAAATATTTTCTCCCACTCTGTTGGTTGTCTTTTAACTCTTTTAATTGTTTCTTTTGCTGTGCAGAAGCTTTTTAGTTTGATATAATCCCATTTGTTTATTTTTCCTTTGGTTGCCCGTGCTTTTGGGGTCGTATTCATGAAGTCTGTGCCCAGTCCTATTTCCTGAAGTGTTTCCCCTATGTTTTCTTTAAGAAGTTTTATTGTCTCAGGGTGTATATTTAAATCCTTAATCCATTTTGAGTTGATTTTAGTATATGGTGAGAGGTATGGATCTAGTTTCATTCTCCTGCATAACGATATCCAGTTATCCCAGCACCACTTGCTGAAGAGGCAGTCCCTTCCCCAGTGAATAGGCTTGGTGCCTTTGTCAAAGATCAGATGGCAGTAAGTGTGAGGGTTGATTTCTGGATTCTCTATTCTATTCCATTGGTCAGTGTGTCTGTTTTTATGCCAGTACCATACTGTTTTGGTTATTATAGCTTTGTAGTATAGCTTAAAGTCAGGTAGTGTTATGCCTCCAGCTTTATTTTTTTTGCTGAGCATTGCTTTGGCTATTCGTGGTCTTTTATTGTTCCATATAAATGTCTGAATAGTTTTTTCCATTTCTGAGAAAAATGTCTTTGGAATTTTGATGGGGATTGCATTGAATTTGTATATCACTTTGGGTAGTATGGACATTTTCACTATGTTGATTCTTCCAATCCAAGAGCATGGGATATCTTTCCATCTTCTTGTATCCTCTCTAATTTCTCTCAGCAGTGGTTTGTAGTTCTCATTATAGAGATTTTTCACCTCCTTGGTTAACTCAATTCCTAAGTATTTTATTTTTTTGGTGGCTATTGTAAATGGGCAGGCTTTCTTGATTTCTCCTTCTGCATGTTCACTATTGGAGAAAAGAAATGCTACTGATTTTTGTGTGTTGATTTTGTATCCTGCTACTGTGCTGAAATCATTTATCAATTCCAACAGTTTTTTTGTAGAGGTTTTAGGCTGTTCGATATATAGGATCATGTCATCTGCAAACAGGGACAGTTTGACTTCATCTTTTCCAATCTGGATGCCCTTTATTTCCTTCTCTTCTCTGATTGCTCTGGCTAGTACTTCCAACACTATGTTGAATAGGAGTGGTGAGAGTGGGCATCCTTGTCTAGTGCCTGTTCTTAAAGGAAAAGCTTTCAGCTTTTCCCCATTCAGGATGATATTGGCAGTGGGTTTGGCATATATGGCTTTAATTATGTTGAGATACTTTCCTTCTATACCTAACTTATAGAGGGTCTTTGTCATGAATGAGTGCTGAACTTTATCAAATGCTTTTTCAGCATCTATAGAGATGATCATATGGTCCTTGTGTTTGAGTTTATTAATATGGTGTATCACATTTATTGATTTGCGTATGTTGAACCAACCTTGCATCCCTGGGATGAATCCCACTTGATCGTGATGAATAATTTTTCGTATGTGTTGCTGTATTCTGTTTGCTAGTATTTTAGTGAGGATTTTTGCATCTATATTCATCAAGGATATCGGCCTGTAGTTTTCTTTTTTGGTTATATCTTTACCTGGTTTTGGTATCAGGATGATGTTTGCTTCATAGAATGAGTTTGGGAGATTTGCGTCCGTTTCAATCTTTTGGAATAGTTTGTAAAGAATCGGTGTCAATTCCTCTTTGAATGTTTGATAAAATTCTGCTGTGAATCCATCTGGTCCTGGGCTTTTCTTTGTTGGGAGCCTTCTGATAACAGCTTCAATCTCCTTTATTGTTATTGGTCTGTTCAAATTTTCTACGTCTTCACGGTTCAGTTTTGGGAGCTTGTGTGTGTCCAGAAATTTATCCATTTCCTCCAGATTTTCAAATTTGTTGGCGTATAGTTGTTTATAGTAGTCTCGAATGATTCCTTGTATTTCAGATGAATCAGTTGTAATATCGCCTTTTTCATTTCTAATTTTTGTTATTTGAGTCTTCTCTCTTCTTTTTTTTGTTAGCCATGCTAATGGTTTGTCAATTTTATTTATCTTTTCAAAAAACCAACTTTTTGATTCGTTGATCTTTTGAATTGTTTTTTGGTTTTCAATTTCATTCAGTTCTGCTCTGATCTTAATGATTTCTTTCCGTCTGCTAACTTTAGGATTGGATTGTTCTTGTTTTTCTAGTTCTTTAAGGTGAAGTGTTAGGTTGTTCACTTGCCATCTTTCCATTCTTCTGAAGTGAGCATTTAATGCAATAAATTTTCCCCTCAATACTGCTTTTGCAGTATCCCACAGGTTTTGGTATGATGTATCATTGTTTTCATTAGTTTCAATAAACTTTTTGATTTCCTGCTTGATTTCTTCTTGGACCCATATGTCATTAAGTAGAATGCTGTTTAATTTCCATGTGTTTGTATAGTTTCCAGAGTTTTGTTTGTTATTAATTTCTAATTTTAATCCATTGTGGTCTGAGAAGATACATGGGATAATTCCAATTTTTTTGAATTTATTGAGACTTGATTTGTGACCTAATATGTGATCTATCTTGGAGAATGATCCATGTGCTGATGAGAAGAATGAATATTCTGAGGTTGTTGGGTGGAATGTTCTGTAGATATCTGCCAATTCCAATTGGTCTAGAGTCTTGTTTAGATCTTGTGTTTCTCTACTGATTCTTTGCCTAGATGATCTGTCTAATATTGACAGTGGAGTGTTCAGGTCCCCTGCTATTATGGTATTAGTGTCTATTTCCTTCTTTAGGTCTAATAGAGTTTGTTTTATAAATCTGGCTGCTCCAACATTGGGTGCGTACATATTTATGATTGTTATGTCTTCTTGATGGATCAGTCCTTTTATCATTAAGTAGTGTCCCTCATTGTCTCTTTTTATGGTTGTTAGTTTAAAGTCTATTTTGTCAGATATAAGAATAGCCACTCCAGCTCGTTTTTCTTTTCTGTTTGCATGGTAAATCTTTTTCCATCCTTTTACTCTTAGTCTGTGTGAATCTTTATGGGTGAGGTGGGTCTCTTGTAGGCAGCATATAGTTGGGTCCTGCTTTTTGATCCAGTCAGCCAGTCTGTGTCTTTTAATTGGGGAATTTAAGCCTTTAACATTAAGAGTTGTTATTGAAAGGTGTTGATTTATTCTTAGCATTTTATTGGTTGTTTGGTTGTCTTAGGTGTCTTTTGTTCCTTGCTTTCTGATTTACTGTTTGGTTTCTTTGTTTGTTGGTTCCTTAGGTTGTAGATAGTGTTTTTGTTAGCTTGTTTTCTCTTCATGAATGCCATTTTTATTGTACTAGCGGGTTTAGATTTTTCTTAGGTTTTTATGGCAGTGGTAGTTATTTTTCAGGAACCAAACCCAGTACTCCCTTGAGGATTTCTTGTAAGGGTGGTCTTGTGGTAGTGAACTCCCGCAGTTTTTGTTTGTCTGAGAAATATACTATTTGCCCCTCATTTCGGAAGGATAGCCTTGCAGGGTAGAGTATTCTTGGCTGGCAATCTTTGTCTTTTAGTATTTTGAAAATATCATCCCATTCCTTTCTAGCTTTTAGGGTTTGTGATGAAAAGTCTGATGTTAACCTGATTGGGGCTCCCTTATAGGTGATTTGACGCTTCTCTCTTGCAGCTTTTAAGATTCTCTCTTTGTCTCTGAGTTTTGCCAATTTGACTATGACATGTCTTGGAGAAGGCCTTTTTGGGTTGAATACGTTTGGAGATCGTTGAGCTTCCTGGATCTGAAGATCTGTGATTTTTCCTATACCTGGGAAGTTTTCTGCCACTATTTTGTTGAATATGTTTTCAATGGAATCTCCATTTTCCTCCCCTTCTGGAATACCCATGACTCGGATATTTGAGCGCTTGAGGTTGTCTGATATCTCTCTCAGATTTTCTTCCATGTCCTTGATTCTTTTTTCTTTCTTTTTGTCTGCTTGTGTTATTTCAAACAGCCCATCTTCAAGTTCAGAGGTTCTCTCTTCAACTTCGACAAGCCTGCTGGTTAAACTCTCCGTTGTGTTTTTTATTTCACTGAATAACTTCTTCAGTTCAGCAAGTTCTGCTACATTTTTTTTCAGGACATTGATTTCCTTGTATATTTCCTCTTTCAGATCCTGTATACTTTTCCTCATTTCATCATGATGTCTAGCTGAGTTTTCTTGTATCTCATTCAGTTTCCTTAGAATTATCACTCGAAATTCCTTATCAGTTATTTCAAGGGCTTCTTGTTCTATAGGATCTAGAGTATGAGATTTATTAACTTTTGGTGGTGTACTTTCTTGATTTTTTGTATTTCTGGTGTCTTTTTTTTGGTGTTTATTCATTGTGGCAGGGGGTTTCACAGTCCACCGGTTTAAGACTAATGACTAACTAGGATGTTGCCGTGGTTGCCAATTTGGTATGGCTCCCACCGTGACTGCTCAGTTGGCCTCTAGTGTCTTTTGTGTGTGGTTGCCTCGGGTCTTGGGCTTCTCTGGGGATCCGCCTTTCTGGTCAGCTTGTACTCTGCTGGGCTGGTGGATCACGTACCACAGGGTGTGTGATCTCTGTTGAGCTTTCACTTTCTGTACAGGACTTCTCCCCGTTCAGTGTGCTCTGGCCCAGGCTGTTAGATCGTGCAGTGGCGACCCCACCGGGTGTGTGGTTTCTGTCGAGTCTCCGCCTCCCTGGCCGCAAGTCTCCCCCCTCTGTGCACACTGTGCTGGGTTGGGGCGTGTCTTCTGCACCCCTCGTCTATCAGCTGGGCCTTCAAGACCCTGCTCAGCACCGCCTCGCCCAGGAAGTCTACCAGGTTTCTGCTAGGCACAGACGACCAGTCTCTCTGGGTGCCTTTGTAGCACTGTGTCGGGTCTTGTTCACCTTTGTATCCCCCCGGTATAAACCGAGTCTAGTGCCCGCCTGCAGCCTGCTCTCCGGCAGGTTCAAGCCGACCTGGGAACTCTCCTACCACACTATTCCCAACCAGAAATTCGTTAGGCTTTTTTCCAAACTGGTGGTCGCAGAGATGGTATCTGCCTCCCAGTAACAGGAAGTTTACCGGGGCCGGAGTCCAGGGTGTGGTGGAGTGACAGTCGGCCGGCCCGTACTTCCTAGCCCTCCCAAAACTGGTCGGGACGCCCCACACCCCCAGCCCTGCCAGAGAACCGTGGAGGGAGTGGGAGAGGAGGTCGGCCCGCAGGGTCCGGAAAGCCCCGCGCCAGGCCAAGCAAATGGGCTCAGTGATGGCCGAGCAGGGCGGAGCTGCCCGCACCTGGGAAAATGGAGGCAGCACCGTGGCAGTGAGTGGCCTGGTGGTGCAGGCGGGGAGCCCCGTGGGCATCCACCCCCCGAACAGAGCTTTGCCAGGGATCACTCACAGTGCTGTGCCAGGTCGGGCGCTCGCTCTGTCTCTGGTTTGTTGCCTTCCGTGTTCTCGGCGCTGCCGCCTCGGGCTGTTCAGTCGCGGCGCCGCTCGGGCGCTCCCAGGAGTCTTCTTTAATGCCGGTCTGAAACCTCGAATCCTGGATAGGGCAGCTGGCCGCCTTCAGTGCGGCCCCAGCCTCCGGGATCCTGGCTGCATCCACAGCAGCCCTGGCGCCGTGTTCCCTGTTTCAAGACTCGCTTTTGCAGCTAAGAATCAGTTATTTTCCTGCTCCACACTTCAAAGCTGTTGCCTGTAAATGAGGCAGCCTCTCCTGCCGGGGGCAAAGTGGCGTTGAGCCCCCACGACCGGCCAGCAGCAGCAGTCCTCCCTTAAGAGATGGCCAGAGAAAGGTCCACAAGTTTCCCGGCTGCCTGAGGCCCAGTGGCCACCTTTTCCACCTCAGCTACTCCGCGCCAGCCGCCGCAGCCGCCGCCATCTTGAAACTCTCCCTTTTTTTTTTTTTTTTTTTTTTTTTTGGATCAGGTTTGTTTCAGGTAGAATGTTTTATTTTATTTTATTTATTTATTTATTTTTTGTCGTTTTTTTCGTGACCGGCACTCAGCCAGTGAGTGCACCGGTCAGTCCTATATAGGATCCGAACCCGCGGCGGGAGCGTCGCTGCGCTGCCAGCGCAGCACTCTACCAAGTGCGCCACGGGCTCGGCCCAAAAGAGCAGACTTTAAATATTCTGACCACAAAGAAATAAGTATGTGAGGTGAGGGATATAAAAAATAAATAAATAAATATAAATAAATAAATAAAATAAAACAGTGGTGAATAATTGGCCACCATTATTTCTCTTTATAAATAAAAAATGCCCTAATTTACTTCAAGACCATTGGATCTCAGAATAAATAAATTATGTGTTATCATTTTCTCTGAGTCTTTCAGAAAATGAGATCACCATGCTGGATTAATTGCATCCCTGGGAGGAAGCATAACTAGCCCAAGGGCTTATATCTACTTCCTAGAATGTAACCTCTGAAGCAAAAAAAACTGTACCTGGTTGCCTTCTTCTTGGAATTCTTCCTTTTATGGCTGGAAGTGTGGGTTGGTCAAGTGTACTCGACCAAGGACATTTAGGAGACACCATCTGGATGTAATGTCTGCGTAGAGATAGTGGCATTTTCAACTGCTATCTTTCACTATATTTCACTACTTCATGACTCCCTAGGCTGTTGTCCCATGAATTAACTTAATGGCTTCAGCTAGTCAGAACCCACCATTTTCAATGAAATTGCAGAATTTGAGATGCATCATTTATCCAAAGTCCTCTCTACCACCGTAGCAAAGAATACAGAAAATAATGTTATTCAAGTAATTTCAAATACTCAGTCTTCACCAATAATTCAGAAACACAATCTTCTGGAAAGGCAATTACATAATTAAACATGAAAATGTCAGTCATGTTTGGATTTAATGATAAATAGTCCTCGACAACTTCACTGAGTAGGTTTGTTCTTCAAAGGCACTCTGACTTTAATCTGAAGTTTACTTCAAACAGAAAAGTGCAAGGTACTATAAAAATGACTCTCACAAAATTTAACTAGGGAATGTGGAAATAATCTAATAAATATCTAATTCTTCCTGTCCTCCAGACTCCGAAAATATAGGATAAATCTAGATCTGAATTTGTACAATCTGTAAAGGAAAGCCCATTTTACTGCAGATTTCAACATTCTCTGAATGCAAATTTTCATCAGGCTTTTTAAATAAATGCTATTTATTGGAATAAAATATAAATAAATTGGATATAATGGAATAACCCTGCAATTTAAGCATTTCACTTAGAGTCTGATAGTAAACTTCTCAGCTTTAGTTAAAAATTAATTATGCAATTTGTAAATGGCTGTACTCTTTACAGAACGAAACAAAGATGCTGTAGACTGGATGCCCCCCAACCTCATTGAGGCTTAATCCCTACTGTTAACTGTTGAGGGTGGGAAATCCTATTATGGTAATTGAAAGGTGGGGACTTGAAGAGGCGATTAGGTTGTAGTGAATGGATTAATAATGGTGGTCATGGGTGTGGTTCTGAGGGATTTAAAAGGAGAGTGCATGAGGAGCTATCTCTCTGCTCACTCTGCTCTGCCATTTTCACAATATGACACCATGCCATCACTGTCACCACCACCACGACCTTCACCAGCTATGTTCCCTGGACTTTGGACTCCCCAGCCTCAGAAACTGTAAGCAATAAATTTTGTTTTCCCAGTTCTGTGTATTTTGTTATAAGCAATGGAAATGGACTAAATCAGAAAATTGGTACCAGAGGGTTGGGGTGTTACTTATAATAGATACTTGAAAATGTGGAAATGGTCTTGGAACTGAGTGTTAGGCAAAGGATGGAGGAGTTTGGAGGAGTCAGAAGAAGATAAAAGGATGACAGAAAGTTTGGGATGTCTTAGAGACTGGTTACATGGTGGCGAGGAGAAGGTTATTAGAAATATGGACCATAAAGACCATTCTAAGGAGGTTTCAGAAATAAGAAGGAGTTTATTGGAAACTAGGGCAAGGAATCTGGCTGCATTCTGTCCAGGCCCTAGGACTTTGTGGAAGATGGAACTTAACAGTTGTAAACCAGAGTACACGGCAGAAGAAATTTCTAAACAGCAAAGCATTCAGGAAGCTGTATGGCTACTTGTAATAGCCTACACAGAGTTATGGCAGCAAACTCATGACATAAAGCCAGAATTTAAAAGGGAAGCAGAGTGTAAAGATTTAGAAAATTTTCAGCCTGGCCATGTGGTAAGGAAGCAGTGAGCATCTTCAGAAGAAAAATGCAATGATGCTAAGGAGATTAATACAAAAGAAAGGGATTACCAAGAGAAGGGGGAAAGAACCTGAAGACATTGCAGAAGCTTCTGAGGCCAACTCTCCTCTCAGTTCAGGCCCAAAGGCCTAGAAAGACAAAATGGTTTTGGGAAACAGGCCTGAGACACCCTCCATGGGCCCGCTGTCCAGGACGACCTTGGGAAGCTGCATCAACACCCAGCTACTTTGGCTGCTCCAGCCATGACTAAATTGGCCACAGGTGTGACTGGGCCTGCAACTCTGGAAAACATAAGCCGGAAGACTTGGCAGCATCCATCTGGTGTTAGGTCTGCAGGCTCACAGAATGCCAGAGCTGTGGAGGCTTGGGAGCTTCCACCCCAATTTCAAAGGAAGTATGGAAAAGCCTGGGGGCCCAGAAAGAGATCTGTGACAGGGGCAGATTCACTGCATAGAGCCTCAACAAAAGCAATGCTGTGCAGGGTCAGAGTTGCAGCAGAAATACCCCAACAGTGCCATGCCTAGTTGAGCCATGAGAGTGAGACTGCCGTGGAGACCCCGAGCTTCTGGAGCTACCAGAATAGAATGCCAGCCTATGAGAGCTAAAACTTCAACTGAGACCAGGAAAGCCACAGGAACGGAGCTGTCTGAGACCTTGGGGATCCAACCCCCACACCAGTGTGCAGAGGAGATCGTATATAGAGTCAAGGTATATTATTTGCCACTCTTGAAATTTAACACCTTTCTTGCTGGGTTTCAGAGTTGTTTGGGACATCTTACTCCTTTCTTCTGACTTATTTCTCCCTTTTTGAATGGGAATATGTACCTATGCTTGTACCACCATTGTATCTTGGAAGCAGATAGCTTGTTTTTGATTTCACAGATAGGACTTTGAGCTTTGGACTTTTGAGTTGAAAGAAGTTAAGACTTTGGGGATGAAATGAATGTATTTGTATGTGAAAAGGACATGAGTTTGGGAGGTCAGCGGCAGAATGCTGCAGACTGGATGCCTCCCCAACTTCATTGAGGCTTAATCCCCACTAACCATTAAGGGTGGGAAATCCTATTATGGTAATTGAAAGGTGGGGCTTTCAGGAGGAGATTGGACTGTAGTGAATGGATTAATAATGGTGGTCATGGCATGGTTCTGAGGGCTTTAAAAGGAAAGTGCATGAGGAGCTATCTCTCTGCTCCCTCTGCTCTCCCATTTTCACAATGTGACACCCTGCCATCACTGTCACCACCACCGAGGACTTCACCATCTGTGTTCCCTGGACTTTGGACTTCCCAGCCTCAGAAACTGTAGGCAATAAATTTTGTTTTCTTTATACAATACCCAGTTCCATGTATTTTGTTATAAGCAACAGAAATGGACTAATACACAAGACAATGATACAATAATATTATAATTCAAAATTAGGCTAACGATCTATTTCTCTTTACCTCCTGTATTAGTCCTTTTTGTGTTGCTATAAGAGAACTACCTGAAACTGGGTAATTTATAAAGAACAGAGGTTTATTTGGCTTACGATTCTGGGACAGCTGCATCTGGCACAGGCCTCAGGCTGCTTCTACTCATGGTGGAAAAGTGGCAGGCAGTCGGTGGGTACAAGCAGATCACATGGAGAGAGGAAGCAAGAGAGAGAGAGAAGGTGCCAGGGTCTTTTTAAGCAACAAGCTCTCGCAGGAACTAATAGAGCAATATCTCACTCATTAATCCCCCCGCCCCCATGGAGAGCATTAATCCGTTCATGAGGGATCCGCCCCTATGACTCAATCAGTTTCCAGCCCTGCCACATTGGAGATCAAATTTCCACAGGAGTTTTGGAGGGGACAACACATCAGAACTCCATCACCTCCCCATCAATGGCCAAAGATATTGTTCCATATGTTTAAATTTTGGAGTAATCCAGTCATTGAAATGTTAGCTTCTCATAGCACAGGGCTTTTCATATTTCCTTTCCAAGAGTATATGTAAGAAGTGTTCATTTCAATCTAGATGAAAGATAATTTTTAAAATGAAATCTCAAGAAGAAATAACAATTATAAACAAACCAAAATGAAAATCAAAGTTTACTATTAGACTCATGATATAAAGATATAAATAATTTGTTTTTAAAATCCCCACTAAAACAATCTCAATGATTTTTATCATTCATAGGATTTGGGAAAATTCCCTGGAGGAGTATTTGGAGATACTACTGCAGAAAAATTAACATACTTGGAAGGGAGGGATACAAATACCCATGGGGGAAATGAGACCAAAAAAAAAAGTAAATAAACAATTCTTAAAAATTAGCAAAGGCAGAAGCCCAACTGCTTATAGAGAAGACCAAGACCCTGTCTTCATATTTATTAATCCAGTATATAGCAAATATTCAATCTCCACATTTATTAAGCATCCAGCAATAAACAGGGCATTGTGCCAGGCATTAGGATAGAAAGAAAAATATTCTATGCTGTCACAAAACTCTCATTTCTATCGTAAAAACTCCATAAGTATTTGACGAACACAAGTGATCATCAAAGTTGATGACTAGAAGGCTTTTATATAGAAAGTGATAACAGAAAGAGTCACTGTAAAGAAAAAAAATTAGGTAGTACTCTGAAATTATTGATAACCATTACATGAGTTGGATGCCCCAGTTTGATTTTGGTTAGAAATGTAAATATCTAGTGGTTATCAATGGTTACTAGTGATGGCAATTTGTCTATTCAGCCCATTGCCGAGCCCCCTAAACTTAGAATAGGAGCCAGCACACGGCAGGTGCTCAATAAACCTGTGTTGGATAGCATCTTAGGCTGTTCAGGCTGCTAAAATGAACTACCATAGATTGGGTGGCTTACAAACAGCAGAAATTTCTTTCTCCCAGTTCTGAAGGCTGGGAAGTCCTAGATTAAAGCATGGACAGAATTGATGGTTGGTGAAGATCCGCTTCTCCATTCATAGACTGCCATTTTCTCGCTGTTTCCTCATGTGGCAAGAGGAGCTTTGGAGAACTCTCTGGGGGTCTCTTTTTATACAGGCACTAATCCCACATATGAGGAATCTGTTCTCATGACTCAAACACCCACCAAAGGCCCCACCACCTAAACGATCACACTGGGGGTTAGGACTTCAAAATATAAATTTGGGGGGACATAAACATTGCCTATAGCAGATAGTTATAAAGTGCATGTGATATATTATATCAAAATATGTTTTTAAAAAATACATTGACATCAAGCTTTAAGGTCAAGTTATCAAAATCAGTGGTAGAAACCAGAGTATTTTTCAAGCTGTGAGGATGCCCGATCCCTATTGACCAAGTGAATCAATTCTGACCTGTAAAATACAGAGAAAGCAAAGTTGCCCTTCTATTAAAAAATCCTTTAGGGCTGATTTGGATGTGTTTAGCATTAGAGAGTTAAGGATTAGGGAGTGATGAGAATTCAACTCTGCGCTCACCCCTGCTCCCCACAGAAACCATTTCTCTCTTCTCTCCCTCCTCCTAGCCCCATTCTCAATTGCTCTCTCTTGCTTTCACTCTCCCACTCTCCCTTCTCTCTTTCTGTCTCTCTGGTCCTCCACACTCAGAGGCACCTTGAAGTCAGCTGGAAATGACAGGAACTCAAGTGCAAATTATTTCTGACATTAGTACTCTTCCATCACTCTGAATTAGTATGCTTAGTAGCTAATATGCTATGAAAGTCACTTACCAATAACAATGCTATCTGTGAATACTAATCTGAAGGGATACCAGCCATAAAGGAGGCACTGCTCTTCTGATTGGATAAGGCTAATGAAAGCCTTGAGCAAAGTAAGCGACAGACCCCCATTTTCATGCATCTCCTCCATACTGCTTTGATTCATCTCTCACCATCCCTTATATTCCATTCCATGTAAAAAAAAAAAAAAAAGCCATTTATGAAGATAATTCTATATCCAATCCTGGTATTCCTGCAACTTCCTATATCTATCATGTGAATTGTGCTGTATGAAAAATTAGTCTATTAGGTGAACAATCATATTTGACTTTTTCCTTCTTAAAATTAACTAATGGCTCTTTTAGGGATTTAGATAATATTTAGTATGTCTCCTTTCTTCACCACTCATCTTCTTGAAATCCCAGTTCCTACATGTCTCAATAGATTAGCTACAGTGGGTCTCAAACCTAGCTGTATAATAGAATCATCTAGGAAGATCTTAAAATAATACTGATCCCTTGGTTTCACCTGAGAAGAACAGAACCTGAACCTCTGAGGATGTGGCCCTAGTTTCTGCATTGTTTAAAGCACCCCAGGTGCTGATGCACAGTGAGAATTGAACACCATTGGCTGTGGTTACAGGTTCAACTCTTGTAGAACTAATTATATTAGTGATCCTTTCTAAGAATATGTTTCTTATAGCAGATGGCGAGAATAGGAATAAAAGTTACTGGATGGGGCAAATGTTTTCCCACTTTATAGTGAAAGCACTTATTTTAATATAGAGACATGAAATATAATCTTCGTATAAGGATACTATCTTAATTTTTTTTAAAAAAAAACTTTATTTTGGAATAATTGTAGATTAACAGAAAGTTGCAATGATACAGAGTTCTTATAGCATCTTCTTTGACCTTAATACTTCTGTCAAATCTAAAATCTTAACATTATTACAATACTATCATTTAAACTACTAACTAAATTTGATTTTTCCAGGTTTTCTATTACTGTCCCCTTACTCTTTCAGGATCAAATCAAGTATACCACATCATATTTAGTCATCATGTCTCCTTAGTCTTCTCCTATCTATGATAGTTTTTGTCTTTCCTAGTTTTGCAGGACTTTGACACTTTTGAAGATTACTCATAAAGTTTTTTTGGGTTTTTATTTGTAGAATACTCTTTCATTTGGGTTTGCTTGATGTTTCCTTGTCATTAGACTAGTGTCTTAGTCCATTAGGCCACTATGGCAAAATGTCATAAACTAGGTAGCTTATAAACAACAGAAATTTATTTCTCACAGTTCTGGAAGCTGAAAAATGCAAGATCAGGGCACCATCAGATTCAGTATCTGGTGAGGATCTGCTTCCTGGTTTATAGAATGATGCCTTCTTGCTGAGTCCTCATATGGTGCAAGGGGCTAGGCAGCTCTCAGGAGCCTCTTCTGTAAGGGAAATAATTCCACTCATGAGGGTTCCATCCTCATGACCTAGTCACTTACAAAATCCCACCTAATACCATGACCTCAAGGGTTAGGATTTCAACATATAAATTTGTTGGGGCGACACAAACACTCAGGCCATAGCATCTAGGGTTATGGGTTTTAAGAATATCACAGAGGTCTGATGTCCTCTCATTGCATCATATCAGAGGGTATATTACATCAATGTGACTGATCACTGATATTAACCTTGATCACTTGGTTAAGGTGGTGTGTCAGGTATCTCCACCATCAAGTTACTATTTTCCCTGTTTCCCATACTCTATCCCTCAGAGGGGGATCACTAAGTCCAGTCCATACTGGAGGGGGATGAAATTAACCATTATTTGGAATTTTTGTGTAAGGATAATTTGTTGTTTCTCCACCATTTATTTATTCTGTTATATATTTAGATCAGTGTGTACTCATGGATATTTATTTTTTTCTTTGTGATATAATCCAATACTATCATTATTTATTTATTTTGTTGCATCTAATGGCTTTGGCCATTAGAAGCTCTTTTGAAGTTGATTCCTGTGTTGATTTGACTTGCCCCCATCCTTTGCTTACTTGTTTGAAGTAGCTTCAGGCTCACCTTGTATTTTCAGTGTCCCAGCCCTAGAATCAGCCATTTCTGTAAGGATCCCTGGTTTCTTTTATTGGAAAATGGCATATAGAAACCCAGACCTGGGCACTGGGTATGTTCATTACCACTGGGGTGTCCCTGTAGTAAGTTTTAAATAGGTATTTTCTTTTTTACTCAGCATTCATATCTAAATCCTGCTTCTTGAAAAACTATAGAAATCTTCAGAATCCACACATTAAAGTGGAAAAGATCCACTGTGATTTGGAGACATGAATTCTGTTTCTTGAACTGGTGCTAGATCCTTGGACATTTTTAAGATTCTGGCTTCCTTTTTCCAGATATTCGCATTATCGGCTTAATAAAGATGTTATGACGTCCATGGTTTTCTTAGATCCCAGATTTTTACCAGACACATAGTGAATTTGCTTTAAAATAATACTCAACCTTATACTCCCAGAAAGACATTCCATATGTGAATGCTTTCTTTATCTTTTAGTATATCTTAAAGTTGAAGGACATGGTCAAATATCTGGAGCAGCTAAGAGCTGACAGCTGAGTGACTCACTCCATTCTGACATTTGCTCTCAAGAACATCATCTTTAACTGATGAGGGTTTTTCGAAAGCTTACATCTATTCAACAAATGGTAACTGTTTCCAATTAAAGCTTTCATAAGAGCCTTGATGGGTTTGGAGATGGGTTGTTTTAGTCATGGCAGCATTCAGAGCTGTCACTCCAACATTGAGTAGGACTAGTTAATCCCGACCATTAATTTACAACATAGTAATAGAAGATACTTCGTAAAAAAGGGAAACAAAAGCCTTGTGAAGCCTTCAGGTCCAGTGCATCTGTGCTATCAGGGAACTTCACCACTGTAAGAATTCAAATGTAAGAACCAGACAAAGTGGGACTGATTAGCCCTTGCTCTAAGCTGCTGTGCCCACTTGCCCTCTTGCCAATGACACCATATGGAAAACTAGTTAAGTAAAATTGTGGAGTAAAAATTTCTTAGGAGGGCAAGATGTACAAAAATAAAATACCATTTTCTTGGTGGTAAATAGCAACTTCAGTGAACTGCTTATAAATTATTCAGAGGTTTCTGTTTCAGTTATTTCAGTTGTTCAGAAAAAACCAAATTACTACAATATGATGTGAAACGATCTTTTAGAATTACTTTCACAGGTCTTTATAACTATGGGACAGTGACGTATAAGTCTGCCTAAAACATTTTTAAAAGGTTCCAAGCAATAAACCTGAGTCTTAAAGGGTGAATGAACGTCCAAAGGGTGCAAACAAAATGAATGGGATAGAACTTAAGAGCTTAGTCCTTTCCCAAAAAGAGAGAACTTTATTCTTAGACACAGAAAACTCTGAAAGTAGCAAAAACTGTTTTGTTTTTCAGAAGTATTTTTTTCAGATTTTAATTCAACTTGGTCTGACAGGTTCTCTGGATATAGTAGTTTTCTAGAGGGCAAACATGAGCACTTTCTCACTGTTTCATAGGATTGTTTACAGGAGTTTATCTATGGTTTTAAAGTCTTTACAGTGGTATGACAGCTGAAAACAGTTCACACACACACACACACACAGTGATTTATCTGCTCATGCTGAGAAGACAATTAGTATCACAAAGAATCTTTTAGTCTAAATCATAACGACCTCATTAAACGTGAAAGAAGGAGGAGGAAGAGGAGAAAAAACACCTGTGATCTCATGAAGCTCTCAACAGAAAGAATAATCCCTTTCCAGTCCTTCCTTTTTTTGCTTATCTCCTTAGCACTGCAGTGAAGACATAGGCTTTGCTTTAACAAAAACCTGATAAGTGAAACTACAAAATAATCAAGATAAAACATAGGGCCTTGTTACTTTGCCCAAGGATTTTCCAGAAACCTCCCTTACTGGATTGGATTTCCTAGTGCTCTTCAAATAAAACATGATATTTCTTATTAATTGACAAGAAACTTTTCAAGAACATTTCCATTTATTTTTACAATTTATATTTACTTAATTTTTATTTTATTTATTTTTATTATTTTTATTTATATGTATTTGTGGGGTACAGAGTTGACTATCAGTATTTGTGTACAGTATGTGATGATCAAATCAATATTATTAGCATGTTCATCATTACAAACCATTGTCACTTTTTGTGTCCCTTACCCAGTTGCTCCCTACCCCCCTCCTCCTCCCCCATTTCCACCTCTAGTAACTATAGGTCTGCTCTCCCCTTTTGAAATCTCAATGTTTTATCATGGTCTTTCTTTCTTCGTTTGTTTCTTAGCTCCCACTTAAGAGTGAGGACATGCAGTATTTTCCTTATCTGTGCTTGGCTTATTTCACTTAACATAATATTCTCCAAGGTCATCCACGCTGCTGCAAATGGCAGAATTTCATTCTTTTTTATACTTGAGTAGAATTCCATGGTGCATATATACCACATTTTCCTTATCCAGTTGTCCGTTGATGGATATTTCGGCTGGTTTCAACTCTTGGCTATTGTAAATAGAGCTGCGATAAACATGGGAACGTAGGCATCCCTTCAACATGATGATTTCCATTCCTGTGGGGGTATACCCAGAAGTGGGATTACTGGATTATACGGTAGATCTATCTGTAGTTGTTTGAGAAACCTCCATACTATTTTCCATAATTGCTGTGCTAATTTACAGTCCCACAGCAGTGTACAAAGGCTTTCTTTCTCTGCATCCTTGCCAGCATTTTTTATTCTCAATCTTTTTGATAATTGGCAGTCTAGCTGGGGTGAGATGAGATCTCAATGTGGTTTTGATTTGCATTTCCCTGATGATTAGTGATGTTGAGTATTTTTTCATGTACATAGACATTTTCAAAGGAAGAACATTTCCATTTAAAAGATGATTGCCTTGTATCTTAAACCATTCTATTTCCACTGTGTGATCCTCTTTCTCTTAATGGAACCACTTATGATACTGGATTGCAGTGACTTCATCAGTTAATTAGCATTACTGTTATTTTTCTATTCTGTGCTATGAAAGACATAATAGAAATGGAAAATCAGGTTTTATATTCAAGATTTCCCCAGACTAATGGGGATAACATGCCCTTTACACACATTAACAACATGCCCTTTACACACATTAACATGAAAGAAAAATAGAGTTCATAAGTCATAACAAAAAAAAATTAAAAAGAAGAAAAATTAAAATCATTCGGCTCCCACATCCTGCTGCTCTCAGCTCAGAAGCAAAAGACTCATCAGTCCCAAATGTCAGTGCAAGGCAGGAAGTTTGTTTTCAGATGTCTGAGGAGACAGACTAGAACTGTCTCCATGCTTTAGGGTTTCAGGGGGTTTTAAAGAGGACGGATGGGATGTGGGAAATGAAAAGCAGCAGGGAGGGGAACATGCAAGAGGCCAGGTGCAGTCTTGCCATGACTCCGTCCGGTCTCTGCTCCTGTCTTTGTTGTTATCTCATGGTCCTGCTGGAGGGGTAAGTCAGCATAGCTTTATGTTATCTTCCTTGGTTTCCCAGTGTCTGGATTGTATGTGCAAGTTTGTAGTTCCAGGCTGGCTGGAAAACAACTTTAACATTCATGTAAGCAATGTTATTGTGCCCCATAACCAAGATTCAAATTACCAAATAACCATGGGAAAAGAGGGAACTCAGAGAAATAAATACCAAGAAAAAAAAATTAAAAAACTATGTTCTTTTAAAATCTTTTAGAGCCCATGCGGTTTTAGGTCCCAACCATGGCTTCAGTCCTGCTCACTCCAACAATTTTGGCGGAAAGACTCACAAAAGACTTCTTGCAGGTAAAGACTAGAATCCAGTAGTACTTAGTACAGACAGCCATTATCGTTTCTTTTTTTTTTCTTTAGTGAATCATAAGTGAAATCCATAATGACATCAGAAAGTCACAAAGCCTCCAGGGGCTACTGCAAAGAGGCCCCACCTTACAATTATCATAATAGCATTTCGCACCCTCTTTACAGTTACAGCAGAGGCTAAGTTCCGAATACATAAAACTTGGGGGACACAATTCAAGCTTCAATGAGTTTTGAGGGGACATTTTTCAATCCACTACAGAGGGGATTTCTGAAATGAGATCAAGTTACACTAAATCAGCATTTTGCCTCAGAACCTTGAAGCCATCTATCAAGAGATGTAGGAATCTATTTGTAAAGTTTCCTCCAGGTGATGCTGTTGAATCATTGCTTAGTGTAATGTACATGCTGTTAGGGTACAAGGGAGATGATGGATAATTGATGCTAATCAGTTCAACACAACTTTGGTCAGTTTTAAATATTATTATTTAAATTATTTAAATTATTATTTTATTATTTTATTTTTATTTTATTATTATATTATTACTCAGGTAAGATTCCTTTTACAAGTAATGACATTACTGCTTAAAAATAAGCGTAAAAACCAATGGATATAATGGTTTTAATTCCTTTCTACTCTAGAAGCTATCTTTAAATATTAAGCTTAGAATTGCCAGAGTCTACTCTGGCAAGTTTTTCAAACTGTCCTGTTCAAGGTCATGTACCTTACTATAGCACTTAGCATTTTATACTTTTATTACTTTTTTAGTCATGTTTATCCAAACATGTTTTAACAAAAAAATGCCTCTGATATATAAAATAGCAAAATGTTAGACAGATATTTTGAAGCAAAACATTTATCTCCTAAATAAAGGTTCATTAGCTTATTTTTTTCTCAACAAATTGTATTTTTTTTTTTGAGGATTCTCAAACATTACTTAAATCCTTCCTTTTATTTTCAATGGTGAGAGTAAGAGCTTGAGTTGTTGAGAGTCGAGTGCAAAAATTTTTGGCTCAAGCCTTTGATAATCGTTTCCTGCATGATTTGACTTAAACAGCCTAAATTTTGAAAACTCCTATTTTGGCAAAAATGTACTATAATAAATAACCATGCTTTCTATTGTGTTTCCATACATTTCTAGTTTACTAGGCAGAGCATGAACTCAGATCTGCATTTTCTAAACTGTGCTCTTCTCAACATTAGGGTCCTAAGACATACTCATGGGTTTTAATGTAAAAAGGATTATTATGGCAAACCATTTGGGAAGGAGTTTCAAAGTGATGTTTGTTTACTGATTGCTTCTTAGAGTGTCCTAGTATGCAGTGTGAGTCTAAAGAGGAAAACAAAGTAAACTGCTTAGGGAAAGCTTTCCTTCAAAGATTATTTCCTGTGGGGTTACTATTTTGTAAAATGCCTTTGGAGAAGCACTTGCCTAGATATTTCTTCCATTTTAAAAATGTTATGATATTAAACACACGTGCATGCACTTCAGGAAGTATTGATGGGATATATTCAGAAAAATTCATTGGCTGATTTATTGGAAAATGTGATTTCTTTTTCAAGATTGATAAATTCTAAATCATCTAGCTAACTTATATTGTTTCAGTTTAGTCATTTAAAAAATAACCACTTTTACAGGCAAATTCTATTTATCCCCAATAATTCCTAAATTGGGTATCTTTCAAAAGAGAATAGATTTTAATCTTCCTAAAATTGTACAAGTATGGATCTGCTTAAAAGTTGAAGGATGATTAACAAATTGTCCCTGGTAATCCATTTTAAACTTGAAAGTTCATAATCACTGCAATCTCTCTGTATCTAAGTCTAGCAGAAAGAAGTTCCAGATCTGTCCGTCATTTAAGTATTACCTGACTATTATGATTATGAGCTCAGCAAGACTCTATTGACTTGTGTGCCAATAAATAAAAATTAGAAGAAAGAATGGAAGGGTGGAGTGCAAAGAGCAGTGTTTCCATCCACAAGTCCGTGGTCAGTATCTCATTTTTGAACATGAAGAGATGATCAAGAACATTGAGTGAAGACAAGAACATGAAATAGAAAGACTAAGCTAAAAAAAAAAAAAAAAAAAAAAAAAAAGGAAAAAAATACTTAGAGGAATCAGAGATAATTTAGAAAGCAAAGGAGAACTCGAAAAAAAAAATTAATTACTTCCCTCCTAGTAATTCAAAAACATATTACTGGGCTATGTTATTAGGAATGCTGTTCCTCCAAATCTGATGTTTCCTTGCAAATGGAGCTGTGACATGCTTGGTCAAGTCTCCCTCTCAGTCTGGCTCAGCTCCCCGTCATTCTTCTCTGTGACAGCAAGCTGCCCCCAAACGTTTTCTGCTGCTTCTGCAGGGGACACCTTCTCACCACCTCTCTTTGGAATTTTTTTTTTCTTTTTAAAAAAATTTTGTGGTTTCTATTTACTTATTTATTTTTAATTGCCAACTAATTGTGTATTGTATTAGTCCATTTCTGTTGCTTATAACAAAATACAGAGAACTGGGTAATTTGTAAGAAAATGAAACTTATCACTTATCGTTTCAGAGGCCAGGAAGTCCTAAGTCCAAGGAACACGTCTGATGAGGGTCTTGAAGCAGCAACAGTGACCCACATATATATATATATATAATGTTTTCTAAGTATGTTCTCCCAGTGTGTGGCTTGTCTTTTCATTTCTAACGGTTTCTGTGAACGTACAAAAGCTTTGAATCTTGGTGAGGTAAAATTTATCAAATTCTTCCTTTACAGACAGTGTTTTGTTGGGATATGTAATTAATCTTTGCCTAATCCAAGGTCTCAAAGATTTTTCCTGTTTTCTTCTAAAATTTTTATTGTGTTCACTCTCACATTTAAGTCTATGATCCATTTTGAGTCCATGTTGTGTATGGGAGGAGTTAAGGACACATATTGTGGCTTGTGCATATTCAGTGGTCCCAGAATCATTTGTTTAACAAATTATCCATTTAATTGATTTGACACATTTGTCAAAAATCAATTGGCCATAAATACAAGGATTTATTTCTGTACTCTCAGTATTGTTATGTTGATATATATACAATAATGCTTATGCCAGTACCACCCTATGTTGTTTTTTCTTTTTTTGGCAGCTGGTGGTTACAGGGATAGAACCCTGCACCTTGGTGTTACCAGCACCGTCCTCTAACCAACTGAGCTAACCAGCCAGCCAGGTACCACTCTACCTTGAAAACTGTACCGTGAAAGTGAATTTTGAAATCAAGAAGTGAAAGTCTTGAAACTTTGTTCTTTCTTTTCAAAACTTTTCTGGCTATTCTGGGTGTTTTGCCCTCCCATATACATTTTAGGATCTCTTTGTCAATTTCTGGGGAAAAAAAGCCTGCTGAATTTTTTATAAGGATCACATTAAATTTAGAGGCCATTTGTCAAAAATTGAAATGTTAAAAATATTGAGTGTTTTAGCCTATACACATGGAATGTGACAGAGTTTGGATATGTTGTCCCTGTCAAAGCTATGTCAAAATCTGATCCTTAACTTAGCAATGTTGGGAGCTGTTTGGGTCATGGGGCAAATCCCCCACAAATTGATTAATGCCTTGGCGGCGGGGGACAGGGGTGCAGAGGGTAGTGAGTGAGTTCTTGCTCTATTAGTTCCTACCTGTGCGAGCTGGTTGTTTAAAGATTCCTGGCACTTCCCCATTCTCTCTCTCTCTTTCTTTTTCTCATCACATGACCCATTTGTACTTCACGGGCTGCTCTGCTTCTTTCTGCCATGAGTAGAAGCAGCCTTCGGCCCATGTCAGATGCAGCTGTCCCAGAATCATGAGCCAAATAAAACTCTGTTCTTTATAAATTACCCAGTTTCAGGTATTCCATTATAGGCAACAGAAATGGACTAATACAGAATATCTTCACTTATTTATGAATAATGACACAAGAGGCTTAAACAGAGCCTTTGCATATAGGATTCCATGGTGTATCAAAAGAATAATGTAGTATGATCCAGTAAGCTTTAGTCAAACAATGCAAAAATGATTCATCATGAGGAAACCTTCACCATAATCCTTTATCTCAATACACTTCAGAAGAAAAATAAATATGATTGCTCCAATAAATGCTTTAAAGGCATTTAATAAATTTTAACATTCATTGTAAATAAACATTCTCAGGAATAAATAGGAGATAATTACCTAAATATAATAGTCTACTTATCTTATACCTAAAGTAAATAATATCAGAATACTTTTTAAAATATTTATTTGGAATACATTTTAAATAAGATTAGTGACTAGACAGAGATGCTAACCACCATCATCATCATCCAATATCATTTTGGATGTTTTAGCAAATAAAATAAGAAAACTAATCAGCAAAAATAAATGTCAGTAGACATAAGAATCCTCCTGAGTGTTAAGATTGAAATCCAAAATCTCCGATACAAAATATATTAGAATTCCATAATCTGTTAGAGCCTAGTTGCAAAATAAATGTACAAAAATTGAAAGCTTTGTTCTATTAAAAAAAGCAATTAAAATAGACATGAAAACATCAATTTTACATATTTTCACAAAAATGTGCATATTATTTGAGAAAAAAGTGAATATACATGAAGAACTTAATTAAGAAAAGAGTAAGTAGCAATGTGACTATAAAACATAAAATAAAATTTCAGTAAATATTAATGCATAATTTATTGGATGAAAATTTTAAAATCTTAAACGTTAATTTTTTAAATGTACTTAATATAATACCAATTAGAATACTAATAAGTTAAAATGTTCCTTAAGTTTTTATTTATCTAAAATGGCTGAGAATATCTATCAAAACAATAAAAAAGAACATAATAAGAAAATTCACAGTACTGGATATTAGAAGTAGACAAAAAGTAGTGGAATGGAATAGTTGATCTATAATTACATCTTAATATATATGGAACTTCTTAAACAAGACTAGAAATCCAGAAACCATAAAATGAAATAAGCACAGTAGCACAGATAAAAATCAATAATTTTTAAATTTTCTTTTTGGCAAAATAATACAAAAGCAAAGTCAATAGAAAAATAATAAATCTGGGCACAATTTGTAATGGGGGAGGCAAATTGCTAATTTCTCAAATATTAAAAAGCTTTTAAACATTTTCAAGAAAAAAGCAAATAGCTCAATAGAAAAAAGTGCAAGGTTATGAAAAGATAATTTACAGAAGAGTAAGAGGAAATGACCAACATTGTGCAAAGATGCTTAAATCCATAGTAATCAAGGAAATAAAAATATAAGAAGTGACTACTTTTGAGAACTTGATAAAGTATAATTCTTTTCTGCAAAGAAGAAGCATAAACCAAACAAAATTATTAAAAACAACCATTGAAGGACACTGGAAAATGATCAAACATAAGCAACAATATAAGAAACAATTATTTTTAAAAAATTAAAAATTGCTGTATATCAAGTGAAAATGTCATTATGTAGTTTCCTTGCTTGGAGATGTTCCCTTCACCCCTAGCTTGAGCTGAAGTTGGCAGACTAAGTTTATGGCAGATGTCACAGAGCTACTAATGTAAGGGAGAGACTCTGGAAGCTGAAATAACAGACAGTTCACATTTCTGGCTAACTAATAAACTATGTGCACATGAAGTAGATCCCATGAATCAAGAAAAATAACTGAAAATCTAGGGAATCTTAAGAACTTTCTGTGTCTTTGAATCTATTCCTTATTCAGGCAGCAGAAGATGGAAACTTTACTAGCTTAGGAGTCTGAACTACAAAGCCACAGGGGGCAGGGGGAAACAACAGGACTGATAGCTGTACACTATGCCATTATGCATACTATGCAGTAGACAGATTTCACAAAATGAGTTCAGTCAAGTTAATTGACTATTATCACACACAAAAAAAACCTTCAGGAAAACAAAACCATAACTAGAATCAATACACTATATACAATAGTTTTCTTTCAACTGAAATTTACTAGACATGCAAAGAAACAGGAAATTGTGGCTCACACACACAGGAAAAAAGAAAAGCCATCAAATAATTTAGGGAAAATTTACTAATAATGACGGAACAAGCAGGAATATCTTAACAGAGAAATTAATGTCATAAATGAGAACCAAATACAAATTTTAGACCTTAAAAGTACAATAATCAAAGTGAAAACTATACTAAATGAACTTAGCAGATTTGAGATGCTGAAAGAAAAAAATCATTGAACTTTAAAAGAGTTCAACAGAAATGATTCATTTCTAAGAGGGGGGGGAAATTGAGAAATAAAAAAACAGAGGCTGAGATTTGTGGGTCAATATCAAGTGTTTCAGCATATGTTGTTGACATCCAAAAATGAAGACAAGAGAGGACAGAAAGTTATTTTAGAAATGATACCTCAAAAATTCCCAAATATGTTGAAAAACACCAATTCACAGAATAAAGAACCACAACAAACCACAAGTGTGATAAACACAAAGAAAAACACTCTGAAAACATCACAGGAAAACTGCTTTAGCAAAGGATTAAGAGAAAATTTTAAAGCAACAAGAGGAAACAAACAACAACTTACCTCCAAAGGAAGCATGATATGTTTAATGGCTGACTTCTCATTAGATGTAATGGAGGCTAGAAGGCATTAGAATAATAGAGTCAAAGTACCGAAAGAAAGAAATACCTGTCAACTCAGATTTCCATATCCAGTTAAAGTATCATTCAAAAATGAAGTTACAATACTTATAGAAATAGAGAGTAGAATTGTAGTCACTGGTGACCGGGAAGGGGAAGAGAGACAGGGAGAGGTTGGTCAACGGACACAAAATTATAGCTAGATAGGAAAAATAAATTCTAGTGGTGTACATTAGTTCTAGGCATCTATAACTAACAATAATTGATTGTTCTCAAATGGCTAGAAGAAAGGAGTTCAAATGTTTTCAGCACAAAGAAATGATAAAATTTTGTGATGATAAATATGTTATCTTTTCTCATTATCATCATTGTATAAATCCACTGAGTTATAACTCTGCACCCCATATATATGTACAATCAATATGTTTCAATTAAAAAATAAATAAATTTCTTTTAGAATTAATGAAGGCAAAATAAAGGCATTTCTACATGAACAAACACCCTGAGATGCAACTACTAATAGACCTGTGTTCTTTTTTTTTTTTTGAATTTTAATTTTTGATTTAAACATTGATTTTACATATGTACTGGGTACAGTTATATTTCGATATATGTATACATTGTGTGCTGACCTATTCAGGGTGATTAGCCTGTCATCATTACAAAACTTAATCATTTCTTTATGATGTGTACATTTGATCTCTCTTCTTGTCATTTGGTTACATGAAGTAAATTATTATTGATTGTAGATTTCTGGGTTGACTATTCACCAATAGGGCTTACTTTTCCTATCTCACTATACTTTTGCCCATTAATCATCCTCTCACTTTCCCTCCTCCCCCCTCCCCTTTCCTGCCTCTAGTAACCACAGTTCTTCTCTCTCCTTTAACAGTTTAGCTTAATACAATTATTTATTTAGTTTTTATTTATTTGTTTTTTTTCTTTTTTTTTTAGCTCCCACATATGAATGAGAACATGTGGTATTTCTCTTTCTATGCCTGGTTTATTTTACTTAACATAATTTTCTCCAGGCTCATCCATATTGCTGTGAATGGCAGAAGTTCATTATTTTCGTGGCTGAGTAGTATTCCATTGTGTACATGTACAACATTTTCTTTATACAATCATCAGTCCATAAACATTTAGGTTGGTTCCATATCTTGGTTATTGTGAACAGAGCTACAATAAACACATGGGTGTGGATATCCCTTTGTTATGATGCTTTCCATTCCTTTGTGTATATACCCAGTAGTAGGATTGCTGGGTCATATGGCAGTTCTATCTGTAGTTGTTTCAGAAATCTTCATACTGTTTTCCATAATGGCTACACTAATTTTCAATCCTACCAGCAATGTATAAGGGTTCCGCTCTCTCTGCATCCTCACCAGCATTTGTTATTTTCTGTATTTTTGATAATAACCAGTTTAACTGGGGTGAGATAGTATCTCAATGTGGTTTTGGTTTGCATTTTGATGATGATTACTGATGTTGAGCATTTTTTCATGTATCTTCTGGCTATTTGTATGTCTTCTTTTGAGAAATGTCTATTGAGCTCCCTTGCCCAATTTTTTATTCTTAATTTTATTTTGTCGATATACAATGTGGTTGATTATTGTGGCCCATTACCGAAACCCCACTTCTTCCTCCCTCTCCCCCCTCCCACCCAACAATGTCCTTTATGTTTGCTTGTCATATCAACTTCAAGGAATTGTAGTTGTTATGTCTTCTTCCCCCCGGTTTTTTGTGCATGTGTCTGTGTGAATTTATTTATTTATTTTTAGCTCCCACCAATAAGTGAGAACATGTAGTATTTCTCCTTCTGTGCCTAACTCGTATCACTTAATATAATTCTGTCAAGGTCCATCCATGTTGTTGCAAATGGCAGTATTTCATTCGTTTTTATAGCTGAGTAGTATTCCATTGTGTAGATATACCACATTTTCCGTATCCACTCATCCGATGAGGGACATTTGGGCTGGTTCCAACTCTTGGCTATTGTAAAGAGTGCTGCAATGAACGTTGGAGAACAGGTATACCTTCGACTTGATGAATTCCATTCCTCTGGGTATATTGCCAGCAGTGGGATAGCTGGGTCATATGGTAGATCTATCTGCATTTGCTTGAGGAACCTCCATACCATTTTCCATAGAGGCTGCAGCATTTTGCAGTCCCACCAACAATGTATGAGAATTCCTTTTTCTCCGCAACCTCACCAGCATGTATCATTCAGAGTCTTTTGGATTCAAGCCATCCTAACTGGGGTGAGATGGTATCTCAGTGTAGTTTTTATTTGCGTTTCCTGGATGCTGAGTGATGTTGAGCATTTTTTCATATGTCTGTTGGCCATTTGTATATCTTCCTTAGAGAAATGCCTACTTAGCTCTTTTGCCCATTTTTTAATTGGGTTGCTTGTTTTTTTCTTGTAAAGTTGTTTGAGTTCCTTGTAAATTCTGGATATTAATCCTTTGTCAGCTGTATATTTTGCAAATATTTTCTCCCACTCTGTTGGTTGTCTTTTAACTCTGTTAATTGCTTCTTTTGCTGTGCAGAAGCTCTTTAGTTTGATATAATCCCATTTGTTTATTTTTCCTTTGGTTGCCCGTGCTTTTGGGGTCATATTCATGAAGTCTGTGTCCAGTCCTGTTTCCTGAAGTGTCTCTCCTATGTTTTCTTTAAGAAGTTTTATTGTTTCAGGGTGTATATTTAATTCTTTAATCCATTTTGAGTTGACTTTAGTGCATGGTGAAAGGTATGGGTCTAGTTTCATTGTCCTGCATATTGATATCCCGTTCTCCCAGCACCATTTGCTAAAGAGGCAGTCTCTCCCCCAGTGTATAGGCTTGGTGCCTTTGTCAAAGATCAGATGGCTGTAGGTGTGTGGGTTGATTTCTGAATTCTCTATTCTATTCCATTGATCAGTGTGTCTGTTTTTATGCCAGTACCATACTGTTTTGGTTATTATAGCTTTGTAGTATAGTTTAAAGTCAGGTAGTGTTATGCCTCCAGCTTTATTTCTTTTGCTCAGCGTTGCTTTGCCAATGTGTGGTCTTTTGTTATTCCATATAAATGTCTGTATAGTTCTTTCCATTTCTGAGAAAAATGTCATTGGAATTTTGATGGGGATTGCATTGAATTTGTATATCACTTTGGGTAGTATGAACATTTTCACTATGTTGATTCTTCCAATCCAAGAGCATGGGATATCTTTCCATCTTCTTGTATCCTCTCTAATTTCTCTCAGCAGTGGTTTGTAGTTCTCATTATAGAGATTATTCACCTCCTTGGTTAACTCAATTCCTAAGTATTTTATTTTTTTGGTGGCTATTGTAAATGGGCAGGCTTTCTTGATTTCTCATTCTGCATGTTCACTATTGGAGAAAAGAAATGCTACTGATTTTTGTGTGTTGATTTTGTATCCTGCTACTCTGCTGAAATCATTTATCACCTCCAAGAGTTTTTTTGTAGAGGCTTTAGGCTGTTCAATATATAGGATCATGTCATCAGCAAACAGGGACAGTTTGACTTCATCTTTTCCAATCTGGATGTCCTTTATTTCCTTCTCTTCTCTGATTGCTCTGGCTAGTACTTCCAACACTATGTTGAATAGAGGTGGTGAGAGTGGGCATCCTTGTCTAGTCCCTGTTCTTGAAGGAAAAGCTTTCAGCTTTTCCCCATTCAGGATGATATTGGCAGTGGGTTTGGCATATATGGCTTTAATTATGTTGAGATACTTTCCCTCTATACCTAACTTATAGAGGGTCTTTGTCATGAATGAGTGCTGAACTTTATCAAATGCTTTTTCAGCATCTATAGATATGATCATATGGTCCTTGTGTTTGAGTTTATTAATATGGTGTATCACATTTATTGATTTGCGTATGTTGAACCAACCTTGCATCCCTGGGATGAATCCCACTTGATCGTGATGAATAATTTTATGTATATGTTGCTGTATTCTGTTTGCTAGTATTTTATTGAAGATTTTTGCATCTATATTCATCAAGGATATCAGCCTGTAGTTTTCTTTTATGGTTATATCTTTACCTGGTTTTGGTATCAGGATGATGTTTGCTTCATAGAATGAGTTTGGGAGATTTGCGTCCGTTTCAATCTTTTGGAATAGTTTGTAAAGAATTGGTGTCAATTCCTCTTTGAATGTTTGGTAAAATTCTGCTGTGAATCCATCTGGTCCTGGGCTTTTCTTTGTTGGGAGCTTTCTGATAACAGCTTCAATCTCCTTTATTTTTATTGGTCTGTACAGCTTTTCTATGTCTTCATGGTTCAGTTTTGGGAGCTTGTGTGTGTCCAGAAATTTATCCATTTCCTCCAGATTTTCAAATTTGTTGGCGTATAGTTGTTTATAGTAGTCTCGAATGATTCCTTGTATTTCAGATGAATCAGTTGTAATGTCACCTTTTTCATTTCTAATTTTTGTTATTTGAATCTTCTCTCTTCTTTTTTTTGTTAGCCATGCTAATGGTTTGTCAATTTTATTTATCTTTTCAAAAAACCAACTTTTTGATTCATTGATCGTTTGTATTGTTTTTTGGTTTTCAATTTCATTCAGTTCTGCTCTGATCTTAATGATTTCTTTCTGTCTGCTATCTTTAGGTTTGGATTGTTCTTGTTTTTCTAGTTCTTTAAGGTGAAGTGTTCGGTTGTTCACTTGCCATCTTTCCATTCTTCTGAGGTGAGCATTTAATCCAATAAATTTCCCCCTTAATACTGCTTTTGCAGTATCCCGCAGGTTTTGGTATGATGTATCATTATTTTTAGTAGTTTCAATAAATTTTTTGATTTCCTGCTTGATTTCTTCTTGGACCCCTATGTCATTAGTAGAATGCTGTTTAATTTCCATGTGTTTGTATAGTTTTCATAATTTCCTTTGTTATTAATTTCTAGTTTTAATCCATTATGGTCTGAGAAAATACATGGGATAATTCCAATTTTTTCGAATTTGTTGAGACTTGAGATGCTATCCTTCCGAAATGAAGGTCAAATAGTATATTTCTCAGACAAACAAAAACTGCGGGAGTTCACCACCACACGAACACCCTTACTAGAAATACTCAAGGGAGTACTGGGTTTGGTTCCTGAAAAACAACTACCACTGCCATAAAAACCCAAGAAAAATCCAAAACCATTAGTATAATAAAAATGGCATTCATGAAGAGAAAACAAACAAACAAAAAGTCTATCTACAACCTAAGGAACCAACAAACACAGAAACCAAACAGTAAATCAGAAAGCAAGGAACAAAAGACACCTAAGACAACCAAACAACCAATAAAATGCTAGGAATAAATCAACACCTTTCAATAACAACCCTTAATGTAAAAGGCTTAAATTCCCCAATCAAAAGACACAGACTGGCTGACTGGATTAAAAAGGAGGACCCAACTATATGCTGCCTTCAAGAGACCCACCTCACCAATAAAGACTCACATAGACTAAGAGTGAAAGGATGGAAAAAGATTTACCATGCAAACAGAAAAGAAAGATGAGCTGGAGTAGCTATTCTTATATCTGACAAAATAAACTTTAAACTAAAAACCATAAAAAGAGGCAATGAGGGACACTACTTAATGATAGAAGGACTGATCCATCAAGAAGACGTAACAATCATAAATATGTACACACCCAGTGTTGGAGCAGCCAGATTTTTAAAACAAACTCTATTAGACCTAAAAAAGGGAATAGACATTAATACTATAATAGCAGGGGCCTGAACACCCCACTGTCAATATTGGACTGATCATCTAGGCAAAGAATCAGTAGAGAAACACAAGATCTAAACAATACTCTAGATCAATTGAACATGGCAGATATCTACAGAACATTCCATCCAACAACCTCAGAATATTCATTCCTCTCATGGATCATTCTCCAGGATAGATCACATATTAGGCCTTGCCCAATTTTTAATTGAGTTACTTGGGATTTTTTCTTATTGAGTTGCTTAGTTCCTTTTATATTCTGGAAATAAGCCACTAGTCAGATGCATAGTTTTCAAATATTTTCTCCCATTCTGCAGGTTGTCCCTTCACTCTATTGTTTCCTTTATTGTGCTAAAGCTTTCCAGTTTGATAAAATCTTGTTTGTTTATTTTCTCTTTTGTTGCTCATACTTTTAGAGTCTTATTCATGAAATCTTTGCCTTGTCCTCTGTCCTAGAGCATTTCCTCTGTGTTTTCTTCTAGAAGTTTTACAGTTTCAGGTCTTATGTTTAAATCTTTTATCTATTTTCCACTGATTTTTGTATATAGTGAAGGATAGGGGTCTAATTTCATTTTTCTATACATGGGTACTCAACTTTCTGAGCACCATTTATTGAAGAAACTGTCCTTTCCCCAATGTATGTTTTTAGTGCCTTTACCGAGGATCAATTGGTTGTAAGTACATGGGTTAGTTTTGGGGACTTCTATTCTGTTCCACTGTTGCAAGTATCTGTTTTCATGCCAGTACCATACTGTTTTGTTTACTGTAGTTTTGTACTGTAATTTTAAGTCAGGTCATGTAGTGACTTCCACTTTACTCTTTTTGCTTAGCATTGCTTTGGATATTTGAGGTCTTTTGTTCCATTTGAATATTAGGATTGCTTTTTCTATTTCTGTGAAGAATGTCATTAGTAAATTGATAGGGATTGTGCTGAATCCATAGATTACTTTGGGTATTTGGGACATTTTCACAATCTTAATTCCACCAATCCATGAGCATGGAAGGCCTTTGCATTTTTTTGTGCCCTCTTTAGTTTCTTTCATGTCTTGTAGTTCTCATTATAGACATCCTTCATCTCCTTGGCTAGATTTATTCCTAGTTATTTTATTTATTCATTCATTTATTTTGATAGCTGCTGTAAATAGGAATGCTTTCTTGATTTCTTTTTTTGCTAGTTTATTGTAGGTGTATAGAAATGCTACTGACTTTTGTATATTGATTTTATATTCTGTATCTTTACTCTGGCTAAAACTTCCAGTGCTTTGTTAAATAGCAGTGGCAAGAGTAGGCATCCTTGTCTTGTTCCTGTTCTTAGAGGAAAAGCTTTCAACTTTTCCCCATTCAGAATGATGAGTTTATCATATATGGCTTTTATTTTGTCAAGATACTTTTCTTCTATACCTAATATGCCAAAAGTTTTTATCACAAAGTGATATTGAATTTTATCAAATGATTTTTCTGCATCTATCGAGATGATCATATGGTTTTTATCTTTCACTTTGTTGATGTGGTGTATCACATGTATCGTTTTGCATATATTTAACCATCCTTGCATCCCTGGGATGAATCCCATTTGATCATGATGTTTAATCTTTTTGATGTCCTGTTGGATTCCATTTTTTAGAACTGTGTTGAGAATTTTTGCATCTATTTTCATCAAGGATATTGGCCTGTAGTTTTCTTTTTTTGTTATGTCTTTGTCTGGTTTTGGTTTCAGCGTGATTGTGGCATTGTATAATGGGTTTGGGAGAATACCCTCAGCTTCAATTTTTTGGAATAGTTTGAAAACAATTAGTATTAAATCTTCTTGAGAATTTTGGTAGAATTCAGCTGTAAAGCTGGGCTTTTCTTTGTTGGGAGACAGTTGATCACTGATTCAATCTTTTTACTCATTATTGGACTGTTCAAGTTTTCTGTTTCTTCTCAATTCAGTCTTGGTAGGGTTTATGTGTCTAGAAATTTATCCATTTCTTCTAGATTTTCAAATTTGTTGGTGTAAAGTTGTTTATAATAGCGTGTAATGATTCTTTGTATTTCTCTTGAATCAGTTATAATGTCTCCTTTTTCATTTCTGATTTTTTAATATTAGGGTCTTTTATTTCATTGGTTAGTCTAGCTGATGGCTTGTCAATTTTGTTTATCACCTCACATTCGTTTTGCACTTGGCCCTGAAAATTATGTTGTTGGTTCCAACTTTATTTTTGTGGTAATTTCATGGCAGAATTAATTTGTCAAACTCGCCAAGCTGTACTCTTAAAATGAGTAGTTTTATTGCTTATGTTATATCAACATAAAGCTCTAAAATACAAAAAAAAATACATATTGAATAGGATATTACTTTAAATTCATCATAATAGCCAAACTTATACATAAAGAGCTTTAATGCATATTGCCAGAAAGTACGTGTAATAATACATAATTACACTCATTGCTAAAAGAAATATAAAGTGCTACTGCCCACTTGGAAGACAATCTAAAAACATCTATTAAAATTAATAACAAACCAGCATTTTGACACAACAATTTCATTCCTATCAATCTATTTCATAAAAATAAAAATAATTTTCAAATATATGTATTTAAGGATGATTATAGTAGCATTGTTTATAGTAATCAAGAACTGGATACAAAGTTAATGCCCATCAACAGAAGAATGGTAAGATGTATTTTGGTACAATATGTGTAGAATACTATATGGCAATTAAAAGTGAGTTATGCTTACATTACATGCTTTGGAGTAATTTATATAAGTTTTTTTGAGTGTGAAAAGCAAGGTACATAAAATAGTTTGTAATGTCTTTTTATTTTGGTAAAATAAGCATTCACACAACAACAAAATATCTGTATATGTGTAGATGTATTTATACAGGATTAAGTGAGAGAAAACTTATAGAACTCACATATGAAGTTTTAAAATAGATAACATTTATCATGATAAATACTTTGTAATACCTCTGAATATAAGCTGTTTACTAATAAGCTCAGGTTATATTTATACTATGCTTCAGCACTCAGAAAAACTACTTTGAACATTAGAAGGATTTCAACTATATATTGTAAGAAGCATTAATCTTTGAATAATATATCAATAACTATCTCTTAATTAAAAAGTTTTATTAACCAAAACCTTCTAGGCCAGACTATAAAATCAGATCCCACCTTCTGATATATTTTAATAATGAACATTTCCTATTCTTGAAGCATAGCAAGAATAGTAATGCATCAGAGTTGAGTTCGAAGATCAAAGATCTTTAATCAATTTGATTCAATGATCAAAGATCTTTGGATGTTTATAAGGGGTGAGTATGTGATTAACCCAATAAAATGTTGGGCATATCAGTGTGAACTAGATCTGTTCCAGGTAAACCAAGACCATGGACCCCTGAGCTTAGCCTGCATATACCTGCATAGATACAAACTGAAAACTTGATTGAGATGGGGTCTCAAAGATCTATACAGAGTATTTCTCCAGTAGATACAACTAGTGGTTTTTATCCTGCTCCAAATTTGAAAGAAAATAGATACAGTGTATAAAGACCACCACCTAGGAGGAGGTAAGTGATTCAAAACTTGTAATATCTATAACATATAATCAAGAAAAATCAAAGAGCAAGAGGAATTACCACAGATTATTTTTACCAGGGAAAGAGATGCCTGCTTTCTTCCTTCTGATTTTAAATACAGGGATTTAAATGGAATGTACAAAGAGAAGTCAGACTTTGAACTTGGTTAGAAAGTAGTTGGCAGAGACAGAGACAATGCAGTCCTACCGAAATTCCAATGACATTTTTCACAGAAATAGAAAAAATTCCCCAAATAGCTAAACAATCTTAAGCAAAAAGAACAAAGCTGGAGGCATCACACGAACTGATGTCTGTGCTACAAAGCTATAGAAATCAAAACAGCATGGTACTACCATAAAAACAGAAACATAGACCGTTGGAACAGAATAAAGAGCCCAAAAATAAATTCATGCATTCATGGTCAATTTTTTTATGACAAAGATGTCAAGAATGCACAACGGGGAAAGGATAGTCTCTTCAATAAATGGCACTGGGATAACTGGAATCCACATGGAGAAGAATGAATTAGACCATCACCTCATTCCGTATACAAAAATGAACTCAAAGGGGATTAAATATCCAAGTGTAAGATGTGAAACTATAAAACTACTAGAAGAAAGTATAGGGGAAAAGCTCCATGACATTGTTCTGAGCAATGACATTTTTGGATATGACGTCCAAAGCACAGGCAATAAAAGGGATTGCATCAAACTAAAAAGCTTCTGCACAGCCAAGGAAACAATCATCAGAGTGAATACATAATGAATGGGAAGAAAAAATTACATACAAAGTCTATAAAGAATTCGAATAACTCAATAACAAGAAAACAACCTGATTTAAAAATGGACAAGGAAGTTTAATTGACATTTTTCAAAAGAAGACCTACAAATAGCCAACAGGTATATGAATAGGTGGTCAACATCACTAATTATCAAGGAAATGCAAATCAAAAGCAGAGTGAAATATCACTTTACACTTGTTAGGATGACTACTATCAAAAAGTAAAAAGACAACAAACTGGCAATAATGTGGAGAAAAGGGAATCCTTATACATTGATGGTGGGAATGTAAATTGGTATAGCCATGTGAAAAAGAGTGTGGAAATTCCTCAAAAAAAAGAAACAAAAATATAATTTCCTTAGGTTCCAGCAATCCCTTTTCAGGGTTTATACCCAAAGGGAATGAAATCAGTATGTTGAAGAGATATCTGCACTCCCACATTCATTACCACACTACTCACAATAGCCAAGATACGGAATCAACCTAAGCGTCCATCAGTAAATAAATTGATAAAGAAAATGTATGTATACCCAATAGAATACTCTTCAGCCTTAAAAAAAGAAGGAAATCCTATAATTTGTTATAATATAGATGAACCTGAAGGACATCATTTTATGGGAAATAAGCCAGGCACAGAAAGACAAACAGCACATGACCTCTTGTGCTGTATATGCAGAATTTAAAAAAGTAAAACTTATAGAAACAGAGAGTACAATGGTGATTATCAGAGGCTGGGAGATGGGAAGATTGGGGAGATGTTGGTCAAAGAATACAAAATTTTAGTTAGATAGGAAAAGTAACTTCAAGAAATATAAAGACTGTAGCTAATAACAATATATTGTCTACTTAAAAATTGCTAAGAGAGTAGATTTTAAGTGTTCTCACCAAAAAGCATGATTAGTATGTGAGGGAATACATATGTTAATAAGCTTGATTCAGCCATTTCACAATGTATACATAAGTCAAATATATAAATACACAAGTTTTATTTGTCAACTTTAAATTTGTTAAGTGCAAAAAGAAGTAAAAATGAAGAAAGTAATTGACAGAGTGTGACTTTTAGCAGGAATTTCTGTGACCAAAGCAACTCTAGGTTTAGGCTAAGAGAAGGTGGCTAAGAAAGAGTAACAGGTAGATTGAATGGATTTAAGCCTGTAAGAATTCCAGAATATGGGAAATTGGTAGGCTGGAGTGAGAACCACAGAGAAGAATGAAAACAAAAAGATTAGCAAGCTGGTAGAAAATTTGGAGCAAAAAGAGGTCAGCTGCAAATTAAGAGACTTCAGTGGTAAAAACAGGGCATCCATAGGAAAAATAGAAATTGATGTTAAGCTACTAAGTTTATGAGTCAGTTTTCCTCCCCATCCAAGGTCAGATTGTCTAAAAGTGGAGATACAGAGGGACACATGGACTTAAATTCAAAGTACAATAATGTAGGAAGCAAGGCAATTCTTCACATAGATCTGTACAATCTATGTTTCCCAGCTATCTGAAAGCTCAATTTCCTACTGCCCTCTCCTACTGGAAATGTACAATTCACCATGTGTTATATCATCCTCCAATTTTGATCTAGACTTTAAATAATGAAATACAAAAGTGAATTGTTGAAACTGTGTGTCCTATTTGCCTGCCTCTGCTCAGCTTACACTAAAAAGAAGAGAAAAAGGAGCAAATGAATGTTACCTCCATGGACCTCTGGGACTGGCTTCCTTTTGGAAAACAATCAGAGTGCAGAATGGGGTGTCATCAGGTCCCCTGAAAGCTTTTAAATAAAGATCTTATGATTCCATTCCTCCTTCCAAGTGTGTTCCTGAATTCATTATGGATGGAGATTTATTCAAAATCAGATGTAGCTATGCCTGATGGATTTACTTGACGTTGCTTTTGTCTCATCTACCTAGAAGCCATAGTTTGGAAGCTCTGTTTTGCATAGGAGAAAAGTCACCCATTAAGGAAGGATGGTAAATTCACTTTTCTGGTAAAACTAGGCCTTTGGATTATTGTCATGGAGTTGAATAGCAATCCATTCTTACGAACAGAGTTATGAAGAATTTTGGTTCTCTATTGCAGTCATTCCATACATCCCCCCATCAGGAAGGAACTTGCCATGAAGTTGAAATTGGGAACATTATCAGAAATCATACAAAGTCAGTTTCATATTCTTAGTAATTCTTTTGAATTCTGCTATGCTGGTCATATGAAGAAATGAACCAAAATATGTAGGTTATTTGCTAATTTTTTTCTTGGTGTCGCTTTTACATGTGTTTTTTATCTTACAAAATTAATACTTGTCACTATACAAATTTAGCAATAGAGACAAACAAGAAATAAAAATTCACCTGAAGTCTTATCCCAGTAACTTTCACCAGTACAATTTTGAGTTATGTCCTCTCAATACTCTTTCCTTGTATGTAGAAGTTAATTTTATAAAACTGGGATTGTTGAATACTAACTTTTAAAAATAAAAAGGTACATTTTTCAGTAACGTATCTTCAGTGATTGTTAGGTCATAAGTCAAGTGTCAATAAATTTTTAAAAATGGATATAACCTCAAGTATCTTTCCAGACTATGACCAATTAAAACTAGAAATCAATAACAAGTGAAACTTTGGAAACTATACAAATACATGGAAATTAAACACCATCCTCCTGAAGAGCCTAGGGTCAAAGAAGCAATTAAACAGGAAATCAAAAAATTTCTTGAAACTAATGAAAATAAAGACACATCATACCAAAACCTGTGGGAAAAAGTAGTATTAAGAGGGAAATTTACTGCAATGAATGCTTACATCAAAAGAATTCAAATAAGCAACCTAATGCTACACCTCAAAGAACTAGAAAAACAAAATCAAACCAACCCTAAAATTAGTAGACAGAATGAAATAATGAGGATCAGAGTAGAACTAAATGAAACAGAGACCCCCAAAATGATACAAAAGATCAATGAAACAAAAAGTAGGGTTTTTGAGAAGATAAACAAAATAGACAATGAAATAGCAGAAAAAGAAATCAAGAATGCAAGTCTGTTTACAATAGTCACCAGAAAACCAAAATGCCTAGAAATAAATTTAACCAAGAAAGTGAAAGATATTTACAACAAAAACTACAAATCGTTGCTGAAAGAAATTAAAGAAGACACCAAAAGATGGAAAGACAATCCATTCTCATGGACTGGAAGAATTAACATTGCAAAATATCCATGCAACCCAAAATGATCCACAGATTCAATGCAATGCCCATCAAAATACCAATGACATTCTTCACAGAAACAGAAAAAAAAAATCCTAACATTCACATGGAATAACAAAAGACACCGAATAACCAAAGCAATCCTGAACAAATAAATAAATAAATAAATAAAGCCAGAGGCATTCAAATACCTGGCTTCAAATTATACTACAAAGCTATAGTAACCAAAACATCATGGTGCTGGCATAAAAACAGATACAGGGACAAATGGAACAGAATAGAGAACCCAGAAACCAGTCCACATATTTATAACCAACTGATCTTCAACACAAGCACCAAAATATACATTGGAGAAAGGATAGCCTCTTCTATAAATGATGCTGGGAAAACTGGCCAGAGATTAATATAACTACTTAAGATTTTTTCTGGCTTATGTTTACCTGGTGTGTCTTTTCTCATCCTTCTTTTACCAACTTGTGTATGTGTGTGTGTATGTGTTTGTGTGTGTGTGTTGGTATGTCTCATAGAAAATATTTTGTTGGATTTTTTTCATATGTTGACTGTATTTGGAGACAGGGTCTTTGGGAGGTATTAAGGTTAAATGATGTCATAAAGGATGAGCCTAATTGATAATACTAGTGGCCTTATAAGAAGAGAGAGATTTCTCTGTCTTTCTCTGTGTGTGTGTGTATGTCTCTCTCTGCATCTCTCCCTCCCCATCCTTGCCCCACTCATACCTCACAGTGAATAAAGGCCATGTCAGGACACAGCCACCCACTTCATTGTATTTTGTTATAGCAACTTGGACTAATACAATAGCTTTATCCCACTCTTCCTCAACAAGCATATACTTCACTCAGGAAAAAGAGTTGGATTCGAGTTGGGATAAAAGGGACAAAAGGACATGTTCACAAACCTTTTCCCAGGAATCCCTCACTCTTCTAGCATTGTTGCCATTACTGAACCCCCTGCCAATGCTGTAGGTTAAATATGTCCCTCAAAGGTTCATGTATTAGAAACTTAATCCCCACTGCAACAGTGTTAAAAGAGTGAAATCCCATAATGGTAACTGAAAGGTGGGTCCTTTAAGAGGTGATTAGATTATGAAGACTGTACCCTTGTGAATCCATTGATGGCTTAATGGGTGGTCATGTACGTGGTTCTGATGGCTTTAAAAGAAGACCAAGTGAGGAGCTTAGCTCCCTCTTGCTCAGCCATACACTATGCGACACCCTGTGTCACTATAGAGAGTAACCATCCCCAAGAAGGCCCTCACCAGATGTGCTCCTCGGACACTGGACTTCCAAGCCTCCAAAACTGTAAGAAATAAATTTTATTTCTTTATAAATTACCCAGTTTCAGGAATTCTGTTATAAGTAACAGAAATGAGCTAATACAGCTCGGTTGGTTACTTTCTAGGGTAATAATCCTGAAGAACTGCTTATATTTGCCATATAACTTCAACCTGCTGTATTTTCCCTAACATCTACATTATTATTTGCTTCCAGGCATAAGAAAAACTTCACTCCACTGTATACTTTGTACATTCCTAATAAAAAAAAAAGAATTCTTGAGAGATGAAGTGTTTAGGTGGCTCACAGCCTATAAATGTTGCAGATTCTAATGTTTGAGTCATTCAAACTAAATTTACTCTACTCAACTTTTTTTTTTAAATTCAGTATTTACTTCCACACTAGATGAGATTCTGCAGTTGAGGAATTCAGCAAATGGTCCCTAGTGACTCCTCCTTTCCCTTTATTAGACATCAGGTCGCTCACACTGTCTACCCTGTGACCACTTTATGTCATCTGAACCCCGGCTAAAGAGGATGGAAAGCTTCAAAGCAGAAGAGAGAGTTGCAGTGGCACTAAGACAAGCCTTCAATCTGTCTTTCCAAGGATTACAAGGTCACAAACCTGGGAAAGAAGCTTAATTGGAAGTATGAAGCAAGGGGGTTATAGGAAGTATGTGACACTTATGCCTCATATATTGTTAAGATAGTATTTCAAAAAGTTCATAGAAAGATTCATATTATGTTTCAATTTTATTTTTCCACAAACTTTTGGAAATACCCTCATATACTTTGGACCTTTGGAGCCATTTAGAGAGCCAATCTATTTTGGGGATGAATGAGGCATATTTGGGTCTAGGAGTTTCTTTTATCTTGGAGAATCTTTGCTTCTGAAGGGCTAAGAAGGACCAGGGTAAGGATCCTGGAGTCACAGTGTAAACTGCTTGCAGCTGATTCTAGACTCAGGCAGGGCAGTAGGATATATTGACCCTTCCAATCTTCATCTAAGTTTCCAAAAGAGCTAAACTGAATCATATGGAGGGTGGGGCATATCTTATAATTTCCTCTAAAAAAAAGTCAAGCCTGGAATACAAAGTGAACAAACTCAAAATGTGTCTCCTCCATAGTTACTAAGTTACTCAGGGATATGTGAGTTGTGTGTGACTCTAGCGTCTGGACTTTCACCAAAAAGAATAAGCTCCTTCTGCACCTAATATGACTCAATGCAAAGAGATGATATGGTAGTGTCATCACGTCAAGTTTGATGTTGGCAAATGGATTAGAAAGGAAGTTTCAACAAATTGCACATGTCTGAGAAAGAGGATAGGAGTAGAGAATTATAGCCTAATCAATTATCCATAACAGCCCAGGACTTTCTGGAAAATTCGTGAATTGCCCTTTACTATCCAATTTATTAGACACATCACTTTTTGACCTTTTAAATGGTTATCCACTCAAGAAAGAATAACAATGGACTGCCTTCCCCTTCATACACAAAGGAAGGTGGAGAAGAAAAAGAGAGGTTACTTAGAGAGATGCCATATATTCAGTGAAATTAAAAATAAAAAACTCCCACCTCATCTGGAATGCAGAAATTTCTTGGATGAAATTTGCTTCAATTAGACAGTGAAATAAACACTGGTACAAATGAGCTGCTACTCTACATTATTTGGTATTTGTCTGTGTGTACTCAACCCTACACTAATTTAACACTCAGTCAACTCTGTAACTGACCTACACCAAACAACATCCCCTTATAAGCAATAGAATAACCTGATTATTTTACATTAAATATATGTTAAATTCAAATTTTCTGTTATTTTATTATCAGTATTTTTTATAAATTAGGACGCTCTACCTCTAATGCCAATATTGTGATTTTACAGGGGTCATTGTAAATTTACCAAGCAATTTGAACATTTCATTCATACTATATTTAAGTTTAATTTAAGCAGGGTCCTAATCTTTCCTTTAAAAAAAAGATTGTTTAGGGCTCAAACTAAAAGTTCCTACGTTTTACACTTATTTTCTTATAAAGCAGCAAACATAAAATTAATTATATCTTACTGTTAGAGACAAAGCTTTGGGTCTAGTCATACTTCAAAACAAACATAAAAAAAATCAAAAAGTTGTTTATGATATAAGAGTACAAAGGATGCAATTGAATAGGAAAAAAAATGTTATTCCTAAATGTCTGAGTGATTTCTGAGTTGGTCAAGATAATTTTCCTCAAAGAGTAAATCTGTTTTAAAGTTGTGAGGTTTGGAGAAGACAATCATTCACTCTAATGGACATTTATCATCTTCCTGATAGTCCAGAATTACTCTTAAAGAAAAAAAAAAAAGACTTCTTGACAAGCTAAAAGCTATGAAAGGTACACAATAGCTTCCTGGAAGGACCAAAATATCAAAACTCAATTCCTACATTCAATCAAGGCCTTTGCTCTCAGGCCAGCACCAGGTGGGACTATAAGCAAAGGTTTAGGGCAGAGAAGAGGCTTGGGAGTGATGTTGGTACCTCATTTGTGCATAGCAGTTACCCAAGGAGACTTTGCTCCCGGAAGCTCACTGCTTCTGGTGGTGAGTGGGTCCTAGCCAGAGCGCAGGTTCTGTTCAAATGTAAGAGAATCAAACAGAAAAAGAAAGCCCAAGTACATACCATCAAGTGAAAAAGGAAGTTATTTTCCCCATTTGAAGATAGAGCCAAGTCTCTTATTCTCATATTCTCCAGAGGGCAGCAGGCAATTCTGCTGTTTTTGCCAATAAACATTTCTTTACATCCTATTAAAATCAAGTGTTTTGAGCCTCTTTCCTGCACCCTCACCTATAAACTCTATGAACAGTCCTACTTGGATGTGTGGTACCCCCCATCTAAATCTCAGATGATCACCTCATAAGACTGTCTTTCATCTGTCTTGTTCTTTCTATTACTTCAAACTGCCTAGAGGACCCACTTGTAAAGAGCCTTGCCACAGACAAAACAGACCTGGGGAAACCTATAAGTGCCCTCCAGCATGTTGTTAAATGCAGTTTTATTTTACAAGAGTGTGCATTTCTTGTTCAAAATATCTCCATACAATTTTCTTCCCTCCTTTATGTACATTTCTCCTTTATTCATTCTCCTTCCAGCCTGGTCAGCTGAGTATTTTACATGCAGTAACATCATTTTCACTCCCAATCACCAGCTTAACACGAGCATTCACTGGTACAAAAGCAGATGTCGATAAGTTCATAAGTTCATACTGTCACATCTATATTTACTCTAACTCCTTGTCTCCACTCCTGGTTTTAGGCTTGATAAATTTGCTCGATAATTTACAATTAATAAAATTACTCATTGTTGCTCTTATCAAAGCGTGCACTTTCCTGTAAGAAGATTTCAAAGAGAAAACCAAGATGCTAGTAGCAACAGGGAGAATGAGAATTGGGGAATGAATATACCAATGGTGATATTGATATCCATATAGATATTGGCACTACTAAGAACAGAGCAGGAAAACTTCTCTCTTTCCATATGAATGCTCACAATAAACATCTATCTAATCCCATACATATTTGGGATCTACATATATTTGGGAGAGAGTGAGGGCCCATCATATTGGAAGAGGTTAGACAGCTAATGGGAAACTTTTCATTACTTATGTTTTTATTGCCATTGTTGTGATTGCTGCTCATCTGACTTTACCCTACCCTTCTATTTGTTCCCATTAGAACACCAAGCAGCACAAGGGCTTTCAATATTTATTGCCATTGAGGTATCTCAAGCAGAGACTAGAATTACCCCTCTGGGAGCCCAAACAAGAGAGATCTGAGTGGTGTGAGTGGAGCACCCACAGTACTCTATGAAAGACGGAGGGGCTCCTAGAGCAGGTAAAGTCCTTACCTGGATTCTCAGGATATTGCAGAGGAGACTGAAGAGAGCAGTGCCACCCTGCATCAAACAAGAAGCCTGAGATGCAGGACAGAAATGCCACATCTTAGTATGGTCCCTCAGGTTGCCCCACAACCAATATGATTTGAGAGTACAAGCAAGAGTCACATACTCACCCACTCAGAAACATGAATCAGAATCACTGGAAATGTCTATTTCTTTAAAAGTGCCATGAGAGATTTTTATGACTGACCTGAATTGAAACAGGTAACCAGGCAGATTTGGCTGGTTTCTAGTTCCCTGTTTCTACTTTCTTGGAATTATCAAGAAGAGCTAGCAGATGAAGATTAAGAGATATGTACCATATGACCCCAAGAGAAACTCCCATGATTAGGTGAGACACACCTTTCTGTCAGGTAAGGGCATGCTAACTGCTAAGAGGGCCTGGGACACTCTGCCAGTGCCGGGATCTATGAGAAAGTCATGGTGCAATAGGTCAAGACAGATAGAGACATCTCACACGATGTGGGGAAACTCTAAAGTGTTCCATGAAGGATTAGCATGTACACACCTGCTTTCTAGAACCATTGAGTGACAGTCAATGTTGGGCAAAGGGATGACAGTCATGGAAAACTATGTAAGTGGACTCACCCCTCCTCCACTCTTCCTAATCACAGCCCTCAGCACCAGAGAAGTCAGGCACTGATACAGAAAGATAATTGGGGCCCCAAGCCAGACCAGACCCCCTCCGCCCTGCCTCCCTGCCCCTTCTCCTCCCAAGGATTGAGGAAGAGTAGAAGAGCACACTGCCCACTCCAAGTCCCTCAGGCCAAAACCTACCTGTCACAAGTGGAAGGGGAGGAGATGACATTTAAGTAGGAGTGTGAAAGGTGTTTTAAACTGAATGTGTATTAATTTAAAATGACAGGAAAAGCTACAGAAGCTGCCAAGGGAGTTATTAAGGATAGAAAAGAGGAATTTGTTAGAGCAAGTTTAAAGAAACAGTACTGAAGAAAAATAAAAAGAAAACTTTATATTAATCTCTCTGCTCAATATCTGGATTAAACACATAATTTAGTCAGGGGCAACTACTGCTGTCATGTGTGGATAAGATACCAGTTCCATATTTCCCAGTTATAGAGAAATATTTAGGTCACACAAAGATGATCCAAAATAAGACCTAACCACATGAAAGCTTGGATAATGTGTCCGTAGCACAAAAATCAAACATTGGCTGAGGTGGGGACGTGGGGGTGGGGGGAGTTGGTTTATATGCAGTTCTGAAAAATTGCATTTGATATAGCATGTGATCTTCCCATTAAGTATTTGGTAAAAATACTTACTATGATGGGCTAAAAATGATTTTAAATGGAAAAGTTCTAATGTTTTAGAGAATTTACGTAATTCTGATTCTCACAAAAGCAAATAAATTGATGTCACTGTTAAAAAGCAATGCAGTCTTAGACCAGGCCAATAGACATACTGTGTAACTTCAGGGAGTCGTAGTCCAACTGCAGCCTGAACTGACCAATGCCCCCTGGAGAATGACATTTGACGGAAAACATGAAAAAGTTGATTCTATTCAGGAGAGTGACCAGACTAGGGAGGTTCTGGAGGTCATGCCACATATGGAACAGACGAAGAAAAGATGGCTTAACATAGGTCACAGGAGAGCACTTGTGAAAGCTCTACCACTTATTTGAAGGATTGTCATATAGTAGAAAGAATATGTCTGTCCTTTGATGCTCCAAAGAGCAAGAACACACAAAAAGAGATTAGTAATGATGCCTGTAGGGTAGAACAGGCCTCCTTGCTCAGGGTGGTGGTGGTAGTGGGTGTGGGATGTGTTTCTCATGCTGGGATTTCCCAGCAGAGGCTCAATCTGTCAGAGATGCAGGAGAGAGACTATCTGCTCCAGGTGGGAGAATCCAGGAAATGATTCCCAGGTTTCCTTCCAGCTCTAAACTCTGTTTCTAATTCATCCATATACACATGGCCTCACTTCATTTTTCTCTTCCAGAAATATAAAAATAATTCTTTCTGAAAAATGAAAAGACAAAATTTTTCTTAGACTAAAACAAAGAGGAAAACTAAAACAAATTGATTCTTGAGGTTATCCAATCTATAATGGCACTGTTCATGTGGTAGCAATGTGGGCTTCTATGCGGATTTTACTTTTCTCTCCTTTTTTAAAATGTATTTTTATTTTTTATGGAGGAGGAGAAAATTGATCTGAAAATTTTCAGGCTTCTATCCACAGAAATAACATTTTAGTTCACCACAAAATGATGTCAATAATTCCTTCATATTAGTGTTCTGAACAGAATTAGTACAATAGCATGTTTTGATTTTTAGTGAGTTTATATTTACTTGTATTTATGTGCAGCTGCTGCTAAGGACATGCCTAGATCACTTCTAAATCTAAGAATCTTAGATTCCTAATGCAACATGTTTGGTGGAATAAATTTCAAATCACATTTATAAACGTTATGTTTTCTCTTTTTAGTATGTGAAAGTCTACAGATGTCTCGAAACATTTCATTCATGCCTAAACTGGCAGAAATTTTTCCTTCATTTTGGCAAATATCCTTCTTGCTGGGGTTTGTGCAGAACTGATGCCAAACTTATCCAGTGTGGTTAGCTTGTGTTTGTGCAACAAGCTTATCATCCATAATGAACACATGGCTTTTAGGCACAGAAATGAATCAGTGCTGGAGAAACACACTCCTGGTGTGGATTCCGGGCTACCGGCTTACTTAAGCCTTCATTTGGGATCCATTATACAAAGCTAGATCCAGGGCCTCAGAGCACAGAATCCCGATCCTAGTTCTCTGTCCACTTCAAACTTTGTAGAAAAAGTCTAACTGTTTGGGGAGAAAATAGTGAGAAATATGGATGGATGGTTAAAATTGGGTTAATAACATGTCTTTTCCACAGGGCTCATATGAGAATCAAATAGAATATTACATGTGAAAACACTTTAATAATGCATGCCCTGCCTTAATTTAAGGATTTAAAGTAGGTTAAAGTTACACATAAATATAGCAAGCTATCATAAATTTGAAATAGATGAGGGGGGAAAAAAAGACACAGAGACATATAAAGTAGCCAAAAATGAGACTCATGTAAGTCTCTAATCATCTTATCAGTAAATACATAAAAGAACATCAAATCAGTTCCATAAATGTACAATGTCCACGTAACTAAATGGCTCAAGAGAACCAGTTATTCCCTAGGTTATGGCAGTAGGAAATTTCTTCTGTGTGTCTTCCAAAATAGAACATTCTCCAGTATGAGTACAGTGAACAACATCCGTCTCGGCTTACCAACATTTTCAGAACCTGACTGTGCTACGTTGGGATACATCCACCACAATTCTGGGATGGCCAATAATACACACAAGGTTTGCAGCTCTCTGTGGCGTGTCTACATCCAGACTGGAAAGTGCCAGGAAAAATGAAGTGGTCACTGTTCAAACACATTGTAAATTGGAAAGCAGTATGCAAATGCAAGGTATAATAATTTTCATTATAATCATGGCTTTGAAAGCCAGGTTGTAAACTTGAGACAATGTAATAACCGATAAGAAATCTAAAATACTGACAACAAGGAAGGCTATAGGAAATCTAATTTTCTTTTTGTTTCTCTTTTGCTGGTAAATAATTTTTATCTAAAACTGGTATGACTATTATACAGTAGTATCCAAACTGAGAGAACAATCACTGATTTACAATCTCTATGGTAATGACTCTCAGAACTTCTGGATTTCTTGCCTATCATGGACAGGCAGATCCTCATAGTAAGGAGAGACTATTTATGCAACAAAAGCAGAAAACTGACAATCTAAAATACTGAATACTTTAAAATGCTCTTTGCATACGTGAATGAAGGCATATGTGATATTTTAGAATGCACCAGTAATTTAAACCAAATACAGAGTGTACTGTAATGACCTGGTAACAGACCTTTGTCATGGGATTCTTTGTTATAGATTTTTGTGAGAATGTTCTTTGTTGCGCTGAGGTTAATGCAAGATACATCTATTTAATATAAGTGTCTTCTGTCTCTAAAGATACTGATGCCAGAGGAGAGGGTCTGGAAATGTCTGATAGCCATCCTCAACCCACCCAGTTCTCTTACCAGGTTCTTGACTCTGCCACAGGAAAAATATTCAAGAACAGAGTCAGAGTAGAAAGAACAGGTTTAATGTGACACATAAAAAATACAGGTTCCACATAGAGAGTGTGACCTAGCCCCAGAGACTGAGCAAGGCACACACCAAGTTTAATACAAAAGTAAGAAGTACACACTTAAAGTTTAACACAGAGTGCAAGCTGGCTCAAGAGAGTGAGCAGCCAGCTGCTGAATGTAAGCTTAACACAAAAGTAAAGCATACATACCTCAGCCAGAGAAGTGCAGGTTGGCCCCAGGAAAGTTAGCAACAACCCACCTTCTGCCAGGAGCCAGGATTCAGCTTTTGTAGTTTTGCTATATTCTACATATTCATCCTATATAATAAATATTTAACTAAGGGGGTGGCTCCCTGTTACACAACATAGTCTTGCACATGCTCAGCATCTTGGAGCATGTTTATTGGTCAAATCCTATCACATGTACTGAACACATTCAAGAATATTCTGTGCTCTTTAGTGCCTCTAGTGGAAGGTCATTCAAAGTATAAATTTCATTTTACTGAGCATGTTCGGTTACCAGGGTTATATAACCTTTCTCTACCGAGCATGCCCTGCAACTGAAATTGAATAAGCCAGCCCCTTATGGTCTTAATTTTCCCATATTGGTGCCAAAAGTAGGGCTAACAAGCAACAGTAACTTTCCTCTAGGGGAGAGCCTAGAGAAGGGGCCTGAGACCTTTGGGAGGTCTAAGGACCAGAGGTGTGTCCTGTAACTGAAACCCAGAGATACTGTCTCAATACTATCTATTTTACTCTCACATTTACTAGAAGCAGAAAATAAGGGTTGTTTTTTTTTTCTTTTCTTTTCTTTTAGTTTAGTTGTTTTGTGTTAATTTAAAATGACTTTCTTAAAAATAAATAAAATTACTCTCATGGTTACTGCATAGGAAGAGGAAAAAAGAAATGTTTCTTATTTATTTGTTAAACATTTTTCAGCCTCTACTATGAACCAGGCACTAGATGTAAGACATAATTTTTTGTCATTGTGGAAAATAATAATAATAATAGAAGTAGCAAAAAAAAAATTGGGGGCTGTTTCTTCAACCAAGCACCATACCAAGTTCTTTACATGCATTATTACCTCATTTTATCATCATGGCAGCCCCACAAAACAGTCACTATTATCATTTCCATTTAACAAATGAAAAATGAAAGCACAGAGAGGTTAAATAACATTCCCAAGGTCACAGAGCTAGTTAGTTACACAGCTAACAATACAAAATATACTTTGACTCTGGATGCCAAGCTTTTAACTACAATAATAAGTAGTGCCCTGGTAGAAACTCAGAAATAAGGGCTGGCCAGTTAGCTCAGTTGGTTAGAACATGGTTATAACACCAAGGTCAAAGGTTCAGATCCCTGTAGCAGCCAGGCACCACCCCCCACACGGACAAAAAAGAAAGAAATAGAAAGGCATAGTATATCAAGTGATAGGACACAAAGAAGCATAGGGGGTTATGGCATTTTGAGGTAGGACAACAATTTCATTATTTCTGAATCATGAAAAGACTTGTGGAAGAGATTTAAGCTAAGTTCCAAAGAACATGCAAAATTCAGTCTGGTGAAACAGCAGTGAGGAGAAAGGAAAGGGTGAGGAAAGAGGAAAGGATATTCCAGACAGAGCAAACAGTGTATTTTGGCCATGCCAATAGATTGAATCTAAATTCAGCATGAGATACAGTAGAGAAAATGGTAATATGAAGAAGAAATAAGCTAAACATTTCCCTAACTGTAAAGAAATGTAGCATTGTCAACACAATCAATGGAAACAAAAGTCCATTAGTGAGATAAAACAAGTTGACATTTGGTTATGCTGAGATCTGGAGGTATAAATCGTGTTTAATTACTGTTCTCTTCTATGATGTATATTACACATTTCTTTATTCTCCGCAGAGCTTAAAGTGCCTTCAAGGACTTTCTCACCTCCACCGGCTTATCCTCTGGCTTTATTTAGTAGTCTTATCCACTGACACTTGAAATATTGTTCTAATTAAAGTGTTGGAAGTTTAGGGGTGCTGTGAAATTTCTTCTGGAAAAGTGCCCTCTTGTCTTTGCATCATGAAACCAAGAAAAAGGTTTGGGGACTCATCAAGTTTTGTATCTTTTTAAAGCCTCTAGCAATTCATACCATAATCTTTCCCATGAATGATTGTCAGATCTGGGGTTAGAAATCACCATGCTAGACCTAAAGGTTAGCTTTTTCAGCATTTTTATGCTTTTCAAAATTTCCATAAGAAGATAAATGCTGAAGGATCAGTAAGTTAAACAGCTTGGACACCCACTGCTGCCACACAGGCTTGTGAAATGCCTCCATCTGACTCAGAATTAGAGATGCAAAATTGTCATCTAGCTCAGGATTAGAGCCTGGCATTAAAAGTATTTATAATGTGTGTGAGCAGAAACTGTGGGCTTGGAAAATCATTGCTGGAAAAATAAAATTCTTAAAAGAAATTCCAACAAACTAAAATGGTTCTGGGCAGAATATGTAAATATGAAGGAAAAAGTCCATCGGCTGGGATATCTTTCAGTTACCTAAAAATAGTAATAACTGTATTAGCTAAGAGTAAATAATGCCTTGTATATTTATTTATACAGGGAAGTAATCCTGTAGTTTCATCTCTTCCTATTTTATGCTGTCGAACTGCCTTTCTTACTTATCCTCTAATCAGTTGTCTAGCTTGTATATTGACATAATCCACAGATTCCTTTTTTTCATTGAAGACGTATTTCTGATATTCCTAACATGAAACAGACTGCTAAAAATTGTGCATAACATTTTGAAAAATATATATATGGTTTATACAAAATGAAAAAATACTGTGAAGACCCTGGAGTGGGACAACTATTGATATATTCAAGAATGTGAAAGGAATCCCATGTAATTGCTGCCTCATGAGGATGGTAAAGATCTGCATGAGACAGGACTGGAGAAGCGGAAGAGCCTGATCCTAATGCTGGATTTCTCAGTGGCTGTCCCTACTTGTCACACATGTAACTGATACAAGACACAACCTATTAATTAAGATAGAAACGTCCACAGATTTTTTAAGCTAAAAGGTGAGAAGTCCCATCAAAACGCTTTGTTTTATATACACTTTTCCAATCAATTATATTTCAGACTTTGTGATACATGTATATCTATCTATCTATCTATCTATCTATCTATCTATCTATCTATCTATCTATATATCTATATCTATATCTATATATATATATATATATATATATATATATATATTTAGGATTAATTTATGTAGTTTTAGAAAGAAATACAGCAAGTTTTGCAATGAAATATACTGGGAGAAATGGCTTTTCCTGTTATGGTAAATGGGGTCAATGGTCAGCAGGTTTTTCAATTCAATATCTGAGGAGCGACATATGGGGCTAATTTATTTTTCCTCTTTGGCAGTCAAATTTTCATGTGGCCAAATTATGTCATTTCAAGTAATAAAAAAAAAAACCACTACTACCCCAATTTCATAAAACGAAGAAAAATTTTAGAACAAAATTTGGAAAGGTGTGATTTAAGAATCTTCATATGGGATGAATTTAATTTTATAGAAAATTAATTAAATATTCTTATTTTTCTCATTTCCCTTTGAAACCCTTGATATCTATCTTCTCCACTGACTATGAGACGAGTATTTAGTACTCATTAACATACACGATGTACTATAAAAAGGCAGACATGGAATTTATGTGTTACATGTCCAAAACTCTGACATAAAAACTCTCAGTATCAAGGATGCACATAAATTCCTAGTAAGGAGTCAAATGGTCAATTCCTAAAGCAGACCTGTCATCACATGCTCTGAGAATTGGGAGAGGCCTGGTTCACTGGGTATGGTGATGGGGCCTGCAGAAGAAGGCAAATTTGGAAGTTAGACTGAGAACATATCACCAGGTAAGAACATACTCTAAGGACACTGGAACCAAAACTAGGTGCTTGCTGTGAAATACATGGAAGTCAGCAAGCAACGGGAATCCTGAGAGATGCTGAGACTGCGAAGGGCAATTGGCTTATAGATAGTAATGCCAGATGGTCTCCTGACTTACAAATAGTTCGATTTAACGACTTTTCGACTTTAGAGTGAAAGCAATACGCTTTCAGAAGAAACCCTACTTCTCTCCTGATGCTTGCAGCTCTCAGTCAGCCATGCATTTTCAATTTAAGATATTTTCAAGTTACAATGAAAACCAGTATGTAACACCATGGAAAGCTGAGGAGCATCTATATTAAAGTAAAGAGCAAAGGGTCCTAATGGTACAAGAGATTCTGCATAGCTCTCAGCTAGAGATTTGTCCATGGTTTTGCCATTCTTAGGTTCAGTTGCTGTAACCCAGTCTTATGTGGCAGTACCACACATACCATGACTTTGACATTTAAACTTCCTTTTTTATTAGAGTGTCTGTCTTCTTGAAGGGGAGTATATGTACTAGATGAGTATATCTTTTGGCCCAAGTGAGAAGCTGGCAAAAGTTATGACTCTTTGGACTTTCATGAGTTATGCTGAACGAGATTATTTTATATGCTGTATTTCTATAATTTCTGAGATTTCTTATAGTCAAATTTCCCTGTTTTTGCAGAGGAATTAAGGTCTTGAACAGCAGATTAGTCAACAAAATTGGGAAAAGTATGATTTAAGAATCACAAGATGGTTATTCATGTCTATAGATCAAATAATTTGCTCCTCCCAATTTTCTGTTCTCTCTCTAGAAATTCTATTGTTTGGACATTTTATCTTGATGCTATAATTATCTTTTTTTTTCTTTTTCATTTTTTAAAATCTTTTTGTTTCATTCTATTGTAGAATTTCACATCTAAAATTTATAAATATTCTATTTAATTGTGAAAATCTGTATAACAATTTCATAGTTCTAAAGTCTTCTGTTAAATACATTTTTAATGGGCTGTCTGTTATGGTTGCCACTAAGCACATGTGGCTATTGAGCATTGAGATATGATTGGGCCACATTCACATGTGCTCTAAGTGTAGGTACACCCTGATTTTGAAAACTTAGTATAAACATATTCTTTGAATTTAGTTTTTTAAGCATTGCATTCTTGTTTCACGGATTCAATTTTTGGTTTTGGTTTTGCTTTGTCTTTCTGAGTGTCTGTAGTGGTTTTGTACTGTCAGTTCAGCTAAGTTGGAATTACGTTTCCCAGAACTCCCTTCCTTCTATTGTTCTTGGCCAGAGATGGTCAGTGTCGGGCACCAAATGCAACTACACTCACGTATGTTGCAACTGATCTGCTGGCTGCTTTCGGTAGCTGGGCCACAGCAACTCCAGTTTCTGCCAGGTCTCCCCTTTCAATCCTCCAAGTCCTGGGCCAGGGACATCTGCAGAGTTTGGTAAAAGATGCCAACTTTTCTGCAGGTGATGGGCTATTGAGGCAGGAGGTGATTAGTATGAGATGCAAGTTTCATATCGTCTTCATGAGATCCAGTTTGTTCTTGCAGCTACATTTTTCTCTCATGGGTTTTAGTTTGTCTTCGCTGTCTTCTGCTTCTCATTCAGCTTTTCTTCCAAACTGCAAGCCCTCCCGCAATTGTATAAGACAGAATTCCTGTAACAATACCTTATTCCTTATCACTAGTTATGATTCTGAGGTCCTGTATGGATTCTGTGGTTTTGAAAGATAAGAAGGAAAAATAACAAGTTCTATAACTTGGAATTGACATAGCTGACCAGAGAAGCTGAAAGCTACGTGTTATTTGATTTTAAGTACCAAATATTGATTTAATCTAAGGAACTGCTAACTAAATTGAGATGATAGGGAACAGGCTTCTAAATTCTCATTTTTCAATATTAGAATATTAAAGGATAATATCTAAACATAAAAATAGAAAATAGAAGCATAAATGTTAGATAATAAAATGGTAAATTGGTAAAATTGACTCTAAACCAGATGAGGGAAAGATTTGCATACACAAAGCAAAAGCATTAAAAAAAATTATGTAGGGCAATTTAATACCAACTGGTGTCTATGGAACATCATGGAAGATAAACATTTGGTTCTTTGCATAATTTGGATCCAGAAGTATAATTTGGCTTGCACATGCTTGGAAGAAAATCAGTTAGCACATACACAAAACTCTAATGAAATAATGATACAGTAGTGTGAGAAAGGGAATTAACGAGCATAATTTAGTCATGAAAGTGAGTGGGACCAAGGGATCATTTATCTAGTAGTGTACACTTAAGAGGATTCAATATGAGGAATAATGGGAGAGAAAAGAAGGGGGGCTTGTTATTGCTGCTGTTGTTTTTAATAAAGGTGGAAATCTAAGCATATAAATTTGAGTATTTCTAGGACTCTCAGTCTGTTGTTTCTCTAACTCATTATCTGGCATATTTAGGTAAATTAGTGCCAGCATGTTTGTGCTACTTGACCTCTTCTGTTTCCTACCACCTTACATCTATGCAGTAGCTGGTTCTTTGATTGGGAGTTGTTGAAGTTCACTCCTTTGGCAATGCCAGACAGGCCCTGGTGACCATAGCAGTCCTTCTGCAACTGAGCTGCTTTTTCTGGTCATTATGGACACAAAAGAAGCCTGAGACTGTCCAGTGTAGAAATGTTTCTATAAATACCAGGAGAAACAACTAAAAGAATTGGAAGCAGTCAATTGTGAAGAGTAAAAATTAGATGGGCAGGAATGAAGAACAGGAACAACTCTTTTATGTTATAAGTCTTGTCAAATTAAATATTTTAAACTATTACACACAGGTAGTGCTGTGGTAAAGATAAAAATGGAATTAAAAGATAATGAAAAATATAAAATTAAAATAAACATACCAACAGACCACACCTGAAAATGACAGGAAAGCTATACCTTAAACATTCTGGAAGAAAATTACTTTCAGTCCAGATTTCTACACCTAATCAAACTACTAATCAAAGGTGAGAACAAAATGAAGATATTTTTAGACATGTAGGTATTTATAAAATTCTCTTTCTGTGAATCTTCTGCTAGGAAGATGCTAAAGAATGCATTTAGGAAACCAGAAAAGACAGAGAAAAGGGATACAGAAAAAAAATGAGTCCAATTTAAGAGGATAGTCAAGAGATATTTGAAGATGACAGCTGTACAGCAGGCCTAGAGAAAAACCAGTCTAGATAGGGGCAAAAAGATAGAGAAAAATAATTGTAAATATTGACAAAATACAGCTTATAGATGCTCTAAATTAAACACGAGAGAAGCTCAGCCATAAATTTCCAGCAACAGTACCCATGACATATTAAAAGCCCAGACATGTCCTGGAGAAACTGGCACCATTAGAGAGCATCTACATCACTGATGCCTCAGAAATGTTGTCTGGAAAGTAAAACAAATTTATCTGGCAAACTGCCCGTGTGATATCCATACAATGAAGAGCTATGTGGCCCCTGAAAAGAATGAGGTGTTTCTATACTTACTGGTAAGAAACAATAACCTTTATAAACTAGGAATAGCAATAGCGATCATAAAGAGACCTGGGAAAACATAATGTGGATATAATTGGCTATTAGATATTGGCTCCCAGCCCAGCAATGACCACTGAGCCACCACAGGAAGCATCCTGGGCTCTCCCGAGCCAGGGTGGTGGGGGACAGAGGGCCTCAGCCACACCCCCTCCAACATGCACAGCCAGCCCAGCGATGACCACCAAGCCACAACAAGAAGGGTCCTGGGTTCCTGAGCTGGAGTGGTGGGGGGTGAGGGCTTTTGCTACATCCCCCTGACATCTGCACACAGCCCAGCAATGACCAAGCCACCACTGGAAGACCCCACGGTCTTCCCTGTGGGAATGAGGGGGTGCCACAGGCCTCGATCCCACCCTCCTCCTTCCTCCTTCTTCCATCACATTTCCTTCCCCTTTCCCCTCTGCTCCTCCTTCCTAAATGCTCTGCAACAACATCCTAGAATGTAAAAAATAATATTAATAAGAATATATTTTCTTTAAAAAAAAAAAGATATTGACTCCCATCCTCCAGCCAGCCCAGGTGTGGGTGGACTAAAGTTCTGATTTGGGGAAGGAGGATGTGGGAAGAAAGTGGAGCCTGGTATAGAAATGGTAGCTACTGCAGCTTGGGAAGCAGGAGAAGCTAGGTATCTGTGGTCCCCGTATTTTCTCAGCTAAACCCCTCCCGGCCAGGCGGACAAAATGGGAGCCAAATAGATGGCTAGAATCCCTGCCACTTTACTGAATAGTTTTGCCAGCTACTGGGCTTAGAATCTTCCCTTAGATACTTAAGTGGAAACAGAAAACTGCCAGCAGGGCAGGGGCAAACCTCAACTGAGTTCAGGAAATATTAAGACCTTGCTCCATGAAGGCTAATCTGTATAGTCTCTCCCCCATCATTTCAGTAATCCCTCCAATAATGCAATTCTAAATTTTATTTGATTGAATTTTACATTCTATTCATCATGTTATGATGAGATTTTCCATATATACGTATGTATGTGTATATACATATATGTGTGTATCTGTATATATATCTCTATATATGTCTGTGTACATCTCTCTATATATAGATACACATATATATGATATATACACACCATATATATAGATACCATATAGATATATAGATACACATATGCACTTTATGTTAAGGTATAGTTGACAAATAAAAATTATATATATTTTTCTGTGTACAGCATGATGTTTTGATATATATATATATACACACACACACACACACATTGTGAAATGATTAAATCAAGCTTATTGACATATCCATCACCTCACATACTTACTTTTTGCTGTGAGAATATTTAAAATCTACTCTCAGCAATTTTCAAATATATAATACATTTTTATTTACTATAGTCTCCCAACTTATTCATCCTGTGTAACTGAAACTTTGGGCCCTATGACCTACATCTCCTTTTCCCTGACCACCAGATGCAAGATGTCAAATTTTATATATAGTATGCTTTACATTCATGCACCACAGAATGACATTTTGGTCAATGACGGATTGCATACACGACTGTGGTTCCATAAGATTACAGTGGCTATACCATATAGCCTAAGCATGTAGTGGGTGTGCCATCTAGATTTGTGTAAGTTCCCTCTGTGACGTTCACATAAGGACAACATTGCCTAACAACAGATTTCTCAGAATGTATCCGTGTCATTAAGCTAGGCATGACTGTAATTTGCATTATAAGCAGGACTATTTGTATTCATACACACACACACACACACACACACACACACACACACACACACACACACACACGCCCAGCTACATACATGCTTCAAGCTTATTTGGGGAAGGATAAGAAACAGTCATTATAACTGAAGCACAAAGATGGAAACACACTTTAGTCCTGTTTGAATTTTAATTCTTTACCAGTTATCTATAACACTTATTTAAAAATAAGTTAATTTTAAGGAGAAACGGAAAAACAAAAGGATAAGTAATGATAATATAACAAGTATTTAAAAGAGTCAATAAAGGAAGGTGGGGGAGAGTTGACCCAGGATGACCACAGACTGCTACAAAAGGAGGATTTCACAGTAAAGACAAAGAAGGTTTCAGGAGATTAAGGGGATAAAGCCTAAGAGGAAATCCGTGCCATATGAATTAAACGTTGTTAATAATGAATTTTGCATTATATACATACTCATATTTGGAATTAAAAAAATAACAGCTGACATTAACTGGGAAAAATACAGATTTTACAGTTAAATTAAGGATAAAGAAAGCAAAATTTTGCTTGAATTTAAACAAAAATAATTTTGTTTGTTTGGAAATTTTTTTCTAAACCTACCATATATCTGTACTGGGCATGCTTTTCAACTTTGTAAGAGAATTATTTTATACTTCCTTTTTCTATCAAATTTCTTCAAATTTCTTTCTGTACTCCACTCATGGCCTTTTTCTCATAACCCAACCTTCAGGTGACAATTCTGTCCTATATTTTATTTAGTAAATAGAACTTAGTAGGGAAAAAATGGCTGTCTTCTTCTAACCACTCAAGGTAGAAATCCAACTATATCCTCACCCATCTTCTGTGTAACCTCCAGCTGAAGTGTCAGCCTTCCCGAAAAATCAGTGAAGAAACAAAATGGCTTCCTTGATGACCTTAGCAGCCTGCTGAAGAGCATCGGGCCACAGCAGGCCTCTTTCCTAGCAGCAAATATGTAAAAACAAAACTCACTCTTCCTAATCTTCCTCTCCCCTCTTCCCACTTTCTCTTATTATTCTGTTTTTGCCTTTGTTTACTGACAGCAGCCAAACCTTCTTCATACATGTAAGTAAATTATTAACTGCATTAACTCAATATCTCTGAGTTGATATTTGTCAATTTACTTCTGAAGTTTTCACTGAAGGGTTATTGACCTGAGTCCTACAACTGTAGCCAATAAAATTGTGTACTCTAAAGTCTAAATTAAACTTTGAGGGGCTCAATTTCTCTTGGGTCCTCTGGCAAATCTCATGTGCAGTGGTAATTCAATACTTCATCTCTAACATGCTAAATAGATTTCTTAATTAATTTTGTTGCTGGCTATAATTCTGATTGGTGCAAAGCTGATTTTTTTTTGTTCCCACAGATGGAAAAAGTGAAGTTGATTCTATAGTCTGACCATCTGGCGATTTCTATCAGGTGGCTGACAACAGGTAATTTTGTCTCTGTCAGGTGGCAGACGTCAGGGAATTTGGTTGGTAAAAAGGTATTCTCTGTGTTTATTCTGATGGTTCTAATATTTCTGACATTTGGAAATTTAGAGGTAAGAAGTTATTAGTATTTTGTCTTTTCATTCATAAATAGAGTTTCTGTTTGTTTTTGCTATGTTTGCACCAATATGGGTTGCCTTAATTTTAAAAGTCAGAGTTCCTTTTTTCTCCCAAACTGAAGTTTTATTTTGTTTGCTTTAAATATTTTCTCATATGGCTACAATAATTGTTGATATCTACAAATACGGAATCCCAACATCAAAGATGATATTCATTTACAATGGCCTTTTCTAACCTTTGATTTTGGTAAATTGTTATGCCTAAGTGGAGCTTAAGAATAGAAATGAAAGAGAATCCCAAAAACAAAAAAACAAACAAAAAAAATTACTTATCATTGATTGGAAAATAGAGGTCCCTAAACGATAGAATAATTTCAAATTAAAGTCTCTTCAGACCTCTTTTACTAAGGCTAGATGAAGGAGAGTAAAAAAATTTATGTCATCAAAATTTAGTCAATTAAGTTTAAAAATTACAGCTTTTAATAGCAATTTAATTTTTTAAAAAACAGCTTTATTAAGGTATAATTGACCTTAAGGTATATTTATTAAGGTATAATTGACATTAATTTACTAAAGTATAATTGACCTGCACAAATTCAAAGTGTACAATTTGATGTTTCGATATTTCTGTATGAACCATCACCGCACTCAGTGCAGCAGATATATCCATCACCCACACAAGTTTCCTCATGCCACTTTGTAATTCCTCTCTCCCAAATCTCCCCATCCCCCCACCCCAGACAACCTTCGATTTGTTTTTTGTCATTGTACATTAAGTTGCATTTTCTAGATTTTATATAAATGGAAACATAAAATTTGAACCGATTATTGTTTAGCTTCTTTCACTGTGCATAATCATCCTATGTTTATGTATGCTGTGGTATGTATCAATCGTTCATTTTTATTGCTGAGTAGTATTCCACTGTCTTGATATACTGCAATTTGTTTATTCAAATGTTGATGGACATTTGCATTAATTCTGGGTTTTGCTAGTACAAATAAAGCCACTAGAAAAATTCATATTCAAATATTCATATGGACGTTTGTTTTTATTTCATTAAAAACCTAGGAAGGGAATAGCTGGGTTACATGGTAGGTATACTAGGGTCCTTCGAAAAGTTCATGGAAAAAATAGAATTAAAATATAATATGAATCTTTCCATGAACTTTTTGAAGGACCCTCATATGTTTAACTTTTTAGAAAATGAAAAACTGTTTTGCAAAGTGGTTTTATCATTTTATATTCCCACAAGCAATGTGTGAGAGTTCCAGTTTCTCTGTTTCCTTGACAGCAGTTGGTATGGTCAGTTTTTAATTTTAGACATTTTTAGATATAAAATTTCCACTTAGTTTTCCTTTATATCTTCTATTTTTTTTTTTTTTTTTTTTTTTGCTTAGACTTTTCTCTTTTTTCTGTTGTTTCAAACATGTTTATTATTGCTTGTTCAAACATTTTTGTGATGGCTGCTTTAAAATCCTTCTTAGACAAATCTAACATCTCTGTCATTTCAGTGTTTTTATTTCTTGATTGTCTTTTTTCATTAAGTTTGAGATTGTCCTGGTTCTTGGTATAACAGGTGATTTTCAATTGATACCTGGACATTTTGGGAATGATGTCATTAATTTTAACATGTTTAAATTTTCTGATTTAGCATGCCTCTTCTAACACTGCATGTATGGTTGAGGGGGCACTGCTTCATTACTGCCAGGTGGGGATGGAAGTTCAGTTCTCCCCTTAGCCACTGTTGACACCTGGGGAGGTAGGGGTCCTTGTTACTGCTGGGAGGGGGTAGGAGTTCAGGCTTTACTCTAGACTTCCACTAATATTAATATACCTAGGAGGGGGTGCCTTATTATTCCTCTCACCTGGCATCCCTTAACACCATTGGGATGTCCTTGTTACTGAAGAGGAGTTGTGAAAATCTTGCTTCTTTAGGAGATCTCCTCTGCCACCCCTCCTGTGAAGAAGAGGGAGACCTCACTACCACCAGACGGAGTGAAAGAACAGCCTCCTCATGTGGTCTCTACTGACACCTCTTGGGGAATGTTGCCATTGAGTTGGGCATAAGTATTTTGTCTCTGCTAGGTCTTTTCTGACACCATACTGGTGAGGACAGGAGGAGGGTGCCTTGTTACTACCGGGTGAAAGTGGAAGTTCAGGATTCCCACGTGGTTTCCACAAAAACAATGAAGAGGCAGGGGGAGTATGTTTGTTACTGTCACTCTGCGTTTTTTGAGACAGAAAGAAAACCCAGGGAACTCAGACTGTCATTCCTTAGGTCCTAAGGTTCCAAGGTCCCTAGCGGATGTGCTTATTTCTCTTCAACTTTCAGAATCTTACATCTGTTTTATAACAATGCATAGGGCTTTAGTTGTACATAGTGGGAGGAGTAGGGAAAAGTATGTCTAATCTATCTTCCCAAAAGTGGAGGTCTACTTTTGAGTTGTGAGGAGTCTAAGTGTCGAACCCAAGTCTGTTATCAAATTATGATTGCAAGTATTTTCTCCCAGTCTGGAAATGTATTTTAATTCTCTTAACAGTGCCCTTTGAAGAGCAGTAGTGTTTAATTTTCATGAAGTTCTCTGAATTTGTTCTTTTACGTGTTGTGCTTTGAGAGTTATATCTAATTAAATTTTTTCTAACCCAAATAACCTTTTTTTCCTATATTTTATCAGTTTTATTGTTTTCAATTTTACATTTAGGTCTATAATTTACTTTAAATTTAATTTTTTTGTATATAGTAAGATGTATAAATAGAAATTATTTTTTAAATATTAATATCTAATTGTCCTAGCAACATTTTTGAAAGGTATATCCTTTCTTTACTGAATTGTCTTGGTATTTTTGTTGTAAATCAGTTGTCTGTGTATGTATGGGTATGTTTCTTGGCTCTATTTTGTTCAATTTTTCTATTTTTCTGCATTTGATTTAAAAACACATGGCCTTGTTGACTATAGCTTTACAATAAGTTTTGAAATCGGATAACGTTATTCCTCCAGTTTGTTCTCATATTTCAAATGTAGTTTTTATAAGTACTCTAGGTCTTTTGTATTTCCATGTGAATTTTAGGATGTTTGTTAATTTCTACAAAAGAAAAGAAGCCTGCTGGGATTTTGGTCAGTATTCTGTTAACTCTGTAGATCAATGTGGAGATAATTTGTATGTTAATAATAGGGTCATCTGACCCATGAACACAGTATATCTCTTCATTTTATAGTGTCATCTTTAATTTCTCTCAGCAGCATATTGTTGTGTTCAGTGTAAAGGTCTTTCACATTTTTTGTTTGATTGACCCCTAAGTATGTCATATTTTTGCTATTATTTTGAAGGTTATTTTTATTCAATACCCAAATTTTGTTGATAGCATATGTAAATACTATTGATTTTTGTATTTAATTTTGTATCCTGCTTCTTTGCTATATTCACATATTAGTTGCAGCGGGGTTTTTTTATATATTTATTTCATCAGATTTCTCTATAAACAATCATGTCAGCTATGAATACAGACATTTTTCCTTTCATTCTTTCCAATATTGTTGCCTTTTACTTCTTTTTCTTGACTGATTTCACTGGCCAGAAAGTCCAGTATAATGTGGAGCAGAATTAGTTAGAATGAACATTTTGTCTTAATCCTGATCTTAAAGAGTAAGTGGTTTTTCACCAGTAAGTAAAATATTAGGTGTGGAATTTTCATAGACAATATTGTCAGGGTAAGGAAATCTATTGCAGTGTTTTTTGAGAGTTTTTATCAAGAATAGATGCCAGGTGTTCTCAAAATGCTTTTCTGCATTTATCACAATAATCATATTTTTAAAATTCTTTGGTTCGTTAAAATGGTGAATTGTGGTGCTTGATTTTTGCATATTAAATCAACCTTACAATACTGGGATAAGCCTCACCTGGTCATAAACTATTATCTCTTTATATCTGGTTGGACATAATTTGCTAAAAGTTTTTTCAGAATTTTTCTATCTGTGCCCAAAAGGGATATTGATCTATGGTTTTCTTTTCTTATGATGGCTTTTTCTGGCTTTGTAGCCATGTTTAGCAGGACTAACAGCATAGGTTGGGAAGTTTTCCTGTGTTTTGTTTTTCTTGAAAAGTTTGTGTAGAATTGGTATTACTGCATCCTTAAATGTTTGGTAAAATTTGCTAGTCAAACTGCCTTGGCCTGAATTTTTCTTTGTGGGAAGGTTTTTAACTACAAATTCAAATTATTTAATAGATGTAGGACTATTTAGTGCAACAATCATCATTCTTTTTCTTTAAATTGTATAGTGCACTTAGAGACAACCAACAAACTCCACAGCTTTTAAGTGCTTTGTTTTCCCTTACTGAAAATTCTATGGCTTCATCTACTTGGTTAACCACTGCTTTGCCATTTATTGGCATTTGATTATAGGTGACTATAGATAATAAATACTGTTCTGTCACTGTTTGCCATGGAATATCAGTGTCCCATTTACTACTAGTGACAGGGCCATAGATAACTTTAAATTTAGTTAATTCCAGATGCCCATCCTTAGGTTCTGTTCCTGTGGAAATACTTACACCATCAATAATAACATGAGTTAGGTTTAGTCAGGGAACAGAGTCATTATGAGTTCTATAGGTTTCATGATATAAATTAGATCTAATGCAATTATGATAGAAGTTGGAGAATTAAATATCTTCAAGAAAAAAAATGTTCCAGAGTAGGATGAGGATATATTATATTAAATTTTTTCTATTTAATAGAATTTTGAATTGAAATAACTTCTATATTATAGAGACATAGTTTTGTTTAGCAGTACTCTACAGCATTTTTAAATTAACCATTAAAAAATGTGTATATTAATCAGTTACTGAAAAGACAATAGTGGTGCATAAGGACGGTGTACTTCTGCATTCCGATCCATAAAATGTTATGGAAAATTCTTCGCAAAGAAATGCACCAGACATAAAATTTATTTACTTTCTTTATATAATAGACTGTCCACTCTTTACAACATATCTAGATAAATCCTGCATATGGGCTTTTGCATATTTACAATAAATTAGAGTTAGACATATTTAAATGAAAATGGCTGCATAATCATGATGTAGGAAAATGGGAATGACCTTTTTATGGATAATTGTATTTACTTCATTAGTAGTAATGACAAATATGGGAGCAAGGAATAACAATAATTTTGTGGTGACTTATTTTTTTGTGAAATGTGTAGAAATAAAAAAATAAGAACATAATAAACACCTATGTGATTATTGTTCAGTCTAAAAATAAAATTGTACAAATTCCACTGAAACCCCCCTGTAAGTTCCCAAGTGTTATTTCTCTCTCAATACATTACCATGTTGTAATTTATCTTTATTATTTTCATGCACATCTTTATATTTTTAGTAAATATGCATGTTTTTCTAAAAGCATTTTAGATGTTTTGTATTCTTTAAACATCATATGAATGTTACTGTACTATACTCTGTGTACCTTTTGCTACTTACTTTTTTTCTTCAACATTATGTATCCAAGGTATACCTGTGTATTAATCCAGTTACAGGTGTTTTATTCACTTTCAGTACTTCCTGTACCTAGAAGTAAAATAGTCAGTTCACGGGGCGTTGCACACCATCTACAAGATAAAGTACTGTTGGACTGTTCTCTAGCATCATTAGACCAAATTAGACTCATGTTTGCAGTATTCTATCATCTTTGTTTCTCTATAACTTTGAGAAATTGTGACGTGAAATATTTTTTTTTTCATTTTTTTCCAAAATGTTGGAAGGGAAATTGTATGGCATTGAAGTCTTCATATATGTGTCCTTCATTGTTAGTGGAATTGAGCATAATTTGATGTAATTATTAACCATAGTTTCTCTCTCCTATGAAATGCCAGTTTACATTTTGACAATTTTTCTATTGCTTTATTTTTCTTTACTTATGGGCCCACTTGGATTATTTTAATCATATTTTAAATACTAATCTTCATGATTATGTGTGAATACAATTAACCCTCTCCAAGTCTATGCTTGACTTGTCATTATTTTATGTTTGTTCTGCTTTTGTTTTTGTGTTGATTCAATACTTGAAGCATGTTATTCATTTATGTTTATTTTGATAAGTGTTAACATTTTGCTATGCAGATTGAGGCTCTTCAGCTCACCTACAATTTGTTTAAATATGGTATGAACTAATTATCCAATCTGTATTTTTCATATGAGTAAACAATTATTCCAACAGCATACATCAAATAGCACATAATTTCCCCACTTATCTGTTATATCTCCTCTGTCATAAATTAAGTTTCCATGTACACGAAAGTTTAATTCTAAACTCTTCAGTCTGTCCTATTGTTTAATTTGATTATCTCTGCCCAAATTTCATGCAATTTGATTATGGTTTTTGATAACTGGAAGCAATCTCCCTACCTTGTTTTAAGCCCTCGAAATTATCTAGCTATGGCTTTAATCTATCCTACTGATTTTGCTTTTTTTATTTACATTTAAATCTTGTCAAATTCTAGGAAAGAAAAAACTGTTAGTATAGGCATCTTTATAATATTCTGCCGCCTTGCCTTGACCATAGTATGCCTCTCCAATTATTTAGGGTTTTTTAAATTGCCTTCAAAAGATATAAAACTTGGACCATAAAATTTGTGATGTATTTTCTTACATTTGCTCCAAGTCATGTAATTTATATTATAATTGGATACCATATTGTATTCCTTTTTAAAATTTATTTCTTTATTTATTGGTTATGAATATTAATGAGATATAATGCTGATTGTCACTCCTCGTGCCCAAGATGTGAGGGCCAGATTCACACTGGCAGCAAACCCATTACCACAAACTGCATTTGCACCCCGTGACCCCGACCCAATCATCCCCAACCTCCCTCTCCCTCCTCTTTTCCTGCCAACTCCACTTTGTAGCCCAAGAAATGTTCTCTCCCTCTGCAAGCCCAACACACTACTGTGGTCTTTCTTTCCTTCCTTCTTTCTCTCTTAGATCCCACATATGAGTGAGCACATGCTGTATTTATCCCTCTGTGCTTTGCTTATTTCACTCAATATGGGTTTCTCTAGGTTCATCCACGTTGTTGCAAATGGGAGAATTTCATTCTTTTTTATGGCAGAGTAGTATTCCATGGTATATATATACCACAGTTTCCTTATCCAATCATCCATCGATGGACATTTAGGTAGGTTCCATGTCTTGGCTATTGTAGACAGGGCTGCGATGAAAATGAGAGTGCAGGTATCCCTTTGGCATGATGATTTCCATTCCTCTGGGTATATATCCAGAAATGGGATTGCTGGATCATATGGAAGATCTATCTGTAGTTGTTTGAGAAAACTCCTTACTGTTTTCCATAGTGGTTGTATTAATTTACAATCCCACCAACAGTGTAGCAGTGTTCCCTTCTCTCCACACCCTCGCCAGCATTTGTTATTCACCACCTTTTTGATTATAGCCAAACTAACTGGGGTGAGTTGATATCTCAATGTAGTTTTAATTTGCATTTCCATGATGACTAGTGATGTTGAGCATTTTTTCATGTACCTGTTGGCCATTTTTATGTCTTCCTTTGAAAAATGTCTATTCGGCTCATTTGCCCATTTTTTAATTGGGTTATTTGTTTTCTTACTGTTTTAATTGCTTGAGTTCCTTGTATATTATGGATATTAATCCCTTATTGGATGCATAGTTAGAAAAAATTTTCTCCCACTCTGTAGGTTGTCATTTCTCTCTGTTGATTGTTTCCTTTGCCGTGCAGAAGCTTTACAGTTTAATGTACTCCCATTTGTTTATTTTCTTCTTTTGTTGCTTGTGCTTTTGGGCTCAAGTTTATAAAGTCTGTGCTGAGACCTAATTGCTGAAGTGTTTCACCTATATTTTTCCTTAGTAATTTTACAATTTCAGGTCTTATAGTTAAGTTTTTAATCCATTTTCAGTTGATTTTAGTGTATGGTGAGAGATGCATATCTAGTTTCATTCTTCTGCATATGGATATCCAGTCTTCCCAGAACTATTTGTTGAAGAGGCAGTCTTTTCCCCAATGTAGATATTTGTGGCCTTTGTCCAATATCAGATGGCTGTAAGCCTGAGGAGTGATTTCTGGGTTCTCAATTCTACTCCACTGGTCTGACTATTTTTACACCAGTACCATGCTGTTTTGGTTACAGTAGCTATGTAGTATTTTTTTTTCCATGTCTTTGTTTTGTTGTTGTTGTTGTTGTTACTTTTAATTTTATTTTGTTGCTATACATTGTGGTTGATTATTGTTGCCCCTTACCAAAACCTCCCTCCCTCCTCCCTCTCCTCCCTCCCCCCCAACAATGTGTAGTATAATTTGAAGTCAGGTAGCGTTATGCCTCCAGCTTTACTTTTTTGCTCAGAATTGCTCTGGCTATTTGGGGTCTTTTGTTGTCCCATATGAAAGGTAAGATTGTTTTTTTCCATTTCTGTGAAGAAAGTCATTGGTATTTTGATGGGGATTGCATTCAATCTGCTGCTCGAGCTCTCTGTTGTGTTTTTTATTTCACTGAGTGAATCTTTCATTTCTAGGAGTTTTGCTACACTCTTTTTTAAGGTATTAATCTCTTTGTAAATTGCCTCCTTCGTATTCTGGATATTTTTTCTTGTTTCATTGTGTTCTCAATTGAGTCTTCTTTTATCTCTTTGAGTTTTCTTAAGATCATTGCTCAGAATTCTTTTTCAGATGTTTCAAGGATTCCCCATTCCATGGATTCTGAAATTTGAGCATTACTCTAATCCTTCAGTGGTGTCATATGTTCTTGTTTATTTGTAGTTGTAGTATTTTTTCACTAATATTTGGTCATTTGGTATACAGTTTGCTGCTTCTGTTACACTGAGGTTGCCTGTGAGGATAAGGGTTTCTTCCTCTACTTGCAGGCTTTACTGGTGACTTTTCTTATATCAGTGTAGTCGAGTGAGCAGTAGGTTACCTGTGGAGTGACTCTGGCTGCTACTGGGGTGGTGAATTGTCATTATGTGACAGTGGGTGTGGTAATGGCTATATTACACCACCTTAGGTCCTGTTCCAGAATCTGTGGCCATAGAATGAGCCCACAGCAGGTCTCCTTGGCTCACCTCGGTGGGGCTGGGGCTAGCCATGGGGTCCTGGCAATTGCCCCTGGGTCCAAGGAAGGAACACTTAAAATTTCATTCTTAGATATGATGTTTACAGTAAATTTTTTAAAAAAATACTTCATTTTACTATGAAAATTTCCTTTATTCCTGGTTTGCTAAATTTTTATCATATATGATTGTGATATAGGAGGTGCTCAGTTTTCCTGGGCTCAGGTTTCAAGCCATTCCCCAAGTTCTCAAGTCCCTCCTCTAGGCTCCCTCCTAGAGAAAAGCTGCTCTTGCCAGTTAGACCTATTTTCAGCCCCAACAGGGGGAAGAGAGACCACAAGGGGCAGGCTTATGCAAATTTAGTGGCTGGGCATGCTCAGTAGAGAAGGATTATATAACCCTGGTAGTTGAATGACCTTCCACTAGAGGTGGTAGAGAGCACAGAACATTCTTGCATATGCCTGGTGTATGTGACAGGATTTGACCAATGAATCTGCGCCAAAAGGAGACGAACTGAGCATGTGCAAGACTAAATGTTATGTAACTGGGAACCCAGCAAAAGGTGGAGCTGTTGCTTACTCTCCTGGAGCCAGCCTGTACTCTGCCTGTGGAGAGTGGATTTCTTTATTTTTTTATCAAACTGATTTTCAGTGAGCAGCTGCTCATTCTCCTGAGCCATCTTGCATTCTCTACTGAACTTTAAGTATGTATTTATTACTTCTGTATTAAACTTGGTGCGGGCCCTGCTTAGCCTCTGGATCAATGCCACACTCTACTGTGACTTTGCTCTTGAATTCTTTCCTGTGGCAGAATCAAGAAACTGGGAAGAGGACAGGGTGGGTTGAAGCTGACTATAGGCCCCCTGGATCCTACCTCCAACATCAGTTGTTGAAGACTTTTCTACATCTATTACAATAATCATATTTTCTTACTGTCATCTGAAAAAGTCAATTTCTAATTTTCAAATATTAGTACCTTAAGCAAATCTTGTACAATAAGGATAAACTAACATTGCCATGATGTATTATTTTACCATACATTGGTAGAATCTGTACCTTTGTTTTTTAAAGAGATTTTATCTCTATATCCATATGTGAGGTTGGTCTAAAATTTTCTTTTCTTATACCATCTTTTATTGTGCAATTAATGTTATACTAGTCTCATAAAATCAGATGGAGAGAATCCCTATTTTTCTATTCTTTGAAACATGTTGTTTTATAATTAAAACCATCATTACCTTGCATGTGGTATTGAATAATTTGAGTAAACTTTTTGAGTTTGATATATTTGTGGGAGTGTATAATTTTCAAAATATTTGTATTTAATATTGGACAGTTTAAAATTAGTATTTTTAAATAGATGTATAAGTCAAAAGTATAACATGATTGTCCTTATACTTAGAACTGTTTAAGAAAAAAATCACCATTTCTTCTGAAGTCCCAGTCAGCCCTCACAAACTTCATTCAATTCGCTCATCACTCAGAATAAATTACTATTCTGAATTGTGTGCATCTCTTTATTACTTTGATTTTGTTTACAATTTAATATATGAGGGTACTTTGAAAACTTCATGGAAAAATAGAATTAAAGATAATATGACTCTTTCCATAAACTTTTGAAGTACTCATATATATACATATGTATTTTAAGGTATATGTGTACACACACACATATATATATATATATATATATATATATATATATCATAATATGTATGCACATGTATGTATTTTAGTTTCTTGTGTTTTTAACTTTAAGTAAAATCATATTATTTGTATTCTTCTGAAATTTGGTTTTCTGCTCAATAGTTTGAGTCATCCATTTTGTTTCGTTTTTGCAGTTATTTATTTACATATTGTTTATGAATATACTATTGGTAGACTTCAGAACTGTTTTTATTTTTTTGTTATACAAAATATGGTTTTGTGAAGTTTTGTGGGCATAGCACTTGTGTACACATGCAAGAGTTCCCACAAGGCAAATACTTACAAATCTATTTGCTGTATATTAGGATATATGCATATTCAACATAGGCAGTTGAATATTGAATCTCAGGGAAAAGGCTTAGGTTTGAGATACAAACTTGAAGATATCAGCTTATATAGGTATTTAAATTTGTTAAACCGGATGAAATCTTCAAGGAAGTGAGAGTAAAGAAGAAAGAGATTTAAAAGGCTCTCAATTCAATAGAAAGAGGCCAAACCACCAATAACAAAGTGGCCATGATGTAAAAAATAAAATAAAAGCAGGTGATTGTGGTATTCTAGAAGTCAAGTTTTAAAAAAAGTTTCAAAGTGGAATCAATCATTAACTTAATTAAATGCTACTAATGACTCAACTGAGATGAGGATTAAGGCTTGAATCTTGCATGTGCCAATATCGTTGTGATCATGGCATAAACAATGTAGCAGAGTATTGAAGTGAAAGCCTGATTGAGTGGAGTTTTAAAAACTTGGAGGAGAGAATGAACAGTTCCTGAGACATAAAACTCTTTACATCAATGGGATGTGGAATGTGATGTAAAGAAAAGGAATTTAGTCCATCTGTCTTTATTGTAATTAATAGTATATTTGGACTTCTTTCTATTACTTCATTTTGTGTGCATCTATTTAATATTTTTCTGTTTCCTTTTCTTTCTTGCCTTCATTACTGGTCTTTCGGTAGCATACTAGAATTTGCTTGACTAAAATTTTATTTTATTTTCTTCAGTAAGTATTTTCCACTGGTTATAAGATTCCACAAGGAGAGGTTTTTTTGTTAGTTTCTTTGTTTTCTCACAGTATAGCTATTATCTTATCCTACTCTTCTGACTTCTACTGCTTTTATTTAAAGTTAGCTCTTAAACTGATTGCTGTTCTTTCGAAAGTTGTCTATTTATGACTATCTTTAAGATCTTGTGTTAATGATTTGCATCATACTGTACTTTATTAGCTTAAGTTTTGTTTGTTTGTTTTAGTTTTTGTTTTTTAACTTAGGGAGCTTGAGATTTGTTTTGTTATTTTATATGGAGGTTAGTGTCTTTTATAAGTCCTGGAAAATATTTAATCTTTAAATACTGCCTTAGCACATTTTTTCCTCTTCTTTTTACTAGAACTCTGATTAAAAACATATTAGATTTCACTGTATCCCCCATGCTGCTTTATTATTTTCATTCTTATTTTCCATCTCTTTGTCTTTCTGGGCTGCTTTTTAGATAATTCCTTCACACCTATCTTCCATTTTACTACTTCTGCCTTTAGTTGTATCTATTGTGCTATTAAAACTTCTCTTTTGTTCTTTTACTTTTAATTTTTATGCCTTATTTTTAGTTCTAGGAGTTTTATTCTTAACCTATTTCTTTTTTCATTTTACATTCTCTTGATACTTAGATTTTGAAACTCTTTATATTTCACTAAATACTTTAGCATATGTATGTAATATTTCATGTTTGAATATTCCAATTTGCAAGTCTGATTTCTGTCGGGCTTTTGCTTATGCTTCATTTTCCTTGTGTGATTTTTAATTTTTGACTATGTGAGAATATTGCTTAAAAGTTGTTTGTGTGGGGCCGGCCCCGTGGCTCACTCGGGAGAGTGCGGGGCTGGGAGCACTGAGGCTGCAGGTTTGGATCCTACATAGGGATGGCCGGTGCACTCACTGGCTGATTGTGGTGCAGACCACACCATGCCGAGGGTTGCAATCCCCTTACCAGTCAAAAAAAAAAAAAAAAAAAAAGAAGGTGTTTCTGTGAATACTGTGAGACTCATGGGTAACTTCATCCAGAGAGGATTTTTACTTAAACTAAACTCTTGACTTGGGGAATTTTCAGACACATCAGATAGTGAGAATTCTAGCTGCAAACCTGTGTGGGTGAGAATTTTCAGAGATAATATTTTTTCCACTCCACTAACTGTCAAGGTTTTCAGCATTAATTTTTACTGAAGCACCTGAGGCATCAAGTTAATGTATACTTACTCTGAGGGTATAGTAGTTTGGGGCTCCCATCCCATCTGGGAAGTTTGACTATTACAACATCAACCTTAGTTAGATGTCAGGAATTTGTCTCTTGCTCCCCAATAATTTTTTTTTTTTTTTTTTTTTTTTTTGTCTTTTTCACGACTGGCACTCAGCCAGTGAGTGCACCGGCCATTCCTATATAGGATCCAAACCCGCGGTGGGAGCGTCGCTGCGCTCACAGCACCGCACTCTCCCGAGTGCGCCACAGGCTCGGCCCTCCCCAATAATGTAGAATCATGACAACTAAAACTCAAGTTCACAAGGCATGGCATATACTTTCAAGATAAATGTGAATTTCTGTTCCTCACTTACCCAATATGTTTTTGCTCTCAGTTAGTTTTTGGCTTCTCACCAATGTTCTAGCTCACTGATACATTTAAAATGATGGGGTTTAGATGTCTAGTAAGTGGTTTGGTCAAGGTCCACAGGCATATCGCAAAAAATTAGAAGTTTTAATTTTAAAGTATTGATAGAAATTACTTAAGTGTATTGATAGATTATTTAGGTTATTAAATCAGTTTTGATAAAAAATAGTTTTTACAAATTATGTTTTCTCAAAGATTTCTGTTTTGTTAGCAGAAGTGTGTTTATAATATTCTCCTGTTATTTTCTGTATCATTGTAACATTTCAAATTATGTTTCCTTTTTCAATATCAATATAGTTACCCTGTGTCTTCTCTCATAAATATAGTGATTTAAATGCTTTAACCCTGATTATCTTTTGCCAGTATTATATGTGATCTTGTGTGTTGTCCTTTAATGCTCCCTAGTAGTAATTGTTACTCTTATACGTTGGTATGCCTCAAATTGAAGGTGGTCTCCCAAATGTCTCAGTTTTCCCTTTATAGCTTCTGTTATTAATAAAATTTTGAAAATAGTTTTAGGAATATCTTTTCAGCCTGTTCATCTCTTCATATAATAAAGTTCTAAATTTTATACTCCCTACTTTCTTCTATATTTCTTAACCCTAACCATTCACAAATGTGCCATTACAAAACTGGTGCCAGCATGGGTCTTTAAGGAACTCATAAAAATAAGTAAATTATAATCCAAATTACATGTACTACACCCCCTAAGATTTTAGTACCCAGGTCCTATGTGTATTAGTCTGTTTCTGTTGCTTATAACAGAATGCCTGAAACTGGGTTATTTATAAAGAAATGAAATTTATTTCTTAAGTTTCAGAGGCTGGGAACTCCAGTGTCCATGAACACATCTGGTGAAGGCCTTCTTTTTGGTGGTGACTCTCTATAGCAATGCAGGTATCACAAGGCGAATGGCCTGAGCAAGAGAGAGCTACCTCCTCACTTGCTTGGCTTTGAAAGCCATCATAACCACAATTACCACCCATAAACCATCAGTGGATTGATCCACTCATGAAGGTACAGTCCTCACAATCTAATAATCTTTTAAAGGCCCCACCTTTCAATTACTATAATAGGACTTCCCAACCTCTTAACACTGTTACAGTGAGGATCAAGTTTTAATGAGTTTGGGGGGGACATTCAATCCATAACACTATGGTTGGTAGGAGACAAAACAAACATATAAAAAATCTGCCTCTGAAGGTGGGAGAGGGAAAGTTTTTGAGCTGCCTGGGAAATGGCTGCTGATAAAGTGGCTGTTCATGTGTCTGTGTGTGTGTGCATGTGCACACATGTTCGTGTGTATGCTCACGTGTGAAAGAGAAAGAGAGACAGAGACAGAGAGAGATTTATCAATGATAATCTAATACAAACTTTGAAAAGTTTCTTGATAAAATAGAAATGAGAGATACCATAAAAGTTGCTGAAGGAACATATGTCCCCTTTAACCTGGAGAAAATACTGCTGATATTCAGTCTTCAAAATACATACATTTGCATTGCACTTTCTTATGCAAGGGAGGGACAAGTCAGTTCATACTCCAGAGACATTCTCCCCTTCAATTTTATTTATTTTTCTAGGATTTAAGTCATTAACCCTTCATTAATCGTCATTGTCTTAATTAAAATAGATTTAATTAAGTTTAGACAGCACATAAAATAGAATCAACTCAGCATATCAACTAATTTTTTCCAAGAATGTGGGGAAAGTAAAATATTGTACATCACTTTATTTTCATGTACCTGTATTTTCATACCTCTTCCCAAACTCAGAGTCTACACATACTATTCCTTATGCCTGGAAGTTTCCCCATGGTATGTGACTCATTAACTCCTTAAAGATTAACACATCCTTAAAGATTTAGTTTAAATCCCCCAAATTCCCAAACTAATATAGTCTCTCATAATATCCTATATTTTTTCTTCATGGAAGTTATTGCAATTTTAAATTTATTTTAGTTATGTATTCTTCAATATTTATTTTCTCCCTAATCTATGCAGTAGGAATTGTGTTTGTTTTTTGTTGTGTCCCTAGTGCCTGGCATAAGTGCTGGCCTTTAATATGAGCATGACAAATAGTTGACAAAAAATCGAAAGAAGAAAGGAAAGTGTTCTTTAATTCTTTTATTCTTACATAATCCATTCATGTTTTATTATACAATTTTTGCTTAGAGTGTCCGTTTTTGAAATAACTCAGAATCACTGTTATAAATATTGCTTACACTTTATTGTAATGGAATGATTACTTTCAAGACTTTTGAACCAGTTAGAGCTTTTCTTCCCTAATCTAAAATTTCTAATATAATATGCATTTCTAGTCCTTCAGCCTGTTTTTATTACACCCCCTGACCTCTCTATTTTTAGTTCTCTGGACATCTCCCCATTTTCAGCATCCTCTGTATGTGCTCTTGGCTTCCTTATTAGACATAATAGCTGAAACCAATGACCCCAAGTGTTCACTCCCACTCCAACCCAAGTAATGTATTAAATTTTTAACAACTACCTTTTTATTGTGGCTAATGGTTTCAGTTTTCTTTTTAAATGTTTGATTATTTTGCCTCTCAATTAGTCTTCTTGGACAATGTTTTACATAATTGTGAGTTATGGATACCTGACTGACAGGGAAGTGCTACATTACTATAATTGACATGCATAATTTTCAGATTGAAGATCCCAATATTTAAATTCATAAAAGTATGCCTGGAGGAAACAAGAGGAACACCTGATATGTTGGTAGAAAAAGCACTTTATCATTTACTAGTTGTGTGATCTCTGAAAAGCTATTCAGTTTTTTGACCTTGGATTTATTATCTGTAAATTATGGATAATACTACTTAATTCACAGGAAAATAAACATTTAAGTGTTTGATATTTAATAATTGCTCAATAAATATTAACTTACTCTTTATTTCTAAACTATATAGACTTTAATAGTTTTAAGAAATGAGAGAGGACTAAAAATTCAAGTTTAGTTTGAAAATATCTCAGCTGATGTTTTACACACTGTACTCAGTCAGCAGGCTCTTTTTATCTTTCCAATCATTCTGCTGAGGAAGCTCTTAATGAGCATGTTTTAGATATCACAAAAGTAAAACTAAGAAAATAAGCCCTTAATCCAATGCAATTCAGCAAATATGCTTTAAGTGCCAGTTAAATCAAAGGCACTGGACTAAGTACTGAGGAGGCTACTTATCTGAGTAAGACCCAGTCTCTGCCTTCTAACATGGCAAGAATCAATCATTGACAAGGACAAGAATGGAAAAGTAGTCTATTACAGAGTTGTTGCAAAGCACTGTGACCACATGCAAGGACACTGAAGAAAGGGAGAGAGAGCAGCACAGAGAAAAGGGAAATGTGGCAGGATGCTGGGAACCTTGCACACAGGATTTTATAGGTTTCCATGGAAACGGTTAGACTTGAATGCATGGGTGCATAAGGCAGTCTTACCAGGTGCCTGTTATTGGTTTGGAGGAGGGGAAAATTACATTTCCATTACAGTTACAGATTAGCTGAGCAAGGAGCTTTCCAAAGTGATGTACTTGCAAAAAACAGATAAGCACTGTCCAGAGTGAAAATGTTTGTATTCTCTAGTGCCAGCTGGGTAATTAGATCTTCCCTTAGAAAGGACCAGATTGTACTTTCCGACCATTTACCCAAGATAGCAAGATCTTCTATACAGAGGCAATTCTCTGGGTGGGGGGAAAAAACATTCATCATATAAAGGTAGACAGTAAGAAAGAAAATTGAAAATAAGAGAAAAATTGCCCCAAAGAGAACCATGCAAGCTATTTTAGAGGTTACTAAAATAAGACAAGGAGTAGAAGTGTGTGTACACATAGAAAGTTATGAAATATTTATAATGGCATTGACACATTGCGACACGAGGCAGTGTAGTGAAGCAGTACTTTCTGTGGTGATTTGCGATTTGAAGAAAAAAACCTAGCCACCCATCACAGATCAAGAGGTGACAAAGGAAGAAAAGAAAATTAGACAATGTTGCAGAAGGAGTCTAACTATCTGGGTATAGTCTCAGTTTAGCAAACCATGCAGTTTAACAGCAGACATTTTCAGGGACTCAGAAGACAAAAGTGACGCTAGCTCCTTCCAAACAAGACACATATATTTCTGGTATATAGATAGATACCATTTCTACAGTGATTAAGTTAATTGCTTATTTAATCCTAATAGTAGAGATAATAGCGACAAAAGGCAACACAAGTACTCAAGGGAACATAAAAAAGAATGTAGCTATTAGCATGTCAAAATGTTGAAGCATAAATTAAGGATTGTTTCTTAAATTTTGAGTCTGAATAAAGGATTCAGAAGGGAGAGGTTAATGGAGAAATCTTTTGGAAGGAGATGAGTTTTTAGTCAGATTTTAAAGATGTGGTTGCCCACATGGGTGGGTAATCTGAAACCAGAGACCATGTCAATGTATGGAAATACTGTGTGCAACCAAAAGCAAAAGCCATAAACTTTGATCATAGTAGATGGTATTTACGAGGGCAAGCAAGCAAGTCAGCAACAACCAGCTGTAGGTTCTGGATTGTCCCTATCCACAGAACCAATGTAATTGCTAAACTATTTTAAGTGGTATGCTACCTCTCTGGACAGTATAATCAGTACATTTTCCTGGCTTGGGCTTTCCACATCAGACTTCCGCTCCATGACCAAGAAGTGCAGGTCCTGAAATAGATACAGGAATGATGCTGAGCACAGGTGTAAGCAGTCCTCAACCTTTTACTGCTTTCAGAGAGCAAATAAATCACAGAAGTAATGTAGCAATATTGCTCTAAATGTAAAAAATATAGAAACATAGGAATAACCAGCACCCTTATATAATTATTAGCTTTTGTATATTCTCCTTTCCCCTTCATGATTTGAAGACGTTCATAGTATCTTTTATTGAATGGTTGTATAGAAAACAGACTAACTAAACTAGAAACCTAATAACCTAGTGTACTTCCTTAAGGCCTGGTCAAGGAAACAAGATGTAGAAGCTCAATGTGAAGAATTAGAATATCAAAGAGATGGCAATTGAAATCAGGCTCTCCAAAGCCATACGGATGTGGAAGGAGCTGTCCTTCTTCTGTTTACTAGCTGAGGGAACTTGGCTAAGTTATTTAATATTAATGAGCCACAATTTCCTGAAATGTAAAGTGAGGATAATAGTACCAAACTCAAAAGGTATTATAAGGAAAAAAATAAAGTTATGCAAGTATTTTAGCTCGGTACCCGATAAATATTAAGCAATGAATAATCTTTTTGAAAACTAGATTCAGGGTCACAACTTATTTTCAACACCCCAAAACCAAAAAGTTTGACTGTTTCCTGCCTGAATAGTTTTAAAGTTAAATTATTTTAAAATCAAATGTACTCCAAAATGCTTTCTGCTCCCTTACTGTCATCCCTTTCTTATCAACAGCCCAAGCTAACCACAAATTGGCTTTCTATCTCTATAAATGAGTTGTATCTTTTCAATTATTTCATAAATGAAAATGATTCAAACTGTTTTGTGTCTAGCTTTTTAAAGGATTATGATATTTTGAAACTCATCCATGTAATTGCATCAGTAATTTTGTTCCACTTTTAAAATTCCAATATCATCCATTAGTGAGTAATACTACATGGTGTGGATACACTATAATTTGTTTTATCATCCACCTGTTCATGGAATTTGTTTTTGTTTTTGTTTTTGTTTTCCCAGTTTGGGGATATTATGATTAACGCTGATATGAGTATTTGTGTACAAGTCTTTGTGTAAAGACATTATCTATTTCACTTGGATAAGCATCTAGGAGTAGGATTTCTGGGTTGTATGGAAAGTGTATGCTCAACTTTATAAGAAACTGCCTAACTGTTTTCCACATGTCTACAACATTTTGCAATTCACAAGTTTAAGGAGCACCACGTTCTCTCTAACACCTGACATTGTCAGTCTTTTTATTGATAACCATTTTACTGAGTATGTAATCTCATTTTGTAGTGATTTTAAGTTGCATTTACCTAATGACTAAAGATGTTAAGCATCTTTTTCTTTTTGACTATTTGTATCTTCTTTAATGAAGCATCTGTGCAAATTTTTATCCAATTTTGTGTTGTTGAATATATGTACTATCCTTATTGAGTTGTAAAAGCTCTTTATATATTCTGGATATGTCAGGAATAAGTATTATGGATATTTTGTCTCAGTCTGTGGTTTGCCTTTTCAATATTTTAACAATGCTTTTGGAAGTTTAGGGGTTTTAATTTTGTCGAAGCCCAATTTATCAATTTTTAGTGATTTGTGCTTTGACTTAATATATATGAAATCTTCCCAATGTGGCAAAGATTTCCTTTCTATGTTAACTTCTAGAAATTTAATAGTTTAGCTTTTACATTTTTGTCTATATTCCATTTGAGTACTTTTTGTATATTTTGCATATGCTACATAATGTTCCTATTGAATTTTTATGTTATGGATATCTAGTATTTCTAGCATGATTTGTTGAAAAGACAATTCTTTCCCCATTGCAAACTTTGTGGTAAATCAATTGAAAATATATGACAGAGTCTGTTTTTGAGATATCAATTCTCCTCTATTGATTTGTATACCTTGGTTAGTCTGGCTTTACAGTAAATCTTGAAGCCAGGTAGTATAAGTTCTCCAACTTTGCTCTTTTTAAGAATTGTTTTACCTTTTCTTTGTCCTTTGCATTTCCATATAAATATTAAAATAATCTTTTCAATTTCTACAAAAATTATGCTGAGATTCTGACTGAAATTGTGTTAAATCATGGTGTATTTACATGCTTTCTGTCCTCTAAATTTTTGGCAAATTGGCACTTACATCCAGAGGCTTGATCTTTTTTATATTCAGTCTCTTTGGTAAGACTGTAGGTGCTGTATTTGTTTTTTCACCGGAAAACACATCTTGATTATTTTATTTTTATAATACTAGCATCTGTTTAGGTTTAATGCTTAGATACATAATTCATGGGATTGAAAAATATATATTGTGATATTGTAATTTTATAATTAGTTTTTATTTGCTAATTAGATAATTTTGTAAAAATAATTTGTCCTATTCTACCATTTGATTACACAACTGTGCAGTCCATACAGGAATGGCAAGATACTTTACTGTTTTGCTTTATTTATAGTTTTCAAGATAATGAATTATTTTCCTGTTATCCCCCATACTAATCAATTAAATTTTTAAAAAATTATATTATGAATGCATATATTTAAAATATTTGATGTGTTTTAATAAATTGAAATTATTAGCCTTTTTGAAAAGCTAATATTATATGTGAATAATGGGAGCTTATCCAAAGTAAAGTAATTTATAATAAAATCATTAAAGTTAGGATTAACTACGCCAAAAGTCATACCGAAGTAATCAGATATGCAGAATCACTGAATTAATTTGTTAAACATGTTGACTGACACAAGAGTGTTTGTTAGTGAACCAAATATCATAAATGATATTTCTGTCAGTGATGTTATTTTTCTGAAATAGTGAACAACCTTGTAAAAGTTCTTCTATTTGCATGGAGTGAGTTTCTGCTACCAGCAGATTTTTCTTTTTACTCTTTCAATGTCTAACAGTCTAATATCCCTATCCCCTTCTAAATGCCAGTAGCACCTAAAATGTCATGACAACCAAAATTCTTCCCACAAAATATCCTCTAAGAATTAATCTTACCTCCATTGAAAACGGCTAACTTATTGGAAATGTGTGAATTAGTTTCATTTAAGTCACTTCTAACTACAGCTGTAATGTTATTCCTGTTGAAAATGTGTCATGATTCATAACATGGGTGCTAGGCTCATGTCACCCTCCCTCTGAAATTGTTTCAGAAAGAAAGTTGTCTAGATATACTTCAGAGCACCACTACCCTGTGAAGTCCGTCATGCTAAGTTTAAAAGGTAAATTTTTGGTCAATTCCTCTTCAAGTATTAAGAATTAAGAAACAAAGAACAATAGTTCTTTGAGACTGCAGGACAGGACTATGAATGTAAGACACTTATTCGTCACTGTGTGTATGTTTGTTAGCCTCGTCGTGTTGCTAAGAAGTGTCTATGTTATGAATAATTGCAGATATTCTCTGTTACAAAATCAAAAAAGAGAGAGGAGCAGTATGTTGATAAGAGCCAGTGAAAATGCACTGTAAATAACAACAACAGAAAGCGTTCCCTGGAGATGTCTTACGACTTTTGTCTTAGGTCTTCAGTCCTAGACTTAGACCTTCTAATACTGAAAATTCACACTTTGGTTTTTGTAAGTTCTACACTGTGAGGTTGGTTCTCCTGAAGGAAACCCCAGTGCAGGCCAACACCATTGTGATGACAAATATCATCCTAAAAGTGATGGTTGTTATTTTGCAACGTCCCAGATTTGGGGTCACACATTTGTATAGGCTGAAAGAAGTAAATACGAACGGAGAGGAGGGAATACATTGATACATCTAGAGATGTAAGATTATTGTGTACACAGTACACTTCTCATTTCTGATATTGACATAAACATTTTAATGAGCCACTGTTACTTTTTGTACATCCTTCTAATTCCATTCCCTCCTCTCTTACTGCTTTTATGTGGACATATGTCTTCATTCATCATTTCAACTAATCCACCCATGCCTAGTTATCATTCCACATCCATGAGTATTCATATTTTAATAGCTTTGAAGACAGAACACTGTTTTCTATTTCTATACCTGTGTGTGTGTGTGTATGTGTGTGTGTGTGCGTGCGTGTGTGTGTGCGTGCGCGTGTGTGTGTGTGCATGCGCGTGCGTGTGTGTGTCTGTGTGTGTGTATGTGTGTGTGTCTGTGTGTGTGTATGTGTGTGTGTGTATGTGTGTGTGTGTTAACTTCACGGTATTTATACATATATTTAATTTTATGTGGGAGTTAAAGATGAGTGTCCATCTGTCTGCAAGTCTGAGTATAACTCTAAATTTACATGTACTATGAAATAACTCTATTTTCTCCACTGTGTTTGATTATAAATGCATATAAAATACACATATATTTGTATGTGGGGCATGTTTCCAGGACTATATACATATATATGAATGCATATGAATATGCATATTTGTGAATAGTAACTGTCCTCCTTTCTCTGTGTGTGTGTATGTATATAGGTGTAAAATATATGTATACTTAAGTAGAATTGTAACATTGAAAAACTATGGTTTTTCAAGTTTTTCTTTAGGTTCATTGTACACACGTATCAGTAATATAGAGTTGTATTCAAAAAGTAAGTAACAACATTTGTGGTTTATAGCATTTAGTTCTTTCCATTGTACTTTCACATGTATCTATTTCTGTGTATCCATAGCCAGTTGGTTACGTCTGAATTCATCTGAGATTTATTTATGGCCATATTTCCATATCTTCTATCAGTATCTCATATCCATCTTATATCCATATCTCAAAATATATACCTTGTAGTATTGCTTGTCCCCAGTTGGTCAATAAATAACTATTGAAATTGTTTGTAGTATTCTGGAAGTAAAGGTATGAGCACTGTAGGCCATATGTTGGGTGACTGTGAAGTTTTTTGAAAATCATGGAAAAGGGGAACTTCCTGAGAGCTAAAAATCTCTAAAAGATACTCTGGCTGTCAAGCCATTGCAAGATATAAGTGAAGGTTTTAATAAAGTAAACATACACATTTATGATGCATTACCATGAGTTCCAGTTTTCTCATGCTTTCCCCACATGCTCCGGTATTCTGCTTCTTGAGAGAGAGCTCACAAGATCTTCTAATATTTGCATCCTTATTTTCAAATAACCCACACTGCCTATGTATGATTTTTTATTCACCTCCTAGAATGGAAAATGAGGACTTGCCTCCTTTATATCAACCACTAAATCCACATTCACATTGACTCCACTTAAAAAATATGATTATATCAAAATACTCTGTTTATAATTATTCATTATTAATAACATAATAACTATGCTAATGCTCTTTGTAATTGAGCCGGTTATTATTTCTTTCATATTTTTATTGTACAGCTTTCCTATTCATTTATTTAGTATTTTGCATATATTTTTCATGCAACCTCCAAATCTGAAAGAATTGTAAATCTCTTCTCAATATGTCCAAAGTGCATCAGATAATTCATATTTCCTTTTTTTCTTATAGAATAAAGAAAATATTATTTGCTCATTTATGCTATAATTTATATTTTAAATACACACCCACACAAACACATGCAAAGGATAAGAAAAGCCAATGGAAAATATTTTAATATCTTTTGAAGTAGAGACTGGATTGGGGTTGCTTAAACACGCCTTAGATTTATATGGTTAAAAATCACAGAATAAAAATATAAGGCTACTATACCTTCTCAAAACCCCAAAAAGAGGATATCAGAATAACTTTAAAAAAAATATTAACCCACAAGGACAAAGAGAATGGAAGGAAAGAAACACAATAGGGGAGATTTAACTGCAATTTTGAAAGCAGGAAAGAAGATGGATAATGGGTAAAAAGACTTTGTAGAAAAGAAAACTGAGTACTGCTTTGGGGGAGCTGAACAGTAGGAAGGGAAGTGAGGAGAGGTGAGCAGAATCCTACTGTTTAATGCCTTGTAGGAATTGACTATTATATATACGTTTTACTGTGGTCTAATTTTTCAATTTTGTTTTACTAATGGATAATAATTCTCATATCTTATTTAATACATTTTCCTATTCTTACTTCAAGCATTTTCTTCTAGATGTGTTAAATTATGTTTTGATATTAAGTAGTTTTATTCCTTTGGGTTTATGTGTCATTATGCCATGCCGCAGGATCTATTTTCATGTTTTTTCCATATGGATAGCCACCAGAGGTCCAGTAACCCAGGCATTCATTTCTCCTCTGGTTTGCTGTGTATCTCTGAACTGTCCCTTATTTCCACTTATGAACAGGTCAAATTTTGCATTTGCACTTATTCGTCAATTTTTCTATCCATGTCCGATACTTCAATCCCTATTCCCTATTGTTTTATAGTAAGTCTTTACATTTGTTAGGATAAGTTTCCCTCTCTTTATACTTTTCCAGATTATCTTGGCAATAGAGATCCTTTGTGCACCCATAAACATTTTGTAATGAAATGGTCCATTTTCACAAAATTTCCTTGTTGGGATTTTAACTGAAGTTGTATCTAATTTTTAGATCAATTAGGGTGACTATTATCACTACAATACCAAGTTTTGTTTTTTATTAACGTATGATATCTCAACTTCACATAAGAATTTTTTAATGCTCCTCCAAAAGTTTTATAACATGAATGCACACATCTTGAACATCATATGCTGGGTTTATTCCTAGTTACTTTATAGTTTTTATTGCTATTATAAATGATGGTAACTTTTCTATTTGTTGTTATGCTTTCTAATCATTGCTGGTGACTAGATATGAATTGATATTTGTGTGTGGTGATCTCTCATCTAGCAACCTTGCTCAAATTCTACTGACTTGTCTCTTGGTACATTTACATTTTCTATGAAAGCAACTATATATGAAAATAATAACACTTCTACTTATTCCTTTCCAATCTTTATGCCCTTAATTTGTTTTACTTGTCTTATTCCACAGTCTAGGACTTCTAATACAGTATGAAATAGAAATAGTAAAACTGGGAATCCCTGTCTTGTTTCTAAATCTAAAGGAAAGAATACCAGTGTTTCCTCATTAATGATTGTGCATGTTGTAGAGGGGATCGTTGTTATTGTTCTCTTGTATCATGTTAAGTTAGTTTCCTTCTATCTCTAGCTTATTGACAGTTTTAATATGAGTGGGTCTTGAATTTTATCAATCCTTTTTTCATTATCTATTGAGATAAACTTGTGGCTTTTTTCTATAATCTGTTAATTCAGTGAATTACACTTATACATTTTCTTATACAAAATATTGCTGCATTTCTGGGATGCATCTAACTTGTTTATCATGCATTTGGGGGGAGTATTGAGTTTCCTTGGCTACTATTTTGTATAGAATTCTAGAAATCTTGAGGAAAATGCGCTATGATCTTTATTTATTTTATTTCATCTAATTTGGAGTAGTTTCTTTCAGGTTGTCTTATATTGTGCCACAATAAAAACATTTCCAAAACTTTAGTGGCTAAAACATTATAGTTTTATGTATTGTTCATGCTATGTACTCACCTCACATCAGTCACACAGGTACTCAGGATGACAAATCCTTTACCATATGGAACATTGCCCATCACCAGGGAGAGAAGAATGTAATAAAGCATGCATTGTCTATTAAAGGCATTAATTTTCTGAAAGTCACACAAACTATATTTACTCATATTTCTGTAGCCAAAGCCAAACCAAGTTGTCATGGCTGTCATCGAAGGACAGAGGAATTACAGTCCTCTCAGGTCACAAAAGGAGAAGAACTAAATGGTAAATATCTTTAGTGACTACCACAGTCCACACTTATGAAAAGAAAACATTTAGTTCTCTCTCCTTCTGACATACAAAATATGCCCTCCTCCTCCACCAAAGGAAGCAATTTGAAAGTCCTTTCCGGTCATGACATCAATTTCACATCCCAGTGTATCTAAGGAATGAAGGTGGGTTTTTGCAGTTTCTTGATAGTAGGTCTGTATGTGGATCTCCTTGACTTAAAGAACTATAAACTCTTCCAAAACCAGTATACAATAATGGAACCAGGACAGACAACTACAGTAAATATTCTGGAAGAGGAAGAATGGATGTCACACGGTGTGCTATGGTACCAAATAACAGAGACTTGTCTGTAGTAATCCTGAAAATCTTCTGAAAAGACATTTTGAGGATTCCCTCCAAAAGTTGGTGGGGAATAATTTTTAAGTAGGCTCTGATTATCCTCCTTGGAAATAACTAACTTTTCCAGTTTTCTCCCTGGATCCACACTCTGGTGTGATTGTTCTTTTCATACATAATCCTCCTTGGAGCAAGATGTTTTTCCTAGAATCTGAACAACTCTTTCAGCTCACTTTTTGCCTGCATGTAGTTGGGATCCCAAGTATCATTTTAAGTCTCAAACAGTCGTGGTCTATTTTAGTCCAAGCTGTTGATTCTTTCGATAACACAATTCTCTCAAACATACTTTTAGCTTCTCTGTTATTGTAGTCAGCTCTATGAGCAATGACCACACCCAAGTTTCTTTAGAGCCACAATTCTCACTTTGAATATTTCTTTGCTTTCTCTTCCCATTGTCTACTTAACTATGGATACCTAGAGCCTGTATGAATGCCTCATATACTGCCCGCTAAGTTACTGTAGTTGTCCCTTTTACCATTTATTTATTGCTTAACAAGGACCTGCATCCTTCCAATCTGGAATAAATTGTTCTTGCTATCTACCATATAACTAATTAAGCCAATACCAAATCTTTAAGGTTGATTTATAAGACTCCCTATGTCAAGGCACTGGTAGCTGTACACACAGCATTAGCCAGATTCTGCCATGATAGCAAACAATCCCCAAATGTTAGTAATTTAAATCAGCAAAGTGTTATGTCTTGCTTATGATTTGGGGGTGATAGCAGCTATTCTCCAAGTCATCTTCACTTAGAGACACAGGCTAATAAAGTCCTCACTAATCACTTTGGCAGGATAAAGAGAATGTTGCAGACCACGTGGTGGCTCTTAATGGCTTCCATTCTCAACTAATCAGCCAAAGCAAATCATAGGATGAAGCCTAACTTCAACGGGATGGGTAAGTACAATCTTGGCCCAGGCCTGGAAGAAAGAAAAAATAAAAAAAAGAATACAAGAAATTATAAAGATGCCCACTAAATGTATCAAATTTTAAAATGTGTTTTTTGTTTTGTTTTGTTTTGTTTTTTGAGCTGAAGAATCATGGGGGGAAGGAATTAGATGCAATTGTTGGCTGAGATTGTTCCAGCTCCAACTATGCTGGAACCCTCTGGCATTCCATCTTCCTGATGGATGGGATCCTATTGTAAGATGGAAACATCAGGCATTGGGTCTGATACTGCTAAACATTCTCGACATTGTACTGACTCACTTTATTTCAATTCATGTTCACCAAATTATTTTCTAATAAATTGTCTTTCTATGTAGCCTACTCACAAGAAACAAAAAAGCACCAACTAGGGAGATGTGAAGATTCTGTCCCTTTAGTCATAACTTCCAGTGAAATTTAGTAAATCAGTATTCAGCTTTTGTATTCTGTGTAAGATTTGTTAGCATGAGTTGGCATCACTAAATCTGATCAGCTTTGCTACACTGACAGAATCAATGGAGTGAAAAGCTATAAATTCCAAGATAAATTATCGCTAAAAAATCTACAGTTGGGGGAATCAATCTGACATTTTCTCCCTTATTTGGGGACCACACAAAACTGTTTTATAAAAATAAAAACAAAAAAATCTTACATTTCTTCTTTTCTTCAGAAGATATAGAGTGAAAGATATGAGAAGGAATCATGGAAGGAAGAGGCTTTGTATTGTGTTTAGATCAGAATCAGATAGCAGCACCTGCTTGCAGGGGAAATACGGGGTACTAGATCTGAGACTACAGCTTTGAACAAAAAAGAAAATCAGAAAAAAAACACTGGTGTAATCCACATGCCAAGTTGCTGAGTATAGTGAAAATCAGACAGGGCTGATGGAAAATGCCAAGAGAGGACACAGAGCTGGCTCAGCAGATTTCCACTAGTGCAGAACACACTCATTGCTCCTGTCTGGTTAGCCTTTTAGATGGTCTTTATATACAACAAACTCAAGCTCTGGATTTTGACCTGATTATGACTTTTACCTGGAATGTATTTTCATCAAATCCTTCAAAGCTGAGCATGAGCTTGGGGTACGGTGTGGGGGTAGGAATGAGAAACAAGTTCTGACTCTGCTGGCAAGTTGCTGTGCCCTTTGCACACCACAAGAGTGACAATATATGTTTAACAAATATTTGTTAACCGAGTGTTATAGGAGTGAAAGACTAACTCAATTTATTCCTTGATTAGAAGAGCAGGCCAGTTGTTGAGCCCACATGGAACTAACACAGAAACCTACAGATATAACATCTAGGTAAAGAGTAGGCAAATACTGTGGCAAAATACAGGACAATACATGAGCATCTGGAAGTTCTGAGTTTGCTAATCTCAGTCAGTCAGTCATAAGTCAATGCTAGATCACAACACAAAATATGAGTGGCTTCAGTATAAGCCAGGAGGAATTCTTACTAGCCTGGAACAGGACTTATATCTGGAGCAACATGAGTGAAAGTGTATTCAGAGACGAAAGAGAAAGATCTAAGATGTTCAAGGCTCCCTGTTCTTCACCACGGGACTTCTATATCTATTTTCCATTAAAAAAAAATCTCCATTTAGAGATGAGTAAAATCCACAAATGAATGATCTTGGGCCCATCAGACTTAGGTTAAAAGTTAGAAAAGATGCCTCCCCACATAAAATATAAGTCTAGGCATCTGAAAAGTATAAACCAGCAGTTTTTCAAAGATTAAAGGAATTTCTTTGAAATATTAAAATTACAGAAAAATCTTGAAAATTAAGAAACTATAGAAACCAGTGCCTCAGAAAGAGAACTCAAGTAACACATGCACCCTCTCAAATAAGAGATGCAAAAAGGAGATAAACATTTGGCATCTAAACTCAGGAGAAAAATGAAGGAGATAAAAAGTACTTGTTATAGAAATGGAACCACGTTAGAAGGGGGGGCGGAAGGGGGTAGAAAAAGACATTACTGAAACCATAATCAAGAATATGGAAAATATCATGTGGAAAATAGATGTTAAAAAAGAAGAACACAGGGACCACACAAAGAAGGGACAAGAGAAAGCGTGAAGAGAACAGAACTAGTGAAAGGGAAAAGGCAGTACAAGTAATGATTAATTTCTTGAAATAAAAGGAAGCTTGCTCTACAAATGAAAGGTCCAGGATGGACCAGGCACACTTTAATAGATGAAGATTTTTAAGATAGTCTGGAAACAGTACTAGGTTCCTAAAATAAGGAAAGAAACTAATAGGTCTCCTGGAAAAATGTCAAATTATTCTTAAAGAGAAAAGTCAGGGCAGCCCAGAGTTCTCGGTGTTAAAACAAGGGGCCCAAGTGTTTTATATCCAGCCAAACCATTACTGAAGTGGAAAAGCAGTAGGCAGACCTTTTTGAAAGTACAAGGACTAGAGAAATGCAATGTCCATAAATAGTAAGAAAACAAAAAAACAGCTAGAATGATTTAAAAATGAACTCCACACAACCAAAAGATGAACGTAGAAACTATGGTAAAAAGATCGACGGAGAACAAACACTGAATACATTCAAAGGTACAAAGAAGGCTAACACTGCAGGAATATTTGTTACAGGAACAAAATATAAATATGATAAATCACGATAATGCAAAAATATGAGGCAAACAGCAATCTTTTCACTTTGATTAAGTCAATAGATTTGCAACAAACCATTTTTTTTTTTTTAACTTTACTTTGTCGATATACAATGTGGTTGATTATTGTGGCCCTTTACCGAAACCCCCCTCCCTCCTCCATCTCCCCCCTCCCACCCAACAATGTCCTTTCTGTTTGCTTGTCGTATCAACTTCAAGGAATAGTAGTTGTTATGTCTTCTCCCCCCCCCCCCCGGTTTTTTTTTTATGTGTGTGTGTGAATTTATTTATTTATTTTTAGCTCCCACCAATAAGTGAGAACATGTGGTATTTCTCTTTCTGTGGCTGACTCGTTTCACTTAATATAATTCTCTCAAGGTCCATCCATGTTGTTGCAAATGGCAGCATTTCATTCGTTTTTATAGCTGAGTAGTATTCCATTGTGTAGATGTACCACATTTTCCGTATCCACTCATTGGATAATAGACATTTGCGCTGGTTCCAACTCTTGGCTATTGTAAAGAGTGCTGCAATGAACATTGGGGAACAGGTATACCTTCGACTTGATGATTTCCATTCCTCTGGGTATATTCCCAGCAGTGGGATAGCTGGATCATATGGCAGATCTATCTGCAATTGTTTGAGGAACCTCCATACCATTTTCCATAGAGGCTGCACCATTTTGCAGTCCCACCAACAATGCATGAGAGTTCCTTTTTCTCCGCAACCTCGCCAGCATTTATTGGTCAGAGTCTTTTGGATTTTAACCATCCTAACTGGGGTGAGATGGTATCTCAGTGTAGATTTGATTTGCATTTCCTAGATGCTGAGTGATGTTGAGCATTTTTTCATAAGTCCCTTGGCCATTTGTATATGTTCCTTAGAGAAATGCCTACTTAGCTCTTTTGCCCATTTGTTAATTGGGATGCTTGTTTTCTTCTTGTAAAGCTGTTTGAGTTCCTTGTAAATTCTGGATATTAATCCTTTGTCAGATGTATATTTTGCAAATATTTTCTCCCACTCTGTTGGTTGTCTTTTAACTCTTTTAATTGTTTCTTTTGCTGTGCAGAAGCTTTTTAGTTTGATATAATCCCATTTGTTTATTTTTCCTTTGGTTACCCGTGCTTTTGAGGTCATATTCATGAAGTCTGTGTCCAGTCCTATTTCCCGAGGTGTTTCTCCTATGTTTTCTTTAAGAAGTTTTATTGTTTCAGGGTGTATATTTAAATCCTTAATCCATTTTGATTTGATCTTAGTATATGGTGAGAGGTATGGGTCTAGGTTCATTCTCCTGCATATGGATATCCAGTTATCCCAGCACCATTTGCTGAAGAGGCAGTCCCTTCCCCAGTGAATAGGTTTGGTGCCTTTGTCAAAGATCAGATGGCTGTAGGTGTGTGGGTTGATTTCTGGATTCTCTATTCTATTCCACTGGTCAGTGTGTCTGTTTTTATGCCAGTACCATACTGTTTTGGTTATTATAACTTTGTAGTATAGCTTAAAGTCAGGTAGTGTTATGCCTCCAGCTTTATTTTTTTTGCTCAGCATTGCTTTGGCTATGCGTGGTCTTTTATTATTCCATATAAATGTCTGGATAGTTTTTTCCATTTCTGAGAAAAATATCATTGGAATTTTGATGTGGATTGCATTGAATTTGTATATCACTTTGGGAAGTATGGACATTTTCACTATGTTGATTCTTCCAATCCAAGAGCATGGGATATCTTTCCTTCTTATTCTATCCTCTCTAATTTCTCTCAGCAGTGGTTTGTAGTTCTCATTATAGAGATTTTTCACATCCTTGGTTAATTCAATCCCTAACTATTTTATTTTTTCGGTGCCTATTGTAAATGGGCAGGCTTTCTTGATCTCTCTTTCTGCATGTTCACTATTGGAGAATAGAAATGCTACTGATTTTTGTGTATTGATTTTGTATCCTGCTACTGTGCTGAAATCATTTATCACCTCCAAGAATTTTTTTGTGGAGGCTTCAGGCTGTTCGATATATAGGATCATGTCATCTGCAAACAGGGACAGTTTGACTTCATCTTTTCCAATCTGGATGCCTTTTATTTCCTTCTCTTCTCTAATTGCTCTGGCTAGTACTTCCAACACTATAATGAATAGGAGTGGGGAGAGTGGGCATCCTTGTCTAGTTCCTGTTCTTAAAGGAAAAGCTTTCAGCTTTTCCCCATTCAGGATGATATTGGCAGTGGGTTTAGCAAATATGGCTTTGATTATGTTGAGATACTTTCCCCCTATACCTAACTTATAGAGTGTCTTTGTCATGAATGAGTGTTGAATTTTATAAAATGCTTTTTCAGCATCTTTAGAGATGGTCATATGGTCCTTGTGTTTGACTTTATTAATATGGTGTATCACATTTATTGATTTGCGTATGTTGAACCAACCTTGCATCCCTTGGATTAATCCCACTTGATCGTGGTGAATAATTTTACATATGTGTTGCTGTATTCTGTTTGCCAGTATTTTATTGAGGATTTTTGCATCTATATTCATCAAGGACACTGGCCTGTACTTTTCTTTTATGGTTATATCTTTACCTGGTTTTGGTATCAGGATGATATTTGCTTCATAGAATGAGTTTGGGAGATCTGTGTCTGTTTCCATCTTTTGGAATAGTTTGTAAAGAATCGGTGTCAATTCCTCTTTGAATGGTTGGTAAAATTCTGCTGTGAATCCATCTGGTCCTGGGCTTTTCTTTGTTGGGAGCCTTCTGATAACAGCTTCAATCTCCTTTATTGTTATTGGTCTGTTCAGATTTTCTACATCTTCCTGGCTCAATTTTGGGAGCTTGTGTGTGTCCAGAAATTTATTCGTTTCCTCGAGATTTTCAAACTTGTTGGCATATAGTTGTTTATAGTAGTCTCGAATGATTCCTTGTATTTCAGATGAATCAGTTGTAATATCACCTTTTTCATTTCTAATTTTTGTTATTTGAATCTTCTCTCTTCTTTTTTGTGTTAGCCATGCTAATGGTTTGTCAATTTTATTTATCTTTTCAAAAAACCAACTTTTTGATTCATTGATCTTTTGAATTGTTTTTTTGGTTTCAATTTCATTCAGTTCTGCTCTGATCTTAATGATTTCTTTCCATCTGCTAACTTTAGGTTTGGATTGTTCTTGTTTTTCTAGATCTTTAAGGTGAAGTGTTAGGTTGTTCACTTGCTATCTTTCCATTCTTCTGAGGCAAGCAATTAATGCAATAAATTTCCCCCTTAATACTGCTTTTGCAGTATCCCACAGGTTTTGGTGTGATGTATCATTATTTTCATTAGTTTCAAGAAATTTTTTGATTTCCTGCTTGATTTCTTCTTGGACACCTATGTCATTAGTAGAATGCTGTTTAATTTCCATGTGTTTGTATAGTTTCCAGAATTTCATTTGTTATTGATTTCTAGTTTTAATCCATTATGGTCTGAGAAAATACATGGGATAATTCCAATTTTTTTGAATTTGTTGAGACTTAATTTGTGACCTAATATTTGATCTGTCCTGGAGAATGATCCATGTGCTGATGAGAAGAATGAGTATTCTGAGGTTGTTGGATGGAATGTTCTGTAGATATCTGCCAATTCCAATTGGTCTAGAGTATTGTTTAGATCTTGTGTTTCTCTACTGATTCTTTGAATAGATGATCTGTCCAATATTGACAGTGGGGTGTTCAGGTCCCCTGCTATTATGGTATTAGTGTCTATTTCCTTCTTTAGGTCTAATAGAGTTTGTTTTATAAATCTGGCTGCTCAAACATTGGGTGCATACATATTTATGATTGTTATGTCTTCTTGATGGATCAGTCCTTTTATCATTATGTAGTGTCCCTCATTGTCTCTTTTTATGGTTTTTAGTTTAAAGTCTACTTTGTCAGATATAAGAATAGCTACTGCAGCTCGTTTTTCTTTTCTGTTTGCATGGTAAATCTTTTTCCATCCTTTCATTCTTAGTCTGTGTGAATCTTTATGGGTGAGGTGGGTCTCTTGTAGGCAGCATATAGTTGGGTCCTCCTTTTTGATCCAGTCAGCCAGTCTGTGTCTTTTGATTGGGGAATTTAAGCCTTTTACATTAAGAGTTGTTATTGAAAGGTGTTGATTTATTCCTAGCATTTTATTGGTTGTTTGGTTGTCTTAGGTGTCTTTTGTTCCTTGCTTTCTGATTTACTGTTTGGTTTATGTGTTTGTTGGTTCCTTAAGTTGTAGATAGCGTTTTTGTTAGCTTGTTTTCTCTTCATGAATGCCATTCTTATTATACTAGTGGGTATTGATTTTTCTTTTGTTTTTATGGCAGTGGTAGTTATTTTTCAGGAACCAAACCCAGTACTCCCTTGAGGATTTCTTGTAAGAGTGGTCATGTGGTAGTGAACTCCCACAGTTTTTGTTTGTCTGAGAAATATACTATTTGCCCTTCATTTTGGAAGGATAGCCTTGCAGGGTAGAGTATTCTTGGCTGGTAATCTTTGTCTTTTAGTATTTTGAATATATCATCCCATTCCTTTCTAGCTTTTAGGGTTTGTGATGAAAAGTCTGGTGCTAGCCTGATTGGGGCTCCCTTATAGGTGATTTGACACTTCTCTCTTGCAGCTTTTAAGATTCTCTCTTTGTCTCTGAGTTTTGCCAATTTGACTATAACATGTCTTGGAGAAGGCCTTTTTGGGTTGAATACGTTTGGAGATCGCTGAGCTTCCTGGATCTGAATATCTGTGATTTTTCCTATACCTGGGAAGTTTTCTGCCATTATTTTGTTGAATATGTTTTCAATGCAATCTCCGTTTTCCTCCCCTTCTGGAATACCCATGATTTGGATATTTGAGAACTTAAGGTTGTCTGATATCTCTCTCAGATTTTCTTCAATGTCTTTGATTCTTTTTTCTTTCTTTTTGTCTGCTTGTGTTATTTCAAACAGCCCATCTTCAAGTTCAGAGGTTCTCTCTTCAACTTCGACAAGCCTGCTGGTTAAACTCTCCATTGTGTTTTTTATTTCGCTGAATAACTTCTTCAGTTCGGCAAGTTCTGCTACATTTTTTTTCAGGGCACTGATTTCCTTGTACATTTCCTCTTTCAGATCCTGTATACTTTTTCGTTTCATCACAATGTCTAGCTGAGTTTTCTTGTATCTCATTCTGTTTCCTTAGAATCATCACTTGAAATTCTTTGTCAGTCATTTTAAGGGTTTCTTGTTCTATAGGATCCAGAGCTTGTGATTTATTATCTTTGGGTGGTGTACTTTCTTGATTTTTCATATTTCTGGTTTCTTTTCTTTGATGTTTATTCATTGTGGCAGGGGGTTTCACAGTCCATGGTTTGACACTATTGTCTGACTAAGATGTTGCTGTGGTTGCCAATTTGGCATGGCTATCTCAGTGACTACTCAGTTGGCAACTAGTACCTTGCATGTGTGGTTGCCTCAGGTGTTGGGCCACTCCAGGGAGCCACCTCTCTGGTCAGCTTTGACTCTGCCAGGCTGCTGGGTGACGGGGCAGTACCGCAGGGTGTCGCTCCTGCCACTGCCGCTTCCCCCGCTCCCGCCGCTGCTGCTGCAGCCGCTGCGGCTGGTTCCTCCGCTGATGCTGCTGCCGCCAGCTGCACAGCTGCCAGTTCCTCCGAGTTTCTGAGGAGTTTCTGAGGCTATTCCCTCTGGAGAGCTGGCATAAACTGCCCCTTCTTGATGGAGACACCAGATCAGTTTCTGAGACTGAGAAGTCCAAAGTGCATCTGAGGGCAGTGACAGTGGCCCAGGGGTCTCACATTGCAAGGCAGGGGAAGCAGAAAAAGCCACAAACCATTTTTAAAACATGTATGATATTTTAAGAAATATATATACATACACACATACCTTTGGTATTATCCAGTTTTCCATCTTCCACCTTTTCTATTTTTAGATGTCAAATATTTTCTAAGTGATTGTATTTAGTTATCTGCATACTCAATGGTGAGCCCTCCGATCTGTAATTCAAATGCTGGTCTCCTTCCTGAGCTGTAGATCCATGATTCAAATTTCCTATTAAAGATTTCTCCTGGATATGCAATATCAAATTATGATCTGTGCTCCAAAACCTATTCCTCTTCTTTTTCTTGCTAAAATACCATATATCACCTTTATTAATTACCAATTCCCAAGACAGAAACCAGCAATCTCTAATCTGCCGTTAAGACATATGCAGTGAAAATCTAGGATTCATTTGTTTCTTTTTATACAGTTGCAATTTCATTGCTAAGATTTCCCATTTGTTTATTCATTAAGACCTTTTTCAATTATAAGAGACTCTGGATTATGTTTTTTGGTTTTTTTGAAGAGTGTTGACTCATTCTAGCAGGCAGTTTACTTGACTGGACTCAACTCCTCCCTGTGTTTCCCCTGAGGTGGGCAGCAGCTATTCCATTATTCAGACTTATAGCTGTTGCTCTTTACTGTGCTACTTGGCTGGTGTCTCCCCCATGCATGCATTAAGGGCTTGAGTGGTATGTTTACACAGATTCCAGTGTAGCTCTCTCAAGATTTTCAAGAGTTTCCTCCTTATTTTTTAGTTACTCTGAAAGCCCCAAATGGTGCCACCTGGCTCCTCAAGCCTATGGTTCTGTCCTTGAGTTCTAGTACCCCATTCTAAGGCAGTTGGGGAGTGCCCTCAGGCCAAAAGCCATATACCTGTAAATGTCACCTGATGTTATACAAATCTTTCAAGGTGACCTTCCCTCTGATTTCTACTTGCTTTTCTCCTATGTTTACCTTTAAATAGTTGAACAAAATACTTTGTCCAGAATTTATACTTGTTCCCTGCAGAAGTGTTGGTATGACTCAAACCACTTCACCATTACTAGAAATGAAATATCTAAATACACATTTTAAAAATAAATATTATATTACTACCATGCTAAAATGGTTGAATAATTTGTCATTTGAATTGTTTCTTAATATATGATCCCTAAAAAGCATTATGTAAAGAAATGTTAAATAAAAACATACAAAAAAAATCTCCAAACTAAATTGCTTTTAAAATGTTCTGACACAAAATTAAACAGCTGTAGTCAACACAATTATTTTCAATACAGTTATTCCTTTGATATGTGAACTGTCTTTTGAATTCCAAACTATTACTATAAAGTAACACTTATTCTTTACCTTGGTAACTTGGTATTTTACCTATCGGGATTATTATTCTGTGGAATACTTTTGTAGAATTAGTAACCTGTATGATAATATTTTATTCTTTTTTTAATGTTTTCTACATCCATCCCTTAACAGAACTACATTCTAATAATCTTATATATTTTATAAATATGTAGATTCTAAAGATAAATGCATATATGCATATGTTAATTGATGGTATCATTTTTGTGTATATATATTATGTATGTCTTTGTGTATGTTGTAATGAACACATGTAAAAATTTTATTTAACTCATTAATCTTTTAATGAAGAAATTGGTGGGATGACAAAGCTGGTTCAAAGGAATATGAGAAACAGAACATATATATGTAGGTATGTATGTATGTGTATATGTATATTCAGTGAGAGGAAATAATAACGCTGGAATAAGATTACTAAATTCAAAACTGGTTCATCTTACAGGGAGAAAATGTATAACCTTTAGATTTATCTTTTTTCCTGGAAAAAAATCATTTGTATCTAATTAGTTCCCTACGAATTAACATTGAAGTTTGAAGAGTCGTAGAATGTCTGCTGCGAGTCAATGGTAAGTCAATTAAAGGCACATGTTCCTAGAGACAGTAGATTTTTAAACAGGTTTATTAGTGCAGCAGGACAATAAAGTCATGCTGTCATCTTTTTGCCTTATTTCTAAGTTTATGATAATTTTTAACAGTCTTTTTTATGATTAAAAGTAATCTTTAAATAGTATATAATTTACATAACTGGTGTTAAATATAAATACTTGAATTTATTTTTCTCATTTGACATTATCTCTTTTTGCATTAGATAGATAGTTAAGTTGATAGATGATAGGTTTTGTTATTTTACTATTGCATGATATTCCATAGTATGCTTTTAGCAGGAGCAAAGTTATAATCAGGGAGCAGTGAAGAGTTTGATGTGATTGGAACAGAGGTCAAGGGAAAGAAATCCAGATGATAAGGCTGGAAAAGTCAATGAGGAACATTTTGTAAAGGTCACATGCATAATATAATGTAAAGGCTCTTTGTTGTTGTTGCTGATGATATATTAAGTTATTGGACAAAGGACAGAAAGTCAAAGGACATAAGTTGATGGAAACTAATCTTAACGAAATTATTAAATGACAGGAAGATGCTCACTAAAATGTTATATGCAACAGTGAAAAACTGAAAAACAAGCCAGTGCTAAATATTGGCAGATGACCATGTAAATTACAGTGAATCAACTGGTTGGTACATTCATTAAAATTTATATTGCAAAGAGTTGCAAAAGTATATAACAGTATGGGAAATGTTTAAAATATAATAGTAAATAAAGAAAAAGCCTAATTTGGGCTTATTACTTTTTCCTAATACTTTACATCCATGACATTTAGAGAAGAGTCAACAATAAATTTGGGTTAAAGGGAGAATAGACTTGATCATTTCAGACCTGGAAAGTGTAACAGGTGCTGATTGCCATATCGGGGCATTCCTATAACCTGGAGGATTTTCCAGGTTTGGAATTCTTTCACATATTTATCTTGACTCAAAACTAAAATATGAAGGAAAGACGGTTCATCACAGTCCTTACATGGGCTCACACGTGGTCCAGTTCCTATTCTGCTGATAAGGTCAACTTAGGGCTCAGATTAAACTGATTCACCAATTACAACTCACAGTCACCCAGTGCAGTTCCACCTGTTTGTGACAAGTATTTTAAATCTCGTTCACTGTCTATGGCCGTCATTGATAGAAAAAGCTATTTTCAATCACACGGCACATAAAGTGCAACTTATATTGCCTTAGAGTTACAGAAAACTGAAAAATACAAGCAACTACGTAATCAATCATCAGGTTCATCCTTCCCACCCACCCTACTTTGAATTTAGAGCTGAAGAAAATAAGCCCTTCCCAAACGAAGAGATTTTCAAAAGTTTGGCGTATCAGAAATCAAGTAGAGTATATCATTTTTTTCATTTTGTGCTATTTTCACCTTGGAAATACCTTGCTGACTTTTTTCATAAAAGAGCCAAGAAATTATTTTCCACATTTATATTACAAATCATATTGGTGATTCCTTTTGTGTGGAAAACAATGTCACCAAATGCTTAATTAAAATGTGTATGCATCAGGAAAATACCTCTTGAGTTCTGTTTATTTGTGATGTCATACCATGTATCTGTACATCTAAGGCCTTTGTGTTTTTCTGCTTCAAATGCCTGAAATTCTTGGCATTTCTGTTGAACTTTATATTCTGGCTTATCCAGAAAGTCTTACCAGTTTGAGCCAGAAGTACTATGCAGACAGAAATTCAAAGAAATTCAGCATCTGTATATCTGGTCAAGATAGAGTAAAGGGATTGGATTCCAATCCCCTACTGACAACAACCAAAAACTGGACAAAATACAGAAAACAAAGTTTGGGAAAACAGGACACCAGGCAAGGAGAGTGTTTCCAGAGAAATTATACAAATAAGATGAGCCCTATGAGATTGTACATATGACTACTTTGTGGGAGATTCCAGGCTTTGGCCCCGGGAGCAGAGAACAAGAAAATCCTAGCAGGCTTGCTGAGGTGAGCAGGCAGAACTCAGAGTTCACAGAGAGTTTTTTAGGACAGAGTAGCAGAGAAAATATACCTGCAGCTGCACAGAGAGAACTCTGGAGATCCACAGACCCCCTCACCCTCATCACCAGACTATTCAGCTGGGTACTGATTAGCACAGGCATATGAGTAGAATAACTGAGGCCAGGGAAAGAACCACTGTAAACCACTTAAAGTAATAGGAGGTAAGAGTGTTCAGCACTCATAAAGAGCAGAGAATAGTGCCTTGTTTCCACCAGCCAGACTTGAAATTCTGATGATTTATGAGCCATTGTGTAGAATACACAGCAATTCTTTTCTCAGGGAAAAGGAGACAGGGCACTGCTCTGGTCTCACCTAAAAAATCCTAAAAGCTACAATCGAAAGGATCAAACTATCTCCAAGTAACTTAATTGCATCCCAGAACAAAGCTAAATAATGTTTATGGAACACAAAAATACCCAGTACCCAATAAGATAAAATTTGTAATGTTTTCATCCAACCAAAAATTACCAGGTATGCAAAGAAATGAGGAAATATGACCTATAACTTCAATATAAATCAATTAATTAAAGCAAGCTCAGAACTGATGCAGATGTTAAAATTAGCAAAAAAGTAACATTACAACAGTTATTAGCACTATTACTAGAGTTATTATAAAATTACTCACTAGAGATGAAAACTATAATGTGTTCAAAAAACTTGAAACACGGATGATAGCAAAAAGACCCAAATTATCAGAAATGAAAACTACAATCTGTGAGTGAAAAACACACTGGATAAGATTAACAGATTAGACACTGCAAACAAAATATTAGTGAACCTGAAGATACAGAAGTAGAAACTGTCCAAAACGAAACATAGAGGGTGAAGAGAGCTAGAGTAAATGAACAGAACCCCAGTAAGCTGAGCTGTGGGACAACTTTTTTTTTTAATTTAATTTTATTTTATCAATATGCAATGTAGTTGATTTTCATGTCCCTTTACAGAATCCTCCCTTCCCTCTCCCCCTCCCACCCATCAACATCATATCTGTTCACTTGTCTTAACAAGTTCAAGAAATTGTGATTGTTGTGTCTTCTTTCCTGCCCGCTGAGCTGTGGGACAACTTTACGAAGTCCGCATGTGAGTAATGTCCGTGAAAAAGAGCAAAGGGAGAACAGGACAGAAAAAAATATTTTTTAAAATAATAGTTAAAATTTTCCAAAATTTGATGAAAACTGTAAACTTATAGATTCTAGAAAACAGTAAACACCAAGGACAAGAAAATGTTAGCTGGCACATAAACAAACTGTTCAAACAGGTGATAAATAAAAATTTTCAAGGCATCCAGAGAAAAAGGGAGACATTATGTTCAAAAGGACAAAGAAAAGGATGAGAGCAGATTCACCTTTGGAAATAATGTAAGTAAAGAGATAAAATATTTTTAATATACTGAAAAAAGTACCTGTCAATAAAAATTTTACACTTAGACAAATATCTTTCAAAATTCAAGATTAAATAAAGACATTTTTATACAAACAGCTGCTGAAAGAATTCACCACTAGCAGACCCATTCGTACAAGAGTGTTGAAGGAAATTCTTCAGACAGAAGAAAAAAAAATGTTAGATGGAAATGTGTATCCACAAAGAAAAGAGAAGGATCAGAATAGACAATTATATGATCAGCATATAAGATACTTTTCTTATAATTTTACAAAGATTATTTTAAGAGATAACTGAGTCTTTAAACAAAAAGAATAGCAATGCAGTGTTGGGTTTATACCAAACGTAAAAGTAAAATGTGTAACTATAAGAGCACAAAGATCAGAGAGGAAGAAATAAAAGTGTATTACTGTAAGATTCTCATACAACTCGTGAATATCATTTGAAGCTATATCATGGTAGTTGTTTTGGAATAATTTAAAGAGAATTGGTATTAATTTCTCTTTAAAGGTTTGGTAGAATTCGGCAGTAAAACCATCTGTTCCTGGGCTTTTCGTTGTTGAGAGACTGCTGATGACTGCTTCAGTCTTGTTGCTTGTTATTGGTCTGTTCGGGTTTTCTATATCTTCTTGGCTCAGTGTGGGTAGTTTGTATGTGTCCAGAAAATATCCATTTCCCTCAGGTTTTTTTTTTTGTGACCGGCCGCACCGCGCTCAGCCAGTGAGCGCACCGGCCATCCTTATATAGGATCCGAACCCGCAGCGGGAGCACTGCTGCACTCCCAGCACTGCACTCTCCCGAGTGTGCCACGGGGTCGGCCCTCCCTCAGGTTTTTTAATTTGTTGGCATATAGTTTTTTTTATAATAGTCTCTAATGATTCTTTGTATTTCTGTGGTATCGGTTGTAATGTCTCCTTTTTTATTTCTAATTTTTGTTTTTTGGCTCTCTCTCAACCCACATACTTACAGCCAACTGATCTTTGACTAAGGCACCAAGAACACACATTGGGGAAAAGACTGCCTCTTCAACAAATGGTGCTGGGAAAACTGGACATCCATATGTAGAAGAATGAAACTAGACCCGCACCTCTCACCATATACCAAAATCAAGTCAAAATGGATTAAAGACTTAAATATACAACCTGAAACTATAAAACTCCTAAAAGAAAACATAGGGGAAACATTTCAGGAAGTAGGACTGGGCAAAGACTTCATGAATAAGACCAAAATAACAGGCAACTAAAGGAAAAATAAACAAATGGGATCATATCAAACCAAAAAGCTTCTGAACAGCAAAAGAAACAATTAACTGAGGGAAAAGACAACCTACAGAGAGGGAGAAAGTATTTGCAAGCTATACATCTGACAAAGGATTAATATCCAGAATATACAAGGAACTCAAACAATTTAACAGTGAAGAAACAACCTGATTTAAAAATGGGCAAAGGAGCTGAAAAGGCATTTCTCAAAGGAGGATATACAAATGGCCAACAGACACATGAAAAAATGCTCAACATCATTCAGAATCAGGGAAATGCAAACCAAAAGCACATTGAGAGATCATCTCACCCCAGTTAGATTGGCCATTATCCGTAAGACAGAGAATATCAAATGCCAGCAAGGATGTGGAGGATGGGGAACTCTCTTACACTGTTGGTGGGACTGTAAATTGGTGCAGCCATTATGAAAAATGGTATGGCGGTTCCTCAAACAACCACAGGTAGAACTGCCATATGACCCAGAAATTCCACTGCTGCGTATATACCCAAAGGATGGAAATCATTTTGTTGAAAGGATACCTGCACTCCCATGTTCATTGCAGCTCTATTTACGGTAGCCAAGAGTTGGAATCAATCTAAATGTACATCCTCAGATGACTGGTTAAGGTAAATGTGGTATATTTACACAATGGAATTCTACTTTGCCATAAAAAAGAACAAAATTCTGCTATTCATAGCAACATGGATGAACAAAGAAAAATTATGTAAGATGAAATAAGCCAGACACACAAAGAGAAATACTGCATGTCCTTGCTCATAAGTTGAAGCTAGAAAAAAATGAACAAATAAATTTTAAAAAAGAAATAAAAATACAATTACAAGAACAATACCTTGAACTTTCACAAGGAGAGAACAGAACTGAGGTTACCAGAGATGGGAAAGGGAGAGGGGTGTAAGGGAGGAATTGGTAAAGGGCCACATAAAACAATTACATTGTGGAATGGTGAATACTAATTATCCTGGTTTAACCATCACATGGTGCCCACAGGTAATGAATGATATTCAATTCTGTACTCCAGAGATATGTACAATCAATTATGTTTCAGTGTTTAAAAATATCATAGACTAGGTGGCTTAAACAATAAAAAATTACTTCTCACAGTTCTTAAGGCTAGGAAGTTCAAGATCAAGGTATTAGCAATGCAGGTTTCATTGAAGCCTCTTCTCTTGACTTGTAGGTGGCTGCCATCCCTCTGTGTGTTCATATGACTTTTTTGTATACTTAAGAGATAGAGAAACAAAAAGAGCAAGTTCGCTGATGTCTCTTCTCATCAGGGCACTAATCTCACCACGAGGGTCCCATCCGACCTCATCTTACCCGAATTACCTTCTAAAAGCACTGTCTCCAAATACCATCACATTGGGAGGTAGGACTTCAACATATAAATGTTGTGGGGACACAAACATTCAATCCACAACACCTCCAATCTCACTCTATAGAATCAACGGGGCCTTGATACCAAAATTCGATAAAAACATTACAAGAAAAAGATGGACCAGATCCCTCATGAGCATAAATACTAAAATTATAACAAAAATTTTAGCAAATTGGTTCAAAAATATATAAAGAAAGATAATACATTGTGATCAAGTAGAATTTATCCCAGTAACACAAACTTGGTTTATTTTTCAAAGGATTTGTCAATGCAATTCACTATGTTAACAAAGCAAAATAATAAATATTCATAATATGTATATATTTTAGTTAAATAAATATATTTATTTGGTTATTTCTTTTATATATATATGTATGAATGTATATGTGATAATCACTATAGATGAAGAAATGCATTTGACACAATTCAACATCCATTTCTGATAAAAACTTCCAGCAAACTAGGGAAGGGACATTCTGTATCGTGATAGGGGACATCTATGAAAAACCTACAGCTAATAGTTCTTCATGAGTATTATGATTGGGTTCTGGTTACGGGACTGGATTCCATTACCAAAATTCTTGTAACTGCATACTTAAAATGGGCGAATTTTATTTTATGTAAATGATTCCTCAATGAAGTTGGGGAAAAAGTCACATTATGAAATATCTCATGTTGAACATTCTTTTGCATTGAGCGCTTCAAATCATTATTTGGTCAACATCTTTCACTTCCATTGAAAAAGACTTCACACCCCCACACACCCTCCTAAACTATTCTGCTTTAAAACCATACAAATCACAACAAATTATTCCTTTCATCAAGAAAAATAGGTTGCCTGTGTAACTTCTTCCAAAGAATTTTCATCCTACTTTCTTGAGCGAGATTTTTTTTGTCAACATTCATCATATTTTGTTGTTTTTAGACCTTACACAATGTCATAAAATTTTATGCATCAACAGTATAACAACCTATTTCTGTACATATTCCAAATCTTTCCTTCTAATTATTTTATTTCTTCCACTTAATAAACAAATGCTCCAGTTACTTCAAATGGATTTTCTCCTGGAGAAATACACTTTATTTACAGTGCCTCACCAAAATGATTAGCAAGAATGATATCCCTATTACATTACAGTGTCCCCAGGCAGAACCTGAAGTCTTACTGAAACTAAAGTTGACAGAAGCTATTGATATTTTTATCCCGTTCCAGGTAAGACAACAGAGAGACATTAACATAAAGAGCTGACAGAAAGCCTAGCTGCAGCACAGATGAAAAGACTCAAGAATGTAGTCACAGAGCACCAAAAAAATAAAAACAAGAAAATTAGAGCCAGAAATATAAAAACCAAGGGGAGACCTAAACTGGCAATCAAAGGATGCAAATAACCACAAACCAACCATGAGAGATTTGAGAGAAGGATCTACAAAGGTTGAAGAGTTTGGGACTAATGAGTGAGTGGATTACTGGGATCTTCAAAATCACATACAAGAATGGGAAAGGATGCATTCTCAGGGGTTAAGCTGGAGAAAATACACCTGGATCGAAACACATATTTGCAAGTCATTACCCCCAATTTTCTGTCTATAATCACTAGCTTTACTGGAATGCTCTTCCAATATGCCTGAAGTCACATAGGTCCTGCTGTACTGACTCCAGAAGGCATTGGACCAGAAATCAGATTGGTAGAATGAAGGGAAGAAAGTCAAGAGAGTTTAATTAAAATAATCTTTCTAGCTGAATTCTCCAGCCACCCATGAGCAAACCAGATATCTTTCCTACTTTCAATTTTTGCTTTTACCCTATGATGTGGCTTATCTCTGATTTGTTCTTGGTACCACCTTGTAAAGCCCTGCTATTGGTTCTCACTTGCTCAGCCCCTGATTCAATTCTGTAGATGGTAAACTAAAGTTGTAGCCTATTTAAGAATGTGCCTATAATTTTGCATATCCTGACTTCTTACTCAGCCTGGTCCCAATTTCATAGCAGCAGCAGATAGAAAACATTGATGAGACGTATTATCTGAAGGTCTTCCTAAGACATACAGAAAGTGCTTGGGAGAGGTATGTCTTGGTTGTTAATGTTATAAATACAGGAGCAGTGTTTTTAGAAGTGTGCCAGGATCTAAATGAATGCATTTTAAGCAACAGGGTTGTCCTTGTCAAACCACTTAGCAGGCCAGAGTCTATCCTGCTAATCATGGTTGCTCCATTTGTTCCTAATAGGCTCATCACTTGCATAAGATGACGTCTTGAGCAAGATAAAATAATTAGAATTTAGACAGAAGAGAAGCTCTGATTTGAGAATGTTACATAGAGTTCAGAAAATCTGAGAAAACTTAGAGAATCTCCCAGTCTTTGTTCTCCCGCCTCACTCCATGACATGTACTGAAACTCCCCTTAAAATTCCATCTCTCACTTTTCTCTTATCATTAGTTATTTTCCAATTTTGCCATTTTTATAAGTTCTGTTTACACTTAATTCCATTACAGAATGCATTGGCTAATAGGTAATTTAGAGGGACACTTCCTTGCAGATATGTTTGTAATTGATGTCACCGTCAACAACTGAAATTCAGCTGACCTGACTCATAACATTCCATTGGTCTTTGCACAGGAATGTGCCCACTTGGCCTGTTTATTGAATTGTGGTTCACCCACAAATTGCAAGCACTGTGTCTAAGGGATGTGCTTTCTCATTAGATAAAAGATATTACTTCTTGGTCTCCCCACAGCCCCCCAAAACAAGAAATATTCAATTTTCATAATGGCTCTGTAAGACAAGTTTTGGATAATACAGCAGGCATGGATGTACTATGATACTGAGGCCATAATAAATACTAAAAGTGATTTATGGAGTGTTAGTCGCAGGAGATACTTCCTCCTCTCTGAAAGATGTTTTTGTAGTTTTACTCATAGAAACAAAAAAATATATGCAGTGAGATAGTAAACTGGAAAACACATTTGAAGGAATAATTTGTTTTATATCCAAGGGCAAGGAAAAACAGCCAGAAGGCCATAATATTGTTTCTGCCTTTTAATTCTCAAAATGGAATGAAACTATCATACAGTAAATCTATTTTAAAGTGATTCTTTTAAAGGAAGAAGGGAAGAGAGAACCACAGGGAGAAAAGTACTTTAACCTTATGAGAGCAAAGGAAAATATGCACAGTCATCTAAATTTATTTCATTTATGTCTAAAATAAATGCATTGCTGGAGCAGTCTGACTGAGCAGTACTCTGCTATGGACAGAGAAGAAAAGCTGAGATTCCTGTTGTCAAGCCTGTTGCTGCTATCTTCCTTCCGATATTCCATCTCTGGAAATTGTGGTGTTAGAAAGCCACAATGCTCACAGATGGTACTAGACAGAGTACTGTGAACATTATTTGAGCATAAGTCCTTTCTACTTCACATACTGCTGAGAATAGCTGCAGGATGAAGGCCATGATGAGAGGGTAGAATACCATGACCATTATGCCTGCTTATGTTATTAATTAGGAGCACTCAATACATATACAAGGTTTGCAGAGTAGCCTGTTATTAATGTAACAAAGAGGTCTTTTCAGTGTTTGCCACTTAAACACACACATCAGTTTCCAGTAATTCCCAGAAACTTAATAACAGTAAAATGAAGTCATTTAGAGCACATGGTCAGATTTTTCTCATTTCCCATCTTCAGTGCAGAGTGTGCTCGAATGAGTTATTGAGGGAGAAATTAAGAATAGAAATACTATGAATTCATACATGTGTAGAGTGCTTAACAGCTTGCAAAACACATACATACTCGTTACCTGGTTCATTCCACAGCCATATGATACATGTTACTAATATTATTGCCATTTTACAAATATAAGAAATGCAGCCTAGCAAGCACAAATAACTTGCCAGGATCACATGGCTATTAAATAGTGGAGCTAGAGCTACAATTTGTATTTCTAATTGCAAGTCCAGGGGACTGTCTACACCAAAAATGACTAGCAAGTCTAAAACAGAAAATACCCATCTATTATTAGGTTCTGTCCTCTCTGAACATAGCAAGTTAACTTTGCTGAGCATTAGATATCTGTTCCAGACACAGAAACAGAGGGCATTTGCAGCATTTGGTGTCTCTTCGAACAGTGCTCCTCAGAATGTGGTTCCCACACTGGGGTTGGTCTGCTGCTTGTGACTGGTCTCCAATGAGATAAGTACCAAAATGGAGAGTAAGTATTTGGTATGTTGTAGAGCAATTTGACAGAGTAATTTTGTATCTATTGAATAACAAAAACTTGGGTTTTGTATTTTGAATGTCCCTTTTCAAAAGCTTTAAATTTTTTACTCATTTGTGTTTATTGTATTTTACAAAAGGATCAGTCCACAATAGATTGGGGGAAAATGGTCCACCTCCCAATTTTGCATGAGAAGCACTGCTTTAGGGAGGCTCCCTTTGCCCTGCCAGACAGCATCATGTCTGTGGTCAAATTTGCCACCTTATCTTTAGCAGGCCCTGCTCCAGCCCACTGAACTGACTTGACATGAATTCTGTCTGAGGGCCTGCTTCACTTTGTTTTCAAAGAAACCTAAGTTTACATAATCATGTCCTTTGGAGTTTGTAATGCCCACTCTAAAGAGTGGTTGCATTAGTTTTCTATCGATGTGTAGCAAATTACCACAAACTCACTGGCTTAAACCCACACCAAGGTATGATCTCACTTTTCTGTAGGTGAGAAGGCCAGGCACGATGTAACTGAGTTCTCTGCTCAAGGTCTCGTAAGGCTGGAATCAAGGTGTTGGCAGGGCTGCATTCTCATCTGGAGTTTGAGGTGCTCTTTCAAGTTCATGCAGGTTGTTGACAGAATTCGATTTCTTGTGGCCATAGGACCCAAGCCCCTGTTTCCTTGCTGGCTGACAGTTGAGGGTTGCTCTTGGTTCCTGGAGGCCACCTCAGGTCTCAGCCTCACAGCCTTCCTCCACAGGCAGTTCACCAAGTTTGTGTGCTTTCTCCCAAACCAGAAGGAGAGGGGTTCCAATGTGTGACCTTCTCTTAAAAGGGTCACCTGATTAGGTCAGGCCCATGCAGGATAATCTTTCTTTTGATTAACTCAAAGTCAACTGATTAGCGAAATAACCACTGGCTTTTTAATAAATATCCTGTCATGTTCATTGGTCCCAACTACACTAAAGGGGAGAGGATTATAAATGGCGTGTACATCAGGGTGAGAATTTAGGCTGCATCTTATAATTCTGACTACCACAGTGGTCAACACCTGATAAAAAGACATGAGGAGAATGCATTGCCATATGGATTTGTCTTGCTACTCTCTTTCAATATTTTCCTTGAGAATATTATTAATTGAAATGTGTAAAGTTCCATTTATGTTGAATTATACTGGTTTCATGCCAGCCTCTGCCCTCATTTTCACAGCAGGAAGAATCGTCTGTCTTAAAAGGCATTTTGATCTTCAAATGCCAAAATAACAGTAGTCTCTAATGCCTTCGTGCATCAAATCCAGACTCATCAATACTTTCTACCATGGCACTGCCAGATTGCTGGAATTATACTCATTATGGCCAGTGGTTATGAGACTGTGGGACAGTAAATGGGATAGAGCAAAAAGTCTTAAAATGAGGTCAGGAGAAGTTAGACTCTGAAACTAACAAAATCAACACAGTAAAAAGTAGGGCAGCATCTGTAACTTATCCTGCAGTGGTGTCCTTGAGATAGTTTACTTTTTAAAATTAAGGCACTGAAAACCAAACACAAAAAATGAACATATCATAAAATAAACTGCGATTTTGGAAATTATAATAGTTCTGTTGTGAGGTAATGCTATAATGACAGAAGCTTTGGACACTGATTAAGAAATGATGAAAAAGAAGTCATTGAATATTAGAATGTTGCATTCTGCCTGCAGTACTACTTAAAGACAATGAAGCTTCAAATCATTGCCTTAAAAAGAAAAAAAGGGAATCAATATCCACAATGGTTACATCCCCAATAGGAAAGAGTAATGCCAGAGCGTAATGACTTTTTTTTAATACCATTCAATTCCATTCATTAGCAAAAGGCACTAACATATAGTACTTTCAAAAAAGATATATTTCATTATTTCATAGATATGTTTTTATTTATACTAACTTTAAATTCTCAAAACAGCCTTCTCTTTACGATTGGTTTTGTTCAGTTGATTGTCCTAATTGGGGGGGGGGGGGAAGGAAAGATAGGTTTTCCGTGCAACAGTTAGAACTCTTAGGTGATGCAGGTAACAGAAACTACTAAGCATATTAAGCAAAAGTGGGGGGATGGCATTTAGTAGAAGGAAGACAAAGGATACTTCTTAAAAAGAGAGATAAACATGGGTGTCATACAGATATAGAATGAACACACCAAAGATTTTATTTAACTCATTAATTAATGAGGGAAATAATAGATGTAACAACTGGTTCAAGAAGAAACTCAGAGTACCACACATTTACAGTCCAATGAGGAATGCTGAAACAAATTTACAAATGGATGCAAAACTAATGAAACTGCTCAATATCCAATATCCACAGGTCGATAATCAATTGCATTTCCCCAAGCACTATCTGCATTTCTGTGAACAGGAATTACTTGCATTACTATTAGTTTTCTACAAGTTACTGTCTCTACATGGTACACACCCCTACAGTATCAGACAATTCTTAAAGTCTTCATCATTTCATTCAAATGATATTGCAATGTTCTTTGCTCATTTCAAAATCATGCACAACTGTATAGGAACATCTCCTAGATACTAAGGAAGAGATGACTCAGCCTGACTACAGTAATGAGCCTGGACTAGCATGCAATATTGAACTCAAAATACTTTTTATCTCTACTTTGGCTTTTTGCATGCTTGCTCTCTCTTGCTAAATGCTTGTTTTCTCTGCTTCCACATCCAAACAGTAGATAATGGTAAGCAATTAACTACTCTCAAGTTTATATCTTATATATTCAAAAAGCCAGCCAGACTAAAGCTAACATTTCTCAGTCCCCTGTTACAGTGATGTAATGCACCCCCTAGGGTACAGTTACTCTTAAATGAGCTGAATAAATTTAATTTTTTGAACAATGAAACCTGGACTTCTTTGTAGTCTACCAAAGTATAATTAATTTCAAGACCCACAGAGAAAGAAAGAGGTGAATTATTTAACATTAGTATTAATGAAGACCATCACATGATCAAACTAGCCGTGGCAATGGGCTGTAGGTAAGCAGGAATTATAAAGCTTTGTTCATTTTTTACCAGTTTAGTGATCTCACATAGATTAAGGGTTGGAATTACCTACTCCTCTCCCCGCCCTTTTTTTGGTATGAAAACTAGACTGATAACTCCTGTCATACTTTCCGACTTCATCCTGTTGTAGATCCAAATCAACGTATCTTTTTACTCAACCTTTCCTTTCCTAAAGACAGCCTTTCTGCTCCAGATTTGCCAACAGAAGGGGACACTGTGGGAACATCTTGATAATTGAGACATCGTTAGTCTAATTACTTATAGCTCACTCCTGCTTCACCTTCGCCCTCCCCCATTTCTTGGAAAAGCATCTGCTAAATGTCAGTAGTTACGATGTGTCAGACAGAATCCAGAACTGCATAGCTTAGTTGGTTGGGAGGCAGCCAGAGAGGAGAAGAGGAAGAAAAATATTTCTTTCTAATTCTTTTTTCAGTTGTCATGCTGATTGTTTTACTAAGAGAGAGAAGAGTCCAACAAAAATCTAGAGGATATTTGTGTGCCTATGTGAGTTTGTGTTAGTGTGTGTGTGTGTGTGTGTGTGTGTGTGTGTATGTGTGTGTGTGTGTGAGAGAGAGAGAGAGAGAGAGAGAGAGAGAGAGAGAGAGAGAGAGGTTTGCCAGTCAAGCAAGGGTAAATTAATACGCATATGCGGGAAAAAGCATGACATCATTGGTGTGATTCATATGGCTACTAATGATTTAAGGATTTAATGGCTCTTTAAATAGGGTGGAACGTATATAAAACTCAGCATACCACTTATGTCCTGATGGATCAGACTTCAACATTTAGCTACTGAACTATATGCCAGTCATCTATACAGACTATGCGGTGACGATATCTATTCCTAGCTGGTGATAATCAAAATTATATGTACTGCCTAGAAAATACAGATGTCATATAAAAGCAACCACTTCTCTCATTTGAAAATAAATGTTTTACACAGTCTCTTTTTATGTAGAATAGAGCTGCCACCATTGGTGATTCTGCCACGGGAGGCATTCTTTCCTCAGCTCCTCATTGGAATGGCTACTTAACTGAAGCCATCAACATGTTAGTATCTGTGGAGGTTCAAATCATCTGGGGAAGAAAGATCTTTCTGTTTAAACACCACCACGTAACTGCGTAAAGTAATGATGTCACCTGCAATCACGAGGATACATGTTCAGTTCCATAGAGAAGTGGTTCTCAACTTGGGGTGCCCCTACCTGACATAATTCCATTTCAGATCTACTATGTCAGAATACCCAAAGAAGCCCATTTTTAAAACTCCATATCTGACCCTCATCTGAACCAGGTTCCAGAACCACTTTAGAGAAGATCCTCAGTCTCTGTGATCTGTCAGACCTGTATCGGTAACCATTGCTAGGGAATGGACATGTACAGTACAGGATGGGTACATAGAATGGGAAAAAGTATTAAATATTTTTGAAAAGTAAATAATAACTAAAATACAAATCATTTAATAACTTTTTCATTATCCTATGGAAAAACCAAGGAAAGGAATATTAGATTACCATTAATTTAGACAACCATTGACCCATTTCTCTTACCAAACTAAGCACACGGCACTCTGTAATCTCAAAGAGGGCAGGGACTTTTCTGTGCCCTTTGCTATATCTTCAGAACCCAGAACAGTCTCAGGCACGTAGTATAGACTTAAATATTTGTTGAATGAAAGACTTATGTTCTCAGAATCAGAAATCATTCAGGGACATAATTTCTCTAATTTAGATACAACTCTTGAGTTTCTTATGTCTCAGTTTTTTGTTTGTTTTTAATTTTTTGGCTGTGAAATCTTCACTATTCTAATAAATGATTGTTGCACAAATACTTTTCAAGTCTCACCTACCCCATGACCTTCTCTCTCCCAAGAGCCATGTATGAAATTGTTCTACTCCACAACCCCCCTTCCTCTGTGGCTGAAATCCAACATCCCTTCGTGTTCCTTAATGGGAGAAACTTTCCATCAGACTGGTATTCTCTGCTCCAGGATCTGAATTCTGTTTTCAGAGACTAATAATAAAAAGGAACAAGTAAAATAAGATGGACAAATGAATCTTGTTCTCAGTCCCCTCCCCCGGGCATATGTCTTTAAAAAAAAAAAAATTCCCCACTAGGAAAAGGTTACTTTTGGCAATGAAATTACCACTTCTCTCTTCCAACCGTAGCAGACATTAGCAAAAGTGGAACTTTTGCTCACTTTTCTGGTTTCTATAATTTACCATTTGGCTCAGGCCTTTGGTTGGAACTGCTTTGAATTATTAAAAGGAACAATGTGCTTTCCTTTCCCTGAACATTTTATAGCATTTAATAAAATGAATTTACTCATTCACTTAAAGACATTTATTGGACACCTACTATGCTTCAAGCACGGAATGTAAGTTGAATAAGATGTGGTCTCTGGACACTTGCTAGAGGAAGAGACATGCAATCAATGCGTGTAAATCAATGATTACCATGTAAAAACTACCCCCGTGGACATATTGATATGGTTCTGCGAGAGAACAGAAGAAGGATCCACATGACCAGACTCTAAAGAAAGACTGCTTAGTTGAAGTGATGTTTGAACTGAGGATTTGAAGACATGAGAGAGCTGAACGATAAGTTTGAATATGTAGGAGGAAGGTAGGAAGTTCTTAAGGCAAAGTGAATGGCAGTATTGTGTAAGGAACTGTGGAATATGGGAAAACATATCTGGGAATAGCTGGAAAGTGCATGAACATGTGGAGGAAGATGGGACAGAACAAGAACAGTAGAGTGTGATGGAGAATGTATGGCAATTAAATAGAAATACATAAACCGATAGGTAGAGAGCTCAGAAATAATCATGAATATAATTTATTACATGCAAAACTGTTATTTTAAATATTTGGAAAGCGATTGATTTTTCTATAGCATCTTGGGGCAATTGGCTAGTCATTTGCGGCAAAAAATGAAAACTACAGCTCTCTTACAGGAGAGTCAAAATGCAAAAATCAAACCTTAAAAGCTTTAGAAGAAAATATAATATTTTTTTTATTAAGGATGAAAAAGAAATACTTTCTAGGACCTCACACCAAAAATGAGAAAATATAAAGAAAATGAACATTCTTCCAATTTTTAAAGGAAAAGCAAGAAATTCTGAATGGCATAAAATAGCTTTAAAAATATAAGGTACAACTGATAAAACGGAAATATATGCCTGTAACATGATTTTGATAATAATGATATTAATAGCTACATTTTATTATTATTATTAATTGACAGACTATCTTTTAGCATTTATGTACAATTATTTAATTTAATGCCCCCAACAACTCTTTATTCCTATTTTACAAATTAAGGAATTATAAATCTCAGAGATCTTGCTCAGGGTCCCAGAGCTAGCAATTCTAGGACTAGAGTTTGCAGTAAGCTTGCATTGATTCCAAAGACTGTGTGCCTAATGTGGTAATGCTGATTTGTAAAAGGATAACTACCCACTTATACCAAAATTTATACAGATCAATAAAGACCAAAAATAGAATGTCCCAAAGAAAAATGGGTGAAGTATAAGAACAGATGACACCTTCTGTCTCATTCTCCCCCTTACCCCGTCGTCATCACTCATACACTGTCACATACACACAAATTGGCACTATCCCAATAGGTATATGAAAAAATGCTCAACATCACTAGTCATCAGGGAAATGCAAATTAAAACCACATTGAGATATCATCTCACCCCAGTTAGACTGACTATAATCAAAAAGAATGAGAATAACAAATGCTGGCGAGGATGCAGAGAGAAGGGAATGCTCCTACACTGTTGATGGGACTGTAAATTAGTACAACCTATTTAAAACTGTTTAAAACAGTATAGAGGTTTGTCAAACAACTACAGATAGATCCTCCATATGATCCAGCAATCCCACTTCTGGGTATATACCCAAAGAAATGTAAATCATCATGTCGAAGGGATGCCTGCACTCCCATGTTCATCACAGCTCTGTTCACAATAGCCAAGATATGGAACCAACTCAAATGCCCGTCGATGGATGATTGGATAAGGAAACTGTGGTATATATACACCGTGGAATACTACTCTGCCATAAAAAAGAATGAAATTCTCCCATTTGCTACAACATGGATGAGCTTGGAGAAACTTATGTTGAGTAAGATAGGCAAAGCACAGAGGAATAAATACAGTATGTACTCTCTCATAAGTGGGAGCTAAGAGAGAAAGACAGAAGGAAAGAAAGACGACAGTTGTGCATTGGACTTGCAGAGGGAGAGAACATACCTAGGAATACAAGGCGGAGTGGGGAGATGGGAAGGGGGGGAGGCTGGGGATAATTGAGGGGATAATTGGATGGAGGATATGGGGTATAATCACAATTTGTGGTAATAGACATCCTGCCAGTATTGATCTGAACATCACATCTTAGGCATGAGTGGTGACAATTTGCTTTGTACCCTATGAATATTTATAAACAATAAAAACAAAGCAAAACATTTAAAAAATAAATAATAATAATAATAAAAGTAAAAAAATTAAAAACTTAACTAATCAAAAAGCAAAGTCAAACAATTGAAAAACAAGTTATTACGTTTCACCCATTAGACTGGCAATGATCAAGAAGTCTGACTATATGTATTTTGAAGATAATGTGAGGATAATACACTCTGTGGTACTTTTAGTGGGAGCATAAGTTTGTATAATCTTTTGGAGAGTATTTTAGAAACGTTTATAAAAGTTTTAGTTTAGTTGTGTATAATCTTCGATTCAGCAGTCTCATTCAGGAATAGTTCCTAAAATGATGATCAGAAAAGCATGCAAATATACAAGGTAATATACAAAGAATTCATCAAAGTTGTAATGTTTTTTGTAATGTTACAAAGACTAGAAACAATTTGAATGTCCATAATTATGGAAATGGTTAAGTATAGTGCAGCTGTACCTGCTGGTTTTCCTAGGATAATTTCAATCTGTGACAGTTGTCCTGTCATGATTAGAAACAGTGCCCCCTTCCACTCTCAAATTGTCCCTTTTTAGAAGTTAAATTATAAAATCAGTCTAAGAATTTTTTTAACCAGTATATTTCCCAATAGTCATTGGAAATGATGGCATAAACCTGTATAATCTGACATCAAATGTCATATGTAACACAATATTGAATAAAGAAGGCAGTCTATAAAACAGTTTACAAAACATAACTGTTATATTTATTTAAAATATATATGAATGTGTATGGACATTCATCTAAATATTTACTAATACAATAAATTAATAACTCTAGTCAATGGATTTCAGGCAATTTTCATTTTATTATTTATATTTATATGATTTGAACTTTTACAGTAATTGTGTACACGTTGAGCATGTATAGTTCAAAAATTCAAAATCCCAAGTTCTCCAAAATCCAAAACATTTTGTGCACCATGACACCACAAAAGGAAGATTTCATCCCTGACCTCTTGTGACAGGTCGCAGTCAAAATGCAAGACCCTAACACACAGTTTACTCAGCATCACCAAGGGAAAAAAGACCCTCCCAGGCTCCTTCAGCTCCCATATGTCTTTTAAACCAAACACAACATCGTAGGCAGAGACTGAAAGCCTGCTGCAGTGCGTCGGCACTGCTGTGTAACAGGTGACACGGGTGTTCTGGTGATGCTGCTTAGTTCCCCTGAACACATTATTTTTTCACTATAGTAAGGGTGTGTCATATTTTTTACTGCTAAGTAATTACGGATAAATAAGTCTAAGAAAACGATTGCTCATCAGTAGCATAAAAATTCAGAGTCAAGAATGATGGTGACGTTAAACAACCTCAGATTGTCCACATGGCTGGCTGCGATAGTGACACCTTTGCTTTCTGATGGTTCAATGTGCACAAACTTTGTTTCGTGTACAAAATTGTTTAAAATATTGTATAAAATTACATTCAGGCTATGTGCATAAGGCATATATGAAACATAAATGAATTTTTTGTTTAGACTTGGGTCCCATCTCCAAGGTATTTCATTAGGTATATGCAAGTATTCCAAAATCTGAAAAAATCCAAAATTCAAATCATGTCTGGTCCCAAGCATTTTGGACAGGGGATGCTCAACCTGTATTATAATAAAAACAATGAAGCTGTTTTCATTTGGGCAGAAAAGCAAGTCATAAAAATATAGGTATGGGGTAAAACAGAAAATATACAAAAAAATAATAAGTTAACCAGTTTTTTAGTGCCCATTAGATGTTAGATATTAATACTATATATTAAAGTAAATTCTGCATGTTAAAGTATATTTAATATTAATATTAAAAATCTAAATTATATAAAAAGACACAAAGACATAAAATTCAGTATTAAACTTATTACTAATACTTAATAAGATAGTTGATGGATAGATAAATAGATAGACAAATAGATAACTAATGGTTCAAGAACTAAAGCTACCAAAAATTTCGAGGAACACTTTGATCATTTTCTTGGAGCTTTTATTTTGGCATTTTATACATCAGTGTTAGGCCGATTGCTAAATAGCAACTGCTACTAGATCAACTAAAACTGCTTTAAACTACCACTGCCTTCTGCCATATAATCACAGAAGAGTTGAGAATGGCAGTAGCTGTAACGGAAAGAGTGAAACAGGAACTTTTTCAGATATGTCTGAACTGCCATGTTTCTTTGTCCTGCACCTACCGTCAGTTCTTTGAAAATGGTTGACAAGAAGACAAACAGAAAGATGGGGCTGAATTCCCTTTTCATGTTGATTGCATAATAGCTGCTTTTTATATTTTTCCTTTCTCTATATATGAGATTTTTTTTCATTTATTTTATAGAAAATAGATAAAAGCAACTGATAATACAGAGTAATATACAAAAACTAGCCAAACTCAGGGCTCTGGCTTTGCCTGTATTTTATTACAGTTTTTTTTTTTTTTAATTTTAACTTCTTTGCCTGCAAAATTTGACTTGGAAAAAGCATTTGTCAAGTACAACTGTAAAAGTCACTAGTTCTTCTGTATAGTCAGAAACATTTTGGAGCTCTATAAAACAGCTGTCTTTAATTCATAAGTTCCAACTTAAAAATTTGATACTCAATTCTGTTAATTATAATTAAAAGAAATAACATCTTTAGTACCTTAATGGCAAATAGGGTATCTTAAAATCTAAATCAAGGAAGATTATATAGTTTTTAGTAAACTAAAATTCTCATGTTAATGCATAAGTGTATATTAAAATTACTTTCAAAATGAAATATAAACATTTTGATTGAGAAGTTCATCTTATAGCAAGAAATACATATCTAGATTATTTGATATCTTTCTAATCTGTTATAGTTACATTACTAAATGTATTTTGCAATCTGTTTTTTGTTTTGATGTCAGAGTTCAACATTTTGATTTTTTCTTATACTGAAATAAAAAAGTCATTGAGACAGTTATATACAATCTATTATGTGCATTCTTGCTTTAAACTTTATAATTCTATGGTTCTATTGCTACATATAGTCCTTTGCTCAGTGCAAAGAAAAAAAAACTTGCACTTTAGCATGGTAGACATGCTTGTCTGTGATATTTCTGGTTGCAAGGAAAATGGGCAATGAACATGGATGTTGTATGACTTGCTTAACCAGAGTCATCAAAAGCTGACAAGCAGAAGGCAGACATCAGCCTCCACAATGAAAAACAATCATCATTTAACCAATATTTGTCGGCTTTTTATTGTTTCATCTGTTGTGATTTTCTTTCTCTTTTGCAATGAATATTTGCTTTTGTACCTAATTGGTATTTATAATTTAGTATTGAAAAGAAAAAACTTAAGATGATTCTTAAGATTGTAAAAGCTCCAGGCTCCATAAACCCTGGATCCTTCTCTGTAAGTAGTGATTGCCTTCATTTCTACTAATATGTCTATGAAATCACAAGAAACAGTACACAAGTTCACATCACAATTAAACTGAAACCACAAATTTTTCCCACTGTTCTTGTTTTTAATAAAAACTATAATGTGGCAATCTGATGCTAAATTACTGGAAAGAATACAAGATTTCCTGACTAATTTGGGAAAACCTCAACAGTTGGCCATCTTGTTTACCCCTTGCATCAGTAATCCTCAGAAAATGAATCAGAAATTTCCTTATTTCACATGTGCTTGGTTTTTACACTACCTGAATGCTATCCCCCATCTTATCCCACCAAGATCTCTCTTGCAGCTAGTAGAGTACAACAATTTCTAGGAAACAGTTAAGCAGGATATAAGGGGAAGGTGGGTGACTTATTTTGAGAAATTATCGAGAACATCTGGAATAGCCCTGGCATTGAAGTGTTGTTCCAAAGATAGTATACTTTGCGCTTGATCCATTAGAGCAGAGAATCCAAACGTAGAGGGTCCAGAGACCCACATGTACAAGACTGGATAAGATTGTATGCAAAATTTTAGCTGCATATTAGTGAGTGGCTTTTTGGTTTGTTGATTTTGTTTGCATTTTGCTTTTTCATTGAGGTGACTGAGATTCAAAAAGATTATGAACCTCTGATATGGAAAGAAAAACAAGAAGAGAGCATAAGCTATATCACATAAGTTTAGGAGTAACACCTAAAGCCAAAATAGCCTGGGTTATAGTGTGTATGTCCTGGCTCTCCCACTTACTAGCTGTCTGGTCTCAAAAGGTTACTGAATCTTCTTCCTCAACTTTCTCAGCTGTAAAATAGAGATAATAATAGTATTTACCTCACAGAGCTTTGGGGAGAATCAATTGAGTGAAAATATGTAAAGCTCCTGGAACAATGCCTGGAATATGGTAAATGCTATGTACATGTTAGCTATAATTACTACGAAAATCTGCTAGGCACTTGGAAAGCGTTTAAAACTTCTGGCTCCCAAACATAAACCAAAATAGGGATTTGACTTTTGAAGAAAGGGTAAAGATAAGGCATTTTGCACCAAAAAAAAAAAAAAACTATGTCTGAATAATAATTCTTATTTCTAGATAAGAGAATGAATAATTCAAAAAACAACAACTATTACATGGAGTCAATAAAAAATATAGAGATTAAAAAAGGAAATTTCAACTTAAAGAAATTTTTTTATTTGACTCCCTTAGGTTTAGTTTTAGAGTTTTGAGGGTTTTTTTTTTTTTAATTACGTATGGGAGAGGGGCTGTAGAGAAATGCCATGGTTGTTTTTTCAGTGTTTACTTCTTTTTTCTTGTATTGAAACATGATTGTACATATCTATGGGGTACCACATTGAATATTAATACCTATGTGCAATATGTGATACTCAAATCAGGATACTTAGTATATTTAACATTACACAATGTAATCATTTATTATAGCCCTTTACAAATTTCTTGCTAAAACCCTCCCACTCCCCCTTTCCCACCTCTGGAAACCTCAGTTCTGTACTCTTTTTTTGAAAGTTCAACATATTATTGTGATTGTTGAATCTGCCTTTTTTCTTCCTTTTATTTATTTTATTGTATTTATTTATTTAGCTTCCACTTATGACATGCAGCATTTCTCTTTCTAAGCCTGGTTTATTTCACTTAACATAATTTTCTCTGAGTTCATCCACCTTGTTGCAAATGGCAGAATTTAATTCTTTTTTATGGCTGAGTAGTACTCCATTCAATATATATACCACATTTTCCTTATCTAGTCATCCATCCATGGACATTAAGATTGGTTCCAACTCTTGGCTATTGTAAATAGGGCTGTGATAAACATGGGGTTGCAGGTATCCCTTTGACATGATGATTTCCATTCCCTTGGGTATATATCCAGAAGTAGGATAGATGGATCATATGGTAGTTCTATCTGTAGTTGTTTGAGGAACCTCCATAACATTTTCTATAATGGCTGCAACAATTTACAGTCCCACTACAGTGTAGGAGAGTTTCCCTTTCTCTGCATCCTCACCAGCATTTGTTATTCTCTGTCATTTTGATAATAGCCAGTCTTATTGAGGTGAGATGATATCTCAATGTGGTTTTGATTTGCACTTCCCTGATGCTAAGTGATGTTGAGCATTTTTTCATGTGTCTGTTGGTCATCTGTATATCCCCGTTTGAGAAATGCCTGTTCAACACCTTTGCCCATTTTTTAATTGGATTACTTGGTTTTGTACTGTTAAGTTGTTTGAGTTCCTTGTACATTCTGGATATTAACCCTGTTGAACACATGGTTTGCAAATATTTCCTCCCATTCTGTAGGTTGTCATTTTGCTCTGTTAATTGCTTCTTTTCTGTACAGAAGTTTTTTAGTTTGATATAATCCTATTTGTTTATTTTTTCTTTTGTTTATCTGTGCTTTTGGATTCTTATTCATAAAGTCTTTGCCCGGTCCTACTTCCTGAAGTGTTTCCCCTCTGTTTTCTTTTAGGAGTTTTATAGTTTCAGGTCGTATATTTAAGTCTTTAATCCATTTTGAGTTAATTTTGGTATATAGCAAGAGATATGGGTCTAGTTTCATTCTTCTACATATGGATATCCAGATTTCTGAGCACATTTATAGAAGAGACAGTCTTTTCCCCAATGTATATTCTTGGTGCCTTTGCCAAAGATCAGTTGGCTGTAAGTATGAGGGTTGATTTCTGGGTTCTCTATTCTGTTCCATTCGTCCAACTGTCTGATTTTATGCCAGTATCATGCTGTTTATGCTACTACGGTGTGGGGAAAATGGGATAATTTAGTCAGGCTCCCTCGGTTTACGTCTGGTTGGGTGGTTATGCAGCACATTTCTTTGTAAACAAGTTGTGTGTGGGTGGAATAGTGCACATGTGTACCCATGTATCTTTTTAGTTAATTGCTAGTGTGTGTTCTGCAGTTTGTGAAGCAGAAGCTGGCCAGCAGAGCTCATGTCTAAAAATAGAGCATGTTTACTCTGCTGGCAGCTGCTCAGTTTTTCTTTGGACTTTGCCACTTGCAGTCGAGTTTCTGAATTTCTCTGTGGACTGCTTGGTTCATAGTGTTATGTGTGCTGAATAAAGACTATTCCTTCTTCAACCAAGGCTCCAGGGACCTTTTTGCCAGTTACCTAGCTCATAGACCTGTGTGTGAAAGGTTTGTGAATGGGCTCGAGGGGTCTGTGAGAACCAGACCCTAGCCCTAGTTCTACAATTGGTGTTGTTGGCAGGATTACACCACAATTGGTGTAGTCGGTGCAGGATCCTGAGCAGGTACAGGAGCCAAGAAGCCCTTGGAGAAGGAGGAAATGTGGCTACTTTTAAACATGCTGTGCCCCATGGCCACTTTCCTGTTGATTGGGATCTGGTTGCTGCTCACTGTAATGCAAGGCAGCATAGACCAGGCACTGAAGCAGAAAACTCCTTGGGAGGGGGAGGAAATGTGGCTGTCTTTGAGTGTATGGTGCTCAGTGGCCACTTTTCTGCTGACCAGAGCCTGGCTGCTTCTCACTCTGCTGCAAAGTGATTGAGAGCTGAAGAAGAAAGCTGAAGAAGAAAGGAAGCACAGACAAGTATCCTGGAGGATGATGTGCAGCGATTGGAAGATATGAAGTGAAAAGCAGAGTTGTTGGAAGGGCAGATAGATGTCCTAGAGGATGACATGCAGCGACTGGCCACTCCAGCTTCTCACACCAGGGAGGACGGTGAACCCAGTGATGAGTTGGGGGAGACTGTGCATCTCCAGGCATGACCTGCCGTGCACCAGAAAGTGAAACACGAGAAGCCTATGGAACCAGGCGGACAACCAGTAGGGAATCCACAGGTGACCTAGTTACCACCTATGTCCCATATATACTCAGGTTGAGTTAGTTGACTTGGGGAGACAGTTTCGGCAGAAACAGGGGGAGCCCCTGGCTGCTTGGCTGTTGCGGCTATGGGACCTAGGCGTGGATAGTGTGATATGCTCTGGTGAAGGAGATGGAAAAATTGGCCTCCGTCACCATGCACCCATCCCTGAGGCAGGGGCTGCAGAATAACCGCAAGTATGCACAAGGGCCAGGTAATCACTCCTTAATGGAATGGGTGAGTGCAGCTGCCCGAACCATGTGGGCGAATGCTGGAGAACTGCCCAAGATTGTGAGTAAATGGCAAACATATGCTGAGTTAGTTCAAATAATTCGAGAGCTGGGGATGCGGCAGTCCATGTTTAGTGTTAACACTCATGGCCCAGACGATGAAAATTTTACAGGCAGCATGAGAGACATAGTGCTGCAGAGTGCCCCATCAATGTCCTTTGGGTCACTGATGGCCATACTGGCCCCATACATTGGTCGTCTTATACATGAGGTAATGACCGTGATAGCCGGCCTGGGTGAAGTAGAGGAGAAAAGACAAGAAAAGGGATCCAAAAGGTGGCTAAGACCAAACCTCCAAGAAATGCTTGGGATTTTATCCCAAACGGACCAAGCAAGACTGGCTGTAAGCAGATGTGGCTTGACTTGTTTGCATCAGGGGTTGATAAAAAGAACACTGACCCTCATTCAAATGCAGTTCTGTTTTCCTTGTGGCAGCAATTGTGCCCTGAACAGCGTTTGACTAAACATCCAGAAATAGGAAGCAAGGTATGCTCAGTGGATTTAAAGGACTTTTTGCTTGCTTCTGATGAGGCGGATGAAATGTTCAATTTCGACTAGGGAGCAGGCCAAGGTTCTCATCTTTTGGGGGCAGGTGAGGACCGAGACCTCATGTTAAATTGGCAATGATGAAGCTGATGCTCTGGCTAAGGTAAGGTGGCTGGAGAGAGCCCCAGCAGCTGATGTAGCTGGGCGGCTACACTGGAGAATGCAGCATGCTGGCTTCAGGACCGGGTGATCAGTGGCTTGCTGGGTGCCACATAAACCTGAGAAAAAATGCCCCTGATGGGCAGATGTGCTCCTCATGAGCAGACGGGTGCCTCTGATGGGCAGATAGCTCGTGTGAGAGTGCCCCTGACACAGTGGCAGGTGGATCTTGTGGGACCACTGCCAAAGTCAGAGTTAGTAGTTTTCTGTTTGTATGGCCTTGTGGGGCCCCAGACCAGGTAAGATACCTATTCCTGCAACCATCCTTTCTCAGGATGGCAAGCTGGCATGTATCTTACCTGAGGGGTGAGAACTTCCCCTGTTGGTACTAATAACCCTTCTGTCTTTTCGCCCACAGTGTTTTGGCTGCAAGCACTGCACCAGAGTCGACTGGGTACATACGTACATGATCATCTACTGAATATGCACTGAAATTCCCATCAGTATGACTACAAGATTCCCATGGAAAATCACACCAATGATGACTAATAACCAGACATGTGCGACTAAAGGACAGAACAACAGAACAAGCCTTAAGGACAAGCCTTAAGCCATATTGAACAGACAATCGTTTGTATAAATAAAAGGGTCATTTATCCTCACTAAGGGAACATCGCAGAAGATTTTTAACACATAGATTGTACAGTGAGGGACCCTGAAGGGGTGGATTGTGGGGAAAATTGTATTGTAAATGGGCTTGCTTTCTTGGTTCCTCTTTCTGTTAGCTCATTGCTGGAGCATAAAAATGCTACTGATTTTTGCATGTTGATTTTATATCCTACAACTTTACTTCATCAGCTATAAGCTACAAGCTAGATCACTCTTCAGCTATAAGAGATTTTTGGTAGGGTCTTTAGGTTTTTCTATGTATAGGATCATGTCATCTGCAAACAGGGGCAATTTGGCTTCATCTTTTCCAATCTGGATGCCCTTTATTTCTTTTCCTTGCCTGGTTTCTCTGGCTAGTACTTCCAATATTATGTTTTAAAAGAGTGGTGAGACTGAGTATCTATGTCTTGTTCCCATTCTTAAGAGAAAAGCATTCAGATTTTCCCTATTCAGGATGACATTTGATGGTGGGTTTGTAGAGTATGGCTTTTATTGTGTTGAGATAATTTTCTTCTTTACCTCATTTGCTGACAGTCTTTATCATGAAAGGATGTTGAATTTCATCAAATATTTTTTCTGCATCTGTTAAGATAATCATGTTTTTTGTCCTTGATTTTGTTGATGTGGTGTATCATATTTACTGACTTGCATATATTGAACCATCCTTGCATCCTTGGGATGAATCCCACTTTTTCATGGTGTATACTTTTTTTGATGTGTTGCTGTATTCTGTTTGCTAATATTTTGCTAAGGATTTTTGCATCTATGTTCATCAAGGATGTTGGCCTGTAGTTTTCTATTTTATTTGAACCTTAGTCTGGCTTTGGTATCAAGGTAATACTGGCCTCATACAATGAGTCTAGAATTATGGCCTCTTTCAGTTTTTTGAAATAGTTTGAAGAGAATTGTTATTAATACCTATTTAAACATTTGGTAGAATTCAACAGTAAAGCCATCTGGTCCTGTGCTTCTCTTTGTTGGGAGACTGCTGATTACTGCTTCAATTTCTTTGCTTGTTATTGATCTGTTCAGGTTTTCTATTTGTTTTTGGTTCAGTCTTGGTTGTTTGCATGTGTCCAAAACTTTTTCCATTTTCTCCAGGTTTTCAAGTTTGGTGGCATGTAGTGGTTCTTGATAGTCTCTAATGATGCTTTGTATTTCTGTGATATCAGCTGTAATGTCTCCTCTTTCATTTCTGACTATTTTATTTGGGTCTTCTCCATCTTTTTTTTAGTTATCCTAGGTAATGGTTTTCTATTTTGTTTATTTTATCAAGAAACCAACTTTTTGTTTCATTGATCTTTTTTATAATTGTCTTGGTCTCTATTTCATTTACTTCTGCACTGATTTTAATTATTTATTTCCATCTACTAATTTTGGAAGTTGATTGTTCTTGTTTTTCTAGTTCTTTGAAGTGTAGTGTTAGGTTGTTTGAGATCTTTCTGTTCTTTTAACATAAGCATTTATTGCAATAAACTTCCCTCTTAGTACTGTTTTTGCAGTATCCCACAGGATTTGGTATGATGTGTCTTTAATTTCATTAGTTTCAAGAAATTTTTTGATTTCTTGTTTAATATCTTCTTTGACCCATAGGTCACTCAGGAGCGTGTTGTTTACTTTCCATGTATTTCTATAGTTTCCAGAGTTTTACTAGTTATTGATTTCTAGTTTTAATCTGTTGTGGTCTGAGAAGATAGTTAAAATGATTTTAATTTTTGTAAATTTTATGAGTCTTGATTTGTGACCTAACATGTAGTCTCTTATGGAGAATGTTCCATGTGCTGATGAGAAGAATGTATATTTTATAGTTGTTAGTTGAAATGTTCTGTACTTATCTGCAAAGTCCAGTTGGTCTAAAGCATAGTTTAAGTCCTATGTTTCTCTGTTGATTTGTTGCTTTCATCCTCTGTTCAATGCTGAGAGAGGTGTGTTCAGTTCCCCAAGTATTATTGTATTGGGGTCTATCTCTTTCTTTAGGTCTAATAGTTTTTGCTTTATATATTTGGGTGCTGTGGTGTTGGATTGATCTATACTTATGATTGTTATGTCTTCCTGCTGGATAGATCCCTTTATCACTATATAATGGCCTTCTTTATCTCTTTTTATGGTTTTTGGTTTAAAGTCTATTTTATCTAATACAAGAATAGCTATTCCTACTCATTTTTGGTTTCCATTTATGTGGTATGTCTGTTTCCATTTCTTTACTTTAGTCTGTGTGTCTTTTCAGGTGAGGTGAGTCTCTTGTAGACAGCATATAGTTGGGTCTAGGTTTTTTTAATCCAATCAGTCAGTCTTTGTCTTTTGAGTGGGGAATTTAATCCATTTACACTTAAGGTTGTTATTGATAGATATTGCCTTATTCTTCACATTTAATTGCTTTTCTTATGGTTGATTTAATTTTTGTTCCTTTTTACTGTTTGTCTTCAAGGTCCACTGTTTTCTTGAGGTGGTATGGTATAGTTTCTTTCTCTTTCTCATTTGTATATCTGCTCTACCAGTGGTGTTTGCTCTTTCTTGTGTGTTCATGATGGTAATTATCATTTTTTGGGTTCCGGGTGCAGGACTCACTTAAGGATTTCTTGTAGAGCTGCTCATGTAGTAGTGGACTATTTTGTTTATCTGGGAAATACACTATTTCTCCTTCATTTCTGAAGAATAGCCTTGCTAGATATAGTACTCTTGGCTGGAAGCTTTTTTCTTTTAGTACTTTGTATTATACCGTTCTCTTCTGGCCTATAGGGTTTCTGCTGAGAAGTCTGATGTTAGTCTGATTGGGATTCCCTTATAGGTGACTTGATGCTTTTCTCTTGCTGTTTTTAGGATTCTCTTTTTGTCTTTGACTTTTAACAGTTTGACTACAATGTGTCTTGGAGAGGACCTTTCTAGATTGAATCTGCAAGGGGATCTTTGGGCTTCTTGGATCTGAAGTCTGTATCTCTACAAATATATGAGAATTTTTTCACTATTTTTTCACCAAATATGTTTTCAATGCTTTTTCCTTTGTCCTCCCCTTATGGAACATTCATGATTCAGATGTTTGTGTGCTTAATGTGATCTTCCAACTCTCTTAGATTTTCTTCATTTTTTAAAAAATCTTTTTCTTTCTTTTTTTCTTTTTTCTTTTTTTCTTTCTTTCTTTTTTTTTTTTTTGTCTGCTTGGGTTATTTCAAAAAGACTGTCTTCAGGATCAGAAATTCTTTCTTCTGCTTATTCTAGTCTGCTGCTTATGCTCTCAGCTGTAGTTTTTATTTCATCAAATAAGTCTTTTTATTCCAAGAGTTCTGCTACATTCTGTTTTATGGTATTTATCTCTTTGTAAATTTCTCCTTTTATGTCAATACTTGATTTTCTCATTTCATTGTGTTATCTAATTGAATCCTCTTGTATCTCACTGAGTTTCTTTCAGATTATCACCTGGAATTCCCATTCAGACATATCAAGGGTTTCCTGTTGTATGGGGTCTGGTATTTGAGAATTATAGTGTTCCTTTGCTGGTGTCATATTTTCTTGTTTTTTCATATTTCTAGTATCCCAGCATTGATGCCTACTCATCTGGTGGTTGCTTCTATTACTGTGGGGTGACTTTTGAGGGGAGACACTCCCACTTGTAGATTTGTTATATATTGCCTGTTTTGTAGGATGTTTTACTTCTGGTTCCAGGTAGACTCAGTAGTTCTGGGTAGACTCGGTATTTTGGGGGAATGCCAGCAGCTATGTCTGTGACTGGGGCTGCACATGTGGCTGGCCCCATACAGGTGAGCAGAGGCTGCACAGGCAGCTGGATGACCTCGCCCATGTGCATAGGTGGTGCCACATGGGTGGCTGTGGTGGCTGGAACCACATAGATACCTGAATGTCTAGGGCCAACCATGCTGCCAGGGTGGCTGGGACTGCATGGGCAGCTTGATGGCTCGGCCCAAGGAAGTGGGTGGGTCTGCACATGTGGCCAGAATGCAGGGCCCATGCAGGCAGCATAGGTGGTTGGGTGGTTGGGGTCACCTGGGTGAGTGGGGCTGCAAGAGCTGCTGGATGGCTCATCCCAGGAAAGTGGATGAGGCCAGGCTGGCAGCCAGGTGGTTGGGGTTATATGGGTTGCCGCAGTTGCACAGGCAGCTGGAAGGTTAGGGCCATGCAGGTGGCTGGAAGGCTAGAGTCGCACAGGCTCCTGGTGGCATGTGGGCAACATGGGTATCATGGTGAAGTATGCTGTGCAGGATAAACTCCTGTGTGGGGAGAATGGCTGGGACTAAGCAATGGCACAGGCAACTGCTGCAGGGGGTAGGGGTGAAGGCAGTGGCTGGGGCAGGAGCAGGAGGAAGGTTACTGCTGGGAAGTGCTCACAGCCAAGCAGATCCCTTCCTACGCCAGGAAAAATTCCTCCTGACTGATCCTGGTTTGCGAGGCACAGCAGCAGATGAAGCAGCATGCGTCTTTCTCCTCTATACCACCCTGCTTAGTTTTCGTGCTCCACAGGGTCCTGACCAGGCTCCTGCTGCCTTCTCATGCTCTCCCACTGATGCTGTCCCCCATACTTAGCTGTCCTTTCCTTGCTCTGGTCCCTTTCTGCGAAAGGATCATAAGTTGGACACCTCTAGTCTGCCACCTTGCCCCACCTCCCTCACTTAAAGGAATTTAGAGAAAGAACAGCCTCTAAAAATGTATATGCAGTCAGAAAAAAAATAATACAACAGTTTTTAATTATCTGAAGTTAAAATAAAAAATCGTTTTTATGAAACAAGCAAGGAAACCAAAAAGAGAGTATAGGCTAGTTTAAAGATATAATGAGGTACAATATATGAGAAAGCTGTTGACCTAAAAAGAAACTGAGATCAAATACACATAGCAAGGATTTACTGAGCCAATATGATGACTGCAACCTGGGAGACACAAAGAGCAAGGGTCCCTGAAAAATGTGTTCTGAAGAGGCTAGCAGAGCTTAACATTTTATAATCACAAGAAGGGGAAAGGGTCAAAGATAAGAGAGAGAAAGACAGCCCCACCTAATTACTTCATCAGGCTTTCTATTGGTAGTACATAACATATAAATTTGTGATTGTTACTAAGTTACAACCTACATGGCGGGTTCTAGAATAAGGGTAATAAGAAGTATTCTAGGTGATTTTATGGCTTTCTTATACCATTATGGCTACTTCTAAGTAAAATAAGTTAAATGGTCTTATGTTAACATGTTCCAGGACAGGTGGACGTGATTACTGACATCCCAGAACTCCCAAAGCACTACAATTCAGCTGACTTAGTCAGAGCAGAGTCTTTTGGTTATCAGAAGAGTGGGATAAGAAATAATTTCATAGAAGCTAAAAATACAACTTAAAAGAAGAATATTCATCTTCTTTGGCAGCATTGAGGAGCAGAATAGGCAATGCAGAAAATTGAACCAGGGCTATACCCAACTTGGGAAGTTTCCCATAAGGCAGAGAGAAAGAGGAAATAGTGAAGAATGCAATAGGTAATGAAAAAAAAATAATGGAGATACAAACTAAGAATAACAGTTGTTCCTGACTAAGAAAAGAATAATTGGATCCAAAACAATAATAGGAAACATAACTGATATTTCCTTAGCTAAAGAGTAAACAATTAGAAAAACATGAATGTGAAAATGGAATTGAATCATCATGGGCCAAATACTTCAGTGTAAAAAATCCACACTTAAATCCATATAATTTTTTCCTTGCAGCTGCAAGGGCAAAAGGGAAATCCACATAGGTATTCAGGGGACAAAGTAGTAACCCATTCATAACAAAATGTTAAAAATAGAAATGCTTATGTTCATAAGAAGAAAATCTAGCTGTATTTGCACTACTTTTCTGCAATAATAGCAGGAAAAAACAAAGCAAACTCAGTAGCTATTTGAATATGATAAAAATATGTATCTGGAAAACCCAGGTGAATTAACAGAAAATTTACTAGAAAAAAAAAGAATTCAGGAAGTTTACTTCTGAATGTTTACAGCTGCAGGATGGCCACCTCAGGTTTATGCTGTTTTAATTATTTTAATCTACATAATGGCTAATGTGCCTACAGAGTCGCTGAAAATTGGCTGTAGTTTTTATTTTAGTCATGACTTGAAATTATCCAGTACCTCTTCTCACTACCGTTCTCCTTCAGTCATATAACGTAATAAAAATTAAAGTGTGCTCTCATTTAAGCGTCCTTGGTATGTTGCCAAAGACTGACCATGCAAGTCTCCTTAAAAAAAAAACTTCAGTAAATTTCAAAAGCAGAAATTATTATGCCATAAGCTTTGATAAATTAGAAAATAAAAGTAGAAATTAAGCCTAGATTAAAGAAAAATAAAAAAAACACCTGGATATTAAATTACTGCTAAGTCACTCTTGTAATACTTCCGAGATTCAAATACACACAGATGTTAGGAACAGTACAGTGAGAAGAAGATTCCCAGCTGTCTTAAGCTCAAGGGAATGTTTCTCTCTGGCCAGCCACCAGTCTTTGTACATCCTCTCTCCTCAGGGATCAGACAGCTCTGTCTGGGGTGCCATCCCTGTCTTTCTGCCAGCCTAGTGATTGATTATATATCTTCATTACCTAATCAATTTGTGCACTGAATGTGGAATGGATTCAGCAGTCAGAGGAAGAAGTGAAAAACCAAGACTGTCAGTATTTGGTATGTGAGATGACTTAGGTAAAGGCTCTGTTTTGGGGGGGGGGGATTTTTATTTTTATTTTTATTTTTATTTCTCAATATACATTGTAGTTGATTTCCATGACCCTTTACCCGTTCCTCTTTCCCCCTCCCTCTTTCCACTTCCCCCTACATCATATCTGTTCACTTGTCTTAACAAGTTCAAGGAACTATTGGGATTGTTATTTCTTAAGCAGAAACCTCCTAAGTCTGTAGCAATCCTGCTTGGCTCTCTACTTCTCTTCCTTTACATTCAAATGCAGACTGTGCTCTAGAACTCTGGAAACATTCTTTGCACAGAGAGATTAGCAGCCAGGTCATCCCCTTCTCACAGATACCCCCTCCAAAAAAATAAATAAATAAAGTGGTTTCATTAACAGAAACAGATATCTTCCCTCGGTCTCTTTCCAAACAGGAGTACAGGATGCTGACCACGTCACTGAACACCAAGTAACATCGCAGTCTGAGAGAAAGGACATGGCTGAACGTCCATGCAGCTGGGAAATAAAGTTGGAAAATTACATTGGGTTGTGTTTTTCCAAAGAACTGAAGCAGCTGTAGAACCCTCAAGTCCAGTGAAAATGAGAGCTCAGAACTCAGCCCTGAAATGAAGACTACTTTAACATCATACGATTTGGAAGAAACTGTTGTCAAAAGAAAGAGTTTGGAACCTCTGTCATAGGTCCACAATGGCTATTCCTTACTCCTCATCCAAGAATAACATTTGGTCTATTGACGGGGTGGGGGGAGGGGGAGGTCCTGAGAGAAGAGAGGACAGGATGGGAAAAAGAAGCATAGTGTGTGGTCCCCTCTACTTAGAAATATTAGATGGGAAAACTTAAAGAGGAGGAATCCAAGAAGGGCTGGGAGGGAAGAGAGGAATGTAGAGAAAGCCAGAATAGGATTTGAGAGAAGAGAATTTGTTACAGGCCAATAAATACCTTTAAATTACTCTGTTGTTTTAATTCTAAAGGGTGACATTTCAAATAAGAACAAAAATGAGCAATGGGGCTAAAGAAATCTTTCAGACAGGAAAACTGGAAATCTTAGCTGCCCCTCCTTTGTTCTATTTTAGGGCTCCATGCTTGTCCCTTAACCCATGGTAATTGTTTGGGTATGTGTGTCATGCTTCTCTCCTGGTTGTGCAATGCCTGGCAACAATTACTGCTTGTGGAAAGAGTAAATGGAACAGTTATATAGATGAAAATTAGTGATCATACATATACAATCAAACTTCCAACAGGAATCCCCAGAGAGCTGGTAGTTCAGGCTCCTGTGAATAGCTTCGGTGGTGAAGAGCTCATTACCTATAAACGCAACTTGGGTACTTTATATCATTAGACAATTTAATTGGGTAATTTAATTATGCAATTGAGTAATTTAAATTATTAGAATATGTTAAAATTAAAATTTCCTTTCTTCCATCATAAAAAGCTAAATGGGATGTGTCTACTGTGTAATCCCTCCTTAAAATCAGACTTCTGCTGTATCCTCTTTGTCACTGTTATCATAAGAAATTTACAGATGCAGGGCCGACCCCGTGGCACACTCAGGAGAGTGTGGCGTTGGGAGCGCAGTGACGCTCCCGCCGCGGGTTCGGATCCTATATAGGAATGGCCTGGTGTGCTCACTGGCTGAGCGCGGTGCAGGCGACAACAAGCCAAGGGTAGGAATCCCCTTACCGGTCACGAAAAAGACAAAAAAGAAAAAAATAAAAAGAAAGAAATTTACAGATGCAGAAACTGAGGCTCAAATAAATTAAGTCACTTGCCCAATGTCAGGCTGCCAGGATTCATGGCTATTCTGGGACTTGAACTCATTTCTCTTTGATTTCATAATTTATGAGTATAACCACTATACTGAAAATAAGTACAACTACTTAAAAATGACCTATTTAAAAGCGGCTTCTACATCACTAACCATCTCAAATCTCATTTGATTTGTCAGTATACCTCTCAAAATGCAGCACAAAAATTAACACAATATTTTAGATGTCTCTTTAGCAGAGTTCAGGGAAACTATCACAAAGTTTGATTTGGACCCAAAGGTCCATTTCAGTAAACTAAAATTGGATAGTTGTTACCAAACATACTTATTTTGTGGTAACGAAAGTTCCAGATTACTTTTATACAAATTGCTTCAAAGACAGGTCTTCCCAATCCAGCTGTAAAATGTATTGTTTTAACTAAAGTGCAAGATCATTTATCTTTGTTAAATGTCATGATTTTGGACTAGGCTTGTCACATCATTTTAAAAGTTGATTCTGACATCTATTATATCAGCCTTTCTCAAAACCTTATGCCACCTGAAAATTTGATAACCATGCTTTCTAAGTATTTAGTCATGTCCTTGGTAAAATATTAAAAGGATAAGATAAATCACAGAGTTTAGCAATATTCTATTAGAAATGCCCCTGAATATGTAAAAAACTAAACATCTCTGGAGAAATACCTCAATAGTTTGCAAGAGAGTAATCTAGACTATATTTCACCGTATTGTTAACCAGGAAATAAGAGTAACCTTTGTTTAAATGCCATAGAAATCATTATACCCTACATAACAACCCTACGAAAACAGTCTAATTTGTTCTGACATATTCTTAATTGGTGAATCCATATTGGCTCCTACTAATCACAATCTTTTCTACAGACCCAGAAAGCATATTGTAAATAATATGCTCTAGAATTTCCAGGGAGCACATATCAGTGTGCTTGGGGATCTTGTTTCTGGAAAAGGAAAACATGGGTGGTTCAGTGGAAGATGTAATGAAAATACAGGATGATGTTCTTTGTGGTACCCAGCTTTTTGATATTGCACAACTGCCTCACATTTTTCTCAACAGACACACCCTGGCCATGTCATCAACTTCACAATAATATGTGCCTACATTTTATATGTTTGAATATTTTGAAACTCTCATCTTATGTATAATGTTACAGTGTTTCTACCAGAAGATAGACTAAGTCTAGAGTTGTTATAGAAATAAGCTAAATTTCTTAACATTGCCAAAGCGATTTGCCATTTTGAAGACATCTTGTCACTTCAAACCTTCCCGATAACTGACTAATACTGACTGGACCATTCTTCAAAAAGGTTAATTCATCATCCCACAACACTTACTTTATTTAAAATCTGTGTCACCTCTTACAAAAAAGATTTCCAAGAAATTTCCTGTTCAAAATTGTGAACTTAACTCAATTTTATAACTGAACGTTTACCAAGCGAACTGTGGTTTTAGCAAGCAGACATTTGTATGAGTCCCCATTTTATACGTTATGTTTTCATTGATTTGCATCACATATGAATTTGCTCTTTCAGTCTGTCTTTTGTTTCTTTTGAGACAGGAATTGATCTTTTCTTAACCTTCTCTGGCTCTTTTCCAGGTTTGCTGCACATGTCTTAGGTAGGTTGACTAGGCATGTTTGAAGTGATCTCCCAGGGGGCATGCCCTGATGACTTGGTCATCGAGTCCTCGCCCACGCAATGGGAATGTGAATCTCACTGCAGTTCCGTCAGGTTCCACATGATGGTGGCCTTGCCTCCACAAACCGGACTTCAGGTCCCTAGGTGCTAAGTTTATTGGCCTCGATTTCGAGCTCCAGTAATAAAGCAGCTGTCAACGTGCCAGAGCCCCAGTGAAACAGCTGAGCTTCTCAGCTTGGGCTCCATCCCCCACCTGTGGCTGAGATACAGGGATTGTGAGTAGCATGTTGCTTGCCGAAGAGCAGGGGGAATATCTGACTGGATTCAAATGCTTCTTATTTACACAGTGTATGTTGGTTTTGAATTTTATTTTTCTGCTGAATATTATCCTAACACAATTCAAACTTGGAAGATGGAGGATGAAGATGCACAATGAAAACTTAAATAATGCTTTGTTCCATGCATTATTATGTTAGCCTTTACTTCTAATCATTTACCTCTCTCTAGAGCTGTGCTTTCCAATATAGTACCCAAGAAGCCTGATGAGGCTTTTGAGTACTTAAGGTCTAGTCTGAATAGAGATCTGCAGTAAATATAAAATACACATGAGATTTCAAAGATTTAACATGAAAAAGATAATGTAAAATTGTTTATACTTTAATATGAAAAAAGATAATTTGGGTACATTGTGTTAAAGTACGGTATATTATTAAAATTGATTTCACTTATTTTTATGTTTTTCAAAATAGCCACTAGAAAATTTAAAACTACAGGTCACTTTCTTTTGAGGACTGAGCTCATCGAGAAGAAGGCTATATGATGTTTACTTAGCACTGAGAGTTCTTCTATTCCTATGCAATATTTCCTCATGAAATCTCTCAATTCTTCAGCATAGTTAGCAGATCTACCCCAGAATCTGATTCTCAGAAAGTGTTGCAGACCTTGATGTGGCTATGGCATGGATACATTTTAGAGGGGTCCCAAATGAGAGTTTCCCAATTGTAATTGATCATGAGAATTAATCAGGGGAAAAATTTCAATTGGTTTCTGATGCCCTCTACAGATATGTTGATTCCATAAATATGGCTTGATTAATATTTCATGCTCCTCTATTTTTTCTTTCTTTTTCCCTTCCTCTCCAATTCTTTTACCTGTGAAGAGGGAGTAATGTCGAGATAGGGGAATACTATGCTACCTGAAGAAACTGATATGAAAGAAACATGACTATTAGTGAGCTACAGAGATCTATGGGTTAAACAAGAGTGGATTGAAGGTTACCACCTTCCGTCATATTCCAGAGTTGTTCTGGTGTTTCAGAGTAGGGCATATTCAATGATAAAATCAGAACATGGGCATAACTGAAAAACCAGCCAATTTACTCTAAAATATAAGAGGTTAATATACGACTATCAAAATTGTATAGAATTTCTACTTCTTATTGTGTTATCCTGGAAGTGATAGCAAAATTACATACATTGAACACTCTTTCAATTGGTTCTAGTCCTTTCCTCCCCCTTTCTTCATTACCCGATGACATCTTCTGTACCCTTTGAAGCTGATGAAGTTTCACTTTATTTAAATCTGCTTTCTTAGGAAAGACAAAAGTTTCTGAAAAAGTAAACTGCATTAATTTGAAACAACCAACAGACTTGGGTGGGGTAGTTGGGCTATTCTTAACCATCACCAAGAGAAAGGAGGCCCAGGAATTCATAAAACAAAACAGAGGTCAATATGAAAATATAAAAGTTTAGCAGAATCAATCCAATTACTACCTTACTTAGCTATTTACATATGGGTGCCTACGTTACATGTTCCAAGACTGTGCTAGATATTAAAGGATAAAGTGAGAAATAAAAGAGTTTCTGCATCCATAGATGAGTTCAGTTTCACGTATACAAAATGTTCTTTATCCAGAAGACTACTAGATAAGTGACATGCAATACATTACTTCTATCATTATTGAAATGCATAGTTTTTTAAACCAGAAGTACATAATAATAAAGAGCTAATAACAATAAATATACTGATACTTTGTAAGCACTTACTAGGTGTTAACAATAGTGCTGACTGATTTTCATAGATGATTTCACAGCAATTCTTTGGGAGAGGTAATATTATAGTCACTATTTTGCTTATAGGCAAATTTAGGTTCATTGAGGTTAAGTTCAAAGTCACACAAGAGTTGCAGGAGCTGAGATATTAATCCAAGTTGTCTAGTGGCACCATTCCCAAATCCACTGAAGATAGTACATTTTCTTGGCTTTACAAAAAGCAAAACATCTTAATCATCCAAGATAGATCCTCACCAAGGCTCAGAACAAATGCTGCTTTCTTACATTGTGAAATAACAGAATAATTGAGCTCACCAAAAAAAGTGGGGGGGAGAGAACACATCACTGTTTGCATGTATTTTTCAGAAGCAATTTACTTCAAAATTATATGTCATGGGACCAATACCACTTAGCACTTAGCCACATATGTGTGCCCCACAATTTTAATCTGAAGACTTTCTCCATTCCCTGGCCCTTCCCTTTCTGCACCTCTTTTCCTGTACTTGTGATATTTTCTGCTTCAAGAGGGAAAAGTCACATGATGCATGCTAGTCCAGGAACCCTGGCAAGAAAGGGGTAAATATATTCAGCATATATCCGAGAAAGTAGATAAGAGTAGACTATCCCAGAATGAGTTGGATAGCAACAATGAGAAGATTTAAATCTCCAAATTGACTGTGTCGTAGAAGTCTGTATGTGTGCACTCAACTGAGAGGACATTGTTTATTTCAGGCACAAGCCATTGATTGCACCATACTTATTCTTCTAACTGTACTTTGTGACTGGGATAGAACAAAGCAAATGCAAGCAAGGCAAATGTTCCCTGAGAAAATCCTACTTTTTATTTTGAATATACAATAGAGATGGATAGGGTGAGGTTCTTTGGCCATCCTGCTGCACTTATATTTACTTGACTCGTTGCAGCTTGCACTAATATAGTTGGATGTTTTCACAATCAATATGTCCACTCAACAACCCTGAATGACACAAAATTCCATTTGTTCTAAACTAATGGTTCTCAAGTTAGAAAAAAAATGCATGTGCAGCTATTAATTCATAGCTCAGAGACACTCTGTTCTTATTCAACTGTTTCAAATAGGTTATTTAGGTTATTACCTTTTTGTTTGAAATATTTGCCTGTTTTTGTTCTCTACGTAATCAAAATGTGCAGTTACATTTAAAGACCACAGGGAAGACCAAAAAGAAGAGAGTGTTTAATAAAACTCCCCAAAATTATTTAGATGAAGACTAATTTTCTATTGCTTGAAGCCCTCTAGTTTACATGGCAAACTAGGCACATATATAGTTGATCCTTACTATTTATGAATTCTGTATTTGTGAATTTGTCTATTTCCTAAAATTTACTTGTAATACTAAATAAATAAGTGCAGGACTTTCACAGTCATTCATAAATGTGCATGCTCAACACAGTGAAAACATTGGGTGGCCCAAAAGACAAGTTCCCAGCTGAGGTCAAAAAAGGTGAAAATTTGCCTTCTTGTTTTTTAACACTACACTGAAAATGAGCGTCCTTTTCACAGTCTATTTACTACCAAGTTTCTCACGTTTTTGTGCTTTTTGTTGGTGATTTCACTGTTTAAAATGCCCCCCTTGCTCAGTGCTGAAATGCTGTCTAGTGTTCTTAAGCACAAGTAGTTGAGATGTACCTTATGGAGAAAATACATGTGTTCGATAAGTATCATTCAACCATAAGTGATAGTGCTTATTGAATATGAGTTCAATGATTATGAATCAACCGTCTCTATTAAATAAGGTTTCTTTAAGCAGAAACACACAGAAAACCAGGTTATTTATTAATTGGTTGATGAAAATGTTGTGAACTGAGGCTCACACTAACCTAACTCTGTATTTCCTATGGAAGCAATGGTTCAGCATACACTAATTCACGCATTGTCCGTGGTGACTTTACAGAGTATGGTTACCACAAATAATAAGAACTGACTGTATTTATCTCCCTAGAAAAGTCCAAATTTTCTTTAATATAACAGATAAAGGTATTTTTAAAAAGAAATTTAGGACTTCTAGGTATCTGAAGACATGGGTGACTGCTTAGGTCTCTGTTTCCTACTATTTCATCCATAAATAATATAGAAAAAAAAACAAAACTAAACTAAACAATAAAATTCTTCAGCATAATATTTGATGAAGATAATGCTCAAACTTGAAAATAATTTTAGGTAAAAATTAAACAAACACCAAATCCCAGAAAGTAATCTTTTATGTTTTCATCCTGCTGTAAGACTTTGAGAATCAAAGGCAAGCTTAAAAATACCGCAGGGAAGATAAAATAGAGACCTAATTGGTGAACCCAAGACTGAGTGACAGTAAGTCTACACTAAGTTCGAATATAATTTTCAAAAATTGTTCTGGTGGGTCAGAACAAAATTTATAAGGAAGAGACAAAAATATCTGTGATCTGAAAAGTTGAAAAGAAGCAAAAGGGAAAATTTTTAAGCATTAAAAGACAAAAGAGTACAGAACAACTGAAGGAAATACAATTGCTTTGCTACCAATCCAAAAATAAAATATCCATTGAAAAATCAGGACTTTGCTATACTAAAAAATAATGGTACCTTTAAACTAGGATGTTTAAAGCCATCCTAATATAAGAAAGAAATAGAGAAAAGAATAAATAAGCTGTATATCGCTATTATTAAAATAATTGGAAAGCATGAGCCAACACACATCCACTGGGGAAAAAACAAACAAACAAAAAAACAACCACAAAAAAGAAATCTCAGACGAACAAATATAAAATAGAAGAAAAACTATAACATAACATTCTAGACTCAATTAAAGATACTTTAAAAGGAACTTGAAGTTAACAAAACCCATCTAAAAACAGAAATTAAAATCTTAAAAATAGAAATTGTCAAAAAACAGAAAAAAAGAGTTAATTTAACTAACAAAAAAGATGAAAGAAAATGTCAAAATTGTCTCAGAAAAAAGCTAGTAAATTCTAAGTTGAGAATAAACTCAGGTGAAAATTTAATGAGGCATTAAAGTGTGCCAGAAAAATAACTAAGATAAAAAATGAGATAAGTAAAGAAATGAAAAGGAAGTTAGAGAAAGTGGCAGACATAAAGGACAGTCAAAGACTAGGATTTGTATAATCTGTGTCCCTGAAGAAGAAAAGCTAAATTATTAAATAGAACGAATATTTAGAATAATAAGCCAAGGTAATGTTTCATAAAAGAAGACCTGAATCTACATATTCTAAGGGCCCACTGAATACAAAGAAAAATTAATGCAGAATAATGATCATCGTATCATTTCCCAGTGTAAATAGTAGATTTCAGTTGAAGGAAAAATTCTCAGTTCACCAGATGAAAAAATCAAATTACTTACAACAGTAAGTGAATTAGACCAGCATCAGAATTCTCAAAAATATTTTGCATACAGAGCCAGGTACCATTTGAGCAGCATTCTCAAAAACAGAATGAATGAAAGTATGAATCACGTGTTGTCCTTCAAGTATCAAGGCTTTAAACAAATATTTGTAAACATGCAAGAGCATAAGGAATTCTGCACCCATGAGCCTTCTTGATGAATGTAGTAGAGGTTGAGATTCATCCAATCAAGAGATGAGAGGGAAAACTTTAGAGAAATGGTGAACATTTTAGTATGTAGAAAAATGTAGATCTAAGACCAAAATAAAGGTTAAAAAAAAGATGGAAGATGAACGTTCAATGTAATATGTTGTGACAAAGAAGAAATAATGTAAGTAAAAATAAAACAAAAAGGGAGAAAGATAGAAGAAAGTAGAATAAATTCATCATTTTATAGGCAATAAACAAGAATTAAATGATGTCATTCAAAAACTTACAAATCATATAGTAAAGGGTTAAAAATAGAATAAAAAAATAGAGCCATTAAAAAACAAGTGCTAAAGTAACCACTACAACAAAAATTAAAATCTTTCTAAATACTTTTTTATTTTATAAATTAGAGAATAAAGAATATATATCTTATAGAGAAAAAAAGATAGCAAATATAATATACACAGTTAGAAAATATCATGGTAGAAGTGAGTCACAATATATCAGTCACACTAACAAATGTGAATGGCTTAACTCACCTAGTAAAAGAAAAAGATGTTCAATTTGGTACACATACAAGAAACAACTGCATGCTGTGTACAAGATGCACACATTAAACAAAGTGATTCAGAAAGGCCAAAGATGAAGGAATGGGCGAGATCATATCAAGCATATGGGAACAATAAGAAAATAGGGGTAGTAACAGTGACATCAAAAGTGTAGAATTTTAGCCAGAAAACATTAGTTGTGACATTATAATGTTAAATATCACAATTCACAATGAAGATATAATTCCTATCACTATCTAAGCACTAAACAACACAACCACTTTTATGAAGCAAAAACTGTAGGATATTCACTGTAGTATAGATAAAGACAAAATGACAAGAATTGAATACATCACTTTCTTTACAAAACATATCAATTGGACAATAAATAAAGAGATAGAACTAAAAAATATAAACAAGATACATATGGATGCATATCAAAATTTGTGTACTACAGTAGAGACATTCACAAAAAATGGTCAAATATAAAGTTCACAGTAAAAGTTCAAAATAAAAAAAGAGTAAATTCTATTAGAGATAGAATCTCTCATCACAGTTCAATAAAACCAGAAATTATTAATTTTTTTTATTTTCTATTAAACAACACTCTTGGATAAAAGAGTAAGTACAAATAAAAAGTACAGAATTTCTTTAAAAATTAATGGTAATGAAACACTGCCAATCAGAATTTATTGGATATATATCAAGCAGCGATCAGAAGAAAATTTACAGTATAAAACACTTTTATTAGTAAAAATGAAAGAATAAATATACATGAAATAAATAGTTCAAAAATCTAGTAAATTCACAAATTAAATCAGAAGAAAATACAAGGAACGAAAGTTTTTTAAAAAGCAAAAATTAATGTGATAGTAGGACAGTAAACCTAATCATAATTTTTTTTAAGAAAACTTATAAACGTAGACTTTTAGCTACCTTGTTGAAGTAATTCGGCAAGGGCAAAAGTATACAAATGACTAAAAAACCACCTTGTTTCAAGCAACCATTGAAACAAGAGACATTAAAAATCACTACAAGAAACTGCTTTAGCTTAAACATTAACATAAGGTAATTTAAAAATTACCGCAAGGTAGTTATCATATCTATCATCTTGTAGCCTACATTTTTTATGGTAGAACATTTGAGATTAACTCTCTGTTATTTTGGAATGCAATATATTATTATTGACTATGTTAATTAGCATGATTTAATCATTTCACACTATACATATTTCAAAACACCACATTGTACCCCATAAATGTATGCAATTATCATTTGTCAATTAAAAGTAATAGTAATTTTTAAAATTACCACAAGGATCTACTTTATGCACATGAATTTAAAAACCCAAATGAAATGGATAATTTTCTAAAGAAATATATATTTACAAAATTAACACCATTAGATATAGGACAATTAAACAGACCAATGTAGGTAGACAAAATTGACAAAATTATTTGAAAACTACTCATACCTTGTAGGTGTTTCAGCACCAGGTTCACATGGATTCACACAGAAATTCTACAAAAGCTTTCAATACTCTACAAATCTTTCCAGAATATTAAAAATGAAGAAATTTTTCCAACTTTTTTATGAAATAAGTACAACATTGATTCCCCCACCTGGCAAGGACAGTAAAATTAAAGGAAATACTGATCAATATCATTTATGAATATCAATGCATTGCTACTCAAATCAGATTTATTCTGGGAATGCAGTTTGATTCAGCATTAAGAAATCCATTAATTAATTCAGCGTAGGACATAGTCTTTGAAACTCTTAAAATAGATATGGATAGATGATAGATAGGTAGGTAGATAGATAAAAACAAACAAACCACATGGAGAATCACCAGTGCTCACAATATAGATATACACATATATATTTTTCAGAGTATATATAAATAAATGTAAGATTCTGAGATAATAGTGTTTATGAAATTAAATAAGTTATATTGGACAACTCAATGCTGTTTCTTTAGAAATATATTTTATTTCCGGTGTTTTTTAATTCCCCCAAATTACTGACTATCCTGCAAACATTTTAAGTAATAAAAAAATACTAACTTAAGGGCTTTCAAAATTAGGAGAAAGATGAACATATAAATGAATATATGCAGGTTAATGTAGTAAGTACTGTAATGGTGACGTTACAAGGCCATATGGGAGCTTTATACTAAAGAAGTGAACAGAAGTTTTAAGAGAGGCATACTAAGGAATGCAGAAATATTCTGTGAGGAGATCCTTATCCTTGAGTCAACAATGAACATTGAGGATAATGTAGATTTGAGGTGGAAATGGGAACCTACCTTCAATTAAGGTATGGAATGTTGACTCAGCCTACCTCATCAAGACACAGTGTATTTTGATAACTTTCATGCTGGGATCTAAATTTTTCTATCCACCCTGTTTTTCCAACTAATTTCTTTTGGTGACTTTTCCGGCCATGCCAACCATCCAACCATTGAAGAACCCAAATTCTGTTCACGACTTTTATATTACTTTTTAAAGTTGTAATCCACTAATTAGGAATTATTACCTACATTATAAGCAGACAAGTTTACCTAAGTGAGTAAAAAAGCCCAACAAGAATCAAGTTTGTGGAAACCATTGAGAGAAATCTTATGATATTTGAAATCTTATGAAATTTTATGAAAATTGGGTAATTACCAATACTTGGTAAAGAATTGGATGCCAATGATGAGAGAAAAGGATGAATGATACCTGACATTGCGATTTTGACCTTGAGTGTCTGATGAATATTCGTGCAATGATCACATAAATGTGAGTTGTTTTGAGAAAAACCACCACTCATTAGGGACCTCTCATATGCACTAAATTGTGCAATGACACACCTTGGTTTATGATTTCCAAGAAAGTTTTATGTAAATATTAGAAACTATAAGTTATTCATATTATTCAGTATGTGTATAGTGTACAGAATGTAAGATGGTAGCAGAGAGGACATTAAACCAGAGACGGCCTGAGGTTAATGTATAAGTGGTGGCAAAGCTATATCCATAAGAAAATTATCTACACTAATAAACAGTACCATTGGTCAAAATGGTGAAGATAGAAAACAAAAAGATTAGTAGGGAGTCATTACACATGCACGGAAGATTTGTCTCCCACTATGGACTGAGACCAAGAGCTGGGATGACTGTTTAAGCAAGAGGCTTTCCAAATTACACTTCATGTGTGGATGAGTGGATGAGAGTTTTCAAGCAAATCACTTGAATGTGGGGTACCTGCGGGAATAATACCATCATGAAAATTCATGAGGAGCTTTCCTCATCTGTCAACCTTATCTCAGAGCTTCCTTGACACATCCTGCAATCCCAGTAAACTCGGTCTCTTGCTCATACCAGTCAGTCTTCTCTCTCTTTCTGTCTCCCCACCTTTTGATCTCCTAATATGAGGGAAAGAAGTGTTAATACTGCTTGTTAAGAGTCAGGTCATGATTTCCCAGTACCCTATGTCTCTTTTATAAACTCAAAACTACAGACAAATTGAAAGCAAAAGAAATACTTCCTTAAAATGTGCTGCCAAGAACTTTGCACATTAGTCAGGTTTTGTCTGAAGCACAGAATTTATGCAGGGAAGAAATGGAAAATAGTATTAGAGGAGATTTTGACAGATTGTGGACTGTTTTGATTAGTAGACTAAGGAGTTTAAATATCTTGCACTAAATAGTAGAATGTTATTATATAATTGTGAGCAGGGGAATGCCATGATCAAAGTGAGAGTTTTAGAAAAATTGATGTGGCAGTGGTGTGCAAAGGAAGAGATACCAGGTAGGAGAATAATTCAGGCAGAAATGCAAACTGCTTATCAGTTTACTCAAAGCAGATAAATTATGTAGCTGAACGCTGTAGACAGATATAGAAAATCTTTTATTATGTCTAAAAAATTGATTTCATAAGTACAAAATACAAGAGAATTTAGCTCTAACAGCTGTTGATGTAAAAAAATTTTTTTAAACCCTAGGGATTTTAAATGACAGCAAGTTCAATATAAACTGATAATATTAAAAAATTTCTTAAAAATCTATAATAGAGGTTTCACCGGTTCTAGTAGAAATGCTTTGTCTGTATAAAGGTGATAAAATTCCGCTATATTGTACCTTGGTCAATATAGTGCATATATGGTCACCAAAACGTTTTTTGCCTCTGCAGCACCTCTTTGCTCTCTATTCTGTTTTTTGTTTGTTTGTTTGTTTGTTTGTTTGTCTTGGGGGGGTTGCTATTTTTAATTTTTTAATTGGGAAATAATTTTAAACTTTAGAAAAGTTGCAAGAATAGTACCAAGTGCATTGCTATAATCCTTAGTCCACGTTTACCTATTAACAATTTTTCATATTTCCATTTTCATTTTGTTCTGTATATCTGGTCCACCTTCTGTTTTTGTAAAACAAAAATGTATTTTATTAAATTAAACTTTTCTACTTTGAGATAATTGTAGATTTACATGAAATTTTAAGAAATAATACAAAAAAGTCCCATGTACCCCTTACATTGGTTACCTCAATGGTAACATCTTGCAAATATATACTACAATAGAACAAACAGAATATTGACATTGACAGTCAAGATGCAGAATATTTTCATCATCAAAAAAATCCCTCATATTGCCCCTTTATAACCACACGTGCCTCTCATGTGCTGCTACCCCTTCTTTAATCATTAACAACTATAATCTGCTTTCTTTTTCTATAATATTGTCTTTTCCAGATGATGTAAACTTTTGGCATTGGCTATTTTCCCTCAGCATAACTGTCTGGAGATTTATCCAGTTGTTGCACATGGCAATAGTTTATTACTTTTCATTGCTGTTTATTACTTTTGTTATTTTTATTTGATTATGTTTTGCTATTGTTTTTATTATTTTTATTGGTATGGGAATATAATCATCTGTTTAACCATTCACCTATTAAAGGACATGTGGATTGTTTCCACTTTTGACTATTACAAATGAAGCATCTATGAGCATTTATGTGGAGGTTTTTGTGTGAACGTAAGTCTTCATTTTTCTATAATAACTGCCCAGGAATTTAATTTCTGGATTGCATGGTAGTTGCAGGTTTAGTTTTTTAAAAAGCTGCCTGTTTTCCAGAGTAGCTGTAATATTTTACATTCTCATCAATACATGGGTGATCCAATTTGTCTGCATTCTTACTAGCATTTACTATTATTGTCATTTTTTATTTTAGCCATCTTGACAGGTGTGTAGTGATAGCTCATTGTGTTTTTAATTTACATTTGTCAAATGACTAGTGACATTGAATATTTTTCATGTGCTTCTTTTACCATCTATCCTCTCTTCAGTGAAATTCCTTTACATTTCTTTTGCCCATTGTCTAATTAAATAGTTTGCTTTTTGACTACTGACTTTTGAAAGTTTTTAATGTATTTTAAATACTGGAAATAAGATAAACACAAAGAGATTCACACCTAGGTGCATTATAGTAAAACTGTTGAAAGCCAAAGTCAAAGAGAAAATCTTGAAAGCAGCAAGAGAAAAATTACTTGTTAAATACAAGAGAACCCCAATAAAATTAACAGCTGACTTCTCTTCAGAAACAATGGAGGACAAAGGCAGTGGGAAGACATATTCAAAGTACTAAAAGAAAAAACTGTCACAAAACAATCATAATTAGCAACACTATCAAAAATGAAGGCAAAATAAAGACAATTCCAGATTAACAAGGACTGGGATAATTTGTTACTAACAGACCTATCTAAATAATAAGAATTAAAGGAAAATCATCAGGCTTAAAGCACATGACAATGGACAGTAATTCAAATCCACAGGAAAAAAAAAACAAAGACCACTGGTAAAGATAATTATGTAATTTAAAACACAGTATAAATTCAGAGTTCTCTTTTTTTTCTCTTTACTGATTTAAAAAGTAATTGCATTTCTATATATGTACATTTGTATTGTGAAGAACATTACAAATAGAAATGTAATGTATTTGACAATAACAGTACAAAGTTACGGGGTGGAAGCAACGCTGTACTGAAGAAAGTAATAAAGCCAGATGGTAATTTGAATCTGCAGGAACAAATAAATAGAACAAAAAATGGTAAATAAGAAGGTTAATATAAAAAAGTCTATACATATATGCTTGGTCTTCCTCCTTCTTCTAGCTTCTTTAAATGATATACATTTAATAATTAAATTATTAAATAATACTAAGTAATAAAGCAATATATTTGGGGGTTTGTAAAATATAAATGTATACTATAAAGAACGGTATCACAAAAACTGGGGAAAAGGTATAGAGCTAAGTAGGAGTAATGTTTTTATGCCTGATTGGAATTATGATAATACAAACCTGAAGTGAATTCTGGTAAGTTATGATATAGGTAGTAAGACCTAGAATAACCACAAAGTAAACAACTTGAAAAATATTGTTTAAAAATCATTAAAGAAATTAAATTGCTACCCGAGAAAATGTTCACTTAATGCAAAAGAAAGCAGTAAAGGAGAAATAAAAGAACAAAAAGTAAGACATATGGAAAACAAAAAGTAAAATGGGAGACATAAATGGAACTTTATCGATGACATGAAATCTGAGTAGACTAAACAATCTGATAAAAAGGCATATACTTAATAAAAATCACAACCCAAATATACACTCTCTGCAGAAGACACACTTTCAATCCAAAGATACAAATATTTGAAAACAAAAGGATGGGAAAAGATATATGTCAAAAAAAAAATAGATTTTGAAAAGCAAAATGTTACTAGAGACAGTAGGTGTTATTTGTAATGATAAAATGATTATTCTATCAGGAAGATGTTACAATTATGAACACATATATACTGACCAAGAGAGCTCCAAACATACAAAGCAAAACTGACAGGATCAAAAGGAAAAATAGACAATTCAGCAATGATAGTTGGAAATTTCAAAACTCCACTTTCAATAATGGATAGAAAAAGTAGGCAGAAGGTCACTGAGGAAATAGAAGACTGAATAATTCCATAAAGCAAATGAACCTAAATAAGACCTATAAAACATTTCATCCAACAACAGAGAACATCTTAACTACGCATGGAACCTTCTCCAAGATTGACCATACACTAGGTCATAAAACAAGTGTCAATAAAAATAAATTTAAAAGTACTGAATTCACACGAAGTGTATTCTCCTGCCTCAGTGGAATGAAGTTAGAAATCAAAACCAAAGAGAAATTTGGGGAATTCACAAGTATATGGAACTTAAAAAACAAATAACCAATGGGTCAAAAAGAAATCACAAGTAAAATTGGAAAATACTCTTGGAGGGAAACTGTAAACACCTATATTTAAAAAACACATTTTCTAGGTGTTAAATGAAAGGAGCCAGGCACAAAATACCACATATTGTAGGATTTTATTTTTATGAAATGTCTACAATAGCCAAATAGATAGAAAATAAATTTGGTTAGTGGTTCTCCTGTGGCTGGAAGGGTTGGAATATTGGTGGATAATTGAGGAATGACTGCTAATGGGTATGTTTCCTTATTTTGGGCTGATGGAAATGTTCTAAAATTTATTGTGTTGTAGGTTTCACAACTCTGTGAACATACCAAAAAAAGAAAACATACTGAATTGTACACTATAAATAGGTGAATTGTACAGTATTATTTACATCTTTAGGAAGCTCTTATATATAAAAAAATAAGTTGAGCATATATTTCTGAGTTTATTTCTGAGTTTTCAGTTCATCTTCTGTTTCATTGAACTATACGTCTATCTATCAATACCATACAGTCTTAATTACTGTGGATGTACAGTACATCTTGAAATTCAGAAGAGTGAGTCTTATCATTCAGAGAAAAATTTCAGTTATTCATGTTTCTTTCCCTTTTCATGTAAATTTTAAGATAATCTTGCCTATATCTACAAAACATGTTGCTGGGATTTTGATAGAAATTACATTAAACCGGTAAATCAATTGCGGGAAAAGTAATATCTTTACTATACTGAGTATTCAACTTCGTGAGTACAGTATTTTTCTCCATTTGTTTAAATCTTCATCAGCGTTTTGCAGTTTTCAGCATACAAGTCTTGTATATCTTTTGTTATATTTATACCTAAGAATTTCATTTTGCTGAGTCATTGCAAGTGGTAGTGTATTTTTAATTTCACTGTCTGTACTTCTGTTGCTACTGCATGTGTGTATATATATCTTATATACATATATGTGATATATATACATATGTTTGTTGCTAGTATATAGATATAATTAATTTGCGTATATTTATCTTGTATCCTGGGACCTTGCTTATTGATTCTGGAAAACCTAGGGGGCAGGTCGGGATGCTTTGTTGCAGCCTTGCAAGCATGCAAGTCCAGGCTCCTTACTCCACGTTTGCTGGCATGGCGGGGGGGCAGCATTTTTTCTGTGGTGTTTGGCTGGAGTAGAACTGTTATCGTCTAAAAGTTTTCTTTTTTTATTAGGCTGCCCTGTTCTGATCCTTTGACTATAGACAGCATGCTTTTGCTTGACTTATTGTGTGTGTGTGCGTGTGCGTGTGCGTGTGCGTGTGCGTGTGCGTGTGCGTGTGCGCGCGCGCGCGCGCGCGCACCCATTGCTGTTTCCAGGTTTCTTCAGCTCCAAGTCTGGGATATACAAGAAAAATAGAAAATCCACAGAACTCACGATAGTGTTTTCTTCAAGTTCTGAGATTTGCTTTCTCACCCCTTTTCAGAGCATTTTTATGTTTGTGTTATATAATCAGGTTCAGATTTTTTAGTTTTACTTAGGAGGAGGATTAGGGAAAAGTACATCTAATCCATCTTCCCTGAATTGAAAGTAAAAATAGAAGGCTTTATTAGAACACTGCTCATTCATTTATGTATTTTCCATGACTGTTTTCACAGCACAATGGCAGAGTTCACCAAGTAGGACAGAGACCATATACCCTACAAAGCCAAAATGTTTATGATTTTTCCCTTTATAGAAAAAAATTGCCTACCCCTACTTTATGCTGTACTTTTTATATGTATTACATCTACATATATTATGAACCCTGTAAGACAGTGTCTTTTCATTTTAAACAGAATGTATTTTTTAATTATAGAGGAATAATATTCTTTTATTTTTCCCTAATGTTTATTATTCCCATTGGTTTTTATTTCTCCCTAAAGATTTAAATTTTTATCTAGTTTTATTTTTCTTCATTCTGAATCTTTTTTTTTCTTAAGCATAACTTATGGTGAAATTCTGCTGGAAACAAATTTTTTTCTCTCTCTCCATCTCTCTCTGTTTCTCTCCCTCATCCCCAACTTGAAGCTCTATTTATTTTATTTTTATTCTGGAAATATGTTTTTGCTCCTTAGAATATTCAATATTCTTTTGGTTTCTTTTTCTATCAGCATTTTAAAAAGTGTTTTCCACTCTCTTCTGACCTCCATAGAGTCTGATAAGTAGGCAGCAGCCATTTGAATAGTTATTTCCCCTGGATGTAACATTATTTTCCTCCGGCTGCTATCAAGGTGTTCTTTTTGACATTAGGTTACACTAGTTTTATATAATGTACTTAGCACTGGTTATCTTCACTTTCATTCTGATTAGGATTCACTAAGCTTCTAAAATTAGAACATCAGAAAATCCCAAAAAATACATTTGTCTCTTTCACTAAATTAGGGAATTTTGCAGCAATTCTTTTTTCTTCACTGTTCTCTCTTTTTCTGGAAATTCAATTACATGAATGTTAGAACTTTTGATGTTGAACCACAAGTTCTGTCTATGCCATCAAACTGGGTATCTTGATTTCAATGAGAATAATGGGATTCCTGAATGTCATGGGCCATGTAGTGGCACTAAATTACCCAAAACAAGAAAGGTATAAATACTGGAACAAAAGGCAGAGCCAAAATGAGTAATAGGAATAGTCTCAATGTCACAAATCTTTGCTATTAACTGGTTAATCCTAGTATCCCTAGAACTGATATAAGTGGACAAACTACTAAAGTTTTACTTAATTTGTGTAAGTAGAAAACTCTAGGTTTAGTGAAAAGAGGACTGACTTAAATCATCAAAGTCACCAAATGGAGTTGAGGGCTTCACTCAACCACGACTGCACAGGCACCTTTCCCAGCTACTTCAGGTAAGTGAGCACCTCTCACAGTAATGGTTTCATGGAATTCAAATCAACCTCAATTGAAACTAAAAATCAATTGCAGAAAACAGATGGTAGTGACATAGCAAAACTTCACCAGATCCTTTATCTCGAACTTTCCAGCCTCCAGAACTATCAGAAATAAATGTCTGTTGTTTAAGCCATCCGATGTATAGTGATTTGTTATAGCAGCCTGAGCTGACCAAGACAGCAGCATAGGTCATGCTTTGATCCTTGAGACAGCCAAATGTGTGTGTGTGTGTGTGTGTGTGTGTGTGTGTGTGTGTGTGTGTGTGTGTGTGTGTGTGTTTGTGTGTGTGTGTGTGGCATGTGCACACTTATTAGTCAATATGTTAGAGTATTATTTAACTAAATAATAATTAAAGTAAACAAATTTAAAATAGGACAGTTCAATTTGAGTTCTTAGATAGGAAAAATATGTGAGAAATTTTGCTGAAAAACCCAGAGGGCAAATTCACTTTCTTGTGGATTCCATCCAACTAGTCAAGATATTGATAGAAGAGACCGTGTCTCCCTATGTTTTCCACATTGCCCAGATATTTTATTCTCTAATAGTACATACTGTGCATAGTATGTATTGGAGGATCACTAAAAATGAGATCATTATGCAGCAAGATGACAGAAGGAAAGTAAATCTCCCTTTGCTACATGTTCTCCATCTCTCCCCTTCTTCTTCCTTCTTAAATTGAACTTTTGGGTAGCCAGCACATGGTGAGATGCTTCGATAATGACACAGGCCATATAAACATTTCTATAAGCCTTTATGCAGCTCATATAAATATCGTAAAAAGTGTCTTTCTGGTGTTAAGATTTTCTTGATATATAAGAACTCTCCTTCCCCTAACTTATCATCTTGAAGTCTCTCTTTTTTCTCTTCTCTCATAAAATGTGAGATGAGGCTTCTTTCAGAAGGTTATTAAAGTTTGTTTTGCAGTCCACTGGCTGGGAATAAGATTTCCTGGTGATTTAATTTTGATGTCTTTCCTAACTTGGCTTTAATTATATTCATTGCAATAGATATCAGAGCAAATAAGTACATGTTACTATGAACATGTACTATACTACTATGAAGTTGATGATATTTTAAATAATTTAATACAACGCACTTTCTACTCTGATAATTTTAATGACACATATCAACCATAGGAATTTCAAAAACAGTTACATGAAACAGAAGTATCACTTGGAATAGGCAGGTTGCACACTAGAAATTATCCCATGGGGCAGCATTATGTTGGCTAGTATTCCATGGTTCAAGGGCTGACCCCAACTGGCTCGAAGATTGAATTATCAGCATACTAATATTGGACACATATGGCAGGGTGGACTCATTAACTATGTTGTACAGCTGACATTTAAAATCATGATCTCCATACGTTAATGGAGAGTGATGAAAATTACTGCATCTTGGGCTGCTGTACTCACTTTGGCATGGCATTGACTTTCTTCCTTTATGGAGACCTAAGTGGTTATCAATATATTCTCCTTGAGATCAGTACTGTCGAGTCAGTGGGTGTGAATGTGGTAGGTGTCTCCCTGTCCCGAGCATTCTCATACGTACACTGCAATCCGGGCTACTACAACTCCCCTTTCTCAATGCTAACCATCCTCTCACGTTCCCCTCATGTACCGGGGCTCCTAGTTCTGATTGGCACATCCTTGTTTGATAACTTTGCTTATGATGTCAGTCTTGTACCACTCAATTCCTTGATCTAACAGCCATTCTTTTTAATTTGTCTTTGCATGTGACCTGTTGAGCACTGAAATTATAAATTCACTTTCAGTAGGTAATCCATTTCTTTTTAAAACATTCAGATTCTTAGAGCTGCCCCTCTGTAGACTCCAGCTACTAACAATAGGTAAAAAAGCAAATTTATGCAATTGATTAGAAATTGAAATGTGGTAACTTAAGTCTGAAAAGAGAAACATATTTATGAATTAGGAAGCAGTTTTATGACAGTTGGCCATTGAAAGAACTGAATTAAAGGCGGATGTCATAGAAAAACATTTTTGTGATTCTTATGAATAAAATGACTGCTTTTTTAGAACCACACACATATTACCAAGTCTAAACAAAAGACAGCAGAGTATAAAAAGTAAGAAACCCTATGTTATAAACAATTTTCCCATGGTAGTATTAATTTACAATGAGAAAATTAACGATACCTCAGCAGAGATAATCACTTTGATGTGGAATTAATTTTCTCTCTAATGTAGAGATTGATATCTGCTTCTTTAGACTAAACTGACCTTATCCAACACATAGACAGTAGCTGTGGGCTCCTTAAAATCCCATAGGTAACACGGGCCATCAGAGCCTGGGAGCATACCTATGACTTCTGTTTCAAAGAAGGAAGATTCCTGCTAAGTAGAAGAATCTCAGTCAGAGAAAGAGGATGTTAAAAATAAAAACAGACATTGAAAGGAACAGTAAGGAATGTGATTATTTACCTATTATTCCATTTAATACCTGAATAGAATTTTAATTTTTTCTTTGGATGTTCTAGCATCCTCTAGACTTAAATATCTCATAGACACGGCCAAATACAGCAGCAAGCACTGGCGTAAGCAATCTTCAATATCCTGAATGTCCTGAATGTCAGAATCAGCTACCTACGTTTATTATTATTTATTTGTTTATATATCTTTTTTCTTTCTTTCTTTTTCCCAACTTTACTACCTAAAAGCCTAATCTCAAGAACTGGGATTCTATCATCTATTCTGAGGAATCTGGACCAGGAGTAATCATACGATATAGAAAAAGAAACAATTGTAGTGTATCTATTGGTGTGAAGGTTATGAAAATTTCCAAAGCTTCTTTTCTTTCATATTGCAAAGATTTTTCCCCTGATTTTTAAAAATTATTATTTTGAATGGAAGGAACATTGGATCTTAGCTACTTTGTCTCTATCTTATAAAAGGCTGCCACCTGCAAAAGGCAAAGGTGCTTGGAAAATAAGTTTGTTATCTATTTTTCCATGTTAATAATATGAAATATGAAGGGTATTCAAAAATTCATGGAAATATTGTATTATCTTTCAATTTCATTTCTTTATGAACTTTTAAAGTATCCTCATAGCATGAAAATTAGCCAAGTTTATATTTCTAACTGAAGAAAATTTAAAAGTTTGATGACACCAAACACTGACAAAAACAGGGAGTAATGAAAACTCCCATACTCTACCAGTTGGGATGTAAATTTTGTACCACAAACCTACAAGAATTTGCTTGTTTCAGAATCCCAAAGGCCTGTCTTACAATTCTTTCTCTGTAGTTTTTCACAGATGCTTACGAGGTCTTTTCCCACTACTGACATGTATTTGCAATGACATAATGTCTGGTAGATCATAGTGTCCAAGCTTCAGGGTAGCATGCACCACAGCCTGGACCTGTTTCTGAGATCATTCACAATTAATGTTACCTGGTACATGGGCCAGAGCAGTAATTGCTAAGCATGAAATGTATTATCTCCATAACCCTACCAGATCCTAAGATATTTTTGTGGTAGCAGATGCAAGATGCAGCAATTTGTTTTACAATGGTAGATATCCCAGCAAGCCCCTTAACATTGGGCCTCCAACAACTTCACTGAAGTGTCAGTTCCCTGAATTTTCATAGGAATTTTTTTCCACAATCTGGAACACAAGTCTCTCACTAAGGTCTCCACCTACTAGCCACCCATTCATCCTCCTGATTTGTTTGATGTCATTGACATAACAGATTGGTTTGATGTACTGTGGGATGTTCAGACAGTCCAAATCTCTTCAGACTTTATTATGACAGAGAATGGGAGAGTTAATGTAGTCCCGAGACAAAACTGTAAATGAATGGTGTCTGCTCTACAAATTCAAACTGCTTGTGATCCTTTTTTCTAGTTGGAATCAAAAAAAACCCGTTTGCCAAACCAATGGCTGTCTACATGTCACTGAGGCATCATTCATCTGCTCGGCCAGGAATACCATGGCTGGCACAATAGCTTGGGGCATCTGGCAGTAATTTTTCAAAATCCTGTCCATTCTTTTCAGGGCTAGACTGTCAAATTAAAAAGAGATAGATTTGGGACCACTCCCTCTGCATCCTTTAACTTTATAATGGTGGCGATAATCTCTACTATCCATCCTGAGGATATGATTCTGTTTTTGATTAGCTGTATTGATTGTGGTTGGAGTGGAGTTTCAGAGGTTTCCTATGACACCTTCTACTTGAAACCAATGACCCAACATGGAGGTTACTCTAGTTGCTAATTATAACCATTTTAATTACCCATTCAGGGACTGGGAAAAAGATCACCGAGTGGATCTGCAGATGGAATGGGCCATCTGTGACTTGGACTTTATCTAGGACATCATTTTTTACCTTTCCTGTAAGCCCCAACTCAAGTGGGGGTCATCATGATGCTTTGGGTCTCTGGCCATCAATGTCGAGTGAGACATTTCATTTAATCCTTCTCAAAATGTCTGGGTACTCTCCCTTTTCTAATGTATAGTCACCCTTTTAAGTGTCCATAGATCCATCTGGAGAAGAACTAAAGGAATCATTACAGTATTTTCTTCCCACAGTGTTGCAAAGTCTTTCCTTCTAGCAACCTGGACACCTTTTTACTCCTTTTTATATTTTCCAAATATAAAAATTTTCTCAGATTTAGGAACTGAGTGAGCAATCATAGCTATTTGGGAGAGCAAACACCCTCAGACTCCTGCTCTTCTTTTTTGCCTTTTCCTGGTTGTAGATTTTCGACATCACCATTATGGCTGCCTTGCCTTACTATTTTGTCTCTAGGAACACCAGCCTCCATTGACCATTTCCTAAACTCTCTGAAGGTAAAGTCCAACTGACTGTCTCTCAAGCTTTATTAAGATAATTTCTACCTCCTGGCTGTTGGCTTTTAAGCATCAACACCTACTGAATTTTTCAGTTAAGCTAATGTCCCTCTTACCAGTGCATTCCTGATGGCCTTGGAAAATGGTGTGTCCCCTGGGCTCATGGTGTAACATAATCCTCAGTAGATTTTCTGGTCGCACATAACAAATCCATTCCAGCATGCCCACTTTCCTAAGCCTCTCAATAGTTTCCTTTATCCTCTGGCTTGAAAATTGAGGCATTTCAGTCATTGTGAATCCTTGCTTTCTACAGACTTTTAAGAACTACTAGCTGTAATGCTGACTCCAGGGTTTCTTGTCAGGGTGGTAAATTCTGTGTCTTCAATAAAATACCCACAAGTCAATGAAATCTTGCGTATCCAGTGATATATTATGTTCCCCACAGAAGAATATCTGATCAGTGCGTTTTCTTGGCCACCCAGGGACAGAGCACATATAAAAACCATTGTTTCCATTTACCAGGTAAAATGAAGGATGTGCAGTTAAGTTTAAATTTCGGATAATTAATGACTAATATTTTTAGTCTAAGTATATTCCATGCAACATTTGGGACGTACTTATACTAAAATGTTATTGATTATTTATCTGAAATTAAAATTTAACTGGGGATTGTGAATTTTATTTCCTAATCTGGCACCTTACATGTTCTAGAATTTAGTGCTGAAACTCCACAGGTATACTCCCCAAGCTCACACCTTAGCTAAGCTTTTAATAAGCCACTCCAAACTTCTGTTGGACGAGCAGCTTCAACAATACTAAATATGTTAGGATCAGTGGATCCTGTGGTCATTTGCCTATTGCAATGCTTTTTGCTGTAAAATAGGTCCCTTGTTTGAGGTAATGTTCTGAGGGTTGTTAGTTAGCTCTCTGTGAGTGCTTGTATAATGAAAGGAGCAGAGAAGGTGAACCCATATCCAGAATGTGAATTAATCCAAATAAAGATGATTTGGCTATATCCTCCAGAATGTCCTGTTCTAATCTGATCTAGCTGCATACTTAAGACTGAGATAGGAGGTGCTAAGTTTCCCTGGCTTTGGGTTTCAGGACACACCTCTGGGTTTCAAGCCACTCGCTAACGTCTCAACCTCCTCCTGAAGGACCTCCCCTAGAGGAGAGTTACTGTTGCTTATTGGACCTATTATCAGCAACAGTGTGGGGAGATTGAGAACACAAGGGGTGGACTTATGCAAATACAGTAGTGAGCATGCTTAGTAAAAGGAATTTATACAGGCTTATAGGACCCCAGTGACCAAGCATGCTCAGTGGAAGGGAGTTTACCCTTTGAATGACCTTCCAGTAAGAGTGCTGAAGAGCACAGAATATTCTTGAATTTGTTCATTGCATGTGATAAAATTTGACCAATGAACATGGCCTAAAAAGAGAACAACTGAGCATGTGCAAGACTATGTTACATAACTGGGAACCAACCCCTTAGTTGAATATTCGTTAGATATCATAATTATATATTAGATAGCAAACCTATAAAAGCTGAATCCCTGTAGGAGGCAAGGCTGTTTACACCTGAGTTCTTTCCAGTGGCAGAGTCAAGAACCTGGGAAGAGGACAAGGTGGGTTGAGGCCAGCTATCAGGTTTCCCAGACCCTCTCCTCTGGCATCAAGACTACTGTATATACAGGCATGTGCACACAGGTAATATTTTGGAAGAAATCATATAAAAATGTTAACATTAATTACTTCAAGAAAATATTGAAGAATTATTAACTTTTTCCTAATATATTTTTATTTTGTTCAATTTATTTTTAAAAAAGAAATAAAAAATGAGAGCAGAACTTCCACTAAGAATCTAGTTCATGTTCAAAGTCCCTTAAGTAGTTTTTTAAAATTCTGATCTCCCTACTCTACAATTCTTGAATTAACCTGATGGAAGAAATAATCTTTGTTATTTTATTGTAATAAGAATTTATGGTTTTTAGTGAAAATGTCCATACTACCCAAATTGATATACAAATTCAATGCAATCCCCATCAAATTTCCAATGTTATTTTTCTCAGAAATGGAAAGAACTATCCAGATATTTATAGGGAATAATGAAAGACCACGCGTAGCCAAAGCAATGCTGAGCAAAAAAAATAAAGCTGGAGGCATAACACTACCCGACTTTAAGCTATACTACAAAGCTATAATAAGCAAAACAGTATGGTACTGGCATAAAAACAGACACACTGATCAATGGAATAGAATAGAGAATACAGAAATCAACCCACACACTTACTGCCATCTGATCTTTGACAAAGGCACCAAACCTATTCACTGGGGAAAGGAATGCCTCTTCAGCAAATGATGCTGGGATAACTGGATATCCATATGCAGAAGAATGAAACTAGACCCATACCTCTCACCATATATTAAAATCAACTCAAAATGGATTAAGGATTTAAATATACACCCTGAAACAATAAAACTCCTTAAAGAAAACATAGGAGAAACTTCAAGAAATAGGACTGGACACAGACTTCATGAATATGACCCCAAAAGCACGGGCAACCAAAGGAAAAATAAACAAATGGGATTATATCAAACTAAAAAGTTTCTGCACATCAAAAGAAACAATTAACAGTTAAAAGAAACAATTAAGAGTTAAAAGACAACCAACAGAGTGGGAGAAAATATTTGCAAAATATACATCTGACAAAGGATTAATATCCAGACTATATAAGGAACTCAAACAACTTTACAGGAAAAAAACAAGCAACCCAATTAAAAAATGGGCAAAAGAGCTAAGTAGGCATTTCTCTAAGGAAGATCTACAAATGGCCAACAGACATATGAAAAAATGCTCAACATCACTCAGCATCCGGGACATGCAAATCAAAACCACACTGAGATACCATCTAACCCCAGTTAGGATGGCTAAAATCCAAAAGACTCTGAACGATAAATGCTGGCGAGGTTGCGGAGAAAAAGGAACTCTCATACATTGTTGGTGGGACTGCAAAATGGTGCAGCCTCTATGGAAAATGGTATGGAGGTTCCTCAAACAATTGCAGATAGATCTACCATATGACCCAGCTATCCCACTGTTGGGAATATACCCAGAGGAATTGAAATCATCAAGTCGAAGGCATACCTGTTCCCCAATGTTCATTGCAGCACTCTTTACAATAGCCAAGAGTTGGAACCAGCCCAAATGTCCATCATCGGATGAGTGGATATGGAAAATGTGGTACATCTACACAATGGAATACTACTCAGCTATAAAAACGAATGAAATACTGCCATTTGCAACAATATGGATGGACCTTGAGAGAATTATATTAAGTGAAACGAGTCAGGCACAGAAAGAGAAATACCACATGTTCTCACTTATTGGTGGGAGCTAAAAATTAATATATAAATTCACACACACACATACAAAAAAAAAACCGGGGGGGGGGGTGATGTAACAACCACAATTACTTGAAGTTGATACGACAAACAAACAGAAAGGACATTGTTGTGGGAGTGGGAGGAAAGGGAGGAGGGAGGGAGGTTTTGGTAAGGGGCAACAATAATCAACCACAATGTATATCAACAAAATAAAATTTTAAAAAAAATAAATAAACTTAAAAAAAATAATAATAAATAAATAAATAAATAAATAAATAAAAAGAATTTATGGTTTTTGCCTCATCTTTGAAGACAATTCTTTTATATATAGAAAAAGAGAATCAAAATACATGTATAACAAAGTAAAAACTCTCAACACAGTAGGAAACATAATGTGCCAAAATTCATAGCTGCTATTAATGTATTATATGCATTAATGTATATTAATGTGCAAGTTACTCTCCAGGTACAACTGAAGGTTGTTTACACATTTCACCTCTGGAAAGGCATTGGGGATTCATCTTCTCTTGTGTTTTATAGCTGTTATTCAACTTAATATCTTCCAGCAGCAATTTATATATGAGTAGCAGAATGAGGCTCAGTAGTCCTTATTTAAATATGGCTAAATACTATAATATATATTTATATAGCTTTGAGTTTATGTACGTTTTAGTTCACACAATGGTGGGTGGAAAAGCATCTAAGACTTAGCTATTAATATAATTCCTTTGGTCTTCAGTATGGAGTGTCCTTGGACAAGTTACTTAATCTCTCTGCCTATTACTTCCCTTAACTATAAAATGAAGCTATTAATAGCCCTCATCTCTCAGAATTGTTATGAGAATTAAAGACATAATCCACAATAAGACTTGTAACAGAGCTTTGAACATAGTAGGCACTCAGTAAAGCTGTTATTATTATTTTGCTTTCAAAGTGTTCTACATTTTTGAAACCCATTATAGAATTTGATTTATAGGAAAGGGAAAGTGTTATTATTAACATTATTGTTTAATATTAATATTATCCACCAGCAGACATAGCCACAGCTGCAAATGTGCATAATATACAATCATAACTACTAACTTTCTACATATTAAAAAAGGTTGACCATGAGAAATGTTATCAGAAGTGGGAATTAAGCAGTGAGATTGTACAATATAAGAATTACTAGTTGGGGAAGGGATTTGGGAATTTAGTCTGGACAGAGACTTAACACACTTTTTTGGTAGCACAAAAACTTGTTGAACCAATAAATAAATCAATGTATGAGGGAGAATAATGAATGAAAAGGAAGCTATCTAAAGAATTGGGGCAAGACACCATGGCTGCACTAATGCAAGGAGTACTAGCATTCCAAACAGAGAAACAACAGGAATGAAAGCAATAGGGGAAAAAGAAAGAGGTGTGTTTGGGGCTTGGCAGGACAGGCAGCCTACTGTTTGGCGGGGGAAAGGCAGATCACAGTCTGATAAAGTAGTGAATAAGCCCACTATGGAGGATAATTGACATAGATTCATTACAACACTCTGGTCTTGCCTGTGATTGTGACTTCCACTGAATAGAGTTCTTAACTAATCGGTGCGTGAAATAAATACATGACTTAAGTAAGGGGAAAAGTGCTTATTTTCACTCATCTCTAACTGAACTGAAATTCAACATTTTCTTTTATTGCAAATGTGGGCAATAAGCCACAACAGTATTAACAGTATTTGAAACACAAATCACAGATGGTCTCTTATCATATTAGAGTTGTTGCAGATATCTACAAATGTCATTTATCCACATCACTACTTTCATAGTTATTAGATCTGACTCTAGAGCTTGTTGTTATTTAATGGGTTAATAGTGAAGCAAAATATTTCTGTATCGGAAATTTGCTTTCTTAGTATAGTGACAACTGCATTTCAATATAATTGGAATTATTTATAATCGAATATAATTTATTTTGTGCATTTAGAAATACTATTCTGTGAAGGAGCCCATAGGTTTCTCTGACTGCAAAATGGCTTAATGGAGCAAAAAATGTTAAGAACCCAGACATTAGAACTAGTATTTTGGTTTTAGCATCCTTCACTCATTTCTCTATCAAATTAGTTCTTCAACCGTCTCCAGGTAGCTCCTTCTATTAGCTCTCTCTAGATTCTTATGTCACTGATATCTACAACTGTCCCTATTGTTGTATGTGTGGAAAGATAAAGAATTTTTATATCCCCTTTTCCTACTGTTTACTTTTCTACTGTTTTCTCCCTATTGTTTCCTTTGTTAATTTTAATTCCATTAAAATGAATTTCTCTATCTCAACACACACCTGAAAAAGAAGGGGATAACTTCAAGAAGGTAGTAAGGATTCAGAACAAATGAAATCTAGAAGCAGAGATCTTATCACATGGGTGAGACCTGATAAAAGGAAGGAAAGGAAAGGAAGGTAACAGGAGAGAGACAGAGCTGCAGATGGTAGGAGGAAAGACCATCAGAGCAGACAGAACCCCGAACCCAACACCAGGAAGATACAGGAGTAGGCCTCAGGCTGGCCAGAGACTGATATCAGGGAAGCCCAGCAACAAGTGAAAATGCTTGCTGATACATAGCCTGGAGAACATGGCAGCAAGTATTCTAAGATCAGGCAAAATATGGAGATGTAGCCTGGCCTGGAGATTTGATTTGCATCAGTTAACTAAGAACAGGGTAGAAAAAAGTAATAAGCTGGAAACTCTATCTCAGGTATAAACTGTGACCCTAATCTTATACCTGGGGCCCAGTGTGAGCATGAGAGAAGTAAGGCTGGCTAGGTGCCAAATTTCTTATTATTCAATCTGATGATCTTAGATAATTGGGAGAGGATGGCTCAGAAAACCCACATTGAGACTAAATCTGCTAGTCTAGGTGACCTAATTTATGTTATTGGCAATGGAGGGATATGAAGGCAGGGAACCAGCATGTTTATGACAACTCGTCAGCTCTCTAAATCTGCTGTACTCTCTGAGCCATAGACACTCTGTATGAAATGAGGCTCCCAGCGTATGAGGCAAAATGTGTTATTAAGTCAGACATCCTTGGGTCATAAACAAAATAGTAAGACAACAGTGACAGAAGAAGAGAACAAGAAATAATCGAGAAAGAAAATGATTGGGTGGTAAGAGGGAAAATATATGACAGATCCAAATGGCCTTTGTTATTTCTCAGTTGGAAAATTCCAATAACTTCCTAAATTGCCTCCAGTCTTAAGTGCTCCACTATTCAAGTTTATATCATAAACCACTTCCAGGTGACAGACTAAAATTCTTGAAGGGTAAACACTGTCACTCACTTGAGTCTTCTTGGTGGATTAACAATTCTTCATTACTGAATAAGCTCCTTTTCTTTGCATTCACATTTCTGTACAGTATAGTCCTAACCCATGTCAATGCTTATTTCCTAGTATTTCTTATTTGCTTAATGTTTTAATATTGAATAGTTAAAATAATTAAGATAGTTAATACTTTAATAGTTCATTCTTATATCCCCTTCTTATTTCTTTGAAGAACTGCTCTACTGCATTTCCCTGCATTTCTGGTGAGCTGCGAATCTGAAGACCCACGTTAGGCCAACTCGAGGTTCTTTCCCAGGAGGGATGTCCCAGGAATGTGAGAACACACAGTGATCAAAACTGATTGAAACCAAGTCGTGTGAGGAACTCTTGAGATGCTCAGAATATCTGTGTGTTTTATCTTTCTCAATGTTCTCATCTTCTGTCCTTCCCTGGGCTCCTCTTTGAGCTGTCTAATATCCTTTCAAGAAAATCCCTTATACACACACACACACACACACACACACACACACACACACACACAGAGTCTTCAATTTAAGCACTTTCCATTGCTTGCAACCAAAGAACAGTGATGCAGAAATGAATACAAAGCATAGATGAGGGTTGTTAGGTAGAGAGCAGGGAACAGACCCCCAGAGATTATTGGAATATGTGGAATTAATTATCAATCTAAAATGTCATAAAAAGCAATGGGAATGACATTAATATTCTAAGCTGGGAAATGAAGAGACCATGATATATAGTGGAAAGCAGATAAATAAGGTTATTAACTGGGCCACTTGGGATACTGAATATGAAATCCTTAGGAACTGGAGATTCTTGCAATAGATGGATAAATTAAACTGAGGGAATGATGAGCTCGATGTTAAAATTTTCACCTTGAGGCATGGACTAAAATCCAGAACCTTCCTGTCACCATGTCCTGAGCATCTCTTTCAACTAGTTGTCATAGGAAGGAGTGTGATGAAAACCAAACTCAGAGATGCATCATGCAGCTTGTTAAAGTAGATGATGTCAGTTGAGAACTTCGCCACATCTCTTACCTGAATCTCAAAGAAAATAATAGAATATGAGCTGGTTAGCCATTTTATTAGTAAAGATTGGAGAACATAAAGAAACCTGGACCACCAAACCTCTTGCCAACATCCCTACTTCACCTCCCTTACTTGAGAAAGCCGTGGCTCTCATAAGATCAAGGGTTCCTCTAGTTCCCAGACCTCATTGGTGCTGACGTTATACCCCATCACTCTGATCATTTCTCAGTCCTTTTCCCTTTGTTGACTTTACATCACCCAGTCTCCTTGCTATTCCTAGAATTTGCTAGAAAATTCCATCTCAGAGCTTTTGTACTCCCTGCCCTTACTTCTCTCTCTGCCTAAAAAGTTCTTCCCCCCCAGATAACCACAGGGCCTGCTCCCACTGTCACCTGCTCCAGGGCTTCATTCACTTGTAAGTCACCTTCTCCAGGAGGCCTTCTCTGGCCATTGTGTTTAAAATTTTAACCCTTGCCCAACACTGCGTATTTCTCTTTACCTCTGTATTTTTCTCTGTTGCACTTAACACCATCTAACATTTATTTTACTTTTTTGTGCACTTTGTCCCCAAACATGACCCCTAATTAACTATGCCCCCTGGAATTCACCTCCCCTAAAATGTAGACTGACCCTGTCACTCATTTTAACTATTAGAATATGGCACAGATGGTGTGGGGCCAGTCCCTGGCCTAAGCCTTAAAAAGACTTGGTGACTTCCAATTTTGTGCTTTGGAGAGTTCTGTGCTGCCACATTAAAAAGGCTGGTTTTCCTGATGGAGACCATGGAGAGAGAGATACGATGCCAAGTGGAAAGCGTGAGGCCTTGAGACTGCGTGGAGAAACAAAGACCTAGTCACCCCATATCCCACTTGAGTTTAATTTTCAACTATTTCCTCTAAAAAGTCACATGTGTGAATGAGCCGTGTTGGACATCTTAGCCCCTCAAACTAACATCTCATGGAGCAAAAGAACCACACAGATGAGTCTGGTCAAACCACTGGGAGAATGAGAAGCTCATAAAATTGTTGCTGTTTTAAGGCATTAGGTGGTTCATTATGTAGCCATAGATGTGTCACATCATTGACAGGAGTGTCAATTCCATGTAAACAGGATTTTTATCCATTTTGTTCTTTGCTGCATTCCCAGCACCTATAACAGGGCCGAGCACATAATAAACATGTTGAATGAAGGAACATATGAATTAGTTAATGAATTTAAACTAGTAATAGCCTGTGGGGAGAAATGCATAATCAGAATTTGGAAGGGAAAATATACCTAAAGTGATTTTCAGGAATTAATTAATCTATAGAATTAACATCAGATAGTATTTGCTCAGACAGACTTGGGAGAAGCATTTCCTAAGAAAATGTAATCTTATTTTGGACACGGTAAATTTCTTGGTAAGAATGCACTCACCAGAAAGTCTGAATTCAATTTTCCAGCTCTGGCTAAGTTGTCTCATTTAATTAATGGAACATAAACCAAATGGTGCCCAAGAAAATTACCGTAGATGGCCAAATATTTTCTAGCTTAATATAGACAGAAGGAATTAAAGATTTCAGGAATGCTAGATTACAGCAATCATATACATTTTGCTCACTCCCCTGACCCAATCTCAGAATAGACTCCTAATATCTCTCCCTTCATTTTTGCTACCAGACAATAGATTGGCAAATCTCTAAATAAACTGGTAAGAATGTTTTGGCTATTCTTTTGGTATAGAATGCTTAAAATCTAAAATGCTAGAAATTCAGCTGAAGCTTCAGTTGAAATATGCTCTTTTGTCTCAGCAGGAAGGGGAGAAACTCTGCTAATCGAGCCAAGAGGGGGCAGTCAATTGGCAAGCTAATGTGGGTTTATGATCCTAAAAACAGGCCACATGATGAAGGTTTTCTTTTTCTTGGCAGAAACAGTACTTAGCTTTTACCATAGGGCATAGAAAACTTCAACATTTTGGCTCTGTGTCACAATCTAATTCATCAGGACCTCTAACCCCTCAACATACCTCCAGATATTATAAAGGTCAACCACATTTATAACAACTCGCTGATATGACTTAAAGAGTTGGCAACAGTACATGCCCTAGATGTATTGGTTAAGATATATGTGCAAATGTTGGGAGGTAAATCATGTAAAAATAAAAAGCTTGGGGCCAAAGAAGACAGTCTGATAATAGTCAACAGAACTTCATATCTAATATGTCAAAAGTTAAGAGATCTTACTCTCCAAGACAAACATTATGATCCCTTTATAGACCATTAATGCTTTCTTCCCCTGGATGAATACTAAAACCTGTTTATAAGTCCTAAATATTTCACTGGCATGTCCTTGCCCATATATTTATCATTGGTACCCTTTCCAAAGAGCTTTTGGAAGCATCCTAATTTATGATTGCAAGGTGCAATTTCTTGCCCCTGGTGAGCACCTTGTTGTCTATCAAATCGTTCTTACAAGTGTCATGAAAAACTTCCTCCCCTGCTGATCCCAAGGAAGAGCTAGTAGAATGTCTAGTATGATGCTCAGATACAGTGTAAAGTCTGTAGGACTGGGTGTTAAAGAAGAAGGGTGTGATATTCCCCAGCTCCTGAATGGTGTCTTCCTTTTACCTTTCTGCAACACATGGTGCTTATAAGTGGAAAAGTGTTGTTTATATATTCAAAGATTGTGTTCCCCCTACCATACCAGTCACCATAGTAAATTTTCCTGGGCCCTAGTGACCTGGAACACATGAAGATATTCCTTCCAAAGTGAAGAATTATGGACTTCACAAACCCTAACACTAGAAATGAGGCATAACATATCATATGCCCATTTTGGATTTTAGAGGCAACACAGGCAGTATGTAGGGATCCTAATCTATGACCCTGTTTACCTATGTCTGAAAAATTGAAGGTATAAATGGGTCCCAAATCAAAAGCGAGTACTGCGACTGGTATAAGATTTTCCACTTGTCATTTATGACCTAGCAGATCTAATGATACTGGAGATGTAAGTGTCAGTAGGAATATAATGGGAAATTCATGCCAAGGCTCAATAGAAGATTCATAGCAAAGTATTTTAGAGTTTGGGAATAAACCACATTCCTATGCCAGTTGCAGTCCTAGCAGGTAATAAATAGCACGCTCAAATAAAGACCTTAATCAAGGGCTATTACCAAAGGTATGGAGAGGGTGTCCAGAAACCACAAGAGACACTGCAGTAACTAGGGGTACTCCTTATTTCCATGCATAAAGTGGTGTAGAGAGAGAGAATATATTAGAAATTCAGAGAGAGATGGTGTGTGTGTGAGAGAGAGACTCTTTCTGACAGGTGCAAAGAACTTAATTCAAGAGTTGCAGCTATGCAAACCCATGCAAAGAGCCCCTGGGGAATAAACACCTTCACCTCACTCGCTCTCTTTCCTCCCTCGTTCTGTTCTCTTGGTGATCATCCCCGTTTGGCAGACCAGGCTAGAAGTAAAGGGCAAGGGAATCCATTGATGTAATTCACTTGGGGCAGCCTCCTGGGACACAGAACAGAATGGAGAAGGTGAGGGTAGATCTGTATGGGCACAAAGAAGGTATTTAACAGAACCTCTCTGTCTGGTAACTATTCTCTTTTTGAGAAATATCCCCAGATTGTGTTTAAGCCCTCGTGGAAACTGAATAACTAACCACAGGACATCAGAAAACCATGCAATCTGATTTGCCTAGCATGATTTTGGCATATTCTGATCCACCAGGTGATATTTAGGATGTGTCTAGCAACACCCATCCACTAGCAGAAATAACACATTTATGGCTGGTCACAAGATGCCTTTGAAAGTGTAATAGGTGGAATGATCAGTTTCTGCTAGCCTTCTGCTCTTCCTTCTCCCACCTCTATGATTTCATGAGAATTCCTTCTGCCTAATGGATGAAGAAAGAAAACTCTAGGATCTTGACACATAGCTTGGTCTCACTAGGGATGATTCTGTAAACCACTGGGGGAAAAAAGCCCTTCCAGTGGGCAGAGCTTTTAGCAGTGTATTTCTTTCCCTAAAGGAAAGATGTCATGAAAGTTTGGCTAGATATCAAGTGTCTAAGGAAAAACTCAAGTATAAATTTTGATCCATGTATAGATCACGAATTCAATTTAACGGGTTGCAACCAGATTTTTAAAAATGAAATAAAAAAGAAGAAACACATATCAGAGTACATAACACATAGTAAGGGTAAATATTACTTTGTGAAGCTTGTATTTCATCAATAACTTGTGTGTGGGGGGGTGTGTGTTGTGCACGTGTGTTTTGGGAGGATGCTGCCTGACAGTGCTAAATTTGACTTTACATGATGGTAGAAAATATTTTAAAGACACCACCTTGAACCTTAGGTAAATTAGTTTGGCTATACTAAAGAAATATTGCAAACTGCTAATGCTTGTAATCCTCTGTCTTTTTCAGAACTTTGCTCTTAGAATGTCCCTTTTATCCTCCATCCAAATTTTGTCTATTCTTTAAGGGACAAATAAATGCTTAAGACCTCCCTGTATGAATTCTTTTCTAATTACTCCAGGCTAGTGATTTCTTTGAAATTTTTAGGTCTTGCCAACCCTTAATCATTACTAACCTTATATTTCTATTATGTTACATTATACTCTTACTCTTAATTTTAAAAATCTTTGTATATTTAGAATATACAAATGGATGAGGTTGGGGCTATGAATTCTAAATTTTATCTGTTTTCTTCCCAGAGTGCCTAATATTGCATTATGCAGATAATTGCAATTCAATTGAATATGTTGATTACATATTTAATAAAGCAGAAGGATTAGTCAGGGCCTTTTACTATCTTTATTTTTATCCTAACTTTCAATGTTATGTTACAATGAATCTATCATTACACAAAGGTATTTTTTTAAATATGGTATATTATTACAGAAGAGTTTTCATAAGAAAGTTGCTCCATTTTCTAGGTTATAAATGAACTTACAATCTCTATGATATTAAAAAAATTCATACTTTTACCTAAATGACATCAAACAAAAAATAATAATTTATAAACTATGATGGCATATTTTTCCTATTAGTTTTATTATGATGAGTAATATTAATTTGCAAATATTCTCAAAATGATCAGTGTTAAATAGTGCTCCTTCATACCCTATCAACATGTGAAATACAAGTGAGATGAAAAAGTAGGTTGAAAAGGACAACAATTCAAAATAGAGAGTGCTTTGAATACAACTGGCAAGTTTAAGGATAAGGACAGCAAAGATTATTTTTTCTAGAAGGCAAGAAAAAAATATTTAAGAGTAGTTTGCTTAATTCTGAAATCTAATTGTATAATTCTCTATAAAAGTCAGATATTATCCTCTCCTATGGCTCAAAAAGCAGCGTATACTTCATTCCACTTTCATGAAAAAGAGATAAAATTTAAAGGAAGCTACATTCTGGGGGTTTTTTTGTTGTTGTTTTTAGATTTCCCTCCCTCAAATTAAGTTCCAAGTTAGATCTTGGTACAATATCCATTCAATCCTATGACCTATGAGCAACACACGAGAAAATATTTACAATAACAGCTGCCATGATAGCAAAAAATAATAACCTGATATACTTGGTGACAAGAATAAGTCTTCAAAAGAAGCTTAATTTACATTTATCATGTTCTTTATAAAATACTAAGCTACCTTTTTTTTTTCAGAAAGATTATCAGGCAAAATGACCTTTAAAGCACACAACTTTGGGTCTTCAAAGTCTAAAATTCGTGTCACCCATTGTAAATCTCTCAATCAGCTAGTCACTAACAGTAAATAAGGCCCTTTGTGCAATTCTCCAAGAGTCTCATAAACTAAGACACTTGAAGCTTTACCCTGTGTTTGATGGATCTGACAATCAAAATACAGAGCAAAAAAAATTATTCTCTGTGATTAGTTTATGTAACCCTTATATCTCTACTAGGAGCAAATTGGATGCATGGATGTAATTTCTATGTCTGTATGACCTCTAAGGCATCCTTTCATTTCCAGTCATTTAGGTACATGATGTCAGGATTTTCCATGTTTTTATTCTCTAATAAGATGTATGGACTCCATGCACATTTTCAAAGAACAAAAGCAAATATGTAGCAATAATCTAGATATATTACCTCCTAGCCAACTCAGTACTTAAAACAGTAGTTCTAATGGATATATGCATAAGAAATACATCAATTTTCTGTCTGTTAAGGTTTTGTCTTTTTGAAAAAAAAAATCACTTTACAGAAATTAGATACTGGAAGCTAATTTTTCATTATTTTTCTTTTCAAATAATAACTTTAAAAACAAGTCTGCATTACTCATTTATGTGTTGACCTGTGCTTGAATTGCATTGTTTTTCTTGTGACCCCAGTGGGATTGGATTTACTTTACTTTGGTGCCTTGCTTAGAAGAGTAAAGGATTGGGAAGAACAGAAGCAGTAGAGGAGGTAGATTTCTAAGATTATGACATGTTTTTCTCTGATGAAGGTGCTCCATATCTTTCATTTATAGGGACATTAGAGTCCACATAAGTTTAAAGTAGGCATTACTTGGTCAATGCTTAGAATAGCATCATGCCCCTTTCTCCTTATATAAATGTATTCTAAGTCTCTAAAACTTTTTAAAAAGTAGATTGAATGTTTTGATATTTTATTATATCCAAGGATATTGATCTGCCTTATTATTTTTAGAGAGGATTAATAGGAAGAAAGACCCTTTGCTTCACTCCGTTAGAAAACCTTATGACTAAATTTCATGTTTGGAAACTGTTTTAAAATAACTCAGTTTGTAGAAGATAGTATTTCCTGTTGCCTCATTCAGTGTTTCCAAAAGCATATTTCCTGTTTTTCATTTAAAGAAGTTATATGGATCCAAGAGTTATATATTATGGGGGGGGGGGGGATATATATCCCTTACTCCTAAAGACATATCTATCTCCTCAATTGGGAAAGGACTGTAGCCATTCCTTTCTCAATAAGACAATCAATGAAGTGAATTTTTTTATACCCATGCCTTCCACCCACCCCACTGAGTAGAACTTCCCTTGATAAATATTCAGAGCATTAAACCTTATTTGAATTCCACTTCTATTTTATCAAGATGTTAGGATGTCATTCTAGAAATATATGAAGTCAAAATGTCTTCATCCAAGACCCTGTTTTTCACAACCTATGTACATGTGAGTGTGGCAGCATTCACATATTCAGGATAAATTGGAATGTCTGTCAGAGGACAAGAGTGAGAGATGCAATCACTGAGCTGAACAGCGACACTTTCTGGTCACTGGAGGTTTGTTTTTGCCAGCATTTGGTGAAGCTGCTTTGCACCCTCCCAAATATCGGATGGGAAATGTGTCTTCACTTTAAGCTCATTTAAAGAAACACGTGACTTCTTTACCTTTCCCTCTTTTTACTCAAGGCTTAATGCATGTTAGGGTAAAGTTCAAAAAACTCAGAATATTTGGGAAGAGACGGTTCGCTCAGGCTCACTCTGAAGTGCCTGACGACAGTCTGTTTTTTTCCTATTTGTGAGAATCAGTGATTTTTGGAGTTTGTTTTTTTGTATTTATGTTTCAATGTTTCCGTGTAATTTAACAACACGTTGAAAGCTGATGCTGGGGTACAATAAGTCTTCAGACTTTGGAGGAGTTGAATTTCACACCCTACACAAGGTGTGATTAGCATTCTAACTCTGGCTTTCCAACCTTTGCGTTCTAACAGAAAATCAGGGAATTATTATGTGGTTTGTGAAGAATCGTAGTTGACACAGCAGAAGAACCTTGCCTTTTTGACTTCCTGCCATGCCCTGAGAATAAAAGAGTGTGCCACAGTTATTTACGGGACTGTTTTTCCCTTGAGAAATTTTGTTCTAGTTCACCTTCACTCATTACTGATTCATGGGCAGCTGTTTTTGACTAAATGGTGATGGAGGAGCACCGTTTGCTGGGAGGTTAGCAAAATTTGCTGCAGTCTCTTCCATCATTCCACTCTTTTGGAACTTCGCTGTCAAGAAACCCACTCAGATACTGCCTTTCTTTCATCTCCTCCATCCATCCCCAAGAGTGATTTTTCCTATTAAGGTCAGCTTGTAAAAGTACTGCATTTACTATTCATGCTTCTGTCATTTGCACTTTACAAGGTACTCTATTTTTATTAAGCGCCAGTCCATAAAGTGCCGGGAAGTTCATTCCTTTCTCTATTCCCCATTGGCAGTTTTCTTTGACAACGGAGAGAAATAGACCCCTCAATGTTCCTAGCTCAAGCAGAGTCTTAGACTAGGTGACAAAAATAGTTTAGCTGCCAAGACCCTTTAGCTGCATCATCAGACCAGCACTTACTTATCTATTTTATAGCTAGCCCAGGGTATGCTGAAGCCATCTTTTCTGAAAATGGACTTAAAATTACCTTGGTAGATAGGTGTTCGTTTATTGAGTCTTATCACTTGAGAATTAGAGGTGACTATGTCAAGAGAAATACTTTGAAGCTAATCCCAGCCAATTGAGACTGTTTCTCTGAATAAAAAAAGCATAGACTTGTTTACCCAAAGACTGTGCCTAGAGTCCAGCAGATAAGGGAGTTGTACGGATAGTCTTTGGCACCCATGGCATATAACTAAGTGGAAATTCTTGGGTTATGGAAACCAAGCACAAACTACCATTTTGCATTTTGTTACTCTGACCCTGATTTGGACTGTCCTAGCCCAAATTTATTCAATATAAGAAGAGCATGTTCCTGTTCCATCAAACCCTAGACTACTTTTGTTGATTTCAGTAGCACCAGGCCAACCTACTAAATACTTATAGAAAGTAAAAAGGAAAAACACCCTGTGTAACATTTGTGCCCCAAAGTGATTTAACTAGTTTGTATGATAAATTCTCAGTGCTAAAAGGTCGAATGGGAGAGTGTAGGTGAGCGGATCAGAGGAGGAAGAATACGGTATCAAATTACTGCACACAAAAGCACGATTTTTTTGACATCACCTTGATTTATTTTCCTAGCAATTTTTTTCCTCAGCTGGAAAAATAATTTCATTAAGGAAACAAATGTTTCTGCCAAAGTGAAAGAATTTCATGTTTAAATGCTTTTCTTTAAGAAAAAAAAAAAAAAAAACACAAAAAAACAGTCAACACTGAACTCAGGCAGGCTCTGCCATCCCTCCCCCCCATTTTGCTGACTAATTTTTTTTAAATCCATTGGCAGAAAATAAGATACTTTTCTCAAAGGAGTGATTATACTTTATTGCTGCTTTGTTTAGTATATATTTTTCTCAATTGGGAAAAAAAGTCTAGGTGAAAAAATTACCTAACAAGAGAAGTAGTTTACATGGTCATAACATTTAAATTGCTGCCAAAAAATGTAAAAAAAGAATTTAAGTGTAAAATATTGCATAACTTCAAAAAACTTACCTCAATTGCCTATTATTTATCATGTACTATAAGTCAACTTTCTAAATAAGATTACAGTCCTTTATTATAAGCCCCTAGTGGTACTATGGCATACATTTTAAAATGCTACTACAAAAATTTTATTTTGTCTTTGTTTTTGCCTATTGTGTACTTAAGCTATCGATAATTTTTGAATAAAAAACCTACAGTAGGTATAAATGCAATAGTTAACTGATCCTGTTTGCTGATGTCCTTTTCATGTTCCACACAAGGTGGCATCTTTTAATCCAGCATCTTCTCCTGTTTCTTGCCTTCCTTTTTCTTCTTCTTAGATTCTGCTGTGATTAAAAAAAGAGAGAGAGAGAGAAAGAGATAAGTGTCAAGTTACTAAACTATAGGGGGAAAGCCACTTTCCTTATAATTGGCCAAGAATTAAAAGATTTCATTGATAGACAAATTGCTTACTCTTGGCAGTTCTCTTGATGAGTGATAAAAAAGTGTGTGTGTGTGTGTGTGTGTGTGTGTGTGTGTGTGTGTGTGTGTGTGTGTGTGTGTGTGTGTGTGTGTGTGTGTCTGCTTTTGCCAGGAGGGTGCCTATGAGAGGAGGCAAGAGAAATACAGCCTACCTCTTTGTGAAAAACTAAAAATGCCTGTTGTCTTACTGGTTGCCTCTATTTGGCATACAAAATACTGTCTTGGGGTCCTGCTTAGAAAATAGAAACACAGCAGGCATCTCTTAGAGAATGAACCACGTCACTGCTCAATGGACAGCAACAAGAGCTTTGCTCGGCCCCTCACTTCCCACATTCCCTTTCCTTGGGGCTATTTATTAGCATATTTTCTGAGCAAACAATTCCAAAGTGCTGCTTCTTTGAGTCACCATCTGCTCATGTATTTGGCCAGCTATTTATATAGGAAGAACCAGTTATAAACCCCACGTGCTCTGTCTGGAGCTTCACCTAGAGCAACTCCTAGTCTTAGGTGATGCAAATGGAATTTGCCACTCTGGGCTAAACTAGATCAGTAAAACCATGAGGATTTAAATCAAAAGACCCCATATTTTTCCATTCAATTGTTTCACTATAGAGTGAGCAGGACTGAAACCATATTTGGGCCTAACACTGCATGGGCTCTAAAAGATTTTTAAAAGACGGTTTTTTTCTTGGCATGCATTTCTCCAAGTTCCCTCCAATGGTTGTTTGATATTTGAACCTTGGTTATGGGGCAAGATGACATTATTTACATGAATGTAAAGTTGTTTTCCAGCCAGCCTGAAACTGCAAACATGCAGACTTGCACATACTCTCCAGCCCCTGGGAAATCCTCTCCTGCAAGACCCTGAGATAACAGCAAGGACGGGAGCAGAAATCAGAAGGAGTCTTGGCGAGACTTTGCACCTGGCCCTTTACACATCCCTGTCCCTCCTGCCTTTCATTTCTCATGTTCTGTTCCCTCGGCCCCCTCTTTAAAACCCCCTCAGTAGACCTGAGTCCTTGAGATGGCTTTAGTCTGGCCATTCTCCTTTAGATTTACCAGAGACATGGGTTAGCCCAACATCTCTCCTCAGGTCACTCGTATTCCTGAATAAAAGCTGACTTCCATTTTCACCAACATATGACTCTTGAGTTGTTTATTTTTAAAGTGGAAAGGCAGCTGGACCTGTGCCCTGTATCACTACCTCTCATAAGAGAATACGGTATAGAACGGGACACATCTACTTTGGCCCCATTGATGAGAATGGTCAGAATAGCTGGGGCAGCCAGTGAAAGAATATTGCTGAATGTTTCTAAGCCGATTCTCCCATTTGGTCTACAGTAGTGGCAGAAGCCTACTGGTTAAGTACAGACTTTGGAGCCACACTGCCAGAGTTTAAATCTGGCACATCACTAAGTTACTATGAAACTTTGGGAAAGTTAATTAATGAATTTGTGTCTCAGATTACTCACTTTTGAGTAGACATATGAACCATAACATAGCATATGATAGTAACCATAGGGTTAATATCCAAATTAAATGAGTTGTATAAAATTCCCTGAGAACAGAACATGGCACAATAGCATGTGCTCAATAATAAAGCAGTTACCATTAGTGTGATAATAGACTAAGAACAAGAGGTCATTTCTTTATGTAATTAAAATTCTTCATCACCACCAGAACATATTGACTGAGCAGGTTACTGAATGTGCTCAACAGAGGGGTGCTGGGACAAAAACAATGGTTATCAGGGATTAGGGCATTGTTTATTGGATCATAGAGCCTGTGTCCAGGAGAGCCCTAAGGCTTATGATGACAGAAGCATAATATGATGCCAACCAAAAATGTCATACATTTCCTAGCTCATACGTAAGCAGCACTGGAGACTTTTCCATTTTTATTTAATATTCTCACTACTTCTTCAAGTAGGTTCCAAAGTCCATTACGCATTAGGTGAAGTAGTATTTCTGTTCAGTGTGCTTGTCCTAAGCTTCCTTTGCTCAAGCTTCAAGGGTGCACCATATGCAATTGGATCAGCACTTTCTAAAATCCAGAGAAATCATTACCTATAAATGTATTGATTCTGTTTATGCCTATCCTCAGTTTTAATCTGAGATGTAATCTTTCATTCTCACTATTCTTGCTTGTTTTTATATGTTTCTGTTTTTCAACCTATGAAAGGTGAGATGACAAGAGCTTCCAAGTCAAAGATACCTGTAAAGTCAAAGAAGGTATTCTATTTAATTTCTGAACAAATAGTCAGTGTCTGAACATATAATAATTCCCAGACTTTGGTTGACATTTTAAGCAACAGCTGTATATTACGATGGCATCCTCATCAACAATCTAGGCTGTCAATTGAGACCTAACTTTGATTTCCCTTGTCTCAGTTTCCTCATATCCCTTACTAGAGAACACTCAGTAGTTTGTAATCCACCAGCTCTTCAGTAGAGTGGATGTTTGTGGCAGTAATTTTCATATTTTGGCTAACATGTCCCTATTTCATATGTAAGTCTGAATAAATACCATACTAATCAGGTGTTTTGTATACAATTATCTTATAAAACTTGAAACTATTCTGAATATTAGAAACCATTTGACCTAGTTGATACAGATTGTCCATCTCAAGGAACACTTTGGGAATGGGAATCTCTCCCCAAATTCTCCTTGGTAAAAGCTAGAGCACACCCTCTCGCTGTTACTTGAGCCTGACATTTCTTTTTTATTTAAGTGACAACTTGCCAAATACCAGGGAATCAACCACATGCCTATTTAATCCACTCAATGCCAATCAACTTATTTTTCTGACACAACTAACTGGCAAGTCACCATGGCACTGCAAAGACATGCTGCAGACCTTAAGTCTACTCTGTGCTCACTCTAAATAGAAAAATGGGGAGTTTTCAGTAAAAAAAAAAAAAAAAAAAACATGGAAAGAAGGAAGAATTTGCATTTGCAATAAGGTCAATTTGATTTCTCACATAAAGTGTTTGAATTTTTGAAAATAAAGAAAATCAAGTCAGTACTTTTGTTTCTAATCAAAGCAGTTTTTTGTGACTTTTATGTACATTTAACTGACGGACTAGATGAGCTTTGACACTGCTTGTCTCTGCAGCCCCCAAAACTTGCTATCAACCTCTCAATCTTCACCTAGTATGCATGAGGGATTTAAAATAGTATCATGAAATCTCTGATCTGGAAAGAACCTAGTCCAACTCCCTTAAGTAAGAGATGAAGAAACAGAGACACACAAATTACCTCCCGTTACTTCAGTCTTCATACTTGTGCTTATTTCAATCCCCCACATATATCTTTCTCTCTCTCTCCAGTCTTTGGCTTTCAAGCCCACTCTTCATTCCATCAACCCCACACTTTCACGGCTCCTTTGCCTTGTTAATTCTCCCTGTTCTTCTTCAGGTCCCAGCTTCGACATCACTTCTAGTTTGTTGACCTCTCGGTTTTGGTTAGAAGCCTTTTCTCTTTACTTCCGCTATCAGAGCACTTATCTCTAGTATTGTAATTGACACTGAAGTATAAGCCATGAGAGGGCAGAATCTGTACCCACTGTTGTACTTTCAGCCCATGGCACAATGCCTGCTGCATAGCAGATGATTAGTAAAACTGTAGTGGAATAAATAAACCGATAATGTGGCAAAGACACACATCTCACCCATCTTCCTTATGAAGGTTCCTTGAATTTTCTTTGCTTCTTTCCACCTCAGCCTTTACACAATATGTTTTCTCTGCCTTTTTTTCTCCCTCTTTTCCAGTTTTGCTTAGCCAACATCTACCCATTGTTAAGATCCTTACATTGATTTCACTTTTTCATGACAGCCTTCCCTGAACTCCCAGACTAAGCAGATTCCACGTACAGATAATCCCATTGTGCTTCTCACTGCTTTTTCCAAAATTAGAATTGAACTATTAATTGTGTCTCTAATTATTTAATATGCATTATCCCCCTCCTATGAGTGTAGAGACCATTTCTGTCTTTTGCTTCTGTATCTTCAGTGCCTGGTACGTGACAAGTACTCATGAAATACTTGTTGAATGTAGAGTGGATAAAGAAATGTTTGAATAGGAAATAAAAAGATTCAACACATTACTATATGGAAAAATAGTACTTCTCAAGGAGAGTAAAGAGTGTTAACTTAATCAGAATCTTGCAATACATCTGTATTTGTTTTAAGATAAATATTTTATGATGAAGAAAATTACAAACATATATACATGAAATTTATCCAGATTTCTTAACGCTTTTTCTTGTCTTTAAAGTGGAGGCCTGAGTTAACTCTGTGGGTAAAACTAATGGTCCATTTTAGCAGCCTTTCAAGGACAGTGGGAGATAAGTTTACTATGAGCATAAGGGTCACAAATTGGCCTGGAGTGGATCTGTAACTTGGTAAAGCCAAGTGCTTTGTAGTGGAGTCGTACAGTGGCTACTCTAGAAGATTTAAGGAGCTGTGAAACAGTAGAACACCTTAGCTTACCCTGAACAGAGCGAAGGCAAGGGAAGGAAGTACTGACATGCCACACATCAAATAACACACTCTTCCCTGCCTGAGCTGTTCCTGTGAAGCAGGAATGGATGCAAACAGAAAGTGAGCCATTGTCAAAATGTAAGAGTAAAGGACACTTGCCTGAGAGGTGCCACATTCTCTTCCTACCAGAACATCGCTGCCCTGGAATCTAGTGGTGCTCTTGGTATGTTTTAACTTCCTGGGTTTGCAAACCTTCATTCTTTCTTTGTCCAATTTTTGAGTTGATGGAGGTTGGTACTCATAATAACAGGATGGAAAGATGAGAGGATGGTAGGTATATAAAACTTCATATTATTTGAATAGAAACAGGTGTTTTCTTTAAGATATGTGTGAAAGTGTCCAGAAAATCCTAAGACTTTTTAAAGAAAAAATACTATAGAAAGGATTCAGGCTCCTCATCTTGCAGTGAATCACGGGATCCAAAGAGCCATCTTTACCATATTCTATCTAGGAAACTCAAAATTTAGCCAAGGAAATTATTTTAATACATAGCAACTACTAATAGGAAAGAAGAGAGGCAGAGAGCATTATATGTCTGAGTGTGTATGTGTATATATTATACGGAGTTCTTCAAAAAATTCATAGAAAGATTAGAATTATCTTTTAATTGAATTTTTCCAAGAACTTTTTGAAGTACCCCCCTATATTTTTTATTCTGAATAGAAAACTAAATCTCGAGGGACACTGAGGTAGTAAGTGGCACTGTGTCATTTTGGTGCTGTGGGACAATGAGGAAACAATGAAATTTTGTTGGGATCCTACTGAGAACCAAGCCCTTACCTCAGGAATTGGTCCCAATATATGTCTGCCACTTACCAGCTCTGTGATCTTGGGCAAATCAATCATTCTGCATTTGTTACCTGTAAACTAGGAGTAATAAAACCTATATCCTCCTCAGAAGGCCCTTGTGAGCATCATGTGAGATTAGGACCTCTGAGATTCCATTTTACCCCTACAGTTCAAAAAAACATTCACTTATTCATTCAGCAAATATGCTTTCTATGTCCACTATATATCAGGCACTGATGCTGGGACGGAATGATGAACAGGAGGAAATTCTGCCTTCATAGAGCTGACATGCTTCCAAGACTGATCTACAAGAGAGTCTTTCAAGACCATAAAGAACTATAAACGCACATATTTTTAAAGCATGTTTTATGGCTCTGAGGCCTATTTTCTTGCTGCTAATTTACTACTACATTCCTGATGCATGTGATGTAAAAGACAGAATATCAACAAGGAGAATGAATTACTAGGGAGAAATAGTACACCTGTAGTAGAGTTAACCTGAAAGGAAAAGAGAGTTTCTCCCCTCTGGTGATTTCATTCTTCTTAAAAAATATTAATTACTTTTCTGGCTTTAAAAGCAGCCTGAGCTCACACAGAAAATAAAGTAACATGCATATATGAACTGAAAATGTCCATAATTTCACAATATAAACGCTTTTAAAAGCAGGCTCTATTTTTTTCTGACTTTAATTAGGAACATAATGGCAATTGATATAGAATTTTATGCTAAATATGTAATTGCATCTATTTTCCATGGCCCTGCATATTCTTTGAAACATGACCAAGTAGTATTTCTTTAGGCCATTCCATCACATATTTTTTGTAGCCTTTCCTCTTTTGTAGATTAGTTGGATTGTTCTCACATTTTATTATTATAAATAATGATGCAATGCTGCTTTGCTCACAAATCCTTGTGTGTTTACATTTTGCCTTAGTATAGATTTTTAGAAGAGGATTTACTGGATTAAAGGGTTGAACATTTTTAAAGCTTTAGATATGGACTGGCAAATTTATTTCGTAAAAGGAAATACTAATTTAAGTTCTTATCAGCAATTTATAGGAGATCCAATCGGCAAACTTTCTCTGGGAAGGCAAATAATCAAACAGCATGCATCATCTCTTTATTCACAGGCCCTTCAGGAATAGGGTTGCCATGTCGTTGATACAAGTAAACATCCACTTCCATTTTCAGTATGAGGACGATCTGGGAGAAATGGGAATGGGAGTGAGCCTTGAGAGAAAGACATCAATTTAAAGATTTTTCAAAGACTTTGAGGGGAGGTGTTTTTCCCAGTAGAAGAGTCGAGAATTCTGGAATAAGATTGTCTCATTTTCTTAGCAAAAGGTCTTGCTTTGATTATCTTTTTTTTTCAGGTGATCTGTTGTGTTTACAGAAAAAAAAAAAGATTATGAAGTGAAACGTTTGAGGAGAGCCCACATTTGAACTAAAGTGAGTCAGTCTCTGTTCGCCCCTGACAAATAAAGTGGCTTTGTGTCATTAAAGCAATAGGAGGAAGTATTGATTGGAACAGAAATAGGAGATTTGCATTTTCTAAGAGGTAGAGTTCATATTACAAGGAAGCTAAAAACACTCCGAAATGGACATGTAAGATTCAAAGGTCAGGAGAGCCAGCCAGACAGGGACAGCTGGAGCCATTCCATGCAGATCACTAAAAGTTCGCTTCTGGAGACTTGTTCAATGAATAATCACGAGAACTCATTGAAGGAAGAGGATCCTATCACTGTCAAACAATACCATCACAATGTAAATATGTCCAAAAGCCTGGATGTCACCAAGATTTGTTTAATGCTTCAGGAACCTATGTGAAGTGACGCACCTGTGCTTAAGAATCAGCTGCCTAGTCACCCAGAAATACCTAATCTCTTGCACCATGCCAGCACTGCCTCAGAACTGATAACAAGGCTTGTTCCATCGGGAATGTACAACCCAGTGATCCACCTAGAATCCAGGTACCAGTTGGCTAAGCTTGTTAACAGGGCACCATTCATTGAATTTCCAAATATTTCAGTTTAAATTGGAGTTCCATATATTATGTGGCACATTACAGAAAGAAATTTCTATCTATTTAAAAATCAAAAGTATCATCTTTTAAAAATGTGCTTAATATTATTCATAGATATGGTTCAGTCGAATGTCTGTGTAATAATTGTTATTTCTTCTTTGCCTTCTTATTTTGTAGTACCATGTGCTACACTTCCTCTTTTATGGATTCAATGCATTTACTTCTAGGATTCTGTATGAAATGCATGGAGCCAGGCACACACGTAGGGTGGCCCTTTGATACTCACCATGTGCTGGGACTTCCCTACCTCCACGCCCTCACTGCCCACCTTCCTTTTCATCCATATCCTAACAGTACCTCCCATGCCCTCTCAACCATCTGCCCTTCTGCACACACTTGCTTTCTGATATCAAGGAGATGTGAATAAAAGATAGTATGTGTCTATGTCTAGATACAAACGAAACATGTCTGGACCCTTCAGACCTCTGTTTTGCCCCCATTCACTTTGGGGAGTAGCTCAGACCTTAACTGCATCTCCTTCAAGTAGTTCAGCTACAAAAGTGCTGGTGAATAATGTGGACTGAACTGAAGGTGTCGTGGAGTAGATGAGATAATTATTTCATCAACTTCGGAGAGCAAAATTAATAAAAGCTCCCCCCCAAAATACAAATAAATTTGTACAAGTCTCTAAACATGTCAGTTATTTTCCAAAGCAACTCACCCAGAATCAGTAAACAAATTCCTCTCCCTACACCCAAACAGTCCTCTCTATGACCTTTTTAGCTTTTTCCCCTTCCTGTCTATTTCACTTTCTTTAGGGGAAACAATTGAGATATCTACTGGCTTTTCTAACTTATAAAGAAAAGGGCTGTCTGTAGGATGCACTTTATACAGTACAGTCAGGGACTGGGGTACCCGCCACATATGGGTGTGTTGGGATCACTCACTGATCTGTCCTATATGCCTGTGTATACCAGGTAGAAAATTGCCAACTTAAACTCTACATTATCCTTATGTATTAGCTACACATATTCTCTCTCTCTCTTTCTCTCTCTCTTTCTCTCTCTCTCTCTCTCTCACACACACACACACACACACACACACACACACACACACACACACACACACACACAGCCATAGATGGGGTTGGGTTTATTCTGTTCAGCACAAGATTCTGCCGCTTCCTCAATCCACAGACCACTTCCAAGCCCTTTCTCTTCTTGACAGTGCCCTCCCCATGCCACACACATTCACTGACTTCTTCCACCCCAAAAGAGAAAAGAAGAGCAATTATCTCTAATATGACATTTAAAAGCTAATTTCTGCAATAATAAGGGCACAGGTAGAAAATGTGCCTTATTGTAAAATATTTAAAATTATATTGGTAGCTTCTGTCAGAGATGAAATGTATTATAATAAATAGTAATCAATCATTCCCACTTAGCATATCATTATTTTCTTTACTGAATATAATATGACCCATGATACTGAGAAATAAAATTATGGTTTATGAAAAAGAAGAAAAGCTTGAATTCTAGAATATTTAAAATTTCAGTAGGTACAGTTTTATAAGTCATTTCTTGTTTGCTCCCAAATTAACTTTTCTTTTTGACCCAAAAAATTAGAGACACAGATACAAAGACATAGACAGATATACATATGCATATAGTTATTATTTATAAATCAGTTATTATGGGCTGAATTGTGCTCCTCTCCAAACTTTGTGCTAACATCCATACTTCAGCATGTGGACATATCTGGAGATAGAGTCCTTATAGAGGTAATTAAGTTAAAATGAGGTCATCAGGATGGCCCTACTCCAAAATAACCAATGTCCTTAAAAGAAAAAAATTGAACACAGACATGTGCAGTAAGGACACAAGGAGAAGACAGCCTTCTAAAGCCAAGAAGCCAAGCCTCAGAAGACAACAACCCTGTGGACACCTTGATCTTGAACTTCCAGCCTCCAAAACTAAGAAAATAAATTCCTGTTTCTCAAGCCACCCAGTTAGTGGTACTTTGTTAAGGCAGCCCAAGCAGACTAATACAACAGTGAATTAAATTTCAGACTTTCATTTTTGTATATCTTTCAGAGAATCCTCATTTGCTAGAGAGATGCAAAATACATGTTTATTGTCTGCTTTTTATTTGTCCTCCAGAATTAAAAGAAAAAAACTTAATTCTAAATCATTTAAATATGTGGCTTTGGTCCTAAGTGATATAGGAGTTTAAGCTCACTAGCAGTTTCACAAATGCTTACTGCGTTAATCCTTTCCTCAGCCTCTACACCTGTCCTCCTGGTTATAAGCAGGTGAGCAGATTCCTCCCTCCCCGACCTGCCCAGCATTCTGTCTACAGCAACAGCAAGGAGCAGATGTGAAGAGCTTTCCCTGCACTCCTCTACATTTTCAGACCTTCACAGCAGCTTAATTTAACTTTCTTGTGCATCGGGTGAAGATCTGAAAATAATGTTTTTCTCTTTTGTGTAGAATGAAAATGATTTTTGAAAGCCTCACCAGAGAGAGTGCTCTGAATATTAACCTGCAGTAAATATCTCTATGCCTTGCCTCCTATGTGCCTGAGCAGTGGGACACCAGGAACATTTTTACCAGCTTCCTGCCCTTTGGATTTCTGATGAGCTCTTCTACAAATAAATATTGTTTAGCCCTCTAGAAAAAGTCTTTATTTTTTTCTTTTCACTTCCTCTGTGCACAGAGCAGCAGCCAGCCTGCTTTGATTTCCCTGTAGGTTCCCGGAGGCTTTGCATCAGCACAAAGCTGAGTAGAGTCACCCAGAGTGCACAGAGTATCACCACCAGTAGCACTTGTTACCAGGACAGCAGCACCTTGGATCCTATTGAAGCACCAGATTCTCTATGAATCTCACAGTGGAAAGAAGACAATCATGAATCCAGTGCAGGGTCCAGCCTGAGAGGCTGCCTGGTGTAATGGGTGCCTTGCACTGCTCTTTCGTACAATCATGGAATGTAGCTCCGTTAAAGGACCCCAGCTTAAGAAACGCAGCACTAAACATCGCTGGGCTGCAATGTAATTATTATACAAAGACAAGCTCGGGCCAGAAATGATCTGACAGGACTCAATCATAAATGACCCCAAATGTGCTCGTATGAATGTTTTAGGATTATCGTGCAATAAACAAAAAACAAATTATTAATTTCTACCTCCAGAGGTCCCTCAGGGAGCACTCGGTTTGGGAAGCACTGGTATAACCGTAAAGAACTCTGTAAACAGACTGTCCTGCTTCAAGTTCACATCTGACCACTCTTGCTGGGTGACCTTGTGCAAGTTGTGACTTTAGTATCCTAGGTTTTTTTTGCTGTTTTTTTTTTAATTTATTTTTTTATTTTTTTAATTTTATTTTGTCGATATATATACATTGTGGCTGATTATTGCTCCCCATCACCAAAACCTCCCTCCCTTCTCCCTCCCCCCCAACAATGTCCTTTCTGTTTGCTTGTCGTATCAACTTCAAGTAATTGTGGTTGTTATATCTTCTTCCCCCCCCCCGGTTTTGTGTATGTGTGTGTGAATTATATATTAATTTTTAGATCCCACCAATCAGTGAGAACATGTGGTATTTCTCTTTCTGTGCCTGACTTGTTTCACTTAATATAATTCTCTCGAGGTCCATCCATGTTGTTGCAAATGGCAGTATTTCATTCGTTTTTATAGCTGAGTAGTATTCCATTGTGTAGATGTACCACATTTTCCGTATCCACTCATCTGATGATGGACATTTGGGCTGGTTCCAACTCTTGGCTATTGTAAAGAGTGCTGCGATGAACATTGGGGAACAGGTATACCTTCGACTTGATGATTTCCATTCCTCTGGGTATATTCCCAACAGTGGGATAGCTGGGTCGTATGGTAGATCTATCTGCAATTGTTTGAGGAACCTCCATACCATTTTCCATAGAGGCTGCACCATTTTGCAGTCCTACCAACAATGTATGAGAGTTCCTTTTTCTCCGCACTCATTTACAGTCTATCCTAGTTTTTAAAATGTGAATAAAACTCCAGGCTGCTGTGAGGATTGAGTGAGACAATGCATGTGAAGGGCTTAGTATAACGCCTGCTATAGTGTAAATGCTTAATACATAGAAACTACTTTTACAACACTTGATAAATGACAATAGCTACAACTTAAAACACAAGCAGAAGTTCTCAATCCAAAAGTTAGAACAGAGACATGCAAAAGCTTTAGGGGGAAAAAATCAGGTTCCTCAACCCAGTAACTAATTGGTGTGAACACTGTTCTGTTGTTCAGTCTTCCTTACTACTAATTATTATATAGCTGTTTTGTGTGTGCACAGATAATGAGCCTCTGAGCGTGGAATTTATCCAGGGAGATGAAAGCAGGCACACAGTGTGAAGTAAACCCTACAAATATTTATAGTTTCTAGTTCTCACATCTGCCCTGGCAATTAGGATCAAAAATTCTGTAATAAGGATGGGAGTAAAACACCCAGATGATTCTTCTTCCAGGTGAGCTAATTGTGCTTTAACGTGATTTCTCTGTATATTTTGGAAGCCAATGAACGAATGATGTGTCCTAGTGAGTCAGTTCAGGACAATTTAGTTAGATACATCATTCATTCATTCAAGTGTGTTCCTCTCACGGACTAGAAACTACAAGATGTACTAATTTACAAATTTGAGTAAGATATGTCACAAAGAGTGTCCGCATTAGAAGTAAATATGCACTCAATACAGTCATACCTTGGAGATATTGTGGGTTGGGTTCCAGACCACCGCAATACAACAAATATTACAATAAAGCAAGTCACATGAATATTTTGGTTTACCAGTGCATATAAAAGTTATGTTTACACTATACTGCAGTGTATTAAGTGTACAATAGCATTATGTCTAAAAAATGTACATACCTTAATTTAAAAATGCTTTATTGCTAAAAATGCTAACGATCATCTGAGCCTCCAGCAAGTCCTAACGTTTTTTCTGGTGGAAGGTTTTGCCTCGACATTGATGGCTGCTTATGGCTACTGACTGATCACAGGGTGGTGGCTGAAGGTTGGTGTGGCTGTGCCAATGTCTCAAAACAAGACAACAGTGAAGTTTGCTGCGTTGATGGACTCTTCCTTTCATGAAAGATTTCTCTGTAGTACATGATGCTATTTGATAGCATTTTACTCACAGTAGAACTTATTTCAAAGTTGAAGTCAGTGCTCTCAAGCCTTGCTGCTGCCTCATCTACTATGTTTCTGTAAGATTCTAAATCCTCTGTTGTCACTTCAACAATGTTTACAGCATCTTCATCAGGAGTAGATTCCATCTCAAGAAAACACTTTCTCTGCTCTTCCATGAGAAGCAACTCCTCATTTGTTAAAGTTTTATCATGAGATTGCAGCAATTCAGTCCCATCTCAGGCTCCACTTCTAATTCTATTTCTCTTGCTATTTCCACAACTTCTGCAGTTATTTCCTCCACTGAAGTCTTGAACCCCTCAAAGGCATCCATGTGGGTTGCAATCAACTTTTTCCAGGCTCCTGTTAATGTTGATGTTTTGACCTCCTTCCATGAATCACTAATGTGCTTAATGGCATCTAGAATGGTGAAACCTTTCCAGCAGGTTTTAAATTTATCTTGCCCAGGTCCATCAGAAGAATCATCATCTATGGAAACTCTAGCCCTACCAAATGTATTTCTTAGATAACAAGACCTGAAAGTCAAAATGACTCCTTGATCCATGTTGACAGAATGGATGTTGTGTTAGCAGGCATTAAAACAACACTAATCTCCTTGTACATGTCCATCAGAGCTCTTGAATGATCAGATGCATTGTCAATGAGCAGTAATATTTTGAAAGGAATCTCTTTTTCTAGGCAGTAGGTCTCAACAGCAGGCTTAAAATATTCAGTAAACCATCGTGTAAACAGATGTGCTATAATAAGTGCTTTGTTGTTCCATTTATAGGGACAGGCACAGTAGATTTAGCATAACTCTTAAGAGGCACAGCATTCTCAGAATGGTACGTGAGCATTGGCTTCAACTTAAAGTCCCCAGCTGCATTTGCCCCTAACAAGGGAGTCAGCCTGTCCTTTGAAGCTCTGAAGCCAGGCATTGACTTCTCCTCTCTAGCTATGAAAGTCCTAGATGGCATCTTCTTCCAATAGAAGGCTGTTGTGTCTGCATTGAAAATCTGTTGTTTAGTGTCACCACCTCTATCAATGATCTTAGCTGGATCTTCTGGATCACTCGCTGTAGCTTCTACATCAGCACTTGCTGCTTCACCTGCACTTTGTATTATGGACACGGCTTCTTTCCTTAAACCTCATGAACCAACCTCTGCTAGCTGCAGACTTTCCTTCTGCAGCTTCCTCATTTCTCTAAGCCCTCATAGAATTGAAGAGAGTTAGGGCTTTGCTCTGGATTAGGCTTTGGCGTAGGGGAATGCGGTGGCTAGTTTGATCTTCTATCCAGACCACTAAACTCTCTCCATGTCAGCAATAAGGTTCTGTCACTTCCTCATCATTTGTGTGTTCACTGGAGCAGCATTTTTAATTTCCTTCAAGAACTTTCCTTTGCATTGTCAACTTGGCTAATTGGAACAAGAGGCCTAACTTTAGGCCTATCTCAGCTTTCGACACGCCTTCCTCATGAAGCTTAATCATTTCCAACGTTTGATTTAAAGTGAGAGATGTGTGACTCCTCCTTTCACTTGAATACTTAGAGGCCACTGTAGGGTTATTAATTTGCCTAATTTTATTATTGTTCTTTCTCAGGGAACAGGGAAGCCCAAGGAAATGGAAAGAGATGGGAAATGGCCAGTTGGTGGAGCAGTCAGAACACACATTTATCCACTAAGTTCACCATCTTAAATGAGCATGGTTCATGGCTTACCAAAACAATTACAAGAATAAAATCAAAGATCAGTAATCACAGATTGCCATAACAGATATAATAATAATGAAAATTTTGAAAAATTGCAAGAATTAGCAAGATGTGACACAGAGACATGAGTGAACACATGCTGTTGGAAAAACAGCAATGATAGACTTGTTCAATGAAGAGTTGTCACAAACCTTCAACTTTTAAAAAACTCTGTCTCTGCAAAGTATAATAAAATAAAACACAATTAAATGAGGTATGCCTGTGGAGCATAATGAATGCCTTATCAGAGGAGTGGCCTCTCTCAGAGAATGCAGTGACTTTAGGTTTAGGAAGGGAAGTCTGGCAACTTTTAACACATCTCTTTTCTAGTCCTTGAGCAAAACAAGCACTTTTTGGAACTTTGAACTTCCCTTGTTTACCTAGAACACTAGTATGGCTAGCCCTTCTCTATTCTCAAGACCAAGTTCAAAAGCTACCTTCTCAAGGAGGCTTTCTCTAGTTACTCTCTCTAACCCACTTCTTCCCATTCACTCTGTCACTTGGCTCTGTTTAGTTTTTGAGGTCACTTATTTCTTTTTGTTGTCCCACCACCACTGCAGCATAGCAGTGAGAGGGAAGAAAACTTGCTTGTCTGATATCACTAGCACTTAACATACTGTGTACTCCACTGCAGGCTCTTTGTAGATTTTATAAATAAATAAATGAATCAGAACAATGCCAAAGGACTCTCTGCTTTTCTTTCACAGCATTTGTCACCTTGTGTGGTATACTGGAATTTATTCCTCTGGTTCACCTACTGCACTGTAAGTCCATTAAGGTCATCAGTGCCAACTCTAGCATATACTACTCACTCAATAAATATTTGGTGAATGAACAAGCTAAGTTTTACAGAATGAGCAGAAATATATGAAGGCTAGAAGAAGGAAAAGAGTTCCAGGTTGCAAGAACTATGGGTGCAGAGAAATGGATGTATAAGATAAAAGCCATGACCCATTCAGGCATCTACCAGAGTTTGAGAGTTTGGTATGGCTGGGGCTGAGCACATGGGCCATGTCTGGAGCAAGGATCAGGCAAGGGCCCCATCACAATGATGCAGGAGCAGGTATTCCACTGAGAAGGCAGGATGGGTCTGAAATTCATTACCTTTCATAGATAAGAAATGTAGACACCTGTGCTGAATAGATACAGGGGAAAGAGCTGTGCCAACTGCAGGTGTAGAGTCAGACTGCCTTGTATTTAAGTCCTTGCCCTGCTGCTTATTTGCTGTACAGGCATCCAACTTCTCTGAAGCCTGTTTCCTCATATATGAAACTGATGATGACAATACATAATATTTCTCAAAGTTTTTGTAAATATTAAACAACACCATGTATGAGCAATGTTCTAAATTATACTCAAAATACACTAGGCTCTCGATAAATATTAACTACAATTACTATCTTTGTAATCACCGTAATTCTCCTTTTGCCTGAAAAGGTGCTGAGGGAAACACCCACCTCAAGAAATCATCTGAAAGGAAAGAAACGGTCTTAAAATATTCTACATTTACCATGAATTTTTACCAAGAGTACTTCATTTCATCTTCACAAAAGTGCTGTGAGGGATTCGTTGTCGGCTTTAAGGAAGACAAAGCATATCCTAGTAAGAAGGGGGCAGAATTAGATCTCTGACTTCAAGGACAGTATCGTGGATGGAAAATAAAATGTAGGTGTTAAAAGACATTTCCACAAACAGAATAAAAAAGAAATAAAAACCCTGAGACCAAACTGAGCGAGAGTGTTTCCCTCTGATCAAGAGGAACAGAATTCCCACAGGCAGGTCACCCCGTGCTGCCCCTTGTGGCCAAGTGCAAGGGCAGGAAGCGTCCACCCCATTGGGGGGTCGGAGGGGAGCGGGAGCTGATCCCAGGCTAGCTCCTGGTGGGATTCCACCCCTTCAACTCTCTCAACACAGTTCAAAGTCACCCAGACTAGCAAAGCCCATCCACAGTGTTGCCAGGCTCATTCCTAAGGGATGTCAGAGCCCAGAACATAGAAAGAAATGTTGGAGAACTTCTTTTATCTTTGAAAGAACTAACAAAAGAATCTATTTAGTGGAGAGAAAATGGAGAATGCTGGGAATATCACTTTACTGACCCCTTTTTCCCATTTAATAATCAGCTGCCAAAAGCTGTGTCCTGCACCCAGTTGAGTCTTGCACTTCAACAGTTGCTGTTCTTTTGATCTTTAAAGATGAATTGTCAAACCTAAGAGAGGGTTAGGCAGCTGTCCAAAAAAAGAGCAGCAGGATGGAAAACTTTTAGAAACAGCTGGGAAGAAATAAAAGGAATTGGGGTTCTCGTGACCAGGGACGTTTAACAAGGATCAGGTCACAGCAGAATGTGGACTGGTATGGGCAGCAGGAAGGATTAATTCACCCCTGAACCACCTGTAATGCAGACATCCCATCCCTGTCATCCCAACTCTGCCTGTCCCAGAAACTATTTACGAATGCACCCACTCACACAGACACAGGCACAGGCAGGACTGGCTATGGGGCCATGGCTCCCCCACAGATGGGTCCATCCTGTTAGCCCCGCTTTTCTTGTCCATCAGTTTCACAGTGATCCCATCCTCTAACAGGACCAGGAAGAAATACTTGTGGTTTGAACAAGAGTTGTTTGCCCTCTGAAGACTTCCAAGCTCATTTTCTACAGAGCTGTCAGCACAGACTGATATTAATTTCCAACTGTCTTCACCATTCACACAGATCAATTATGCCTACAGGGTAAAAAAAAAAAAAAAAAATAGTGGTTAACTGCAAAGAGGAGAGACCTAACGCTCTACAGTAGGGTACTCAACTGTCCCAATATAAGACTGCTCTGGGCAACTTCTCCTTGGAGTGGCACCAGTGCCTCATTTGCCCAACAGAAGAAGAGGGCTGAGTGTAATGACATACTGCACCACATTCCAGCATTCCTGCACTCTCCTGTGGTAGATTAGCTTAGTAAATGCCAAATCAAGACTCTTTCAGCTTCCCTTCTTGTATTTAGAGATAGAGTTAAAAAGTTAAAGACACATCTTCCACATTGAGATACCATCTAACCCCAGTTAGGATGGCTAAAATCCAAAAGACTCTGAACGATAAATGCTGGCGAGGTTGCGGAGAAAAAGGAACTCTCATACATTGTTGGTGGGACTGCAAAATGGTGCAGCCTCTATGGAAAATGGTATGGAGGTTCCTCAAACAATTGCAGATAGATCTACCATACGACCCAGCTATCCCACTGTTGGGAATATACCCAGAGGAATGGAAATCATCAAGTAGAAGGTATACCTGTTCCCCAGTGTTCATCGCAGCACTCTTTACAATAGCCAAGAGTTGGAACCAGCCCAAATGCCCATCATCAGATGAGTGGATACGGAAAATGTGGTACATCTACACAATGGAATACTACTCAGCTATAAAAACGAATGAAATACTGCCATTTGCAACAACATGGATGGACCTTGAGAGAATTATATTAAGTGAAACAAGTCAGGCACAGAAAGAGAAATACCACATGTTCTCACTTATTGGTGGGAGCTAAAAATTAATATATAAATTCACACACACACACACACACACACAAAAAAAAAAAAAAAAAAAAACCGGGTGGGGGAAGAAGATATAACAACCACAACTACTTGAAGTTGATACGACAAGCAAACAGAAAGGACATTGTTGGGGGGGAGGGGGGAGGGAGAAGGGAGGGAGGTTTTGGTGATGGGGAGCAATAATCAGCCACAATGTATATCAACAAAATAAAACTTAAAAAAAAAAAAAAAGACACATCTTCCAGACTCCCTTGCAGCAGGATTTCCTATGTGCCCTAGTTTCTAACAAACAGGCATGCTTCAATGAGGTGTGACGTAGAAGTGAGCAGCTAGAAACAGGGGCCATATGTGGGGAGACTGGGTATCCTAGCAAGAAAGGAAATGGAAGTGTCCACTTTTAAGGGGACAGCTACAGTGGAGTTTCCAGTGTGTAATGCTTAGCATTATATGTCTGAGCAGAAGGGTTTCTGCTAGGTCAGTCATGTGTGGTGTGATTAGAAATTTCTCCTTGATCTGTTGCCATTGGCTATCTTTTTCCTGGTCTTGCAGCATCCAAGCCAGATCCTCTGTCCCTTCTGGAGATTCCTTGAACTATATAATACACTTGAATAGATCTTGCTGCATCTAAAAACCCTGACAGATACAGGGTATTCTTAACTAACTAAACTAAATTACTTAAAAATATTAATCTGTTTTCCTCAGAAATTAAAAAGTCAAGAGTCCGACACAATTGTTCACCAATTTATCTCTGCTGGACTCTGGTAATAAATAAGCAAATTTCAGTTACAATATTTCAGTCAAGCAATGATCCTTCCCCAGAGCAATGCTGCCTCCGTCCCCAGGAAAGCTACATATGCCTCTTTCAATGCTTATGTCTCCTTAAGAATATCAATACCCTCTCTTCTTCTGGGTATATTACAGAGAAGTGGATGGCTAAAAGCTCTCCTCAGATTAAGTGGGGTTCCACACAAGACAATCTTCAGGTATGATACCCTGTGTCATTGAAACTCTGGACTGAGGCAGGAGTATAGAGTTTGCACAACATTGACACAACCACGGGAAGGACGGCTTCTATATCTCAAGAGGTAATGCTGTTGCACTGGACTGTGAAGGATCTTAGGCCATTTTTAATCAAAGTAAGTGGGATATTCAGTAACTTCTCAGAGTTTGGATGGCAATTCTAGATATAAAGACTCCCCCCACCTCCTAACCAAATCTTTTAATCTTTTAGCCTTATTATCAGTAATCAAGTCACAAAGGTATTCTCCAGTCTTCCCTCAGTTGAGTGCTGGGTAGTCACAGCCTTACCAACATCTTTATGGTCCGTTCTAAAATGTAAAGACTGTTTTTCACACTGAAAATAAAGCAGTTTGCATATTAATCCACTACCATTTCCCAAAACAAAAAATGTCAGAAACCAAGCAAATGAGTTATCTAAAACTAACAGGAAAACAAAGCAAAACAAACAAAACAGAGCCTATTCACATGTTTGATAAGAAGGATAATCATAGAAAAAAATGTACTTTCTGTCTTTGAGCTCAGTGACTAGGTTATATGAAGTAAACCTACAACAATTACTGACTTTCTTCAAAACCACAATACTCTCTGCCGTTTATTTTGGAAAGTCTCTTTCCTCTAATTCTCATGTTTAAAAAAGGGTAGAAAAATGGTGTCAGAAGAGAACAAAGCTTGCAGCTGATTCCACTACTAGACAACAGGATTGATTTTCTCTGTCCACATTTGTTATATGAGAGTTAGATCAGATAATAGGCAAAGTCCTTAGAAGCTCTACTATTTAATGATTTTAGACATAAAAATTTAGATAATATGATCAGTTTTATGAGTTTATAATGCCAAGGGACAGATGCAGGAATGAAAAGCCAGCAGGTCTTTTATGTCAATCTGACTTTGATGTTAAATCCCAGATCCACCACTATATGCTGTGAAACCTCCAGCAAGTTGCTTAACCTCTCTGAACCTAAGCTTTCTCCTATATAAAGTAGGACAAATAATGTCTTCTTTCACCTGGTATATCAGAATTGGGCTTTACAAAGCTCACCTTCTGCTATATATTTCAAACAATAAATAAGTAAACCCATGGAGGTTAGTTCATATCCGTATGTGATTTAGGTGAGAAATCATCAGGGTACAAAAGAGAACATGAGTTTAGAGTTAACAAAATCTTGGCTCTGTCATTTATTAGAGATATGCCCCTGGGCAAATAAATGAATCAATGTTTCTCAGTTTCCTGTACAATCATATCTACCTGCAAGGATATATGGGACTTTATGAAATGATATATGTAAAACACCTAGAGCAATGCATAGGATTATTAAAATAATAGTGATGATAATATACACTTCATTTTATTATTTGCTTCTCCATCGATCAGAAGAAAATGAGCTACCTTAAGATTAGAAACTCACAAAGGGAAAGCTGTAATATTCACCCAGGGCTATTTGAGATAAACAGTACAGAAATATTCACAGTTCACAGATGCCACTTGTTTTCATTTTATTTAAACTGTGAAAACTATGTCCTGGAATGTATGGGTTGTCCGGTTAAGAAAATCTTCTATCTGACACAGCTCCCTGGCTCAACTCCTATGATAAAATTATTCTTTGTGCAGTGTTTAGTGCTAACATGGCATTTATAAAACCGACCACTGTTGAGGGGGAAAAGATTGGATCGTGTTAACAGTGATATGTTATGCACAAGGGGAAGGAGGCATTCTAATGACCTACAAAATGCATAACCGGCAGCTTGAAACATAGAGCTCACTCAGGGTAATCCCATTTTCAATTAATTACATATTTTAATTCATTAATATGTATGGAAATTACAGAATGTCTACCAACTTGAAATATTTCTACCACCGTGTCTCATAACGGAAGCCTGAAATAAACTTTTAACCTTCACTGAATATTATTGGATGGGAAAATGTGAAAAGGAGAAATACCCACCAGTTCAATGAAAAGGAAGACCTCATTGAATGTACTCACCAAATAGCCTTAGGGGACTTTCTTAATCGTGTCCCTAACTTCGTCCTTTTTATTCGAAACTTTTCAACATTTTCCATACTCACGCAGCCCCACTGTTCTCCATCTAGTCACCTTCCCACTTTTTCCTCCCCACTCATTAAGCTGCAGTTTTTCTCTCCCGTGGAAGAGAACAAGGACAGCGCGCATGCATGTATGTGCCTGTGTGTATGTGTGTGTGTCCCTGTATGTATGTGTGTGTGTGCCTGGTGTATGTGTGTGTATGCGCCTGTGTGTATATGTGTGTGTTATGCACCTGTGTGTATGTGTGTATATACATGTGTGTATATGAATGTGTGTGTGTGTGGTGTGTGTGCCTGTATGTGTGTGTGTGTGTACATGTGTGTGTATGAATGTGTGTATGTGTGGTGTGTGTGCCTGTATGTGTGTGTGTATACATGTGTGTGTATGGATGTGTGTATGTGTGGTGTGTGTGCCTGTGTGTATGTGTGTGTGTATGAATGTGTGTATGTGTGGTGTGTGTGCCTGTGTGTATGTGTGTGTGTATACATGTGTGTGTATGAATGTGTGTATGTGTGGTGTGTGTGCCTGTGTGTATGTGTGTGTGTATACATGTGTGTGTATGAATGTGTGTATGTGTGGTGTGTGTGCCTGTGTGTATGTGTGTGTGTATACATGTGTGTGTATGAATGTGTGTATGTGTGGTGTGTGTGCTTGTGTGTATGTGTGTGTGTATACATGTGTGTATATGAATGTGTGTATGTGTGGTGTGTGTGCCTGTATGTATGTGTGTATATATGTGTGTATATGAATGTGTGTATGTGTGGTGTGTGTGCCTGTATGTATATGTGTGTATACATGTATGTATATGAATGTGTGTATGTGTGTGTGTGCCTGTGTGTATGTGTGTGTATACATGTGTGTATATGAATGTGTGTATGTGTGGTGTGTGTGTGTGTATATACATGTGTATGAATGAATGTGTGTATGTGTGGTGTGTGTGCCTGTGTGTATGTGTGTGTGTATACATGTGTGTGTATGAATGAATGTGTGTATGTGTGGGTGTGTATGTGTCTGTGTGTATGTGCCTGTGGGGGGGGTCTTTGTCAATGCATTTCATACTAAAACAGTGGTTCTCAATTTTGGCTGCATACTGAAACCTTCTAAGGAGTATTTAAATTTTAAGAACCCAGATTGAGCACCAATGTGTTAGAACATGGACACTTCAATTTCTTTTCCTTTCCATTCTATATTTATGCTGAATATTTTGGTTCTGCAGCTGGGTTAAAAATATAATTTGAAGACTGCATCTCTGAGTTCCTCCATTTTTAGCAAAGTTTCACTTAATGGATATGGCTACTGATTTTGATTAGATCTATGTGGTTGTCTCTGGACAAGTGACATTTGTAGAGTTGGTCTAAACTCACAGCACTAACCCCTGCCCTGCTTCATGCCTTCCAAATCCACACTACATCAAGCAAAGATTTCCATGTTCCAAAAAGGGCAGCCTGAGTCCCAGATTCATCATTTTCAGGTCCACTCTGTACCTGGCCATCCAGAAGTTGAGGTAACCATTTCCGTGGACATCTCCACCAGAGGCCAAAGAGCCAGGTCTGTGAAAAGAGTCCTTTCTGACCACAAGCAGCAAACCAGCCAGTCCTCCTCAGCTTATAGGGAATTTTTTCCTATTTTCATTTATTATGAGCATTTATTACATGGTCATCGTTCTGAGTTTCTCTTTATAATTAATCTCAGAGTATGACTGTTCAGGTCCATTTTAGAGCTCAAATATGAGTAGAGGCCAGGATGGTATTTTAATTTAGAGTTTACTGAGGCCCATTGTATTAATTTCCTAGGCTGCCATAACAAAAACCACAGAGTTGGTCGCTTAAAGAACAGAAATACATTCTCTCACAGTTCCAGAGGCTAGACGTCTGAGATCAAAGTATCAGTAGGATAGATTTCTTCTAAGGTTTGTTTTCGTCTTGTCTTCCCTTATATGCATCTATGTCCTAATCTCTCCAATAAGAACACCATCCATATTGCACTAGGGCCCACCCATATAACCTCATTTTAAATTTAATCTGTTTAAAGACCTTGTCTCTGAAGACAGCCACATTCTGAGGTACTAGAAATTAGGAATTCAATATATGAATTTTGAAGGAACACAATTCAACCCATAACACCCATAAAATAAAATTAATTAAAACCTCTTTGATTTCCCTTGGCTGGGACTCTATTTGTATGAAACCATGGCCATGATGTTTGCTTTTGGCTTACCTTCTCCAGCACAAGAGCAGAGCCTGACTTTCTGGGAAGGAGAGCCTAACATCACTTGAAAAGTCTATGATGAATGCAGTTGGCAAACTAGTCCAACTAAAGTAATATATAAAGGCTCTGAAAGAAGTATAAGAAGTACAGCACCTATGAAGTGATGTGATGGAGAAAGAAAAAATGTAAAGTAATTTTCTTGATTTTATGAAAACTATATTTTGAATAATCTAGAAGAGGTTTGATTTAAATTTTTCTGCCTCAAGAACTTCACAAGTTCATTTGTCTTGTCAGAATGTAGTTCCAACTTAGGGTTTGGAATATTTGGTCACCATACAACAACTGTCTACATTGGCATGTTTTCCTAAGTTATTTATTCGAGTTAGAAGACTGTACCAATACCCCCATCTATGCAGAGGATTTCAGTTTGAACTCATACCAACTGGAAAGTACTTTTGTGATGTTCAATATATGGGATTTTTTCAATTGCTTTCTTAAGGCAATTCACCTAATATTTCCTTCTGGAAAATTTGGGTTTATATATGTGAAGATCTTGCCTGAGTCCATAAATCCATTTATTTTAAAATTGTGTTGTAACAGCAGGGACCTACCTTGAGGCTTGGGCTTAGTCAGTTTGCCACAGGGCTTGGAGATGGTGACCGTCTTCTGGCAGTCAGCATTGTGGAGGGCTCGCTTCAGACTTCCAGTTCTGGTCTTCAAGGCTGTGTTCAGGTCACATTCTCCCCAGGCCTGGAACTGGTATTTGCACTCCGCTAAAGGCGGGATAGGACCAAATGGAAATCCTTGAAAGATCTTGCTGTAGTGCCATGATAAAAGCACACTTTTTTTTTGTATTGAGATAATTGTAGATTCACGTGCAGTTATAAGAAACAATACAGAGATTCCACACACTTCACCCAGCTTCCCTCAATTAATGATTTGCATAACTATAATCTAATAGTACAACCACAGAATTGACATTCCACAGATCTTCAGATTTCACCAGTTTAATATGAACTCACTTGTGTATATGTGTGTGCATTTACTTCTGTGCAATTTTATCATGTGTGGAGGCATGTGACCACTATCACCACTAATAACAGGAATGTTCCGAGGCAAGCGTCCCTCAGGTCATCTTTTGTAGCCATAACCTAGCTACCTTTCTCTCTTCCCACCTCCTTAACCCATGGCAATCACTAATCTGTTCTCCAGATTTATAATTTTGTCATCTTAAGAATGTTGTATAAATAGAATTATACAGTATATAAACTTTTGATATTAGCTGCTTTTACTTAGCATACTTTCTTAGAGATCCATCCAAGTTGTGTGCATCAATAATCTGTTCCTTTTTTATTGCTGAATAGTATTCCACGGTATGAATGTATCACAGTCTGTTTAACCATTCACCAGGACATCTGGATTGCTTCCAGCTGTTGGCTATTACTAATAAAACTGCTATATGCACTCATGTATAGGTTTTCAGGAAAACATAATTTTTCATTTCTCTGTGATAAATGCCCAAGGAAATGCTGGGTTATATGGTAAATACATGTTTATTTTTGTGAAAAACTCTCATCCTGTTTTCCAGTGTGGTTAGATCATCTCAAATTTCCATTCACAGTGTATAGGTGATCTAGTTTCTCTGCACCCTTGCTAGCATTTGTTATTATCACTGATTTTTTTACACTAGCTGCTCTGAGAGGTGTATAGTGATATCTCATTATGGTTTTAATTTTTATTTCCTAAGTGGGGAAAATAAGGTAAACATCTTTTCAGGTGTTTGACACCGATATATCCATTTCAGTAAAATGTCTGTTAATAGCTTTGCCCACTTTCTTATTAAATTGTTAGTTTTTTACTGTTGAGTTTCGAAAGTCCTTGATATATTTAATATATGAGTCCTTTAAGGCGCATCTTTTAAACTTTTTGTAGCTGTGCCTTTAAGGTACCCATATATAATCTAAGACTGAATATATCTAAACTCTACCATGCTTTATAGAACTTACCTTCATTTTTAAAAAGTGTCCCAAAGGTTATAGAGGAAAAAAGAGATATATGTGTATGTATGTTCTTTGCCCTTTACTTGCCTATAGTCCGTATTGCATTTCTGTAGAACACAGAGGTAGGACATTTGGGGCATCATGTCCTATCATGGCTAAGAAAGACAAAAAGTCTGAAATGTGGAACTAAGAGGTTATTTGTAGGTTCAATAGTGGGGTTAAAGTCGGAAGTGTTGAGAGACTCTATCTCAAACAAATAGATCAGTCCAGCATGAGGCTGACTATATGCAGCGAGAGAAAAATCTGTGAAAAGTGGCTGTGCCCAGCCATACTAGATTCTTTAAGTATATCTATAAACCAGTGTGGAGGGTGGGGAGAGATCAAAAGAGACAGAGAGGGACTGAAAGTGACAGAGAAAGACAGGGAGAAGGAGGAGGATAAATAAGAAAAGGGGAAAGGAAAAATAAAAGGAACTTAGAAGAAAATAAAGGAGAGAGATGATCAATAAATCAACATTGTTAGAAGAGATCGGTGGATGTAATTCTATGTCACTATTGGTAAGGCAGCGATTCTCAGTCAGGGATGATTTTGACCCCCAGGGTACATTTGTCATAAATATCTGGAGACGTTTTTAGTTTTCACAACTGGGGTACTGGGTGGAGGGCGGGGCATGCTACCGAAAACTAGTGAGTAGAAGCCAAGAATGCTGCTAAATAACTAAACATCTCACAATGCACACAACAGCCTCCATGAGAAAAATCTCCTGGCCCAAAATGCCTTTAGTGCTGAAGCTGAGAAACCCTGGGGTTAGGCAAGATGATGTCTGGCCACTTTGTGTCTGATAAAATAAACTTATTTTAAATAAATGAGACCCAACCCAGAAAAGATGTCTGATGGAAAAACTCAAAAATTAAAGTAGGAAATTAAATCCATAGGACAATAGGGTGACACTTACCTCCAAATTGCTTTTTCCAGTTGCAGGGGATCTTGCATCTCTGGGTCTTCATGGTTTGTTTGCACTCAGCTCCAGTCCGGGTGCCCTCCCGGGTGCCCAGCCCACAGTCTCCACTGGTGGGCACACACACACTCCACTGCCACTCCCCACAGTCAGACTTCTTCACTTTTTTTTCTTGAAGTAAGGAAGAAAAAATAATCAACATCCAGAAAACTCTTTAGCTCCTAGATATAACCAAGTTCATTCCTGGGCACCCTAATTATAGAATCTATGATTTTTACCTCCAACCTTATCGTCTAGTAAATAGTAGGACCACGACAGACATTAGCCAGATGACTGAACCAATGAATGATCGGGAGAAGGGAGAAAGAACACCCAAGGAGGAGCTAGAACTCGCATTCATTCAACTCTTACTATGTGCTGGGGACTACGCTAAGTGATTCACTGACATCTCCTTTTAGAAGCAAACATTCCTATAACAGAAGAGATGGTCAAAAATAGTTAAGCCTAAAAAAATGACAAATCATTCTGTTAGAAGTAACAGTTGTCCAATTAGCCATTGCAATGCAAGGTGATGTTTCTTCTTCTGTCTTATAGATGGGATGTCATGACAGAAATATGGTGGATTATAGACTTAGATCCCCAGTTCCATAGCCTACTTATGACTTTGAGTGTGGCATAGGCAAGGTGCTTTATCCTCTCCGGGCTTCAGTTTTCTCCTTTGTAAATCTGAGATTTAAAAAAATAAAGTTACTTGTGGGATATTTTTGGAGGAAGAGAGGTGATATAAGTAAAGCACCTGATTGCTGGCCAATGTTCTCTACATAGTTGCTGCTAATTTGGTCACTGTGGTAATGATCATTATCATCTGTACCCCAGGACTTACAGAGGGGGGAAAATAAGAAGGGATGTACTTTTGGTTCCTCTAAATAATTTTTGGGGGGAAAAGGAAGAAAGAAGGAAGGAGAGAGGGAGAAAGGGATAAAAGGTAGGGAGTTGGGCTAGATTGACACTGGTCAATGAAGCATCTTGCCTTCATAATGCTACCACTTACCTGGTTTCTCTTTCTTCCCTGCTTCAGCAGTGTCCACAACTGCCAAAATGAAGATGAATGCCAAGAAGGCAGCTGCAAGTTTTCGACGCTGCTGCTGGTACTGTTGGGACTGCATTCTAGGAATAAACACAGAAAGAGAAGACGATGGCATTAACCTAAGTCAGGAAGACGCATTGAACTCCTTGATGAAGGGCTCCGCTTTCCACTCATGAAATGTTAGGTTTCAGGAAGATTCATATCAATTATCCTGGGCAGAATTTTATCTTTTCTCCCCAACAGCCACCAAAATAAGTGCTCTTCTGCAATCAGTCACATATTCACTGACAGAATGCAACAGTTCTCCGCATAAGACTTCACACAATCATTTACTAAGCACAACTCAGGAATTATGGAAGAAAAAGAAATTTTGAAGGCATATATTTGAGCAGTATATTTCTACGGTAAATCTTGCCTGCTGGTAGAATCACTTGGTAATATCAACAGCTTATGGCCATCTTCAAAATTCCCGACAATTCCTGGAAACGACCCCGGTGTCGCAGTCCACAGGGCTAACATGAATAGACATGATGAATGGATTATCTATACAAGTATATGTCTCCTGTTTTCAGGTTAGAATTTTCCTTCATGTTTAACAATTATGTACAAATAACTAAAGTATTGAGACAGTTGTGAAATAGACTACTGTGAGAATTTGGAAATTCCCACTGAAAAAGCATTGCTCTTGTGAGATCTTTCTGACCAAGCGGTGGGATAATCCTTCACAGTCTTGTAACATTTACAATGACAAGAGAGGTCAGAAGCACCTCAGAGCCCACTGAAGAACATAGTCACTTCAGCAGAAATAGAAAGAACTCTAACTACCACAAATAACACAATAACACACACACAGACACACACACACACCAGAGTTACTAATAAAAAGGTACTATCACTGGCATACTAATCTCAGCATTCTAGTTTTACATTGCTAAACTCTTACTTTCATCATTATTTTCCAAAAGCTTTCTTTTAAGCAAGTTACATGTACTTAACTTCAAAGGAAAAAACTCCACACAGGCCAGAATCTTTTAATCATGTAAATTGTTGAGTCCTACAACAAAACAAGTTGTTGTAACTGAGATATGAGCTGAGAGGAAAGAAGGGAAGGGAGGAATCAGGATAGGAGTTGGATAACAGAATAAAGAGGCACTCCATCTGCTTCTGATATTCATTCAGAGCAAGGCTTAAGAAGTAAATGGTGACTTTCAGCTCTTAAATACTCTAAGGAAAAATGCACATGTCCTTGGGTATAGCGAGTCAGCAACAGCTTTGCTCTTGAAGGAAGAATATTTCTCTTCTTCTCGGCCCCTTCTCACCTCCCTCCTGTGGTGCATATCATTATGCTTAAACCTGTATTTTGATAGCATAGATTTTCTGGGTAGAAAATAATGACTAAAGATTATTTAAAAGAAGAGAGTAAGGGGAATTAGAAATGGAATGATTAAAATTATCCAAAAATTCAAATGTGCCCAGACGATACCCAATTAGCCTGCTGGTGTCTTGCTGTTGTAGTAAATACTTGAGTAATTAGTATATGTGCAGACAACAGTTCCCGTTGTTTGTGACATTTGCATAATTGATTAATTTTGTGCTCTGAGCACCAAGTGAAGGCAAAAGCACTCCCTGCATCGAGCTGAGCACTGCCTGTTCTGCAGCAGACCAGGTGCCAGGTGAGAGCAAAGGCAAAAAGATTGCTCTTGAGGAAGTGATCGGACCAAGACGTATTTTTCACATGGAGGAAAATAAGAGTGGAAGAAGGAAGCTTGCTAAATTGGCTAAATCATTTCTCTTGAATAATTCACTTATTTCTCACCCCCTCCTTCTACTGCCATCTTTCCTGTTCTTGCCTTGATAGATTAACTTTTGTAGGGTTTAGCAATTGAGTTGCAGACTATCATAGATGGGTGCTGGTGTCTGGATATTACTGCTGAGTTATCTAAATGAAGTCTGAAGCTCCATGATTAAAGGACATTAAAGTTAAAGAAGCCAACTGTAGGGGGAAAAAGTTCCTTTATTAAATTTCAAGATCTTCTCTAGGGAAATAGCTGATTAGAAGGAGAAGAGAGTTCCCCTTTCCTTTCACATTTTAATGGAAACTAGAATTTTTTAAGATGGTAACATCTAATGTAAACACAGGACAAAGATGCTGGAAACTGTCTCTCAGTGACCTGTTTGTAAGGACTAACTTAGGATTTGGTAACAGAAGCTTTGGCTCAAACTTCAGCTTTACCATTTACGTTTTGGGAGTGTCCTTGGGCAAATCACCAAATCACAACCATCTGAACTTGTTTCAACATCTGTAAAGTGGGAGTGATTATAACAAGTACTTGAGAGGCTTGTCGTGAAGATTACAAGATGTAGACAAAGAGATAACTCAGAATATTTTTTAAAAACACTGCATATTATTAGTTGCTGAATAAAGTTGGTTCACTCCTGCATGCTTATTACTTACTACAGGAAGTTTGAAAAATAACAGGCTTTATACTTTGTGTGATCTGGTATTATCCAAAAGAAAAATCAAAGCAAAACAAAACAAGAAAAGAGACAGAGAGAGACATGATTTAATTAAAGCCAAATAAAGACTGGTTCAACCTCATCAGGGCGCAAATTCATTCTGGCTTCACTTCTTGGAAGCTTAACATGAACTTAAGGACCTTCATCCCCAGTATTTCTTTTGAGTTTGCTGTAGTCGAGAGGTCCCATGTTGAAAATTAGGGATTATGCTTATGCAATTTAACTTGTATGAAATGAGAAAAACCACCTCACTTTGCAATTATATTTTTTGCCCTTTGTGTGGTGAATCCATCCCCGCACCCTCTTTTTATTTCAAATACCTAAGACAGAGCCCCAGCACACAGTTGCCACTCATTAAATTTTTGCTAGTGAAAAATATCACCAAAACATGGCATTATATAGAGAAATGAATATTCACACTGCAATGTCTCAGTCCTTTGTTGATACCATAGGACGTGCAATTCCCAGAAGACGTTGGGTGGAAACAATGATCAGTACCTAGAGCAATGTCATATATGTAAAAGTGACCAGTAAGTGATTTGTGATGCTTCTGCATTGTGCGTTTGACATCACTAAACCTTTCTAGATATTTTGGATCTATTTGCCTAAACTTATGTAAAATAGTAATTTTTACGTTTTTATTATAAAATAAAATAAGGTATGGAAAACCACATGAAACCACTTACTAGCTTAGTGAATCATAAGAGCAAGTAGTATTTTTCCAGACACTTCAGAAAGCTTTGGAGGTTCCCCATCCCAACCCCAGCCCAGCCCTCTGAAGGTAATTTATACAGTAATTACTACTTTGCATTATTGAGGGTTTTGTTCATGTGTGTTTCCCTAAACTTCCCTAATGTTAAAAACTGATACGTCTTTAATTTGCTTTTAATATACAGGATGCCCCTCCATCACTTTTCTTTTTCTTGTTTTTTACTTTTGTCAAAACCCAGGCCATTTAATCAGTACTTTCCCACATTCTGGATTTTGATGATTGCAAATTCATGGTGACATCCAACATTCCTCTGTTCAGCTGCAAATTGGCAGCTGGGTGCAGAGGCTTAATCAGCCTCAGGTGCTATCCCTTTGAAAAGAATGTACATAATATTTGGTTTCTGCTCTTTTGTGATGTTAACAGCCATTGGTACTTGATGAGTATAGAGGGTGTTGCAAAATGGTAATATTCTAATTTTATTCCTTCGTTTTCATTTATTGGCTGAGATAATTCTATAAAGAGATGTTTCCCCATCATCAGATATTTTGTTATGCAGTTTACAGTTCATAAAGAAATATAGAATAAATGCTTGATTCTTTCCTGTCATTTATCTTGTTTTCAAGATTATGAATTTATTCCCTATCATCATTAAAATATGGACAATTACTCTTTCTTTTCTAGTGTTATTATAAATTCATGAATTTATTCATATTTGATGGGTTTTAAGCTATCACATTTTTTTTTATCTTTATTGAAACTCTAATTGTCTCATCTTTGGCCAGTTGAAGCTTCATCAAGTTGGTTTCTGAGTTCTTTTGATGTGACCCTTGTAATCTTTGATAAAGTCCTTGCTATCAAGTTTGTGAAGATGTTCCAGGCCTATCTTGCCTGAGACCTAAAATTAACCATTCCTTCAAGAATCCTTATTTGTTTTAACAATAAATGATCTTTCAAAACCAAAACCTGAATACTAGAAATGCTCAGCTTGACTGAGTCAGTCTTTATATCCAGGCTATTTTCAGTGAGCAAAGCTAGGAAAGGACACAGGGAATGATAGAATTAAACATAAAATTAATCATTTGATTTATCCCACATTGCAGGAACAGTAGTCTCATAATAATATTAATTCTAAAAGCACCAATTATAAATCTTAAAAGCAATTAAAATTATTTTTGCAAATGCTATCTCCTTTTGGCCCTCGTTTTTATGGTTGCTTGATAACTATGTCATCAGATATTTTAGCCATTATATATATTACATCATCTTCCTTTGATTTCTCATTAATCTTAGTTATGAAAGCAATTGCATAATGTCCACCACCAGCCCCTACATTAAGTCTCTAGGCATTTTGTTGGTCTGAAGTTCATTCTCTAGTGAAATCTAGAAAAGATTGCAGAGCATTATTACTTGAGCTATTGAGTGTGGATAACATATTATCCAGCCCTTTTATCCTTGAAGTTTGCTTTTGCTAGATGTCGCATCCCTGCTTCACAGCTTTTTTGTTAAGTACCTAAAATATGTTCCTTTATTTCATCATAGAGTTTTGCTGTTGAAAAGTCTACTAATAATCTAATTTTCTTTTCTTTATAGGTATAGTATTATTTTTGCTGAGATGCCCACAGGATTTTTTTCTTTAAACTGCAATAATTTTCCTAACATATGACTTGGTGTTCTTTTGAGCCGATATTCTCAGATGATGATAGGCTCTTTTCTTTGCCTGTTTTCAATATTTGACATTTATCTTAAACCCTTTTTATATTTTTTCACTTAAAGGAAATTGCTTGTTTTTATCTTCCATTTATCTGAAGATATTATCTGTGTTTATTCAATCTTGTGTTCCTTTTCGCTTAGTCTTCATTTCTAAAACATCTTTGTTTTATTTCTAATTCTTACCTGAGTTCTGAGTTATGATTTATGAAGATCTTTGACATTTTGTATCATTTTCTTAATATTTTCTAGCTCCTTTTGAAACAGCTTATTACAAAGATGTTTTTCCTGTTTCTTGAGCATGTTCAGAAAATTTTTATTGCCTACAGGGATATTAGCCCATTCCTTTTAATAGTTACTTTGTATGAAATTTGACCTCAAAACATTTCTCTTGCTCATATTTATGTTCAGATAGCTTTTGTAATTTCACAAAATTCCTTCTTCTAGATAACAAAGCCATCCACAACCTGGGAAAAGCCAATGGCTCTCTCATGCCATGACCACACAAGAGAAAGGCTTTTTATTGTAAACCTCAACCCTTCTCCAAATTGGTAACCTCAAGATCCAAAACAAGTCAGCATGCTTTTACATGTTGTTTCACTATTCTCAGCCACCCAGATCCAATCAAGACATGACTGTGCTCTGCACCAGTGGTTCAGGGTTTGGTTATGCATGGAGATTACCCAGGAAGCTTTTGAAAAATAGAAATTCTTAGGCTCTACCTCAGACCTTCTGAATCAGAATTTTTGGGGTTTGGGCAGAGGAATCTGTAGTTTTCTTTTATTTAAACTTCCCCTGTTGGTTCTGATGCCACTAGTTGGGAGACCAGCTTTGAAACCCTTGTCTGCAGTTACAGCAGCAGCATAAACTTTATGTACCATGCAGATGTGAGCTCTGTTCGAAAATTGTTGATATGTTTCTGAGTTATACAAATGCTAATTAACTACATGTAATTGTGCAAGTGAACATTGTGCCTTGCTACTTCTTTAGAATATATAATAAAATTATTATATAGCTACGCTCATGAGGAAAATTAAATAGAGGAATAAACATACACACAAAATTCCTTCTTCCATTTTTACCATGTAATGGTTAAAATCTGGTAGCTATGTTTCTGGGACTTCCTGGTTCTGTTTTCCTCTCCTTACTTTTACCTAGAGTTTCTCTTTTGTTTGTTTCTATTGTTGCTCTCCTGATCAATTTTGACTCTATTCCCAGCAGTGTATCCTCCTGTGGGTTCCTGTCCTGGAAGGGAGTCCCGGTGGGTCAGCTTTTATCCTCACATTGGCTCACCATGGTTTACAATGAATGTGTGTGGGCTGGTTTGTGTTCCCCCATTGTCAGTTCTGTCCAATGTTTTGTTGCCTCCCTCTGCCTTCTTTTGTTCAAACATCAATAACTGCGGGTCTTGCGGTTATTAATGGTTTGCTCCCACCCACTTTTATGTTCAAGCCCACAGGAAAGAATCTGTCCTGATTTTGCTTTAAATCTTGTCCATGTGTTTTTGGTTTTGCTGTCTATCAATGTGCTTAGATGAGGATTCTGGAAAATCCCAAAACCATCTTGATAACTCCTTCCTCCCAAAATTAACATATTATTTAATTAAGCATTTTGGGGGCACCTACCTCTGCCAACCACTGAGCTATCTTCTCAGGATACAACAGTGATAACTTATAGACATTTTGGCTTGTCCTCATGAAGCTTGTACTCCAATAAAGTTTACAGTGACAAACAGAAATAGCCAATTATAATTCACTATGTGATAAGAAGTACAGAATGTCATGAAGTGTATGGGAAGGGCAACTATCTTGCATTTCCTTTTCTTGATTGTGAATGAATATAAGAACAGTTAAGGCCAAAAGATTAAATTTTCCCTAAGTTAACTATAAAGCAAATAAAACCACTTAGAGCCTGAAATTCTGTTATGGAGCAATAACTATTAATCATTTCTCTGTTCATTTTAGTCACAGAATCAAATGCCTGTATTTTCTTACTTATAAGAAATAATTTTAATTTAGTTTAAGGAAGATTGGTCCTGACTTCATCAATCAGGAAGGTATCGATTTAGTTAAATATATTTATACTACTTATCATATTCAAGGGCATGTTTTAAGCTCTTTGCAAATATTGACTTATGCTAATATTAACAAATATTTGAATCATCACAAATAGTGCTCAATTATTCAAAAACTATGCATATGTAAGAGTTGCAACCTTTGTGGCATAAATTGTTCTAGACAATGGAGGCAAGAAGGTGGACGAGTTGAACAAGTTTCCTGACACCATGGTACTCACATTTAGTGGGAAAGCTAGAAAATAACATATAAACAAATAGACAAGTAAACAAATTCATGAAAAAGATAATTCCTGATTGTGGTAAATTTGTGAAAAAAAGAAACAAAAAGATGATGGGATAACCAATGACCTGAGAGGGACTATTCAGGGCAGGTGGTTATAAATGGCTTCATATATGAGAAATGACTGAGAAAAAGCCAATGAAGTGTCCTATCTCTTACCGATAAATATTTTCATCATGGGCACCCAATTATCACTTTTTCTTCCTCCTTATTCTCTTCTGAGATAGCTGGTCCTATTTTTGCCTCTAAGCTTTTACAATTCTTCTAGAACTCAGTAACTAGCAATCTACCTCTGGTTGACCTTGTTCTCTACCCTCCACTGCAATCTCTTGATCCACTTTATTTTGCTAAGTTTGACCAACATTCAACAATTTCTCACTCCTACTGGCTCACTTGTAGGCAACCAGTCAAACCTGAAATCTTATCAGTTTATAATCTCTTTTAATATCTAATGTCATAATTTCAAAATTAAAACACACCAAGTAAATCATAGTTTTAAGCAAGGTTTACCTTTCCCAAGATAATTAATAACTATCATTTATTTATTTAAACAGGACATCCCAAGGTGTTCTTTTCTCATGTTCATATCCCAGAGTTTTCTGACTTGCTAAGGTAGTAGGAAATCCATTTTGACTAACAGCACGTACCCTTTCCTGCTCTACCAACTGCTAATCTCTACAAGGGTATGTAGGTTTCTTGAACATTGTCTTATACTTCAAATTTGACTCTAAATACACAGAAGCATGCAGAAATGAGAAAGGAAAAAATAAGTCAAGTGAAACAAGTTTTCAAAGGAAATAGATTTGTTTTTCCCTTTATGACTGTATGTTTGTTCAATCACTTTGGGGAACCAAATAAGCTCAAAAGAAACTTGGGTTGTGTGTATCATTCTTTTACTGCTTCAACTTATTGTAATCAAAAGGGACTGGAGATGGACATTTAGAATTTTAGAATTTTTTAGTTTCCTCCTAATCCTTTTTATATCTATCTGCTGCAACCTGGTACAGAGGAACAAGTAAGAGTTTTGGAATATGTCAGACCTGAGTTAAAAACCCAACTTTGGCTAGGTAATGTGAGGCAACACATTTAATTTCTCTGAAACTTATTTCCTTAGCTATAGACGTGGGTTCATCTTCCCCACATTGTGGGTTTAGAGATTATGAGTGGAACGTAATCAACACAGGGCCTGGCACATGGCAGACCCACAATATTGTTCCTCTATACGCTTTTTTTTTTTAATTTTATTTTGTCGATATACATTGTGGTTGATTATTGTTGTCCCTTACCAAAACCTCCCTCCCTCTTCCCTCTCCTCCCTCCCCGCCAACAACATCCTTTCTGTTTGCTTGTCGTATCAACTTCAAGTAATTGTGGTTGTTATATCTTCTTTCCCACCCCCCCCCCCCGGTTTTCTTTATGTGTGTGTGTGTGTGTGTGTGTGTGTGTGTGTGTGTGAATTTACATATTAATTTTTAGCTCTATATGCTTTTTTAACTTACACTGCAACCGTTTGCCCCTTTATCTTTAATTGTAGTAAGGCAAGAAATTGATGTTTTAGATAGAATTTCCCTATAACAGAATGCAAAACACTGAATTTTCACTGGGAAAAAAATGGCAATCCAATCTCTCCCTCACCAGATTACTGTACTATCTTCTGACCAACCTTCCCACTGCCTTTCTTACTTCTTTCTAATCGATACCTCTCTGAAGCCTAGCTGTCTAGACTACCTCGAAAGCCTTCTTTCTCTCAGGCACCCCTTTCAGTCTGTCCTCTCCCTTTCTGTACCCAATCTATCTTCAGCCCAAAAGAAGTATCAAACTTCTCTAAACCCAGACACATCGTTTTAATTAACCTGTCTTTTGCTCATGATGTCCCATGTGATTGGAAGTTCCTTCCCAAATCCCTTTATCTGGCAAAACGTTATCACCTTCCAAGGTTTAGCTCAAGGATTGCACCCTCAAGGAAGCCTTTTCCAAGGTAGCAGTATCTTCTTTACCTTTGGAGCACACTGTGCCATGCCATTTCCACAGACTGTCCTCATTCACAGTCCTTGAATACGGCATATTCCACAAGATGTAGCATATAAAACTGAAAAGAAAGTAATAGGAGCTCTATAGACTACTATATTTACTAATCATTATGTCTTTAGACAACTTCAATTTCTCTTCTTTTATTATCAGTACTAGCAGTTGACTCTCTCTTATAGAATTATTGTTTTCTCAGAAAAATTAACAAATAAATAACACACATTACAATTGTAACATATAAAACAAGTAGCGAATGACAAAGCTTTCCTGAGAGGCAGACACTGAGAAGTCAACTAAGGCTCCACGCTAGCTATTTGACTGGTCCATACACCAGGCAAGAAATCGATTCACATTTTAGGAAAACTACCAACAAGACAAGCCGTGGACTGTTGAGATTCTATCAGAATAACTGACATTTAGGATAACTTCTACTGTTGAAGATATATTAAAAGCCTTTGGCGTAAAAGTATAATTTTCCATATGTGCATATGTGGTTGTGACTGTATTTGTGTATATGTATAGATAATAGTGTGTGTGTATACACATATACATCTTAATCAATAACTCCTTTAAGGGACAGAACATCACCTTTATGTTGTTGTCGTTCCTTTGTAAGGTTTAGAACAGTGTTTGACACACAGATGTCACTCATATATTTGTTAAATAAATGAGTAAAATAAGAAAAAAAGAAGAGAAAAAAATAGCCCATCCAATATGGTAACTGGCCATATGCAAAGCAGCACCCACTTACATGTCTCTGTCCCCTCACCTGGCTTTATTTTTTCCTCAGCATGAATTAATGTTGGATGCATGATATCTTTATTGTTTTATTTGCATTGAAATCACATGGAAGCCTGGGGGTGGGGAACACACAGAAATGTAAGACGCCCCAGGAACCCTTCAGAGTGCTGAGCATCGTCTGCCACAGTTACTAAAATATATTTCTATTCTTATTTTTTTAAGCAGCTAAAGGGCCTTCATTTTGGAGTAGCTAATTTTTGTTATTTAAGTCAATTTTCTCCACCTTGCTTTTGAAATGCAGAGTACTGTTAAAAGCACTTTTCTTCTAAGATTACAAAGCCAAAAAGTTCTGTTAGGCAAATATATCTCTTTTATAGTTTTCTTTCCATTTTATAAATTTACTTAATAATAGTGATTTCTTCTGTCTCCTATATTACCTTTGAGAGGTATATGTTCCTATGGGGAATTTAGTAGTTTTGATTTTTTTTTTTTCTTATTTATACGTCACTTGTCTTTATTTTTATTAACTCTCCTTCAAGTCATAAAATTTTCATATGGGTTTGTTTTCATATGGTTGGATCATTGCCTTAGGTTCTTACAGTTTCACATAAGCAGGCATTTTGTTTATGATGGAATCTGTTGCTAAATCAGCCACTCACATTGGCCTTCTTGAGCTGCCTTATTTAAAAATTAAGCCTTGAGAAGTAAGTGCTCCAAGTACATGAGTACACAGCCTCAGGTGCACCCTGCACACAGAAATGAATCCAACAGTGTTACATCTTTGATTTTAACTAAGTGCATATCAATTAGATTAATGAAGTAGGGCATTTGCTTAATTTTGTATGATTTGATGTTTCAAAAACAAGGAAGTTTCAGGCTGAAATATTTCAATGACATGGTGGCACCTGCTGGAGAAATATGATATTTTAGGACACTTTTCTTAGACATTCATTCACCAATTTCTAGAGCACCTACTAAGGGACCTATGCTAAGGAGCAAGAATACGAGAAATGAACAAGATGCGGCCCTTCCCCTAAAAGAACTCTGTCCAATTGGGAGAAAAAACAGATAAAAAAGTGTAATGACTCACTGAGGAAAAATTTATGAAAAAATTATATACACAGTGCTGTCTGAGTACATAGACCCAAGTGATAATTTTGCTGAGCAGGATTGAGTGTGGCAGATGGTTGGGGAATATTTTATCTGCTTTTTGAAAATAAAAATTATAATAATTGAAGTCTTCTAAGTAAAGAAGGAAGGGAAAGAAGGGAACTTCAGGCAGAAAGGACCACATAAAAAATGTGTGGAGGTGGCATTTATAAAATATTCAGTGACAAAATGTTGTTACAGCATATAGTAATAAGTAATAGTGGACGGGCCTCAAGAGGAGACAAAGGAAATGAGTTAATCCTGGAAGCTGTGAGGGAGAGAGATGGTCATTAAGCCATCTGGAGAAGAGGCGATATAAGATCATGGAGAGAGGAAAAGACTGCGTATTGTATCAACCTGGCTAAAACTGTAAATCACCGACAAGGGGTCAGTCACCATACTCAACGATTCATCCAGATATCCTTTGCAGAGTATTTTGGTTACTGTTTGACTTTGTCTTTATTTTTGTTTATCAGTTTTGTGTATGTTTTAGGAACTTTAGTTCACTTTTGAGTGTTTGCTACAAAAGTACAACAATTAGGAGTCATGAACAAACTCGAAGACCCCAAAATTTCAAACACACACACACAGATTCTGTCTGATTTTCATTAGGAAAACAAGGTTGAGCTAAAGCAATGATTTTTAGAGCACTGACATTTCCACATAGAGACATCAAGGGCTGCTGCAAGGCATTAAGAGGGTCCTGAGTGGCTGTGTTGAAGCCCCCCTTCCAGGGCCCTCCTTATCTCAGCCTCAACTAGAGCAGCTCCTCCTGAACTGCTTTACTTATTGACTTCCTTGTAAGATTCTGTTTGTCAATAAAGAAAAATAAGTTTAAAAGCCACGGGTCTTGCTAATCTCAAAGTCTCTCCAGTAAGGGACATAACAATGACACAAAATAATATTTTTTGAAAAGGTAAAATAGGAAAAATGACTCCAGTATGGTGATGTAAATATGAAATACGTTTTGAGTATACAAAATGCCTTGCTCACAATCTGTACTCAATTAATATTTGTGGAATTATATCTTAAAATAGGGATTTTACAAGTATGCATTTGAACTATTTTATACTTTACAATAAAGCCTGAAATGACTTTATCCTCTCATCCAAAATCAAACACATAGCCCAACAAGTGTGGTTATAAGTATAAGGGATATATGACAGAAAATGATAAGGCATTAAAAACAAATTTTAATGCTGTGGAAAGAGAAGGGGTTTTGAAGTCAGCCAGGATTCTTCGACATTGGTTTTATCGCTTGTTATATCTGTGATCTGGACAAAGTAGTCAAGCTCTTTTGCTCTCAGTATCCTCATCTATGAAAACTTAAGTTTTATTATGTGGGCTCATGTTTTATTTGAGGATCTCAATGAGATAAATATAAAATGTGTGGCATCTTGTCAGACACATGACACATCAGTGGTACCTCCTGTGGGCCTTAGAGGAGAAGGGTATGGGTAGAAGAGTGTATATCTCCCTGAAAAAATATCAAAGGAAGCCACATAAAAACAGTAGCGATGCAACCTTTTAAGATGATACAGTGGGTTGAGTGTCCCCCCAAAACTCATTGAAGCTTAATCCCCACTGCAACTGTTGAGGGTGGGAAAACTTATTATGACAATTGAAAGGTGGAGCCTTGAAGAGGTGATTAGATTGTGAGGACCATGCCATAGTGAATGGAATTATGGTGGTCATGGGTGTGGCTCTGATGGCTTTAAAAGAAGAGCATGTGAAGAGGTGGGCTCTCTCTAGATCCACCATCTGCCATGCGAGACTTTGACTCACTGTGTAAGGCCCTCACCAGATGTGTTCCCTGGGCTTTGGACTTACCAGCCTTTGAAACTGTAAGCAACAAATATTGTTTCTTTACAAATTACCCAGTTGCGGGTATTTATGTTATGAACAACAGAAACAGATCAATACGGATGGTTTGGATTTTGATAAGTGAATCTGGAATAAAAAGCATTTCCAATGGAAGAAATAGAATAAACCAAAGTTTCAGGTGAGAAATCAGAGACACCAATTTGAAGTAAATAGTTCAGTCTGGTAATAAAAAAAGAAAAAATATAATATAGATAAGTTAGGGCCATAGCAGGCAGAGCTTTGAAACTGTGATTAGTATCAGTGAATATTTAGTGAACACCTACTATACGCAAGAAAATATCCTAAACTATGAGGGAGACACCGCTGGGAGTTATAAGTGATATCATGAATCCTACAAGACTGCAAACTCACTTAGGAGGCTGAGACAATGACAGTTATGCCATATTTTTGTGTGAGATATAAAAACACTGTAACTAAAAGCCAAAGTATTTATAATTTTAGAAAGAGAGTCTAATATTCTTGCCAAAATCTCTTGTAGGAAATTAAAAGGACACTTTTCAACTTTTGGCAGTAAAAATTAAAAGAAAGTCTTCTGTGATGGCAAACTGAATCAGTTGCTCAAAGCAAAGATCTCTAGTATTAACAAATCATGGATAAATGTTCCATGCTGACTGAAAACATAAATCCATATTTTTTTTATTTGGTGTAGTTCAGTAAGAACCCACATTAAAAAATACGTAGATCTCAGCTTCAAATAAAAAAGGTATTTATGTCATGATTGCTGCCACATTTTCATAGTCTTCTAAGAGAATTCAGTGCAGCTTTATTAACTACTGAGTTCAGAGAGCCATTCTAATAACTGGCGGCTTTATTTGTTTAGATGAAGTAACTCAATTAAAAACACAATTAACAAAACAGCATGCAGATTTTCAAGTTCATAGGTAAACCACTAAGCAAATGAAAAGCATTCCACATTATCACGTATTTGGGGAAGGTAAAGAATAAATACCATATGGCTGATCTTGGTTATGTGTGTGAGGCACAGACTTCTCAAGACAGCATCAAACACCAACTCAGAGAAGAAGCTCTTCTGCATTTGCCACAAAGGTCAAACACCTAACAAAAGGGTCCCATTTGGGAAGCAAGAATTTTGAAGAGAAAACTAAATTTGTTGATTGGTCTGTTACAGACTGTTAAATTTGTACTACTAGGAAAAAAACTGATTATTGCAGGAGAAGTCCCTGCATGGCCTTGAAGACCCAGCTGTCCCCCTTTTCTCACTTCTAGTTGAAAAATAACTGTAGAATGTGCTGGGAATGCAACATCCTGAGATAGGGAGGAACTAATAAGACGACCCGGGACCATTGCCGTCCATCCTAGAACAGCACGTCCTGAAATACCTTAGCCCAGAGATTGTAGTGACTCTCATGTATAAAACCCAGGGTGAAATGGACTTTGAGGGTGTCTCAGCTACAGTGAGGAGTGGAGCACCCATAGATGACATTTCATGTGCCTTGAACAGCTTTCATGAGCTGTGAAAAGCTAGCTCACTATGAATTCTAGACTTCTGTTGTCTCTTACTGCCTATGTGTGAGTAATAAAGTTGCTTTGCTTAACTTGTGTGTATTCTGTCTCATCAAACTCATGTAAGTTGAATGATACTGATGCGTGGTGTTGGCAAGATGTTTAGAGTCTTTCCCTGGGAAGAATACTGGTGCACAGTGAGCCTGCTTCACAATTATTGTTCTTGACAGCAAAGAAATCACAGAAAATTTTTAGCAGATTTCTCATTTTGATACCCAGAATTACATAAGAGCCTGCAAAAAGTAGAATTCTATTTACAATTTAATGAAATCACCCAAAAAACTGCCATAACTGATAAGTGAGTCTAGAAACATTGCAGAGTATAAGATCAACATACAAATACTAATTATATAACTATATATTTGCAAAATATGCATCTGTCAAATGACTTTTATAAAGAATACAGAAAGAACATTTATACCTTAATAGTAATAAGAAAACTCAACAAAAATATGGAGAAAAGAATTAAACATGTTATCAAAGAAGATATGCAAATGTTAAATAAGTACATGAAAAGAGGCCCAACAGTATTGGTAAAACCTCAATATGATGCTGCTATATACCTGATTCAACTAACTAAAATTTAAAGACTGATCATACCAAGTGCTGACAAAGACATGGAGTAAATTTAACTCTCATTCTCTGGTGGTGGGACTGTGAAATAGTTGCAATCACTTTGGAAACATTTTGACTATTTCTTAAGAATTAAAAAATACACCTATCAAGTAACCAAGCCACTCTAGTAATCTGATATTTTCCCAAGAAAAATGAGAACTTAGATCTACACAAAGACTTAAACACAAATGTTCATAGCAGCTTGCTTTATTTCTAATAGCCTAGACTGGAAATAATCAAAATGTCCATCAACAGGTAAATTGATAAATAAATTGTGATATATCCATGTAATGTTATTCTAAGGAAAAAAGATCAATTATTGATACATGCAACAGCATGTATAATATAGTATATGATTCTATTTACATAAAACTCTAGAAAATGCAAATCCTTATATAGTTACAGAAAACAGGTTAGTGATTACTTGCAAATAGAGTTTGAGGTCATGGAAAGGAACATTAGAGATAGATCACAAAGGAATATAAGGAAACTTTAAGAGATAATGGACATATTAATTATTCTGATTGTGGAAATAATTTCACAAGTATACACATAAATCCAAAATCATCAAATAGACTAAATATGTGCAGTTTATGATTTGTCAATTAAACCCAACAAAGCTTTAAAATAGTAGACATCAAAGATCTATAAAATGGGATATAATGAAAAGATACATAGCTAGCAGAAATAGACTCCAGGATGGCATAAATGTTGCAAATAGATGATGAGAATACTGTAAATATAATAAATATGTTCAATGGTTCCTATGAGAAGATGGAAGCACTGCAACAATAAATGAGGAATTTGAGCAGAAAAGAAAAGGAACTAAAAAATACATAAAAAATGTTCACTGGATGATGGAATAGATTATATTCAGCAGAACAAAGGGTCACAAACTTGAAAATCAATCAATAAAAATGATCTAAACTAAAATATGGAGCAATAATTTTTTTAATGAGTAGTATTTCAGTGACATGTGGAACAGTATTAAACAGTCTGCCATACTCTAATTAGGAGTCCCAGAAGAAGAGAAGAGAGAAAGTGTGGTACCAAAAGTATTTGAAGTAATGCTAGTTGAATACTTCTAAAATTTGATGAAAACACCAATCTACAAAAATCAAGAAACTCAGCAATTCCCAAACATGATAAATATAAAATCTCCTCACATAGTCACTTCATATTCAAGCTGTTGAAAAACAAATAAAAACAAACAAAACAAAAAACTTTAAAAGCGATCTGGGATGGAGGTACATTACACGTAGTGAAATAACAATGATGATGACTGCTTACTTCTAATCAAAACAATGGAAGCCAAAAGACAGTGGAACGACATTGGACAGAAGAAAAAATAGCAAACTATAATTCATATATTTCAAAAGTCTATGTTAAATAAACATATTCTCAGGGGGAAAAACCCTGAAAGAATTTAATGTCAGCAAATTTTTTTACAATAAATTCTAAATGAAGTTGTTCAGACTAAAGGGAAATATTACATGCTGTATTATACTATATATGGCTTTATATGTATTATGTATACAATATGTATAATATAGACTATATATCCATATGTTTTATGTATATATGGAAATTGAGTTCTACAGGATGGGATGAAAGGTGCAGAAAATGGAAAATGTGCTCAAATATCAAATACTTTCTATTAATTTTTTAAATAGCTAACTGTTTAAAGCAAAATCAATGAATAGCAAGAAAGTGTATTTAAACTCAAACATATAAATAATTGCATTAAATGCAAATAGACTAAACAATGTTAATCAGAAAGCCAGATTGCCAAACTAGATAAAGAAGCATAACTCAACTGTATGCTATCTACAAGAGACACATTTTAAGTACATATTTTTTAAAGTGAAAGGATGGAAAAGGTTATTCCACAGAAATAGTAATCATAAAGCTGATATGGCTATAGCCATATTAGTTAATGTAGACTTCAAGATATGGAGAATTATCAAACTGAAGAGGGTCATTTTACAATTAGAAAGGCTTCTATTGATCTGGAAGATGTAATAATACCAAATGGATTTGCAAATAACAAAATTTCAAAGCACATGAATTGATGACTAACAGAACTAAACAAAGAAACACACCAATCCAGAATCATAATCTTAAATTTAAAAAATCTCTCAGAGTAATTGATATGAGTAGGAAAAAACTCAGAATGAATGAACTTGACCCAAAACCTGATATGGACATTACAAGTAATAGTATACCAATATCCTAATTAACATAAACATAAAAATTTTTTTTAGAATATTATAAAACCAAATTTAATAAATATAAAACAAAGGCTAATAAAGCATAACTAATGGTGTTTACTCCAGGATACAAGGTTGGTTTAACATGACTGTCAATGTATTTTACTATATTAACACAATACCAGAATAATGGAGAAAATTCACAGAATTGTCTAATCAGATGCAGTTTTTAAAAGTGTGATCAATTCTAACACTATTTCTTGATTAAATTATGATACACTAAAATTAGAAAACTTCTGTGATAAAGTTTTTTATAATGGGAATAAAAATGTTACCTAAGTATGTTCATAGACTTTAAGCAAAGCTTTCAGAGGAGGCTAATTTTGAGTTTAGTCTCAAACAACTGATTAAGTGAGGGGAGGAAGAACATTCAGGGAAAGGTGCCAATTTGAGTAAGTGTGATCTATTTAGAAATCAACAATTAGTTAAATTTTACTGGAGTATCTATGAGAAAAGTTCAGAAATAAAAAAGGAAGTGTAGAGATAGAAGAGATGAATTGTATGTTTCTTGCTTGTCATATATAAGGGGTAAGTGAGAAATTTAGTGATGTTTATACTTTAAGAGTATGAAGCCATGAAGAATTTGGAGCAAAGGAAGACCATTATCCAACATGAATTTCTGAAAGAACACTCAGCAGCAACAAGCAGAGTGAATGGAGGACAATGAGACTAGAGCCAGGGAGGCTGAGAGAGGGCCATTTGACATAGCCCAGGTGAGATATTGTAAAGGTATGGACTGTGACATTGAAAAGGGTTTGGAGAGAAGAGAAAAAGGTAAATTATTTAGGAGATAAAACTTATTGGACTTATCAAATGAACTGAATATTCTGTGGAAGGAAAAATCTAGGATATCACCCAGATTTCTGATCTTCACTCCAAAGATAAGGTGCCAACATAGAGAATATGCTTTCATAAACAGTATCATAAGTAATGCATACTATAATCTATCTACAATCTATCCTAAGGTCAGTATTCTAAGCATTTGACATATGTTAAATGTGATTTAATTTTCACAAAATATAAATATTTATACTTTTTGACCCATCTCTACTTTTGAGATCAATAATTAAGTCGTAAAGAAGTTAAGTAACTAAAGTTAATGAAAGGTAGTAAAATCCTGTTTGAGTATGTTGAATGTGGGGTACCAGTAGACATTTGAGTTGAAGTAGATAGTAGATATGGATCTGAAAGAAAGAGCTGTCTCAAGATAGAAACTAAATCATAGTCTTACTTATTTGAAGTAAGGGTATTTGGTATTGCTAAAGGAAACCATTGAATGAGAAGACACAGAGTAAGAACTGAAGAAACAGGTAGGCACAAGGTGAGAATTCTAATGCTTACATAAGTGAATTGGGGATAGCAGCTGGAGGAATAAGAGGCAAAGAGAGTTGAACCATGGAGATCAAGCTAATAGGAATTTTCAAGGAGTAAGAAATGATGATCAATGTCAAATTTTACAGAGAGTTAGCCATAGGAACTAGCAACAAGTCACTGGTAACCTTAATGAGAGACGTTTTGGTAAAATTGTGAAGTTAATAGAACAAATAGCTGTTTTGGAAACAATTATTAATTTAAGGTAGCATTGGTGTAGAGACTGTTTTTTGGCCAATGCATATTCTATGTGACCTAGCCACGTTAGTAGAATCTAGTAAATATTCAATGTGATTTAATGAAAAGCTTTGAAAACTGATGCAATAAAAGGGAAAAGACTCAGTTCAAAAGTCAAGGCTATCTCTATTTGCAGATGACATTATACTGTATATAGAAAATTCTAAAGACCCTATCAAAAAACTCCTAGAGCTAGTTAATAACTTCAGTAATGTTGCAGGATACAAAATAAATGCCCCCAAATCAGTAGCATTTATATACTCAAATAATGAATTAACAGAAAGAGAAATAAAGAAAGTAAGCCCAATTACAATTGTCACCAAAAAATAAGATACCTAGGGATCAATTTAACCAAAGAGGTGAAAGACCTCTACAATGAGAACTACAAACCACTTCTGAAAGAAATTAAAGGAGACACAAAAAGATGGAAAGATATTCCTGGATTGGAAGAATTAACATTGTGAAAATGTCTATACTACCCAAAGCAGTCTACAGATTCAATGCAATCTCCATCAAAATACCAATGACGTTCTTCACAGAAATGGAAAAAACAACCTTACCTTTCATATGGAAAAACAAAAGACCCTGAATAGCTAAAACAATCCTGAGCAAAAAATAAATAAATAAAGCCAGTGACATAACTCTGCCTGACTTCAAATTATACTACAAAGCTGTTGTGACCAAAACAGCCTGGTAGTAGTACAAAAATAGACATTCTGACCAATGGAGTAGAATAGAGAACCCAGAAATCACTCCTCAGGCTTATAGCCATCTGATATTAGACAAAGGCAGCAAAAACCTACATTGGGGAATTGGGGAAAAGATTGCCTCTTCATCAAGTGGTGCTGGGAAAACTGGATATCCATATGCAGAAGAATGAAACTAGATATGAATCTCTCAGTATACACTAAAATCAACTCAAAATGGATTAAAGACCTAGGTATAAAACCTGAAACTGTAAAATTACTAAGGGAAAATATAGGTGAAACACTTCAGCAGTTAGGTCAGGGCACAGGCTTTATGAACATGAGCCTGAAAGCACAAGCAGCAGAAGAAAAAATAAACAAATGGGACTATATCAAACTAAAACGTTTCTGCACAGCAAAGGAAACAATCAACAGAGTGAAAAGACAACCTGCATGTACAGGATTCTTAAAGCAAATGTACTTCACAGGGCCTGGTTTTCCAAAGCCTTACAGTTTCAAATATTGACCTTGCAGAGGACTGGAAATTTTCCTCAGGCTATAAAGTCTCTGGTGTAAGATAAAGATTTGTGGCACAGCAAGGTTGCTGGCTCAGAGACAGACAGGTTACTGATTGATATGTAAAGATACTGGAAAATTCCTGGAGGGAGAAGGAATGTTTGCTAAGGTCAAGCTTTTGTTGTCTAATGGAATGTCATCTGACTTGTTTCACTGAAACTTACCAGCCTATATTGTTAAACTATAATCCCACCTATGTTCTCTACCTGCAACTTCCTGATCTGGAAAATAAATGCAGGAAGATAACCCCAATTCAGGGTTAATTTCCCAAGGAAAGGATGCCTCTCACTTGAGGGTTCTGGGGGAGAGTAACCACTTTGGGATCTCTCACTGCTCAGAAGAGATGGGCTTTGAATAATCCTTTGTGGCTCCATCACCCAGGGGAAGTGGGGTGACAAATCCATTGGGGGCAAAGCAACACCTACAGAGTGGGAGAAAATTTTTGCCAACTATGCATCTGACAAGGGATTAATATCCAGAATATATATAGAACTCAAGCAATTATACAGTAAAAAAACAAAAGACCCAATTAAAAACTGGGCAAAGGAGCTGAGTAGACATTTTTCAAAGGAAGACATACAAATGGCCAATAGATACATGAAAAAAATGCTCAACATCACTAGTCATCAGGGAAATGCAAATTAAAACCACATTGAGATACCACCTCACTCCAGTTAGACTGGCTATAATCAAAAAGACAGTGAATAACAAATGCTGGTGAGGTTGTGGAGAGAAGGGAGCACTACTGTACTGTTCATGGGACTGTAAATTAGTACAACCACTATGGAAAACAATATGGAGGTTTCTCAAACAACTACAGATAGATCTTCCATATGATCCAGCAATCCCACTTCTGGGTATATATCCAGAGGAATGGAAAGCATTGTGTCGAAGAGATACCTGCACTCCCATGTTCATCACAGCTCTGTTTACAATAGCCAAGATATGGAACCAACCTAAATGTCCATCAGTGGATGATTGGATAAGGAGACTGTGGTATATATACACCATGGAATACTACTCTGCCATAAAAAAGAATGAAATTCTCCCATTTGCAACAACATGGATGAACCTGGAGAAACTTATGTTGAGTGAAATAAGCAAAGCACAGAGGGATAAATACCACATGTGCTCAATCATATGTGGGAGCTAAAAGAGAAAGGAAGGAAGGAAAGAAAGATCGCAGTAGTCTCATGTACTTACAGAGGGAGGGAACATTCCCAGGGCTACATAGTGGAGTGTAAGGGAGAGGGGGAGGAGGAGGGAGGTTGGGGGATAATTGGGGCAGACGAGGGGTATAAAAGTAATTTCTGGTAATGGGTATGCCCCCAGTATGAATCTGGCACTCACATCATGGGCAGGAGGGGGGACAATTAGCTTTGTATCTCATGAATATTCTTAATTAAAAAAAAAAATTCAAGGGACCACGTGCCTGCTAAGGAAGCTGGTATCACACAAAAGAAGGAGAAGAATCCCACATGAGTCTTTCAGTTTATGTTGATTAGAAAAACAAAGCTTTTACTCATGAAAGCACAAGAAATAAGAGACCATCTCACTGGTTTCAGTTGTGATTGAAAGAGTCCTAAGCACTGAATACTAGGTGTTTCTATGAAGCTCTACAGAACCCCTTGCTACACAAAGTGCTACAGTGAGGAGCAGCAGAATTTACATCACCCGGACAGTTGTTCAAATGCAGAGTCAAGCCCCACCCCTGACGTTTTGAATGGGAATTTACATTTTTATAAGATTAAGATCCCAAAGCACAGGCAACAAAAGAAAATATAAACAAATGGGATTTTATCAAACTCAAAAACTTCTGCACAGCAAAAAATAATAATAATAACAGAGCGAAAAGAAAACCTACAGAATGGGAGGAAATATTTGCAAACCATGCATCCCATGAGGGATTAATATTGAGAGTATTCAAGGAATTCAGACAACTTAGTAAAAAACAAGTAACATGATTTAAAAACAAGTAACATGATTTAGGCAAAGGGGCTGAATTGGCATTTCTCAACGGAAGATACACAAATGGCCAACAGACACATGAAAAAATGCTCAACATCACTCAGCATCAGGAAAATGCAAATCAAAGCCACATTGATATATCATCTCACCCCTGTTAGACTGGCTGTTATCAAAAAAAACAGAGAATAACAAATGCTCGTAAGGCTGTGGAGAAAGGGGAACCTTCCTACATTACTGGTGGGAATGTACATTAGTGCAGCCATCATGAAAAACAGTACAGAGGTTCCTCAAACAACTACAGATAGAACTGCCATACGGTCCAGTAATCCCACTGCTGGGTGCATATCCAAAGGAATGGAGATCATCACGTCGAAGGGATACCTGCACGCCCCTGTTTATCACAGTTCTATTTACAATACTCAAGAGTTGGAACCAAACTACATGTCCATCATTGGACAACTGGATAAAGAAATTGTGGTATATATACACCATGGAATACGACTCTGCCATAACAAAGAATAAAATTCTGCCATTCACAGCAACATGGACGAACTTAGAGAAAATTATGTTAAGTAAAATAAGCTAAGCATGGAAAGAGAAATACCACATGTCCTCACTCATAAGTGGGAGTTAAAAAAATAAACAAATAAATAAAAAAAGAAAAAAGAAAAATGCAAAAATCACAACAATTCGTTAAACTTTCAAAAGGACAGAACAGAACTGAGGCCACCAGAGGTGGGAAAGAGAGGAGAGGAGTGAGGGTTAGTGAGAAATTGGTAAAGGGCCACAACAAAAATTACATTGTGCAATGTTGAATATAGTAATTATGCTGATTCGATCATCACATATTGCACACAGATATTGATATTCATCATAGTATCTCACAGACATGTACAATCAATTATGTTCCAATAAAAATAAAATAAAATAAAAATAAACTTCTGAAAATTGAAAAAGAAATAAAAAGATTACAATCCCCAGGTGAACTACTAACCCCGTGAAAGCTTCAGAAACACTTTTTCTAAACCACAAATTTCCTTAAGAATAAAGGAATAAAATATTTGGTAATTATTTGTTCAATTAGTTATTTAACTTATTCATAGCCCAACTTCTTCCAATAAGCGTTTAAGATAACATTTAAAGATGTGTGCACACTACAAAGATTAAAAAGTGAAGGAAAAGGCAAAGGGAAAACTAGAGTAGGAAAAGATAAGAACCATCAGTTATTAAAGGTTTGGCTCTATGCTTTTTCTAACTTTTACCCTCACCAGAAATTTAGAAGGCAATCAATACTATTCCAGTATACATGTGAGGAAAACATAAGTTAGAGAATTTAGATAAACAGCCCAAGATTGTGATGTGTTAGAAGTAGGGTTTGAACGTAGACCTGTTTAACACCAAACTAGGCCCATGCTGTTCATCACAAAGTAAAAGAGTGAGGTTAAAATATAAAATGCCTGTTATGTATTCAAAAAATTACTAATAATTTATCCTATGTTTGGCTCTAAACTTTCTAGAAGCTGATGAAAAGAGAGAATATAAGTGATTAAAATGTTCACAGGGTCTGTATTTAATTCTCTGTCTATCATTATGTTATTTGTGTGGTAGAAGAGAGCTGTCACTTTTTTTTAGAGGAGCTATACATCCTTGTAAAAGTTACGCGTTATGTGAAACCTCAACAGACTGAAATGTAAACCATAAGCTTCAGGTCCTGTTTTTTAGCTAATATGCACACAAAGCATATCCAGAGAGTTTTCAGTATTGCAGTAAAATCTTGTATAAGCTTTAAGTGGATGACTAATAATTTATTATTCTGAACTATAAATTGGAGTGTGGGGGGAAGGCAGATGGTTAGCACAGAGGCAGAATAGAAAGTCAGGAACTAATCCCTCCCATTCATGAACATTTTATCTGTTGGCCACTCTATTCAGAGAGTCTAGCCCCATAGGTTCTTCAAGCAAAACTTGAAACTCATGTTTAATAATGGCTACATAGTAAAGCATTATGTCAATTTTATAAAATAATATTTAACAATCAAAAAATTCACTATACTTGAAAACCATCTTTAGATCAGATTTTCTCACCTTGCAGGAATTCATGAATACACTTAGAGATGATCTAGAAATGAAGGCAAATAATTTTCAAAAGAAAAATACAAGTGTGTGTGTGTGTGTGTGTGTGTGTGTGTGTGTGTGTGTGTGTGTATTTATACGTACCTCCTGTGAGGATATTAGAAGTCACTGCACTTAGCATAGATACCAAAGTAGATGACGCAGCTTCACTTCCAGAGCTCCTGCTTTCTTCCCTGTTTGTCATTTGCCCCTATGCTAGGCTAGGGTGGAACAGAAAATGTCAGAGCCTGAAGGCTACCCCATCCACCCTTCCCTCCACAAATGATGTTAAGTCCCTTCCCACACAGTTCCCACACTACGAGGAAGTGTCCACGTGGGTACTAAATAAAGCACCACAAGGTAAAGTTGAGATGTGTATTTTCTTGGTTTAGCTGGCAAATGCTGGGTTATTAATGCCTGGTTCCATACCAGGAACAAAACCTTAGACTAATCAAACAATTGCCCAGGAAGCCATTTGGATTGAAGTGAGCTTCTCCTTCAAGAACGGAAATGCTGAAACTTGCCAGCTTTGATTTGCACGCCTTTCAGCTACTATTTCCAGCCCATTCAGTTCATACAACTCCAGCTTTCACTTAGGGCTGAGCTCATTGACTAAAAAAAATAAAGAAGAATGGGGAAAAAAAGAAAAACCAAGAAAAGAAATCAAGGAAAGGCTTAATTGATTATGCAGAGTGTTGCTTTGGGAAAGGGGAAAATCTTGTTAGAAGCCTGGCAAACTTAATTCATTAGAGACCTAGTGACATCTTCTAAAACCAGAACATTGCATGAGGTTACTTTAAAAACATCAAGTGGCATTGTAATTTGGTAGGGGTACCCCATCCCCATCAATTATGTTTGCCACATTCTTTCCATTCCTCATCATGCTTTTGGGAATGGGAAATGTTTGCCAGTAAAAGATATGATGAAAGAAATGTGACTTATTGGAAATTAGAAACACTAAAATCAGGGATGGTGATTCTGATCACTCACCCTGTCCTCTAAAAGCCCACTTTCTTTTACCATTAACATGGTCATTTGGACCTCATTTTCACCACCTACATTCTCACACACATAGTCCCACTCAATCTCCTTTCACCTAATAATCCACTGTGTGCAGTGCTTATAAATAAATGTGAACATGACCTTCAGATCTCATAATGATGCATTAGAATAAATTGCTGCCTGCCCCTTTGGAGATCGTCTGAAGTTCCACATAGTTTCCATGTCAAAGAAAAGTTGCTTAATTTTTTTTTTCTTCCTTTCTTTGGGCTCATCAAATGCCCACTCATTAATCTCCCTCCTTCTTAGAAACAATTAGCCTAGAGGCTAAAACTACCACTGAAATTTATCAAAGACTAAGAGATCAAAATGGGTCAATCATGCCAAACATTTAGTTCTGTGAGAAAATAGCTAAAGATAGGGATTTTATAGCCACAGTTTATCGTGGTTTCAGGAAATTATTTGACTAATATTCTGAAAATATATCACTAAGATAGTGACATTTGCCTTAGACAATAATATTATGAGGTGAATACACCATTAGATGACTACATTCCAAAGAAGTCAACTTGAAGAGTGCCTACAGAAAATTGACAGAAGTTTCTCTCTTTAGCTTTTTCTATAAAAGACTTTATTAATAACCGGAATGAAAAAATCAAAAGCATTCTAGTTCAATATGCAGTCTACTTAAAACTGGAATAAATATGAAATTACATTGGTGATAGAATCCAGATTAATTATATTCTCAATGGACTATAAGGCTGACATTAAATAAATTAAAATTTAACAATCATAACTGTAAAAGCCTGCATCTGAATGTATTTAAATCAATAACATAAATAAGTAATAGACAAGAACTTCCTTGACAGCGTACAGTGAAGGTTTTACTCGACCACAAGCTTTACATATGTAAATAGTAAACATGGGTAGAAAAACAAAGCTAATGAGCAAACCAGTACATTTTGAGAAGCTCAAATTGCCAGAGAGTTCTTCCTTATATTGAGCTGGAATCAATTTACTGTAAGTTGCATTTAATTTTTCTCAGAGAGGAATGAGATTGAATTCCTAGCAACTCATATATAGACGATAGGATACAAAATTAACTCTACATTGTGTCTGATGTAACTATGGCAGCAGGGAACAACATTCAAATAGATTAGAGATTATTACCTTGCAGTTGCAAATTTTAACTGAATTTAAAGTAGTTGCTAACCTAGATCATAGTATTTCCTTAATACCTTACAATAACATCTTTTTTTACTGAACTATAAATCCAGCAACTTCATGTATCAAAGAAACTGTACCCTATATAATCTTTCTACCCAATACCCAACAAAGTGTCTAGGCACTTGGCATATGGTGAATGAATAAATGAATGCATGACAAATCTAATGACATAATATCATACGGTTGACACCTCAGAGGAGGAGTCATTATCTTTTGAATTTTACATTTAATTATGTAGGCTTGGCCAAGTTTATTGGTATCAGCATAAAAACAAAAGAAAAAATATAGGAAAATTAATTTTCAACTCATATGCACATAGTTTGGAGTCATACAGGGTAGAGTCAAATAACTCCCAATAACTCAGTTAACTCTAATGGAGCACCCACAGACTTCACAGAACCGATATCCATTCTGAATGCTGAGATCGTCAAGGTACACTTATATTTATAAGGCATTATGTAATCAGCAACATAAGAAGGTACATGCAATACCTTTTACAAGACTACATCTATAACGTTTATTAGTTGGAAAAATTAGTACGTAAAGGCATAAATACTCAGCTCTCTAAATAAACCCCACTATCCATGGTTACTTGCTCCCTTTGGGATACTGACAGCCCAGTTTCATTACACTTCTAGAAAACCTCCACAGCAGCTCATTTTACCAGCTTCCAGCAAGAGATCTTTTCTCATGAGCAATTCCTACTTTCACCTCAATTACCCTAAGATCTCAGAGTGGTAGAATGAGGACATTGTATCCAATTTAGGGATCTGTAAACCAAATTAACACAAAAGAAAGTAAATCAGGAGAAGAGTGAGCCCAGTCTAGTCTTCAAAGTTAAAGATTTTGTTTTTTCATTTAATTATTCTTTTAGAATGAACAAATTTATGGTGCGGATGCATACTAATACCAGCGACAAATGCAGGTGATGAAAATGTAGAGACAAGGCAACTATCCTGGGAAAACAGATTCAAAATACCATACATATGTTACTAAACTTTCTTCTTTAAATCACATTTCCATACTTAGTCGGGCTAAATAATCATTAACCACTTTTCAACCTCAAAACGATAGGATCCTATCTTGCTCAATTCCACAAAATCACTATGAGATAAACACGGCAGGCATTGTTGATCTGTAGTAAATAGATCTTAAATGGAAGATTTAATAAATTGCATAACTTACTTCAAACCACACAGCTAGTTAATAGTGAAGCCAGGTAAGATGTTAACTTGATTTGAGTCCTAATTCATTATTTTATGATATAATGTCTCTCATTTATGTTTCATGATAGGAAATCATCAGCTATCTCATTTCATAGACTGAATTCTCATTCTGGTGGTATGTTTACAAAGCAGCCTATTGAATAAACAAGACTCGTTCCCCAAATAATGTAGTATTTGCTGCTCTGCTAGTAAAATGTTTCTGTTTCCTCTTTTGGCATCTTACCTGCACAATTTATGAACCTAAATATGACTAATATGGCTAAATATGACTAATATCCCATAGAATTAAAAGACTTACATTGTAGGTGTTCTCAAAATGTTTATAGTGCAGTACATTCTGAAGCCAGGAAGATCTATTACATGAATTCTTTTCTTTAATAAAGTGTTTCTCCATAATATAAAAAGCATAGTGTTGTCAACCATCAACTCCCCCTAGAGCACTGACCAGAAAAATCTATTGACTAAGCAAAGCTAATTGTACTAAACCTACTGCAGCAAGGAAGAGTATAACCTTGATTGAATCTTAGTGTCTTAGAAAAAGTAGGTCAAGCAGGATATTTACAGGTCTTTGGGGTCTGTTCTCAAGTGGTGTAAGCTGAATCTTTCAAGGAAAGGAATTGATTAGGATCAATCAAAGTTCATAATGTAATAGCTTAGTGAGGTGAAGGTCTTAAAGTGACTCTTGATAAGGGAACTGTTATTTACTAAACAAGCTCTTTACCCAGGTAAGCAGCTGATGGTTCTAACAGGAGAGCAATTTGTCCACGAGTTAGTTGTTTGGATATAATGGCCTTCAGAATTTTATAAAGCAACAAAGTTATGAATTGGTTTTACTGTCAATCTTCCTGGAATAGTATTTCCTAGAATAATGGGAGTAACTCAGGAGCTCTTCCTGGCTTCAATCTCAGTTTTGTTCCTCAGATCCCAGGTGCATGGAACATGTCTGGACCACCCGATTTACTTACATTTTAAATATGATTTCTGATTATTGCTTACGCTTTAAAGGACATTTCATCTAGGGGCCTCCAATGAAAGTAGCACACACTTTTATTATCAAATGTACTTATTTAATTTTATCTAAAGCCAAATGTGTTTTTTTTTTTAATTTACTGTTGGGACCTAAAAATCAAAGAATAAATACACACATGGAGATGGAAAGAAATATTTACTTGAGGAAAACAAAACTTTCATCTGGAGTTGGGAAAATTTGAACCTATCATTCAACAAGAAAACTAAAATTATATGTAACATATTCATTAATAATGATATTAGTATATGATATCACTTTCAAAAATGTATTAAAAAGGCAGAATCAGACTTTCTGCTAGATGGTGGATTTAATTTTAAAGAGCCAAGAGAAGAAAATAATATAAATCTGATATAATGTAAATCTCCCTATTGGACAATAATATACACCTCCCCACCGCAACCATATTAGGATTCCTATTTATTTTGCACTGACATGCAGGTTCTCTTAGGGCTGATAAGACAAGGGAGCATGGCTGTTATGAAACTAGAACCTTGGTATTGAAATGTGATCCTTCAGCTCCCTAGAACTTGAACTTTCTAATAACTTACACTGAAGGGTCTCTTTTACTCAGAGGAAAAGAGAAATCCTGTGAATCTGAAAGAAAAGAATCTTGGCTTTCAGGTGTGTGGTATGTGTTAACTCTAAGATATCCCCAAGAACACACACCTTCGCCTAGTCATTCAAGCAACTACTAATCGGAGTGTTGCTGGAAAGGAATTTCGAACATGCAATTAAGATCCCAAATCAGTCAACTTTAAAATAGGGAGATTATCTGTCTGAGCCTGACCTAGTCACATGAGGCCATTAAATCTGCGTCTTATGGTCAGAAACAGGAGAAGTCAGAAATTTGTACTGTGAGAGGGATTTGGCTCAAGGACAATTCTTCTGCTGGCTTTGATATGAAGGTGTCACATGGCAAGGAATGTGGACAGCCGTTAGGTGCTGTGTGGCCCCCAGTCACCGAAAGCCAGCAAGGCAACAGGGACCTCACTCCTATGACTGCAAGGAACTGAATGTGACTGACAGTCTGACTTACCTAGGAAGCAGATTCTTCCCCAAAACCTCCAGAAAGAAACGCAGCCCAGCCAACATCTTGATTTTAGTTTCAAGACACTAAGCTGAGATCCCAACTACATCATGACTGAACTTCTGATCTACAGAACTTTGAGCTGATAAATGGGTATTGATTTAAGCCATTAAGTTTATAGTAGTTTGTTATATTTTAATAGAAAAAGGGGAGGGGCTTAAATACTTTTAAAAAACAAGAGTGTCAACCTGTAATTAGGACTCTCAGGTTAACTTGAAAATGAGCTTGTCTTATCTGTAAATAGCATAATCAACTTTCTACAAACATATTTGCAAGAAAATATTGATGGTGTATCAATAACCATCAGGTTAATCAAATTCCTCTGGTCATCTAATACTGTAGACTTATAAATAAATAAATAATGATAATATTATTATATTAACATGTAAATAATGCTTTAGAATGTTCAACATACTTCCACTTTCATTATATTATTTAAGCCTTATTATAACCCAATGAAGTAGACAAATAATTATTATTATCTCCCCTTACAGTGCAAGAACTGAATAAAGACAGGGGAGAACTGACCGACTCAACACCAACCACAAGAATTTGGGGGTGTGATGGGGCAGCCAGCAGATGACAATCAAGGTCTTTTGCCTGCTCTCAAAACCACATTTTATTTTCAGGGCTGACAAAATATTTCTGTAAACATGAAGTTACATTCCTCTTTCTTCTGCTCTTCCTATTTCAAGAAACTAAAGAATGACTAGAATATTTTTATACTTGGAATAATTGTTTTGCTTTCCACATCAAAAATTCCTATCCCTCGCACAATAGAGAACACTTTAAAGATATTAAAGAAGAAAAGCACTCAAATCTGGCTTTATAAAGTTTAAACTGAGCTTCAAAATGATCGAAGCTATATGGTGAAAAATTGTCAATAGTCAATATGGGATTCATTAAATACTTCTATAAAAGGGAATTCTATGTAGCCATAAAATGTCATCTATAGTTATCCACATGAAAAGCTCTGATACATATTTATTCACATAAGAAATGGTTGATTCCATTTGTACTACATACTGTTTTATAAAAGAAAAAAATGTAGATAGGTACACACACATTCACATGCACATGTAATATACTAAATTTTTGACAAAGGTTATCTGTGGAATGTGGAGCATTTTGTTTTCCTTGTAATATTTTTCGAAACTTTCTGAATTTTTTGTAAATACCGTATTTTATAGCATATGTTTACTTATCAAAAAATGACACTAAAGTCATTTTTATTTCACAAAATAACTTGATTGAACCTATCCCTCAGTCTAGCAGTATCTAAGCAACATGGTTATTACTAAGTATCCAAGAGTCTATGTAAAGTTTGAGAATTGTATATGGAGTAAGCTCTCATCTTCGTTAGACCATTGTTTGCCCCATGAATGCAGCTGGGCCCCTGTACGTCATAAGCTTGGCAAACACGTCCTTAGTGACCAGGGCCTGCTACTCTCTCTCTGTTCTTGACTGCCAGTTTTGACTTAAGAAGCAAGTGCCAATTAACACCCCCAACAGCACTGCAGACCAGGTCAGGTACACAGAGCACTTAAGGAAGCCCAAGGGAACACTTATCTCTTCTGATGAAGGTGCTGACTCCATTTTTTCAAAGCTCCAACTGAAGTAATTTGAAGGGCCTGTTCCTTCTTCCTATTTCATGGGCTGTGAAAATGCAAGACTCCTTTCGAATCGAGCTTCCAGTCACAGTTGCTGAAACCTGTAAATTTCTAGCCAGAGGCAGTGAGATGAAAATGACTGTGGGTTCTTTTGACACACTTAAGTAGGTGGAACTTGACCAGGGTTCAACTGTCCACCCTTGTTGGGATAATGACCTTTGGCATCCTCCCTAGTAACCCAATGTCCTTCACTCCCTGTATTCCTTTGTGTCTGAAGAATAAAACTAGGACTCTGATAAAGAATGAGAAATTTGGAGGCTTTAGCCTGCCCTGAACCAATGAAAGTGCACATGAATTAGTTTCATGCCCGTTGTCACCTGCCACCCATTGAAAATATCCCGAGTAAGGTCAAGTGGTTGGGTGAGTTTTGGCATGTGAGTAGAATCAACTTCAAAAAGGAAAAAAAATGTAATTAAACTGTGAAATAACACAATGTTTTAAATATTTTTTTAAAAGAAAACTAAACCTTTATTCTTAACACACTATCAAAATTGTTTTAGTTTTTAATTACCTTCAGTCCTGTACCCACATGCATATTTATTTGTTTTTACATAGTTGCCATCTCATGATACCATTTTGCATTTTTCTTCTCAAAATTTAACAGGCTGTAAGAGTTTTCCCATGCTCCTATGTAGTGCCTTAATTTCTATTTTTAATGGCTTTATAATTTTTACCAAGCAGATGCACCACAGTTTGATATGTCAATTATTTCTTCCCCTTTCACCAACTTCCAAAAACAAATATTTTTGTATAAACATTAGGCAAAGATATGTAGAAAGCAAAGCCATATCACACAGCCCTCTTGTCTCAAATCAGCTCTTCCACATGTCACTCCAGGGCTGCTTTCCTTTCCCAGAGCTACTGCTGGTCTTATAAACAGGTTAACATACTGGGTCTTCTGATAAAGCTGAACAGCAGAGTTTGTTTAGTCCTAAGACTGCTTACCAGTCAAGTTGGGAGATAAGAGAAAAAAGCTAGAATCCATAAATAGATGGCATGGCACCAGATCCTACTTCCTGACTCATGGGACTAGAAATAGGTCATTGAAACTAGTTTGTGTTGATATGGGGCAGGCATTCTTCCACCTCCCAAGCAGCATAACTATTCACTGAGGAAAAATCAGAAAGCAAGCATCCCTAAATACCATTATGAGTCATTCATCATGCAATTGATAAAGTGTCTGGGCTAGCATACTTGAAATGGTAGTAATTAAAGGTGGAATTAGTAGTGCAGGTTACTGGGGAAGACAAAATTATTTTATCTTGGGAAGTGAAGCTTTGGATGATTCTACTACACACAGCATCATGACAATGGCAAATGTCCCTATCTTACTTTTTCATTTAAATAGGCTTTGTTTTTAGAGGAGTTTTGGGTTCACAGCAAAATTGAGCAGAAGGTACAGAGATTTCCTATATATCCCATGCCGTGACACATGCGTGGTCTCCCCATTATCAACATCCCCCAGCAGAGTGGTACATTTGTTGTAACTGATAAATGTCACCTCTCCCCTAGGGTGATGGAGATGCAAAAGATTACTCAAAGCCCATTTCTTCTGAGCAGTGAGAGACCCCAAAGGGGCTAATTCCCAGGAACCCTCAAGAGAGAAGCATTCCTTGGAAAATTAACACCAAACTAGGATCTTCTCTCAGTATTTATTCTCCAGGCCAGAAAGTTACAGAAAAGGAACTTAGGTGGTTACAAAAGAACAGGAAGATAATTGTCATGGCAACAATCATTAGGTTTCACTGCACTAAGGACATTTGCCCTTAGAGCCAGCAATTTTGCTGTGTTACAATTCTTTATCTACAACAGAGACTTTAGCCTGGGGAAAGTTTCCTGTCTTTCACAAGCTTAACATTTCTATGTGTAATTCTAAAAAGTTAGGCTATACCTGAAACTGCAGGACCTTGGAAGCTAGGCCCTGTGAAATACATCTGCTTTATTAATGTTAGTTAGTACCCTCCACATATCCCCCGCTTTCATTTATTTTTTTAAGAAAAAGAAAAAGCTATAGATCATGTGGAACCCCAGAACAAACAAAGAATCGAATCTGATCCCAGAGTTCCAACACCACGTCAGCACAACTCAATTCATCCCACCGGGAATGGCACACCTCAGACCACCAGTGATGATGATGCCAACAACCACCACCACTCCGACCTACATGAACCCACCAGTCATGACAACGATGGCAATAAGCTCCAAACCCACCTGGGGTGGATTAAAAGGTCTCATGAGTGAAGCAGAAGCAACAATTCAGAGAACAGCCACTCCTCCAACACCAAAAAATTTGTTTCTGGCCATCCTTTCTCATGTAACTATTAACTCAGCAGGCTCTAAGGTAATATTAGTCTTGTTAACTTTTTCTATGCTTTTTTCCTCAACTGTAAGTACTCATGTTTATTGGACACATGTATTGAATCCTCCTGTTTTTGATCTGCTTACCTGGGAGGATCGTGAGCCTCTCTCTCCTCTGATACGGCTCACACTGGAGGAATCTGGCTCCGTCCCTAAGGCCCTCTTGAAGAATGTGGACAATCCTGCTAGAATTTAGGATACAATGCAGAATGCCATAAACTTGCCCATGATTGGTATTTCCTCACTGACAAATTGCCCATTTGTATTACACCCCATTGGACAAATAATAATTTATGTGCTCTTTTCTCTCCTCAATGGTATATGAATTACATAATAAAAAATCCAGATCAACTTTTAGCATTAAAACATCAACTTTTTATTTCAAGTGCTGGAGTTCCAGGAGTTTTTCATAATGGAAAAGATAATCCTAAGCCTAACATTCCTATCTGTTCCCATCCCTGGATTTCCATAGAAGATGGTAGAGATTTAACTGGGTCTCTTGCCATTCCATTAATTTTACCAAAAAGACATTACTTAATAATATTACATTGGAAAATTGGGGACCACAAAATTAATTAGTACTTCATTCCAACACCACTTGGAATTATGCTCTTCCTTTTAATTTTTCTGGATCCCCTTATAATCGGAATCCAGGTTTGGCTGGTACAATTTTAAGATTAAGATATAATTCTTATTACTCTCCCCTTAAAAGGACAATTTGGCATCTTGCTAACTCATTTTTCCCTCACGTAGTTAGACAAGTTACAAACTTTAAATTAAGATGGATAGCACAAGATAATGTTGGTTCGGTTATGATTTGTACCTCTCATCCTTACATATTTGCTATGTTATCTACAAATTTCTCTTTCTCCTTTACTTCTGAATTTAATATCACTCTCTCTGCTAATTTTACTTGGTTTACTCCTTGCATTACTCATTTTAATATTACTACTCTTAATATATCTTATGTTTTTATACAAAAACAGAGAGCAGAAGTTTGGTTACCTGTTAACCTCACACAACAATGGATGGGAAATTCTGCCCTGGCGCAAATCACCTCTGTGCTAGAGCAAGTTCACACTAAGAGGTTCTTGGGCATTCTCATAGCCGCCATAATGGCCGTAACAGCTGTTGCTGCCCCTGTAGCCACGTGGTTGTAGCCTTAACTCATTCTATTCAAACAGTACAGGCAATGAATGATTATTTTCAAAATGTAACTTCTGAGTTCTTATCTCAAACTAAAATTGACCAAGAAATTTTACAAAGATTAGATGCCTTAGAGGCAGCTGTAACCTGGATCGGTGAACACCAAGAAGCTTTTTGGACTCGAAGCCAACTTAATTGTGATGCAGGATATTGCTCCATGTGTACAACTTCTATTCCTTTTAATTCCTCTACTGCATGGAAGGATGTACAAAGACTATTACATGGATCTTTTCATTCTGATTTACATGGAGATATTAAAAACTTAATTATAATTAAACTTCAACAACAAATGACACTGCTTCCAGAAGAAGCTCAAAAGATTACTATTAATAATTTAAATGATTTGGCCCATTGGCTTAATCCTACCTAGTGGTTTTCTGGTTTAAATGTAAGAATTTGGATTATTGCTGGAATTAGTGTCTTATGTATCTTGTGTTTTCTTATAGTGATTAAACTGTTATGTTCCATGTTCCAACGGACACATCAAGCTGAAGTAATGCTGACTCTTCATCAGAACGTCCTTGACTCCAACTCCATTGACTCCAACTCCTTGACAGCTTTGAATTTTTAAAAAATAAATATATAAGGGGGAAATGTGTAGGATTAGAAATCTTAATTCTCATTTGATTTTAGAACAGGGCTTTTAGGTAAATGCATATATAGGGCAAAAGCCCTCGGATAGGAGACCAAAGTCTACAGATAGAGGGCAAAAGCCCATTTAATCAATTCTATTAAATAATGTTGATTCTCATTTGATTTTTAGAATGGGTTTTTAGGTAAATACATATTGGGGCAAAAGTCCTTGCATAGGTGGCCACAGCCCACAGATAGGGGGCCACAGCCCATCTAATCAACTGTAATCACTGCTTAGGTATGGGATTGTATACTTTAATGATTTTAGAGCTAACAGGTGGTTTTCATACGGATACTGTTAAGAGATTTTAAGAATTGCTGAAGGAAAAGATGTGAAAAAATATTTGCTAAGGGCAAGCTATCTGTTGGGGGAAACTTTAGAAATAATTGAACTTAGATTTTATCATAAGAATGTAACTCTTGCTTAAGGAGAGTTTATACTTTAGATAATGAGCCAGTTTGACCAACTTAGCTTTTCACTAATTGTACTTTGGAATGTCACATTGTTAATTTTACTGATGTTACTAGCTTCCATTGCTTAAGCTATACTTAGCTGTAGATAACTTTTGTAACACTGCCCATGTCCTTGTGCTCTTTTGTAATGATTGAATCAACTGAATTTTCTTGTGAAACTTCCTTGTCTTTACAATAAAATATAGAAGCTAACTTTGAATGGGGGCTGTACACATTTTCTTCTGGGATACAGACCCTCTGGGCTTCTCAATGCATTCATGGTGCTTTGAGTAATCCTTTGCGTCTCCATCACCCTGGGAGGGGTGACAGATAAATCTACATTGACACAACATTATCATCCAGAGTCCATAGTCTACGGTAGTTTACATTACTGATGGTGTTGTACATTCTGTGGGTTTGGATAAGTGTATAATAATATATATACACCATGGTAATATAATACAGAGTAGTATCACTGCTCTAAAAACCCTCTTTGCTAAGACCTTACTTCTGAAAAAACTTATTATGGAAATAGCGATTATGTTGAGAGGGTAGAGCACTAAATCTTTTTTTATTAGTTGTAACAATGATGTTGTGGTTGTAATTGTTAAAATCTTTTATCTTAGCATTTTCACATGAACTAATAAAATCTCTTAGGATATGCTTTAAAATACTCAAGGAAAAGAAAAGTTTTGGTATACTGTGCAAGCGAAAAATGTTGACAGAATATTGAGTACAAGTATATCTTGAACCTGTTCCTACACAGGTACTTACAGAATTTCACTACCTTTTTCCCCTTTATTTTACTTCCTAGCAATAAAAAATACTCATAATTAGACATAAAACTGAGATACATAGAGCTTCCATATTTTAGATGTTAGATGCAAACTGATTTTTTATTGTTATTTTTGTCATTTTTTTTTTATTGTAACATAGCTGATTGTACATATCTGTGGGGTACAGAGTTGAATATCATTACCTGTGTGCAATATGTGATGCTCAAATCAGGGTAATTGGTATATTCAACACTATACAAATATAATTTTTTTTCACAGCCCTTTACCCATTCCTCCCTTAATCCTCTTCCTCCCCCTTTCCTACTGTAGGAAATGTGGAAAATTATAGGAAATTGTAAGGGAATTGTAGAAAAATATAACTTTAATGTACGCAGTTTTGTAACAAATGCCTAAGTAAAGCAGCTTCTAAGGGGCCATACAAAGGTCAGGCCCGAGCACACTAAACATTCCAAGGAAGGGAAAGTCCCCCACCTGGTTCCAGGAACTGACTGGTTCCTTATCAAAAGGCCACCTGGCCAGACCCCAGAGAAGATAAACGATTGAGAAATGTGCTGTTCCTTATTGGGGTACCAGCCTGCTAAAGCCCACCTGTAAATCTAGAGGCACCACAAATCTATCAGGGTACCAGCCTGCTAAAGTCTACCCATAAATCTAAAGGCACCACACATAACCAACAACTCATCTTGTCACAAGGATCTTTTCAGAAAAACTGTATAAAAGATGCTTGTATTGTAAACTGGGGGTCATTTCTGTCCAGGAGACAAGGTGACCCCAGCATGCTGGAATAAAGTCCCTCTTGCTTGATTGCATCAGTCTCAGTCTCATGGTCTTTGTGAAGTGAGCCATCCCAGTCTGTGGGATTTGTACATGGTGCATGGATCTTACACTACCTCTGGTAACCTCAGTTCTGTTCTCTCCTTTTGAAAGTTCAAAGTATTATTGTAACTGTTGTATCTTTCTTTCTTTTTTAAAAATTTATTTACTTATTTTTTAGTTCCCATTTATGAACAAGGACATGTGGTATTTCTCTTTCTCTGCCTAGCTTATTTCACTTAACATGGTGGAGTTCCTCTAAGTTTATCCATATTGCTGCAAATGGCAGGATTTCATTCATTTTTATGGCAGACCAGTATTCCCTTGTGTATATGTACCACATTTTCTGATGGATATTTAGGTTGATTCCAATTCTTAGCTTTTGTAAATAAAGCTGTGATAATTGGGGGTGCAGGTATGCCTTTGACGTGATGATTTCCCCATGTAAAATATGGGCAAAGACGCTGAACAGGCATTTCTCAAAGGAAGATACACAAATGGCCAACAGACACATGGAAAAATGCTTGACATCACTCAGCATCAGGGAAATGCAAATCAAAACCACACTGAGATATCATCTCACCCCCGTTAGACTGGCTATTATCAAAAAGACAGGGAATAACAAATGCTGGCAAGGATTCAAGAAAGGGGTACCCTCCTACACTGTTGGTGGGACTGTAAGTTAGTGCAACCATTATGGAAAATGATATGGAGGTTCCTCAAACAACTACAGATAGAACTGCCACATGACCCATCAATCCCACTGCCGGGTGTGTACCCAAAGGAATGGAAATCATCAAGTTCTCATTATTTTTTACAGCTTAGCTGAAGGGAGTTGGTCCTTCCTTCTAGCCATAGCTTGAGTGTAAAACACAGTCTGCCTGGGTCCTAACGAGGGCTGTTGATGGCCCACAAAGTGTCCTTGCATAAATTTAAGAAGGCACCTCTGCCTGCAGGTGAATTTATACCAACAGCAGGGTACACTGGGCATATATTTCTCTCCCCGTTTTCTTTGCTTGGGCACCTTGTGCAGGGTGTACACAATATTCATCATGATGTGTCACAGTCCAGGTCCTGAACTTAAGTTTCTTTTTAAAGTTTAGTTTCTGGCTGCTTTGCTTGGCAGTCAAATATCTAGTCAGAAGCCAAATTAGGATCACTAGGTCCCCACCAGGAGATCTCGTGCCCCACCAAGAATGCTTGGCCTATTAGTAAGTTTCTCTGCCATCCACCCAAGCCACCAGAAAATAGGCCAAGTTGCAGTTACTGAAAAGCCCATTATCTGTTGTGTCTTAAACTTCTCAGTGCTTCTAGTTACAAGCCCTGGAGGCATTGTGCATTTGTGCATTTGGGGAAAGGTGAGGAGGGCATATAGAAATGTATGCCATTTCCTTTAGCCAAATTACTTAGATTGGTAATGAAGGAAACTGTTTCGATTAAGTAAGTGTGGGATTAGGTGTGATGTCAGATATCTCTCCTATTTCCTTTTTTATAAGGTCACTCACAGAATTTTAAACTGAAACTCATGCTTCCACTGTGTATTAGTCTGTTTTCTGTAACTTATAACGGAATACCTGAAACTGGGTAGTTTAAAGAAACAGAATTTATTTCTTATAGTTTTGGAGGGAAGTCCAGAGTCCCCGGGGTGCATCTGGTGAGGGCCTTCTTCTCAGTGGAGACTGCACCTCTTGGCACAGGATATCATAGGGCCAGGGGGCAAGAGCATGCTAACATGCTCACTTGCTCTTCTTATAAAGCCACCAATGCCCTTCCCATGATGACCCATTTATCCATTAACCTATTAATGCTTGCATGAATGAATCCATTCGTGAGGGCTTCAATCATCTTCTGAAGGCCCCAACTCTCAACACTGTCACATTAGGGGTCATATGAGTTTTGCAGGGGACAAACATTCAGATCATAGCACAGAAAGATTGGCAAACAATAAAAAAGAAAATAACTTGCTTTGTGTCATCCATCTGGCTATTTATGTTGGTGATAGAGTCAGTCTTAGATCCCCAAAATCCAGACCTCTCCTGTCTAACGCAATAGCCCCTAGTCACTTGTGGCTATTGAGTACACGAAATGTGAGCAGTGGGAAGGAACTGAGATGTGCTGTGTGAAATACAGACAAGAGTTTGAAGACTTAGAGTGAACAAAAAAAGATATAAAAATATCTCAAATACAGCTATTCCATTCATGCAATCAATAATTCGATCACTTATTCAAAAGTTGGTCATCATGGTAGTTGTTAAAAACAAAGTAATGGGCAAGACAAGCTCAGTCCTGGCTCTTGTGCAGCTTAAAGTCGGTAAATTCTATTCAAAATGTTCTTCCTTTATTGTTTGCCCTTTCACACGAATACTTTTTGAGTGCATTTCTGATACTCTCAAAGTAGACACTATTGTAGCCCTGCTGCAGTGTGAAGAACAGGGATGTGAACTAGGAGTACATTACCAATGGCTTCCTGGCAAAAGTGCAACATCTCATTGTTCAGTAAAATAGCCACTGATCCCATGTGACTAGTGAACACTTGAAATGCGGCTAGTCTGAATTGAGACGTGCTGTAAGCATAAAACCCAGACTGTACTGCAAAGACAAATATGAAAAAATGAATATAAAGTATATCACACATATTTTTATATTGTTTACAATGTGAAATGAAAATATTTTGCATATTTGGATTAAGTAAAATATACTATTAAAATTAATTTCATCTGTTTCTTTCTACTTTTTTGAAATGTGGTTTCAAGAAAGAGCGAGATGACATATGGAGCTCACATTACATTTGTATTGGCCAGCACTTCTCTAGAGTAATTTTTTCCACTCTACTAGTGCCAATAACCACACCAAATGGAGCTTTGCTCTCCAGGAAGCTCTGGAGCAAACTAATGGAGGAATTTCAACTTAGCTAGGGAACTACAAGCTGCCTCAGTTCCTACCCACACCTTTTCTTTTCTGTCTAAAGGATCACTTATACCTTGAGTGAACATGATTCAAAAGCCTAGGTAGCATAACCCAATAGAAAGGCAGTAGCTGTTAATCAGAAAACCTGATACCTCTGGCCTCAAAGTTCTCCCTCCCTTATAGAAAAATCAAGAGCAAATCATGACATCTTGTGGAATCTCCATCTCCTTAGGTATAAATATAAAAATTACCTGTCCTTTCTATTTCAGATAACATTGTAGCAAGTAAGATAAATGTACGTGAAATCATCTGATAAAGTGTAAATGCAATAGCCATTATCATCATTTATAATAATCACCATAATAAATATGTTTACAAGCAATCAAGAAAAATTGTGAGATGTAGAAGGTAAAAATACCATTAACTCTGGGGAAATGCCAAAACCAACAAAAATTCTAACAGAAATATTAAAATACTAAAGTATAAATGCAAAATTGACAAAGGAAGAAGAGACTTAAAGGAATAAGTATTTATAGTAGAGACATGTAGGAACAATTTGGTTTGGGAATTCACATCCGTATCAATCACCTGGTGCGAGGAGATAACTTTGATATTACTTGCCTTTCCGATAAATATTCTCTTACAGGATCCATTAAAATGCTACTGATTGAAAATAAAACTCTCAGCCTATTTATATTTTGGTCAATTGTTCAAGTATTTCTGTGGTGGCAGGAGTGAGAAATAGGACTCTGATTTCACACTGCATCAGTTGACGCTTGTTGAAACAGAGGACACTCTGTACAGTCTCTGGCTTAGCAATACCAGGCACTACACAACTTACCCCATAATTGCACACAAGCAAAACACAGAGACATGATTATTTTTCTGAGTATCTGAGTTGGTCCCAACATTCCTGGTCTCCATCAGACCTTGAAAATCAAGGCAAATTGGATGGCCTCAGAAGTCCTACTTTGGTTGTACTTGATGTAATCTGGGAAGCTGGTAACGGGATGGAAAGTAAAGCTGTTTTATGCTCACTTGACTGTACAAAAGATTCAAAAAGTATTCCAAATCAGAGCTCATTTCAATCAGCAAATACATTCCCAATGTGCACAACAAAGTCATTGACACCACAGGGAAATGTAGAGAATTGAAATCGACTTTGCCCAAAGAAGCTTCCATAAGACATGGACAGATAAAGTAATGTTGAATAATAAAAATGTATTCTTTAAATAAGGCACGTTATAAAATAACACATGACCATTTTGTCCCAAAAATCTGTACCATCACTTCGCTCATGTGAGCATGGTTAGGTTTGGTTTAGGTGTGGCTTTGTGGGAGGAAAGGGCATGGAACATCACACATGTTGAGACAGGAAAGCCACAGAGGATACTTAAGACACGCCGAGTCTGAATGGAATGGAGGTTTCACATAGCAGCAGAGGGAGAAGAGTCTCCGCAGGAAGTAGATGGCATGCTCAAATGAATTCATTGTGGAGAATTTAATGAGTGCGTTATTTAAAATCATGTGAAGTGACACAAGGGGACACCAAGTTAGATGGCGGAGCACACTGAGATGAGCAGCAAAAAAACCTGTACCACCTTTAGGTCTGAGGTGGAAAGTGGAAGGAGCAATTGTCAGAACCTAGTGAGAGGAAAACTGCAGGAGAGCACAGCCTGAAAAGCAACAACCCTGAAAACTCACGCTGAGGAGGGAGAGAGGAAGGGAGGGAAGGAAGCAGCCAGACTCTTTGAGCTGCTGACAGTGCCTCCATTGGCCAAAGCCAAGCAGAAGCCAGATGACAAAGGAATCTGTTGACATGTCCCATAAAGGTCAGCCTCCTGATATTCACAGCAGAATAGAGAAGGTAGGAGAGTGGAGCTAGAGGTGCAAATAGAATCTATCCAGGAGAGCTAAGTTAGCTCAGGAGAATGTCCATACGGCCAGAAGCTTTCCAGCGGTGGGCGGGAATGGGGAAGTGTTTATAGGGGCTATTTACCGTCTGTACTCACTTACCCTGTCATGACTTGCTCTGATTCTACCTTTTATTGTCCACTTGTCAGAATAGCTCACTGCAGATGTTACAGCAGCTATCCTACCGAGTTCCAACATGAAATGCCTAAATCGAGGATTAAGAAGCAGGCATGGATAAGACACAAGTCCAAATTCAGCTTTAAGAGGACATAGAATTCTTATCTACAAAAACATTATTGTTTCTAATCTTGAATTTTCTACAATCCTGAGATTTGTGGTAAGCCAAATTTTGATTAAATTTTGATTGAACTAATCCTCAACTTTGTATTCATCAGCTGAGTAAATATGCCTTAGATTTTATTTTTCTTGACTTAGCCAGATATTGACCTGAACTGTCTAAAAGCTTACTGAGTCTCTGCCTTGATATTAAACAGGAAAAAAAAAAGGATCTCAAGGATTCAATATAGTAATTTCTTTAATGTAAAAAATTATTTTTTCAACTTTTCTGATCTTTCCATAGGTTTTAACATAAAATGTTCATATTAAAGAATTATAAATGTCTTATCATTCATGTTACAAAATGCAGAGCCACTGGGTGGCTGGTCATGGAGATATAGTGAGACCCAGTCAAAATTCTGTATGCTCTCCTGGTGGCTCAACACGCTGCATGGAGAGCAGATTGTTCTCATAGATGCCCTGCTTTATTTCTAGTCCTGTTGCCCATAATTATTGTAAAGCAGGACTGTTCCCTGCCTTCCTGCCCAAAGCAGCAGGAAGCTTCCAACTCTGTCAACTCACTTTTCTCTTGGCACCACCTCTCTGTAGGGGTTAGGGTTCCCTGCCAGAAATTTCCAAAAAGTAATTCTGTTTTGGTTTCTTATCCAGAACTCTGTTTGTGGGCAAAGAAATGGAGTAAGATCTGTAATATATCCAGGGCTGAGAGAAATGACATGGCTTCAGGCCTGGTTAATAGCAACCAGCCAGGGCAAGACAGCAGCCCTTTCTCTCCAGAATGCTCTCTCCTAGCTTCACTGGGGAACTCAGCTCCATAATTGGAAGCAGTTGGGGAATTTTATAGAATTTTATTAAACGCTAATCACAAACAGAATATTCACTGCTCCTGGGGTTTTAGAAAAGGTTGTGCTAAGCCTTTCTATGTGCTTCCTATATGGGTCGCTGCTACGTACCCATGGGCATTAGGATCCAGAACACTATTCACATACATCTAGCCCTATCACCAAGCCTTGGTAGCCCCTGAGGTTATGTGATTCAGGCATCCAGTATCCCACACAGATGCCTTCTAACTATAATAAAACTTCCAACTATAACAGCTAATGTTAGCTGCTAAGTTAATGTTAGGTTAACTGAATTAATGTTAGATTAACACCAACTGGATTTTGTTGTTGTTTGTTTTTGCTTTTCTTTTTGGCGCTGAGCATAATACTAAATGCTTGTATGCTCGTATCTCATTTAATTTTTACCACAATTCCATTAGGGAGTGACTGCTAACCCCCATTTTGCAATGGGAAAACTGAGTTTTAAATAAGATCAAGTCATTAGGCAAGGTTGGTAAGGAACAGAGCTAAGTCTCAAAGTAGGAAGTGCTGCCCCATCCACCACGAGGTCCTCACGGAACATCCTCTGAGAACACTAAATGGCACCGTGTAAGACAAAAAGAAGCATTCCCCATGAGTCCGCCAAATACAGGTATGATGGACAGTTACCTCCAAAGTGAAGTTAGAAAATGCTAATATTACTAAAAATCATGCTCTAGTATGAAATGCAAATTCCTATCAAATGTACAATCTTTAACCTTTGACAGAGAATCTGCTTTGACCCCCCCCATCTCAGTTTCTACCCCGTGAAGTGGACAAACATTAAAGAAACAGCACACTTCTGTTTTTGGCTTCTCCCGCCTGAGAATTGGCTCTGCAGAATTAATCACCTGACTCTTTTGCCAGAGACCCTGCCCTGCCCCTGGAATCACAGTGGCCTCCAAGTAGGTTCTTCTCATTAAAAAGGCCAGGGAAGCCCCAAACCTAGCATACCCACCAAATCCTCAAAAGTCCCCTTCATAGGGTCTAAGTTTAAAATCCTTTGATGGAGAGCCCATGTCTTTTTATCCCTAGTCTTGTGGTGTAAGCACGTGGGGAACAAAACCCAAGACGAGGTGACTGCTCTCTCCATGGCAGCAATGTCACGTCTCTCTTTGAAACAACAATCCTCCCTCCTTCTAGATAAATAGATTAGATGGAGAGAGAGACAGACAGACAGACAGAATAAAAATTGGTAGTACACTAAAATTCACAATTTAAACATTTTTATACCTTTCATTCCATTTGACCCCAAATTTTGTGATCTTCAGAGTTGTCTTAGGGCTAAGGCATAGGTAGTTCATCCCAGCAGTATTGTTGGAGAAGCATAAAAATTCGTCAGCTATTTCAAATGAACTTAATAATTTTCCCTTATTTCTTCATGCATTCATTCTTATGAATATTTATCAAGGGCTTCGTAAATGTCAGCCACAGTGTGAGAGACCAACGACACAGAGAAAACACAACACGGTGCCCGCCTTCAAGAAGATCACAGCCTGATAGAGGAAAGTGACAAATAAGCTGGCAATAAAGGAAGGATATCAGAGCATTGGGGAAAAAGCCAAGAACAAGGACCTAACTCTTCCTTGGGAGTCAGGGGTGAGGTGGGGGAGGTTTTCCATAAACAGTGGAGTCTGGTGGAACCTAGAAAGGATGAGCCGGCACTAGCTGCTATAACAGCAGAGATACGGAGCTTGGGTCTGGCAGGACTACTCAGCACCAGTCTCCCAGCCAGCCAGGAGGAACTGTGGGGGTCTGGAGAAGAGTGCAGCAGTAAGAGCAAGAAGGCAGATCTTCTCCGTGTCTTAATTATTTTCACAGGGCTTTGATTTCTCCCTGAATTCGTCATGCTTCAGCCCCGAGGAATTTCTGAGTACTACCTTACCCAGCTGAAGGTTCCATTTTCAAAATCCCATTCTAAATATGGTACAGAGATTGTTTAAGCTACTCTTACCATCGTATTGGGGATTAGCCCTTTTTATGTTTTAATCCTTTCACCTAAACCTTAAGCTAAATTCTCATTCATTCCCCATTTTTAATGTTGTGCAAACAGGCTCTTAAAGGATGTTTGGGGTAATTACAAAAAAATTAGGCCTGGGTTCTAGAGAAAAAAGAGTACAAAGTGTATGGTACAGTGTTTGGTAAAACATGGCTCCTACAATCAACATCCTTATATGATTAGAGTCTCCTAAACAACATACTAAAGATTTGCAATATGAGTCAGAGAAAGAAATGAACCAAAGCAATTTAGGGAATAAAGTCTGTGTGTGAAACTAACATGGCACTGCAGGATCAGACTGACATGGGGAGGAATGCAGGATAGGGAGGGCCCTAAGTTACCCTGAGGAACCCATGGATGATGTAAAAGCCACTGAAGATGGCAGACAGAGCTGTTCATAGGACCTTCACTGTAAGTGCCCACAGACCCATCAGGAAAGAGACAGCAGTGAGAGCTGTCATGGCACTGAAGGTGAACCAGCTCACATAAAGATTGGACTAGATGTGCAGAAAGAGAAAGGAATAATGGATGTCTTTTGTCAATTCAGATAGATAGACAAGTAATGAACAGAAGGGTCCCTAGTTTCACCCCAGGATGCCAATACAGGCTGAGAATTGTGTATATAAAGTCAACAAAAATGTATAGCAAGCCTACTCTGTGCAAAAACACCATGTGGAACAGAAGTTTAAATTTTGAATACCTATGGAAAAGTAGCAATGTGCTCCTTTACAGATGTAGAATGATCAGAGCTCAGGGAACTCAGATTAAAACAAACAAACAAACAAAAAAGCAAACATGCTTATAGTTTTCTTGCCCTTTGAACTCAATAAAAGGAGTATGTTTTGTCCTGTATTTTTTAAAATTAATGTCATAATTTAAAAATGTATCTTAGCATTTGAAGATGAAGATCTAGCAAGGTAGAGGTAACCCCAAACCTCTTTACTCTTACATGTCAAAAATGTGGGGTAATAATTGCAATGTTAATATATATGTCCCTTAAGAGGTCTACTAATTTATTTTTTTTGTTAGTGTTTGATTTTTCAAATGACAAATCTCAAAAGCATTCCTTTTAAGAAATAAATATTGTCAGAATTACTTTTGTGTAAAATAAAAATTATATGGAGGTTTAAGAGAAGTCAGTAGAATAAAGAAAGAAAGTAAAGCCTAAAAGTCTCTATATTTATATAGTAATTTACGGTTTATAGAGAATGGCGTGCATATTTTATTATTTGTTCCCAACCATTTTATGAAACAAACAGGTCAATTTGTATCATCCCCATATTCTACAGGTGAAATCTAATCCTCAGGAAAGCTAAGTGTTATCAAAAGGTTCACATAGCTAGGAAGAAACAAAACAGGGGCAACATATCATGTCCTCTGAGTCTTAGTTACTAAACTGCTGGAATGTTGTCAGTTTGGTAACATAATATTTAATTACTGGTAAAAGGAAGAATATGGATACTTTTAAATGAAAATAAACAGTTCCAGCAATCAGGTGAAATTCAGTGAAAAATATTTAGAGGGATAGGCTAAATAAAGCAAAGAAAGAAAATCAGAAATAAATGCAAAGGAGTTGGGTTTATCACCAGCCTATACCAGATATCACATGGAGTTCTACTGGACCAGTAGCACCCTCTTCCTCAGTCCCTGCTGGGAGAGTTCTCCAGGTTAATATTTTTGACAAGAAATTCCAGGAGGTGTCCAATATTGTTGCTGTTATTGTAATGAAGTTTTAAGAAGAATGCAACAGTGGACTCCAGATTATACTTATCTGGTGCTTTTATAATTTTCAGATATTTCCATTTGAATGATCTCATTTTGTTGCCTACGTAGGTGGTTAGAGTATACAGAATGCACCATTTAATGGTAGGACACAGTTGCATAAATAGCTCAAAATAACTCAAAAGTGTGTCAGCTCAGCTCTGCTCTTTCTGTTCTCAATGTAAACTGTATACATTTAGTTCCTTCATGAAGCAATAACTATGACTTGTATGGCCCCAAAGAGAAAGCACTCATGTTTATTCATTGTATAGCACTTACTGTAATCATATCAGTAAGGCATGGTTTCTATGGGCCAGCTGCATGAGACATGGAAATGGCTTTATTTTACAACAATCTCACTGCATTTTGTTGTTGTTGTTACAACGGAATTTTGTTATACACGGCTGTGAATAACTACTACTAAGTGTTTCAGATTTGGAGAGTTTATTGCAAGACTTATTTCCTCTTCATTTCCCTCAACCTACGACAGCAGTTTACAAACCGAGTTGCCCATCAGAATCACCAGTTATAGAGCCCAGGAAGAAAAATTTTTGTTTTCTGGTGATTCTGATGAGCTACCCAATTTTAAAACAACTGTTCTATGTAACATGCTTTTAATTTATTGTAGACTCAGGTTGAATCATTGTATTTTAAGTATTCGGTCGGATTGTCATTGTATTATTAGAATGGAAACCTTTCCCAAGACAAAGCTAGAAGCCTAATCACATGAAAATTTCTCCTAATATGAGTCTCAATTTGTACTAAAATCATTTGATATAAACCAAGTAAAACAAAGCATATAAAACTAAGCATATTAAAAAGTGCTTAAGAAGCCCGAAAAATTCTTAAGTTTTCTTTGTTCATCATTTATCCTTTCCAAACACAACTACTGAAACTACAGAGGTCTGTGCTATGGACTTAAAGACAAATAAATGGAGACCAAGCCCTTAAAAGAAAAATTATTATTTAATTTTGATGTTAATTCATTCCTCATCAAAATTATATTTAGGGTGTTAAAGTAGCACAAAAAAGTGAGAAGCCAAGCAAATCTCATTTATTGCCTATTTCTATAGAATTTTCTTGCAGTTTAGCCATGAGACAATCACTGAGAGACCAAATCAGCTAAGCTTAAGTGCATATGTAATGCCCAATAGGAAACAAATAGCCTCTTGGGTGCTGGTCATGCAGTCTCTAAGAAATAATAAATTTCACATAAAGCATACCTTCCCCCCAAAAAAGAGCTAATAGAGCTTGGATGTTTTCCACTTAATTAAATAAAGTTGTGTATAAGGTGGGAAAGCTTTAATCTTCTGTGCATAGACCGCACTATATATTCCAAGTCCAGCCCTTGAGAAGATACCCTGAGTGGTTCAAAACATGACTCTCCTACGGACACACCAAACACTATCTTAAAAAACACTGCAAATAATGTAACTGACCTTAGGATTTGTGTTCCTCCCCTTTTCTCTGATCTTTCCCTCCTTTTTCTCCTCTCTCCCTTTGCTCGGAGACTTTCTGACAGCCAAGTACTTGCACAGCTACTTTGGGTTACAATATGTTATCCCCAGTGGAAATCAGAAGCTTTAATTCAAAAGGTGGCCACTCTTGACCTCTGACCCCATGCCTCCCACCCTGTTGTCTCCTCCATTTTCTGTCTCCATGGAATTGAACAGCCAAGTGGAAAAATGGGAGCAGGCGAAGTCTATAGCTATTCATAGACCACCCCGCTTCCCCTCCCCCACATAAAGAAGAGAGAGAGAAAGATGAATGAAACTCATTCATCAATAAGCAGGAGATGAAGAAGAAAGCCCTGCTGGCTGAAAAGCAGGTTAAGAAAGAGAGAAGGCAAAAGAGAAGGAATGTCGGGGGAGTGGGGGGAGGAAGAATGGAGAGAAGCAAGGAAGCGAGTTACAAGCTCCCAAATATAAAAACTCAGAAGGTGCCAAGTAGCACTACACATTTCCCCAGCGTGAGTTATCTGTAAGGGGCCAGCTTCTGCAGAGAGAAATGTCTACTGCTTGTATTACACCTTAGAACAAAAGAGTGAACCTGCAGGAAAATCAAAAGGAAATGCCACGGAGCCTCTGGGAGTGTCATTTCTTTAAGCATTGTGGTGGCACTGTCTGGGAGCTGGAAGATATGGAAACAAAACACCTGCTCAGAGAGTCGGGAACTAGAACTCTCGCAAAATCCAACACTCATCTGATATGTTTTTACATATCAGAGAGCAAGTTATAGTAGACATATTCTATAGACCACTCACAGAGTCAATCTGTATTTCAACAAGCATGGTTGAGCAATTCTACGTGCCCAGAACCAAATCACAACACAAGAAAGTAACCCAAATCAGATCAGCCAGTGGCCTCCTGGCCAACCAACTTGGTAATATTGCAGAGAGTGACACACAAAGAGTATTTCCTCTCATTTTAAGAATGTTAGATATAGAAAAATAGCAATAAATTCATACCAAATTCAAAACTAAGTAAACTTCAGTAATTCTGCAGCATTTGCCATATTTCCCCTCCCCCACAAGAGGTAAGCACTCCTTAATTTATCGATCGTATATCTGAAAACCTGTTCTGATTATGTGAATGCTATCTCTGAGATTAGTACTCCAAAGAGTTTTCATTCCATGTAAATCACAGTAACACATGCTTCAGATCAAATATGTTGTGGCAAACAGGTCTATCGCCTTTCGGTCTACTCCTCTTCCACTAAAAGCTCATCACCTACTCTGTTATAGCTGGATGGGAATTGTGCTTGCAAGAAATAATGTCTCCCGACTTTCTCACTGACATATAACAGCTACTTTCAAATAGAATTCTAAAATTATTTCACCAGGAAATTTGGCATTGGTCCTACATATCTGTTTGCACTTTCCCTTTTATTGCATCTCCGCTGACACTTTTCTGACTACGTTTTCTAGGACTGTCAGATTTCAAGCATAAGAATTTCATGTGTGAAGGAGGTGATGTATTATAATTGGAAAAAAATAAAGAGGCTGACAATCAAATTGGCATATGCACACAAGCTCGATTCATCAAGTGGGAACCTCATGGATTTCAAGTGTACATACTTACCATCATTAGGGGCAGGGATCTTGAGCATCTCTAAAAGTCACAAAATGGGATATAGAAATAAATGTGAAAAAAAACCCTCATAGAAGAAACAATCAGAGGCTCTATCCATTGTCATCAAATTAAGAAGGACACTGAGGTGAACCTGTAGCAAATACTCTTGTGATTACCCCTTTTCTGCACTGTTTCCTTACCTCCTCTCCTTACAATGCTACCAATTCCCATGAAAAGCATTGAAATAGGGACTAGAATGCAGAGGCATAGTGGACTCAACTCCTTTTGGGCCACTGCCAGATTCTCATTAGGTCCTGGACGTGTGAGCCAATGCTGATTTCCATAGCTGATCTACCCTAAATCTGCCCTTCCTGAAACACTAGCCTTTGTCCTTCCAGTCGCCGTCTTTAAATGGGGATTTGGGTAAGAGCAATACCAAAGGGACTGTCATTATTCACTCATTATTATGAAATTGATGGGCTCTAAGTCTTTCTGGCTGAAAGCTCTGACAGGGTGAGATCACATTGGATTGCAGAATCATTGCTTTCCCTGGTAAATGGGGTTACAAATGAGAACTAGAGTTGGGAGGGAGGGTAGGAAGAAAGATAAAGGAAGAGTGTTTTTCCTCAAATGCACCTCACTTCGTGCTGGAGTGAGAGGGCATCCATACTCACGAAAGGCTAATTATATAAATCAGATGCCCTGGCTGAGTTTCCAGCCCCCTGGGAGCAGAGAGCTAGGAATAAATGAGGTCTTCTACAAAAGTGAAAGAAACCCTTTGAAAAAATGCCAAAGCCAATACAGCTTGACTCACCAATTTTTTTAATAGAAACAGAAAAATCTGGACCAAGGATAAGAAAAACAGCTGAGTTTTCATCTCCCAGCAGATTTTGAAATGCATTCACAATGTATTTACCTCGTCACTGGTATTTACTTAACTTTCCTTTGCACCAGCAAATATGACAGCTCTTGGACTGTTCAGATCAGTAAATACATCCTCAAAATGAAATCTTATTGACTCTTTTAGGAAGATCACATTTATTTAGGAGGTCATGATAATAAGCCATTTTAGGGTAGTCAGGACTTAATGTAGTGGGAAAATCACAGCACTAAGAAACAGAATCCACATTTAGTTCTGGCTCTGCCACTCACTCGCACACAATGCTGGGCAGTCACTTCACTTTCTGGGGCTCCAGATTCCTCATATAAAAATAATGGGTTGACTACACTAGGAACCAGCAGCCCTTGATGTATAAAGCCAATTTTCCATACATGCCACAAGCAGTCAATGCTCAGTTGAAAAACTGAAATTTAATCTAGACGTCAGTGGTGTACATGCCAGCTACCTTGAATATCAGACTTAAAGTTTGGGTTTGGTTCATTTTGACATTTTATCTTCCCTATGGATAGTCTCAGCCTCTGTGGACTTCAGGCATCTTTTGTAAAATCACAGCATTTAGTAGTGGAAACTGTCTTCTTATTCGAAAACTTACCCAACCCCCTCTGACAAGATCCGCTGATTGCCTGTCCCAACACCCATTCTTCTCTTCTCAGTAACAGAACTCTGATCTTATGTGCAGTTTCTAGCAATGCTCTTAGCTACATAGGAACATTGTCTTCTCAGATCCAGGTCTACCAGGCAGCATGGGTTAAAAGTTATGACTAGGGTGAGTTCAATTATGATTGGCGTTAGGGTTAGTGTTAAAGAAGGGATACTTAGACAGTACCTGATTTTTTTTTTTTGAGGGTATGTGGAGGAAAATTTGATTTCTAAAGGCAAGTTGGAGGAGTATATTGACAGCTTGATAGCCTTACTTACCTCTCTCTACCTTCTACTCCCAAATTATCTCCTAGATATACATCCTTTGGTTTATACCTTTAGACTTCAGGATTCTTTTGTAAAATCACAGTATTTAGCAGTGGAAACTACCTTCTTATTAGAACACTTACCCAACCCCATCTGACAAGATCTGCTGATTGCCTATCCCAACACCGATTCCCCTCTTCTCAGTAACAGAACTCTGATCACATAACGGGGTTTCTTGAGATGGTCTTAGCTAAAAGCTCCAGTCACGGTGTCTCATAGTTAGGCGTGGCCTCATAACTACAGAGTGGTCCATGAGAAGTGAGGGGAAGAATTGGGTGGGACTTCTAGCAAGTCCTCATTAAAAGGAGAGGACGCTCCTGTCTCCATCCCTTCCTTTTTCCTGCTGCCTTGGACTAAAGCTTAACAACTAGATGGCCCAGCTTGTCAACACTGGGCTGCGTCGCTCAGGACTGCTTTTGCAATATGAGAGAAATAAACATTTGAGCTTCTGTTAAAAAAAAAAAAAAAAAGAATGCCTCTAATTTGGTGGAAAGCTGACTTATTCATACTCACTTTCTTTCCAACAATCCATTTTTTCTCATTTTTATTTCTGACCAGAAAACAGCTAATTAAAATTCCTTCTTGCCTGATTAAGAACTCAGACAAAATATGTCTAAGATTTTATATATACGTATAATATATAAATATATATATATATATGTACGTATTTAATGTGGGTAATCCAGTTTGGTGTTTTTAGTATGTAATATGGCTTATAATTCTGAGATTAGAGTTCATGTGGGCTTTAACATACACCCCCAATACCAACAACACTGCCTGATAGAAAGGGATCTTCAGTACTCTGTTCAAGGTCACTGATGAAGGCTGAGGCGGGGACAGAACACATCCTTGAGCCCCTCTGCCTAACCCCTGCACAGCTGCTTCTGCTCCTGCCCCTGTTCCACTCAAAATGCCACGGGTTGGAGTGAAAGGATATCACAGGATTTGCTGTGTTGTTTGGAAGTAAGAAACTTCTTCATCTCTTCATGGAATCTCTAAAGTATCTGGAGTATATTTTCTGCTCTCTTTCATACAAAGGGAGGGGGTATAGGATCCCGACTGAAGGACACGTCTATGGCTGCATGATCTTACATCCTAAGACTTGCCTTTCTCACAGTCTAGAAATCTTTACCTAGTCCAGGGGGAGAAAGGACTAGCTGTCACTGAGCCAATTCATTGTGTATTGTTATGAATTTCCATGCCTTTGGAGGCTCCATAGTTGATCACTACTCAAAAGTCATGAATTTAATTCTCTCTTCCTGTGTTCTGCTATAATCACTCTCTCTTGAGGGTTATGTTATGGTTTTGCCTAGCAGCTCAAAGGAAGAAGGTTTTAGGGAAACTGGATTTACCAGTAGGAAAAAAACAATTAGTACAGAACTAATTCTCCTATTTCACGTACTATGTCACAGAAATACAAATCTACATACACACACATACATATACAGCTACCAGTGGTGACTAGTTTCTTGAATCAGCTGGCCAAAGGCTGTTGAAATTACTAAGGAATTATCCATCTGCCTTATTTCCTTTTTGGAGTAGATTATGCCAGGCTGCTGGAGGATGCTAGGGTTCAGAGCTTGATAAGGTAAACTTTTGGTACAACTGTCATGCACATTGGGGTGATATGGTAATAATCACAGACTATATGCTACCATATGATGAGGATCAAATCTTTTGTGGCAGGCAGATGATGACCAAGGACAAGATGCTCCTGACCCAATTCAGTACATTGGCTCTAAATTCCCTCAAACATAAACAATGTTCTAGGAATTGTAAAGACTATGGAGGAGGAAGAAGATTTAAATCAATTGGATAACTCTAAATTTGCTAGATTATCCTGAACTTTCTGAGACTGATATTTTGACACTTGACAGACTTAAATGGAAATTAAGTTACCTCTACATGTAAGAGGTTGACTTATTCTGTCAGTTCAAATGAACATATAAAGCTGAGACTGAAAGAGAAAATAAGAAGGATGGGATCCAAAGCGGATAGTGAAATGGATCCCAGAGCAAAGAGTGAAGAGTGAAGGTTGGGTACAATTTTTCTGCGACCTGGAGTGTTGGAATGCCTGAGAAAACTAGTTTACATCGTCAATGAGCCATGCCGCACAAAGGTAGATGGACTCGGTTTTAAGATACAGGTGGCAATTCTGAAGTTCTAAGGAATCTGTAAAACCTACCATGCATTGCCAATGACGGAGAGCTCTGATGTCTTCCCATTTAAAGGACAGGATATTAATTACTGTTTCTTTCTGGTACCAATGGCAAAGCCAAGTTTTTAATTATACACTTGCAATCATTCTCCAGTGAAAATGAATATAAATTAGGATGCGCGGCAAAGAGGCAGCCAAATGAATCCTTCCATTTCCCTCTTGGGAGTGGCTCCAGTGCCCTTTTCTTAGAACAGTTTTGCTTGAGGGTGCCTGGCTTGCTCTTCTACCTGTGACAAACAGCAGGGTAAAGAGACAAGGAACTAAGCAGTGAGACACCTGCTAAAATGAGAAGTGGAAGGCGCTCACTGGCAAACTTGGCCCGGTTTCCTACTTCATCTGGGTGGTTATTCTGCCCCTTTGCCTCTTTCCCTGATGCTTAGTTGCAATCTCCACAGTTTCTGAGCCATGCCGTTTACCACAGCTTTCAGATTCAGCTTAAATACCTACCTCTGAAAAGTCATTGCTATTTAATTTTTTAGCTCTCCCCAACCCACCCTCATATTGAATATAGAATAGAAGTTATTAACCACCAGAGAGATTTTCAACATCTGGTCTAAAGGAAGACAAAAACATAAGGTAAAAAAGAAGGCTAGAAAACTCCATTTTTAAAAAAAAATTGAAAAATCTTGAACTTTTTAATAGAGTTATACTCTAGTTTAAAATAACATATTATGAAACAAATGTACTTATAAAACATATCAATTGGGGAGTGAAGGAATTAGTTGATATTAAAATGAATTCAAACAAATTCACTACTCTTTATCTTCTGCACAGGATTGCTGTGATAATAAGATGAAAAAAGATAGAATATAATAAAAACTGTGAAATCATTTATACTGTGATATTTGATGTTATTTTTTACTGTGTTAAGTGTTATGTATAATATAATGTGATATTGTTGCAAAATACTACCAGGTGCTTCACTGCAGGTATTTTAGTAACCTCTCATTTTCTCCCTTCTGGTTCCCCATTTCTTACCCATCTCACTGAAACCAAGCCTTCCTAATTGCCCCCACTTCCCACATGTCTCCAAAGTGACACTTCTCTGAAAGCCATGTGACTTCCCCTTCTCCAATTCTGCTCAACACCCATTCCAACTCTCTTCCAGCAAGCAGAAAATAAAAAGAAAAAAGCAGAAAGAAAAACAAAACAAAATAATAACACTATATTTCCCAGCTGATCTTGAAGCTATTTTGGAGGTGATTTAGGGAACTGCCAGTCAAATGCACTGTTAAGAGACTTTGAGAATTGAGTTATGAGGAGACAGAGTATGGGTGTGTGGCATCTTGGTGCAGGTGAGGATAGTGTCAGGACATCTTGGTTCCAGAGATAGCAGCTCTGTTAGTTGCCTTCTGATTTAGCCAATAATAGTGGGAATATCTCTATCCCTTAATCAATCTCTCACTGCTAAAACTAGCCAGAGGAGATTCTATTGTTTGCCACTAAAAAATTGGACCTATACTCATTCCTTCCATTAATATCAAATTCTGCTCTCAGCCAACCCTTTCATAACTGCCAAAGGATGAAACAAACAAATTCTCACTATGCTTTTTTTATTTCAATTCACACATAGGTAACTATTCTGAAAATTTATGAGACAAGGTCCTCTCTATCTCCAACAATTTCATGAAACCTAATATACTACAGATATTCTATCTGTTGGATTGAGAAGCTTCATTTAATCCATGTAAGAACCCAACAAGAAACTGTACTCTCCTGGACTAGAATGTCCCCTTAGTATGGGGTGTTCACCATGGATAGTCCAACTGGACTGGGCCAGAGGTGGTTTATTGTTCAGCTTCTTTCATCAGCTGATGGGTTATGATCAGGAGCTGGGAAATCACATTTGGAAAGCAGAATAAAGTATCACTTATTTCATTTTTATCTATTATTCTATTATTCAGCAATCTACTGTTAGGCTGCTGGGTGATGAGCAGGTCTAGGAAATCCCATTAGAAAGGCAGAAGACAGAATCTGCTTTAGAGTCACTGAGGCTCAGCTTTAAGCTATGAAGCATAGCCAACATTTTCAGAAGACTATACAATACCCTAAAAGACACAATCCCCAAACAGATTCTCCAGAATATGGTGTAAATTGAGAACTCTATTTTTTTACATAAATTTTTTTATTGGGACATAATTGATTATACATATTTGTGGGGTACAGAGTTGACTATCAATACTTGTATACAACATGTGATGATCAAATCAAGACAATTAGCATATTCATCATCATGAAATGTAATCATTCTTTGTGTCCATTAACAATTTCTCACTAACCTCCTCCCCCTCCCCCTTTCCCACTTAGAGTAATTGCAATTCTGTTCTCTCCTTCGGAAAGTTCAACGTATTATTGTGATTGTTTTTTTCTTTCTTTCTCTCTCTGTCTCTCTATTTCTTATTTTTTAGCTACCACTTATGCATGAGGACATGTGGTATTTCTCTTTCTTCGAGAAATTTCTTTCTCTGTTAACTAAAGCAGATTTGGCAGTATCACGGCTCATTATTCTTTCCAACGTGCATTAACCTACTTTGTTCCATGTATTGGGGCACATGGCAGAAATAAGTAAGAGTCACCAGGGAGGTACCCACAGTTAACAGAAGGCAGACATGTATAAAAATATTTATAGCACAATGTAAAGAGTACATAATAGAAGTAAGTAAAAAATGCTATAAGAACACAGACTCTGCCTCAGGAGATTGGGTAGGCATAAAAGTCCAGGGAAATTATACATACAGTTGTGCAGTATACATTATGCCTGTTTTTAAGTTGTAATCTCTCAGGTCTAAAGCCATCTTTCTATATGCTGCCTTTTGAACACAACATGATTCCTGTGTTTTATTTCAATTACCTAATTAATAACTTTATACATTATTAGCTATTATTTATGATCATTCTCTCTGTTAAAATAATTGATGTAGTTACTTTTTGGCTGGTCCTAACTGATACAGAAATTGGTAGCAGGCATGAAGTCAGGAATCAGACCCTCATGGATGGGATTCAGGGACTGGTTTAGTTGTATCCTTGGGCTTGAACATAGGGATGGGCTCCTTGGCAATGGAAAATAGGATGCTAATAATTATGCAGTGCAGTGTCATCACCATTAATCAAACAAACACATGTGGTTGATTGTGACATAAACCCTACTGAAAAAAGTGCCTTGAGAGCTGCTGTCCTTGACCATTATGAAGGATGACCACGAGGACTGTGATGTGGGATAGATTTTTCTGAACACCCTGGTGCACTTACAGAAAGAAGCGACAAGCTCAAGTCTAAATTCTTGTCACAAATCACAGAAGAAAACTTAGGCAGCAGCCCTAAAAGAATCTCATCTCTTGTAACCTCTGGGCTGATATCACTGAAAATCAAGCACAACATTTAATTGTGTGTGTTGCAGAATTACAAACTAAGTTGAAGCCACGATTTCACCTGTTCTCTCACGTGCAAGTTTAGACATTGTTTGGGGAGGAAAGGTACTAAAATTTGGAAAGTGCAGATCTTACTGGACTGAGACAAAACCTGGGATCTTAGACCTCTTAGTTTCTCTCTAGTACCTTTTATTGACAGCCTAACATGGAGCCAACCAACAAAACAGGAATGTGATCTGCAGTTCCCAACCCCAGCATCACAGGGTTCAAACATCATATTATACTCCATAAACTGTACAATTATCACAGGTCAATTAAGAAAAATAAGTTAAAAAGAGAGAAATAGAGAAGAGAATAGTGGTTACAGAAGGCAGGTTTGGTAGACTGCTACAAAGTTGCAGTTAGATATGAAGAGTAAGTTCTGGGACCCTGGGGTGAAAAAAGTTAATAATATTGTATTGTATATTTCAAGACAGCTGGAAAAGAGGATCTTGAATGTTAGAACCACAAAGAAATGATAAATGTTTAGGTGACAGATATGCTAAATATTCTGATTGGAACATTATACAATACATGCATGTATTGAAAACAACAAACTGTATCCCATAAACATGTACAATGAAAAAGGTAAATTAAAATTTAAAAAATACAAATAAAACCATGTATAAAACACCAATTTAAAATACAGATAAAAAATAGCTGCGCTGATTACATCTTGAACCAAAATGGGGGCACCACCCCTGTCTACTGCATCTACCCTGAGGTGCTCTAAGGCTCTACTGAGTCAGGAAACCTCTGAATAAGGTAAAATCTCAAGACCCTTCTTACTCTAAAGGTAGCTGAATCTGAGATTCTTTCTCCACGTCTAAAGTACTTATGCTCAGTCCACCAACATCACTATAACCTGCGAGCTTGTTAGAAATGAAAATTCTCAGGGCTCTGAGGCCTCAGCTCAACTCTCAGTCCTCCCACTCATTACTGCGTAAACTTGGAGCAAGGTCCTTACTCTGTGCATCAATTTCTACCCCTGGAATTTAGGTCTTGAGGGCATCCTCCATATTAAGGGAATATAAATCTCATAAGAAAATGCCTTTGGAGGAAAAAATAATATTCCTGAGGAATTCAGAGCAAAGCATTTTCCATGATTACATATGTCAAGCAACGCAAAGAAGAGAACTTTATAAAGACAGGCCAAGGTCACGTTTTATTAATTACAGGGGCCTCATGTCTTTTGAAAAGGAGGCAGCTGATGTCGAAAATGACCAATGTCAGCTACCAGAGGATCAAGCACCTCAAAAGAGAGTGGAGAGCAATTTCTTTATTGTAGCAAATGGCTGGGCAGTTCAGAGAGAACATAAGCAGGGGAGTGAGGCCCTCGTGGGGAGCATTGGGTTGCAGAACAGGCTCTCAAAGCATTACCTTTCCTACCCATTAGTCAGCTGCCAGATTTGGTGAGAATCATAAATCTCTAAGAACAGGGCTGCACTCATGAGGTTACCCAGGTGTTTGACCATCTAGGATGTTGAAATCTGCAAGGCCAGCATTGCCTGTGCCAAATGGGTCACAGCCGCCCCTCTGTGCTCGAGTTTCCCAGGCCCCTTAGTGGAACTGCTCACAATTAACTGCTTTGTCTGTCCCCAAGCCTGGCCTCTCCGTTGGATGTGGGGTTCCTCTCAGGTTGGTGGCCTCCCCACCGCCTCTCTCTCATTTCCACACATGTATAGCAATCTTAATCAGAAATCACATCAGTCACCTAGAGATTTTCCAGGCTGTGTTAGGGAATCCATCACTTGGTGTCTAAGGCTTGATGAAAAGAGGACTGGGGTAGGGGGAGGAAGGACAGGGCTCTGGGGCTGCTGATTCAGGCTCCGCATCCTCTCCTCCTTGCTCTTGCCTCCAGATACAGGGGACTTTTGTCATCCTGTCTTTTGGCATCCTTGGTGCTGGAATTGGAATATAATTTTTAGGTTTCTTCTTCCAATGTGGTTGGTGAGAGTTAAATTTGAATATCAAGAATTTTATAAATGTCCAAACACGTCTGGAATCTTAATTTCTTCTTTAAATTTTCTAACTGAGCAGTAGGTATGAGTATGTGGGTAAAGAGTGTGGGAGGAGTCCCGGAGGTCCTCAATGTGGTGACCCCTATACCTTGCATCTCCTGACCACATATGTGGGAGTCCCATCTTTGGGAAATCCTGTACACTATGGAACTTTACTGACTCCCTTTTCATCTGAGAAACTTCAAACTGTTCCAGTCCCACATCAACAAATGTTTTGATGTGTAATTATGTGTTTATTTTCTTTCCATCCCCAGATTTTATAGGGTCTTCTTGAAAGAACATCTTACTTAAATACAGTGAAATAATTATATGTAGGGCACTCAATATGTAAATAATGCTGCTTTTCAGGGACTGTGCTAGTTTGGGGAGAAAAAAAGGCACTGTCCACTCTTCCAAACATTTATAGTCTTTGCAGGAAGATGTGTCAACGGAGGCACCGAGTGACACAGGACATGTAAGTAAGAGTCAGCCCTGAAAACTCAAGGGGTTGATGGTTAGGTTGTCTGGAGGGTGTAAGGAAGATTTCGTGGAACAGATGCACTTGATTCTTTCTTCATAAGAGTAACCTCATGGCAGAGAGCCCACTGGAGAGGCAACTTTGAAATGGATCAAGTATTTCAACACCTTGTCCTTTGCAGGTTGGCCCTGATAGTAACTCCAGCAATCCCAGAGACTTCAAAGAGCAAAGTCAGGTAGGATTCTACAGATTCTTTCGTATAGTATTTTATTATCTGTGACTCCACATTAAATATTAACTTTTTAATACACTTTGGGCCCATCATATATAATTTTAAGACAATAAATGGTAGGCTCTAAGTTTCACTTGACTGTGTATTATCAGGTTTTTCAAAGACCCGACACGTAAATGTGCATGCTGCTGTAAATGAACAAGTGAATGAACGAACGGTCACAGCCTCTTTCTGAACAGTGTGCTGCCCCTTCCTCATCTCTTTGGGTGTTTGCCTTCATTCCCTGGGAGGTTATAAACAGAGCATGGGTTTTGGAATCAGATAGCCTGAGTTCAAATCTAGCTTTTGTTAATTACTGGCTAATGCCTTCGAGAAATCTACTTAACCTACCTGAGACCTCAATTTTCTTATTTGTAAAACTGGATAGAAACACTTCAAGTGAGATAAAGTATGTGAAAGCAGTAAGCATAGCACTCAATGCATAGAATTAACTACCCCCACCATCGGCACCCAAGTTTCCTTGTTTGCTCTCTGCCATTTTAGTGACTAGTGTCATGTCTGTCTCTTTTCATGTTAATATAGGGAGAATCTTTTTGATTCATCTGTACATCTCTCTATCTACTGCCCACTTCCCTATCCATCAGTCCATCCTAATCATATCTAAGCAATCTATTTCTATTGATGTTGCATAACCATTGACTACTTGGTTCTGGAATATAAACACTTGCTTTCAAAGTGTTTATGTTTGAAACCTGAAGACCTTGAGCAGTTTACTTAACATCGCTCAGCCTCAATTTCTTCACCTGTAAAATGGGATTAATTAGTTTCCACACTTTATAGAATTCTCGTGAGGATTAGTTGAGTCACATACATACAGCATTTGTCAGGGCTTCTGGCTTGGAAAATGTTAGATATTACAAAAGGTTAACTTTTACTCCCTTCCATTGGTTCTCAGGAAGCTTAAGTTTCCTAAGAGGGCATAACTTCAGTACCCATATAAACTGAGTGTTCTTTGGGGAGTATTTCCTTAAAGCTTGACACTGATCAAATCAAGGCAAGACAAGGGGCTGAAAGCAAACATCTCTTTGTCATTTCCCCAAGACCACAGTCCCCTCCTTCAGCTTGTAGTTCTTTTTTGGCTGTTCGACCTCTCTGTAGTCACTGAAATGGAAAACCCAGGATTTCTTCCCTCTGGGGTTTATTTTTCTATTTTATCAGAATCTAAATCTGATAAAAATCTCAGACTGTCTCTCAGTGTCCCCAAAGGGTACTATTAAAACCCATACAGATGAGGAGAAGGACAAACTGCAAGACATGGGGACACAGGAGCTGGGTGCAAGACCTCTGTTCTTTTGCTGAAATGGGTCAGACATGCTGCCTCTTCTCTAGCTTCTCACAGCTTTGCTAGGACTCCTGGATGTTATGGTTTTTTACTTTTAGGTTAGCATTTAAGTAGCTTATAGTGTGACATCCAAGGGTCAGAGAGAATATGAAATAGTCTAGGTCAGTTTTTCAGTGCATACTCAATAATACCGCCCTCCTCTGTATACTCCACACACATACTCCATTAATTGAATCCACATGTCTGTGTTCCCACGACATTTGAAAAGGCAGAAAACAAATCCCTCCCTCTTTTTAGTTCCAGAATTTCCTTGCACAATCTATATATGCTCAATACTTGCCTGCTATTGGGAAGCCATAAATATAGGCATTCGTAATTAAGTGACAGCGATTAAGCATCCTCTTAATTTTATTATTATTTTATACCATGAGGAATACAATAATCTTATTTTTTCTTTTTCTACTCATCTTTGATCATAATTCCCCTACATCTCCATGCACTCCTTCCCCCAGTGCTCATACTCACTCCTTACCTGCCTGATGGAATAAAAGCCACACTTTGGGCTATAAAGCCTTTCTGTAAAGCAGAACATTTTGGTGTCAAATTAAAAATGAAGACTATATTTTTAACTATCCTATCTGCTGTATTGCCACTATAACTAGATCGTTTCACCCTTCTGGGAAATTTAGCACTGCTATTTTTCTCTTAGATTTTATTACCTTTCCTTGCATGAATAAATATGTAGTGAATTATATTTATTACAAAGATTAGGAACACCTTTGTTCCATGTCAAACTTAAAACTATTGTTGAGTGAGATAAAGAAAGGGAAAAAAATCCCTGGAATGTGTTTAGATAGGAGAAAAAGAGCTAAGGCAGGATTCAGAAGTATTAGAGAAAAAAATATGACTCTGGACACTGAAAAGAGAAAAGTAAATAAACTTTTATAACAGTGTAGGGTTTTTTCTCAAGCATTATAGGCTTTCTCTTGATTTTCTGACATTCACTTGTCAATTGAATTTCATTGCTAACAGCAGTTGCCTTACACAAACCAGCTGTCTGCCTTCTCCGGTCCTATGGCTCATTGTCAACCTACCCACAGGACACCTTGTTATTCCTTTTCACACATCTTGATGTGGCAGTTATTCATCTTGCAGAGCAAGCTGGGATTGGGAGAACCCTGTGTGTTATAACTTCTGGCTTTATTTTTCACAGGCTCAGAGTAAGCTTGGAGGTGAGCTGTATGCACTGTGGCTCCATAATGAGTATTCAACCATATACTTTGTGTCCACAGGTGTCCCATTCAGAGCCTCCAGACTAATGAACAGTTAAGGGAACCACCCAACAGCTGCTATGACTCCCTTGCTATTGCCAATCTTGTTTTCCTGCTCCAGGCCCTACTGAATTATATAATGCATGCATGGCTAAACAAGCAAAGGAGCTGTGTGTTCACCTTCTCCTCCTTTAAACTTTAAGGTTAATACTATTTAGCAAACTGGCTTAAGAGCAAGCTTTATACCCGCTCACAGCTCGGCTAAGAATCAAAGAGATGTTTCTTTTGTAATAACAAAATCCTTTAAACTAAATATGGTTTGGATTTCTCTTTGGCTTTAAATAAGTTTTTAACCAAATACTTTTACATAGATTTCTTTCACTCAGTTCACATTTCATGTTTTGTCACCTAAAAAAGGAACCCAATGTCTTTATTCATGCCCACGTGCTAACTGTAAAATTAATTAGTGGCAATATTTTTGCTATTATTAACAGAGTTTATCACTGATGCCAAGTTCTCAGATGACAGGTGCTAAAAAATATTTTACATATGGATTCATAATTTCTCTATAACAGTATTATTTTTGCTCGATGCTGAATAAAGCTCAAGTGGCTTTTCTTGTTTTTGGTTAACACCAGAACCAGAACATGGTTTCCTCTTCCTGTTCCAATGCTATTTAATATTCATTTCGCAGCTGGATTATGGCCTCAGCCTTTGGAATTCAAACATGTGGTTTCAGATTTAAATATTTGTAATCAGCAAAAATAACATATTGTTTAATATTTAAATTATGGGGGGAAAAGTTACACAGTATTGAATTAAAGTTCTATTTAGACATTAATTATTAGAGGTTTTGTTTTGTTTTGTTTTGTTTTTTACTTAAAGTAGATGGTACATGACTAGGATAAGTAAAATGATATGCTTATATCCATCAATGACTATTCAACTTTCATAAATACATTATACTGCAAGTTACAAAATAAGAGCTTGAACTAACCGTTGAAATTGTATGATGTACGATTTCACAGTTGTTTTATCTCAGGCCAGGAACAGAAACACGTTTGGTTGAAAGTCAGAGACCGTCCCTGACCCCTCCCTTCCTAGCCAGCCCACCTCCCCTCACGCATGCGCAGCCACTCCATCCCATTACCCTTTCGTGTTCTGCACGAACACTCACCACTAACTAGGTGTGTCTACTTACTTGCTTTCCATTTACTGAGACTGAAAACTCAACAAGAACAGGTCCCTTATATGTTTTTATCCCTGTGTTGAGGGCTTAGAAGAACAGTATGTGGGCTTTCCATAAATATTTGATGAGTAAATCCAGGGATGGATGTTTTCAACTAGTGACATCTACACCCTATTTTAAAAATGCAAAACATATAATCTCCCATAGTTATTTTTCAGGAGTGAAACATGAGCAGATTTATACAGGCAGCCCTTGCTTTGCACAGTAGTGTGTGATGATCGTGATCGTATAAGCTGAAACCATGAAAAGCAACCTTAATAATCAACAAGGAAAATTATGATTGCTCCATGACCTTTTAACACTTTTGTCCAATTTTACTATCATTTATAAATGTCTAGAGAAAATAAAATACAGTAAAACTATATTTATTTAGTACCCTGTTGTGTAAAACATTAGAAATATTGAGTTTTAAAATGTTTCTTTTTTTGGTAAAATTCTTATCAAGTAGTTTGAACAGCTTGCTTTCTTTTTCTCATAGTAAACATTATAATACAGAATGAGCGTCTTTTCTGTGTTTTGGCAAATTGTCATACACCTTTCTAGGTTTGGATTAACTTTCAACATTTTATTTTTCATTCTTGCAATGTTGGAAAATAGATCCGAGAACACCACTGAAGTGAGTTTTTGCCAGTATCAATTTCTTTGGGACAGCATCATCCTTTATGTCGTCTCCAGTTTCTTCATTTATGCCCATTAGTTTGCCTTCGTTAAGTGCCTTTGGCTGCACACGGGGAGTCTCTCAAACAGCACAGTGTCAGTGTCCTTACCTTCAGTCATTTCTTCTATAACTCCATTTATGCTTGAATGAGTTTCACTACCATTGTTAAATTGCTTCTCATTTCTTGACTATACTTTCACTTTGTGGCTCAACTTCTTCTTTGGATTACCCATTTTTGAAAAATGTCTTGTGTGATTATCACTGAGAAACAAAGAAGCAATAAAACTACCTGCTTTGCTGTCTGTGCCTCAAGTTGAATAACAGATTCACAGTGACCATTTACAGACAGACTGTGAGAGAAATGATGTGATTGGTCACTGACTATAAAGCACGTCTGTCATGAAGCAGTCTTCAAAAAGTTCATGAAAAGATAAGCATTATCTTTTAATTCTGTTTTCCCAGTAACTTTTTGAAGTATCCTTGTATGCAGTGATTTGTAGACTGCAGAAGCTAGCAATAAAATTGGTACTTTATGCAATTATTTTTAGTCAATGTACTAAAATTTGAACCATGTTGTTGAGAAACTGGTGTGAGTTAATTCAACTGTGGTAACTAAAAGGCATGCATATTAGAACCATGCAAAGTGAAGACTGCCAGTAACTGAAAACTTCATTTCCCTGCTACTTTTGTATGAACTCTGAATGCTTTTAAATATGGAAGAAATTACTTTAGAGACATGGAAAATTGTTTTCTGTTTTTTCCCTTGGAAGTAATGTACTGGAAAGCAAAGGGTGATTACATTTTTCTTAATGTCCTCCCCTGAGAAATAGACAGGAGTAGATTATTAGTCATAGCCGTGGCACAGGTTTAAGAAAACAAAATATAATTGTATAGTTATTTACTTGCATTTACCAGCAAGGATCAGGAATGCTTAAATCAGTCGTTCATAAACTTTATGTGTTAAAATCACCACAAGGGCTTATTAAAACCCCGATTGTTAGCCCTGCCCTCAGAGGTTGGGGTGCTATCTGAGAATCTGCATTCCTAATGAGTTCCTAGGTGAAGCTGATGCTACAGATCCAAGAAGCACATTCTGAGAACCACTGCCTTCACAGCAATCAGAAGAGTGTTCCGGGGGAGAGAGAAAAGAATCCGGAGATCAAAATTTGGCAAGAGCTAGACACTGAATCAAAGAGCTTAAAAGGATTTTAGAGATCTTTCAGTGCAAGCCCCTTGTTTTACAAGTGAGGAAATAGAAGCCTGAAAAATTCACGTAATTTAATTAAAATACAAAGTTGACAAGTCTTAGAGTATGGTCTAGAATCTAGAATCTATTCCAAGCAATTCTGGAAGATTGTTAGTATCAAGATAGGCCCTATCTTTCAATAAACATATGCTGACTATACAAGGGGTCTTCAAAAAGTTCATGGAAGTATTAATTTATATTTACGTTTTTCCACAAACTTTTTGAAATACCCTCATACAAACACACAAAATAGTTTCTCAACTTCATTGTGCATAAGGTAGTCCTGTGGCCCTGCTAAAAGTTAATATTCCTAAACCCTCACCTAAAAATTCTGATTTCGCAGGTGGAGCATGGAGCACTTTTAAACTGCAGCCCCATGAGACTGTAATGCCGGGAAAGAATAGTGTAAGCCAGAGTTTTAAGCCACAGATTCCATACACGGGAAAGAACAGAATGCCAGCTTTTCTGTGCAGTTTTTACAAAATACTTTTACAGGCTGTGAGAATTCCCCCAAAGATCCTATGGAGCAAATGAGGCAGCTGTCACTCTCCCCTCCTGGAGAAACCTTGGACAAGTCTCCATTCTCAGAGCCTCCTTCTTTTCCGCAGGTAATACTATTAAAACTGATCTCAGAGAATTGTTTTGAGGATAAAATGAGATAAGATACACAAACGCAATTTAAGAACAGTAAGATATTGCACAAATGCTAGTTGTTAATGTCATTATAGAAAAACTAAACACTTTTGTCTGTTTTTTTAATATCAAGTGGGTTATTTGCAGATAAAAGAATTTAAATTTAAATTTTAATTTAATTTAATTTTCCTGGCAGAAACTTCTTGATTGGTCAAAGGAACCAGAGGAGGCAGAACCTCAATGAAATCACAAAATTTACCTTCCCGGGCCCCAAATTCCCTGGACCAAAAATTACTGACTAAACCCTAATCTGGAACAATATTAAGTATAATGTATCCTGAGCTAAATGGCTTTCTTAGAAAACATCTTGTCTAATCTCTGTCCGCAGGACATTTCCTGTCTCTTTTGACTCGCAATTAAAGCAGGGATTGGAAACCAGACAATTTGGACTTCCTGAGCTTTCTTTTCTTTTACCAAAGCTGAAAAAATAATTTTGAAGGAAGACAAATGAAAATGATCCATTTATCCTCAACTCTGCCCTCATTATGAAGGAGGCCCCTGGAGTGGGAGAAAGAGAATACAGAAAAGGAAGGGAGCGTCTTCCCATCCCAGTGGGGCGTGTGGAACGGTAGGTGCTGGCTGTGGTCCACGAAGAAGCAACCAGAAAAATCCTCCCAAGACAGGAGCCCTTTCAACAAAGAACACAAGAGACTGTTTCTGCCCTTGCCGGCGGCCCAGCACTTTGTTTTTATCCACACATTTTAATCAATATTTATTGAGCCATGACAATCTGGCTTTCACTGTCACTCTGGGGTTGAGTTTCATGAGTAACTACCTTTCCATTAGCTGCAGCAGGAATGACTGTTTCCGTGACTGGCAGAAGATCATTCACTTGAGCATAGGAAAATGAGCAGTTGAGGAAAAAGCTTGCATCTCAGTGTGGGTGAATCAGTGTGCATCTAAAATGCTGTTATTCAAATTACAGAAGGCTTTCATGCCAACTGGCCTCTTTTGGGAAATGTGGCTTCAAATATTCCCTGTGCACGTGAAATGTCTAGACCTGATCATAGAGTTTTTCTGAGAGTCGATGCATTCAAGGAACCCTTAAAGCAAGGAGCAAAGTAATAGAAAATAATCCCCCTCCCCCCCAAAATTGTTTACATGGACTTAACACACTCTACTGAAAGTACATTGCAAGAGCTCCTGGGGAGAAGGCACAGTATTGAGCCCAGAAATTTAGAGTTTAGATGAGACACCTGAGAAGCCTGCACCCAGCTCATGCTCAGTTCTGAGGATAACCCTGTCTCTCCATGATTCCTTGAGGCCTGAAACCCTCACCTCTTCCTTCAGATGAGCTCTTCCCCTTTCTATCAGTGGCTCTAGAATTCTCCCAAGTTGATCAATTTCAACATCTCGTTTTTCACTCGCCCTTCCATGATAATGTCGAGACTCCAGATAGCTATTATTTTTCTCTCATAGTGTGTCCAGAAAGGATCCTTCCTAACTACCTGCTTACACCAAGGCATCAGCAATTCATTCATTCATTTGGGTACTCATTCATTCATTTCTTATTATGCAAAGCATTGGGCTAAAAGATCCATATTTAAGTAGAAAGAGATAGTCATTTAAAGTAACTATCATATGCAAGAATTAAGTAAAAATGTACACAGTTGCTTCTACCTAGAACTCACACGTTCTCCCTTATCTTCAACTTTTAAATGCAAGCCAGGAGACACTTCCTCCTGGAAGCCTCCTCTGAATTCACCCTCAGCTAACTTACCTGTCTCTCCTACCAGCTTTCAAAAGTGCATATCTAGATCATTGCACTGAGATTGCACTGATTAAGCTGTTCATGTGCCTGCCTGCTCTCCCCAACTAGATTGTGCTATTCGAGGATGGGAACTTGTCATATTCATCTCTGTATTCCTAGTATTTAACATATAGTCTGGAATGTTGTATTCATTGAACATTTTTTAATAAATAATGAATGAATGAATAAAATATTATAAAAGAAAAACCATAAAAAGTTGTAAAACAGAAAAAGCAGTAAAGTATTCTTTCAACTAGGGGAATAAAGACAATTTTCATGGAGGAGATGGTATTTAAGCAAAGCATTGAAGCATGAACAGGATTTCCAGAATTTGAAAACATCACAGACTTGGCGTGAGAGGTGATACACAAAGGATTAGTTTTTAATACCTAACTGATTCTTTCCACTTTTAATCTGTTACTTCTCTAAAAATAATCTTTCTTATACCGTACTTTTACCAAGTTTTCTTTTCCCCCATCATGGGGAACCTTTGGTGGTTCCTTACTATCTAACATGATAAAATTCCAGCAGGCTAGCTTGCACTGGAAGGGTCTTGCTATTATTCCCCAAGACTTGTTTCTACCCCAGACTTCCACTCTCTGGCCACTTACCCTCTGCCCTAGTCAAGCCCATCTGTCGTCTGTCCCCTGATGTCTTGCTTTGGAGCACTTCTTCGGCATTCCTCTGTCTTCACCTCACCTGGGACGCTTCCCCCTGCCTTTCTGCCATATACAGCACAACCCCGTCTTTGAAAATCCTATGCCCTTCCTGCAGCTTCCCTTTTCCACTCCACATGAGAACATCCTCCTCCTCTGGAAAACGTAATTGAACCACTCCTTTATCACTGAATCATATGCTACATTTTCTAACCGTAAATCTGTTTTGTCCCTCTTCTAAGGAGTCAACTAAGATGCCTGCAGGCTAGGATAACGACCAGTGTCTTGCTCTAACATGCACAATGTCTCAGACAAATATTCTGTTGATTAAACATCCTCGATAACTGAAGGATGGGCGAGAGGTTCTTTACTTTGGGCAGACACCTTGTTATTCAGCTGCCAGAGGATGGGGTTGGGGGGAGTACTTACAGCAGGTCCAAGATTTAATTCAGTGACAAGAAATAAAAATTCTATTATCACTTTGGTCAAGAAATCACTGACTATGTTATAAAATAAAAACTTCCTACTTCCCTGTTCATCAACAGAATTATAGTGATGATTATTTTTACCTCTTCTCTGCAGCCAGATTAATAACTTTTTTCTTTACCGTGTGACTAGCCCTTTAAGATAGGTGCAGTATTTTCACTGCTTTTGCCCTTGTTCTTGTAATCCCGGGGTCCCTGCATGCTTTCCAGCCTTCCAGGTTTTGCCCCTTGTCAGACCACATCAATACCAGTCTCAACCTCAATCGTGAAAGACATCCAGAGGGATAGAGGCTCAAGGCTGCATGTAAAGGAGTGACCTCCCCACACACAGCAGGCTGCAGGGCATGGAGAATCCATCCCCTAACCTTTCCCAGCCTCTGGTCGTCTGTGTCCCACTGTTGGATGTCCAGGCTTGACAGCGAATGCGTTCCAATGGGAAACTGTAGCAGGACTTTTTTCCCATCCTTTGGTTCCTATTGTATGTTCAGCTGCACTGGAGCTCGTTGCTAATCAAAGCCAGAGACTCTCATACACAAACAAACACAGCATTGTGGCCTCCCCCAGGGCCGGAACACAGCAATCCAGCAAACAATTTAGTCAGGTGATTGCAGGCTGGAGGAGCAGACAGAGCAGCTCCTGGACACCATCCGCCTGCAGTCCCTGCCATTTTCCTTCCTCAGCACAGGCATGTTGAGCCCCCACGCCAGGTAAACCGATGCTTGAGGAAGCAATGGGGAATGAAACAGCGTGTTTCTAGGCCAGTGACAGCGTTCTTTATCCAAGGGAGTGTATTCTACTGATCGTAATGAGGTAGAAATAAATGACATGGTGCAAGGGCATACCCCTGGACACTGGCTAAGGGAAAAAAGGGATTACTGAACCAAAGTATTTGCAAACACTCACTGGGCTCTTGTCACTGAATACTGGGATGGAGGTAGAAGAGTGTGATGTTTCAAAGCTTTGCGGTCAGAAAGATCTGGGCTACCATATCAATTCTACTTCTTATTAGCTTGTGATCTGGGACAAGTTACTTCTCAGGCTCCATTTTCTCATTTAGGAAGAAAAATAGTCTTTACCCCATAGGGTTGTTGCGAGCATTTAGCCCAACACTGAACGTAAAGTTCTAGTCCTGTGCTGCCCGCCACATAGAAAGCACTCAGTAAAAATTAGCTACTATTATTACTGTTGGTGAATTGTTCTCAGAAAGGTGATAAATAATATGAAAAAATAATATGAAAAAGAGGCAAGGTCTTTAGCTTAGAAGTAGAAGGGACAAAGTCTCTTCCTTGGCTCCAGCAGTCCATACGAACAATGCCTCGGAGGTGCTGATAGACTCTGAACTTTGACTTATGGCCACGGGTCCCCAGATCACAGCAAGGGAAGCCAGGAACACTGATGGCCAGTGTGAAGGTGGGATGCAAGATGTGGTCTCATACAATGGTAGGGGGCTGGGCTCTGGGTATCTGAGCATGGATAATGAAACTATCCTCCAGATACAGAATAAAACCTGGAGATGCCAAAGACAATGATTGCTCATATCACAACTTTTGGCTAGGGCAGCCAGTCAGTATTAAATCTTGCTAGGGTTGGTGGAGGGCCAGAGGTAAGAGAAGGGAGAATAGAAACTCGGTAAAAGGCTATTCCAATTCCATGCAACAACAGACCGGAATTGAGCACCTCTTATGCACCAGTTGCTATTCAGACAGTGGTCAAGTGAAAGAACTAGACGAATTAGCTAAGAACAATGTAGGAACAATTGAGATCAGTGACAAGATACACAGCCACTGAAACTCATAATTCATACAGTGACTTTCTTTAAATATGAAAGACCAGTCATCCAAGATGATTTAGCAATTGAAGTAGCTTCATATGGTAATCTCCAAATGGAATTAATGCCAGTTAAATGCTATTTTGAGGGATATGTTATAAGATCTGCAGCTTTGCTTTAGGAAACACCAGGTAATATTTCTCCATGTTCTTTCCAGTACGTACCTTAAATGCCCCTCAACAGCACGTGATGCTCCTCATTGGATATTCCCTCATCCTCATTTCAGTAAAAGTCATATTTATCAGATAAACCACAGTCCCATAATTTATCCTTTTCCACCCTGCGGGAGAATTTTGTCACTTGCTCCTTCCAACCTCCCTCTCTGGACTACACATTTCTGCCACATTTCTTTCCTCATCCAATTCAGAGCTTCCTGGCCTCTCTGTGAGTCTAAAGGACACCCCAATCTCACTGCAGCATTATGAGGCATAATGGATACAAATATTGAAACATTCCCAGGGGACAAAGTGTGATTTAGCTTAAATGTCACCAAGAATAGAGAGAAAAATCCCATGTCACATTAGATGAACAATGAAATCTATTCCCATTTGAGGAAAACAGCCTCTAATGCTTAGGCTGATCTTCCTCTCTGAAGAAGCATTAAAATCACCTTCAGAAGAGAAGCCATGCCTTCTCCTGCTCTGTGCTTCTTCCCAGTTGCTTTTGCTCAAGATATAATGGATGATGATGATGAAACTGGCTACAGATTGGTATGGATTTGGAAATCAGATAAGGAAGGGATCAGTTTGAGATGGGAAGAAGTTCAGAGAATGATGTATGTTCTTCAAAATAAAATTGGAATTTTCATAGAAATACCCAAGCCTGAACTTTCTTTGAATTGAAACAGGATGTGTCAGGTTGCAGATTGCACCTGGTAAATAGCAGCCAAGGCAGAAAATCAGCCCAGGAAGCCCAGGCACCTGAGCAGCTAAGACCTGAGCTGAAGGGACCCTGTTGTCCTCCAGCCCATGAAAAGAGCCTCTCAGTCTCCTCTCACTTCATGATCCCCCAGCAAGGGTGGGAAGGACATGGATGGAAACAATAAATTAGAGGGTGGACCGCTTTGTGGAAGACTTGGCTCCAGGAACCAGATTGTCCAAGTTGGGCCCCTGCACCCAACATTGTTAAGGTCCTATTTTGGGCAGGAACTCTTCTCTGGAACAGCTAATATTGCTTTGTCTTCAAACACTTCCTCTTAGAAGAACAGGAGGAGATAGAGTTGTTCCACAGAGCTGGATCGACTTCATGGGATCCTTACGGAAAAAGGCATCTGGAGCCCAAGAAATTTAGAAAGCAATAAAGGCAAATCCACCCCAAAGAAATCTCCTAAGAAACACCATCACAGCCAGATGGATCCAAAGGACCCAAAGGCATTTTCTCAGTAGTTCCACCATGGTGGAGGAAACTTCAATGCTACTTAATAGAATTTTCTGGGAGGTCTCAAGTTGTTCTCTGCAAGCATAGGGCTTTTATCTATCGGATTCTTGGATGCTTTCCCTAAAACTTCAGTTCAAGTTCACTTCTGTTTCCTTTGTCTCCTTGATTCTGTTGCCTTTGAAGTTAATGGCTCTCATTTAACCTCTTGCAAGAGAACATCACTGTATGAGATGTTTGAAACCCACAGTTAGCCTGCTTTTATGAAATGTGGATCTATTTAGAGAGAAATTGGTAGAAATCTACATTTACCCATTTATGCCTGCTGAATTGCTTTTGATCTACTTCCCCCAACCAAATTTGTCTGTGATCGCATTGAAATAAGTCTTCAGATTCTCAGATATCACACACCAGAAGGCAAACTGTGATTCCCTATCAGACTAAAACCACTACTTAAAAAGGCTACAGTTGGTGGGAATCCCAACCCTGGCATAAACAATAAAAGCGTTTGATTTTCACCCCTCATCTGTGATCAGGAATGTGGCTGTCAAACCCAAATTTGATCTGACTCACTTTAAACTAGAGCCAATTGTACACTAGTCATTCCAAATAATAACAGAGCAAATAAATAACTCCCTGAAGGGTGCCAAGCCCTGGAGTGACATGCATCAAAGAGGGTTGCTGGTCCTGTAGCGTCCCCTCCTGCAGAGCTTTTAGACCCACTCCCATGAGTCCCAGAACAGCTCAGAAGTTTCCCAGGCTCCTGGGACTAGTGAACCAGTTAGATCAGACCTGGGCAGGACCAGGCAGCTGCATCTTCCCTGGGGAGACTGTTACCCTTGGATATAGGAAAGAGTCTTCCAGTAAGAATGGAAGACAATGTTCACTCAGCTTGACTTCTAATTGTCACACACTAAGTCCTTCAGTATTATTTTTTCCTATCTAAATGGCACATCCTTTGTTGGGACAAACTTTTTTATGCTTGCATCTTGGGGTGTTTGTTTATTTGCATTTTTCTATTTCCGACCTCTTTATGAGAGTCCATAACATTAATTTACTTAGCATTTTTTATAAATCTAATTTCGCCATATCAAGCTAAGTAAATTGAATTTCCATCATAATTGGCCCATTTGGTAAAAATAAACACACATGATAATGTGTGTACAGCTATTAAAAATTTTGATAAATGTTGATAAAAAAGCAGGACATACAATTATGCATGTAGCTATTTTTAAAAGTTACTACATCAGAAAACCTGTAAAAGTATATCAGGGTGTTAATAGTGCTGCCTATTTTGAGGGTTATCGGTGAGATTTTTTTAGTAAAATTTGAATGTCTCGTACCATGAACTTGTATGTTTCTAGAACAGAAAAAAATAAAGTATTTCTTCAGGTATATTTGTGTTTTCCTAATAACAAACATAACGATGAAAAAAACTATTATTTTCACTTTGTTAAAATTGATCAATTTCACATTTGACATGCATTGAGCTATGTTTGAGATTCTGCATACTCCTAGAGACATTATTCAATAATAAGGTGTATATTATAAACAAAAAAAAAAACAGAATAGGAAGAAAGGTTTTGATTTATTGTTTCAAGATTTAAGTACATACATCTGTTAAAAAATAATCTAATAAACTATCTTCTTTCTTTTCTATAGCAACTTCAGGCTTTCTCATTTGATCCCCTTAGACCATATCTAAAGAAATGCATTGCACACAGAAGTCATTTTTTTTTTTGTAGTAAATATTACTTGAAGAACTAATTTGACCCTTGCAATCAGTTTCTCCAAAGCTGCAAGGTATTTTTTTAAATGAAGATCCAAATTCTGGCTTACCATGGACACCCCATCTGGCCAGCTGACAGATGCCCAGTGGTACACCTCTGATGTTCTACTGTTCACAGATGAAACCCCACTATATGTTACAACTTCAGGGGTGATTCTTTTATTGGGAGCAATGATCCAATGGCTAGGTCTAGAAAAAGCTGTATGGTCAGCAAATAAGGAATGCTGTTATGAAAACATTGTTCTAAATTTTTGTATGGTTTCCATTTGCTTTAGCTTGACTGAAGATTCTCTGTTACCAAGACAGCTACCAAGATAAATTCCTTGTTGATTAAATCTAGACTCTGAGTCCAAAAGCCCAGGCTCTTTCTCTGGGCAGCCCAGTGTCTTCGAGGAAGTGCCATGGGTGGGTGGTACCTGCTCTACTTCCCTTATAGCAGGGAAGGAAACAGTCAAATTGAGTAATAGATATTAAAACCCTAAAGAAGAGAATAATTCTAACACTAAGAAAACATAATACAGTATATTCTTTTCATGTTGAGAAAGAAGTTTCCTGAAGAGTTTTCACTAGCTTTTAAGGAAAATTAAGAAGGTAACATTTGGATCACTTACAACATCTCCAGGGAAAGACCCCAGCAGAAGCACAGCTAAAAAGGCCCAGTGCACACCTGGCCAGGGACCTTTAACTCTGAGGCCTTCAGTCAAGTCAATAGTATATCAGAAGGTGTCTGCAACTTTTTTTCATAAACAATCAAACATTGTAAATATTGTTTGGACATGAAGATATAAGCTTGAGCATCTTTTGTGTATAGCAATAAGTGTTACTGCCAATGACCCTCCTAGAATTTATTAAGCTATGACTATGACGACTACAGAGTTCTGATCCCTCCCCTGCTCTGTCCAGTTTTTTGAATTAAAGTACTGTGGCTTGCTACTCAAAGTGAAGTCCCCAGACCAGCAGAACTGCTGTCACCTGGGAGCTTGTTAGAAATGCAGATTCTGAGAGTCCCCAGAGACCTACTGAATCAGAATCTGCATTTTGGCAGGAGCCCCAGGTGACTGGTGTACACATTCAAGTTTGAGAGGCAGAGCTCCCCTGTAAACAAAGTGCTTCTGGCCAACTACAAAAACCCGAATTTAGTGGGAAGAACTGATTGAAAAATTTGGTACGTATCCTTTAAGACTCATGAGAAAGAACTATAACATAATATTTAGCAAGAGAAGTTGTGACTGTTTTCATTAAGCCTCACTTAGGATCTTCTCACATTTTTTTTTTCCTTCCTGTCACACATCTTTTTTCCTCCTTGCTTCACCAGGCCAAACTTACCTGCCAGCATCTTAGACCATTTCTAGGTATCCTGAGAAAACAACAAAGCCAACAGCAGAATTGGGGACTGAGAAAGATAGAACTTGCTCCACTGACTTTATAAATAGTAGCTTATGTTTAATAGAATGGTGTTAATGTTGCATGGTGACCATTTATCACCATTTACCACCAACCTGTGAGGCAGGCAAAGACGGTGACATCATCATCCTTTCCAAGTTACAGCTGAAAACCTAAGGTTCCAGGAGATTTGGTGACACACTCAGCATCCCATACAAACAACAGGCAGAATCGTAGTGAAATGCTGGTTCCAGAAGCTGAGCCTTAACTCCTTCCTTTGGACTGAAGCTTCTGTCAGCAGGGCTCAGAGAGGACATGGTTATGGGCATCACCAATGTCAGCAATATGGTGTCTGCACCTTGGACTGGGGAGTCCTCTACATGTAAAATGCTCTCTTAGGCCATATGGGAGACCTTACATGCCAATCCCTCAGGCCTTGCACATGATCATATGTTCTGTGTATTTTCAGAAAAAAAGGATTTTTAATGTGCATTTAGAGAGAAGAGAGACAATGAGCTGAGAGTGCGGTATGTTTGTTAGAGAACCCAGCTACGAATGAGAAACCAGAACAGTGTAGGAGGAGGAGGAGGCAGACTTGCATCTGGTGCAGCCTCACCATAACCATCATTTCATCATCTCTTCTCACATTCCCAGCATTCAGACTCTGTTCGGTACTTTACACATCTTCTCAATTAATACTCGCAGGTTTATCCTACAAGGTAAGCATTAGTGCCCCACGTTAGAGATAAGAAAATTGGAATAAGAAAGAGCACAATATTCGCTCATGGTCATACAGGTAGTAAGATGTGTAATGGTTTATATCTCAATTTCTTTGACCTTCAAGCTCAAATATTGGACCATTAGGGCAAATGTTTCTAATGGATCGTCTGCGTCTAGATATCCTATTGTATGTCTGGGTGCCTGCATTCCACCCCTTAAATCAGAATTTCTGAAGACAGGCCCCAGGCAGCTGGCATGTAGACCTGACTCTAGTCAATCTGATAAACATTGAAGATAGGGAACCACTGGTCTAGGTTATTTGGACTCTAACTGTACATATATTGGATTTCAGGTTTGATGTGAGAGGCAAAAGAGAGATAAAATCAATTTATTAGCTGAAGAAGGAAATGGCATTAAATCATGAAGGAGAAAAAAATATCCAAACTGGGAAATTTAAGACTTGTTTTAAAACCTATATGCCATTTGATGGAGCCACCTTAACTTCTCTAAGCCTGAGTTTCTGTATCAATTAAAAAAATAAAATAAAATCATACTCAACCTATCTGAGTAGAGTTGTTATGAATTGTGTTGCTTTTGAATAATACCACTTGTTAAAGAGGTATGGTTTTTCTGTCCTTTTCTGGAGGTAGCCGTGAGTCAGAAGCCATGAAAGGTTTAAGGTGAACAAGCTGGAGTACTATTATGAAGACACTCCGGAGAACTGGTGGGCCTATGTGATGTTCGGAATGAAGAAAGCAAAGGAAAGAGAGCTGGAGAGGCTTGTTCTGGAAGCCTGAGATTGAGAATGGAGAACTTGGGCTTAAACAGGAAATTGGCACCAGGTGATGTCTCATAAGGCAAGAGGATTAGGTATAGAAGACAGACGGTCAAGGTGATTGGATTATAGCAGGCAAAGAGGAAAAAATGGTGGCCAGGATCATCTATTTATTTTTTCACTCATTCGCCAGACATTTATTGACCATCTTCAATGGTCCCATGCTAAATAGTCTAGGGTTCTTGGGACGAATGAGATTCCTTGACTTCAAAGGGTGCATGGTGTGGGTGGGGTGGAGCTGCTGTTGATGGTGAGTCATTACGAGAGGTAAAAGATGCGCTCTTCCAGGGGCAACACCCCTAGGAAAGGAGCTGAAATCACTGCAAGGGGTGACAGAGAGGCATGGAAGAGGAGGGGAGATTAGATCTCCTCCTAGAGAGAGGATTTTCCTCGGAAAACCTTTGGTGCCTTCGTTTACAATTTCACCCAAATTCCACAGCCAGAGTAGAAGGATTTGCTTTCTTTTTCTCCATGCATATGTTTTCATTGATGGACAGTCATCGCATGTCCGGTATAAATGTTCCTGGAAAGGACATCTAGGGTGAGGTGCCACGCCTTTGAAATTATATTTATTATAAATAAACTCATACTGAATTCTTAAGACATGTCTTCCAATCATTTTTTCTACTCTATTATTTGGCAAATGTGAAATAAAATATGAAGGAATCGAGAGTTCAATTTCTCTTCCAGAATAAATGACATTAAAGCAACATAAAAAACAGTCATACTTTTGAAATAAATATTGGGTACCACTTAGTATTTCATGATCTCTTTCCTTTTCCTCATAAAAATGTGATTCCTTTATTGTTTGGAACTACTTAGGTCAAAAAATTGTGCATATCTTTCTCTAACTTGTGTTATAGTAATTTGTGTTTCCATCTTCTACTCACATATACATTCAGTAGAACATAAGGTGCTTGAAGGCATATTTATTTACCTGTGTATCCCCTATCACACTCCCTGACATGTGGTAGGGCAGTCAATATCTGTAAAAGTCTATTAGGGATAAAATAAAATAAAAAGAAGTCCTTTATTTCAGCCTCCTCACCCAAAAAGGACTGTGGCCAAAGGATTCTCTTCAGCATTCATTCAAAAAATTAAATTAAATTAAATTAAAATGTGAGTCTAGAGTTCTTAGGGAGAATGGAGAGATTTGAGAGTTTTTCCAGTAAAGGTGGGTTGAAGCTCAGAGAAGAATTGTTATAATACAGAGGCATTTGGAGGGAGGGGAGAGAGAACTGAAATATTTGGAAATGCATGTCCACACTTGGAAGATGAAAAGGGAAAAAAAGCAAAAAAATAAAAATAAAAAATAAAAAAAGGAAAGAGGAGAAGAGGCCAAAGAAGTTGGAAAAAAAAATTAAGATAATAATGTGTAACAGGGAGTATACAGTAAAAGATACTATTAAAAAGGTGAGTTAAACAGCCAACACAGCTGCATGGTAAATAAAAGGAAGAAATGCAAAAAGCCATGGGTTTGATGAAAGACCTGTGACTTTTAAAGCATTTTTTTCCAGAGATAGGTGGGGATACAATGGATTTTAATTGTTCAAGATCTCATTTATGTGAATTTCTAATAAAGAATTTCACAAGTTAGCACCACTTACCAAACACAAAGTGTTTGAGATTGTCAAAGTATGAGCCCCTCAAGAAAAGAAACTGTTGTATTTCTTAAATATGCTACATTGTCCAGCACAGTATTAGACATCCAACATATGTATAATAACTATCATTGACTTGACTGGCCATAGCAGCAAGAAAAACCGTATTGTTGAGGCAGGATGTGGGAGGGAGTGATGGAGTGAAGTAACCCTATCTGCACCCCTCTGCTGAAGTTGGGAAGCTGAGAAGAGAATGAAGTCAACATTTACTGCAGTGATAACAGCATAAGATGATCTTAGGCAGGGTCTGAATAAAAAAAAAAAAAGAAAGAAAGATCTAGTTGAGTTGGTAGGAAGCGCGATAGTGCTGAAAACAGATTTGAATAGACCAGGTCAGAAAAATGTCAAAATTCCAGCTAGCAAGGTCCAACCTTCCATGACTTCCAGGATAGGTGCCAACATTCCTGATACACGTATGTACAGAAGGGATATATGCCATCAAAAATATGAGGAAGGTGTTGGGCAAGGCATTATGGGACTTTTCAGATGGGAAATAACGGCAACTGGATTAATAAAAGGGAAAGAGAGAGAGAGGGAAATAGGTGCTTGTAAGTGTAAAATGTGGAAGAAATGGAATGAAAGGTTAGAAACGCAGCATGCTACATGTGTTTTAAAATGATGTTTTGGTTTTTGCTAAGAGCGATTCTTAGAATAAAAAGCCCAGTTGTCACTTACTACGACTCATTTCTTTCAAGATTAATATATCGTAATAGATTTTGTTGTTGTTATTGTTATACTAAAAATTCTGCTTTTAGAAAATTCTATGATTTTTTATTTGAAATGTCAGTACATCTAAATGTACTATGAAGAAATGGCTCAAAAAATAAAGCCCAGTAAAAGAAGTTACATTTTATTTCTCAAAATATCTCAAGTGCAAGCTATTTACTGTATTCCTTGCCTACCCTTAAGAAATAGGGATTTGTGGTGAATATGATCTATGTAGTCAAATCCACAATATTACCATAATTATAATGCCCTCTGATAATGTTTCATCATAGCTACCCTATTAAGCTTTGGAACTCTTAAATTCTTATTTACTAAATGCTAACATAGGAAGAAAAAAAGCCTTGTTATAGTTTACAATTTAGAAAGATTGTAATGACACCATGAAAACTATGCCACATATAAGACTGGCTTGAAGCAAATGGAAAAACGGCCCAGTGGGTGGAAACTTAATAAACATCAAGAATGGAGAACAACACTGCCCCAATTCCATTCAAGCCAATTGACTCTGGGTGGAATAAAGCAGGTCCAGCTCATAAATAGAAGGTTCATAACTGAATATTATTTTACCACCCCCCTTCCTTGGGCAATGACATGGTCTTGTGTCAGGAGGAGACAAAAGCCCTTCGACTATTCATTAGAAACAGCAGCCAGAGGAGAAAACATACTTCACTCTTATAGAGAAGCCCAATTCCATATCACCAGCAAGCGATGGAACAAAGGCAATCTGGATCTCGCCCAGCCTGGTGCTCCCGAGTCAGCCAGACCTTCAACTGGGGAGGTGCACTCAGGTGCAGAACACATCTGCTCTCCCACTACCCTGGGCCATCTTAGTTTGGACATTATTTTCAGTAGAAAAGTCAAGGACAACTCCCCTCATCACTACACCACCATACTGAAAAGCATAAGTGTTTAGAGAACTGGAATTTATATTCTAAATTCTAACTTCTGTCACTCAATCTACCATTAATTTATAGCACCATTTTGAACAAGCCAGCTAAACTCAGTTTCCTGGGGAAATTTTGAACAATAGTAAGAACACAACATCACAAATAGAAAAATGATCAGAATTCAAGTGAAATGTCATTTAAATGAGAAGCAAGAGTATTCTCAAAGAGAAAGAAAACATTTAAACTTAAACATTTGATTTCTAACACTGATTTTATTGATGAAAGTGATTAAACTATTTGAGGACCTTATTTCTCTCACTTTATTTTCAGTGGCCAGGTTTCATGAAAATTCAAACCAGGCCATTGGCTTTAATGAAATTTAAAAAAAAAAATTAAAATGCAGGTCTTGCTACATCTTGCTCTACGTGAAAATCAAAGAAGGCACATGGAAACTTTCGATCCATTAGCAAATTTATTATTTTAAGTCTCATGAAAAAAATTCTATGAAAAGAGAAAATTACATATCAAACAAAACATATACTATATATAGTTAAATATATTTTATTATTCTCATTCTCCATAATACCTCTCTTAAAAGTCAGATAATTTAAAAGTTCCATGTAAACAGTAGTTTCATTTCTCTCACAGCTCTAGCTATAACATCATGCATTTGTATCCACAGGCAAACAGCCGGGACACTGCACCTAATGTGGTTAAGTGTGGCTTCAGGTGGGTGTTCCTTACAGAGGGTTTTCACTAATGAGGAAAGAATGTCCTGCAGGGGGTCTGTGAGCCTCCGGAGAAAGATCACCTTCTAAAGATTTAAAGTACAGTTAGAAAACTTAAAGTTCAAAAGTTTCTTAAGGAACAAAAGAATGACATTAGGAGTTTTTAAACAAAATAATCTAAAAAATCTCATCCTCTAATTTAAATGAGAAAGTACAAATATTGCCAGTCTGAAATAACTCATGTTCCAAAGGGAAAAAAGATAATATCCATTCTAATTTTCTTTTAACTGGACTATAAACGTTTTTAATGATTTGGTCTTTAAAGTGCACAATTTACTTAAAAAGGAACATAATGAAAATGGAAAATGCAGGCTCTATCTTCTCTGTTGGGAGACTTCTCTTTTGTTTCACTCCCATTACCTTTTAATATTTCTACATATCAATTCATTCCCAGATGACTGATTAAGGGACTAAAATGAGTTCTGCTGTTTCATCAATTCCACATTTGCCTGTGATCATGAAATTGCTTCATTATGTGATTAGTTCAAAAGCTCTTTTTGGGAGTTCCTGAATCTCCTCCCAGGCCCCTTCGTCCAGCACGCGCACGCGCGCGCGCGCACGCGCACACGCACACACACACACACACACACACACACACACACACCCCACCCCTTTCTCAAGCTGCTGAAACAAAATGACTGATAACCCATTAAGACGAGAGAGAGATGCTACAATAGAACTTAAATTTTTTTTTTTTTTTTTTTTTTTTTTTTGTCCTTTTTCGTGACCGGCACTCAGCCAGTGAGTGCACCAGTCAGTCCTATATAGGATCCGAACCCGCGGCGGGGAGCGTTGCAGCGCTCCCAGCGCCGCACTCTACCAAGTGCGCCACTGACTCGGCCCGAACTTAAATATTCTCTCACATTGTCCATTCTCTCCTCTCATCGCCCCCCATTCCACTCCTATTTTCTCAAGGTATCTGCAAACTTACAAAGCAGCTGTTAATGGAGACAGGGGTGAGCTAACAATAGAGTGTATATAAACTCTGTGTGTGTTCTTGTGTTTGTGTGTGTGTTGTGTTGTGTTAGAGAGAAAGGTGTGCGTGTGTGTGTGTGTGTGCGTGTGTACTAAGAGGAAGTTTTATGTTCTGTGCACTAAGGGAGGAGTTGAATACATTCCTCTCAAAAAATATTTTGTTAACTTATTAGAAACATCAACTTGTAACAAATATACCCTGGGTTTAGGTGGATAAAATTAAATGTTCAAGTGCCTGTATATAGGCAGAAGATGAGCTTCAAGGTGTGCCTTTTAAACTTTGCCCTTAGAACCATTCCTGGGCTGTCAGGGAGGACCAGGAGTGCCAGCTGCTCTGGAGGAGATGCTCCCTGGCAGTAGGCACTGAGAGGAACAAGCCCCAACACCTTGTCTAGAAATGCCAGCTAAGAGTCATCAGCTGGCAAGGCCGGGGAAATCAGAGAGGCAGGGAAAGGATGGGCTTGATCGAGCCATCTTTACTTTTCTCTCTCTTCTCTGCCCAGCCTCAGACACACCTACTGAAGCTCCAGGTTTTGCAAATAGCAAAGATGCGCCCTGCAGCGCCCCCACCCCCCACCCCCACCCCACCCCCAGTCCCCGCATGTTCTCCAGCTGAGCTGGCCGCTGGAGCGCCGTCCAAATGCATGCTTAACATTACAAAAGCTTCTTTCCTGCCACTCACCCAAGTGCACCTTAGCTAGCCTAACTTGACTCCCCCAAAACATGCCTCGGTTGCCTCTGGAGCGAGTCCGTTTTGAAAGCAGTTCTAGCAGCCGAGACGCCAGGCGGCCTCTCTCCCACTCCCACCACCCATCATCTGCGGGCCATCAGTAAAGTGGCACGGGGTGAAGGCGAATTCAGAGGCCCGGGCGAGATCGCGCCTTCCCTTGCACTTACGCGGAGTTGCAAATGTCCTCTCCGGCGCTCGGGCTGCCGCTGTTGCAAGGGGCGAGGGTTGCTGCCGCCGCCGGAGTCCAGGTACCCGCTCGCGGCCGCTGGCCTGGGCTGCTGCTCTCCCTCCCTTCTGCGCGGATGGCTCACTGGTCTCTTTCTTTCTTCCCCCTCTCCACTTTGGATTTCCCTCTGCTCTGGGGCTCCCTGGGCGGGATTTTTGGACTGGAAGGCGGGGAACCTGATCCTGCTTTTAACTCGATTACGCCCTGACAGGGAGGGAACGGAAGGGAAATGCAGGATGGGAGGGCTGGGAGGACGGGCAGAGACGCAGGCTGGGCCGGGGCGGGCGCTCGTCGCTGCAGAGCTGATGGGGAAGCTTATTAAAAGCAGAACACTCCAGGGGCAGCCTCTCCCCGAGGGGCAAGAAAGCGGACTTGAACCAAGAGGCCGGGAGATGTGTCACGGTTTTGCTTTTAGCAGAGAGACCAAACACAGTATTTCTTTTCCAAACTCCACGCATGATCTGTTCTTTAGATGGGTGCAGTTTACCCCAGTAACCAAGTAACTACCCCAGTAACTACCCCAGTTTACCAAGTAGGATATCTTGAGTGGACAGCTGATGGCGTTTTAGGTTACAGTTTGGGCCCCACACCATTTTTTTTTTTTTTTTTAAATTAGATTTAGGATGAAATAGCAGTCTTCAAACCAGCGTCTTCTTCCTCCCCACCCCCAAACGCCCTCCCTACACACAGCCCCAGGTACTTCAGCTGTCAGTCACATCCCTCCCGCACATTGTCACACAATGTACAAAGTACTTTTTCTGGATTGTCACAAAGAGTGATAGATGTCTGAAAGTTCCCAATTAAGTTGCACTTTCCTTCTTGGGGCTCTTTCCTTTTTTTGGCTTCCTTGTTGCCTTTAGTGACATATTTAGTGACATGCGTTTGAAACCCAAGAGTTTAGGGGATTAATCAATGTAGCTCGAACTCTGAGAATTGTAAAACTCTGAGACAAGGCTTTGTGGCTTCCTAGCTTCCCCATTTCATTCAACTGAGGAAAGACACCAAGGTAATATATATAGGGTATATATGAGTCATATATATGCATCTGTATATGAGTCACATATAGATAAGTATTATTGATATAGATGAGATAAAAGTATTATGTAAAATGATTAAGAAGTATAAAACAAGTTTACCCAAACATTTTCAAAATGTAAATTTTGAAATATTCTGCCACTTATCAATTCTTTCCTGCTCCTTGGCTAGCTCTTTTTACTTACTTTTACTTTTCAGCTTATCATTTGATGGTGTCCACCCCAAACTGGTTGCAAAATGTACTTCCGTTTCTCATAGTTCTCAGGTTCCATCCCTTCAATTCGATTTGAAAAATATTTACTAAACACCTATATAAACTCTTAAATTTTACTTTTATGTAGAACGATTCCTAAATCCCCAAATAAGCAGCATTGTTTTCAGGCACATAGTTTTTAGGAACTCTCGGCCCTTACATTAACTGCTACTTGGATAAATGTCCCATGGAGAAGTCAGCTGGAGAAAAAGAGGTGGCTCTACAAATAGATCTTTTTCTCAATCAATCAATTAATCAATTTTTTCTAAAGGAGAGGCATCAGAAAGTCACTTACACACCTCCAGTCTATCTTCCTAACCAAACTCCCCATACACCTACCACATACCACCCTCAAAGGAAGTAAATAAGAAATCTGTCTTCTTTCTATGCACAGACTTCAGGTTAGCTGTTTTCCTCTTGTGATTCTATTTTCCCCACGAAGCAAGCAATGTTTGTTCTAATCTGATTTCACCTGTATAAATTGTGGAGGAAAGCACATTATCATTTTTTATTAGTGTTTTTCTCAGGCCTTCTACTGAAAGAGATGTCTCAGCATTTACTAACACTCCATAGGGGCAGAGCTTCCGGGCCATTAAAAAGGGGATTATCTATTTCCTTTTTCTTCCTAAACTTTATCTAATATCTACAAACATAATAAGCTTCTATCAGTTAGATGAACAATAGTGGCATGGTCGTGGCACTCCTACAGTGTTGATAAAATGCATTGTTTTGTAGCAACTGTTTTTAGAGATTTTGAGTTCTAGTATGATAAAGTAAGCATGAGATTCCTATGATTTCCACTCAATTACATGGTTATATCAAAAATATAACCTTTTATTCAAATAGGTACATATGAAAATTACATCAGTGGTTATCAATTGGAAGCAATTTTGCCCTCCAGGGGACATTTGGCAATGTCTGGAGATACTTTGGGTTGTCACAACTTGTGGGAAGGGGTTATTCTCGTATCTAGTGAGTAGAGGCTGCTAAATATCCTACCATGACCAGGACAGCCTTCACAACAACAACAAAAAAATGATTTGGCCCAAAATGTTAATAAGGTCAAGATTATTTACCATTGCATTTTAAAAACACAAAGGGAAATTAAAGGGTTTTTTTAAAAATAAATAGAAATCTATGAGATTGAAATTAGTCCTAATTTACTTCCACCCAGCATTTACACCAAAGCTTAAGTGGAGTGTATTTTTTAATGCACCCTGTAATGTTCAACTTCAGATCCAAACATCATTCTAGAGCATAGTCATGGGTCTGTTGATTCAAGATTCCAAGTCATTTCATTCATTTGACCAACATTTTTTCAGCACTTAAGTTTTTAAGTGAAGGGAGCCATGAAGAAAAACAGTTAACAATTTCCTAACCTCAAATAGCTTACATTTTTGTTTCCAATTAATTACATTTTTAAAAATATGTGATAAGTGTCATGGAAAAAAATTTAAAAGACAATGAAGGAAGATCAATTGTCAGCTTAGGGGAGGAAAGTCTCCCTTGAAATGCAAGCAAAGCCTTAAAAGAGTTGAGGCAGCTGGCCAAGGAAATATTTGGAAAAACAGCCTACAGGCAAAAGAATCAGCAAGTGCAAAAGCTCTGAGATCTGACCTGGAATGGCAAGGAGGTTACTGTGGTGGGGACTCAGCGAGGGGAGGTCAGCAGTGAGGCGAATAATGAGCCAGATTGTGTACAGCCTTTGTCCCCTGGAAGGAACCTGACTCTGGTTTAACAAGGTCTCTCTTCTGTGTTGGATAGACCAGAAGAGGACCAGGTAGAAGCCAAGATCCCAGTGGAAGCTTCTGCAATTATCCACTGCCCAAAGCTCTTCCCCTTGTTCCTGTTTCTCAGGAAGGATAACTAACTTCAAACTGGCCCTTTAACACTTTCTCTGCCACCAAAAGCCCGTGTCTGCTGTTACTTTAGCATTATTCTTGCTGCCCCTGCTCAGCCTCTCCAGGTGTAATTAATGCACTCCCTGCATGAGTGATACCAGGCAGCAATATAACTAATGCAAGGTGATTTAAAATCATAGAAATTATAACATGTCCTAAGGGTGTTATGAAAATAAGGTTGCTGACTTTTCAGGGATAAATACAAAGAGAATTGTGATCAGTATGAAGTTTAAAAATGTGAAGGAACCTGATGAAAAATTCCAAGGTCAGAATGCTCCTTGGATTGTCTGCTTGGCAGGATGTTTAGATTCTTGATTACCCCCTCCAAATTCTTCAATATCTCTAGAATGCAAAAGGACAATTCATCAAGCTATTTCAGTTTGATAGAAGCCCCATCAATACATTTCTCTTCCTATCTCTGAAATATTTCAAAGGTAATAGAAAAAAAAAAACGTTTTCTTTATATGTTTTATTGCAGTGGCTAGATTATAAAACTTGCTTCTATATTAGATATGCTTCATGATAATTATGCTATTTTTTTGATTGAAAAAACAGAAAATGCAAATACAAATGGCTAGCCGATGGGGCGGATCCTCAGATGGCGGTGGCTGCGGCGGTTGGCGCTGAGTAGCTGAGGTGGAAAAGGCGGCCACTGGGCCTTAGGCAGCTGGGAAACTTGTGGACCTTCCTCTTGCCGTCTCTTAAGGGAGGACCGCTGCTGGTGGCTGGTCATAGGGGCTGACTGCCACTTTGCCCTTGGCAGGAGAGGCTGCCTCGTTTACAGGCAACAGCTTTGAAGTGTGGAGCAGGAAAAGAACAGTTTCTTAGCTGCAGTGGCCAACTGCCCTATTCAGGATTCGAGGTTTCAGGCCGGCATAAAAGAAGATTCCTGGGAGCGCCCGAGCCGCGCTGCGGGACCAAGTGAGCAGCCCGAGATGGCGGTGGCCGAGGACAGGGATGGCGACGACACGGAGGCAGAGAGGGAGCTGCCCGGCCCAGCCCAGCCCCGTGAGTGACCCCCAGCCTGGCCCTGCTCGGGGGCCAGACGCCCGCCCAGCTTCTCCCTGCCCCACCGGGCCACTCACCGGCCCTGGAACTGCCTCCATTTTCTCAGGTGGTGGCGGCTCCGGCCTGGCTCGGCCAGGCCTATCCTCCTCGCCCAGCTCAGCTCCTCACTGAGACTTCCCACTTGCCATGGCATGGGGCTTCCCGGGGCCTGCGGGCCGGCCTCCCCTCCCACTCCCTCTGCGGTTCTCTGGTGGGGCTGGTGGCTTGGGGCATCCCCGGCCAGGGTCGGGAGGGCAAGGAAGTACGGGCTGGGCCGACTCTCACTCCACTGCACCCTGGGCTCCCGCCCCTGATAAACTTCCTGTTACCAGGAGGCAGATACCATCTCTGCGGCCACCAGTTTGGAAAAATGCCTAACTGATTTCTGGTTAGGAATAGTGTGGTCGGAGCGTTCCTGAGTTTGCTTGAACCTGCCGGAGAGCTGACTGCGGGTGGGCACTGAAGTCGGTCCACGCCGGGGGGATTCAAAGGTGAACCATGTGCTGCGGGCTCCTCCCCTGAGAGCTCACGCTCTGGTGTGGGAGATAAGACAAGTACACAAATAACCGCCATACCAGGAGGAAGGTGATAAGTCCCGAGAAAGTTCTACAGAGTCCTACAAAGGCACCCAGAGCGACTGGTCGTCTGCGCCTAGCAGAAACTTGGTAGACTTCCTGGGCGAAACGGTGCCGAGTAGGGTCTTGAAGGCCCTGCTGATAGACCAGCGTTGCAGAAGACACGTCCCAGCCCAGCCCAGTGAGCAAAGAGCAGGGAGAAGTCCAGCTAGGGAGGCAGAGACTCGGCAGAAAACACACACCCTGCGGGGCACCGCTGCGTGATTCAGCAGCCCTGGCCAGTGCGCATAGAACATGTAGAAGTCCTGCATGGGAAGTGGAAGCTCAGCAGAGACCACACACCCTGCAGAAGCACCCCATGATCCAGCAACCCAGCAGAGTCCAAGCTGACAAGAGAGATGGCTCACCGGAGAGGCCCAAGACCCAAGGCAACCACACACACAAGGCACTAGAGGCCAACTGAGCAGTCACAGAGGTAGCCATAACAGATTGGAAACCACAGCAACTTCTTAGATAGTCAATAGTCTCAAACCGGTGGACTGTGAAACACCCTGCCACAATGAATAAACATCAAAGAAAAGATACCAGAAATACAAAAAATCAAGAAAGTACACCACCAAAAGTAAATAAATCTCAAACTCTAGATCCTATAGAACAAGAAGCCCTTGAAATGACTGACAAGGAATTTCGAGTGATAATTCTAAGGAAACTGAGTGAGATACAAGAAAACTCAGCTAGACATCATGAGGAAACGAGGAAAAGTATACAGGACCTGAAAGAGGAAATGTACAAGGAAATCAATGTCCTGAAAAAAAATGTAGCAGAACTTGCTGAACTGAAGAAGTTATTCAGTTAAATAAAAAACACAATGGAGAGTTTAACCAGCAGGCTTGTCGAAGTTGAAGAGAGAACCTCTGAACTTGAAGATGGGCTGTTTGAAATAACACAAGCAGACAAAAAGAAAGAAAAAAGAATCAAAGGCATTGAAGAAAATCTGAGAGAGATATCAGACAACCTTAAGCGCTCAAATATCCGAATCATGGGTATTCCAGAAGGGGAGGAAAACAGAGATTGCATTGAAAACATATTCAACAAATTAATGGCAGAAAACTTCCCAGGTATAGGAAAAATCACAGATCTTCAGATCCAGGAAGTTCAACGATCTCCAAACGTATTCAACCCAAAAAGGCCTTCTCCAAGACATGTTATACTCAAATTGGCAAAACTCAGAGACAAAGAGAGAATCTTAAAAGCTGCAAGAGAGAAGTGTCAAATCACCTATAAGGGAGCCCCAATCAGGCTAACATCAGACTTTTCATCACAAACTCTAAAAGCTAGAAAGGAATGGGATGATATATTCAAAATACTAAAAGACAAAGATTGCCAGCCAAGAATACTCTAGCCTGCAAGGCTATCCTTCCGAAATGAAGGGCAAATAGTATATTTCTCAGACAAACAAAAACTGCAGGAGTTCACTACCACACAACCACCCTTACAAGAAATCCTCAAGGGAGTACTGGGTTTGGTTCCTGAAAAATAACTACCACTGCCATAAAAACCCAAGAAAAATCAAAACCCACTAGGATAATAAAAATGGCATTCATGAAGAGAAAACAAGCAAATAAAAACGCTATCTACAACCTAAGGAACCAACAAACACAGAAACCAAATAGTAAATCAGAAAGCAAGGAACAAAAGACACCTAAGACAACCAAACAACCAATAAAATGCTAGGAATAAATTAACACTTTTCAATAACAACTCTAAATGTAAAAGGCTTAAATTCCCCAATCAAAAGACACAGACTGGCTGACTGGATTAAAAAGGAGGACCCAACTATATGCTGCCTACAAGAGACCCACCTCACCCAAAAAGATTCACATGGACTAAGAGTGAAAGGATGGAAAAAGATTTACCATGCAAACAGAAAAGAAAAACGAGCTGGAGTAGCTATTCTTATATCGGACAAAATAGACTTTAAACTAAAAACCATAAAAAGAGACAATGAGGGACACTACTAATGATAAAAGGACTGATGCATCAAAATGACATAACGATCATAAATATGTAAGCACCCAATGTTGGAGCAGCCAGATTTATAAAACAAACTCTATTAGACCTAAAGAAGGAAATAGACACTAATACCATAATAGCAGGGGACCTGAACACCCCACTGTCAATATTAGACAGATCATGTAGGCAAAGAATCAGTAGAGAAACACAAGATCTAAACAAGACTCTAGACCAATTGGAATTGGCAGATATCTACAGAACATTCCATCCAACAACCTCAGAATATTCATTCTTCTCATCAGCACATGGATCATTCTCCAGGATAGATCACATATTAGGTCACAAATCAAGTCTCAACAAATTCCCCAAAATTGGAATTATCCCATGTATCTTCTCAGACCACAATGGATTAAAACTAGAAATTAATAACAAACGAACCTCTGGACACTATACAAACACATGGAAATTAAACAGCATTCTACTTAATGACATATGGGTCCAAGAAGAAATCAAGCAGGAAATCAAAAAATTTATTGAAACTAATGAAAATAATGATACATCATACCAAAACCTGTGGGATACTGCAATAGCAGTATTAAGGGGGAAATTTATTGCATTAAATGCTCACCTCAGAAGAATGGAAAGATGGCAAGTAAACAACCTAACACTTCACCTTAACGAACTAGAAAAACAAGAACAATCCAAACCTAAACTTAGCAGACGGAAAGAAATCATTAAGATCAGAGCAGAACTGAATGAAATTGAAAACCAAAAAACAATTCAAAAGATCAACGAATCAAAAAGTTGGTTTTTTGAAAAGATAAATAAAATTGACAAACCATTAGCATGGCTAACAAAAAAAAGAAGAGAAAAGATTCAAATAACAAAAATTAGAAATGAAAAAGGCGATATTACAACTGATTCATCTGAAATACAAGGAATCATTTGAGACTACTAAAAACAACTATACGCCAACAAATTTGAAAATCTGGAGGAAATGGATAAATTTCTGGGCACACACAAGCTCCCAAAACTGAACCGTGAAGACGTCAAAAATTTGAACAGACCAATAACAATAAAGGAGATTGAAGCTGTTATCAGAAGGCTCCCAACAAAGAAAAGCCCAGGAACAGATGGATTCACAGCAGAATTTTACCAAACATTCAAAGAGGAATTGACACCAATTCTTTACAAACTATTCCAAAAGATTGAAACAGATGCAAATCTCCCAAACTCATTCTATGAAGCAAACATCATCCTGATACCAAAACCAGGTAAAGATATAACCAAAAAAGAAAACTACAGGCTGATATCCTTGATGAATATGGATGCAAAAATCCTCAGTAAAATACTAGCAAACAGAATACAGCAACACATACGTAAAATTATTCACCACGATTAAGTGGGATTCATCCCAGGGATGCAAGGTTGGTTCAACATACACAAATCAATAAATGTAATACACCATATTAATAAAGTCAAACAGAAAGACCATATGATCATCTCTATAGATGCTAAAAAAGCATTTGATAAAATTCAGCACTCATTCATGACAAAGACCCTCTAGAAGTTAGGTATAGAGGGAAAGTATCTCAACATAATTAAAGCCATATATGACAAACCCACAGTCAATATCATCCTGAATGGGGAAAAGCTGAAAGCTTTTCCTTTAAGAACAGGAACTAGACAAGGATGCCCACTCTCACCACTCCTATTCAACATAGTGTTGGAAGTACAAGCCAGAGCAATCAGAGAAGAGAAGGAAATAAAGGGCATCCAGATTGGAAAAGATGAAGTCAAACTGTCCCTGTTTGCAGATGACATGATCCTATATATCGAGCAGCCTAAAACCTCTACAAAAAAACTGTTGGAATTGATAAATGATTTCAGCACAGTAGCAGGATAAAAAATCAACACACAAAAATCAGTAGCATTTCTTTTCTCCAATAGTGAACATGCAGAACGAAAAATCAAGAAAGCCTGCCCATTTACAATAGCCACCAAAAAAATAAAATACTTAGGAATTGAGTTAACCAAGGATGTGAAAAATCTCTATAATGAGAAGTACAAACCACTGCTGAGAGAAAGTAGAGAGGATACAAGAGGATGGAAAGATATCCCATGCTCTTGGATTGGAAGAATCAACATAGTGACAATGTCCATACTACCCAAAGTGATATACAAATTCATGCAATCCCCATCAAATTCCAAAGACATTTTTCTCAGAAATGGAAAGAACTATCCAGACATTTATATGGAACAATAAAAGACCACGCATAGCCAAAGCAATGCTGAGCAAAAAAAATAAAGCTGGAGTCATAACACTACCCAACTTTAAGCTATACTACAAAGCTATAATAACCAAAACAGTATGGTACTGGCATAAAAACAGGCACACTGATCAATGGAATAGAATAGAGAATCCAGAAATCAACCCACACACTTACTGCCATCTGATCTTTGACAAAGGCACCAAGCCTATTCACTGGGGAAGGGACTGCCTCTTCAGCAAATGGTGCTGGGATAACTGGATATTCATATGCAGGAGAATGAAACTAGACTCATACCCCTCACCGTATACTAGAATCAACTCAAAATGGATTAAGGATTTAAATATACACCCTGAAACAATAAAACTTCTTAAAGAAAACATAGGAGAAACACTTCAGGAAATAGGACTGGACACAGAATTCATGAATATGACCCCAAAAGCACAGGCAACCAAAGGAAAAATAAACAAATGGGATTATATCAAACTAAAAAGCTTCTGCACAGCAAAAGAAACAATTAACAGAGTTAAAAGACAACCAACAGAGTGGGAGAAAATATTTGCAAAATATACATCGGACAAAGGATTAATATCCAGAATATATAAGGAACTCAAACAACTTTACAAGAAAAAAACAAGCAACCCAATTAAAAAATGGCCCAAAGAGCTAAGTAGGCATTTCTCTAAGGAAGGTATACAAATGGCCAACAGACATATGAAAAAATGCTCAACATCACTCAGCATCCGGGAAATGCAAATCAAAACCACACTGAGATACCATCTAACCCCAGTTAGGATGGCTAAAATCAAAGACTCTGAACGATAAATGCTGACGAGGTTGCGGAGAAAAAGGAATTCTCATACATTGTTGGTGGGACTGCAAAATGGTGCAGCCTCTATGGAAAATGGTATGGAGGTTCCTCAAACAATTGCAGATAGATCTACCATATGACCCAGCTATCCCACTGCTGGGAATATACCCAGAGGAATGGAAATCATCAAGTCGAAGGTATACCTGTTCCCCAATGTTCATTGCAGCACTCTTTACAATAGCCAAGAATTGGAACCAGCCCAAATGTCCATCATCGGATGAGTGGATATGGAAAATGTGGTACATCTACACAATGGAATACTACTCAGCTATAAAAACAAATGAAATACTGCCATTTGCAACAACATGGATGGACCTTGAGAGAATTATATTAAGTGAAATGAGTCAGGCACAGAAAGAGAAATACCGCATGTTCTCACTTATTGGTGGGAGCTAAAAATTAATATATAAATTCACGCACACACACACAAAAAGAAAACCGGTGGGGGGGAGAAGATATAACAACTACAATTACTTGAAGTTGATGCGACAAGCAAACAGAAAGTACATTGTTTTGGGGGAGGGAGGAGAGGGAGGAGGGAGAGAGGTTTTGGTGATGGGCAACAATAATCAACCACAATGTATATCGACAAAATAAAATTTAAAAAAATAATAAAAATGAAAAAACAAAACAAAACAAATGCAAATGGCTTACATAGTTCAGGAATTTATCTCATAAACAATACAGATTGGTAAAGTCAGTGCTTCAAAGTCTTCAAGGACTGTCTTTCCAGTTTTTCACTCTGCATCTTCAGTTTGCAAACCAAGGCTCTTCAATATGGTTTCAAGGAGCTTCAGGCATATTTGGCTTGAAAGTAAACAAAAGACCCAAGCCTCTAGTCACATAGCTCTACAGACTATCCCAGAAAAAGAATGAGGTAGAAAGGATTTGGGAAGCAAATAATGCTTGCTACAATTTCCCCCTAAAATTTTATAATTTGGACTCTATCCATCAGTTTCTCATGAATCTAACTAGCTTGTCTTAAAGCCCTCAATCTTGTCCTCCTTGTCAAGAACTGCTAAAATCAAGGTTCCTAACTGGCAAAGCAATTTAGACAAGCAGGCCTATGTACAATGGCCTCACCTAAATCTACGCAGAAAAACAAGCCTGAAATACCCAGAGAAGTTTGATCACACATTACAAGAAAACAAAATCTAAAGAGCAATATCCCTCATGAACGTGGTTGTAAAAGTCCTTAACAAATATTATCAAATTAACTCCAGTAAACAGTTTAATATTATACATCATATTGAATATTTATCCCAAGAATGCATGTTTGTTTTTACATGTGAAAATCAAACAATATAATTCACTGTATTAACAGATCAAGTAGGGGGGGAAGAGAACACATTAGTATATATAGGAAAAGCATTTGACAAAATTTAATACCCATTCATAATAAAAATTCTCAGCAACTTGAGAATATAAATGAATATCCTTGTTCTGATCATAGATATCTATAGAAAGTCTCCAGCTAATGTGATACTTAGTAGTAAAAGTGAACGCCTTCCATCCAAAATTAAGAATAAGGCAAGAATGACCACTCTTACCACTTTTATTCAATACTGTACTAGAGATCTTAGCCAATAAAATAAGGACAAAAAGGAAGGGGAAAATAAACCATGGAAAGGAAGAGGTACAATTAATTGTCTTTATTTTCAGATAACTTGAATTACATACATAGAAAGTTGTCAGGAATGCACAGAAAAGCTTTTAGAACTAATAAGTGAATTTAGTGGATACAAGCTAAAATTTTAAAAATAAATTTTATTTCTATGTTCTAACAATAAACAATTGGAAAATTAAATATTTAAAAATGTATATTAAAATCATGAAATACTTATGGATATATTTAACAAAATATGTCCAAGGTCTATATAATGAACACCACTGAACATTTCTGAGAGGAGGAAATGGATGAGATTCATCATGTTCAACAATTAGAAAATTTAAGATTGTTAACATGTAAATTATTTTCATATTTATCTATAAATTCAATGAAATCCAAACCAAATCTCAATAAACACTTTTATAGAAACTGACAACCTGAAACCAAAATTTAGAAGGAAGTGCAAAGAATGTAGAATAGGCGAAACATTTTTAAAATTATTATTAGCATATTCATGATTACGAATCATGATTTTTTTAATGCTATTTACCCGATCTGTTCCTCCCCAAACCCCCTCCTCCCTCCCCCCATCTCCAGTAACCTTAAGTTTGTTCCCTCCTTCTGAAAGTTCAATGAATCATTGTGGACTTTTCTTTCTTTCTTTCCTTCCTTCCTTCCTTCTTAGCACCCAGTTATAAGAAATACCGCATGTTCTCACTTATAACTGGGTGCTAAGAAAAATAGGCAAAACATTTTTGAAATAAAGAACAAAGTTGGAGGATTCACACTACTTAATCTTGCTATAAAACTACAATAATCAAGATTATTGCGTAGTACTAGCATAGAGTTAGACATAAAGATCGATGTAGAACAAAACAATCAACTCACAAATACAATCAATCATATTTCTATGGAGAAAAGATAGTATTTCCAACAAATAGTGCTGAAATAACTGGGTATCCATATGGAAAGAAATAAATTTGACATCATAGAGAAAAATTAACTCAAAAGAGATAATAGTTCTAAACTGAAAAGCAAATGATATAAAATTTCTGGAAAATAATAGAAGAAAATCTGTTACCTTGGGGTAGGCAAAGATTTATTAACTAGGAGATAAAAGGTATAATCTGTTATTAAAACATTAATAAATTGGACTTCATCAAAATTAAAATTTTGCGCTTTGAAAGCCATCATTTAAGATAATGATAAGGCAATCCAGAGAAAGCAAATAATTATTCTCAAAATAAATGTCTGACAAAGATTGTGATCCAGAGTATTTAAAGATCTCATATAACTCAATAATCAGAGTTAATTAATTCAATGAAAAGTGGGCAAGAGATCTCAACAGATGCTTTACAAAAAAAAAATATGTAAATGCCGATAAATATATGTGAAATGCTTAATATCATTTGTTTCATCAAAGAAATGCAAACTAAAACCTCAGTGACCTACCTCTACACACCTACTCAAAGAGCTAAAATTAAAAAGACTGGCAATCCCAAGGGTTGGTGGGAATGTAAAGTGGTACAACCACTTTGGAAAAGTTTGCCAGCTTCTTACAAATTAAACATATACTAACATGATGTTTCTAGACATGTTAGACTTTTCCCTATTATGTATTTACCCAAGAAAAATGTGTCCCACACAAAGGCTTGTACATAAATTTTCATAGTATTTCTATTAATAATCGCCCCAAATTGGAAGTCCATCAGTTGATGAATGTATTGATAAGATGTAGTAGATCCATTCAATGAGACGTTATTCAGCAATAGATTAATAATCTACTGATACACACAACATGGATTAACTTCGAAAACATTAGACTGAGCAAAATAAGCCAGATACTTATGAGCATGTACCACATGATTCATTATATGAAATTCAAGAAAAAGCAAACCTAATCTACACTGCCAAAAGATAGATCAGTGATTGCCTGCTAGATAAGGTTGGGGAGAGGTTGACAGAACTATCAACCAGTCTGTTGATGTGGTAGTTACATAGAATCTACATTTGTTAAAAGTTATCAAAATTGTACATTTAAAATGGGTGCATTTTATTGTATGTAATTAAAATTCTTAAATGTACTTCAATAAAGTATGTAATTAAAATTCTTAAATGTACTTCAATAAAGTTTATTTTAAAATAAAAAAAGACAAAGCATGGTGTAATTTTTGATAGCATCATTGACTATTGTCGTCAGATTGCCTGATTTCAAATCCTAGGCCTTTCACTTACTGGCTGTGTAACCTTTGGTAAGTTATTTAACCACTCTGTGCCTTGGTTTAGCATTTGTAAAGTAAGTATAGTAACCATACCTGCCACAGTTTGCTAAGAAAATTAAACTTTTAACATGTTTAGAACACTGCTTGGTCATTAATAAACACTGTATTGTCACTTGTTAATTTAACAAGGAATCTTTAAAATTACTGCATTAAATTTTGGGCCAGACATCGCATTAAATTAGGACTAGATCCATGTGAGAAGGAAAAGTACATTGTGAAGTAACAAGTCCTTTAAATATATACATTCTCTTTTAAAAAAAGCTGTCCTAAGTGTTTCAAAAATGACTCTTTCATTTTAAGAAATCAACTTTGTTCATTTCTCAGAGTAGATTGTTAACTCCCATTTAAGAGATAATCAACTGGTAGTCAACCAAGAAGGATGTCTGCAGTGTGTAGGTGCCTGACCAGTCAGCCCTCTGAGATCCTGCTTCAGGACCGGCTCAACTGGCCAGCATGTCCTGTCCTCAAAGACATTATGTATGTGGCATTACTGACAAATGCATATGAGGTCATAGTGAAAGGTTGTTTCCTCGGTTCAGAGGAAAAAGTATCCACATCAAAGATTAGGAAAAACGAAAGAACACTCAATAGAAATGGATGGATTTATACTGGGTTTTGAAAAATGTATTTAGAAAAAAATGTGATGAGTAGAGTCAGGAATGGCAATTATTCCAGACAAGGATGCCCAGGAAGTCCAGGAAGAATTCTGGGAATGGTTTATAGACCATTTAGGCTGAAGCAGAGAGAATAGATCTGGGAGCAAACCTGAGTTGAAGTGGGGTTCACATTGCACCAGATTTTGAATTTTCCTTTATTACAGACACTGCAGACACCCAGGAGAGTTCCGAAACAGACTGACACAACCCAAGTTGTATTTAGGAAGATTAACTTGACAGATGTATAAAGCATGAAGACAGCCTAAAAGAAAGAAAATCTATTAAGAACTGGTCACCCGTCAGTATTTCATTCCAGAATCTAAACTTTTATAACATCAGGTAAAGTTTACTTGAAAGATACCAGCTAAAATTTGGTCTTTACTAATGCACGTATTTTCTTGCAGTTCCCAATGTGTTATTTCTATCGTAGCCAGGTAACTCTCCCCAATGGCCTCTGCACACGTGCTTTTTCATTTCTCATAGGTTCTTGCTATTTTCTGTACCTGTAAGGTCTTCCTGATCTGCCGCATTGACCTAAACCCCAATCTTCAGTAAAGTTCCTCCTACACTGTGGAACTTTTCTAAGATTACCCAGCCACGCTGAGTTGCTCCAGCATCAGCACCGCACTGTCAGAGCTCACTGTTTATTTATTAAAAAAAAAAAAAAAAAAAAGTAGTGAATTGTCATTTGGAAGGAATGCAGACACAAGAATATGGAGTTTAAAATGGGCAGAGGTGGATTCTGCTGCTCTGCTGTTGGTTCATTTTCTGACTTTGGACAAATATAACTAATAGCTCTTAACCTTCCTTTTCTTATCTCTAAAATATGATAAGACTAACAATCTTTTAGATTCCTGCTGTTGTGAGTATGAGATTAGACATTTTATTATAATTTCACAAATTTAGAAGCCCTTAGATAAGCTGTACTCACAGGAACACAATCCATCTTTCTTTTAATTTTTCCACCTTAAGTAAGTATTGCTATCTTCAAGTGCTACAGCAACAAGACTTTCTCTGAATAATGTAAGTTTTATGAAGTCTTTGACATAAATTTTATCATTTAATACACATCTCAAACCCTACAGGAATAGATATCATCATTACTACTTCATACCCGAGGAAGCTGAGGAGCCTGGCACCTTTTTCCATGCACATTTATGTGTTATCTAAGGGTTATTCACTCCTTGATTCTCTCTACCTTTCAGCTGGTTCCAGAAAATGTACATTTTATACCTGAGATTAACTGATTTCTCACTAATGACAATTTTGTGATATAATGAAAAGGAGCAAGATGATGCACATGTACTCAATTTAGACCTTCTTTAAGACATTAATATCTCATTTCTTGTATCAGTAGATAATTTTTAGGGGAATTAAGCAAAGAGACATGAGTCTGAGTCATTTTGTTACAATGTGTTTGGGCTCTGTGGTTTATTTTAAGGTCAGTTGTTATTTAGTAACTCATGGTCCTCGTTTTATTTTGGAAATGACTTTCGGTTTCCACTGGGCATGAATATCTAAGACAAGATTATTATTATATGAGACCAAGTTTATCCTATAGAACTCAAGAGCACATATTCCAAGACCCAAATAGAATGTGACTCTCAGACATATTATTACAGATGGATTCTGCAAAGCATACACCACAAACATGCACACAAATGCACAATTACACACACAGAGAAAGGAAGGAATCAAAGGAAGTGTGTCTATGAATGATATATATGGTGTTTTGCAAAGGCCATTTACACACATGCATGCATGCGCGCGTGCGCGCACACACACACACACACACACGCACACCTAGGAATTGAAGGAAATATGTCCCAAAATTATGTTTACCAAATTGTTTCTTGAGACGAAATTTCAGAACCATCATTAGTTCATTAGAGAGGGAGAAACAGTGGCAGAGGGGAAGGGAGAGGGATAAAGAAAAAGAAGCCTTAAGATACCAAATACCTTGTTTGTCCAAGGTCAACTTGCAGTACCTTATATCTATAAAGCAATTTTCCTCTCAAGGACTATCCATTTCCTGCTAAATGTACATAACGAAATAGATACAGATGTTGGATAACTGACTTGGAAATGAAAATTTTCTTCTTATTCCTGGGTACAAGAGCTCAGAGTTTGCAGCAATTTCTGCTTTTGCCCTGTCCCCCTGCCCCCCCTGCATGGGTTTGGGTTGAGCATGAAAAGGGAGATTCTGTGACTAATATCAATGAGACAAAGAAATGAAAGCTCTCTAATCCCCGGGCCAGGTGCCAGCCGTCCCACTGTACGGGGCCATTGGCCAGAAATCCCACTGTATGCTGGGCCCAAAGCCAACCAGGATTGGATACAATGAGTTTCACAGCCACCTTTTCAGAGCTGACAGCAAATGTCAGGGCACCAACAGCCTTTGATAAGGGCTCCAACTTTCTCTCTAACGTTTCTACCTAATAATAATAAAGCTTTTTTTATTTATAAAGCAGTACTCTCTTAAAGATTGCCTAGTGCTTTTAAAGACACAAACTCATTCATCTCAATACTTATAGTGAGAAGAGGTGGGGCTTGTGGCCAAGACCGGGAAATCAATATTCTCTTCCTGCTTTGAGAAAGGGGGGAAGAGAGAGAGAAAGAGAGAGAGAGAGACATTACTTTATGCAACAGTTCATTCTATTACTGAAATTTCCAGACGAACATCTCACATGAATATTCTTTCTAAAATTAAATGTGTTTGCCATGAGCTAACCAAACCTTGCTGTGTGATTCCTAATGAGTTGTTTACTTAGAATGTCTTCTCTTCTCTTAAGACTGTGGGCTTTTGAAAGGCCAAACACATACACAAACCAGTTAATACTGGCACCCTTCATTGAACTTTCTTGCTGTTTCAGATTTAAATATTGATTTCTTTCTCTCCCTCTCCCTGTCTCTTCACGATGGCAGCAGCTGCTACGAAGTTGGGAACTTCATGTCAGGAAAATACCCAAGAGAATATGAACGCCATTAAAATAATTTTTACCTTTTATTGTTCTTCTCTAAAGCTCTTGAGTAGCTGGCTGAATATTGGGTAACCAAGAAGGCCGCTTCTCCACTAGGGGAACATCGGATCTGATTTCCATTAGAGATTCTGAATTATTTAGAGTGAAACCAGTGCCCCAATTGGCTATTTTCTGAGTGGTTGCACTCAGTGTCCATTCATATTTGGTTTTTATTAAGACCTTCCCTTGAAAACAAAGAGCGTATATGATTTACAACCTGTTCATTTTAATTTTGAATAGTTTGGAGAAAAAACTTACTTTCCAAGAATTTGGTTGAATATAGTACATATCTGGTATGCAAAGTGGGGCTTAATATATTGAAAATTTTTTTTAATTGTAAAGACTTCATTTAATCACACAACTCATTCCCATTTCAAATCTTGTCTTAATTTATTCTGGCATATAATTTTCAGATTTCACATTTTTGAAACTGTAAATTAATAGTAAGTGCTATAAGAAGTTAAATTCTTGGCACTCGCATTACCTTGCTGACTAATCAATTTATATTGAATAAATTAACATCTCTGACTGACAACAGTAGAGATTACAGTGGAAATCTAGACAAGGAAATAAAAGATCCCGTTGAAAGAAGTCCATATATAGGTGCATATATATCCCTTTCTATCTCGACATGTGTGTGAAAGACTAATCAAAACTGAAGCAACACAACTGACCACTTCCTACAAATTTGCCATTTTTTTAATTACCTAGCATGCCTAGAAAGAGATTATAGGGGAAGAATCTGAAAAGATGAGCATGACCAGATCCATTGGTGGATAACCTTGCCAACATTATTAAGGAAATTAGACTTTATTTTATAGTTATAGATATGCCTTGATATGTTTTAATTCATGGAGTGCTACATATCCGATTTGCATTTTTAAGAAGTTCCACTCTGGCTGCATTGAGTAGATAGAGTAAAAAGGCTAAGAGATTAAGCATGGATACCAGCTCAGATAATCCAGGTGGAAAATAATTGTGGTCTGAATAAGTAAACCAGCAATGGTGATGGAAGGACAATGGATTAGAGAGAAAAGAACTAATGAGAAGCAGGGGATGACTGGGTATGAGTGGTCACAGGACAAAATGACCAAGAATAACCCCTAGGATTCCAGCTTCATAGATGCCAGCCTTTGAGCCAGGGAACAGACTTGGACAATCAGAAATGAATCCACCTGTGGAAATGTTGAGCTTGGAGTTTTGTGCAAGAACCACATGAAGAACATACTATTTAAACAAGATGTAGAAGTAAATACCATGGCACAACTTTCATGTGTTTCAATGAATGATCCAAAACTATGTGCCAGTTTATTTAATTACTTCATTTATAACACCTTTCTAAATCAATTCACACAAGAAGCTCTCAACCCTGTAATCTTTCCCAAGTAGAATTTTCCCTTTTATAGGGGGTGCTTCTTAATGCTTCTATTCTATATCTAAAGTGAAAATGAGAAACTGTGTTAATTGCTAATTCGTTCATTTCTCTCCTATTCTGGGAAGTAACCATATTTGGGTGGTTCCTCACATCAAAGTATGCTGGAAAAAAGGGAAGTCATATCTTTGTTAACCAAAAAATCTGGTAACCTTCTACCAGAGTGACGAAGTTGGTAGTTTTTTTCCCACCCCAATCACTCTCCACTCTTACCCTTCTCACCGTATCTCTACCATTTTAATAATTTTTCTGATGAATACCTAGTTAACTTGCAAGCAGATCTTTGCCCAAGGCCTGTGATTTTAACGTCTTAAATTCAGCTTGTTGTTTGGGTTTTGGTTTTGGTTTACACATGTTTGTCAGTCTTCTTTCTTGGTTTGTTATTTGTTTTATTTTGGCTTTCTGTGTGCATGTGTGAGTGAATCACTGGTACCGTACCTTCTGCTCCATTCCCCTACCAGCTAGTTGAAATTTCTCTGGTATTGTTTTTACATGTATAGGCTGGAGACCTGCCTCCAGCTAATATTACACCCCCATCCTGCACCCTTCTCCCTCTACTTCCCTTACACTACACTAATTTTGGTTTCATCCTAGTTTGATGAGAGAAAGAGAGGTTGGTAAGAAGAGTGCAATGACAGGTTTGTGAATAATTTCTAAAAGATTGGAACAACTACTCAAAAATAAATTTGGCACTAATGGTAAAGTTGTCAAGAAAGGAAAAATCAGCATATTTGAGAAATGAATATAAAATAAAGGTTTCTTAAAAAACTGGAGAGATGCCATTTGATATGAAGAAGATGACTATAAAATTGAACATTTATTTTGCAAATTAATTCAGGGGTATATAACAACAACAGGTTACAATCATTGTAATCTTCCAGGCACAGGGGTAAGTGATCTAGGAATATCACATGTAATTCTCCTGCAGTGGATTGAATTGTGTCCCCCAAAGTCCATGTAATAGAAATTTAACCCCCACTATGATGGTGTTAAGAGGGTAGGAAGTCCTATGGTAATTGAAAGATGGGGCCTCAAAGAGGGGATTAGAGTGTGAGGACTGTGCCCTAGTAAATGGATTAATAAATTGATGGTTTAATGGTGGTTGTGGCATGGTTCTGAGGGCTTTAAAAGAAGAGCATGTGAGAGTCTCTCTCTCTCTGCTCCACTATTCTCTCCATGTAACACCCCGCATTGCTGTAAAGCCACCACCAAATGTGTTCCCTGGACTTTGGACTTCCCAGCCTCTTAAACTATAAGCAATAAATTGAGTTTTCTTATAAATTACCCAGTTCCAAGTATTTTGTTATAAGCAACAGAAATGGGCTGATACAAACCCTATGAGGTAAATGACTCATTATCCCTGTTTTTCATATGAGGCCCACAGGTAGACGTGGTCAAATCGGGGTTTTGGCCAGCTCTGACCCAGAATGTACCTTGGTTCTTTTCAATCATAACCTTCCCAAATTTTTCATTATATTTTTGCCACATCATAGAACACTTTGATCTGTAGGAAATGAATCATTATGATTATTTACCTTTTGAAACAGAAAGAAATCATCATGAAATTTAGATGATAAGGTAGATTTCTTTTTTTTTTTTTTTTTTAAATTTTATTTTGTCGATATACATTGTGGCTGATTATTGCTCCCCATCACCAAAACCTCCCTCCCTTCTCCCTCCCCCCCTCCCCCCCAACAATGTCCTTTCTGTTTGCTTGTTGTATCAACTTCAAATAATTGTGGTTGTTATATCTTCTTCCCCCCCCCCCCCGGTTTGTGTGTGTGTGTATGTGTGTGTGTGTGTGAATTTATATATTAATTTTTAGCTCCCACCAATAAGTGAGAACACGTGGTATTTCTCTTTCTGTGCCTGACTTGTTTCACTTAATATAATTCTCTCAAGGTCCATCCATGTTGTTGCAAATGGCAGATAAGGTAGATTTCTATCCCAAAGTGTCTCCTCCATTTTCAGGAATAGTTAGGAATGCTTTCGGCTTTAAGTAACGGAAAAACCTGACTAACAATGTCTCACATAAGACTTTGGGAAATAGTTGTTGCTTCCTGTGGTTCGGTGTTAAAAGTTTCAGAGCCTGTTTGGTGTCTCTGCCATACCGTTGTTTCTTATGGTTACAAAAATTGTTGTGTCTAGGGGGTTGTACTGGGATAAGGGTTCCTCTTTGAGTACCTCTTTCTAACAGAAATAGGAGAAATCCTTCCAGAGGATTTACCCCAGAAGCCCTCCCCTGCTTACATGGTGTAGCCACGAAAATATCCTATGTGTCCTTACTTGAAAAAAAGACTGAGCAAACTGAAGACGCAATTTTTTTCAGCCTCTGTAAGTGGGAGGCAGGGAAATGAAATGGGGGCAGGAGAAATGTGTTTCTTTGTACTTTGGGGTGGAAACAAACACATCTGCTACAACTGTTACATGGCAGGTAGAGATTTTTTTCCCTTTAATATGATAAACAAATTGTAATTAAATGCTGTATTCCCTAAAAACCAAAACCAAACATAATTACTTGCCCTGCCTGAGATTTTTTTTTTTTTAATGCTGAATTCCAGCTTCTTCATCTGTACTGAGTTTTAGCAATGTTTTTAATTTCCTCTCACTGCCAGGAACTTAATGAAAAGCTGTTGCAGTGGAAAAGTAGTTATATTTCTCTTCATTTCTCTTAGATCATTACTTCATTGCTCTGCCTGGGCCAACATTATCAAAACATTCTTATTCTTTCCCTTTCATTTTCTATTTCAGTCTTTTCCTTTAGAGTTTTTGAGTGATCTCACCTTATAACTCAAAATTCCTTAACAAGATCATGTACCCTGAATTTGGCTATGTATTCCAGATAACATCCTTGTTTCTCTGGCTGGAAGAGGGGACTGCAAGATTAGTAGGTGAGAAATATAACATTTTAAGCACTTTTTCCATCCAAATGTTCATAATGAGAAAATACTCAGAGCATAAAATATATTCCCATATATTTTCTAATGTCTCATTCGGCCAAACATTTTATTTCTAATAGTGGCCCAAAAGGTATGTGTGTAGCCAAATTATTAAACGTCAGATGTATTCTAAAGAAGCTTCATTTTTCCTGACCAGCCAATTGTATATCTCTTTCTAATGAGTTTTTTAAGCATCAATTATACCAGTTTACATTTCTTTTTTTACTTTAATGGTGGGGAGATTTAGGGAACCATATGTATTATTCTATGGGCTGTGTTATTCTAGAAGCCAGCAATAGAAAGTCCACTTTTCCTTTTATATGAGTCACAATTTTCAATATAAAATTTATCAATAATAAAGGCAATATTTTGGGTTCACACTTGCTTTTTCCCACTTTATTTATTTATTTTTTAATTCATTTTTAATTTCTCAGTTGGCTGAGCAACTGAGCAGTAAGGTGGTATGTTATTTACTGGGTCCTTCTTAAACCTCACAATAAACAACTTATAAATATAATTTCTTCTCTTTCACACAATTGCTATTTGACTTTATACAAGCTACTTATATTCTAAGCCTTGATTTCCTTATCTATAAAATGAGATTACTGATAGCTACTTACTGCAGAAGATTACTATAAGAATTAATAATGAGAAAATAAGTGTAATGAGTACTCAGAGCATATCACAGAATATAAAAGACACTCAAAAAGTGGTTGTGTTTTTCTGTCCTTCATATCTCAAGCTGAATCTTATGTATAATACAATGAATATACACAGGAGGGCCTCACTGTCTGCAGATAATTAGAACCTAGAGAATACCTACTTACATAGGGGACCAAAATTTCATAGTAAATGAAGATTTTTAAATCGAAGAATAAAATTAAAGTATTTTATATTATTCAACAAATTTAGATTATAATTGCAAATAAACACTGATTATTAACCTGACGAATAAACCAAATGTTATTTTTTGTATTTTCATTTCTATTCATCCAACAAAAGGATATAATACAATATAATGTCTCATTTTACATTTTAATTCTGAAGCATGATTATATTCACGACTGTAAATCCTTTGTCAATTTTTTAAAAATCCCTCTTATTCTTTGCTATTCAAATTATTTTTATTTCCAGAGGCTACCCTGACATTATCCTCCATCTTTTAAAAGGTCTGTGATTTATCTCTATAATTTATTTTACTTCTATTACATTATATTGTTAGGACATTATAGCATTTGAAAAAAATCAGTGACAGACCGACCAATAAGATCTTGATTGAACAGTTGAGGACAGATGCTAGTGTCAAAAATAGAAGTCTCTTTGAATGGAGACTAATTTTATTAGCCAAGCGTTCAGGCAACTTTTGATTCTTGAGTCTATGTGTCTTTGCAATTACAGAGACTTGGATAATGATGACATGAGTAACCAGGATATTACTGGTCAACTACCTTAATTTTATAGTAAACTTGATAAAAATATATCATAGACTGTTTTATCCTCAAAGGTGTACCATAAGAATGAATCTAGACTGTAAAATAAATTTTAGTAGTTTCTCTAATCTCAAATTTTGTGGTTCTTTAACCCCAAGGCTGGAGGCTTAGCAAATTGGCATCCCTGGAATTTAGAAATGCACCAATGATTCCAGCGCTCCATCTTTCCCAAGAGCCTAAAGTAGCTCACTGTTAGGAGCCTAAAATGCCTTTGAGTCATTGAGTGATTGGTTTTCTACTAAAAAAGAAAGAAGAAAGGAGGAAAAAAGGAAGAGAGGGAGGGAGGGAGAAGACAGAGAGAGAGAGAGAGAGAAAACACAAACCGGAATCTAAGTGCTCTAAAAGCATGAAATTGCAGCTCCCTAAACTATCATCAAGACTTGAGGCAGAGATTATTGATGCTGAAATATTCTGTTTTAGGTAACAAATACTGACACAGCTGCTGCTTTGAAAAGGAGAGAAAGTGGCTGGAGCCTTTTTCCTACTGATGTATTCTCAGTCCTTTACCTGTCTTTTCCTCTCAAAGACTTAATTTTCAGCATATATTATGTCCTCTGGTATGGATATAACCATGGCTCTGGTGGCTTTAGATTAACATTGGCAGAAAAGTACAATATTGATAACAAATCAATTCATATTAATTTAACATTTACTATTTTCCAGGTGTTGTTAATTGTGGCCTGCTTTCATGAAAATGTTGGAGACCACTGAAGTCAACATGGTATATATACTGGAAAGAATCACAAGACTTGAATGATATTCCTACTTTAACTTTTCTCAACTCCGGTTATTTCTTGTCTTTGTTTATCTTTAAACTTTCAAAATGGGGGATTTGGACATGCAGATAAATGCTTTGTGAGGACTCTTCAACTTGGTAACTCTATAATTATATAGTGCAGTTTGGGCCACTTGAATACCACAAATTCAATTATTGATAGAGCTAAAAACATATGTAACATTCTCTCCCCCTGTCCCATTAACATAAGAAAATGGATCACAAATGGTCAAATCTATTGGGCTGTCCCTTTTCCAACACTGAGACTCTGATTCCATTATGTATTGCTGCGTTACAAACCACGCAAAACTTGGTGGCTTTAAAAATCAGCAAACGCTATTGTTCGTCATTCTGCAGTTTGGGCAGGGCTTGCCAGGGCAGTTCTACTCTGCTACATGCTGGGACTGGAATATTCAAGATGGTTTCTTCAACCACACATCTGATGGATGCCTTAGCTAGGACAGAAACTAAAATGGAAGCTGGCTGACTGCACATCCCGCTCTCTCCTGCCGGCCTTTCCATGTGGCTAGCTTGGGCTTTCTCAGTCATGCAGGGTTTCAAGAAGTAACATACCAAAAGGACGAGCCTTGATGTGCAAGTGCTTATCAAAACGATCACGTGGTTCATACCAGTTGACGTCCCATTAACAAAAGGCACAAACCCAAAGTCAGTGTGGGAGGGGTCTATACAGGACATTAATATCAGAAAACAGGGTTTACTGGAGCCATAAAATAACAACCAGAGACATCCATAATGGGATTTCTGGCTCAAACAATTTATATCACTGAGTACATTAAACCAGCTTATAACCCAAGTTCTTTCAGCCCATGTTTAGTCCTTTGAAAATAAAAAATTACAATAAATCTAATAAATCTCAGAGAAATTCATTTTTCTTGAGTGGACCTATTAAATCAAATGACTAGCACATTGTTCCATTATGGACCACGCTGATGATATTTAATATTTGTTGTTCACTCAACCTTTACACCCTACTTCTTTGTAGACAAGATAAATAGAATGGAAAATATGAGTTAGGCTTGGGTTAGGAATAGAAAATGTCATTCGTTCCGTATCACCATTCTCTTGACAACCTAAATGATCACTTCACATTCAGTGATTAAGTACGTGCTTTTACCAGAGGCTACTGCGAAAGCAGTTGAGAGTCTCACTCCTGGTTGCCTCTGTCAGAGGAGGGAGCGTGTCACTGGCAGAGACAGCAGCTGGAACCTCTCCCTACAAGAACCAGACGCTCACTGAGCCAGCACAAACTGCTGCCATGGATTTTTCTATACAGATAATTGAAAACAGCTCATAAGCCTATATTTCATACCCATCATCAGTGACAATAAAAAAAACTTTAATTCATGTGACCATATCATGGTCCTCATTGCAAACCTTAAGTTTGGGCTGAAGAAGCATTTTTCTTTCTGTGGAAGTACAAAAAAACCCTAAATTCAGAGGAGCTGGGCCGAATGTAATTTCAGAGCTGAGATGAACAGTTATGAATAGAGGAAATTTAAAGATAGGCTTAGAGCAATGGGACTAGACACAGAAACTGAGCCCTATGGGATATCTGGAGTATAGACAGAATAGAACTACAACTTAAATATTGTCAGAGGTTTTAATGTCATGAAAGAATCTTCAAAAGTTTGGCTCTCTGCCATCTGAGTTTAGAAAACTGCTGATTCTCAGAAGAATGAAGATAGTTTTAAAACAGACAAATTTAACATAAGAAAGATAGCCAAAGTCTTTAAAACTAAATTAATCCTGGTTGTATGTGCATGCATTTCTGAAGAGACAGTACAGAGGTTTCTCCTTAAATCAGCAATGCCCACAGACTGACATAATATGAAACTAGATTTAGGAAAAGCTGATTTTTTTCCATTTTCATTTCAAACTTCTGGGTATATTTATTTCACATTTTCTCTCAGTGTAAGTTTTCAGAATTGTACCTTACATATTACTGTCAGAGTTAGTATATCTTTAATTTTTGAAGATATTTTTACAAGATAGAGAGGGAAAAAAAGGACGGAGACAAACTTTATGTTAGAACTCCTATGCTGGAACAAAGAGAATTTGGTAAACTAAGCCATCCAAAGGAAGAGTATTCTGGCTCTTCTCTCCTTGCTCAGCCCCTGCCCCACCGCACAGAGAACGGTGCTGGGAATATGATCAGCATTTCATCAATGCAGTCATCCCCAGCGTTCCTTCATTGCTACAATTTACTGAGCACTTACTATGCACTAGGTATTGTTCAGCCAATATCTCATTTAATGTCCATAACAACTCCATTAGGTTAGTGTCACTGTTTTCTACCTTCCAGATGAAGGAGCTGAGGCTCAGAAAGAGAAAGTGTCATATGACCAAGTTTACTCAATTTGCAATCAGCAACATAGGTGCCAAACCAGCATTCCATACAGTTCAGGAAATGTCAAGCAGAAAAGCAACCCCACTACCTAATTAGATTGATCAGGGAAGGAGAAACATCCTTCCTCATTATCATTATCATATCCCCAATGTAGTTGTAACACATAGTAGTTATTAAGCATCTGTGCTCAGTGTAAGTTCTGGTCCTTTCCATCTGCATGAAACTGAGCTAATTATCTTTAAGTCTCTGAAGCGATAGCCAGTAGAGCTGACGAACCAGCATCATGTGGCTGATCTCTGAAAATGAGCACACACACAAAGTTCTTAGGGAGTTTGCAGTCTGCAAAAAGCTGTGGGGTTAAATCCATAGACATCTTAATAAGAAGACATTTTTAGTTTTAAAAAATGCCAACCAGTTATGAATGCCATGACAAATATTGCTCAAACAACATACTTGGGAATGGCGTTAGTGCAGATTTCCAAAGTGAGGACTCAAATGTAGATCATTTTGAAGCTTTTCTCATCTTTATAATGAGTTTTCTACTTACAGACTCCCTTCAGAGAATTCCACCACTTGAGGGAAGAAATAATCCCTGGGACCATTAGTCCCACACCCTTATTTTGCAGATGAGGAAATTTGGGCCCAAGTTGAGGAAGAAACATGCCCGGCCCCTCAAGAGCAGAGCCAGGGCTAAAATCCAGGTCTCCTCTGGCTCAGCGTGGTCCCCTCTACCACAGATACCTCTATGTCTTCTTCACAATGCCCGCAGGTGGACTCAAAAGCGTTGGAACCGTCATTGTGATGCAGGTTGCTGATGAGGAGCGCCTGAGCTTCGGTGAGGTCTCCCTGTCACTAGCTGGCTGTGCGACCTTGGGAAATGTTTTGATCTCTTCCGATCGATCAGTTTTCCCCTCTGTAAAATGGAGTTGTTCAACATGATTTCTAGAGTCATTTTGCTCCCATGCTCCCAAAACATGTGACTCTGTGATTTTAATCTGTTGCATTTGCAAATTAACTTCTACTTTTCACAAAGCACATAGACCCTCTCTTTACTCATTAAAATTCTCTGGATTTCTGATGAAAAATGATGTTGAAGCCGGAATTCCAAAGACAGACAAACTCTACACAAAGGACAAAATAGACATTTTCAGACATGCAGAAACTCAGAGAATTTATTTCCTTAGTGCTTAGTTTTAAGTAATTGCAGCTATACTCCAGCAAATCAAGAAACTAAGAAATAAGTCAGAGTCAAGAAGTGATAAGAAAAATCCAAAGAAGAACGTCCTAAGGCGATAATTATATAGCATGCCTATGAAACAGTTCATCCAAATTTGAACAAGATGTCTTCAGGAGAAGGAACGTAAAGAATTCCAAAAATGATTAGGGAGCTAGATACTAGTGACTTTGAAAAAAATATGTGTTTGCAAGTGTGTATGTTTTATCTTTCAACAAGAACGAAGAGACAATAACAAACACCAGGAGAAAAAACTCATGAAAATTGTATCAAAAGGTCCAAATATGAAGGAAACTCAAATGTGGTATAATTTAGAGCAACCAAAAAAAAAAATGTAACAAAAGAGAAATTATTTGACCTGGATGATAGAAACATTGTTTTTCACTGGCATTGGAGTCATGGCCTTGAAATGATTCAGGAAAAAAATGTAATTATAGTATACTACTTACCTCTGTAGTGCACATTCTTAACATCCCACACTAATGAAACTCCATCTTCTTGGCTTTCAACCTTTAGAATAAAAAAAAAATTGACACATAGAGCTTTTTAATATTGGTAATATTGGAGTAAAAACTTACAACTGTAACAGGGAATATAATTAGCAAGAGTTGTGAAGAAGATAAGGATATGCTAAGATTCACACAAAACCTTCAGTGATTGCCTTCTGTGAATGCAGAATGGATAGGAAATGTGACCAAGTGGGGAAACAGAAAATTGTAATGTCTGATTAATAAATAAAAGTCAGTGGGTGGAGTGGATGATAGGCTACAAATGAAGACGTGCCAAAGGATTAAACAATGAGGAAAACAAACAGATAAACTGGCATCACATAATGTTAAAGTAGGGAGACACGACTATGTGGAAGTCTTCATTCATAGGTTTCTCTTTCCCGCTTTTTTTTTTTTCAAACATATTGACCATGGCGTTAGTTTTTTGACTAAAAGCAGGCTAACATTTTTAAATGGTCTACCGCATCATTTCATTTGCATTTCTTTTTCTTTAGGACAGTGGTTGTCAAACTTCAGAGTGCATCAGAATCACCTGGAAGACTTGTTAAAACACAGATTGATGGCCCCCACCTCCGGAATACCTGATTCTAGATCTAGGACAGGAGTAGAAAAACTACATTTCTAATAAATTTCCAGATGATGCTGATATTGCTGGTCCTGGGACCCTACTTCAACAATCTCTGACCTCAGGAATGCCTGAGTGGCTTAAAACCATTCTGCTGAGTGGGATTTTCTGGATGATTTCTTTCTCTAAAAGTCTGGGATGACCTAAAATAAATTGGCCTGATGTTTAAATCCTAATATGACCCTGACACTCAGATGAAAAATTTTCAAGCTTCAAGTTTTTATAGTCTTTCAATAACTGTTGGGTTGCTAGGGCTCATAGAAAGCCAGCAGCATTGAGTGCAGTTGATGAGCTTTTACATTTGGTTGCATGTATGTGTGTGCATGTGTGTGTGTTTGTGGGTATACACATATATATACACACATATACAAATATGAATAATATATAAATATGTGTTTATAGATGTGTATATGTGTCTGTACATACACACTTGCTATTATAAATATATGTTTGTTTTGCTTGTCTATTCTCTAGTCCTTGGCAAATTTAAAAGTCCAAGTCTTTGTAAAGATGTGATCTAAATGTTTCTGGAAAATAAAAAGTAGTGAGAAAGAGTAATTATTCTACCTAAACAAATCACTTTTTACTTCCTTTTTTAGTGTTAGAAATTTTGGCAAAGAAAACATACTTAGAAAAATTATTTTTTCATTGTATATGTTTATGGGGTACAGTTCTTTGTTTCAATACATACATATATTGTATAAAGATCCAATCAGAATAGTTAGCATATTTATCGCCTAAACATTCATCAAAGTAGGGAGACCTAACTATCACCTAAACATTTCTCATTTCTCTGTCTTTAGCATATCTATCACCTAAACATTTATCATTTTTTGTGGTTATAACATTCAAGGTCCTCTTTTCTGGCTATCTTGAAATATACAATACAATATTATTAGCTATTATCACCCTAGAGCACCAAAAATTATTCTTCTTGTCTAACTGTAACTTTGTAACTTTAAGTCTATCAACCTTTCCTCAAGTCTACCAACTTTTCCCCATCCTTCTTTCCCCTCTTCTTTCCCTGACTCTGGTGACCACTATTCTAATATACTTCTTTAAGTGAGGGCCAAAATATTGCACTGTTTACTGTCCCTAGCCTTTTCTCTAAGCATCTACAATCTGGAGGTTGGATCTGCATTTCGGGAGATGTAATTGATTGCATATTTGATAAACACAAACTGTTTCTGTAACAGAATACTTAAAATATCTGAGTAAGAACTTTTGTAAGATTTGTGAGGATAATAGTCCATCACTGATTTCAAATCTTGACCATATGGAAACAAAGGAAAGCTCACTAAGCATATGCAAGTATTTAACTATAATCCAAGAAAAAGCATTCATTGTATGGAAGGTCCATTTAAAAAGAAAAATTTTTCTTCTCACAAGGCATTAATTTTTTGGACCATTTTGTCTTTTGATCCTAGATTAAACTTTTAGTAAATGAGTTATTTTAAAATGAGGAAACAGACCTCAAACTTCTCAGTACTCCTAATAAATGTATAGTCATATTTTACGGTATTTCATTAAGTCTGGAAATGTGGTGGCCAGATGTTCTCAAATCTGAATTGGATTATGGCTTGATGTGGGATATTTGTTCCTTACCTGAACTTTGCTACTTGTTTGTATCAGGCCTGACAAACTATTCCAGGATTGCTACTAAGGCAAGCTGTGGTTTATAACCTTAACAACAAAAACTGTTTCTGTTTCATAAGCCAAAAGGCATATTGAAAGTGGGTAATGCCAATAAATTTCTTGCATTATTCAATACAAAGTCTATCTCTTGATTTTTTAAACACGTCTATTGAGGTATAATTGACATTCAATAAATCTGCACATATTAAAGGGTAAAATTTATCAGTTTTGACTTATAGATACAACCAGGAAATCATTGTCAAAATTAAGGTAATGAAGAAATCAAATCCATCACCCTTAAAAGTTTCCACATGCTACTGTGTAATTCCTCCCTCATTCCTCATATTGCTTCTAACCCATGTAATTTATGGATTTTATGGATTTGCTTCCTGTGACTATAGATTTTTTTGCATCTTCTAGAGTTTTACATAAATGAAATCTTACAGTATGTACCCCCTCCCTCCTTTTTGGTCTAGCTTCTTTAAGTCAGCATAATTATTTTTAAAATTTATTTATGTAGGTGTGTGTATCAATGCTTCATTCTTTTTTATTGTTCATTCATTTATATTCCTGAGTTGTATTCCATTGCTTGGATATGCCACAATTTGATTATCCATTCACTTGTTGATTGACATTTGGATTATTTTCCAGCTTATGGCTATTGCAAATGAAGCTATTATGAACATTCATGCACAAGTGTTTGGTTGAACATTTTCCTACTTTTTTTCTGTCAGTTATTAAGAATATTAAAATTTCCAATTAGAATTTGGATTTTTATATTTCTCCTTGCAATTCTGTCAGCTTTTGCTTTAATGTAGATATTTACAGCTTTAAATTTTCATCTGAGCACTTCTCTCAATGCATCCCTTAAGTTTTGGTATGTTGTGCTTTTATTTCTATCGGTATTTTCATTTTCAAGGTATTTTCTAACTCCCCGTGTGACTTCTTCTTTTACCTATTAGTTGTTCAAGATTATTCATATAGGGCCGAGCCCGTGGCGCACTTGGTAGAGTGCTGCACTGGGAGCGCGGCGACCCTCCCGCTGCGGGTTCGGATCCTATATAGGACTGACCAGTGTACTCACTGGCTGAGTGCCGGTCACGAAAAAACGACAAAAAAAAAAAAAAAAAAGATTATTCATATATTTGTGAGTTCTCCAGTTTTCTTCCTATTAATGATTTCTAGTTTTAGTCTACTGTAGTTCAAAAACATATTTTTATAATTTCAGTATTTTAAAATTTATCAAAACTTGTTTTGGAGCCTAATATATGGTCTGTACTGGAGAATATTCAATGTGCACCTGAGAAGAAAGTGTATTCTGATATTGTCAGGTGGAGGGTTCTGTATGTCTGTTAGATCTAGTTGGTTTATAGTGTCTTTCAAGTTCTTTATTTCTTTATTGATATTTCTGGTGATCTATTCATTATTGCAAATGGGTTATCAAAGTCTCTAACTATTATTGTGGAACTGTCTATGTCTAGTTTACTTCATAAAATTTGTGGCTCCATTACTAGCAGCCGAGTTTAAATAATACCAACTTAGTTTCAATAGTATAAAAACAATCTGCTTCTATCATGTCTATCCTTTTCCCTTTTTGTTGTTATTGTCACATATTTCGTGTTTATACATTGTGTGCCCATTAACATAGACTTATAATTATTGTTTGAAGCATCTGTCTTTTAAATTATATAGGAAAAGAGAGTTACAAACCCAAAGTACAATGGTACTAGCTTATATATATATATATATATATATATATATGTAGTAATTTTTACTAGTGTTCTTTGTTTTTTCATATGGCTTTGAGTTACTTCAGACTATAGAACTGCCTTTAGAATTTCTTATAGGGCAGGTGTCCTAGTTAGAAACCATCTTAGCTTTTGTGCATCTGGTACTGTCTTAATTTCTCCTTTATTCTTGAAGAATAGTTTCACTACATATAGACTTCCTGGTTGACAGTTTTGTTTTGTTTTTCAGTACTTTAAATATATCATCCCACTGCCTTCAGGTCTTCATGGTTTCTGATGAGAAATCAGCTGTTAATCTTATTGAGGAACCTTTGCATATGACAAGGTGGTTTTCTTTGCTGCTTTCAGAACTCTCTTTGTCTTTTCACAATTTGACTATAATGTGTCTTGGTGTAGACCTCTTTCAGTTTATCTTGCTTGAGGTCATCGAGCTACTTAGATGTATATATTCATGTCTTTCATCAAATTCGGGGAGTTTTAGGCTATTCCTCAAATACATACATACATACATACATATATATATTGCTCCTTTTTCTCTCTCTCACTTCTCCTTCCAAGACTATCATGATGCAAATTTAGGTATGTTTGATGGTGTCCCCCAGATTGCTCAGGTTCTGTTAATTTTTCTTCATTATTTTCCTTTCTGCTACTCAGACTGAATAACTTCAACTGCCTCATCTTCAAGTTTTCTGATTTTTTTTTTGTCTGCTCAAATCTGCCACTGCACCTCTCCAGTGCATTTTTCATTTCAGCTATTGTATGTTTCTGCTTCAGAATTTCCACTTTGTTCCTTTTTTAAGTATTTCTTTCTCTTCATTGATATTCCCAATTTATTCATACATTAGTCTCCAGATATCTGTCAGTTCTTTGTTGATGGAAGACATCTTTGACTAGTAAATTTTAATGTCTGGGCTTCCTTAGGAATAGTTTCTGCCAAATTCTTTTTTTTTTGCCTGTGAATGAGCATATTTTCTTGTTTCTTTTTTATGCTTTGCAATTTTGTTGTTGAGAACTGAAAATTTTAAGCAATATGGTAACTGGAAATCAGATTCTCCCCTTCCTCAGGGATTACTTTTGTTGCTTATTGAGGGCTGTAGTCATCCATTTGTATGGTGACTTTTCCAAACTATTTTTGCAAAGTCTGTATTCCTTTTTTTGTATCTGGTCACTGAGGGTCCATTGCTCATTGTCTCTGCAGTCATCCTGTGACCTAATAGAGGTTCCTGTAAATACCAAAGTTCAGTAGCCTCTGTCTTCAACCAAGTCCCTGGTTGCTGTAAGTGTCTGATCACATTTCAGAGTTATGAAATAAATAGTTGATTCTAGCCTCACCCACACCCCCCAGCTTACTGGTTATTTCAGTAGAGGGACCAAACCTTCTAGCAGTCACTGGTCTTTTTGGTTTGTTTTTTGTTTTTTTTAACACCCTCTGTGTGCTGGTGGCTGGATTCCACTGGGAATTGTCCCTTAAACAATGGGATCTCCCAGCTTTTTTACATGCAGAACTCTAGTATAGATCATTAACTTATCATAGTCTATCTTCAAATAATATTATAACACTTCATGTAGAGTATAAGAATTTTACAATTACATACTTTCATTTCTCGTTTCCATGCTTTTATGCTATTATTGTTTATTTTACTTGCAAATTCCATAACACATTGTTAGTATTTTTGTTTAAATAATAATTTTATCTTTTAAATATATTTCAATAAAATTTAATATATTTACCTAAATACTTATGATGCCCAGTGCTCCACATTCCTTTGTGTAGGTATCTATTTTCATATGATAACAGTTTCCTTCTGTCTGAAGGACTTACTTTAACATTTCTTATACTGCAGGACTGTTTGTGTTAAATTCTCTCAGCTTTTATATGTTTTTAAAATTCTTTATTTCATCTATTTTTATAGATATTTTTAATGCTAAAGAATTGTAGCTTGATGGGTTTTATTTTTAAATTTTTATTTCAGTACCTTAAAGATATTGCTCCATTATCTTCTTGCTTGCATTATTCTGAGTGAGGAAACTCCTATGATCCTAATCCTCATTTCTGTGTGATTTTTTCCTCTGGCTGTTTTTAAGATTTTTGTCTTTGCACTGGTTTTGACCAATTTGGTTATAAGGTATTCTGGTCTAGTTTTCTTCATGTTCCTTGTGCTTTGAGTTTTTTTATCTTCTTGAATCTGTAGGTTTATAGTTTTTTAAATCATATTTTTATAATTTCTAGCAATTATTTTTAAAACATTTTTTTTCTCACCACTCTCTCTCTCCTTTCAGGACTCCCTGTACATGTGTATTAATATCATTAAAGCTGTCCCACATCTCATTAATCCTTTCTTATGTTTTAAAATCCTTTTCTTCCTCAATGTTTTATTCTGTATATTTTTCATTGTTATATCTTCAACTTTACTAATCTTTTATTCTGTAATGTCTCATCTGCTCTTAATCTTTGGCCTCCCCAAAATTTATAATCTCATATTGTAATTGTCATCTCAAGAAGTTTGATTTGAATATTGTAAAAAACATATTATATGTCTTACATTAACTCTTTGAACATCTAGAATACAATTATAACAACCATTTTAAATAATATTTTCAGCTAATTCTAATACTGTCTCAGTTCTGGACTGGTTTAAAATGCCTGACTTTTCTCCCCTTTAAATGCCATATTTTCCTGCTTCTTTGCATGCCTATGTATTAGATGTCAGATGTTGTAAATTTTACTTTATTGCATACAAGGTAAATTTGTATTCTTCTAAATTGGGGGGCTTTGTTTTGGGATAAGGTTTAATTGTTTGAAAACAATTTTATCCTTTTTGATCTTGTTTTTATAACTAGTCATGCAGAATTGCAGCAACAGTTAGTCTATTGATAAATATTCCTCATAAGCAGGTCCAGACCCAAGTGAGTACTCTACTCACCGCCTCATGAATTATGAGGTTTCCCAGTATAGTTGGTGGCAATAGTCACTATTCTCTCTAATCATTTTGGCTGGTTCTTTTCCAGTCTCAGGTGGTTTCCTCACATGCATACAGTGATCAGTATTCTATTGAATACTTAAGCGGGAGTCTACAGATCTGCAGGGTTATTTCTCTCTGCAGTCCTTTTTCCTCTGATACTCTGCATTATAAGCTTGTGCCGCCTGGGTCTCCCCAACTTTCAGCTTTGTCTTCTCAGCTTAGGAAATCTTTCAGGCTGTGCCTGAATTATGCCCCCTCCCACCCTGCATCACTGCCTGGAAACTCTCTAAAGTCTGTAAAATGGGGTGAATATAGGGATTATTTCATTTGATTCCCATCTCTCAGGGATCATTGTCTTTGTGTTTTGTTTTTTTTAACTGAGGTCCAGTGTCTTCACAGTCATTGTTTTATATGTAACTTTTAAAAAATTCAGGTGGGAGGGTAAATCTGGCTTCTGTTCATCCATTTTGGAAGCAGAAGTCTTAAATTTAAAAAAAAAAAAATTCTATCAGGAGCCCCATTTAGTCTCTGCTTTCTTAACAACCAACTCTTTACTTACCTCCTGATTTTAAAAATCCAATTTAACCATAAAGACAGTATTCACATCAACTACATCTATCAGCCAGAAACATAAGAAAAGAAACAAATTAATTATATTTCTTCATTTTTATTCTGTACATTTCCACACAATTCACAATACAGAAAAAGTGTTCAAAAATTATAACTAGTCAATTTATTTTTCAGAGATTAGTTCAGTCTCTCAAATTAATTCCATTGAAAATCTCTGTAGAGCAACACAGTGATCAAGATACTTTATATAAATAGGAAATGCAAGAAAATTAGGGAAAAATACTTTATGACTTTGTTACAAAAAACTCCATTCTTCCCTTTCCCATCCCACCCTTCCCACCCACCCTCCCACCACATCATATTATCTGGACCCCACTGTACCTGGAAATAAAATTTCATCTTCCTCCTGTCACAGCTGCTACTTTTGGGGGGATTCCACCTGCCAGCTGGCAGCTTTGCAAAAGCATGGCTCTGGGATGTGATAGGGCAGAATCAGAAATCCTGAAAGAGCCCTTTATAATGTGACTGCAACTCTTCACACAGATGTAGCTTTTGCAAGTGAACTACCCACAGCCAAGAGTACTTCAGATGCCTAGGAACTTTTTCCCACTCAGAAAACAAATCAAATCAAAAATATTCATTCTGATGGAACTGAGATTGTCCTCTTTTCCTTAATTCTTTACAAGAATGGTTTTCCACACTTTCAATTATCTGTAGTCCATATCATATTAAGATTCATGGTTACCCACTTAATCCTTTGCTAATTTTAAAAAACAGTCAAGCTAATGTCTACTGAGACTACTTTGGACCCTAATATCTCAAAGATGTTTTTTGTAAAATATTCCATTGTGTTAGAATATTTTGTCTATAAAAGTTCTAAATTACATTCTCCAGAATGGCAAGAACCCCATCTTTACTAACCCAACAATCATGATGTTAGCAAAATTCAAAGTTCTAGTTGCATTGCAAATTAGGCATGCATGTGGTTAGAGCCTTCAACCAATGAAAGAGGTGGGGAGGGTAAACAAATGAAAAAATTTATTGTTAATAGAACCCAAAAGGTCAGGAACCATTTGGATTCATTATACAAGGTGCAGTGAATATCAAGGTTAGAATGTATCTTAAAAGTTATAAAACCTCACCAACATATTTCCAAGAATTACCCATTAATTTGAAACAAAAGAAAAATAGGGTAAATTAACTTAGGGTTATCACCTGTATGTGATTTAATGACAAAATATTATAGAAAGTACATTCTACCATTTTTAAGAAGAAAAACTATATTTAAACCCTAAAATAACAAGGTCACAGTCTCTGAATTTTAAAGTGAACACTTTTATAGATTTTTGAAAAAACTCCCTACATTTTATTTTTCTCAAATTTTGTCATGAAACAGCACAAGTCTGTGGCTAGGTTTAACCTTCCATAAGCAGCTGGGGAAACTCCCAAAACAACTCATTCCTACGCAGGGCTCCATTAAAAAGTTATTCTATTAGCTGACCCTGTTTCTCCCTAAACTCCACACATTATCTAATTCTCTTATAAGCTGCATGTATTGAAAATTTCACAATTAATACTCCTTGAAGCCACCCTGAACAAGTGTAATCTTTCTTCCTATTTTCTGAGTTTGATTTTCATGGGGCTCAATGTTTGCAGAGGGTATATGTTTTTGGTGAGTTGCCATTAGAATTTGTGTTAAGACTAGTCTTTCATTGTGTCCCTCTTTCTTTCCTCATAACTCTGCTCTTCCTTTTCCTTCCCAAGCCAGAGGCAAGGAGTGGGGTGGGGGAGAATGGAGTGAAAGAGTTTCTCTGTGCAAGACTTTGGATTTGAGCCCATTTCCTAAAATTATCTCAAGAGTGACTCCCTCTCTCACCCAGTCCACTTGAAATCTAGGAACTCAGGCTTTATTGTTATGGAAATAAGGGAAGATAGGCAATAAAACTGTAGCCCTCTTAGACAGAAATATAAAAACGTTAGCCTAGTTGATGTGAGGCTAAGTTATAGAAAGTTATTTAATGACAAAAGATTATAGAAAGTACATCCATGCCTCCTTATTACCAGAAAATACAGAAATCCTCAATCTCTTCTCCAAGTCTCAGTCCTGACTCTATACGTCAAACAACAAAGTAGATTCTTTGTTTTCACTTTAGTTCCTGAATTTGTGACCTTTTTGCCTTATAGAAACATATATCTTTACCAGGAGATTTGGAAATTGTCTAGCAATTGGCAAAATGTGTGGGTGTGGGTGTGAGTGTGTGTATAAGCAAAGCAAATTTTTCAGGTCATAAAATCCCTGCTTCTAAATAATTTGGGATATATTTGCAAAGACTAATGTTTTTACAAAAATATTTTCATTGCCATCTATTTGGCAGGAACCTGGGGAAAAAATGGGCTCTAATTGAGTTCTGTACCAGTCTGAAATCATAGAAATCTAAACCTGGAAAATATCTCAGTGTTTTTTTAGCCCAAGATTCCTTACAATTAAGAATTTGCTTTTACATGATCCCTGAGTTGGTTGTCCAGTCTTCACTTAAATGCTAGAAAAAACACTAACAGTGATAAATTCACTCTGTTTTTCATAAAACCCAATTAATTTTTCTGGATGCAATGTTTACGAAAAAATAAATCCTTATATAAGTAATAAAGCTACCTCCTTTTCATGTCTGTTTCTGTTCTGTTCTATCCTTGTTTTATTCTGCAAATTGTCTGCCAATTGGAATCTAACAGTCCTACTTAACCTGTCTCCTCTGTTCTCATTACCAGTCCAATTTTGTCTCCTTTCCAGATCAAGCATCCCTCTTCTACATATTCACCAATCTGCCCATAGATGTTGCTTGTAAAATATGAGATCCAGAATTGAAGAATATTTCAAGCCTGTTTTTTCTGCTTCAAGTACAACATAATTTCCCATAGGTGTTTTAGACCTCTATGTATGTGACTACATATGATAAACTTAGCTGACATACTCACCCATACACTTAGGGCGATAGAGTCTTAAATGGCATGGTTATTTTTGCTTTTTGGTACAGCATTCCAAAATAGTATCACTCCAATGGTGACTTCCAAGGAGGGAAAATAGTTTTGTGTGTGTGTGTGTGTGTGTGTGTGTGTGTGTGTCTGTGTGTGTGTATTTTTTTTTTTTTTAATGCTGAGAATCACAAATAAGGCAGAGGAACCATTAATCCTCCATGTTAATTTATTCTCCTGAAATCCACCCTAGTATCCAAACACTCGACTTTTTCCTTTTTTTTTCCTTGAAATATTTACAAGCTGTCAGCCCTCCCTCTAATAGCAAAAACTCTGAGTTTTGATTTCTCATCCTCCCTCAGTTCTAATCAATTCTAGCTGTGGGATATTAGGTGAATATTTTTCCATGGAGTAACTTTTATATTATGGAAATCTGAACCATTGATGCAAAACATCACTGAAAGCAATAGTAAAAAAAATATTTACTTAGAAAACATCTATTTTATATATTTTAGTCTGTAACTTCTAAAGATCTCAGTTCTGGCTGCAGTTCTATCAATTACTATATGAATCTGTGCAAGTCAAATTCATTGCCCTGAAAATCAGTTTATTCATCTAAAATGTATTATCTGCATTATCCACCTGATGGGATTGTACTGAAGCTCATAAGTGTGAAAAATGCATCAAAATGCTAAAGTGCTAACATTTTAAAAAACTGTTAAAATTGTTTACTAACAAACAGCATAGATTTGAGTTGTTTAAGCTATTTTATATTGAAAGCTATATATGTTTCACTAAAGGGTTGAGAAACAAAATAGTTTCAGTTGTTCTCACTATGAAAGGCTCCCATTTCACATGCCATTTGGCTCAAAATATTAAAACTTTGGAGGCTGGGGGAAACCTGGATCACCACTTTCTTATTTCTGTGGGTAGGTCCCCCTTGTAATTACCATGCCGGTAGCAAAAGCCAAGGCATTTTCCATGATTGCCTTTCATGTACATTTACTTGGCTTTCAAATATCTTTTAGGCATAATTTTCTTCTGTGGTTGTATTAGATTACACTTAACTCTAAGAATATCAAATCACAGCATTTATATGTATATATAGGACAGACAGTAAGACAGATTTCTAATAGGACTTTATTTGAGAATGTCCAAGACTATTCATCAAAATCCATAATGCTTCCAGAAGTATTTTGAATTAAGTTACACCTCTTAGTATGTTTTTTTCACTAGCTCTTAAATTCATGCTTACTTGACTTTAAAATTTTTAAATAAGAACTAAAGGCCAATCCCACTAAGATTTCAAAGGTTCTCACTTACGAAGTGATATTTTAAAGAATAAAAATCAAGATTTTCATGAATTTTTAAAATGAAATCCTGCTACTCAACACAGACACTTTAAAAAGAAATTTTTAGAAAATCACAGAATCTAATTCCAGTCCCCTCAGATCACACATCCCTACTCACAACTCCCCTCAAGGTGGTCAGGTCTCCTTTTGATTAAATGTTCCCAGAGCTAAAAGTTTGTAACTCCATGAGAATGCCCACTCCGCTCTTCCACAATATTTATTCTTTATCTTCTTTATATTTAGCCACAACCCACTGCAAATTCTTATTGTTTCTAGTCCTGTTCTTGAGAGCTGGGATAAATGAGACTTAGCCTTCGTTTTACTAGTGTTTCTAAGTCTCATCTTAAAGTCTTAGTTTCAAATACATTTTTAATAACACTACCAAGACTCCAGGAAATGCAAAATGCCATTACTTCTTTCCAAGGTAATATTTGTGTTAATAGAACTAAAAAATTGCCGGCTAATGAGTGTCTGGTACAACAAAGCCTTGGGTGAACCTCCAGGGCATGGTTGCGTGGTGTGCACCCTGGGGTTCGCCCACACAGAACTTATGACATAGGAATTTGTCATTTTTCCTGGACTGCCAGCTGCATGAAGACCAGAGTTTTGTCCATTGCATTCATTGTTATATCTGTAGTATGGAGCCTACCTATATCAGAACAAGTGATAAATATTTTCCAAATGATTAAACTCATGCATATATGATTGATTTATGAACACAAGATTGCATGCATAATGACTGAATACATACATAGACTCTAGAATCTATCCATCATCAAGATACCATCCAATATTCAAATTTATACTTTAAAATCTGTGCTTCAATGGACTAAGAATTTTATTCTGCTTTTCTATCAGGACCAATTCAGTGAAACTCAGTGTCCTGGTAGGACAGGTTGTCCAGGAACAGTACTCTTTTCTTATTCTTGTTTTTAGGTTTCTCATTAAGCTCTGGGGACACAGGCTAAAATATACAGATTGCCCTTAGGAGTATAACACATACATAATCCAGTCCTCCAGGTAATGTCAAGGGGGCATTGTTTACATTACTGTATGTGGAAGCAGTAGCCATGACTGTATATTCTTGTGTGACTTAGACAGAATTTGCCTAACTTGGTAGATTGCTTCTCAAAATCAGGTTTATGATAAGTTTTTAAGATGATCAAGGTCGGTGGACATCTATTTGTCCTTTGAGCAAAATGGATACTTGCCCCAGATGGTAATTTCATTTTGATCCACTTTGAGCATAATATCTGGGGAAGATTTTGGTGGCTAGATGACAAAATTATTGACTTGACAGTAGTGGCAGAAAGTCTAGGAGTAGGACTGTTGCATTGGCTAGAAAATTAGAGGGACCAGAGATGAGTGATGACTGGAACACAGAAAACGGGTGGACCCAAGTCTGAGAGGCTTGGCAGAGAGAAAACTACAGGACGTACAGTCAGTTGAGTATGGAATTCAGAGAGTGAGAACAGTTGAGAGACTCAAATTGGTTCTATTAAGATGCAGACAGAAGCTATTTCACCTAAATATGTTAAAGACTAATCATAAAGCTAATTTAATAGATGTTGTTCTATTTTTTCCTAAAATTAACATAATTCATTTAAATAGAGCAATTAGTAGTTTTATTTGATGGTTATGATAAGCCATTTTAACAGCCAATTTTTATTTTTAAATAGCATAATTGAATAAAATATAACGCTGTTCCCAGTAATTTCATAAGCTACTCCATTTGAAAGGATGCAAGCTGCTTAGACCCCAGACTGTATCCAAGTTACTACACCTTCCTGGCAGTAGCTTGCCTGATTAAATACACTGGGCAACCTCCTGAGGTAAACTCACCTTTATAAAGTGGTGTAAGCATCACAGAGGAAAGAACTCTCCTTTACTTTAGACTCAAAAATAGCATAGGCAAGTCTTGGGCCTAAGGAGGGTTTCATGCTTCATGGAAGGCAAAATAAACAATTATAAGAACTCTTGGTTATGAAGTTTATGAAGCAGGCAATAGCAAAAGCCATGTACAATTGCAGTGATGCAATGAAAGAACTAAGTTTAGTAATAGTAGAAACAAAAATTATATGAAAATTCTGTTACCTTATCTATCTTTGCCTGTTGGTGTTAACTATACATACACAGATGATTAGCATGCTTTTAAAATGTTTTCTTCTTTTAATAAACCTATGCAATATATGTATGTATAGTATATATACACATATATGTATAGAAATAAATTTCTATACATATGTGTGTGGATGTGTATGTATATATATACAGATACATGTTTGTGTATGAATGGAGTACTTCTGACATAACATACAAGCAACAACGTTTATCAGTGTTAGTGTTTATCTCTGGGGACTGCGACCCAACATCAGCACAGAGGAATGCCTTGATTTTGCATGTAATACTCATCTGTGGTATTAGAACTTTTTATGAAAAGCATGTGCTACTTTTATAACTTAAAAAATCTAAATATTGTTAATAAAATTGACATGTAATAAAATGAAACTGCTGCCCTACATTTTCTAAGACAAATCTTATGAGGAGTCTAGTAATAAATTTCAGATATCCTTTAGGCAAAGGGAGTATTACTAGGTCCATAAAAAAATGAACTACCTGTTGGGTGTCTCACAGCACAGACAGATCTGCCTAAGCAGCTACTATGAAAGAATCTGGAGCAATAGGGTATGTGGGGCTTTCCACCCGTCATTACTAATTTCATAGCTGTGCATTTGCTGGCTAAATTCTGTTTCAGAACTTGCACCGGTTTTCGTTTATCACCTCCATGGAGGTAATCAGACCTCTCAAAGTGAAATTTCCAGTCATGGTGTTTATTTCCTTCTTGGCTTACTAATCCTCGCTTCTGTTCTTTATCAAGTCTTCAAATGTGATAAAGCATAGCTTAACTGTGTTCCATTTCATTACATGTGTAATACTGGAATAGGAGGCTGTAAAAAATGACTACCTTAAAGGTTATAGAATGTTGTTCTTTTAATAACTCTTCATTTTTTATCCCTTTATCAGCCTAACCTAAAAATGGAATCCCAGTGCAGACAGCGCCATGACAGGAAGGACCAAATACAGAGGAATGCCAGCTAAGCCAGCCGCTTCTTGCCGTACTGTCTCAGTGGGCTCTGTAAAAATGATATTTCTATAGGTACATATTTATATGTCTGTTAAAGTTATGTGCAGTTTCAGACCAGGACTAGACTATTTGCTTCTATACTTCCTGATGGCCCATTAAAGGGGATACAATATACTTAAGCTGAGATGGAAACTCCCAGACCATATGGTCTTAGCTCTTTCTAAAGCCCGAGACTGTCACATGCAGTGACCAATTTTTTAAAAAACGCTTTGAGAGGTAGATTTAATGTTGAAGTCATTAAATATGTGGTTGTCCTCTTCACTTTTTTTTTTTTTGAAAGCCCAAATCCTAGGGGTGCGTGCTTTTTCCAAGAGATATAACGTATATTGCTCCCCATCAATAACACAGGACTCTAATGCCTTTATATTGGAGGGTGGTGGTAAGGAGTGTAGAATGATTTCCAAATGCACCAGAGCCCTTCCAGTAGTCAGTTCCTCATCTACTTTCATACCAGGGATTTGTTTGTGTCTTCAATTGGAGCTATTTGAATTGGCCCATAGCCACCTGTACCCTAAATGTTCTCTGTGCAGCTCTGAAACATTCACAGAGAAATGTGAGATGGTAGTTGATGAAACTAGAGTCCCTCATCCCAGCAGTGGCAGCTGGGGAATCGACTGCTTGGCCTAATGTTTGGCTCAATCCAGGGAATGGAAGGTACCGTTCAAAGCCAGATTCCAGTCTGTTTTAAGGATATTATATTTCTGTCATCACTACATGTCCTTGACAGTCCCATCAACTGAAAAACTCCCAGCAAAAGCCCAATGATTAAATTCTCCTGGAGCATATTTCTTCCAGCTTCTGGAAACAATCTACTGCAGTCCCTCCTTCCCTCACTGTAAAACCCAAAAGATAGTTCCATTTCTGAGACTGATATATGGAAATAGATGACTCACAACCAACCCATTCTCCCACAGCTGGAAAGAGTGCCAACAATTTGATTTTGAAATGCCTGTGGAGAGACTGTGGTAATAAAATCTCCATCCACTGAAAGGCTGTTCCTACTTAATATAGTATATCATATCCATACTTTCAAAATGATGATATGTGAACAAAATGTGATTCAGATAAGCAGTGTGTCACCAATGGACTTTTAAATTAAATCTAAAGAAATGATCATTTATGGTCACATGCAGAAACATCAGGGAAGCGCTGCACTGTGTCCAAAGGCAAAATGGAAGGAAGCTCAGGAGACACCAGATATAGCCAAAAGCAAAACACTTGGACACCCACTTTTATTTTTGACTTATACCCAAATAAAATAGATATTTGAACAGAAAGGTAGAAGACTGTTTCTCCTGATATTTTAGTTATCGCAGAGTCCATAAAAGAGGTACCTGTCAGTACCATCTGGTCCGTAGCAGGATTAGGCGTTGCAGTTCCACTACCAGACAGACATTTCTGGCTAGACTCCCACAGTGGCTTGCACTAAGAATTTTCTGATAGGGGAAAATAAAGTAGAGAAAAGAATATATTAGAATACCCCAGTCACGTAAAATGGGGTTATCATGTATGACCGTGGAACCTTACAAGGAATAGGTGAAGCTTCTATCAGAAAGATCCAGGCATCTCGAAATCTGGCAGTGGAACTCATTAAACAAGACTTTGTCCTTGGGTCAGGGCTTACTTGGAGCAATGAAAACCAAAAACCTATAAGGAAAACATAAAATGGGGCCCTCTGATTACTGTATTAAAGAGTCTATGGTTATTAGCCTCTGTGCAACGTTCCAATGACTGTTTACTTGCTTAAGTGTCTTATCTTGACATATGTTGCTACTTTTGCTGTTTGTTTTTTTTTTTCCCAAGTCAATCAGGCTGCTTTCTATTATCACTCAACAAAGTTTAGAAGTAAATGTTGTCAGAGTGCTCCATTTCCTGTAACCACAGTTCCCCCACACAATTTTTTCTGCTCTACAATTTAAAGAGCACTTAAAATTGAGTGGTTCTGCAACCTAGCTATGGGCCTTTGTTTAATCCTTTGATCATCTCTATTGCAGCAAAAGGCAAAGATGGCTACACATAGGCAGTACGGAGCTGTACAAACAGCCCAAGCTGAATCAGTCCTGCATGGCTATCGGCAACTGCCCAGCAGCCTGGCCCAACCCCTGGGTTACCTCTCTGAGGTACCTCCAAGTATGGACAATTCCCTTGCCACCTCCCCACATCTCAGAGATATAGCACACAAGTTGACATTATCCACGTGGCACGTCCCAGCCCCTATATAATGAAACAGGAGGGGGAGGGGAGACATGCAAAGAGTCAGTAACTGGTCTGGTATATTTAGCCATGGAAATGGAAGTGGTTTTACAGTTACATTGCTGCAGGACATCCAGAGTATTTTAAAAGTGCTTTGGACAATCTTGTGGTCTTCAAAGACTGAACGTAAAGAGGAGAGAAAATACCACATTTTGAAGTTGATGGGTAGTTACAGTAGAATTGTGTGGTGCAGGTGAAAGATGAGTGCAGAGGGGAGGAGGGAGCAGTGCCATTTATACGAACATCCTTTGAATCTTTAAAATAAATTATACAGGTGAACGCAGAAGTTCATGCTACTTGCTGGAAGCAATAAGGATCAAATTTTGTGGAACTTGTATTCCACAAATCTCCAGGTATCCTGCCTCCTTCCCAGTGGGCTATATCATGTTCTGTTGCACATCATGGTAGCCCTTAAAAACTGGTGGCATGGTCTCAGATAGATTCTTGCAGGAGAGAGACAGATATATGAATTCCATCAGCTTCTTCCCAATCGCCAGGAGGGCATAGGTGATATGATGCTCACATTCTCTTTGCCCATCTACCAGGGTCAAACAGCAGTTTCCAGGTCCTCATGGCCAATGATTTTATAGTTCTGACGGCTTTCTAAGTAAGCAGCCAAATCTGGGTCCCCAGCCTGCTGTGCTCTGTCTTGAGGTGTCTTACCCTGCAGATAACAATGAAAAGGGAAAAGACAAACACTTGGAGCGAGATATAAAAAAGAAAGAAAAAAAAATCACAGAAACAGAGCTATCCAAAGATTACTCACTAATCAGGATCCTTCTGTGTTTGGTGTTTTAGAGTTTATAAGACACTTTCAAATCTATTATCCTACACAAGCATTACATCAAACATGTGAGATTGGTAGGTCAAAGGGAACATAAGCGTCCCCCCTTCCTATTATCTGAGTTGAGTGTAGGGATAGCCTTTGTGTGGTAAATAGGCAGGTGCCCTGCTGTGGTCTGAGTTACTCCAGCAAGGCCAACCCTATCCCACCACATGCCCCTACTGATCCTGCCTTCAAGGCATGTGTCTCTCAATCAGCTTAAACATCAAAGCATCTGAGTGAAAACATCATCTGGGAAGATATGAAGCAATGATCTGCCAATTAGCTAGCCAGACAGGTAAGACCACCTAGAAACCAAGACACAGCTCAGGTATGTTTGATAGGTCTAGGAAGGCATTGAGGTAAACAGAGACCTCAGTTGGAATGCAGGAATGCTGGTAGGTCTAGGTCGCCAGGGAAGTGGAGAATTCTACGCAATGCAACTGGCTCAGAAAGGAGAGACAAGTGCACTCAGGAGACAGTCATTTCTTCTCTGCGACTCTCTGTAGTTAAGTGGGCAACCTTTCTTGGAGTCTACACAGGGTGCTTTAAAACTCTTAGAGCTTAACAGGATCTTCTATGTGGTTTACTTTTCTGTATAACCACTCTCTCTCTTCTCTCTCTCTCTCAGGTGCTCTCTGTAAATAAAAACAGCTCACGGTGCAGCCCAATCTCAGTTCTCCTAGGCTGTTTCTCCTGAAGCCTCAGCTCTGCCCGTTGGCACCTTCTGGTCAAGGTTGTCATATTTATCCACACCACAAATTTCTGGCCTTACTGCCCTCATATTAAGCTATTCGCACACACTTTGAATACAGATTTTCTTAACTTTTGCTGTGGAGAAACCAACCACATTTCAAGTCACAGTGCCAAGGGTGTCACTGCACTCCAACGAAACAGATGACAAAAGCCCCGTGTGAAAACCAACTTATCCGGTCACACTTTATGATGCTGGGGCAGTGATGGTATTCTGCCACCAAATGAAAACAACCAATCTGCTGAAACAACACTGGGCTGGACATCAAAAGAGCTGAATTTAGATTTGGGCTTAGCTACTGGTCCAAGAGCATATTTAACTTTTTTTAAGTTTCAGTTTCTGCATCTATCAGTGACAATAATTTCCTATCTAATTTCTGGGGTTAACTTTTAGGGAATAATATGAGAAAACAAACGGGAAAAACTTCTAAAAATAAAAAGCTACATAAATGCACCAGATTTAAGATTGCAACCATCTCAAAGCCTGAGCCCATCATCCTGGTAGCCAAAAGGTAATCACTTTGGCACCCATATACAACCCCACATAAATCATACCTTTCAAACTGGCTGAAGTACTGAAGGAGAAATCCCAAAGGGGCTTCTCAGTAGTCAGGCCAATGCCTTTGAACATGGTCCTGACCCCTCTCCCAGGGCTTTAGACCTCACCTCCCCTGACTTGGCTGCTGGCGTTCAGCAGGACAAACCCAAAGTCCCAAGGCCAGCATATTCAGGGGTTTATAAAGCCCCATAGGCAAAGCACACACCCTCTCATTGTGCTTATACATTTAAACTGCAGTTTCTCTAAATGAAGCACTCTATTTTTTCCTCCTTCTTCCAAAGCCCCAGGCACTTCCATAGGCACAGAAAAGACGCCTGTGCTGCGGGCACAGTGAAGGCAGCAGAGCCCGCCGCTCGCCCCGCGGGAGCGTGTTTGCACTCGCGCATCCGGTTACCTTGGAGTCTGTCTTTCTCAGGGATGCTCCTGCGTCCACCAGAAGCTGGCACACAGCCCGGTTCCGCTGGCAGGCCGCCTTGTGCAGTGCAGTCTCACCCCTAAATCAAAGACGAAATGGGAAACCACCCATAAAGGGGTTGGAGACAGGGGTGGGCGTGGAGGCAGCAGCAGGGGCGTTATGGTCCGTGGCCCACCCCGTGCTCCTCTGCCTCTTTCTCTAGCTGCGGCTGAGACCAGGGCTGCAGAGCCCGTTCTGGGGAGGGGGGTAAGGGGGCATCTAAAACTTCCTTGAGTTAGTATGGACATTCCTTGACCACGATGTCTGACTCCAGCCTCTTTTCTAAACAGTGTTGGTTAACTAGGCTTCATGATTTTTAAAGAAAATTACTACCGTTCAATTTAGGTTATATCCTCACTGGCTCCATTACATAGCCTGACTGCATAGACGTGTCTGAACACTGAAGCAGTTCCCTGTGGGTGCACATCTGGGCAGAGCAGGAAGGGCCCTAGAAGTACACAGGAGGCAGCGAGGAGAACCGCAGGCCCCTCAGACCCACCCGCACCACAGGGCCGACCAGCACTCGGCCTTCACAGCAGCATCTCCTGGGAATCCAGCTTCAAAGAGCCAGGCCCACACCCACTCCGCTCTACCCACTTTGGATGCTGGGTGCGGCAGGTGGGAGGAGGAGCAGCACAGTGAGACTCGGGGAGAGTTCAGGAGCCGAAGCTGCCCATGCTGGGCAGCAGGCATGAGGCCAGCCACTCAGTGTGGGAAGCCGGTGAGGGAAAGGGGCCACTTCCCCACCTCTGGCTGGCAGCATAGGGAGGAGGCCATTCCCATTCTGAGCCTAAAAGTGAGAAGATGCTTACTGCCAACGTGTTTCATGCAAAATCACGTGCAGCCCTTAGAGAGGGCAAACTGGAGCAAGTGATGGCACCCCTTAGAACCTCGCCAGCAGGGTGTGCTGGTCTTGGGCCAGCTCCATGAACATGGGCAGTTCCTCCCCTGTCCAGTAGCTCATAGCTCCACTGCTTCCCACTCATCCTGCATTCTAGTCATTTCTACGTCTCCCCTCTTCACCTGCTTAGCTACTCATCACCTCATTCCTCTCCCCCACCCCCACTCATCTATCTTTATCCCTTTTTGGATTTCTTTGAAGTTCTCTAGTGCTTCTCATATGGTTTTCAGGGCTAGTTCAGCTTTTCTTTGTTCCTGTTTGGGGAGCAGTAGCTATTTTGCCACCATAAGAATAAGAAGGTTGAAAGCAAATGTTGTCAGTTTAGGGACCATACCAGTGCTAATGACATTCTCAACCAGGATTCCTCATCTGAACCACAGACACAGAAAATGACTGGAGTTACTATGTCTTCAGTTCTCCGGTGGTGGTCCACAACATGTCCCATTACACACTAACAGAGGGAAGTTGTGTCATTACACGCTAGGGATGCCTTAGGGCATTAGGGCTTCATTTTCCCACAAACCTCAGTCGAAAAAGAATACATGCGATGGGTCCATAAAATGGTAAATATATTTCTTCAGACTTTGCAGCAGTCCAAGATGCATCAATGCAGAAGTACTTTGCTTGTAGGAAGCTCTAAATGATGAACGGCATTGACTATGCATGCAATCATTATGATACTTGTCATCAATTTTATTGTGCGATTTTTGATTTAGAAGATTAGCCCTCCATAATTATAAATAGTTGAAAGTGGATTTTTAATCAATAAATTAAAATTACCTATTACATGCCCTATCGATTATATTCTTCTCCCAGATGCAGTCTGTGGAAATAATCTAGAGTATGCAATGAAAGGCAACACTCACGTTTCGCTGTCTGCCATATCCAATAACTCAGAAGGTCCTAAATAAGACAAAAGAAGATACCCGTCAAAAATAAGCTCAAAAACTAACCGTTGACAGAAAACCTATAGTCACAGAATTTAAATGTCTTGGAAAGCTAAGAAAAAAGAGTCATTTGGTAACAGAGATAATAAAACAATAAGAAAAGAAAAATGGATCCCTCTACCACCCCATCACCAATCTCCCAATCTCCATGAGCAAATATGTACAGAATGGAAGATACAAAAGAATGATATGCTCTCTGCTGCCCAGAAACTTTCTATCAAGTGGAATAAACAAAATTAATTGGAATAGAATAACTGAAAAATAATTAAGTGACTAACTAGGGAGAAAGGGGACAATCAGGTGAGCTTTAAGGACTATTTCTCATTTTCCAGCTGCAGTTTGTTTGGGATGAGGTCTTATGCAGTATAGTGTTAAAGATAAAGGACACCACACATGTCATCTAGCCCAATCTCTTTATTTTAGAAATAGGGTAAAATTCAAATTTTGTAAAATTTTCCTTCCAAGAGCGGGAAGAAATGTTATGCATACACATCACATGATTATGGCTGTATCATTAGGAACTGAGATGTCCTGAGTTTGCCCTTTCACAGTATTTTATTTGATCACAAATTGATCCATTCAATCTGCAGACACTGATTGGAATGACCACCCTTCCACCTTCTGCCCCCTGCTTCCCTCCCTGCAATCCCTGGCCCTGGTCAGCCTGCTGATATCAGCCGAGACTCACTTCCTCCATAAAGCCCTCTATGATCCCACTCCAAATACTGCATTAAACACCCTGCCTATATGATCCCTCATTTCATGTACTGACCTTATTTCCTATAATTTGGTGGGTATTATAATTTATCATCCAAATTCAGACCATTCTAGTCAACTGGGGATATATGATTGCATTGCTGATCATGGCACTTGTCAAAATATTTTAAAATCACCTGCTGATTTGTCTCTCCACAAAACTAGACTCTAGTAAACTCTCTGAAGTTTTGGCCTATGCTTTGCCCACTGCTGTGTTCTTCTCTGGTATCTAGCATAGAGCCTGGTACAAACAGATGCTTCAGTATATGGTTGGATGAATAAATATGCTTTGGTGTATATCATTATTACTGAAAATTAACTTATTATGCATCATAAGAAGGGGAAGAAGACATTATAACTTTTAACCATGAAACTCATTGGCTAAGGAGAAGATGAACAATATTTTATGGGACCTTAGCAATCTCCCTGGTCATCCAAGAGCTAAATCATTTTGACCTCCTGTTCATTGGGACCAGGTGAATCTTCTCTTGCAATGTCTCCTATTGGACAAATAGACCTCCTAACAGGTCTCTGCCTAGAACATCACTAACATGCAGAAACTGTCACTAAGAAAAATAAATGTTCTTACATCATCTAGATTTCCAGGTTTCCACTAAATCCTATCTACTGTTTACTCCCAAGTATTTAAACATTGAAATTCACAGTCTTTCACTTGAAACTACCCTTCCTCAATTTGTTCCCAAGATTCCATTTTTTTTTTTTTTTTCAATTACGCTAAACTGGTAACTGCACAACCAACTATACATTTCTCAGGCTTTTCCAGCTGTAACAACTTGATCCCTCCACTATCCCGAACAGCCTTCCCTTTTCTAACCACAGACCTAAGTGTGACATGCTCTTTAAAGCTCAGTCTGTGAAAAAGTCCTCTGAAAACACAACCTTTGACAGAAGGAATCTATCCCTTCTCTGAACTCCCATAGCATATTTGATGCTACCTTTGTACTATGAACTTGTTTTTCGAATGTATGCCTTGTTTCCTTAAGTAAATTATTCTAAGTCTCTTGAGCATAAGAATACCTTCATTATTTTTGTATCCCTCTAGCATCTACCCCATATTAAGGATTCAACGAAGATTTAACTCATTTAAAAAGAGAACTGAGGCCACCAGAGATGGGAAAGGGTAAAGGAGAAGGGAGAGGGAAGTTAGCAAGAAATTGGTAAATGGCCACAAAAAATAGTTAGGTTGTGTAATGCTGAATATGCTAATTACCCTGAATTGAGCATCACACATTGCATACAGGTATTGATATTCAACATGGTACCCCACAGATATGTATAATCAATTATGTTTCAAAAACAAGACTTAAATCATTTTTGTTCTTCAATCCTATGACTCTAAGGAAACATGAATGATAACCACCCTCACCCCCCAAAAACCACACACCCAAAAAAGTGTGAAGCAGTACAGGGCAGTGATTAGGAGAGATGTTCTGGAGCTATCGTCCCTCCTTGGCTTGAAATCCCTACTCTACCACTTACTAGATCTTGGACAAGGTCATTTAATCTCTCAGTCCATGATTGCTGCACATGTAAAGTCAGATTAATAACAATATTTATCTCACAAGATTGTTGTGAGTTTTCATGAGTCAAAACATGTAATGTGCTTAAAACAGTGCCTGGTACATCACACACACTGTTTAGAGTTTAGATAGTATTAAGTCCTGTTCTCTGGCATAACACAGCAGGTCACACTAAGCCAAGTTACTGGAACATCAGAGAAAGAAGGTGACGTAAAAGGGCTGCATCACTCTTACTAACACTTGAAGCCACTTGATGACTCAGATCATGTGTCCTGAGAAGCAAGCACTCCAGGCCCGTCCAATCGCCGACAGGGCTCTCAGCAAGATCAGCAGCAAGAAGGCTTACAGCGCCCAGTGGTCCTTTTAAAGAGCTCCTGTCACCTTCGGCAAACCTTGCAAGCCATTCATTCTGAAAGGAATTTCAGAAACACGAGCAGCCTAGCCTCACTAATAGTTCTTTCCCATCATTACTGCTAATTACACAAATATTTAGGCAACGGACACCTTGTTTCATTTTCTCCTTATTCAGCACCATTATTCAGTGTTCTCAGCACTGTGCCCCTAGTGGGCCTGTGGACCTCCAGGGTCCAAGCCACTGTGCAAGTGAGGGGACCCTGAGCATTTTAATTGGGCTATAATAGCAAAAGTTTGACAATCTGAAGACTGGCACAAGGAAGAGAAAGGACCTCATTCCTCACAATTTCTGACCAGAATCACTACACATGCAGCCAATTCAGAATCATTCCAGAGGTGATTATCCAATCTGCGAGTCAGGCACGACTGCGGCTCTTCAACATTCCCTCGTCTCTCTTTTAATCCTCTGCAGCTGTCAGAGGACAGAGGACGAGGCGCTGATACTGAAACAAGAAACTTGCTCTTAATTAACATCTAAAGAAACTCCAGTTACAGGTTTGGGGAATGTCTCTGGAATGGTCGATTTAATTACCCCAACTTGCCTTATCCTCCCATCCACATGGATAATCACAAAATAGCAGGACATTCTGGACACCAGCAAGCATATGGACAATGAAGAAGAGGAAAGAGTGACAGCCAGCTGATTACAGATGGGAGTGGAAGCTATTTTTATTTTAATTTTTTAAATCATTTTTATTTATACACATTTATGGCGTAGAGTTGACTATCAGTATTTGTGTACAGTATGTGATGATCATATCAATACTATTAGCACGTTCATCACTACAAATCACAATTACTCTTTGTGTCCCTTACCCAGTTACTCCCTATCCCTCGTCTCCCTCCCCCTTTCTCACCTCTAGTAACTACAGGTCTCTTTTCCCCTTCTAAAAGTTCAATGTGTTACTATGGTCTTTCTTTCTTCATTTCTTAGCTCCCACTTATGAGTGAGGACATGCAGTATTTCTTTCTGTGCCTGGCTTATTTCACTTAACATAATTTTCTCCAAGCTCATCTGTGTTGCTGCGAATGGCAGGATTATTTTATTCTTTTTTATGGCTGAGTATTAGTATTCCCTTGTGTATATATGCCACATTTTCCTTCTTATGTCATCTGTTGATGGACATTTAGGTTGGTTCCATATCTTGCCTATTACAAATAGAGCTGCAATGAACATGGGAAGCCATTTTTAATAGCACAGGTATATTTTCTAATCACTTTTTTAGCCTACTTTAAAATAATTGTGTTTGCATAGTGCTAGCAAGAAGCGGGGTGCAGAGGAGAAAACAACAAAAAGCGGATGCCAGGTGAGGCCTAAGACAAGACTGTAGTTTCCCTCCTTATTTGTACACTGACCTATCGGGAGCTCTGTGTTAACAGTACCCTGTGCTGTTTAGCAACATGGGTGTAAGATTTGAAGGAGGGATGACCGGAGAGATAAGAATAATCAACAAAGGCCACAAAAATTCTCTTAAACAAAAAATGTATTAAAAATTAGCACCTATGATTTTTGGAAAGTTAATTTGACTCTCACCAATAAAAGAAAGGAGAGAAAAGGAGAAAGAGAGAAAAAATAAAGACCAATTCCTTCAATGTATGTCAACAGGTAACATCTGGGTTTTGAGCTCATTTTACACATACATTTATTCTGTTTGTGGATGCCACCGTCATCTCTCCTAAGGAATTTGAAGGAATATCATTAAATTCTCAGCAGAAAACTCCATATTGTCCCCTGAATATAAAAGGAAAATTTGGTTCTCTGTCCCTTCCAGGCTTTACTATAATGTCTACACTTGATCATGCGGCTGACCCGCGCCAGAAAATAACTGTCAAATCCCTACTGAAGCAGTATGGGTGCAAATTTCTCCATGAAATTTTCAGAGGAAAATGGCCAGTGCTCCTCCAGAGCCCTGTGCCTGTTGTCACTGGAACCTTGCATATGATACTCACATGGATGGAGCTACTCTGCATTGTGGTTATGTATCCATGTTTCATTTCCCTTGCTGATGTTAGGAATATGGAGGGCAGAGACCATATCTCATATATATATGGTAACCTAAGCTCACCACACTTCAGTTTTCACCAGCTGTCAAACAGAGAGAAGAGGGGCTGGCCGGTTAAGTCAGTTGTTAGAGCCTTATAACGCCAAGGTCATGGGTTTGGATTCCCATACTGGCTAGCCACACACAAAAAAAAAAAAAAAAAAAAAAAAAAAAGTAGAGATAAGAGAACTTATTGTGCAGAGCTGTTATAAGAACTAAATGTGTTAATACATTTAAAACATTTAGAACAATAAAGGTCAGCATTAATTATTACTGTAACAATTTTTTTTTTCCTCAGAAGTGCTTGGAACAGAATTAAAAATTTTTAATGAAAGGATTAAAGACATTTTAAAATCATTTTGGATCCCAGCCAATATCACATTTTTTCTCAGAGAAAGATCCACAATTGAAACATGGATTTAATAGACTGTACTCTACGGGAAATAGTCTGAAAATTAAGCGAAAGAAAAAAATCTATCAAGGGGGCATATATATCAGTATTCAGGTGAGGTCCAGGGAATGTGAAAGAAAGCAAAACTTCACAAATATTTCAAAATGAGAAAGTGAACACCATGATAAGTAGTCCAATTTTCCAACTGCAAGTGTGCTGCCCAGTACTCATTCCACAGGCCCTTCCGTTGGATACCCCATTCTTGCTGATGTGACCTTGTCAATATTGTATTTGTATTATATATGATGTGCCTTTTGTAACATGCATCCTTTAATTTGCTTCCCACACCCGTGTATCCAAATCCCCTTTGCTATTCCTCCCACCTCCCTGTGGCTTCTCTCTCAGGACCTCATTTCCCATTAGTCTCCCTGACGCTGCCAGCAGACCATTCCAAATCCTCCTCTGCTATGGGACAAAAGCTGCACAGATGTGGGGAGAGCTGGCACTGGGAATGCTAACAGTACTGTCATCCTGTCCCAGCAGGAAGGTGGTCATTTCTCCCTGGGACCAGAGGCAGAAAAAGGGGGGTTAAAATAAAAGGAACAGAAAGACTGAAGGCAGAAAAAGAGGGAAGACAAAATAACCCATTGAAATCAAAAAGGAAATGCATGAGTGAGATTTCTATCAAGAAAAACAGTAGGGGGCAGTGGGGTAGGCATGGGGAGAATAAAAACAAAAGAGCAAAATGTGCAGGGTGGTAAAGGAACAAAACAACACAAAGGTCTCTTGGAGGGTAAACTAAGGGGGAGGGAGCGGGTGGGAAATACGGTTGAAAGGACTTGAAAAGAGGAAGCACTGGGGGAATCTCAGCTGGAATCCCCCCATGTGCTGAGTCTCTCCTGTCTCTGTGGAACTGTGAGCTCTCTTCCTCCTCAATTCTCTTTTCAACCCTCTAAATGCCCAAATTCCAGTTTTTCATAAAGGAAAGCAGCATGCCGTACATATGAGAGAAGTCCAAAGGAAGATGCAGGATGAAAATGATGCGAGCTTTCTGGGGCTTTTTCAGAACATACTGCACATCTCACATCCCACAGCCCCCCAGCCTGTTTTAAAAGAGCCCTTAGAAGAGAAATAAATGGCTGATCCTTGTGGCCTGGGAGAATAACTCATCCCTCAGGATTCTTGTGCAGGAGGCGTCTCTTGATTGTGGACCACGGTCCTCAGTGTGAATATCCCATGAAGAAGGTGGCCAAGCAGAGGAAGAGGGGCTGGGAGGACTGAGGAGACAGTGAGCCAAGTATCGACTGAGCCAGACACAGCACCACTTAGTTATGCACCTTGAAAGGAGCCATCGATTCCGCAGAACCGCTGTTACTAAAGGCATCTTTACAGTCAGGTCTCGGAACAGTTTTCAGGATTTATATTACATGAAGCCATAAGAGAGACTTGAACCAAATCGTAAAGGTAAAATTTTAAAAAACGGGAAGAGATCTGCAGCATTCAAAGATTAGGAGGAATCTCTCTTGATCTCTGGTATAGTGTAAAACTTTCATTTATTTATTTTTTCATTTATATGAATTCAAACTGATCAGACTTACCCACTGCAAATCTGATGCTAATCTATAAATATAATGCCATAATCTGGTAAACATGAGCTTCAAAAAGTTCATGAAAAATTTGTATTATTATTTAATTCTATTTTTCCATGAACTTTTTGAATTACTGTTGTACATCCTTAAATCCTAGCCTCACTAAGGCCTCTTGGAAAAGGTGGCTTTCTTTGTCAAGCCAGGGGAATTCCCGAGTTATCATTATTACCAAGTTAGGAGAGACTATTTCAGTTAGCAGAGATCACATTAAGAAGGTGATTATAGAGTATTGTTCTCTGTGTCCTTGCCCCTGACTTCAAGAACACCATAATTTAAAGGGGTTTCTATAATTTAAAAGAGATGAATGGTTCGGCCAAGATAGTTCTTAATTCCAAAATGCACAAGTTAATGTAAACTGTATCAGCAACTAAAGATATTAAAAAACAAAGAAAGAGTTGAACTGAGGTGCTTAGCTCTTCCAGAAGCAGGTGAATTAGACTATATCAAAAGATTTTACGTCCATATTCCTGAATAAATATAAATGATGAAATGGATGTTAAGAATGAAATCGAAATTAGTTTTGATCAACCTGATAAAAACTCTCAGGTTGATAAAAACTAATTTCAATAAAAATCAATTGCATTTGAGTTTCCATTACTCAACTATAGTAGTAAAGTGTTAAAAATTTCCATCCACAAAAAAATGCAGTGATCCTTAGAACGCAGATTATAATATTTTATTTTCAAACAGCAGAGATGGATTGTGCTTCACTACATCCACAGTTTTTCTCCCAGGTATCTACTGGCTAATTAGAGATCCTGGAGAGGCAGAGAAGGTATAAGATTTTCTGAAGCTTTGGAAACTGTTTGCCTGTGAGCAAAGTTAAGATGACTACTGGAAATCTCAGGCTTTTCTCATGAGCACAAATATTAAACCAACTAATTTACAAAATCTAATTAAAACACTGGAAAAATAAGCAACCCCACCCCCAAAAAAGAATGAATTCCTTTGTGTCCTTCAGTTTTGACAGAGTGGTATTGAGTGACAGCCTTTGCAAAAGACACTGCAGATTGATGAGGAACTCGTTTAGAACTGGAATGTTAGGCTCTGATCAAAGCTCTAAGAGACAAACAAGCCAGATGGATTTGATGCCAGGCAAAGGATGTGTTTGCTGATCTACATCTGGGGTTAGAAACGTCATGTCCAGGGAGCTTGGGTGAAAGGCACTTTTAAAAGCCCTATTGTTTGAGGCCGGGGACAGAGAGCTGGTGGGGGGTGTGAAAAACAAAGTATTAGAGTAATATAAGACACTTCAAAAAAATCTGTGGAAAAATATAATTAAAAGATAACACAAATCCTTCCACGAACTTTCTGAAGACCTCTTCATATTATCCCATACCTCATTATTCACATCCCAGGGAAAACTCACCTGAGTTTTCTTGTTTGTTTGGGGGTTTAGTATAAGCATATCCCAAATATTGCATGGGATATACTTATGGGAAAAAATTGCTGTCATATATTTACTTGCTAAATCTGACAACCTTAGCTGAGGACCCAGAACCAAAGGAAAACAGAACAGCAGAGCTCCAAGGGATTCCAGTGAGTCAGAAGCTCAGGATATTGAGAGTCTAGGATCATTTTAAATTAAAGAGAATGGAAAATAAGAAAATGAATAGATTAAATATGGCCGCGAGTTATTTGCAGCTCCTTCCATCAAGTGGTGGAGTCTATTTCCCTATCCTTTGAATCTGGGCTGGCCCTGTGACTTGTTTTAGCTAATGGAATGCAGTGTAGACAATGCAGAACTTCCCAGCCCAGCCTCAGGGTGTCTGGCAGCTTCCAGGCTTATCCCTAGAAACCCCAGGACTACCATGGCATGAAGAATCCTAGGGTAAAAGACCAGGTGTAGGGAAAGGCTAAGGTGTCCTGGCCTTCCAGCCATCCCAGACAAGAACCCCAAACACACAAGAGAGTCCATCTTAAATACACCCTCAGTCAAAACAGTAGCTGACTGCAGCCTCATACATGAGACCAAGGGAGACAGCTGATGCAGACAGGAACCTAGAACTATGAGAGAAAATACTGCTTTTTCAGGAAAGGTAAAGAGAAAGGTAGGAATGGGCTGGCTGGTTAGCTAAGTTGTTAGAGCACAGCCTTATAACACCCAGGTCACAGATTTGGGCCTGCCAGCCACCCAAAAGAAAAAAAAAAAAAAGAGAGAGAGAGAGAAAGGTAGGAAGAAGGATTCCTGGATTGTACTGTCACTCAAATAGATGGCCAGCCAGCATCTCATCTAACTCCAGAGAGAGTATGTTGGCACTGATGGCTTAAGGTATGCAAGTGAACATTCAGTCTCATTGGAGAAAGATTGGAAATGCTCAAGACATAGAGAGAAAGGATTGGAAATGATCAAGACAACAACAATTAGGAGAACTTTAAACCTGAGCTAAAGAAATAAAAAATAAAGTGATAGTATATATCTAACGCTCACCTCAGCTTTGTGCAGGAGAAATCTTTAGATCTTTTCTTATTAAGGCAAAAATAATGTAGAAGCATTGTGACTTTATTCATTGTCTATGGTGCTGGGTTTGAATATTTGGTTCTGCCTCTCACCAGCTTTTGGAGATGTCACCCTGGTTTCTAAAATAAGCCTATCATTTGTGCATGTGTGTGTACGTGTGTGTGTGAACATATAGGAGGCAAGCAGAAATTATGGCACCATTGCTTATGCAAGTGTTTCCCAAAAAGGAATGCTTTTGACTGCAGCAGGTAGAATGGTCAGTAGGAGATGGAATGATGCACTCCCCTGACTCAGTACCAAAAATACACCTTACTTACCTAGGTTTTCTACGACAGACAGGCTTGGGATAATCCATCCAGCCCGCAAGGGGTAAAGAAATCCTCTAATGACCACCATCCTGCTTTAACAGCATTTCCTTTTTGTAAACCACTTTTTCCACCAAAATTCAGGCCAAAAGTTCAAGCAGACTCTTCACAATGAGAAGGTATTAAAGAAGCAGCAAGGGGAGTCTAATGTGATTGACAGTCTAATACCTACCTTACAGGGTCATTGTAAAGATTAAATGTAAAGACTAAATGATAGGGTATGTTTGGTATAAGCATTTGGCATACATGGTAACTATGCTATCTATTTGTGGTTTTATGAGAGAACTAAAACAAATACATATATCTGTTTTAAATGTATTTGTGCACATGATCATATTTTTTTCTTTAGTCTGCAATTGCCTGACAACAGTGACTATATTTTATTTGTGTGTGTGCCAGTCTATAATAGGCAGTTTCTGTTATGCACTCCATGAATGTTTGTTGAATGAATGAATGGAATAAGACACATTTGCTGAATTGTATAAAAATGGGAGCTAAAAGGATGTTTACTAATAGGCTTACTATTGACAGCCTGAATTGGGGCACAAAGGGAGTAGGCCACAGGCTCACTGTCAGGGCATGAAAGAAAGTCTTCCAGGATCTCCATGTACCTAGGTCCAGCAGAGTTAGACTCTTCCATCACTCCCTTAAAAATAGCTGTGCCAGGCAGATTTTTTGTTCTCCTATATTCCTGCTCTTTATTCCTAGAAACACTATAAACATGAAAAGCTGAATGTAATGGCCAATATGTGGTATTCAGCACATGTGTTTATGCTCCAAAACAGCTTTCAGAGGCAGATGTTATAGTGTCATGCTACTTCCAGCAAATGATGTCACACCAAATTAGAAATCCATTTAGGAGGTGGTCTGGGAGGTGAGTATGGCCAGCCACAGAGGATCCAACTGTACCAGGCATTTTCAAAGAAAGTAAAATGTGATTTGGGTTGAAAAGATCAGTGAGACTCAAACAGCAAAAAAAATGAGAAACTGGAAAGATGCAAAAAATTATACTCGTTAATCTTCAGGATGATTATAACTGTGAATATCGATTAGGTGCCTGATAATTTAATTACTAAATTAAATTATCAGCCAGATAATTTACAAATAAAAGCTCTACAAAAATAAAGCACATTATGCCAGGCCACATTTGTTTTTGTCCTTTATTTTTAAAATTAATTATTTTTAAGTTAATTAGCAAAAAAAAAAAAAAAATAGCCTGTAAAGAACTCGATGTGAAAATTATTTCTATTAATTTCTTGGTTACAATGGCCCATTTATCAGAGGTCTGCAACCCCAGCTGCCTCAGACAAGCATGGGAGGAGTCAGCTAAAAGTCAGAGAGTATTTTTTCCATTCTGAAGATAGCCTGGATGGTATAGTCAGCTTAGAACAAGCAATCGATTTCATGGATAAGTGATCCTTGGTGAGTTCACCATGCCTACTCACCGTGGTCAAGGATGTATTTCACGATCTCCCCGTTGCCAGTTTTAGCTGCGTAGTGAAGGAGTGAACAGTGGTCTGGTCCCTGAATTAGCAGACTGCCTCCATTTTTATAGCTTTCTATCAGCTGAAAGAGAGACATACAGAAGAAGCTTAGGCAGAATCCGGAACGAGGATAACAGCGAACCAGTAATAACATAAGAGTAATGTAGCAAACCACAAATGTTCCCAGCCCCAGAGGACACAGAGAAAGTCAAAGAGACGAAGGAGCATTCGGAGACTGACTGCGTGATCACTCAAAGAGATGGCCAGTGTCTCACCTAACTCCGGAGAGGGTCTGTGGGTATCAAACAGCCTAAGGAAACTGAAACATGCACTTTTTTTCTTTTCTTTTCTAAGCGCTGGTCTCTGTCCCAAGGGAGTGAGAGATGGGGTGAAAGCAACAGCCGCCCTATGCTGGCTCAGCGTTCTCCAGCATGAAAGAAGCAGGAATAGCTGTGTCTGGCAGCTAAGCTCCTTTCCTGTGTCCCTTAGTTTTCCTTCCATCGCTATTGAACCTAACTACCAAATAGAAAAGCTGCTTCTCGTGTTCCTGAGTAAGATCGCTGTACATATGTGCACACACACACGCACATGTGCACACACACATGCACACATGGCTGGCTCTCTTCTTCATCCAGGTCTGCCTCCTAGCCTGTGTGTCTTCTGTTAATTACCCAACACATACCTAGTAAGACTAGAAATGATCCACAGGATGAGAACCAAAGTTTGTCAGCAAATATAGACATCCCTATCTGAGAAAAGACTGGAAAAAAACCTGTAACTTTGCAGCCTGAGAATAAAGTGGTTAAATGAGGAGATCGTCTAAATTCATGAAATACTGAACATTACAGAAAGTGTAAATGGGTCCCTGTTCTCCAAACTTGTAATATCAGGACAAGAAGAGCCTTTGTGAGGCTTCTAGTAGGTAGTTTTAGGACAAATAAGAATCAAATAACCCAATAGGTAATAAGCAAATGGAACGTGTTTTCTCTCAAGAAGTTAGAGGGCACAACATTATAAATAATCAAACGTCTCATAAGGTGAAAGAGGGTAAACTCAGAGTTTGCCCTCATTCAAATACCTCCATAGAACGGTCATGTGCCAGATGCCAGGCAAACAAAGAGGAACACGACTCAGTCGCTGGCCTCGAAGCCCTCACAATCCATGGGGAAGACAGATGTGTAAAGAATTGTACAGGAATGAAGAGGACACCATGAGGTTATCAGAGGGCACCAGGGACGCATAAAGCAGGGCGTGGGACATAGGAGTCCTGGGACATAAACCAAAAGGAGTAGCTGAATGGAGGCAAGAAACATATGGGGACTTTCATCCCTAAACCGTGGAGCAGGAGGACAGGAGGAAGGAGCTAATAGTTCTCCACCACAATCTAAAAGAGAACACTGCTCTGTTCAACTTTACTGTCTCATAATGACTCTCCCTTTCTCTGTCGGCAAATCCAGAAAGGATAACAACGCTGACCCGGTCAGATCAAGTCGGGACCAGGTGCCTTGATCCTGCCTTTCTGCGGCTTTTCAGACACCATGAACATTAGGCAGTCCATGGGCATCTCATGCAGCTGGCTGTGCAGGGCCTATTCCTGACAGCCTTCACACCGGGGTTCCTGTGATCTCCTGTCCTGTCGTCTCAGGTGCTCGCTCCCCCGCCCTTTCCTCTTCCCCTGTCCCCACTCCCACACGTGTACATACAATCTGTTCAATATTTAATATGCATTATGCTTTCTACACAGAAGAAAGAAATGAAAGAAGATGGAGAAGAGAAGAAAGAGGGAAGAAAAATACTTGGGAATGGGAAGAAAAGAAGAAAGAAATGTAAGAAAAAGGGAAAAGACTGAAAAAAAAAAACCCTAACCAAAACACCTATATTTCCTCTCTCAGTAAATAAGGTGTATTAAATTGTTTCTCCTGACAGAGAATGTAATGAGACAATAGTCTAGATACAGTGATTTCCCATATTTCAACTGACTCTCTATTAAGTGCAAAAAAAAAAAAAAGGTGGTAATATACCCAGGGACTCAGGAAACTGAGGCCTAAACTAAAAGCATACAGAAAGTAAAATGAAAAGGTTTTAAATGTACAGTGCTTTGCAAAATTTTCTGGCATAGAAGCTCTCCAAGGGCAGGGATCAGCCTTCCTCATGTCTTTACTTTCCACAGAATCTAATGTAAGTCCTTGCAGGGAGTACAAAGTGGTATGGTTCAATCCACTGCTGGGAACTGGCACTGAACACACAGGTATGCTGCTTAGAGGGCACTTTTCTGGGTAACCATTCGTGCTAGTACTAGGATCTGGACAGTGGCAGAGGCACCATTTTCAGGATTATGTGTCTAGAGATGGCAGTTGATCAAGATGTTTCTAATCTTCTCACCACTGGTTTTCCACTAGTAACCTGTTCAACGTGTAGCACAGGTGTTCCTCGGTTTATCCAACAGATGTGCTTCAAAAAACTGTGTACAAGGATAGTACTTCTCGCTTTCTTTTAAGGCTTTTTGTTTCTCAATATGTGATAGCAACTTACTACACAGGCTGATGAGGAGGGACACCCACCACTGTTAGGCAGATGCCATTAATAAAGAGCAGACCAATGTCACTGGGGGTTAGGTAGGGATATAAGGGCGGCCACAAGTCCTGATGCCTGAAGATAACATGGGACCAAATATAGCTTTTAGAATATTCATAGACTATATTAAATAACAAATATTTGTATCTCCACCATGTTTAGCTGTTAAAAAACCCAGATTAAAACTATAATAATATTAACAAAATAGTTTACATTTTAGAGCCCCTTCTACGTAATAGGAGGAACAGTCTTGAGAGCTTTATATATATTTTATATTCAATCCTCATGACAAACCAAAGAGAGAGGTAATATTATTGTCCCATTTTACAGATGAAGAAACTGAGGCACAGAGAGAATTAAATAATTGCAGAAAATCACACATACAGTAAATGGCAGAGCCAAGATCTGAACTCAGGTAGTCTGACTTCAGAATTTACATTCATTCTCAAGGAAGTGGTAACCACTTCCTTCTTTCTGAACTAAATTCACCAGAAATCATAAGCACAAATTAAAATGTTCAAAGTAGATCAGATCAGATCAGAGAGTATCTTTTTTGGTTAACTATGATCCCCAAAATATAAAACTATAGTAATGGAAGATGTAAGCTCTGGCCTGAAGAATGCATTTCTACGTGTTGTCCAGGGAATTCTTACAGATGCCTTCATTTCAATAACTGTTTGAAAAAGTATTTAAATTCTTCAAATGTCAGCTTCCAGAGAGCAGGAATCTGGGCGCTGTGTGCACTGCATCCTGGGGACATGCGGTCCGTTTTAACCAATTCAGGCAAATACCACGGTGCTCTTGCACAAGCCCTTTGCAGTTAGGCAATGCAGAGATGCTGTGAAGGCTCTTCTCTCCCTCTCTGTCTGTTCTCAAAAGGGCATCCTTCCTCCTTCTACTCAGCCATTGCAGGCAGGGGAATGGTAAATGATATACAGGATCATGAAAATTTGGAAAGGAATGATATTGATTTAAAGTTCTTAAAGAATCACTAAAGTTTTGGTAGGAGGATATCTTACCTTCATAAGATCACCAGCTATTACTGCCTGCAAAATTGCTGTGAAAAACAAAAGAGAGATGTCCCATTAGTAGAAGACCCTCTCATATAAAAATGTTACAAAGAGTTGGATCATATTTTGGAGAAATAGTCTACATGTGGGGCAGGATACAAGGAAGGAAAAAATCTTGGCCAAACAGACTAAGGCCCCCTCTTTAGCCCTTCCCTACCCAGGCACCCATCCCACACAGCATTCTAGAGCCTACATATGACCCCTCCAGCCCTGGTACAGCAAAGACAACATGAAAGTTGGAGTCACACAGACTGGGATTAAATCTTAGCTCTGAAACTTCAAAACTGTGGGCATTGAGTGAATCATTTGACCCCTCTGAGCCTCAGTTTTCACATCTGTGAAAGAGTAAGTCTAAACCTTGTGGTGTGGTTGAAAGGATTTATAAAGTCCTATGAATGTTCCTGACCCAGCCACTGATGCAGAGCAGGTGCCTCATCACGATGGTGTCTGCTCCCTTCTTTCCGATTCCTTCTATCTTGCTCTCTTTGGGGCTCAAGAAATCACCAGTGTTTTTGTCTTTATGTTTTGTAATGATAAATAACCCCCTACTGCTATGTATATTAAGAGGACTAGTGGTAGCAAAGAGGAAACAAGTCTATTTTAATTGTGTTCTGGAGAAAATAGCCATGTGTCTGACCTCTAATTCACTGATAACTGATGGAAAGTAGCCTAAGGTCTTAGGCAGCTTAAACTACTTGTAAGAATATGTAGCCTTAGGGGAAAACTAGTAAATATCTAACGACTTATGCATGTCATGTAGGGTGTAGAAGAGGAATGAGAAAAAAATGACTGATAAAAGGGGAAAAGAACATATGAGGGTTCAATGACAATTACAGTTACTAAAAGGAACTATTGGCATCAGGTTGGAAATGGTCCTTTTAGAAAAACAAATACTTCGATTACGAAACTACTCAAAAAACAGATTATATCAAGGCTTTAAAAATCACAATGTTTTAGAAGAAAACTAATTTATTTTGCAAAGTAACATTTTATTCTTCTTGTTTGAGTAGTCTCTCATATGCAGCACCCAAAAGTGCAGAATCACGCCTCAAAGTACATGGGGCCTCTGCCTGTCAAGAGCAAAGCCCTCACAGCTTTTATACTGAGCATCACGAGTCCTGGGTGGGCAGATGCACAGAATCACAGGCATGCTAAACTCGCTCACTGGCCCAGGGCTGAGCATCTTCCCTTTGACCAATGCAGAAGCCATGAAAACCTACGGGAATGATGAGGACACTTGAATGCAGGAGGAAGGTGGCTGCCTTAGAAAGGAGGGAAGAACAGAGGAAAATCGGAGAACAGGAAAAGGAGGGAGGAAAGGTTCCTCTCCATAACAAGCTGCAAGCAATACAGTCTTTTCACCTCCTTGTGAATCCTAGCACAATGCTTTGCACATTGTAGATACACACCAATTAGTTGTTGAACTGACGGAAAAGAAAGCGAAGAGAGAAAAGAAGTAAGAAGGAAAGAGATGAAAATAACAGAAAGAGTATCAATAAAATGTTATGAGCCAAATGAACCTAAATAAACATCATGTCTCACTCTTCATTTTATAAACAATGACACTGGGGTTTGGAGTAAAGTGACTTGGGGCACAGACACAGGAGCAGCTCAATCAGCACCATAATGTGGATCCCTGTGTCCAGTCCAGGCCTTTGTCCAGTGCACTCAGTGAGCTCACAGTGCACAGAGCTCTGCTAGACTCTGGGAGGCCTCTAGGAGGTGAAAGAAAATACAGATCCTCAGGTCTGTAGTGTTGTAAAAAAGGCGCTGGACTGGAGTCTAATTCTAATCCCTATAATTTACTGGACACAAACACATAAGTTATTTAATCTTTTTGAACCAATTTTCTCATTTGCAAATGAGGTTAATAGCTACAAAGCTCCCCTCTCTGTAGCAGGGATAAAGTTTTAGAAAGTGCTTTATAAATAGATGTGTTACATATACAGAAGGGGTACTTTTAGTACTTTTATGACTGCACATAAGTACATGAAAAAGACACATGGACACTGCAGAAGGAGCCTACCACTAAGGGTAAAATTGGCATGTGATACTGAGCAGACGCATCTCTGTTAATATAACACCTACAAGATGAGAGGCCAGATACAGGTGTGAATGGGATGGTGTTTAACCCCAAGACATAAATTCTACATCAGAGGACAGGGAAGGAGAGGCTGGAGAAAGTATTAGCAATCTGTCCTTAGCAGGTCTGGGAGAACAAATCAGTTTGGGCTTTTACACTACAGGATGTTCTCTTGGCTGCAGTAGAATATCCATATTAGGAAAGAAAAAAGTTTAGGAAAATTGCTTGAGGGAGCAGTTAATGAAAAGCCTTTTAACTCACACACAGAAGTTCAAAACAGCAGCACTCCCTTTGTTTTCAAAACCATATTAAAACATTTCTCAGAATTTAAAAGTGAGTGAAAAAAAGGGAGAGAAAGAGGAAAACAGAAAAAAAAGAAGAGAGGAGAGAGGCAAAAGAAAAATGAATTCATTAACTGAAAGCAGTTGTGTAATAAAATCTGGTGTGTGTAAGCAATAAATCAAGATGATGAAAAAATTCCCCAGGACAAAGTCTATTTAAGAATCATTAAAATAGGTAAATTAACAAAAATAGGAGAAGCTGGGCTAAAATATATTAGCTAGGTGTGGAGTTCAAAGACGGCTTCTTAGAGGAAGTAAAGTTTAAGCCGACTCATCCAAGATAAGTGAAATTAATTAGCAAAGAAGGTCTGGAAAATCTTTGCAAGATGAAGGAAGGATATGAACAAAGACATAGAGATTGAAAGTCACAGTGTCTGAGGGAACCTGCAAAAAGATCTACATCGTCACATCAGAAGAGGAGAGTGGTCTCCGGAAATGTGCTGCAGCATTTCACGGGAACCATGGCAGTGAGTGCCTCCTATGCCAAGACGAGCACTTGGATTTTACCCTGCAGATGATGAGAAGCTATTGAAGAGTTAAAAGCAAATCAGAACAGCACATGAATGTCCTTAAGCATGCCAGTGTGATTCCACCCCTCCCCTTCTGGAAACACAGTTATGTCCTGCTCCTAGCTCCTTTTCTCCATATTGACCACATGATAGCCTCTTTCAACTTCTACTCCATCCATATCATTCACAAGCATTGTTATTTATGTTTGCTGGTTTCCAACAGCCTTCCAGTACATCACCACTGTGAATAGACAAAGGATCATATAACAGAATCATGACCACAAATAATTTCCAACTGTACTGGATATGGAAAGCATGGATATTTATTTTTAAGTCAAGCAATACACCCAAGGGTAGCTATTATACAAACATTATTAGGAACAAGGCTCACTTCTCTCTCCTGATTAATGTCCTTCCCTATGAATGCTGTTGTGCAAGATTTCCTTTGCACAAAGAGAGCCTGAATCCATTAGTATTCGACTCCAGATAATAACCTTCTGAAAGATCAAACTTAAAAACAAATGAGTTGTTATGATTACAATATTATTCTTTATTATTTCTTGAGCTCTCAGCTTGCCTTCTTGCCTTTTCCAAAACTCCTTCGCAGTAAGGAAACAACTGTCCAAAATTCAAAGAAGCCAGGGAAGTCAAATTCTTAATGGGACATAAAGGTTATTAAGTAGATGAATAATAAGTTTCCCGGACACATTAACTTACATAGTAAGACAGGAATGTAAGGGGGTAGAGCACTGAGAAATTTGTCATTTTTAGAGGTTAGGAGTTGAATCATTAATCCACATGAGATGGTTTATTTTTCCTTCAGTGCTAGGCTTTCAAATTAATTGCTGCCCAATACATACCCCAAGACTGAAAGCTGAAACTACAAGGTCAGGAGTGCCAGAAGGGACCAGCCGTCTGCCTTCTCAGAGCCTATTTCTTAGGCCTGGATTCCCAAGAGTCTGGATGTGCTCACACATCCATGTGTGAAAGGAAGAGATGACTTTTATAACAAGGAATCAGGAAAGGGGGAAGACAGCTGTTATGACTTGAATGTCTGTGTCCCTCCAAAATTCAGGTTGAAACTTCATCTCCATTGCGGTGGCATTAAGAGGTAGGGCCTTGTGGAAGCAATTAAGCCATGAAGGCTCTGCCCTCATGAAAGGGATTAATGCCCTTGGAAAGCGACTTCAGAGAGCCACCTGCCCTTCCATCTCTTCCACTGTGTGAAGGCACGGCATTATCCCGTTCTGCTTTTCCACCATGTGAGGATGCAGCCAGAAGGCACCACCCTGGAAGCAGCGGGCAGGCCCTTACTAGACACAGAACCTGCAGGTGCCTTGATCTTGAACTTTGCAGGTGCCTTGATCTTGAACTTTCCAGGCTCCAGAACCATGAGAACTAAATTTCTATTATTTATGCATTATCCAGTCAAGGTATTTTGTTACAGCAGTCAAAAGGACTAAGAGCCCCACCTGCTCCTGCTAGGCCAGGCCAGGCCCTGTTCCAGGTGGTGGGAATGTAAGCAGTACACAAAATAAATTTCATCCTCTCAGGGAGCTTACATTGTGGAAAGAAGTCCAAAATGAGATCTGACTTTACATAATTAGGAAGGGATATACTGTAATTGAATCTAGATTCAGACAGCCTGAGTTTAAGTCCTGTGAGTACCATTCACCAGCTATGACCTTGGGCTTCAGTTTTCCCCATGGAAAAATGAAGATTAGAAACGACTCTTTTGAGGCTCTGCTTTAAAAATAAGCTCAAGGTACTGAGAACCTGACCATTACAGTCATCTGTGTAGAACACCATGCAGTACTGATTTTTTTAACCCCATCACACAGAAAAAGAACCATTTTAGACTAATGCCTATTATGGTGCTAGAATTTGGCATACGAGTACTTCTAAAGGGATAGTTTAAGGTTGTGATTATTGCTTTGCAGATGAAAATATTTAGGAATAAAAAGAATACAGAACTTGGCAAAGCTACATGTATGTTTGTGATTCGCAATAAATCAACTGAAATAACTACGTTATTATATATGAAATAGAATCACAGCCCTGAGCACTAATGTCTATTTTAAAAAGCTTAATATTTCAGGTTCAGTTATTTTTCAGTTTTTTAAGTAACGTTCTGTTACCAAATTATTTATTTGTCACCTTCTAATAGTAGCAGCCATCTAAATCTTTCAAATAAAAAAACACTGTAGAAGAAAAAAATTAAAAGAACAAAAACTGTTGAACAAAGAACAGCTTGTGGAGACCTAGGGAGAAAATTAGCTCATGCACTGAGAATCATAAACATACCTGGCTTTGCCAAGTTCTGCATACTTTGTACTCCTGAATATTCCCATGTGCAAAGCAAGAATCCCCACCTTAGACTATCTCTTTAGAAGCCATCCTAGTCGCTATTCTAGAGCTGTGTTTGGCGTTACTCCAGCCCTTTCATTTTATCAATGAGGAAAGTGGGGCTTGAGACATGAACTGCCTTTCTGGGGTCCCACAGATGGTTACAATCCAGCTGTTCCCCTCTCCATACTCCCCAGGGCACAGTTCCTTTCTCCTTTGTTTAACCTGGAGCAGCAGAGCCAAAACTTAAATAACCCGTCCCCTCCCCCCAATTTTCATAAATGCGTCACATAAAAAAGAAGTAAAATCAATTTATGGTTTTAAGCCCCAACTCTTTTTGTGCCAATAGAGATAATGAATAGTGAGCACACCCATGGCAAATGTTATGTTCACATTCTCTCAGTGTGATGACTGGAATCTTCATGCGTTGCCTTTATTCAGTCAAAGTTACTTCTTGCTTGGCTACCAGATAGCTGCCCAAGAGCCCGCTTGTCTGAGATACATATTTCTACATAGCTTTTTGTGTATTTACCTAATCAGAAACATTCTGTCCAATTTTTCTACTTTGTGAGCAGCCGGCCTTGGTACATGAGCAACAAACTGTGAAGGTTTAGCTCGCAAAAATGGAATTTAGTATAATCAACAAACATAGCACAGGTGAGCTAACACACATTTAGTGGTATGGATAATCACTGTGAATGATGCTAATTAGGCATAAATGAGAAGCGGCTCAAGAAAATGACTATAATTAATATTATTGTATATAGCCATACTGAACTAGTCCAAGTTGAGGTAAGTAAAAGGAGGAATCGGGTATTTCTAAAGACCTCTGTATTTTAATCTAGGCCTAGAAGAGTTTTTGACAATCAGGAATAAGATATGCAACAAGTTATTTATTAGAACAGATTCAAGATTATTTTTATAATGACAAATAAATCAGTATCAATTCTTTATTATTGCACAGCAAACCATCCCGAAACACAGTAGCTTAATACACTATTTACTTTGCTCAAAAATCTGCGTTTTGAGCAGGGTTCTGAAGAGAAAGTTTCTCTCCGCTCCACCTGGCATCAATGGGGCTGCTTCACAGAGAGTTGAAAGATCCACTTTCATATGATTACACACACAGCTGGCAACTGGGCTTGAGTTGGGAGCCTTGGTTCTCTTCACATGGGCTTCCCGTAGGCTGCTTGGGCTTCCTCATGAAATGGTGGCTGGGTTCCAAAAGCAACCATCACAACAGAGCCCAGTGAAAGTCACCTCTCCTCACCTTAGAAATCACAATGTATCACTCCTGCTGAAGTCCCAAGCTTGCCCATTTTCAAGGAGAGAAGGCATCGACCCCATACCCCAATGGAAAGAGTGTCAAAGTCACATTGTAAGATGAGTGAATAGGATGGGAGATAATATTGTGGCTATTTTTGGAAAATATGAACCATCATACCATACACTTGAATTATGATGGGCTTTGAGTCAGAGGGTTGGTGCTGACTTTCAGGTAGTGTTAGGAAATGGCCATGATCAACAGCCTCTGGCACCTGTGTCACTTACAGGGATGTATTATGCATATGATATCCTCTGTTTTGTCTCATGAGTATCTCAGAAAAAAAATAAAAAGGCTGAGAACTCCTTATCTAAAGGAGCAGCTTTTTGGAGCAGAAAGAAGAAAGACTGGTAGAAGACTAGGCACAAAACAAATGTTTGCTGGATTGAATTAGAAATTCTACCTCGGGTGAGTTCTGTCCATAATTTCTCCTTAATAATCAGATATGAGAAAAGAGTCTCTCCCAATTTCCTCCCCTTTGTTCTTTTTCAGCCAATCACTCACTCACTGAACTCTAGGCTCATATTCCCCTCACTCCACCTGCCAGCATGTCCTCCATGGCTGAAACACGGAGTGGAGGCCGCAGAGCACACATCTCACATACATAGTTTATTATTTCATCATCACTGGGATTAATCCATCAGCAGCATCTAGAGGCCATTAAACAGTACAGTGGTCTTATATCCAAACACTGCCTGTGCCAAATCCATCTTAGAGTGTGTAACCATGGATGGGAGACATAAATAGGTTTTGTTTCTCTCTAATGACAGAGTTAATCCCCAAATTCAATTATCTCCTGCTAATTGAATGCATGAATGTATATGGTTCTTCCAATCTGCTGTAGCAATCCTTTTGAAGCTCCTATTAGCATGGAAGAAGTTTTCTGTTTGGAGAAAAAACAAACAGCCCCCATCTAATGTTCCCTCCTGGCAGAAAACCTCGACCTTGCTGCCAGAGGACCAGGATGTGCTCCCTTCAGAAACAGTCGGTTCCACTTCTTTGATTCACCACTGGAATTGGCTAGAAACAATGCACGGAACAGATGTCTCTCCAAAGCATCCTATTTGTTTATCTGCTATTGTGAAAATGTTGAGTTGTTTTACATGTCTAAGTTCCACCTCTACAATTAAGCTGCAAGCAAGCATGGGGACGATGTTTTTTTTTTCTCTGTTTTACCCATACTCCATCTTTCACTGAAAACTCTATAGTACAGAAAATACATCAAGTGCTTAATGGATACATGGTTGATATTTACAGCCTGGTGATTCAGCTGGCTATCATTTCAATATACTTTGAACTGTGGATTGAGGAAGACATTCTAGGGAGTGGAATAAAGCCCACTTTACGGGCCCCTGCTATGTGTGGCAATCAATTTTGGAGTTGCAGGTATCTACAAATATCATTAGACCAGAAATGTTTATACTGTGAGTCAAATCAGAGCCCTATATTAAGCAATGATGCATGTTACTTCCTGAAATGTTGGTAGTAAGCCTTAGATCCGTGTTAAGGCAAACTTCATGGGTTAATTAATTTGCTTTGAGCACTGGGTGAGTGAAAGCAAGTTCATAGGTTAAGGAGGCAATGGGGTTCATGCTCTTCCACAGTCACAGAATGTCACTTTCAGCTGGCTGTGTAAAATAAGTACCAACAGTCACGAAGGGAACCAGCAAAGGATCTTGAAAATACCTTCTTGCCAGTCTCTACAACTCAATATTAATGTTTTCTCTGGTGATAAATTAATATCATCAGCTTTGGATGTAGTGGGTCAACACATTTTTCTGTGTAGTACCACCATCTAAAGTAATATCCAACCAGTCTCTTAAAACCAGAAAAAACACAAATTCATTTCTAGCATCAATATTAAAGAATCCTATGAACTATTTTTGTTCAGTGAATAGTAAGCTTGCAGAAACAGGGATGACGTTTCATGTTTGTAAAGAGTTTTAATCTGATTACAATTTACTAAAATCACGAAAGCAAAGTAATGACAATGTACAATAACACTCTTTCCCCTTAACATTTGAATGAAGTAATACACATTAAAATGCTTAGTATGTTGCAAACAGACTTAGCAATGTAAGAGATTTTTTAAAATTCCAGCATTCTCTGAAGGTCCTTCATCCCTAGAATATTAAAGAGAATTTAATTTGGGTTGACTAACTTTGTTTATTTTTGCTTTTCTGGCATTTGGATGATAAAGCTGTAATCCTGCGAGGATAAAAGAAATGGAAGAAACAATAAAAAAGGTCCTTGCTAGCCTCACACATGACAGGAAGGTGGAAAGTGGGAGAGGAGGTGCTGCTGGCTATAGCTCCTGCTGACTCTAACAGAGAAGCTTAGAGACAGCCTAAGGGCTCTGGCCCCATCCCTTCCCTCAACATCAGGCTGACAGTCCTCCTATGATCTTATGATTGGTCTCCTTGAATTCATTTGTTGTATTTTAGCAGTGTCCTTCAGGACCTCTAAAAGGAACTCAGGTTGAAAAAGTATGGTCATATTTCACTCAGTGATAGCTGTAAGCAGATCTGATGTGGCCTGAGAGTGATGGATGGTTATTGGTTTTAACCAGCATCAAGACTGCATGGGAAATAGTGTTTAAGGCCAGGAGCCAAGTACAGAGGAGTGTGTTCCAGAGCTCAAAAAGATTATAGGCTTATGGGTCATTCGGTCATCGGGATGCACATGAAGTACCTTATCAGTACCTAGCAGCAAACTGACCACTCTGTAAAACAAAGGTCTTTTTAACCCAGAAAAATAACAGAATTAGCAAAAACACCCCTCACTGGAACAAAAGTAAAGCCAAGGAGGAATTAATATAGCAAAGGTCACTTTCAAGGACATACGCCAGCAAAATGCACATATAGGAAAGTGTACAATTTTTTAAATTTATTTTTTTAATTGAAACATAATTGATTATACATATATAGTGTACAGAGTTGACTCAGTATTTGTGTACAGTACGTGATGTTCAAATCAATATTATTAGCATGTTCATCATTACAAATTGTAATTATTCTTTCTGTCCCTTATCTAATTACTCCCTAACCCTTCCTCCTCACCCGCCCCCCACTTCTAGTAACTATAGGTCTGTTCTCTCCTCCTGAAAGTTTGTTTTATCATGGTCTCTCCCTCTCTCTCTCTCACTCTCTCTCTCTCTCTCTCTCTCTCAGGTCCCACTTATGAGTGAGGACATGCGGTATTCCTCTTTCTGTGTCTGGCTTATGTATACCTTTACTTATTAGTGTAAAGATAAACAAGATAATCTTCACTATGTTATAGTAAAACACTAATTTTGAATATTGCCCACATAAGTGTAGGGTAGATGTTAATTAGAAGAGTAGAGAAATTAAGCACTTTATTTCAGAAAGGTAAAAAATAAGTCTCAACTTTCACTATAACATCATGCTAAGTTGACTAAGCAACATCATGCCTTAAAAGAATTATTATGTAAAGGGTATATCATTGAAAACTTGCTGATACACTGAAGCCTATTCTATTTTGTATTTTAGTTTTAGAACAAGCCTCAGTGTATCAGCAAGTCTTCAATGATATTTATTAAAGTTCTGATTTCACTGTCCAGTTGCTATGAAGTTAAAAAAAAAAAAAGCCTAAACCTTCATTCTTCATAGGAATTTATATACTCCTAAGAAAGAAAAGAGTATCTAGAAAGTTAACACAAGTATACTTACACAGCCAAATGTAGCCCCTGATTGCTAAAGAAATAGACAGGGACATAGAGAATGATTTCCTATGGGAAGGATTTGCCTAGGCAGAAAAGATGGGAGAAGAGCAGCTGGCATAGACGCATGAAGGCAGAAGTGACAAACAGTTTCACTTGATAACACAGGATGCATGACATGGGGCAGAGAGAAATGAGCCAGGAGTAAAAAGGGGACACTGGTCGAACACCTTCCATGACTCAGAGAGTGCGCGATGTGAGGACAAAAACTCTTTTTCTTTTTCCCTCATAGAGTCAATGGAAATCACCCAGGGACTTCATTTTCCAGAATATATCCTTGGTCAAGACTACTACCTTCTTTTTCAAAGATAAATAACCCCACAGGGTTAGTTAAAAAATGACAGAAGCAAGGCACGTGGCCCAGAAAAAAAAAGCAAACAGTTAACAGAAATGGTGATGGTTTAAATGATTGTTTGTAGTCTTGTAAAACACTACTCTAATTTTTTTTGCAAAGGCTGAAGCAATTGCCTTCACTTGCTAGGGAGACAGAGGGGATGGAAATGTCATCAGACAAGGAAAACCAAGTGGTTTCTGGTGGATGGGAAATCCCCTTTTCAGTAAGTGACTGGAGTTTGTTGAAGTTGGAAACTGCATCATTAAACAGTAGTGTATTTTGTTACCTTGTTAAAGAAAGCTACCGGTGTGGAAGCTGCCTGCAGCATTGACAGCTTACAAAGTTGATTTTCTCTCTTTGCAGAAAGTGAGTTCATGGGGAGGTGTGGCTATAGCAGCCCCTTTGTCATCACAGATGAAACAGAACTGACACTCATAAGCAGAAATCCATACACATGCCCCTTAGGGGACAGGTTTCTCCAAAATGCTTTTCCAAAATTGAAGGTGACAATGTTGGTTTTTCCTGTATTTCGTTTCTCAATATTTCTTCCTGGCTCAGAGGCTTAAGAGTCTACAGAGCAGAGGAGGCCTTAGAGGGCAGCCAGCCCAGTCTGGTCCATGACGAAACAAAGGCCTGGGGCAGGCAATTTGCCCCAGATTACCCAGCTATGAAAGGTAGAGCCAGGGCAGGTGCCTGGTTCTTCCCACTCCAGACCATGGCTCTTGTCACTGGCAACCCAACCATCCATGTTCAAGCGAACCTGAAAGAAATGTCCAGCTCCAGTAAACCTACAAAACAACAGGCTTTCGCACTCTCAAAAGTCCATGCAAATAGGACATATGAGGTCTATTTATAGAGAAATAAATGCTCATTTCTGTTAGTTGTGTTTTTACCCTCCAATTCTATCCCTTTCTTTTGTTGATATTTTCAAGCACACTGTGTGTTAGGCATGGACCTAGAAGCTTTACCTATGTCATCTAATTTAACACTCACGATAAGCCTGCTAGGCAGGTACTATTATTATTATCATTCCCACTTTCAGGACAAACAAATTGAGGCTTGGTGACATTAAGCAATTTGCTCAAGGCCTCACAGCTAACTGTAACAAAGCCAGGATCTAGACCTGGGATGTGAAGGACTTACTAGAAAGCCTGTCTCTCCAGTAGGGTGCTATACCACCCCTCTTTTCTGGATGTAGAGATTGTCAAACAGTACTATGGTGTCTTTAGGTGGTAAAAACAGGTCCTCCCTGACCAATATTTCCCTCGTCAGCCCAGAGGGATGCAATTTTAGTGGTCTCTATATCCTATACTTCTCTGGCTCTTATGGGGGAAAGCACAGAAAATTAAGTTGCTCTGCTGGGGAAAGGAAAGGCCACAGTGATGAACTGCTCATACATGTTATGTAGAGATATTCTGGCTAAGGAAGGAATATGGCTTGATGCTAACAAAAGCACACCCTAAAATTCAGGGCACCCAAAATGGACCTAGAAAATTAGAATTGACATAAGAAGCCTGGCAAAACAGGGAAGCATTTAGTTAACTGCTTTATTTTTTAAGAGGGATGGACTGATGGATATTTTCACAGCTGTATCCAGGACAAACCAGGCCTAAGTAGCTATACTTAGCAATACTTAAAAAGCCTGGGCAAACAAAAATACAAACAGAAAAAATGCTTCCAAAGTACTAGAGCATACAGGTTCAAAGTAAGGTATCTAGGACTAACCTTCTAAAAACCAACTGAAAAAGTGACAACACATTCTAATATTTTGTAACTGGCAATCATAATAGGAGACGCTCAGGCTAAGATCATAATTCAGGGAAACCAGTCACCAGACAGTTCTCTGCAAAAGGAAGTTACCAAAATAAAAAATAAGCTTTAGGTGGAGCACACTGGGGAAAACTTTTGATTGGATATTAGGGTTATTAGTCAAGGAGAAAAGAGACAAGTGGAATAACAATTATCCTCATATGAGGATTATATTACAATAATGATCATTTTACCAACTTGGCCCCTTGCTTACAATGGGTGTTAAGATGACCCAGATGATATATTTTCATACAGTAGAAATCTTGAATAAACACAGTAAACTTTAAAGTTCGATTTAGTAATAAAGGGAATCATTAGAGACTACTATAAACAACTATATGCCAACAAATTTGAAAATCTGGAGGAAATGGATAAATTTCTGGATACATACAAACTACCAAAACTGAAGCAAGAAGATAGAGAAAATCTGAATAGACCAAAAATAATAAAGGAGATTGAAGCTATTATCAGAAGGCTTCCTACAAAGAAAAACTCAGGACCGGACAGGTTCACTGCAGATTTCTACCAAACCTTCAAAGAGAAACTGATACCAATTCTCTATAAACTGTTCCAAAAGTTTGAAACAGAGGCCATTCTCCCAAACTCATTCCATGAGGCAAACATCACTCTGATACCAAAACCAGACAAAGATGCATCAAAAATAGAAAACTACAGGCCAGTATCCTTGATGAATATAAATTCTTCAGGAAAATACTAGCTAACAGGATACAGCAACACATACACAAAATTATATACCATGATCAAGTGGAATTCATCCCAGGAATGTGAGGTTGGTTCAACCTATGCAAATCAATAAATGTGATACACCACATGAATAAAAGCAAAGACAAATACCATATGATCATCTCTATAGATGATGAAAAAGCATTTGACAAAATTCAACATTCTTTCATGATAAAGACTCTCTACTAGTTAGGCATAGATGGAAAGTATCGCAACATAATTAAAGCCATATATGATAAGACCACTGCCAATATCATCCTGAACAGTGAAAAGCTGAAAGCTTTTCTCTTAAGAACAGGAACTTGACAAGGATGCCCACTCTCACCACTCCTATTCAAAATAGTATTGGAAATACTAGCCAAAGCAATCAGAGAAGAGAAGGATATAAAGGGCATCCAGATTGGAAAGGATGAAGTCAAACTGTCCCTGTTTGAAGATGATATGATACTATATATCAAACAGTCTAAAGCCTCTATTAAAAAAACTCCTAGAGTTGATAAATGATTTCAGCAACGTTGCAGGATACAAAATCAACACACGAAAATCAGTAGCATTTCTGTACTCCAACAGTGAACATGCAGAAAAAGAAATCAAGAAAGCTGGCCCATTTACAATAGTCACCAAAAAAATAAAATACTTAAGAATAAAGCTAACCGAGGACACAAAAAGAGAACTACAAACCACCATTGAAAGAAATTAAAGAGGACACAAGAAGATGGAAAGATATCCCATGCTCTTGGATTCGAAGAATTAACATTGTGAAAATGTCCATATTACCCAAAGTGATCTACAGATTCAATGCAATCCCCATCAAAATCCCAATGACATGTTTCTCACAGATGGAAAAAGCTATCCAGACATTTATATGGAATAACAAAAGAGCACACACAGCCAAAGGAATCCTGAGCAAAAACAAAAAAAAGCTAGAGGCATAATACTACCTGACTTTAAACTATATTACAAAGCTACAATAACCAAAACAGCATGGTACTGGCATAAAAACAGACACATGGATCAATGGAATAGAATAGAGAATACAGAAATTAACCCATATGCCTACAGCCATCTGATCTTTGACAAAGGCAGCAAGTCTACATACTGGGAAAGAGACTGCCTTTTCAACAAAAGTTGCTGGGAAAACTGGATACTAAAATGTAGGAGAATGAAACTAGACCATTATTTCTCACCATATACCAAAATCAACTCAAAATGGATTAAAGAATTTAATATACATCCTGAAACAATAAAACTCCTTAAAGAAAACATAGGGAAACGCTCCAGGAAGTAGGAGTGAGTACAGACTTCATGAATAGGACCCCAAAAGCACAGGCAACTAAAGGGAAAATGAACAAATGGGATTATATCAAACTAAAAGTTTCTACTCTGCAAAAGAAACAATCAAAGAGTAAATAGACAACCAACAGAGTGGGAGAAAATATTTGCAAAATTTACATCTGACAAATGATTAATATCCAGAATATACAAGGAACTCAAACAACTTTACAGCAAAAAGCAAATAACCCAATTAAAAAATGGGCAAAGGAGCTGAATAGGCATTTTTCAAAGGAAGATATACAAATGGCTAACAGACACATGAAAAACTGCTCAACTTCACTCAGCATCTGGGAAATGCAAATTAAGACCACTTTGAGATACCATCTCACTCCAGTTAGCATTGCCAATATCCAAAAAAACTGAGAATGATAAGTGTTGGAGAGGTGTGGAGTAAAAGGAACTCTCATACACTGTTGGTGGGACTGCAAAAAGGTGTAGCCTTTATGGAAAATGATATGGAGGTTCCTCGATTACAGACAGATCTACCATATGACCCAGTGATCCCACTGCTGGGAATATACCCAGAGGAATGGAAATCATCATACCAAAGGGATACCTGTATTCCAATATTTATTGCAGCTCTATTAACAATAGCCAAGAGTTGGAACCAGCCCAAATGTCCATCATCAGATGAGTGGATGAGGAAACTGTGGTATATCTATACAATGGAATACTACTCTGCTATAAAAAAAGAATGAAATACTGCCATTCGCAACAACATGGATGGGCTTAGAGAAAATTATATTAAGTGAAACAAGTCAGGCACAGAAAAAGAAATATCACACGTTCTCACTTATTTGTGGGAGCTATAAATAAACACACAAACAAATATAGGGTGGGGGGAAGAGAACACAACAATCACAAAAATTCATTGAACTTTTTAAGTCAAGGGAACAGATATGATATGGGGGGGAGAGGAGGGGTTGGAGAGGGGGAGGAATGGGTAAAGGGGCATGAAAATCAACTACAATGTACATTGACAAGTACAATAAAATTTAAAAACATAAAGAGCTGTTAACTGCCTGTGGAAAAAAATAAATACATTTTAATTTTAAAAGTAAGCACAATTCAGTTCTTCATTTCTGCTATCGTAGATGATTACACAGAGACCAAGAGTCAAGGATTTCTCATTTCCTTTTTAAACACTGTAGAGTTGACTTATCTGTGGTACTGAAATTTATGATAGCTTCGTCTGTTGCCAAAAACGTCTTATTTGATGGCCCCTTCTTATACTTCCACGTACAAGCAAACCAGGGGTTAGCTTTCCCCCTTTCTTAACTCTCTTTTTTTGTTACTTTCTTATTTTGCAATGTTTTAAATACTTTAACTTAAATATTTTCTGAGCCCAAAGGAAACCTAAAGCAATGTTGTAGGTAAATCTTAGTAAAGAGTATAACTCCCTACGCACACACACACTTACAATCAGCCTTCAAGAGATAATTAGATAATTATCACCAACAAAGCATCCCAAAGAAACCATAAGGATCAAATGGATTATATGGTTACAATTAATAGTGAGATTTAGTAAAGGGGATAAGAGAGAATAGTAGGGTCAGGGCATAATTAAAGTAATGCAACCAGATTTTGGAAAGCCCGAGGGTTTTTCTTTTGTTGTGTTTTCTGTTTTGTTTGCTTGTTTGGTTTTGCATTTTAATCAGCAGTGGATTATCTATTTTCCTAGGACCTGTGAAAAAAGACTAAGCAAGGAAAAGTATGCTGTCATTTTCCTTTCCTTTCACACAGTCTTTAGGGAGTACCCAGGGAGACTACCATAAAAGGCTATCTTTTCAGCACATTAGTAACAGAATTTCTTTGGAAGAGGACTAGGAGTGACCTATCTTCTACAACAGGGAACAGTATTAATGAGGCTGCAAAGGGATTTAAAGATGTGTGTTGAAAGTTTCTGGTTTGCCAATAGCACATAACGCAGCAGATTTAACAGTGAGACTTGTGCAGAGAGGATCAATTCTATGCCAGGCCACAACAGAGAATAGGGCAATGTCTCTATTCACTGGGTTTATAGTCAATAAGAAGGGCAACACCACCCATGAAGAAAAAGTTTGGAATACCCTCAAAAAAGCAGTAAGTGAATAAGGAAGGAGAAATCATGGGCATTTGAGTTGTTAGGAAAATTCATCATTGTTTGTTCTTAGAATCTATGGCAGTGGTTCCAAGACACAGGAATTAATGAGCACTGAGGAGGGACCTGAATGGAGGACGAGGAAGGTGACCTGCCAGAGGGATGTTAGGAGGTGATATAAACCATGTGGCTGAGTGAATACAAGGGAGGTGAGGTCTGCAGAGGGGACTACAAGCAGGGGAGTAGAAATAATTCACTAAAGCAACATGAGCTAAACCAGGGTAAGGAGGAGCCTCAAAAGCGAGCACTAAAGAGTTTGAATCTAATTAGAAAGTCAATGGGGGATTCCATAGTAAGAAACCGAATACGGGGCAAAAAAGAACACCCTAGCAACCTTGCATTAGATAGCCCAAAGTCATTGCAAAGTGGAACACTGTGATGGCCAATATTGTGAGCGCTTCCTAGCTAGTCAATTAAAGATCTGCAGATGCTTCCATCTGTATCATTAGCCAAGTTTATTCATCACGTTTTACTAATAAATAGCTTATAGAAAGGGGGGAAAACATCTAATTGTCTTAATCCACTCTCCTCTTTTAGTCATAATCATTGTCTTCTTACTTGTGATATTTCCTTAAGGAAACAGCTACCTCTTAAGAATTCTACCTTTTAAAGAATGATGCTATTTATAGGAAAATGGGTCCCTGTTTCTTTGAGTATGGGAGAAGTGAATCAAGAATATACCTCTGAATTGTTCTTCTACATCAAGGGTACTGCTCACTTATGTTAAAAAAAAATCCTCATCTTTAATGATCTACCCAGTAAAAATTCACATAATTATGAGGTCTCTAACAAATAGAATTATGATTTCCTATTACATGAACTCAGATATTAACAATGCTATTGAGAGAGAGTACAGAGAAACAGTTAAGAGTAGGATCTGATCCAGATTACCTGAGCTTGCATCCTAGCTACAACCCTTATTGGACAAGTCACTTAATAGGTTTGTGCCTTACTTTCCTCAATTGTAAAATTGGAATAATACTAGTACATACAGGATATTCCAGAAATAGAAAAAACAAGTGTTATAAGAAGTCTCCCAGAGGTTAGAAAAAGAGGAAACTTCCCAATGCATTTTATGATGCTAGGAATATCATACATGCACACTATGCAATAGGGAGGAAACCTGAAGGCCAGTCACACTCAAACATAAATGTAACTATCTAAACAATATATTAACCAACTAAATCTAGCAATGTGTAAAGGAGATAAATATAGTAATTGAACACTCCATGTCATGAATATAATATTGGTTTCCCACTAGAAAATCAATTAATAAAATGTACAACATTAACAGATCAAAGGAAAAAAAAACATGTTATTATCACAAAAAATGAAGGAAAAGGTACTCAATAAAATTAAACATCTGTTGAATTTAAGTAAGTCGAATGAAGGGAAAGATCCTTAAAAGGAATATCTACAAAACAACTATCACAACCCACATCATGATAATGTAGCAGCCAACTTCTCTTAGTGGTGACTCATGGAGGGCAGCCACTCTAAGGTCAGGAACAAGTCCCTGATGTTAACTATCTCTACTTCTACTCAGTATAGCATGAAGGCTCTAAACAGTGCAGAAAGGACCAGAAAAATACATACAAAGCATAATGACTGAAAAAGACAAAACAAATTCTCAGTATTTGTCGGTGACAACATCTAAATAGAATTCTCTTCCCATAAACAGACCCTTCAGATAAAATTTATGAATTTAAAAATTTAGCAAAACTCTTGATACAGAAACAAGATTTTAAGTCAATTGCATTTCAATATGCCAGCAGAGATCACTTAGAAAATATAATTTTAAAAATACAACATATAAAATGTCACTAGAAAATAAAGTACCTAGGAGTGTATTTAACAAAAGATGACCAAACCCTTTATAAAGAAAAATATGAAACTCTACAGTAGCCATTTTGAAAGGCCAATTAAATGTTAAACGATATGGTTTGAAATGAAAAGACTCATAATTATAAAAATAGCAATTCTCTTCAAACTGATTTATAGATTCATGTCATTTCCAGGAAAAAATTCCAACACAAAACTTGATAAGCTGATTCTAAAATTTATATGAAACAGAAAAAGCCTATGTACAACCAAGAAACTCCTGAAAAAGAACAAACTTTAAGGTACATTCTCTACCAGATACAAAGATTTATATCAAAGTTATAGTAATTAAAGCAACGTGGTATTGGTATATCCGATATATTGAATACATAGTATATCCCTATATTGAACAGACATATGGATCAATAAAACAGAAAAGAGAACCTAGAAACACACGCATGTTAATGAGGCTGCAATGGGATTTAAAGATGTGTGTTGAAAGTTTCCGGTTTGCCAACAGCACATAACACAGCAGACTTAACAGTGAGACTTACGCAGAGAGGATTGATTCTATGCCAGGGCACAACAGAGAATAGGGCAATGTCTCTATTCACTGGGCTTACAGTCAATAAGAAGGGCAACACCACCCATGAGGAAAAAATTTCTAGCTTTTCATTTAACATGAGCGACATATGACTCTTCCTTTCACTTGAACACTTAGAGGACACTGTAGTGTTATTAATGGCCTTATTTCAATATTGTTGTGTCTCCTTATGGGAATAGGGAGGCCCATAAAGAGGGAGAGAGATGTGAGAACAGCCTGTCTAGTGCGGCAGTCAACACACACAACATTTATCAATTAAAGTTTGCTGTCTTATGTGGGTGCAGTTTGTGGCACCACAAAACCATTACAATAGCAACATTAAACATCACTGATCAGAGATAACCATATCAGATATAATAATAATAATGAACTTTGAAAATTTGTAAAAATTAGCTAAATGAGACACAGAGACACATGTGAGCACGTGCTATTGGAAAATGGCATCGACAGACTAGCTAGACGCAGGACTGCCATACACCTTCAATTTGTAAAAATCACAATATCTGCAAAGTTCAATAAAGCAAAGTGTGATAAAACGAGGTATGCTTGGCTTTATATTATAGAGAAAAACAAATTGACACAGGACACAGGGATAGCTATCGATGCCTCCAAGAGCTTTAGGCCACAACACAATGCATTTCATTGGACAATTTACTGCAAACCATAGCCGCCTGCAAGTTTGGAAGTGCTCTAGTGATTGTGGTTGTTGCAATTTTACTTCCAGATACCCACTACTGTCATCCTGTCCACCATGTTACTGTTCCAACAGAAAAGCTACCATAGAATGTGACAGCCACTACTGTCCACAGGTCTAGTAGGCAAGACAGGAGAGAGACGCTGGCCTACGGTGTTCCAGGGAGAATCAAGCAGATTGTTGGCACTTCCCTTCAGAAGAGCTGATGGATGCCTTTTATTTTGTAAGTGAACAGATACCGGTTGGAGGATGACCTCCCGTCAGCGTGCTGGCACAGGCAGCAGCAGCAGGAGCAGCATTCTGAGCAGCTTGTGAAGGAAGCAAGCTAAGACGTCGACAGAAAGTGCAAGCTTGGAGCAGGGGAAGCAGTCCTGGCAAGGAGGCGGCTCAGGAGTGATTTAAATGATGACGTGATAGGCACTAAATGTAGAGGAAACTCAGAGGACAGGGCAATAAATCACTGCCCAGCTTATCTTCTGACAAGGAGTAGGACTCCAGCTTCCAGATGTACCATTAAAATGTAATGTTTCCACTGGGATTTAGCATGGCAGGTTTCCCTGAAGCTTCAGTTTCACTCAGTTAACTAATTATGAGAAAATGTGACATTGGTATTTACTTTTTCTACAGGGACAAATCATTCCCAGCAGGAGGGAGACGTTGTTATTTTTGTTCTGTTTTGTTTTGTCATTAAAAAGAAATTACTTACACAGTAGTAAATAAACTCTTGTTAGAGGGAAAAAAAACATTTTTTGTCTACAATTCTATCAATTCACCTTAATGCTGACAATAATTTCTTTGGTTTTCCAAGGACATGGTAGATAAAACGGCAAGAGCTTGGGTGTTAGAACCAGGTTGGAAAATTAACTCTCCCACTTACTTGCGAGGTGACCTTAAGCAAGTTATCCGATCACTATGGCCTCTTTCCCCAGCTGTAAAATTGGGATAATACATCTACCATTGAGTGTTATTTGTTAAAGATGAAGTGAAATAGTGTAGTTGAAGCACTTTAACACAGTGCCTCTACATAATGAGCACTCAATAGATTTTAGCCTTTATACTTAATGACCCTGTATACAAATAGAAACAGTTTACGTGTCATTCATGCCTTGTGTTGACAATACTATATGACCACACATCTAATCATGAACTAAGCCTTTATTTTGGCACTACAAGCTATATTGTGTATGAAACATTTACTCCCCTTCATCCTAATATAAAAAAGGTTTCCAATGAAAATTTAATGTTTAATGATTATTCACCTCCCTACCCTCCACACACACCCCTTTTAATTTCTCAAAGGTGGTACGAAATGCTGAGCAAACATCACTGATAAATCTGCACTTCCTCTCCCACTGCCTGGATACTAGAGAATAATAACATTGTATCTGGGGCACTTTTAACAAATCAGAAAGTGATTTCACAAGTGATTTCCCATTTGAACTCAGAACAATCCTAAGAGGAACACAGAGTAGATATGATTAGCCTCATTTTACAATAAAGAAAACAAAACTGAGAACAAGGGAGGGTAAAGGGCAAAGCCACCGTATTCAAGCTCTCTATGAAAGCATATCTGTAGGAATGGAAAATGCCAGAATAACTAGACTTCGAAAAATTAGATTTTCCCAAGAATAAATTCTGTTTTAATGTGGAGATAGCCACAGTGACCAGTTATGTATTCCAAAGGGAAGCAGGATCACTGGTGGAAAGCGAACAAAATAACAAATTAAGAGGCAAAGGGTTTTACATACTAATTTCACAATCCATTTACCCAATGTGTCTCTAATATTCTACCCATAAATTTGAGAAATAAAAAATGCTACTTTCACTTCTCCTATAAGCATATTGCAATGTCATTATTATGTACAAATGATATGTAAGGTTGATGGTATGACAGTCAAAAGATTTTATGCTAGCCATAATAAATGCGAGTAGTCTTCAAATATTTCATGGAAAAATGTGTATTGTCTTTTAAATCCTTTTAAAATTATCCATGCACAAACTCTTAAAAATGTATTAACATAAAAAATATATATTTGAGTGCTACATAGAAAATCCTGGGAATAAAGAAAAAGATAAGAATATTTTTCAAAGGATAAATGAGTTAGAATATGATAAACAATTACATAAGATGAGCATTATAATTTTACAATACATATTTGAACTTATTTTGGAAGTTGCAGAAGCAAACTAAGACGCATGGACGTGTAATAAAATTTTTGGAGCCGTGAAAATATAATAGCCTTCTCATTTGAATAATGTTTCTTCGACTAATCATATATAATTGTTCTTAAAATAATCAATTCTGACATGCTCTTAATACTGAGCAAGTCTTAGTAGTAGTAGTAGTTACCTTTCAGGACTTCAAAAGACCCTGATACATGCTCACTGATATATAGCAATCACCTAAGAAGTCTTAGTGGACAATAGAACCGCAATTCAGAAGTCTCCCCTCTTTTTCTTTTTCTTTGGAATGGGAGATAGGTTCTCATAGATAGGAAGGCAAAAGCAACCAAATGTTACTAAGGGGAACCCTAGTTCAAATTATAAACCAAATATGAGCTTCTGGTTTATCATTTGAACACAGAATCCCACAGAACTATAAATGCAATCAAAAACCTAGTCCTACCAAACAACAATCAGCAAAATGACAAATAATAATGGATTACCATTAGGTGGTCGATTGCCCAATTCTGACTTAATGAGCCTGAACGTAATTTGTTCTATGATTCTTCATAGAACATGATACAACTTCATTCCAATATTGCGACATATTTCATGATGTGTTAGCATAAACACCTGCCTAAAACTCCTCTGCATTTCCTTCATTTATTCAGTCAATAAACCTTTCCTTGAATGTTTGCTATTTGTTGGAAACTATAGCAGAGAACTCATAGTCTAATAGGGGAAACAGGTAAACAAAGCATCGGATTTCTGCATTAATACCTAGATTGGAGAAAAATACTTGGCACAATAAGTGGATTAGAAAGTTCTTGCAGAGGATGAGGTAAGGTAGGCAGAAATGGTCTATGTGGCAGGAGAGGAGTAGCTTTCTGCTAGAGAGATCAGTATGACAAAGGCAGGGAGACATGATAAACACAGTGAGTTCCAGCAATCAGATGCAGTGCCACATGGCTGGAGTGGACATTGTGGATAAGAGAAGGGAAAAAGATGGCAAATGAAACAATAAGCAACAGAGGAAGATAAAGATTTCATCATTTAGTCCATGTTAAAATATAACATTGGAAAGCAGAACATAATTGGTCTGTTGGAAAGGTTTCACCTTATAGGCAATGAGAGTAGATTTCTTTTTCTGTAGATCAATTTGGTGCTAGCTATGTATACAGTGAACTAGAGGAAGAAAATCTAGAGGTATGAATACCAGTTATGAGACAATTTTAAAAGTCCAAGTAAGATAAAGAGGCCCTAAACTAAAGCCCCGTAGGCCATATTTGTAAAGCATAATTACATAGCGTAATTGACCCATTGTAGCCACTTAATGAACATTTTTGAATGACTGAAACAAACTCCAAAGGCTATAATGGACAAAATTAGACATTTTATCCTTTGAGGAAAATAGCTGTCTCCTAAAATACAAATAATTCATCTCATCTGGGTAACAACTCATACTATTTACTAAGTAGTTTCATTTCAGACTTATAACACTCTTTGTAAATGAGTGCATTGGGACATAGTCCAAAAGTGCAATCAGAAGGATCTTCTGGGAATATCTACTATAAACCTCCATCTTAAAGATAAAAATTTGATTCACAGAAGTTATAGGACTAGCCCAACATCACAAAAAGTTTCTGGTAATGGGACAAGAATCAAGCAGAATACATTAAGCTTCACAATATTTGTCAACCAAAATGGTTGTAACGGATTTGAAACTAATACAAGACATCAAATTTAGCCAGGGTGAATTAAGTTTTTTTTCTAGGATATATTTTTACTTTATTTTTAGTAATTTAGTTATTTTTTTAAATTGAAACATATCGATTGTACATATCTATGGGGCACAGAGTTAAATTTCAATACATATATACAATGTGTGATGGTTAAATCAAGGTAGTTAGTATATTTATCATCACAAAAATTTATCATTCTTTGTGATGAAAACTTTTGAGTTCCTCTCCTCTAGTTATTTGAGAACATAGAATAAATTATTGTTAATTATAGATGCCTAGCACTACTGTACACCACTAGAACTTATTTTTTCTATCTAGCTGTAATTTTGTGTCTGTTAATCAACCTTTCTTCATCTCACCTCCCCTTCCCAGCCTCTAATAACCACAATTCTTCTGTCTACTTCTATAAGCTCAAATTGTTATTTTTAGTTACATTTTTTAAAGTGGTTGATAATTCACACTCAAAAAATAGAATGCCAGCATCTTAAAGACATTTTCCTAAATAATTTTTCACCCTCACAGTGAAATGCAAGGACCAGGGCTCAACTTTTAATCCTGAATTAGTATAAATAAGACAGATTCTTACCATGATCTTCTGAAGAGACTGGTGACCTAAAAGGAGATAATAAGCATGATAAATATTTTGTATATGATAATTATAACAATGATCAAGAATAATTACATAGAAATTATATCCCCAAAATTCAGTTAAATAAAAATTCAATATAGTAGACTATGTAATTAATGTGTTGGTTGCATGGTATATTTCAATCAATAACCCCCAAAAGTTACCTGGATTGGTTGGGTATTAAGGGTTACTAAAATGTCGATCTATGCATGGTTTCACAGGGCTGCAACAAACCTAGTTAAGTTTGAATTTATCACACAAAAAAGAGAATTCATAAAAATGTGGTATTGGATAAAATCCCATCATGTCACCGAGTACCCAAGGCTAAGCCTCCAGAGAAAATGCCAAGGATGTTAATAAGTACTTGATTGAGTGCCTGTAGGTAAAAGGAAATCTACTTTGACAATTAAAAAAATGGGACAAATTTTTAGAAAGCAGCATGAATCCTTATCATTATCGATTTTTGGTTCCACTCTTCATGGAATGTCACATTTGAGGGAGCATGACACAGACCTCTCTGTGCTGGCCTTGTTTTCTAATCCGGTGAGAGTCGGGATGAGACAAGAAGGGCAACCACAGAAGTGCCACAGAATTTCCACAAACCAACAACTTTGGTAAACCATCTGTGAGTTCAGCTCTCATCATGGTCTTCCAAGATCAATGAAGCATCATATCAATCATAACAAACATTTTTCCCCCTCAGTTGATTACTAACTGAGATACTCAGAGCAACACAGATACAAACTTGTAGATAAATTCACCTCCAGCTTGAAAGACTAGTTTTGACTGCCAACTTATTCTTTTCTGGGAAGAGAGAGAGGCACAGGATACTATACTCAATCATTGGGATTCTGAAGAGAAAGGCAAGAAATCACGTTCTTGCCCCAGTTGGGAAGAGTCCTCTTCTCTGAATGATCAGCCCACCAGAGCCCATAGCAGGGACATGACCAGAGATAAATATAAGAGTTTGGCAATAAAGCTACATGTTAATATAACTAATATTTATGAGACATGATGACAAATGTTGGGGCAAGAATCATTCAGTGCATGCACAAGTGGTTGAAGAAAATTTTTAGCGACTTGGAGATGCTTGATACTGCTTTACTTTATTTCCTGATTTGTGATATCGCTGTTTTACATCATGCGAGTGAACAGTAAAGTATAAAGACAGTAGTAATGGGAAAAAAAGCCTTGAGCTTCCATTCGTGGCAAAGAGTCAAATCATTTCAACCTCATGGGCCACTTCAAGTAGACTTTTGCAAGTGAAAACTACAGAGGGTCCTGAGCGTTGGTACAAAGGGCATCCTGGGATAAACGTGGCGAGCAATGAATGGGAACCTGCCACAGTCACTAAGCCATCACTGCATGAGAATCACCACTTGGCCTTCTTGGGTGGAGCTGATTAACCCACTCCTTGGAGTTCCCCTATTTTCTACTGTTTTCATACCAGTCTTCCCTACTAGGTTGTAGCCCCCTTGAAAACTGGGACTGCATCTTATTTGGAACAAGTGGACCCTTGATTAAAGTTCATTGAACTGAATTAATTTCAGCACCACCACACTGGTATTCAGACTCAGACAGATCATAGAGTTCCTTAAAAAGTCATTGTGCAGGGGGGAGGGGGGAGGGAGAAGGGAGGGAGGTTTTGGTGATGGGGAGCAATAATCAGCCACAATGTATATCGACAAAATAAAATTAAAAAAAAAAAAAAAGTCATTGTGCAACCTTCAAACTACCGTCAAGACACGTTTGCTTGCTCCTAGGCCAGCTATGAGGAAAGGGCCCAGGGAATGTGCCTGAAGCTCCAGACTGGTTATAATGTAGGCACTATCAGAGCCAAATGGCTTCCAAAGCACCCAGCAACAGACACATACCCATAATGAGCCTTAATGATTAGGAAAAATAAAAGGGGTGTGAAGAGGGTGTTGAATGGAAGGTGAAATGAGATTGGAAGGTGAATCTAAAGAGAAACATATGTTTGAAATAAGGTCAGCTAATTTCTTAAGCTGCATAGAGCATAAAAAAATAATCAGCAACAAGGAAACATCTTCACTCCTGGTGTTTTCTAATGGGAAGTAAGCAAAAACACGTCTTGGATTGTATGCAATTAATTTCTTACAGAGCTATTGGAACAAAGAAACAACCAGGCCAATAGACAACTAAATGTCTCAGGCAGAAAGCTTATGAAGCAGGGTCTTTGCTGCCTTTCTGCAAAAGCAAAGCACTAATATCAAATTTGAAAAATTCCAGATGGCTCCATTAAAGACCCAAGGGAATGCATTCTGCAGTGTGTCCAGGCAGTGGGGAAGAACTATCGATTTCAGAGTGCTCTGTAAGGATTAGTCATGTTGAGTTTCTGTGCTGAATGTCTCCCACACGCATGGATTTGTGGAATTTTAAGACATATGGAGTATTTCAATCCTCACTCAGTATTTCACCTTTCACTGCAACAAGTCACTAAATTATACTATTGAGGCATGCACATCATCCATTATTGCTGGAAATGGGCATAAAAATTTCACAGAACTTAGCTCAGGAGAGAAGAAATATCCTGAAATCAGCAATATAAGTAGTTATTTTAAAAACAGAGATTGAGTCCCAGGAACAGATAATCTTTCTCAACCCGACAGCTGAGGCATGCAGAAAAGCTCGCTGCTAATTCTTCTCACCACACCAGAAAGAAATGTGTATTTGTCCCAGACTCTTTATTCTTCCTCAGTGTATATCATCGTGGAGCTGGCATCTGCCCTCACAATGTAAGTTATTACTGGCATTCAAATAACTCCACGACTTGTAGTTCTCTTCTCCATCTCTTTCCTGATCACTAGTCCTTTATTATGGTCTACAGAACTTTTATACTTGTTTTTGCTTTTTAAAATTTGTTTTGTTATTTTTTAACATTTGTAATTCATTCAAACTCAGCAAAGTAAAAAGAAAACAAAAAGCAACAACAAAAAAATTCAAGCCCTTCATTTAAAACCCTTTGTCCTATTTTATTAAGCCTAAATATTTATTATTCATGTTTGAATCTTTCAATTCATTTTGATTCAATTTATTACCTGAGACTCTAATAAGTACCAGGCCCTGTGCCAAGTGATGGAGACAGAAGAAACAATTTTGAGGAACTCATAATCTAGTGAAGAAAAATATGTAAACCACATGATAATAATATAATGAAAAAATACTATGATCAAAACATATTTGAAGTAAAGAGGTCTTGTAATGGAGAGATCAATTCTGTTCCAAAGGAGTGAAAGTAGGCTTCAGAAAGCAAGAACCGTCTGAGCTGGGTTTTGAAGAATAAACAGGAACTTATTAGGTAAGTAAAAATCTAGAATTCCAAGCAGCAGCAATAGGCATATGAAAAGGAGCACAGATATGAAGTTTCCCAGTAGGTTATGGGCTACACAAGTTAACTCAGTATTGCTAAAACATGAAGGTGTAATAACAGCAAGCACTGGAGAAGTATGAAGCAGGGCCCATTTCAGACGGGGCCTGTGGGGCCATTGTGAAGTGCTGGTGATTTACCTTCTGAGCTACATGGAGCAAGCTTGTGAGGCAGAGAAGTCACAGATTCTGATCTGTGCTTTCCAACAAGCAGGCTGTGGAGAGGGGACTACAAGAGAGCAAGAAAACAAGTTAGAAGGCAGAAGACAAGTTAAAGAACATTATTGCAAAATTTCCATGTTAATAAAGCAAAATAAAAATTTCTCTGCTCTTCCATTCCTTTTGAAACTCATGGAAAATAACAGGAAGAGAGAAGCAGTAAAGAAAACACCATCTTTGACTAAACTACATGTTTGTAAACCTAAACCATCATATATGAAGAAGAGCTAGCAAGTAAAGTAAAAGTTGAACCATTTTTCAAGGGGACAGAGAGAGAGCTTCAGTCTTAATTGAAGAGACATGAGCTACATCATACACTGCAACACTTATGGCAGAAAGCTCTCCACCATGAGCCAGGGTGTCCTGCTAGTCAGAACCAAACCCCAGAAGAGAGCGCTGCTAAGGAAGAGTTTGAATAATAATCGAAACAACAACAACAACAAAAACCTCCAAAAACCCAGCATGATAACTATACAAAAATACCCCAAGAAGAAAATAAAGTGTAGACAGGGAACGTGCTAAAAAGATCATGATGTGAAGCAAGTAAAAACCGTTCATAAATTTCATCAAGTTTAGAAATGGAAAAAGGAAAGAAAGTTAGGGAAGAAGAAACAAGGGAAGAAAATAGAGCCTCTGAAAAATGTAAATTTCAAGAAGAAATACAATGATCAAGAAATAGTTACAGAGACTTCTGGTCAAGATGGTAGAATAGACGGTCCCCAGCATCACTCTCTCCCACAAATCAACCAATTTACGCCTATAAAGAAGCAACAACAGCCACGCTGGGGCCGCTAGAGCTCAGGGGAAAAGGAGGAGAGACCTACAGAGTTCATGAAGGTGGGAGAAGCCATGATGAGAGTAAGAAAAAACCCCTAACAGAGTTTGGAACCAGGTAACAGGCAAAGGTTGGAGGAGTTTGGAGGACTTAGAAGAAGACAAAAAGATGAGAGAATGTTTGGAACATCTTAGAGTTAAATGGTTAAATCATTGTAATCAGAATGTTGATAGAAATGTGAATAGTAAAGGACATGCTGATGATGAGGTCTCGGAAAGAAATGAGGAACTTATCAGGAATTAGACAAAAGATCACCCTTGCTACACCACAGCAAGGAAGTTGGCTGCACTGTGTCCATACCTTTGGACTTTGTGGAAGGTGGGACTTAAGAGTTGTGAACCAGAATGTTTGGCAGAAGAAATTTCCGAGCAGCAAAGTTATTAAAGAAGCTGCATGGCTACTTGCAACAGTCTGTGCTGAGTTATGGCAGAAAAGGAATGATGTAAAGCCAGAATTTAAAAGGAAAGGAGAGTATAAAGATTTGGAAAATTTGCAGCCTGGCAATGTGGTAGAGAAGCAGAGGGCAGGAGAAAAACACAGGCAGGAGAAAAAAACAAGGGTGCAGCAGATAAACTTGCTGTTAAAGACATTAGGTTGGTGATGAGGCAGCCAGATGCTAATAACCAAGACAATGGGAGAAAGGCCTAGATGGCATTTCAGAAGTGTGGAAGGGCACCCCTCCCAACACAGACCTGGAGGCCTAAGAGGCCTGAGTTGTTCCAGAGGACAGATCTGGGATGCCACTGCCCTCAGGAACCTTCTCCTTGCATCCCATCTGCTCTGGCTGGAGCAGTCCTGCCTCAAGTGGCTCCAAGTGTGGTTCATGCAACAGCTCTGGAGAGCACAAGCCAGAAACCTTGACAGTGTCCACATGGTATTAAGTCTGCAGGCCGGCAGAACATGAGAGCAGTGGAGGCGTGGCAGCCTCCCCCCAGATTCCAGAGGATGTATGGAAAAGCCTGGGGACTGAGGAAGAGACCTGCTGCAGGGGTCGAGCCACCACAGAGGCCATCTACTAGAGCAATGCAGAGCAGAAATGTGAGGTCGGAGCCTCCACAGAGAACCCACACCAGGGAAACGTCTAGTACAGCCAACACAGCAGGGCTGCCGCCAGGACCCCAGATCTGTAAGGCCACTGGCAATGTGCAACACCAGCCTGGAAAAACCACAGGCACCAGCACAGCCTACTGGGCTGCACCTGGCAGAGCTGTGGGAGTGAGGCTGCCCAACACTTTGGGGGCCCAGATGCCCCATTGTGACAGGATGCAGGACTTGGAGTCAAGGAAGATTATTTTGGAGCTTTAAGATAATATGTCTGCTCTGCTGGGTTTCAGACCTGCTTGGGGCCTGTTTCTCCTTCCTTTTGGCCTATTCCTCCCTTTTGGAATGGGAATATGTACCCAATGTCTGTTTCACCATTGTGTGTTGGCAACAGATAAATTTGGTTTTGATTTTTACAGGTTCACAGCTGGAAAGAGTTTTGCCTTTGATCTCAGATGAGACTTTGGACTTTTAAGTTGGTGCTGTAACAAGCTAAGGCTTTTGGGACTGTTGGGATGGAATGACTGTATTTTATATGTCAGAGTGACATGAGTTTTGGGGGGCCAGGGGCAGAATGATAGAGTTTGGATGTGTTGTCCCCGCCAAAACTCATGGAACTTTGATCACTAATGTGGCAGTGTTGGGAGCTGTTTGATTCATGGGTGTGGATCCCTCATGAATGGATTAATGCTCTCCCTGGGGGGGGGGGGGGAATAATGAGTGAGTTCTCGCTCTATTAGTTCCCGCGAGAGCTCATTACTTAAAAAGACCCTGGCACTCTCTCTCTCTTGCTTCCTCTCATCATGTGATCTGCTTGTACCCCACCGGCTGCCTGCACTTTCCACCATGAGTAGAAGCAGCCTGAGTCCCACGCCAGATGCAGCTGTCCAAAATCATAAGCCAAATAAACCTCTGTTCTCTGTAAGTTACCCAGTCTCACGTATTCTGTTATAGCAACACAAGACAGACTAATACAACCTCTCTGACCATTTCAAATCCCAGTCACTTCCAGGCTGGACCCGCTGAGTGCTTGGAGCAGGTGCTAGCAAAACCTGCAGATGTGCCTTTTGGATGAAGTTGCTTGGAGGCGGCAGGGGAGAAAAGGGCCTTGGTGGCCCCCAGGCCAGCAATATCACAAATAGGGTTTACATGGACCCACATAGGATCGAGGAGCCACAACAACTGAAAAAAAGGAGCCACTCAGAGGCCAGTGAGTCATTGCAAGTGACTAGAGCATGGCCCGTCCCATGGGAAGTATTTGGAGCATGGGTAGTGGGGGAAACTGGCCCACCGGGGGAACACTGGGGCACAGCAAGGACAGCTGATCTGCCCCCCAGTCACTGTAGGACCACTCAGAGGAGACTGGTCAGGAATACAGAATTGCACAGGATGCAGTTTTATGAAAAGACTCAGGCCCAGACCAGTGTTTCTACACAACCCAGGTGTGCCAGATTTCACTAGACCTAGAAGTACCTATTAAGTCAACCATTAAAACTAGAGCTGCACAAAAAGCCTTCCCGAGGGAATCAGCAGCAAAACAGCAATCTAGCTAAACCATAGGGCTCAAGTACTAGTCCCCACAGGAAACTCCCCCATTTTAGAAGTAAGCAAAAGAAAACAAATTAGTTCTAGTGCAGAGATTGAGTGGTGGGAATAGCAAATAATCCAACACAGAACTGAAAAAAAAAAACAAAAAACAAAATACCCACAACCAGAGACAAAGTTTGATACTAACTAGTAGAGGTCTCATTTCACCAAAGAACACCTATAACACCTTGAAGGACCAGAAGTCCCCTGGGCTGCCACACCAGAAAGAGGAGAGGGCCAGAAGCCTCAGCCATGCCCCCTGACACCCACAACTGGTCTCGAGGGTGGGGGCCTCAGGCCTTGGTCACTCCCCCCAACATGAGCAACCAACCCAGTGACAACCACTGAGCCACTGCAGGAAGTGCCCCGGGCTCTCCCAAGTCAGGGTAGTGAGAGTCTGAGGGCCTTGGTTATGCCCCCCCACACACCTGTAGCCAGCCCAGCAACAATGACCAAGCCACCACAGGAAGCACCATGGGCTCTCCTGAGCCAGGTCAGTGAGGGGCCGAGGGCCTCAGCCAGACTCCCTTAACACACACAACCAGCACAGCAACGACCACCAAGCCACAGCAACAAGGGCCCCAGGTTCCCGAGCAGGGGTGGTGGGAGACGAGGGCTTTTGTCTCACCCCCCTGACATCTGCACCAAGCCCAGCAAAGACCAAGCCACTGCTAGAAGCCCCCTGGCCTCCCCTATGGGAATGTGGGGGGTACCACAGGCCTCAATCCTGCCCCTCCTCCTTCCTCCTTCTTCCATCACATTTTCTTCCCCTTCTCCCTCTCCCCCTCCCTCCCAACTGCTCTGCAACAACATCATAGAATGTAAAAAAATAATATTAATAAAATTTTTTTTTAATTCACTGTCCTTAAAAAAAAAAATAGTTACAAGACTATAGCAGGTGAGAAGAGCAAATGTTTGCCCAGTCTTTGAACTCGCAGTTATAGAAAAAGCTTGAGGTTTTTTCCACTGCATCACCACTGCACTGAGAACAGAAGATTAAGAAGAGGTAAATACTAATTTAAAATATATTAGGAAATAATCCATTCATTTATTTGTCCATTCAAGAATCTTTTTTATGGTACTCCTTTGCTTTTTTCCCTTAGAATTATTCTTCTATGAGTCTTGATTTGAATATTTGCTACTGAAAGTCCCCTTCCCCACATTAATCCTGCCTAGTAGAATATACATATGTTTTTCTCCTTTTAAATGAAGACGACACTTCTCAAACTAGGGTACAAAAGGAGACCTGGAAATATGGAAAGTTATGGAAAAACAAAACACTACTTTAGATGGAGTATTATGTAATTTATCTGGTAAAAATTAAAATATTATCTTAACATTGAGACTAACACAGCTATATCATAGACCCAAAAGTAAAAGTTATTTGAATGCTTAAAGCAATAAACTTAAAAAAAAAATCTGTGTTCAAGGCAGCTAGCTTCAGGCAATGTCTCCAGTTCCCCAAGGGAGTAACTTTGTTCTCCTCCAGAATAGGGGTGTTTCCATGGAAAAGTCTGAATATATGCAATTATCCAACGACATACAGCTAAAATATCTTAGAATAAAACATTTTATTAGATTAATGTATGCAGATCTCAAGAATCTGAAGAATGAGAGAGACACAAGGCACACATTGGCTAGTATCTACTACACTGGACAGTTCTGGATCTAGACTCTATCACCACTAAGACACAAAGAATCTCTAAGAAACTCAAAGATCATTCTTTACACTGCCTTCCATTAGCAAATTTCCCTTCAAACCTCTTATCTTTCAAGTAGATCAATTACAAGGATTAAGGATACTGGAAATGTTCCTAGTTTTCTACAGCAAAGTAGTAATACATCAGAGCAAAAGAGTGTTACATTCATGAAGGCAAAAGTCTTTAAAAAGTATTGTACCTGTTATGATGTTTTATTACTTTGTATCCAATAAACCTGAACTGAAATGACAGGCATCCTGGCTATTTCAGCCTTTATCATCTGGTATAATGCTCCACAATAGGCTTTGGATACATGCATTTTCATGATAACCTCCATGAAATGCTCTAACTTACAAGCTCATCCCAACACAACATCTTTTTTATTTGAACAATACTGTCCTCTTTTTTTTTTTAAGCCTCTATACAATATTTTGCTTTTTCTTTCTTTCACCTCATGGCTTTAATTCAATAGCACCCATGGCTTTCCTCCTTGACCCTTTCTCAGAATGTCTACATTATTTTCTTCCTTGGAGATAGATAAGACATCAAGTGCTTATCCAGTTTAAAATCTCTCCAAAAGACAGAGAAACGACTAGATGAATACTGGGGACCCATGCAAATGGGTCTACTATTTTTTAGAGAGAATCACTCACAAATTAATGTCTATCTCCCTTCCAAGTGTCCCCCACACATACACCCTCTAATTAGCAGTTCTGAACCATCACCTGGTGGGGCATCGGCCAAGGGATGGCATCCCCACACAGAGCGAGCCTGGAATAAACATGCAGAACAGGTGTCAGAACACAGTGTGAACATGCATATGAGCACAGACTAACATTCTGATAATACTCAGCAGTGGAGCAATTCTTTGAGATGCCAGACTGTGGATACTGTGGTAGGAGAGTTGTGAGATATTCATATTAACACACAGGACTGACTGGAGGAGCCAAAGCCTCTTCATTTCCTTGTTATGGTTATGGAATTACAACAGACAAAAAGGAGGGGAGGGGAGCCAAGACACATGTGGCACCAGGGGCCCAGTCTAAGGCTCCAGAGAGAAGGGAAGTGCCCACAGCCACCAAGGTAAGCCAAGTCCCATGTGGCACCGGGGGCCCAGTCTAAGGCCCTGGAGGGAAGGGAAGTGCCCACAGCACAGCAGCCATTGAGGTGAAATGAGCTGAGGCCCATGTGGCACCAGGGACTCAGTCTACGGCCATGTAAAGCTGAAACAGGAGCCAAGGTGGTGTAATATAGCCACCACCACACTTACTGTCACCAGAAGGACAGTTCACCACCTCAGTAGCAGGCAGGGCCACTCTACAGATAACCTGACACTTGCTTGACTACATTGATATAAGAAGAGTCACCAGTAGAGCCTGCAAATAGAGGAGGAAATCTTTATCCTCATAGCCAACCCCAGAGTAATAGAAGAAGCAAGTCCTCTACCAGATGACCAAATGACAACAACAAAAATACTAGAAGTACAAACAAAAAAGAAGAAATGACACCTCCGAACGAATACAGCAATGCTCAAATTCCAGACCCCATTAAACAGGTAATTCTTGAAAAGTCTGAAAAGAAACTCTGAGCAACAATCTTAAGAAAACTCGAAGAGATAAAAGAAGACTCAATTAGAGAATACAAGGAAACCAAAAAAAAAAAAAAAAATCCAGAATATGAAGGAGAAAATTTACAAAGAGATTAATACCTTAAAAAAGAGTGCAACAGAACTCCTGGAAATGAAAAATTCACTCAATGAAATAAAAAGACACAACAGAGAGCTTGAGCAGCAGGCTAGTGCAAGCAGAAGAAAGAATTTCAGATCTCGAAGATGGTCTTTTTGAAATAACCCAGGAAGACAAAAAAAAAAAAAAAAAAAAAAAGGAAAAAAAGAATTAAAAATAATGAAGAAAACCTAAGAGTGATAGCAGACAACCTCAAGTGCTCTAACATCCAAATTGTAGGTATTCCAGAAAGGGAGGAGAAAGGAAAAGGTATTGAAAACCTATTCAAAGAAATAATAATGGAAAACTTCTCAGGTATAAGGAGAGATGCAGACCTTCAGATCCAGGACGCTCAAACATCCCCAAACAGATTCAATCCAAAAAGATCCTCCCCAAGACATGTTATAGTCAAATTTGCAAAGCTCGAAGTCAAAGAGAAAATTCTAAAAGCAAGAAAAGTGTCAAGTCACCTATAAGGGAACCCCCATCAGACTAATAGCAGACTTCTCAACTGAAACCCTATAGGCAAGAAGAAAGTGGAATGATATATTCAAAATACTAAAAGAACAAAATTGCCAGCCAAGAATTCCTTACCCTACAAGGCTCTCTTTCAGAAATGAGGGATAAATAGTGTATATTCTAGACAAACAAAACCTGTGCGAATTCACCACCACACAACCAGCCCGGCAAGAAATTCTCAAGGGAGTCCTTCATCTGTAATCTGAATAATGATGATCAATATCATGAATACACAAGAAAGAGTAAAACCTGCTGTTAAAACAAAAATGCCAGTGAGAAAGAGAAAGAAGCTAAATCATGCCACCGCAAATTTCCAACTAACATTGAAGAAGAGAAATAAAAGGGGAAGTAATGATCAAAAGATATTTAAATCACCTAAACAAAAAGCAATTAAATGTCAGGAATTAAACAATTCTTGTCAATAACTACCCTAAATGTAAATGAATTAAACCCTCCATTCAAAAGACACAGACTGACTGGCTGGATTTAAAAGCTAGACCCAAGTACATGCTGTTTTCAAGATACCCATCTTACCTGTAGAGACACACACAGACTAAAAGTGAAGAGATGGAAATAGATATGCCATTCAAATGGAAACCAAAAATTAGAAGGAGTAGCTATTCTTATATTGGATAAAGTAGACTTTACACCAAAAGCCATAAAAAGAGACAAAGCCACTATATAATGATAAAAGGATCTATCCAGCTAGAAGATACAACAATCATAAATATGTATGCACCCAATACTGGAGCACCCAGATATTTAAAACAAACCCTCTTAGACCTAAAGAAAGAAGTGGGCCCTAATACATTAATAGTGGGTGACCTGAACACTCCCCTCTCAGTATGGGACAGATATTTCAGGCAACAAATCAACACGGAGACACAGGATTTAAACTAGACCTTAGACCAACTGGACCTGGCAGATACGTACAGAACATTTCACCCAACAACTGAAGAATATACTTTCTTCTCATCAGCTCATGGAACATTCTCCAGGATTTACCATATAGGTCACTAATCCATTCTCAGCAAATATTAAAAAATTGAAATCATTCCAAGTATCTTTTCAGACCACAATGGATTAAAACTGGAAATTAATAACAAGCAAAACCCTGAAAACTATACAAATACATGGAAACTTAAACAATAGGCTCCTGAATAACCTATGGGTCCAAGAAAAAATTAAACAGGAATCAAAACATTTCTTGAAATTAGTGAAAATAAAGGTACATCACACCAAAATCTGTGGGATACTGCAGAAGCAGTACTAAGAGGCAAATTTATTGCAATAAACACTTACATCAAAAAAACTGAAAGACTTCAAATAAGCAACCTAAAGCTATGCCTCAAAGAACTTGAAAAACAACAATAGTCCAATTCTAAAGGTAGTAGATGGAAAGAAATAATTAAGATCAGAACAGAACTAAATGACATAGAGACCCAAAATATGATAGAGAAGATCAACAAAAATGCCTCAAAGAACTTGAAAAACAACAACAGTCCAATTCTAAAGGTAGTAGATGGAAAGAAATAATTAAGATCAGAACAGAACTAAATGACATAGAGACCCAAAATATGATAGAGAAGATCAACAAAACAAAAAGTTATTTTTTTGAGAAGATAAAATAAAATAGACAAACCACTAGGTAGGTTAACAAAAATAAATAAATAAATAAATAAAAATAAAGAAGGCCCAAATAACAAAAATCAGAAATGAAAAGGGAGACATTACAATTGATACCACAGAAATATGAAGAATCATTAGAGACTATTATAAACAACTGTATGACAACAAATATGAAAACCTGGAAGATATGGATAAGTTTCTGGACACATACAAACTATCCAGACTGAACCAAGAAGAGATAGAAAACCTGAACAGTTCAATAACAAGCAACAAGACTGAAGGGGTAATCAGCAATCTTCTGACTAAGAGATGCCCAGGTCCAGATGGCATTAGAGCTGAATTCTGTCAAACCTTTAAAGGAGAATTAATACTAATTCTCCTCAAACTATTCCAAAAAATTGAAACAGAAGCCATTCTACCAAACTCATTCTATGAGGCCAACATAACTCTGATACCAAAACCAGATAAAGACACAACAACAACAACAACAAAATTACAGGCCAATATCCTTGATGAACATAGATGCAAAAATCCTCAACAAAATATTAGCAATCAGAATACAGCAACACATCAAAAAAATTATACACCATGATCAAGTGTGATTCATCCCAGTGATGTAAGGATGGTTCAACATATGAAAGTCAATAAATGTGATAAATCACATCAACAAAATCAAGGACAAAAACCATATGATTATCTTAATAGACACTGTAAAAGCATTTGACAAAATTCAACATCCTTTCATGATAAAGACTCTCAACAAATTAGGTATAGAAGGAAAGTATCTCAACACAATAAAAGCCATCTATGACAAGCCCACCACCAGTATCATTCTGAATGGGGAAAAACTGAAGGTTTTTCCGTTAAGAGCAGGAAAAAGAGAAGGATGCCCACTCACACCACTTCTGTTTAACATAGTACTGGAGGAACTAGCCAGAGCAATCAGGAAAGAGAAAGAAATAAAGGACATCCAGATTGGAAACGATAAAGTCAAACTGTCCCTATTTGCAGATGACATGATATTATATGTTGAAAAACCTAAAGACTCTATCAAAAAACTCCTAGAGCTGGTTAATAATCTCAGTAACATTGCAGGACACAAAATAAATGCCCCCAAATCAATTGAATTTATTTTCTCCAATAATGAGCTAACAGAAAGAGAAATCAAGAAAGTAAGCCCATTTACAACAGTCACAAAAAAATAAAATACCTAGGAATAAATTTAACCAAGGAGGTGAAAGATCTCTACAGTGAGAACCACAAATCTCTACTGAAAGAAATTAAAGAAGACACAAAAAGATGGAAAGACAGACATTCCATGCTCTTAGATTGGAAGAATTAACATTATGAAAATGTCTATACTACCCAAAGCGATCTACAGATTCAGTGCAATCCCCATCAAAATACCAATGACATTCTTCACAGAAATGGAAAAAACAATCTCAACATTCATATGGAACAACAAAAAATCCCAAATAGCCAAGGCAATTCTGAGCAAAAATAAATAAATAAATAAAGCTAGAGGCATAACACTACCTGATTTCAAATTATACTACACAACTATAGTAACCAAAACAGCGTGATACTGGCATAAAAACAGACACTCGGACCAGTGGAGCAGAATAGATAACACAGAAATCATGCCTCAGGATTACAGCTATATGATATTTGACAAAGGCAACAAAACAATACATTGGGGAAAACACTGCCTCTTCAATAAGTGGTGCTGGGAAAACTGTATATCCATAGGCAGAAGAATGAAACTAGGCATGCACCTCTCACCATATACTAAGATCAACTCAAAATGAATTAAAGACTTAAGTATAAGACCTGAAACTGTAAAATTACTAAGAGGAAATGTAGGTGAAACACTTCAGGAACTAGGTTTGGGCACAGACTTTATGAACTTGAGCCCAAAAGCACAGGCAACAAAAGAAAAAATTAACAAATGAGACTATATCAAACTAAAAACCTCTGCACAGCAAAGGAAACAATCAACAGAGTGAAATGACAAACTACAGAATGGGGGAAAATTTTTGCTAACTGTGCATCTGACAAGGAATTAATATCCATAATATACAAGGAACTCAAGAAATTACACAGTAAAAAAACCAATAACCCAATTTAAAAATGGGCAAAGGAACTTAAATAAACATTTTTCAAAGGAAGACAAATACAAATGACCAACAGGTACATGAAAAAATGCTCAACATCACTAGCTATCAGGGAATTGTAAATTAGAACCACATTGAGATATCATCTCACCCCAGTTAGACTGGCTATAATCAAAAAGATGGAGAATAACAAATGCTGGCAAGGATGTGGAGAGAAGGGAATGCTCCTACATGTTGGTCAGGCTGTAAATTAGTTCAACCACTACGGAAAATAGTATGGAGTTTCTCAAAGAACTACAGATAGATCTTCCATATGATCCAGCAATCCCACTTCTGTGTATACACCCAAAGGAATGGAAATCAGCATGCTGAAGGAATATCTGCACTCCCATGTTCATCACAGCTCTGTTCACAATAGCGAAGATATGGAACCAACCTAAATGTCCATCGATGGATGACTGGGTAAGGAAAATGTGGTATATATACACCATGGGATACTACTCTGCCATAAAAAAGGAATGAAATTCTCCCATTTGCAACAACATGGAAAGTTATGTTGACTGAAATAAGCAAAGCACAGAGGGATAAATACTGCAGGTGCTCACTCATAAGTGGGAGCTAAGAAAGAAAGAAGGAAGGAAAGAAAGACCACAGCAGCGTGTTGGACTTGCAGAGGGAGAGAACATTCCTTGGGCTACAAAGTGGAGTGGGGGGGAAGAGGGAAGGGGAGGGAGGTCAGAGATAATTGGGTGGGGGACACAGGGTATAATCGCAGTTTGTGGTAATGGGCATGCTGTCAGTATGAATCTGGCCATCACACCTTGAGCACGAGTGGTGACAATCAGCTTTGAACTCAATGAATATTCATAACCAATAAAAAATAAATAAATAAAAGAAAGAAAACAAAAGAGGAATGCTAGGGTGAGCTAGAGGCTGTGCCACCTCTACACTGTGACTGGCACACTACACATGAATTGGTCATTCCTTAGGTGTGAAGGGAACATCACAGCACACACAAGCGCACACAGTGAAGGCAGCCCACCTAGGCACGTATTTTATTAATTTTCCTTCTTATGGCCACCCTTTCTCTTCACCTTCCAGCTTTATATCAACTCTGAATGCTCTTGCCCTCTCCCTTCTTGCATTTTTCCTTTATTTTCCCCTCTCCTGACCACGTCCCTGAGAGTTCCCTGGGCTTCTCTCATTTACCTTTCTCACACTTTGGTGCAATCCAGTCTTCTCTGGGTAAAACAGCCTCCACCATGTGCTTACTCTCTTGTTCCTGTGGTGAACAGGCAGGAACATTCAGGCCTGGTCAGACTTCCCCAGGTTTGACTTTGTTCTCTGCTCGAGCTTATGCTGGCTCTCTGTTAAACTCCTGAGAGGTCCCAGATGAGAATTAATTTCCCAGTTGGACACCCCTTCCAGGCACGTTTCAAGAGTCTGCATCACTGCTGCAGAAACACCATCTTTGTTTTTCTTCTGTTTGACCTTGAAGTGGTGATGCCACACAAATTCAGTTTATTTCCAAAAACTATTGAAGAAGAAGAATCTTCATTTAAATCAAGCCAGCCAAGGGATGATTTAATGTGCTTTGGAAGTCTGGCTGTAGATCATGAACTCTGGGCAACAGCTCCCCTCAAGGGTGTGCACTGCCTGTCCCCGGAGAACTGGTAAACCAGGCTGTGACATCATTTTGAGAGTGTAAGGGAGACACAGCGAGATCTCAAATCTAAGTGACATCTTCACCACTATCACTCTAACCAAAAAGCATCCTAACGAGGTAAAACAGAACCAGAAATCCCTTAGCACTGAGAATCTCCATCAACTATATAATCCTTTCTTTCTTCGCACTTGCTCCCTCTAACTATGAATATTTCTCTTAAAACAGTGAACAAAGAAAGTACAGTAAAAGACAGCAGGCAAGAACGGGACGGAGAGAGATGGAGTTGGCAGCAACCACACAAAGTGGCATTGACGGGAGAGAAAGACAAACACATTCTCTATTTAAGTGGTCACAAGCCCATTCAGGGAGTGCCAAAGGACCTCAAAGGTAACATTCACCACCAGCAGAGGGGAGGGCTACAGAGACAGCAAAATGGAAGGAAGGAGACAGAGCTGGGCATTTGTGTGGAGGTAAGGAAATAAATTCTAGAATGCAAATAATAAAGGCTGCTTGGTGAGTTCTTCATTTGATGTAAGTTTTCACTAATTCCCTTTCTTCTAACCATCTCTTAATGTTTAAGACTCTCCTACACGAAAATGTACCCTGATGAACCCCATGTGAAGTATGCTTGAAATATCTTGTTTTTTTAAAAAATAGATTCCTGTATTTAGTGCAGGAATTCCTGTACTTTGTACAATTGGATTTCTTCTGTACACCTTCCTTAATCAGTCTGCTGCGAGGCCCCTAAATGCCCTTGAGTTTGAAATTTTACTGCCACCTACTGTTAATTCCTAAGAACTGCAACAAAATGAGGGGAAATCTGAAATCTATGGTAGATGAGGAGAAATAGGCAAGCATGGGCAAAGAAATATTGGTGCCTATAATGTGAGGAGCCGCATGAACCAGACTGATAGTAATAGTTAACATTTATTGGTACTGATAATGCTCCAGACACTATGATTGATGTTTTTCCTGTATTAACTCATTTAGTCTGTTGAGGCTGCGCGAAGGGTGCAATAAATATACCCTTGTCTCCCAGTTTGGGACCAAATGAGAAATAAAATCCATGAAAAAGAAAAACAAAACAAAAAAAAAAAAAAAAAGAAAGAAATAGATAAGAGAAAAAGTGGAAGAAACTAATCCTTAAATTTATTTAACATGCAAATCTGACCACCACATTATATTTTAGCATTCTGAAGATAAAATGAAAAAAAAAAAAATGTTAGACACAGCGCAGTCATGTAGAAATAATGTGAGGCTTCACTTTAGAAATCAGTCTTTGCAATATCATTGCCAGCCCACTTTCTTAAAAAAGAGTAAAGGAATAGAAAAGGCATACTATTCTGAAATCCAAACAAGGGAGACATACCCACAGAGAGCCAGCAGGGAGTACCCATTAGAAAAAACTGAGCCCCTGGCTTTATCCTAGCAACTCCCTCCCAGAGCCCTGGCCAGCAGCTCCTGTTGAGACAGAATCCATCCGGATTTGTAAATGTGTACATTTTTTTTGGCATAAGTTAAACACGAAGCTCTGGGTTGTGACAGTAAATCACGTTGAGTGCCACGTTGAGTGTTAGCACATGAATCTTATGAGAATGCCCTCTGACATATCCCACGGCTCAGGAGATGTGACATCTACCTTGTGGCACCATGGTGACTAAGGGCCCATGCACAACTAAGTACTTTTATAAAATCTAAACAAGGACTTTGAGCCCAGTTTTACACAATGGAAGAAAAGAAATCATTGGAAGCTGCTTTGAGACTTGTCCTGAAGATAACTGTAATGTATCCCAGCAATTTTCCTGCTGACATCTCCTTTTTCCACCCCCACTTCTCAGGAGAAGGTGTTTGTGATCGTGACACTGAAGTGGGAAACAGAATCTCAAAAGTGTCTTCTCCTCCCAGCTCTTCTGTGTTTAAGGACAGGAGAGTTTCTCAGTAAGATATTACAAACCACCATCAACAGTAAAGGAGCTCTGTGAGAAAATGAGAAAACAAATACAAATCAATGCTACTAATAAGGAGAACAAGAAATGAAAGTGGGCCCCACAGATTCTCTCTTTGAGAATAACTCAGCGTTTGAATAGTAAGCCCTGCTATGGGCTTAACCCCATTCCAGGAGTTGTGGGAGATACAACATTTCATTTCCACTTTCAAGGAGATTCCGTGGGAGTTCTGGAGTGGGACTAACTTCAACCGGAGTACTGGAGAAGACTGGAAAAGTGTTTGTTGTTGTTCTTATGCAGAGTGGTTAGCACAAGATCCAGAAAAGTAACAAAAGGAAGAATTGTGGCATCTACCTCCCTGGTTACTCCATATTGTGGAGATAGCTCTTGTCCGGGTCTCCTCAGACTTGTGGGTTCAGGAGCCCTCAGAGGTACCTCAAAGAACTTTCACACCCTATACGACACCCGCCAACCCCCACAGCCATTGGCAACATGGGCATCCCTCTCACATCCCTGACCCCATGCCTAAGCACATTAAGCAATTCCTGATCAATACGCCACCAACCTGAGATTCACAGGCAAATATTTGTGGAAGGGTTTCAAAAAGATCAATCATTCATACTCTAGATCCATTTAAACCAAGTATTCACCTAAGGCTTATGCACTGAGAAAACAAGAATCTCAATGAGTTTGAGGAAGCAGCAAACAGACTGACAGGTTATTCTGGAGGTGAGTGTGAGGGAGGAAAGGAGGTGTCAGAAGGCAGTTGAAACCTTGAAACAGATGACTGAACACAGCAGCACCAGACTCTGAAGAAACAGGGCAAACAGGACAACGAGAGTGGGAGGTAGGACAAGAGGCCCATGGGGACACCTTGCTCTTCCCCGCACTTCCTCCCCTGGGTTCCCTGAGGGCTCGGCCCCTCTCTGCAGAGGTGGGGAGGAGGGAAGGAGGGAAGGCAGCAAGGGGCAAGCCAGTAGGAAGCTGATTCCTCAGTGACACTCAGAGCAAAGAGACACAGGCAGCCTTTGAAGGGTTAGTCCCAGGACCACTGGTCAGAAGAAAAGATTTATATGCAGAAATACTTCATGTCACAGGAAGATGTGCCAAAGTCATATTTGGTAGAAACTATGGCCTTGTCTCTGTCAGAATTGAAAACAAATATTTAGCTCTGATCCTGACAGGCATTCTTATTTATAAAGAGATAATCTAAGCCTTCCTACATTCCCTCCTATTGCCAGAGCCTGCTATGGCAGCCCAGTAACACAGTAGGTGTCCTGCTATATGTGGTCTCCACAGGGTGGGGATGGTCTGAGGAAGGAAGACCTGGTGCGGACATAACCTTGGATAGTTGCCCCTTTCAGAAAGGAAGGGAAATCATGGTTAGAGTCCCCAGAAGCTGTGCCCACGTTCCTGAGAGCACGGACATTTCCCCCTGCTCTAGGGGGTTATTATTACTCCTGACTAAATGTTTAACCCCTATGCCTAGAAAAACTTGACTAGTTTCATTTTGTTGAACTAACATTATTTACATCAATGCCAACTTGTTTTAGCTTGGATATCACCCATCCTACCCTATATCCCTACCCCACTTCCCAAACTGATGAGGTTTCAATGTCAAACTGTCACCACTAGGCCCTTAAGGAAGATCTAGTGATAGGTCTAGTGGAGAGAGGACCAACTGTACAAAAACAAATGGCATAGGGACCTGGGCCCCAGCACGCAGTTGCTCCCAGTGCCACGGTCAGGCACTTCTAGCACAGCCACCACCGGCAAGCCATGTTTACACCAGCTTAACAGTACTCTAACCTCTTTTCATTTTTTTTATTTTTATTTTTTTTAATTTATCAATATACAATGTAGTTGATTTTCATGGCCCTTAAATTTTTATTTGTTATTTACTTTTATTTTCATTTTTTTGGTGGCTGGCTGGCTGGTACAGGGATCAAACTCTGGACCTTGAAGTTACCAGCACCACGACCTAAGCTGAGTTAACCGGCCAGCCAACAACTCTAACTTCTGAGCCCACAGGGAGACGGGAGTGTCTTTTTCCCAGTTTTAGGTGATGCCAAAGTGGTTTTGTCACAAATTGCTCTGTCGCCTGCCTACTAGCTTCCTTAATGCCCTAAGGCAGAATGTGTTGTTGGAAGGAAGGAGAAATCTCCTTTATTTTTAAAGGAGACTGATAATTCCCTGTGGGTCCCTTTCTACTACGCCCAGCCTGCTCAGGAACGAGACAAGGCAGCTTTTCCACACATAGTGCCCCGTACCCCCCACTGCCCCGGCTCGGCCTTGTCTCCTTCTGTTGGAAATCCCCAGGAAGTTCCAGGATTCTGTTCTATCCATAAGCTTTTGATGGTTTATGGTTTCCCACATGCCGAGTCATCTTCCTCTCTATTCAAAGAACATCAAAAACTTCTTCAAGGACTAAACAGCACTGACATAACCAAAATTATCCAGATGTCACATGGGAGGCTTCTGGACTCCACTGCACAGGCTTCTGGACACACGTCCTCCTGGCCACCCTCCCCTACCCCTGTGTTCATTAACAGTGCCCATCACTCCCTATACCAACAGAGTTTTCTTTTACTTCCTCACTGGGGAAAGGCCAACATCTCTCTGAGTCAGGGATTCAGTGCATCTCTATTATTTTGATATGTGAATTCCCTGGATCAAGCATATCCATGTTAAAATTTGAAATATATAAATGAATTCCAAAACCTAACAAAAATATTCAACATTTTACATATTATTTTCTTAGAATTGCTATGTGATTAGCACTGGGTTTACCATCACAATACAAATAGACACACATCTGTGTTGGTTTAATAGAGCACTTTTTCTATAATAACCAACATTCATCCATTCATCCAAAAAGCCTGCCTTGTTGAACGCCTGCTATCCCAGGTATGGGGCAAAGTGCTGTGGATACAGAGGGAACAATGCACAGTTTGGTCATCCAAGGAACTCACGTGCTTTAAAGAAGAATCCAATTCTGTTCACACTATTTCTGAAGTGTGAGTAGGTAAGAGCTCCAGCTTTTACACATGAAAAAAGGGGACCACTTAACAATAATAATATTTCCTCATGCTATAATCATTGGCAAAATTTGGAACTCGTGGAAATGGAAGGCCAGAATTTTCTAGCATTATTTAAAATAAAATGGATGTTAATATTAAAGCACATCTACCCTGGCAAGATTTTTTCTTTCAGTGCTGATCAAAATAAGACTTGGTGCATAGGGAATTTTACTCTAGCTCTAGCACTCACTGAACTTGGATACAGAAAGATGACTCCATTTCCGCCAAGTGGTTTAGCGCCTCCATGTGCATAACTGTTATAGGAGCAATTATAAAAAGAATGGAGCAAAATCTCATATTAAGTATTCACACAGATATAGGGACAGAGTATTACTATGTTCTTGGCAAAATTTGAGATAATACAGGGAGAACAAGAAGAAAGGAAGATACATGTCAGCTATCCTGCATTTTTCCAGCAGGAGTGATTATGCAGGGCAAGCAAGATTTAGACTAGTCAAAGGTAAACAGGGATGAGACCCAACTATCTTGGTGAAACAGATGCCAGGAACCACCTCTATGCTGACAGCACTGATTTCATCTCTGAGACATATTCCAGCAAAACCTGCATCCCACTAAGAAGATTAATTTTCTCCCTCTTATCTGATTGTGATGCTCAAAGGATATTTCACAACTAAAATCATCACCCAATAGTCTGTCTTTCTTTTGAGAACCTGCAGCTTTGACAATAAGCCCAATTACCTTTTTTATTAGGGTCAGGACATAACCTAATGTTCCCAGAAGAAAACTGGATAATGGAAAAAGGTGAGGACCAGAGAGGAATGAAGCTGTTGTTCCTATGCTTAAGCCCAGAATTTCTGAATTTTTGAAAGAGAGGAAGTGTGAGGGTTGTCTTCTCGATACAGTGATTCAGAATTGTGGACTACACTAAAAAGGCTAATTTTGTAGCATGAAGTATTATTAGATGTTTCAATAGCCCCAAACAATTTCTCAGATGTACAAATTTCCTTAAATACATATCAGGTGGAGTGACACTAAACTGTCACTGGCTGTTTTCAATTAACACCAGGGTCATTTATGGTTACATAATGAGGAAACACAGATACTTAACTGTTCCTGTGCAAAAATTGAAAAAATACACAGAACCTTTAAAAAGCCTATTATTTTCTTTGAGGCTAACATTTTCATTAATTACTTGAATACTCATCCTTTTCATGTAAAAACAAAGTGAAATCTAAAGGAAGCAGCAAATTCTGTTTCCACTTGTTTCAGAACACTCTATATTCATTATAGCACTTACCAGTGGAAACTGTAATAATTGGCTTATGCAATATTTCCCCTTTTAATATAAGCTTTTCAAGGGCAATAACTATTTATTATTTAGTTTTATATCTTCAGTACCCAGCTATAGGCACTAAAGGTGTCCAATATTGAGTTGCTCAATGGACGATTGACTGAATAGTTCAATGTTTCTTAGAATCCAAATGAGATTATAAATCAGACCTCATACATTATATTTCAATCTTTGATAACAGTATCTCTTGTTCAAGACAGAAATGTTCTGCCAATCATAAAAATCCATTAGCTCTGCTTAGCTGATCAGATCACTGATACCTGCCTAGACACAGATGTCTGGATTACTGAATAGCTGCCCCAGGGGTGGGGGTGGCGGTGGGGGGAGGTTCACTGCACTGCCTCCCAGTGTCTTAGACTGGCAGCAAGATATTCTATTTTTACTTGTGTGACAGTCCTTCATCTTCGTTATCTCAGGCTTAGGACTTGGGGATACTGAAAAAAAGTACATCTCTTTCAGTCAGTTTGGGAGTTTCTCATAAACCACAAAGTGTAAGAAATACAAAAAGGTTATTCTGATTCAGACACTAAAGCAATATCCCCTGGACCCTTTACCTGCCTGCCCTTAACCCACCTGACTCAGAGGTGAGTCCGTCCTTTTCTCAAAGATAAATTGGAAAGAATACATCAGAGTTTTCATTCAGTGTCTATTTCTTATCTCATAGATCCTAAAGTTGGGAAGTTCTTTCTTACAACTCAAGTAGATTCTGTCTGTGCCGTGGGCCATCCTGCTATAGGGAATGGCATGGGAGCCTGAGTAACACCCCTTGTTCTGCAGGCTACAAGGGGGTCCCATGTGTGCGGCACGGCTCCATGGAAGTTCTTGTTTGTTCACCTTTGGTTGCTTGACGAGGCTTCCCAGAATTAACAGTCTAACCTTTTGGCTTGGTATGGCTTTGGGAAATTCCCTGCAGTTTCTCAAAGGACATGTTAAAATACATCAAAATTAACTGGTTTATTTAAAGGACATCGTCAGTACTAAAGGTGTTTTGGATGCATGTTCCCGGTATGGGTTGGCTCCATTTAATTTTGTCATTAATCTTCCTTGTTAGTGATGTGTGCATGGACCCATTGTGGCTATGGTCATGCTCTTGCACCTGTGGAATGAAGCTATTGTGTTGGATTTCTATCCACCTTCCCCCTGGGAAACGGTGGGTCCAAGTGCAGTGGTGCTTACGACTAATTGATCATCAACCAGTTACAGATTTCTTTGTTTCTCCCACTCCCACAGTTTCGTTTGATTTACCAAGAACATGTTGTTTCCCTAGTAATAATAAGAATGATATATTGCGTTTTTGTTAGTTTGAGTAGGATCATTTAATTTTTCACTTTGTTCCTTGTACTGTTCCCAGAGTTAATTGGTAAAAAAAATTAGAAAGTTTTACTATAAAGATAAATAAGTAAAATAGTAAAAATATATAATAAGGTTTTTGATATTAATAGATTTTGTTTAAATTAGTTTATAGTATAATTGTTTTTAGTAGTAGCATAAACTATAATAAAACATTATAATCAAGTTTTATTATATAAAATCATCTTGTATATATTGTGATTTTGGTCATAAATTAAAATAATAAATATATACATAAGACGTTAAATTGTTAAATATAAGTAAGATTTTATAAGAATTTAGAATATAAGTTTATGTGTAAGTTTAAAAGGTCAGGAATTGTGATTCAGACCAAAAGTCTGATGTTCTCTAATGCCAGGCCTGCTGCTATTGTATAGTTTCCTGGCCACGAGCCACAGGCTTTGGGGGGAACTATTGATGCATGAGTAGGTGTTCTTGTCACAACATGAGTGCCTTGGAACGTTTTGACCTTTCTTTTTCAATAGTAACAAAATAAAAAATGTTTTGATTAAAAGATAAATCAATGTGTAAAAGATTAGGTAAAAACATATAAATAAAGCAAGATTTCTGTGGTTGTTGTCCACACTTGCACTAGACATCTGTGGTCCATCTCTTTTTCTCCTCGCCGATGCCACACCACCTATTCAGGTCCAATGAATCCCGCGGAGCTGGTCTCCGGCATGTCTGCTAAAATTTAAGTTAATCCCCTCTTTATTAATCTTCTGCCAAAATGAAATATAGTCTTGTCACTAGTAATAGTGGTACAGTTAATGATTAGAGCAAACATATTTTCAGAATCATGTTATTTTAAATAGAACTTTCTTAGACACTGAAAACTTTTTTTTTTTTTAACTTAAAGACAAATTCTTTATGGTCTTAGCAGGAATAATGTGATTCAGCCACCTCTCACCAACGTTTTTCAAAATTGGTTCTTAAAGATCCCTTTTTAAATATGTTCACACAGGTCTTGAAGACACTGTATGTATTGTACATCCTTCTTTGAAATTATAGTTCCTCCTAGAGGACCTATATGTAAGTGGGTAGGTATATATCTTCCTTAATAAAGATAATGTTTCTAAATGGAAACTTAATAGAGATGCAACCAGTTCCAGTAATGATAGAAATCTAATTCATCCTTTCTGTTCACTCCCTCTTATTCTCCCTGAAGAAAGGCGGGAGGTTGATGGATGTAAGAAACTAAAGTTCAGTACTATGAAAAAACCCTGAGGAGACCCAAGGGGGTTTGGTCAGTTAGAATTTGGGGGGAGGGCTGCCTCAAGCAGAAGTAGACTGGGTGTCATGGAGGAAGAACGAACTAGGGAAAGCACTGCAGTTGTATTCCTGTATTTCTCATTTCATTTGTTTTCTAAATAAGTCTTTTCAGAATTTCATCTCTCTTATTTACCAGTTCAAATAATTCATTTTTTGGAATCTATTCTTGGTTAATCATCTATTTTATTTTATTCTCTTTGTCATTGATTTATGTCTTTATCTTCTTTAATTTTTCTTTGTTCTTTACTTTGGGATTCTTTTTCTAGTTTATCAAGTTGTTCATTTTGCTTAATTATATGCAATCATTTTTCCCTAAGTTTGCAGTTATATAAATGAATGTAGAGTCATCTATTGCTCTAGGAATACTAGTTTCACAATGTCCTGAAAATTCTGATAAATAGTATTTTCAGTTCTAAGAACTTAAAGTTTCCCTTTTGATTTCTTCTTGTACAGTGGATTACTTAGCACTGTCAACAGGATATTATAATTGAATTTTTCCTATCTACAAGTTGACTGGGGCTTTAAAGCTGAAACCAACAGATGCCAATCATATCTAGAATATTACAATAATTTTTCATGCCCTTTTCCATGTACTTATTTGCCAATATTCCTGGTGGAAAGGTAAACTTTGCAATATTAAGTTGCAACTGCATATACACTCTGCAATGCAGAAGTACACATATATCAGGATATTTGCTGCATTTTTTTAATTAATAAAATATTAGAAATCAATATCAAATGGAGAAATAAATTATGGTACATTTATGATACAACATTTTATGCCAAATAAAATTATTTAAAACCTACATATATGAATATGAATGAATTTCAAAAATATGATGTTGAATGAAATGGCAAATTCCAACAGTATATGCATAATGTGACAAAGGTGATAAAAAATTTAAAAATGATATACAATAAAAGAAAACCATAACATAATATTATATATTTTTATTCTATTCTATGTTGTTTATGGATTGAAAGAATGACCTAATACAAATATAGCAAAACGACAACGTGATAAATCATGGTTAGTACCATAGTGCCTTCTATATTATTTTCTGCATTTATTTTAAAATAGATATCTATTACCATTATTTTTGGTTTCAATCCCTTCTTTTAAAGTAAAAAAAAAAAAAATACTTTAAAATTAATTCTCAGCCATATTTACTCTTGGGTGAGTTTGCAGTTATATATTTAATGTGTATACGTAGTACCCTATATTGTAGAATTTTTCACTTTACAAGGGTTAAAAAGAAATATAAACCAAACTGAATCTTTCTGGGGCTCTGGGCATGCTGCCTTTGCATGGTCCCTTTGGGAAGATTGTGTAGTACAGTGGAGAAAGCACAGAGTCAAATGTCAAACTGATAAAGCAAATATGCTAACCTTTGTGAGCCTCAGTTTACTCATATATTAATCAATAACTAAATTTAAAAGTGGTTGAAAGAATTAAAGATAATTTAATTATGGCACAAAGCAAGTAGGAGGTATTCCATCAATAGTAGCTATTACTAACATTACTAGATATTTCCATAACTGCAATTATACCTATTTGTATCAGAGATGATCTCTGAAGGAAATAAAAAGATGTTCTTCCTAGGGAATTAATGGACACAAAAAATAAAAAATGGTCAAGAATCAATGGACAAATTAAGATACGGTATTTAGGTGTTTTTTTTTTTTAAGTGATTTAAAACAACAATTTTATTATGCTTCTGTCTTCTCCAAGTCAGGAATTCAGACAGAGCCCAGTGGGGATAACTTATCTCTGTTCCACGAAGTCTGGAGATTCAGCTGGAAAGACTTAAGTCTGGGAGTGAACGTTTGAATGTTACTTTGCCTTCCAAGTGATTTTGTAGAAAAATTTTTTTTAAGAGTCAGCTACTACAGTGCTTTGAAGAGCTAAAGTAGTATAAATGACCGTGAAAACTGATAGCTGCTAAGGGAAGATCAATCAAAAATGAAGAGAAATTCCTAAAAAGGTAATATAACCCAAATAAAAAACCAACTCATTTTTTACTGGCTATTATATAAAATGGTACATTTATTTGTAATTTTTGAGAAGAATATTATCTTAGAAACAATCACTTCATATATCATATGTACATCGTTACGTTAAATCAGGGCATAGAAAACCAGATTGAGATCATATTCCACTTTTGGGAAATAACCTCTATATAAGAACAACTAGAACACTCATCTGGTTTGTCTAGGCTTGATTTCTATTTCTTCAGCTAATTAAAACACTAATTTTCCAATAATTCTGCCCACAGATAGATGGCTACTTTTTTAGCCATCCGTGGGTGGCTGACTCACTCTGGTTCACAGCCTTGATTCTACATAAAAAGGAAATGGAAAAACACCCTGAACTGTTAGCAATCAAAATGCCATCAGAAACTAACAACATTGTTTAATTAAAAAGGAAAATCCATAGTAATTCATTTTTCCCTTTCCCCTCTTCACACAATAAGAAATAGGAGGTAATACAGAGAAGCAATTAAACTGAAGTCTACTTTTGCCCTCAGGGTGTCTGAGTAGAACCTCTGCCAATGAAATAATTAGCCTCAGATTTCTCATTTGTCTCCCCTTTGTCATACTGAAATTGCTTCTGGTCTTCCTTTAGAACCAATGCACTGTCTTGTCTCTTCAGTTAACCCTAGGCTTCGAGAAATTTTCATAATCTTGTTATTCTGTCAAAAGGGTAAGACTGTGTGGTTACACAAGGCCATTGACACTACCTGATTAGGAGCCCGGATAACACTGGAAATCAACCTAATTTCTTACAACTTGGATAACTTCTGAGATGTGGTGATTGGCCCTCAGTTAAAGAGTGGATGTAAGTGAGTGTGTCTATGGCCCTGGTCTGCACCTAGAACCTGCTCCTGCAAGGAGGGATGGCAGGAGGGAGGGTCCACTGGGCACAAAGTTACCAACACTGTTGCAAAACTCCACCATGCATCCTTCCTTCTGACTATGATCAGACCTCAGAAGAAAGCACACCTCCTCCTCTGATCTATGAATAAATGCTGTATTGCTTACCGACAACAGGACCAGCACCCCACTTTGGCCATCAAAGCCACTTAGCAATATGACACAGAGCACACATGTGCAGGTTCAGGCCTTGAGACAAATGGTACGGCAAGTCAAACGTCCACACCAATGAAAAACTGTGTCACTTCTAAACTATTCACGATTCCTCTCATGCATGTCTTCATGATGTGGCACACAGCAATGTCTGATAAATACTAGACTCCAGTCAAGAAGACAATGGTGGGGTGTAAAGTATTTAGAGACCCACATACAAGGTCTCAGCGTGGCTCTGGAGCAAGAGAAACAGAACGTGAAGCTCCATCAGGAACTTGGGGTAGTCAAAAGGGAGCAAGGTGAATACAATGTTAAACCACAGAGTGACACAGCCGTGAGACAGCTTGAGCAGCACGGAAAAGAGAATCCTTCCCCACCCACAGTGATCCTCACCCCACAATCACAGTGGCACAGAGAGGAAGAACAGCGAGAGAGCTCTTACTGCAGCGCGCGGGAGTGGCTGAAATCGTTCATATCTGGGTCCTCGTAACAGGGAGTGACGGTGCCCAGCCCGCTGTCGCTCAGCATGCGCTTCCGCAGGGCAGGATTCCACCAGTCTGCCATCCTGAGAGAAGGAAAGTCCCCAACCGTTAGGCATTCCAGTCGGCCACATGGCTTATTCCACCCCTTCTCAAGATAATGATTGTCTCTAAATGTGAGAAATTAATCTTTACTGGGTATTTACTAGATACTATACACTTATTATTTCATTTATTTTTATTGGCAATCCTGAACTATTTGTGTAATTCTGCCCTTTTTTTGAATGAGAAAACTGAACTTCAAGATGAAATCATTTTAAATATGACACACATGAGCCTGGTGTCAAAGCAGAGATTAGAAAACAAGAAAGCCCATCCTCTTTCACTGCTTCCCTGTTCCTGGTTTATCTGCAGAGGGACAACTGATGCAAAATAAGAAAAGGGCTAATTGGAGTTCTAGCAGATTTCCAGGCTACTTTATTTCTGGAGCTAGAGCTAACAGAGGTCTTATCCAGGACAAAACTGTGCCTTCTGGCTATTTAACATGGACATAATGACTGAGAGGGCAAGGACCAGGGTGGGCTTGGCAGAGCAGGTTCACTTCCTATCAGCTCAATAGCTGGAGCCCAGATCGGGAGGGGGATGTGGGCGACACCTGGACTCCAGCACCTGCTGCTTCTGCAGGACAAGGTAACACAGCTGCTTTCCCTGCAACTGACATGAGGGATAGGCATGGCCTGCCTAGGCGGTCTTCTCCACCTCTGGGACCCCCAGGGTTACACTGGGCCACCCTTGGTGTCTGTCAGCCTTGCCCTCACGACAGGCCAGCACTGACATCACCAGCTCTGGCTCCCTAAACAGAGCTGTGTATCTGCTCCACACCACTGCTCCTGCCTCTTCTGACTCCCCACAGACTCAGCACATATCGTGGATATCAGCTGGCCCTGGCCAAGTGGGAGATACTCAAAAATTGTAGGAAGTGGCAAAAAAATGGAAAAAAAAGTGAACCAAGTGAAGAAGACACAGGAATGGGGTTACCTCAGTTGAATACACCATTTGTATTGTAGGAGTATTTGTACACGATTTGAGTTTGCTATTTGAGTGCGTGTCTGTGTGCTTTTTGGTGCAATCTTTAGTTCATCTATTCAGCTCCCAGAAACCAGTGAGCCACTGAAGTTCATTAGACTTCACAGGGCAGACTTTTGTCTGCTTTTATCTCAGCACTGCTGTTTCCCAAGTGCTTACACTAGTACCAGCCACAAAAAAAGCTCTAAGTAAATATTTTTAAATTGTGGAAATAACCTAGAAATATTAATAATGTTTCAGTGGTGCAAAGTGGTGGTTAAATGCACCGGCTCTGTCATCACAAAACCTGGGACCGAATCACAGTTTTGTCATCTATTTTCTGTGCATTATCAGGCAAATAACATAACCCTCTAAGCCTCAATTTTCTTTTCTGTGGATTTAAGATACTAATAACTCCAAATTTGCAGGGTCATTGTGAAATGATGACAGTGATGATGATTTTAATCACATAATATTTAATGAGTGTCTGCCAAGTGCCAGGAACTATTCTAAGCACTTTATCTGTAGCAATTCATTTAATCTTCAAACAGTTCTCTGAGTAGATACTATTACTTGCATTTTACAGATGAGGAAACAAGTATAAAGAACTTAAAATAAGTAAGTCACCATGAAATGGTGGAAGGGATACAAGAGGGGACGGTGCGTGGCTCATAATGAGTGCTTGAGATGTCCCAGTTATTGTTTTATAACCTGTATGTCTCGGGCAGCCTAGAAATAGCAAGGAGGAGGAAGACGAGGAAAATAATTGTCAAATCGCTGTGTTGATTTTGTATTTGGATAACAGAGTCACTGCAGATGGATACACACAAATGCAAGTATTAGAGTTTTCTAGGTTTGTTAGGAGGTGTTGGTGTGATGGGTAGAGAAGACTCAGACATGATACGAATCTGGCTGGGAAAGAGTATTTCTACATAGCCATTCATGAGACAGACTTATAATGGGACCAGCTATCCCCACTCTAAGAAAACACAACAAGATAACCTATATTTCAAAATAGTTTGATGCCATTAGAACATCAAATCCAAAGCCAAACTGGACACAGATGTCACCCTTCAGGCGGCCTCACACTGGCACCAACAATGGAGAAGCACGCTCAGCTCACCCCGAGGCTTGCTCCACCACCAGATCAGGCATGCCTGGAGGTGTCCCCGCCTGCTGTGACATCACCATGTCTGGGTCCAGAATAAAAATCTCATCTTGGGAAATCTCCATCACAAAGTGCAAATGTTCCTAAGGAAGAAAAATAAGTCTGTCAGTGACGGACAGGATGCTCAAATCCATCGTCTGAAGAATAACAAAACAAAGCATTCTTGATCTCCAGGAATAATGAAATTCTGCAGCATGACAATTGATCACAGTGTATTGTCAGAGGCCTGGCCTTACAGTTGACGTTTCTCCCTGAAACAACACTGTAGCAGGCAGTGAGTCCCCTTGGTTAGGGATTTTCAGTTGGCCAGGATCTGGTGAGGTACAACCAGAAATGGTCTTGCATCTTCTTCCCAAATACTATCAAAGAAGTGACACTCCACCTGCCACTTAGTCCAGCATTAGTGGATGACAGCCAGGCCTTCTACCACCAGGATCTGGTCAAAGCTAGGCGGCATGGTTAACAACTGGTTTTATTACTGGATTTAATACGGTGCTTTTTTTTTTTTTTCCAGGAGAACGCAAACAGTGGCAGAACTTGTTAACCTCGGGCGAAAGCATTTTTTTCTCATTACTGAACTCTTAGGATTGATGAACTGAAACTAAGCAGCCTAGATATGCACTTGGGTTCTCAAACTTGCTAACTAGAAATGAGCTTAAAAAGGCATAGAATTTGGCTAGGGAGGAATAAAAGTACCAGTGTGAATGAAAATTTGGAATGCAGGCTGGTGATGATCTCCACGAGCCAGGTTATTTTCTCTACCCATTTGCAAGGTCAAGCCTATAAATTATAAAACATGTGAAGACAAATAAAAGGTTCAGAGCTTAGGTTATGAATACCATTCCAAAATTTGTAAATGTTTCAGTGTTTTCATTAGAAAAATTTTGAGATTTTGCTACCAGTAAAGTATACCAGTAAAGTATACTGACTTGGAAAATTCTCACTTTCACAAGCAGGCTGAAGAAAACTTACCTGAGATCTGTCTATTCGATAAAAGCGATCAGCAGAAGTTGCTAGAAAAAAACAAACAAACAAAAAAACAACGTACGATATTCACAATGCAAAAATGATCTGGCATCAAATTTACAGCCTGCTCTTCCACTCTGCCAATCAAAACCCTTACATTCCAGTCATGCTAGACTACTGGCCAGACCCTAGATCTATTAAGAAAAATTCATAACTCCATGCTTCTGCAGCCGCTATTCCATTGCTTAGAAGCCTTTCCCCCATGGCATCTGCCATCTGAATTATTCTTATCTTTAAAGGAGCAACTCAAATGATTCCTCCTCTGTGAATCCTTCCACAGTAACCTCCCTATCCCAGACAGAATGTATAGCTTCTCCCTCTATGCACATTCACATTTTGATTAAACTTCTTACAGAGACTTTCCTCACAGATAACTATGAGACTAAGAGGCCTGCTTCTTTAAAGGTCTTTGAATTGTTGAAATAACCTAAAAATATTAATAATATTTTGGTGGTGCAAAGCAATGGTTAAATGCATGGGCCCTGTTATTCTTTTATGTCTCTAGAAATTAGCACAGGACCTTAAATAGAGCTGGGACTCCATATGTATGTATTAAGAAAATAAAGATTAAAACAAACAAACAAAACACTGTAGTTAGACTTCCTGGGAAAGTGACTCCCACACATTTGGCCTTAAAGAAAACATTTTACATTCAAACTGTGTCTCTAGAGCCATGTCTGAAGGAAGCTAAAATGGGGGAAAAATTATTAATTAGCATTTCCTAAAAGGGATTGGGTTGCCCTGTGGTTTAAGGGAAAAAAAATCAAAATTACAAATTTTGGGTTTCTAGAAAATATTTTGATTATCCTTAATATTACAAAGAATTATGTTCCTTCTCATTTAAATCTAACAGAATCCAAATACTACAAACAGATTTTCTACAAAAACACAGCACAAGAAAGAAAAACTCAAAATGTAAATAATTATTTAAAAATCACAAATATGGGCTGAGCCCGTGGCGCACTCAGGAGAGTGCGGCACTGGGAGCGCAGCGACGCTCCCGCCGTGGGTTTGGATCCTATATAGGAATGGCCGGTGCACTCACTGGCTGAGTGCTGGTCAAGAAAAAGGAAAAAAAAAAAAAAAATCACAAATATTTAATGAGTAGCTTCTCTCCAAAGGGAACTGAAAAAAAAAAAAAAACAAGACAGTCATGGTCCCTACTCTCCAAAAGGTAAAAATAGGATGAAATCTCTCTCAAGAGGACTTATTCTTTTTACTTTTTAACCATGACCACAATCTCCTTTTAAAGATTTTCAAAACTCTTTATAAAGTAAAAGTAATATATGTGTTAAGACCTTCATCCATACTTGCAATTTTATCTAAGACTATTGTATATAGAACATAATGACATAAAAATACTTTCATAATTTTCTTAAATATCAGTTGTTCCTCTGTGAACAACAAATGATTGTGCTTCTCATCGCTATGGAATGAAGGAGCTGGAGGAAAATCTTCAGACGCAGTTGATGAGCCATTCATGAAGACCTGCATCATGGTGTATGTGGGTTAGATCCATGTAGATAGAAGTGCCCATCTTCATAACTCTATTCATACACTACACGTCCTGTCATACACTTAGCCACATTTATATCCTCTCAGATGCACACACCGATCAACAAAAGAAAACCGATCTACAATAAAAACCATGTTGCCACACAGACAAGAGAGACTGGGTAGTAGGTACATTGGGCAGCATATAAGCAAGAATATATAGAGGCAAGAATGTACTGCAATATGGGTAATTGGATAGAAAAGGAATACTAGGAGAGTGCAAGATGCTTGAGATAGAAAACGGACTCATTAAACCATCATAAAATAATCTATTATGCATACAATATGTCATGCTCAGCAGAGCAGATTTGAATGTAACTGTAATTTTCTATGCCTTTTACAGAAATGTATATACATCATACTGAAATGATGGTCTCATGAAAACGATATGAAAGTTCTATAACATGCAAGCAACATAGAAGTTAGTACCGAGCCCATGCTTATAGAATCCAGCTACTGGCCTTAATTAAAGACAGGCACTCAACAAGTTTTAGGAGAAGGGGGCTGATGAAAGAGAAATGTCAGCTTGAGCAATCTGAAAATAAGTGCAGCCAGAGTTCACCAATTTGCTTTGAGCAACATGAGTTCAGGAAAGGGCACTGCAACTTAGCAAACCCACATTGTTGGAGATGCAAGTTGCGATCATGTAGAGTCACATGAAGGCTTTCTGAATCATCTTTTGGAAAACTGGAGTCCACTCTATCAATCAATGCCTTGCCCTGCTGCTTCCCCAACCACCAGCCCTGCGTGAAATACAGAAACACTCACCATCTAGGAAGCACCACCGAGGGGAGAGCCTCTGAGCCGAGAGAGCCCTGGGGAAGGAGGTTTCATGGTCCTGGAAAAAGACACACACATTCTCTTGGCCCCATTTGAATAATCTGAGGGGCTTCCCTCACTCGACATTGTTATATTACCTGTTTCTCGGAGTGGGCATCCTTTCCTAAACAAAGTCCTGGTGAGAAGACCAAATCAACCTTTTTTTTACTAGAAACAGAAACAGGGGCTCTGCTTTAAAATTAATTATTTCACACGGAACTTTTTAAAACAACTCCCACATAAAAATTCCAGGATGTTTTCAATTATTCCATTAAACATTCATAAATGTTCTGACTTGAGATGTTTACTTCCTCTGGGGAATTTCTTTCTTTCCCTGTGTGGAAGCCAAAGAACTAGTGGCAGCTGGCTGTCATTTGCATTTTGGTTCTCCACATAGGCTTAAGGCATTGGCACAGAATGGGAAAGAATCAAACTGCATCTATTAACCAGACAGGGCTTCAACTATGTAAGAAAAACAAGAAGCCATCCATATGCAGTTTCAAATCTCCTTGAAACAAGAGTAGCATCTATCATACAGGGCCATTCATCTGCTTGGAAACAAAGAAAATCGACCTCATGTGTGGAGGTCATCTCTACTCTCAGCCTTTTCCATTGAACCTGACGATGGAGTAGTAGACAAGGAGAAAAGGCAGCTGTGCCAGGCTGGCCCATGACTAAATCATTCTGCCCAGCACTGACCCAGCCAGCAATGTGCTCATCCACCTTAGCTTTCTCTAGGCTTCTCACTTCTAAGACCCCCAATTCTCCCTCTAATATTTAACATCAAGGTCATCTGGTGTAAGCACCCTCATTCTTTCTGCTAGGCGTAGATAAAAATGTTTCTTTTCTCTCCAAAGCTAAATACTTAATTTATTCTCTGAACCATCCTCCTTCCTCCTTTCAAACTTTATTTATGTAGCATTACTAAAATTCACTAGCCCCTCCCTACACTCATTAGGTCATCTTCCTTTAATGGTTCCCTCTCTAAAAAATAAATTCCCCTCAACTAATCCTGTTACGTCTTCTGATCATTTTCTTAATCTCTCCCTCCTTGCCCTGCCAAACTGAAGCATGTGTTTAGTATCCCCTGCCTCCAACTCCCACTTACCACTCCTGTGACGACCTCTAGAAGCCTGGCTTCTGACTCTCCAGTCTTCTAAAGCTGCTCTTCCAAGAGACTGCCAGGACCAGCCTGCTACCCCGGTTTAATACTAGTCACAGTCCCCAAACTTCCTTGGAATCTCTGAAGCTTTTCTTACAAGAAATTAAGGATACATCAGCAGAAGAACAGACTAGGGAACTGGCAGATTGGATTGTTGCTTTACAATTCAAAACTTTCACACACACATACAAAAAATTCTACTATTAAGAGAAGCTTGACCAATAACTGGGGGGAAAAGTGTTTTCTAGTTTACAACACATGATTTGGAGCATTCTAGCTCTGGCTAGAATAGTGAAACTGAAATCAAACAGAAATGGAACTGAGGGAGGCCGAGACTCTCTGGGGAAGATAGTAGGAGTTTGACCCTTATTAGTGATTTAAGATGTTCAAACCTAGACAGCATTCCTGGAGAGCAGCTGTGCTGGCAGCAAAATAGACTTGGCAGCAGAAGCCACAGGTATTGATGATTGTGTGTATACAGAGAGGACAGGAGAAGGAAATGGGAATAATACAGGAGAAGTAATAAGAGAAAAATCAGAGGTTGCATCAACTTCCTTGGGAGTTAGTCAATACTCCCTGCAGCCTCACTGAATCCTCAGCTAAAGCCTAGGCTTAAATCAGTGGTTCTCAAAGCACGTACCCTGGAACAGCAGCATCAGCTGGGAACTTGCTAGAAATACAAATTCCCAGGCCCCACCTCAGGTCTACAAAAATTACAGTTGTTATTAGAAATATTGGGTGTATGGAGTTTTTAATATGAATGAATTCTGTGAATTAAATAATTGATAAAGGAAAAATTGGTCTCACTCAGGACTGCTACCAAAATTTATATTTATGGATATAGAATTGATACAGCTATGAATGCAAAGATAGATAGATTCCTCCTTTTTGAACTGGTGTTGTCAACCTGCTGGTTAAGCTAAATGAAATTTTGACATGTGCTCAGTACCCATTTATATGAGAATTATGTTTAACATTTTGAGAATTATATTTTGAAACGTGATATCTTATTTTAAAGGAACATAAGGTTCTTAATGCATTTTTATAAAATGTGTAAAGCTACCGACATCTCTTAGTTTGGTAAGAAATGCAATTTTAAACCAAGAAATTTGAAAGTGATTCGAAATGTTTAGTGGCAACTATGAAAGCTAGCAAATAAAGATATTAAACAGAAACACAGCTGTCTTTTCTAAGAGTAAAGGGGCTTAAACACCAAAGATATTTTATGAATTTTGATGTTAAATGTGCTACAAGAATACCATGAAAAAATATCCTAGTTTCCCTAGGTAAAAATCAACTGAAAGAATACAGAAATGCTTGATTAAAAAAAAACAAACCTAAGACTTAATAATGCTATTACTAAAATATTCAAACTAGAGAAAATTGGATATTATTTAGGCTAGTTTAATAAAATGCAGACTGATATGATACCTCAGTCACATGGCTTTCCATAGAATGGTTAAGAAATATTGACATGATTATATAGCTTTTTATGTGCAGGTATCTATCTGTGTGTCTGGAGAGTTTTATGCATGTGCCCAACTTTATTTATTTATTTTGCTTATTTCTGTTCCTTTATTTATTCTACACCTTGATCCATAAAAGCATTTATATAACTCAGCATCCTTACAGAAGTTTTATTTAAGAAGAATGCTATCAGTTTGCTAGATGAAAATATAGTGGTTGTCATTCAGCTGTTTAAAATGCTTCAACAATCCTTGAACTCTCTGAAATTTTAGACTTAATTTGGTGTGTCTATGTGCATGTGCATTTTCCTAGACAGAGAAACCACTGCTTTCTATAGATTATGAAAGTGATCTTAGATTCCTAAAAGGTTAAAAAGCTACTAATTTGAATAATCCAAAATTTAGGTTAGAGGGAATCCGAGAAAATAAGAAGATGCAAATCAGTAAAATGCCTTAACAATACCCAAAAACACAAAAATAGAAATCACTGTTTCAAAGTTACTGGTGAGTGGACTACAAAACAACAAAGCTCTCTGAGCTTAGAGCTATTCTCTTGGTAGCAGGCTAAAATCAGGTCAATTTCCACATAGAAGATCTGAATAATTTTTTTGCTTATTTCCATTCATGGTTCTTCCCAAATGTTTGTTTTCAGTGCCTTAAGTTCTTCTACTTATGTTAGTTTTTTTTTTTTTTTTTAAAGACAAGGGGAAAATATATTTATATTGAGAACTGGATGGTTTACATAACTGAAGTTAAACAATACATCATTAATTAAAAGCACAAGAATCTGATCTAAAAAGGCAATTTTACTGAAAAATAATTGGATACTTTCCAGGTGAGCTGAGTATTAAACTGCAATTTTGGGGGTTGCTGGAGAAGCACAGGTGAAGCCCTAAGTTCTCAGAAATGCTTCCCTGAAATAGGTTTTCATCATCTTCCTCCTTTTCTCAAGCTCTTTCAACCTTGTTCATTTAAAAAAAGAAAAGTGAGCTCTTGGGGTACAGCTATTCTCATAATGAGGTCCTATGTTAAAAGTCATTTGAAATTCAAAGTAGGAAATGTATTATCTTAGTAGACTTATAATGCCATTAAACCACTTATGTAAAAAATTTTACATGTACAAAAAGATATACAAAGGCAGTCAAGTCTCAACAAAATTTTGCCCTTGGATCTTGTCAATATACCTAACATGCAGATGAAAATACCTTACCTACACCGTGACTCTAAAAGTTGGGGATTATTCCTGAAATCAGTGTTAAAATGATGTTCCAGTGTAGCAAATTAATAAAAAGTAAAACGTACTCACAAAACATACCAACAATCTATAAAATAAGAAACAAGGAAATCCAGCTACTAAGCATATAACTGGGTATAGGGACTATATCTAAAAGATCTGAGGGAGAACAGGAGGTCAAGGGCAGGTTAGGGACAGAAAATCTGTTGGTGGTGGTGGTCAGATTTCACCTGAGTTGAAAAACTGTGCAGAAAGTTACTTATAGTGAGAAAGTCTGCTTTGGAAAACAAATTTTGCTACGATGAGATCATCATCAAAGACAGGCTAACACGTGCGATAATCAAAAACCTCCCTGTCCTTGAGGTATTTAAATATCATGCAGGAGACAGATCTATGAATGGGAAGGAAAAACAAGGTGAGAGACTGTATATGATCCAGCATCAATTAAGCAGGAAGCCCCGATGTAGTGGATATCTGATTGCCAAAAGCACCAGCTTTGATGGACATGACAATCCTGGCTTCACCAGCTACTTTAGAATTTAGTCAAGTTTCTTATCCGGTCTGTGCCTTGAATTCCTCATTTATACAACAGCTGTAATAGTATCTATTGTAAAGAGTTCTTTTGAGGAAGGAATGAAATGGCATGTAAAATGCTTAACCCATTGGCTGGTACATGTTGTTATGCACACATACTTATTCTAGACAAGTAATGCTGGGGCAGCTGAGAAAGAATTGTTTTACTTAAAACAATTCTGAACTTTAGTCACACAAGGAGCTCGTGGGACACAAGCCACATTCCAGACCAGATTATTTAGATGGTGCTACCCTGGCACAACACTATTTTATTCATAAATACATTTGCACTCAGATTCCGGGTTTCAGAGAAAAGAAAGAAATATGACAAATTTGTATGAGTGGAAACAACAACAACAAAATGGCATTAAACAAAGGCTGAAATCATGCCATTTGTTGGTTTGGTACTCGGAGGACTTGTCTTAATCAGCATTCCAATGCCTCTTTTCCCAATATTAGAAGCTGTATAATTGTCTTAAATACATGCTATTGTCTTCGAGGCAGAATGCCTCTATCCCCAACAGCAATATTTTTCAGAACATTTCATCTCACTGTCTTCCTTTCCCATTCAGTAGTAACTGTGCTTACTTGACATTTGCTTAGTTTCACCAAGATTAACTTTCCACTTGCTGATCTGAACTGTCAGTTGTCACAAAATTATAAGTTATTCTTATTCCTGTGATACAATTGTGATCAATCTTTTCAATGAGTATTTTATTAAAGCCAATGAAGCACAAGGCATGTGATTCAAAGGTCACAAAAAACAAAGCATGGACTGTGTCTTCAAAGAGTGGCTTCTGCACTAGAAATCAGCCCAGGTGTTCTTCACATACCTTTCTGGTTCCAATTTTTAGGGTTACTATATGTCTCACTTACCAAGTTTCAACTTCTTTTCCCTAGGGATGGCTATTTTAACTATGATTTTATTTCCTGGCTATTGCCAAAAGCCACCAATATCAGGAGAAGGATTTTGAGTCAGCTTCCAAAAGGATCAGAATCTGCTAATGAAGATAGCAGAAGAGAGCAGAAAACATTGTTTGCAAAGAAATGGAAGACTTAGCTCACATTTAAGAAACCCCTTTACTTTGGAGTCTGAAATTTGGGACTAACAACACTTGGTGTGGGGTAGCAGTTTTCAAACAGTCCTGGTGCTGATGTATGGCTAAGACGTGCCAGTAGGCACAATCTGGAATCATCCAATCCAGTTACACAGAGGTCAGTTGTCACGATGTCAATTAGAACAGGTGCCTGTTGACTCTTTCTCTCCCTATTCCTTCCTTCTGCTCTTAGTCCTGCCCTGACTCATCCCTGTGGTCTGGCACTGATGGATAAGAAACACTAACAGGCTGTCCAATAATCACTGAAGAAAATGTTAGTAACTTTTCTTCCTTTTCTACCTTTTACATTAGGTTCATTTTTTACTTCTGAGGATTTTCCATAAACGTGACTCTACTTTTGTACTTTTTTTGTAGTCATACATTAAATAAAATTTAGACCATCCAGCTTTTTATGCCATTTCACCTACTGAATACTTTATAGTTGAGAAAACTCACCTCAGCAGTGTATGTTACTATCAGAATTCATAATTTGAATTCCAAGTCTCACAAGGCCATCCCATAGCACCTGGTCTTAGGGTTACCTGGCCACTGCCACAGAGCTCATTTAGAAATATTATTCTACAGTTCCAATAACAGGTTGATTTAATGCCATAATCTTATATTTATGTGCAGGTTTCTCATTGCATTATTAAGAAAGCCACATAATCTAGGTCCTACCTACCTCTCTTACTATCACTCCCCTATGCTTCCTGAACCTCTCCTCCTGCACCTACAAGCTAGCCACAAATGAAGAACTGTAGTTTTGAGGCTTTAAGTAAACTACTCAGAAGTACCCAGCTATTAAGTGGTAGAGGATACATGCCTCTTTTACTGCAGAGCTGATGATCTTATACACCAGGTTTTACAGCTTCTAGAGGAATTAGAGTTATTTGTGGGTTTGAACGATGGGTGGAATTTGTAGATATCAAGTTCAAGAGATGAGAATTTTCTAGACTCAGCTCAAGCAAAAACAGGAAGAAAGCAAAAGCTAGAATGAATGTAACTGCTATGAAGACCTTCTTTCTAATCTAGTACTCCAGGATTTTCCATAATTTCAGCTTTTGTTAACTCAAACTAATCTTCCTTGCTTCTTAGCAGACAGTTCACTCCTGGTAACTCAGAGTTTCTGCTCCCTCAAATTCTCCAGTCATGTTATCTGCCCACTTTCTACTACTATGTACCTTGCTGCTTAAGAATCCCATAGAAATACGGTAATCAACAAGAACTATAGGGAATCACAACCCAGAGACAAGGAACTGAGACCACATTCACTTAAAGAAAATTCTGATTATAGATTTCAGATAACTTTGCTATATGTGTTATGTGATTACAATTCTAAACTTCAAACAAGCATGGCCAATCTTAATAGGTTTTTAGCATGTGACATGCTTATCATTTCTGTTGCAACTCCATCAAAATCGCACCATAATGTTTACTGCAACATTGTTTACAGAAACAATGGCAACAACTGTATGTAACCTAAACATCTATCCAGAGATATGGTTAAATATATACCACGGAATAGAGTGGCAGTTTTAAAAGATTGAGCTAGAGCTTTGCTTGTTAACAAGGTAGAATTTCCATGGTATACTACTGTTAAAAATAAATTATGATATAATATGTATAGCAAGCACATAAAGCCTAAATCTACCCTTACTTTAAAAAACAAATCCTCATATGTGTATTCATGTATACTTATGTGTATAACGTTGTATAGATGTGGGAAAAGGTAGAAATGGATGCACCAGAAAGGTGCTGTCCTAAGGTCTACATTAGGTGAGGAGTGAAAAACCGAGTAGAAGTCTAGAATTATGTAAAATGTGAAAACTACAGTAAGCCAAGATTATAACCTCTCAGGCAGCACAACACACGTTAACTTACTAAAGCCAAGAGAAATATCATGAGGACCTTGATATCAAAGAGAAATGCATATTGGGTGGGTTCAAAATGGAGCAAGAATAAACAGAAGCACATTCTCAAAGAGGAATTCACAGCTTACAGCTGTGATCCAAAAACTTATTTTATTATACACAGATGTTCTTAACTCATTAATGACGACCACATAAGTGACTAGGCTCTTATGTGCACAGGGTGCAAGGAATTCCTGCTTCTTGTCTATCTACACATCTTTCTCTCCTACTCAAAAAAGAGAATCAAAATACAAGTGAGTGATAGTGATGTTAGTAGAGAGGTAATGTTGAATTTGCTGTAATTTTTGTTTAAAGGTACTCTCATTACTAACCCTCTGTAGACAGTACACCTCACATCAGGTGAACACCTACTACGTTCTCAAAGAGGGCCTGGAAGACAGACAGAAGGGGTAGCCCTTGCATGAAGCAATCTTGGATTCAGGGACAGCCTTTAGCCCCCACAAGAGGCTGACCAGAAGTGCAATGCGGAACACGAATCAGACTTGAGCAGGAAAGAGGAAGCGAGAAAAACAAAACAGCTCCTTACAGGGTGGGGTGAGTCATGGTTCTAAGGGTAGACCTTAGCTTCATGCAAGCTCTAGGTTGGACCCAGCAATGTTCTTGTCACTAAACAAGAACACGAATGAATGGTCAGAAGTATGCCTGATTTGTGAACGCTTCACATTAAAATAAATGTACAGTGACCTTTTTCCTGATAGAGCCAAAAAATACAAGCTCAAAAATATGCACCTTTCAAGACCATTTGACTGTAGAGACTTGAGAAATGTTATTGTGTGAATGCAGCTACATTTTAGAAAAGATTCACATAAATACCTGAGCTGTGCCTCTAGCCATCACATCTACAGCTTTCAGTGGTGATGTAGGGCCTTTCTTCTGCTCAGTCCTCCCAAAGCTCATAATCAAATCAATGATTCATCAAAGAGATAAGATACTGGACTGGCTCATTTTTTGATGTTATTTTTCTTCATATAAGTGGTGTGATTTAGATGACTACAACTGTCATTGCTCTACAATATAGGCTGAAAATCACAACCTTAGACATACCATGTTCCTTTCTATTTTAAATGTAATAATCTCCTAAAATTACATGCTCTTTAAGTGAATAATAATGATGAAAATTGCTCATTTCAAAAATCCCTGATACATGAATTTTCTCTTTTGCTGTATGTTAGTAAGAAATCTGTTTCTTATGCTAAAAATATAGCCATACGCATGAAAGGAAATCTGATATTTCTCAAATATATATTTCTAAAAGCCAACTGGCATGAATTATAGATCATTTATAAGAAAATCATCTGAATCACTATTTGGCATGCATATGCCAAGCTTGCCCTTAATTTACGTTTAATTCCTTATAGCTGATGCACACATGATTTAATGAAGGCACAGCTGCCCCATTACACACTCCAATAGCTTATCCAATTAAGCAGTATTCACCTAGCATTTAACTATACCCTCCTATGTGAATGAAATTCACTTTTGTTCATAAAATTTACGAAAGACATAAGCAGAGGCAAAACAAAAGCCTTTGAGTTGTAAATCATTGCTTCATTTAATAACGTCCAGTCAATAATCACCTTACTTTTAAATTTCTCTCTGTTGACCCATCCAAATTTCTCACCTGTCTGCCCCATCATATCCCACACCTAACCCACCTATCCATTCATTTTTTCTTTTTCTATTGCCAAGTTGCATACACATATGTGTTTATGTGTCTCTATACAACTACAGTCCCAATTAATAGACTTGCTACCATTACTTTAATATTTCAAAACCCTTTCACCTCAAATCTACTTGGCCATCTACAATGCCTACCTCAGAGGAAGACAGAAATGGGATGGCCATTGTTAGAGCCAGCTTTGGAAGGTGAAGAAATAGTGATGATGTAATAGAAGATGAAAATGAGATATATTCTAACATTTTCCAGAGTCCTTTTGTTTGAGAAAGTGCACTATTAATAACAACAACTCTGTGGGGGGGGGGGGGGTGTCAACAGTATTGCCTTTGCCTGTATCAGCCAACAGATTCGGCTCTAGGCAAGTCTCACTTCTCTTCCTCATTTGACCCATTTCTGACAGCTCCAAAGTTCCTAGCTGGCCCCTGCTCTTCCCAAAGATAAGATAAATTAATTTCGAAAGAAGACTTTCTCAAACTTGTTCCACCCTACCTATTGAAGGAGTCTTCTAGAACCCAGAAAACAAATGAAGGAGGGAGAGATTACAAAGAAAGGAGAGAGATGAATAAAGACAGCCAGCATAAAGAAAACAGGAATAAATTAGATGTTTGTGGGAAAATGCTATTTGCCTAGGACTAGGCAGAGCCTTAATGGAATACAACATAGACTGATCCTTCAGAAGAGCAGCTACGTAGGGGGAAAAAAGAGATCAGAAGATGAACAAATGAATGTAGGCACAGATCTGACCAAGAATTTTTTTCTTATAGAAGTAAAATACATCTGCACTACTCTAAAGGATGAAAGGACTTTCAAAAAATGTTATATCCATTTTTAAATATTTCATCCACTCTAGTCCTATTTTTAAGTAAATTAATTCTTAGATTAAGCAATCACCTGATGAATCCATTTCTGCACCTCCTATTGAATTCTACAGTATTCACTAAAAATCTCAAGTTATAACTCATAACATTCAGTGTCCCATAAAGCATCACCCTGGGGAAATGGGGAAACCCAGAGCGCGCGCACACACACACACACACACACACACACACACACACACACACACACACACACACACACACACACACACACACACACACACACACACACACACACACACACACACACACACACACACACACACACACACACACACACACCCCTAGCTGCTCCTAGTTCTCCCTTATCCTACCCTACCATATCCCTAGATGCCTATTTCTAGTATCCCTCACCCCTTCCTTCCTGCTCCTCTTTCTTTCTCCTTCCTCTTTCCTCTTCTCACACCTGCCTGTGGTCCCGTTATGTACTGAGAACCATCAGAATGACTCAGGGTTTCTCAAACTCTACAGTTTGAAATTTGGGGCTGGGCAATTCTTTGTTGCAGGTGTCTTTCCTGTGCACTGTAAGATGTTTAGCAGCATCATTGGCTGCTACTCAATACATTCCAAAAAACATCTCCAGATGTTGCCAAATGTCCCCTGTGTGGGCTAAATCTTCCCCAGCTGAGAACCACTGGAATCTGCCTCTATTTCTTAGTAACTTTATGACTTGGGGTTAAGAAGGGATATAATGATTTCTAGGGAGGGAGAAGAGAAAAAATTATCTTATGGTAGGTGGCCTCAGGAAGCATCTTTATTAAACAGGTAGAATCTAATTCCTCTACGAGTTCTAGTTTATTTGCCAACCTCAAGAATACTCCGAATCTCCAAGCACAATGCATTTTCCTTTTCTGATGTATCAGTTAACAGGTTACATAGATGCCATTAGGATGGAGGGGCTTTGTATTTTGACCTCAAAGATGGTGTAGGCAGGAATTTTCAGCAGGCTACAAATGTCCAACACATTCTTATATAACCCATAATGCCCTGTTAGGTTAATACGAAGTGTCATTTTGAGCCTTAGTGCTTTGCTGGCAATTCACTGTGAATTTGGACTAGGAAGAAACCAAAGTAATGAAATGCTTAAGTGGCAAGGAACTGCCACGTGGCTCACTAATAAGGTGTCTTGGGCACATGTGCACCTTTCTAAATGCTATTTTTCTCTTGAGTTTTTCTAGTCTTAGAAAACTGTCAGCTAAAATCCCAACTGCAGATTAGTGAGGTGACAGGAATTTCTCAAGTTTTTAAACTCACTGGTATTTGTTCATTCTCTTCACAGTTAATTCTTCCAGCATATTTAATGCCCTCTCATAAACAAGAAAGTTCATTTAAAAAGCATTGAAGGCATTTTGTTGTCTATTTTTCTTACAGCTTCTTCTCCTGCATCACCCCTACCCCTACCAAGACAAACTAGAGAATCTGATATCAGTTTCTGCATTAAAAAACAAAAGATTTACTATAAAATTTCCTGCCAGTGGTTTTGTAACTTTCTACATAAAAATTAATAGCACATGCATTCTATGTATTTTATACGCACCCTCAGAAAAAATACAAAAATCAATCTACATCATCTCAACCTTCGATACAGCACTTGACAAACCCCACTCCTCCTCCCTTTTTGAAATACTTTTCACCCTTGGCTATCATGACACCACCTTCTCCTCGATTTCCAGCTTTCCTGCTGCTGTTCTCAGTTTCCATGGCTTTTCCTGACTGAACATTCTCTTTAAACCTGCGCTCTTGCTGACTGACAAGTAAACACAGGTCTGAGCTTGGGCCCTCTCCATCTAAACTCTCCCTAGGTGATCTTCTGCTTTTAAGCACCATCCATTTGCTCATGCCTCCCAGATTTCTATCTCTGGGCCTGAATTTTTCAATGAGCTTTAACATTCATCTGTCCAACTTCCTACTCACCAAACCTCATGGATCTGATAGGCCTATCGAAACTAACGTGGCTAAAACAGAGCTCTTTATTTGCCATGCCTCCAGATCGTTCGTCCTCTGATGACCTCAGCCAAATGTGAAAGTTTATCTCCCCCAGTTCCTTGCCTCAACCAGCAATCTTTTGCCCTGCTTGGGAATTCCTCTGCACTCTCTCCCTATGCTCTTGCCACATTAATTCTAACACAGTCTCTCTCTCTCTCGCTTCCCATTTAATGAGCAGATCCTGAGTTTCCCAGGTCTTTTTTGTTCCAGCCATCCCTTAATACCCAAAGGCCCCTGCTTTTTATAGTCCTGCTCCCTCCTTTTATCATCCTAAGGAGGGCAGAAGGGGAGGTGACACTCTTAATTATCCTTGACCACTGCATTGGTTATCCTATATAGTCAGCGCACAGAACCTTTTTATGTGACATTTATAATGCAGCAATTTTGACACCAAGGTTTGATTTGACTGCAAGTAAACAAAAAATGCAGCAAGATTTTGACACAGAAAAATATCATTAATCCCCCTGTGTACATTTATTACCAAACCATAAATGGAACAAATATCCTTATCATATTCTGGAGTCTCGAATGAGTCTCGAATCCCTGATCTCTGTGGATATGTACAAATGTGGCATAAAGTAAATGTGGTACAAAATATTTACAGTCAAAACTCTCACACCAAAATGACTATGTTACATCAGCCAGGATAATACATGAACGTACTAGCTTCATAAAACTAGTTAGGATAAATGTTTAAAATTTTTTTTGATAAAATTGCAAAGGTTGTAAATGTTCAGGAGAAAAGAGTAGAAACTCATTTATAAAAAGCAGGCCCTCATAGTCTGATAACTACCAGTGCCAACTGTTAGTAGAGATCAGCTCTTGCCTTTGAAAGCGCTACACTTTTAAAAATAAAGTTACACCTAGATAGTGGCATTCAATAAATATGCCAACAGCCAACGTGAAGAATGTTGCTATATCTAAAACATAAGATGGAAATTTGCCTTTTAATGGTTGGTAAAAAGCAGTCTAGAATTAGGTTATTTTCTCAATGTAAACACTCTAGGTGACTGTCCTTTCTACTGTAGCCAGATGGAATCGTGGAATACGGTATTGGAAAAATACACACAGAAATAGAACGCCAAGGCCACTCCTGTTATTAAATCTAAAGATAAATAAGCTTCTTCAGCTGAGGGTAGATGGTATTTATTGGTGGGGAATAAAAATACTTAGAAGGCCACAAGGTAGAGGGTTTTCTTTAAATTGTTACTTTTGTTGTTTATGCAAAAGGACATTAAGCTGGAAGTTTCAGGTGTAGCAAAATAGAAACCAAAATCCAAAGTGAGGTGCTAAACCAGGGTTTACAAATTTATGAAAGTAGACATATTTAAATCCCTCCCCAACATGGGTTATAAAAGGATCTAGAGAAATTTATTTGGAGAGAATTTCAAGGCTGTGACAAGGGTCTCTCAGAGAAAATGGCATTAATGGACCACTCAGAGAGCTTTCTGTGGGCCCCTTGCAATCTGGGGTGATACCATGCACTGGTGTCTGAATCATGCCTGAGAAATCTAATGGAGAGGAGAATGGCTAAAGAGGCCTGTGCAGCACAGGAGAGATGGGGAAGCCAGGAAGAAACAGCACTCCAAAGTCTGTCGGGGCAAAGGATAACAGTGCTCTCCTATTGACTCAACGTGGGCCACATAAGAGAGAGGCAGACTGGGTTTATCGGATCTTGTCTAAAAGACCAGGATGAACCAATCTGATGGCATTTTAGGGCTTTTTCTTGATGATTGTGGAAGCAGGGAATTCTCTTTTCTGGATATGAAGGAAAAAACATGCAGCCCTAGTTACTAATGGCAGTCATCTTAGACCATGAAAACATCTAGCCTAGAGGTGAAATTGACAGAAAGAGGAGAACAAAGCAAAAAGACCAGCAGAAAAATGGAGCATGAACCATGATCAAATGGTACATAAAATCCACCCTTGATCTGGGCTTTTTGCTTATGTGAACCAATAGACCCTGTCCATGCTAAGCTAGTTTGAGTTGAGTTTTCTGGTATTTGTCACTGAAAGCACTTCATTGGATAATCTTTTCTAAATGATTTGGGAGAAAATCCTCAGTCCAAATTTGTGCTAGACTAGATTTTGTCCAAAATCAGGAAAATGAAAAAGAAGCAGAATAACAACTAGGTTCTTCTCAGAATGAACTCTATCCCTAGGGAAGATGTAGACTCTAAATCAAAATGAGACATTAATTGAAAGATGGATTTCTTTTGGCCAGAAGGTAAGAAACAAGGAGAATCAATTATATGTTACCTGGTAATGAACTCTCTGGGAGCCAGAAGAAACTGACTGCAGGTCCTAATGAGAAAAATAAAATATATATGTATTTATCCATACATACCTTAAATTAGTTTGAACAAGCTGCCCCATAACTCTATCCACTGAACTCCCAATTTAATGTTATTGTGCTCATCTGGAAAGTATCTAACTCACCCAAATTCATCAAGGTTAAACAAAGAAGGTTATGCCAAAAATAATAAAAGTACACCAAGTTGGACTGAGAGAAGACAGGTCATTCAGCTAATGAAACTTATAAATCGAAATAGTCTTTAGAGGTAAGTAATGTACTATAATTTCAAGAATACAGAAGACCAAAAGTAAAGAACAGGAAATTTTTTTATAATAAATAGGAATCATATTGACTTTGTATCTGAATTTTTGGCTTATGAGAAAGGCTTCTGAAGTAACTTTAAACATTTTATCTTAGACCAAATACATACTGCCATGGTAATTGTGTTTATACTGAGAAGTTGTCTGGCAAATGCAGGTTTTCAAAGACTAAAAGGAGAAAATCACTGACCATCTCTGCATTATCACAAAATGCAAATTAACAGGGTTGAAATTAATGAGGTTTTACTGGCAGATTCTGAAAGCCTGACTCCCTTTATAACGTTTCATAACTCAGTTGTCACCACTGTCATATCCCCCAGGCTACTTTGCTAATGAGTGTAGTGAATCTATTTACAGATGTTAGCAATCCTGGATACATTTGTCCTTACACCTGTTTCCCATAGGGCTTCATCAACTTACTCTCCATGGCCAAGTTGGTTTTAAAACTTTTTCTCTTTATTTGTTGAGTTCCCCCTTTCCTTTATTTTAAGAATCCTATCTTTAGTTAAATATTGGTGTGATAAGCATGACATTAAGTTGTTTTTCAACAAAGTCAATTCACAAACATGTACTTTACTATTGTAAAGTCTTGTGAACAAAGTTACCTGAGTGTTCAAAAAACAAAAAAACCAAAGGAAAGGTTTAGTACTAATTATGATTCACTTTTTAATTGCAGGTCTGTTGAGTAAGGTTCCACAATAAAATACAAACATTATTCTGAAAAATGAGATACCACAAGGTTCTGGGAATACAGATTTGGACCTAACACAGCTAAAACATTCACAAACTTTAATTTGTTTAAGCAGTTATTCTCAGTTAAAACAGCTAAATGAAGCCACAAGTTTTAAATTTGTTAACTTTTCTTCTCTCACCCATATCAGTATTCAAAATTTGGCATCTATCTTTAAATATTTTGAATTCAGAATTCCATCTCTATCACTAACAATGATAAAGAAAAATAATAATTTTTCACATAACTCTATGCCTCTCACCTGAATTCATTTCTACCAAGAGAAATAGAATCTAATATTTAAGGCTAAGTGGTTAAAAATTGAAGGGATTTTTAAACACTACATATTTACTTTATTTATGATGGTTACGTATGTATAACATATTGCCTGAGACAGAGTTGCTCATCTATGGGTATTTATCAGAATCACCCAACAGCTTTAAAAAAATAAATAAAAATGTGTAGGCCCCACACAAGAAAAGTGGCTGTAATGTACATCTTTCATCAAGAAACAATGATAAAGAAACTGTTATCTATGCTTTTTGCCATTTGTGGAATGGGGGTAGTAAACACTCCCCCTCGAAATTGTGCAAAAACAACCAACAATTGTAATGAGTTTGGGTCCCATGGCTTTGCTGGTGCACTTCAAATCCACGAGAATATCATATATGAGATCACTTTCTTTCTATGTCTTTATGGCAAGACCAGATTGAGAAAAAAAAAATAATAATAGATTATTCCTTTTTGTTCTGACAAATTCCTGTGAAATATAGAAGGGTTTTCTTTCCTGTAGAAGTTTCATTTTATTTTATTTTATTTTATTTTTATTTTTTTCGTCGTTTTTTCGTGACCGGCACTCAGCCAGTGAGTGCACCGGTCATTCCTATATAGGATCCGAACCCGCAGCGGGAGCGTCGCCGCGCACCCAGCGCAGCACTCTACCGAGTGCACCACGGGCTCGGCCCAGAAGTTTCATTTTAAAAAAAATCTACCTGTCTCTGAAAGAGGTCTGGGCTAGATGCAAAACATTAAAGAACCTCAAATCTCTGTTTTATTTCATTATTTATCAGTGCCCTTTGAAATTCTGTAGAGCTTAAAAAACAAACAAACAAACAAACAAACAAAAAAACCCAGGTATAGAGTCCAGCATGAAGACAAGAAGGTCCAAGCTGTAGTTACGGAACCGACTAGAGCCACAGCACCCTATAACCCTATTGTTAACCCAATCACCCCTTTCTCATATCTATCACCCAAGAAGGGAAACAGCAGAGAGGGTGGGGAGGGGAGACATGCAGTGTATGCTGAAAGGACAAGCCCCCCACATTTCCATTTCTTCCTCAAATGCATCATTTCAGAAGCGAATATACAGGGCTGATAATTGTTAACAAAAATGAAAAGCTGAGAACAAAAAATATTTGGCTGAGTAAACTCACCTCCTGTAGACGGTCTATGTACATACGGCAAGTCTCCAAATCACAGTCTCCACGTACAACTAGAATACCCAGAGGTATGGCTAAGGGTGAAGGAAGAAGAAAAATCTAAAATAACATATTTGATTTTTCTATATGGGCATAAATGTGTTTCATGTGGTTAAAAAACAATCTCATAAATATTATGGGTTTTTCGACTATTTCCATAAAAAGAGATAAGCACCCCCTCCCTATACCTCCCTTACGATTTCAAACTCTTCTTGTTTGCAGTTGTCATACGCTTTCCTTGCATGATCCATGTTGACCCTTACTACCTGCCCGTCATCTCATTTCATCTCAGTGGCCCTAATACAAAGTGCAATGTCACAGTAACGATGGATTGGCAGAACTGGGAGGCTGCTCATAGGCAGCTGATAATTTGTGCCTGCATTTACAATAGACCGCATGAGGACACAGTCCCAGAGAGGAATTAAAAATTCATGATTCTGGACACTTATTCTTTTCCTTTCTGAATGCATGGGGCTTAATCTATTTGTCAGTTTGCAACAGTTCCCTACATATGAGACTCAAGCTCCTCAAGGCACTATTGCTACCTGGTTGCCCAAACCAGAACTAAAGGCATGAAATTTTGAAATCTTAAAACAAGGAGAAGCTTCTAGAAGGTGTACAGCTTAAAAATCCAACTGATTTTAAAGATGGTCAGTGTAACTGTGACAACTGCAGGGCCTCAGGAAACAAATTAGGAAAAGCTAAATTACGTACCTTATAAGTTACCCTACTCAGGTAGTAGGAAATGTCACACACTGGTTTTAGTGGACAGAACCTCCTACTTCAGCCATAATCATAAGATTCTGAAATACTGAGAAGTAGCCGCCTTCCCAAAGCTTAAAAATATGTATGTGCATATTTCTTATTTTAAAAGTACAGTTACACTATTAAATTCATGAATTAATAAAAATTTTCAAAATCGTGAATTAACGAACTAGAAACTAGCAAGCAGATAATGTTACAGTGGTTCAGAAAGAATTTTTAAAAAATCTTTCACTCATTGCATTTATTTATATGTATGTATGTATTTTGGTGGCTGGCAAGTACAGGGATTGAAACCTAGACCTTAGTATTATCAGCACCACATTCTGACCAACTAAGCTAACCAGCCAGCCAAATTTATTTTTAAAGCCTAATCATCAATAAATGGGTCTGAAGATGCAAATTGCTAGTTTTAAAAATTAATAATACACAGAATAAGATATATTTAAAATTCATGAAAAAAAATTGAGAAACTTTCAAAGTGGTAGAGAAGACATACACGTGAACAAAAAAATAACACATGTAACATTGGCTGTATTAAATGCATGAACTTAGTCATTTGAAAGCTTTTGGAGAGAAGAACTAATTTTTGCCTGGGGGCAGATTTTCGGCTCTCGGAAAGATGCGGAGCCCCATTTCATCTTTTAGATAGAGGAGCAGGGGTGATATGAAGAAACAGAGCTTGTTTCTCAATATTACCTCCTAGATTAGTTTCCACTAGGGAGATCTAATCCGTACGACCGACCGACATTCCTTCAGGTTCCTGAAGTCCTCTATACAATGAGCTTTAAAGCATCCATCCCCTTGTAAAATTACGGAAGCCTGTGAGTGAGTACGGCTTGATTACCTTCACTTTCCCAATGCCTGGTAAAGAAATGGTAGATATTCAACAAATGCTTGTGAAAAGAGGGAGGGAAAAAGGCTTAGGGCCTGTTCAACTGTGAAAGGGAAAGTGTGTCTTTCAGGTATGTCTTCCAGGGCAGGCAAAGCAGCAAGGGCTTAGAGAAGTAGAGACTGTGCTCTGGGTTGGAGCTTCCTTTTGCCTACTGATTTTAGAAGCTACGCAAGAGAGTCAGCAAGCAGAAGGCTGAGGAACCCTGCACGTGTCATATACTTGGGGAAATAATAACCCGGAAGAATATTTTTCTCTTCTTTTTGAAGACAGAAGCATCAGAAAAGTTTTCAGCATGGCAATCATGCATCTTTGAAGGGAATAGAAGAGAAATTCAATAAGGAGATCCCTTAAAATTCCAATTAAAGTAAGCATCCTCAGCTTGACTACTAAGTAGATCCAAATAGGGTGATCCACCAAGGTAGGAGTAGAATAAGGATTTATAATACTTGAGGAATGATGACAAAAGCTAGAATTTTGGCCTAGATATTCCAAAGGTTGTGGAAATGAAATACCGTTAACATGAGAGATCACACTGGAATCTTGCTTAATGGTAATTTCTCTTAATTTCAGATGTGCAAATGTCAAGAAGTAAATTATAATCAATATTTATCTGTTTGCTTAAATTAGCAGATATATTTTATAGAAATCCTGTCAATACCTCTGATTTTCTACTATTATCAATGCCTGGAGTTAGTCTGATCCAAGTATAAATTCAATGTTTTTGATAGCAGATATTTTAAACTACTATTACAGATTGGATATTTAACATCTGGAATCAAGAAGGAATAGCTAGGGAAAAGTTTTCAAAGACGTGTCATTCATTTCTACTATCGGTATAAAATCAACAACTTGGCCTATTCCTCAAGGAGCTTAGTAAGAGTACTGCTTTTGATTGAGCTATTAATTGGGGGAATAAAAGAAGAAAAAAAAGAAAAAGAGGCAGCATCCTTCACCGCAATTTCATATGATTTCTAACAATTGTCAAGTTAGTTCTATTAAGGTAGCAGTACACTGTAGAAAGGATTTGCAGTCATTCACTTCTAGATTAAAATCCCAGCACTGTTTTGGTCTTAAATTATTCAAGTTAGCTACCTAGTCTTGCAAGTTACTCAATTCCTCTGAGCCTTGGTTTAAAGACTGTGGTGTTTAGAATAGACATCTTATAGGACTTAGTGAAGATTAAATGCAACACTACATGTAAAGATGAATTACTGAAACACCAATGCTAGTTCTTCCTCACTCCGTTCACTGTCTATTGAGTATTTTAGCTAGAAAATAGATACACCCAATCTTCCATCTTTTAATCTACCATAGTACTACAACAGTTAGCTAGCAGTCATTCTATAAGTTATATTCCTGCTAAATTAAAACTAATTTCCACTCTTTCTGCAATGGGAAAAATAACTGTAGTACAAAAATATTGTATCCTGACACTTCCATTTGGGACTTTACATGGAGAAGAGAAAACAGAAACTTGTGGAAAATTACCACCTTCCTTTCACACTATTAATAACCCACTGCGAAACGTCATTGAAGTTTCCTCCATTTCAGTTAGGAGCAGTGAGGGTGCTTATGACCTGAGCATTGGTATCACTACCTCTGATCTTGAAGATTCATCTTATTTTGGTCACAGAGACTTTGCTTTATTCCAGTAAGCATCAGTTAATATTCAACCTACATAATGGAACTTTTATTGCAGGGATAAAATGGAATTTACAAGTTCTAATTAAGTAAAAAGAACAGGCTGGTTTCTAGACTAAGATGCCAAATTTAACACACATACTTCTCTCTAACCAGAAACACTTCTAAATACAGTAAATGGATTTTTAAAAGACATAAACCAATAAAAATGAGGAGAAACAGAGAGGAGTAAATAGTAACAGATGAAGCAGATGATAAATTGGTAATTGACCCAGAGCCCCTACAGAGTCCAATCCTAAACCATGGGTGGGGATGGATAAGAGCCAACACAATTTACACTGTAAAAACTGTCAGTACCAGATGCCTCAGGAACAGAGAATAACGTGTGCATCTAAAATAGGAATACTCGATGATAAATTACTAGATCCCCACTACCCACTCTTGGCAAGTGCAGTTACCTTACAGAAATGAGGATTAATTAACCACCTGCAGAATGCAGTAATCTTCAGCTTTCTTCCCCCACTGGGCTCCCCAAAAGCTGGCAGCCAGAATCATACCTTCTTGGAAAGAGACTGAAAGACTCTTCTCTGGGGAATCTGACAAACCCATATATTAGCATGGGGGCAGACCCACCCCTAACATTTGTAAGACCCGAGGCAAGAACATAAAGGCCTGCATTCCACATATCTATATATTTGTAAGCCTAACATTAAGTCCCAAACCTGTTAAATAAAATATGTCACATCTTCCTACCTTGACAAACATTCCTTCATAGAGACCTGACAAAGTATTAAAATTCATAGTTTTGGTACTCCATGTAGTGTTGGGACAGAACATAGAATTTATGGCCCATAGCCAGACTCCCTTCCCTTTCCATTCCCTAGCTCCATCCAAAACACTGAGGGTCTTGTGCATATGCACATGGATATTCCAGACTACACCTCTAAGCTTTCTCCAAAGCCCATGCAAACAGCTGCCCCCAAGGGGTTTAGTCTTATGAACACTGTGCAGTGCCTCTGAGAGACCAGACCAGAAGCAGCAGCCTGTGCAGGTCGTAGAAGCAGGCTTAGGACTGTTAGAGTATGAATTCTGAAAACCTAAAGCATAGTTCAGAAAGGGGTAGAGCAAGCTGCAGGTGAGCATTTTTCCTTAGCACTGCAGACACATCATCCTGTTAAGCAGGACAAAGCCAGAAAAGGCCATAACAGGGCCCTCTGAAGAAGGGTCACCTCTCACATAGGCCTAAGGGGAGCACTAATTAGTTGTTCTCAAGAAATAGTTCACCTAGTTTGCCCACACTGAAGCTCAAAGTCAATATGCTTAACCCATGAGCTCAGAACTTCCAGTCAGCTTTTATGTTTCTCATTTTTAATAATGAGCAGAAAGGCAAAAATTACCAGAAAACTGAAAAATCTCTCTAATGCAGAACCTAGAAATCAAAACAAAAATAGAATAAAATGCAACTGACAAGGAGGAAAAAGGTTTTTAAAAATCTTTAATATCCTCAGGGAGTTAAAAGAAAATGCTCCACCCATGAAATAGAAATATCATATTAAAAGAAGATGAAGAATATGAAGAAAAAGGAGAATCATTCAGAGAACAATGAAATAAGAACAAAACATTTTGAAAATAAAAATTTGCTATAATAAATAGAGAGTTCAATAGAAAAGTTAAAAGATAAACTTAAGATCTCCACAAAAGTAAAGTAAAAATATTTTAAAAAATGAAAAATAGGAGGAAAAGCTAAGAAAAGTAGAAGTCTAGGCAAAGAGGTTCAACATCCAAATAATAGGAGCTCCAAAAACAAGAGAAAATAGAATTACCAGAAAATAAAATCAAGAATATTTCCTAGAACTGAGGAACATTAGTTTCCAAATTGAAATGACCCAGAGTCCAGCACAATAATGACACAACACTATTAAGACACTTTATTTTGAAATTTAAAAATACTGGTAATAAACAGAAGAGTTTACAAGCTTCCAGATGGGAAAAATCAGATCGCATACAAAGGAACAAAAATTGAAAGGGTTTTGAACTTTTCAAAGGCAACCATACAGTAAGGGAGGCAATGAAACATGCCTTCAAAATTCTAAGACTTTCACACATAATTCAAACCAACAAACAAGTCCAGGAGTTGAATAAAGGACACACCCTCAATCAAGAAGCTCCTGGATTATTTGTCCCAACAAAAATTGAATTTGCAACAAGAATTAGGAATGCATGGGATATAAGAAATGGGAAATCCAATGAAGAACAGAAGAAAAGAAAATCTCCAAGAGGATGGGGCTAGAAGATCCCAGGATGACAGATGTATTGGCCTACCAAACAACTAGAGCTCGGTGACTCAAGAGACAGATGTAGGGAAAGCCATCATCACTAAGATTCTCACAACTCCTGTACAGTTATTTTTTCACTCAAGAATAAAAAGCCCATGAAAGCCTGAACCAGTTTCAAATATATATATTAACACTCTAACACCTCCAGATGTGCTCTGCCATAACCTATTCCTGAGAGCAAAAGTTAGATCATAGTGAAGCAAAAAAATTTAAAGAAGCCCATTCCTTCTAACTGTAGAGTTAACTGGTGATCCTCAGCCCTGAGAAAATTATACTACCAATTACTTCCCTCCAGCCAAAACATGAATCCTGCTCTGGTTCCCCTCTAAGGCTTCACCATAACCTCCATGAACCCCCTTTCCCTGTTTCAGTTTGTTTAAATGTCCCATAATCCAGAATGTGATTAAATTAATTGGTTGAGAAATCCATTACACATTTCACATGTGCATGTTCTGGATTTTATGTTTGAAATAAAATGCCTACAGGCCATACTAATTAATTTTGTCTTCTATACTTGAAGTTAGGACTACATGAACTCATTATGCAAAATTATGCCAAACAATGCATAAATTAGCACTCTTGATCTTCGGCAAATTCAAAATCTTCTAGCAACAAATCCACAAGTGTACTTTTTTATCTATAAGAAAATTTTAAAGTATACATGCACTAAAAGAAAACATATCAAATATAATTTCTAAAATATTTATTTCACTACAAATGCCAAGCAGAGTCAGGGAATAAACCAAGCTCAGGTGCCCTATATATGAGAGTGAATTGCCCAAAACTTTAAAAACCAAAGTTGTTAAAGGCTATAATGGAAGGTGCCTAGAGTTTAAAACAAACAACTTTTAAAATATTTTCCAAAGATCAGGAGGTATGATGCAAAAGACAATCACAAAGTTTCCTCGAGTGAATTAATTATTTGGTTGAAGAAAGACAAAACAACCTTGCGGACCAACTCTGAGATAAACTGCCCCTCCCAGGAATCTCCAAAGCAAATTTTATTCTGGTACAACCTTGGGGATGTGCTTAACTGTGTTGAGGCCAATGAAAATCCACAATGGATAGGAATCTGAGGTTAATGCAAATGCGAACTTCATGAGTTCCCAGATGTAGGACTGAGCTAGGAGCACTCATCTCATGCCAGCTGCTCTGAGCATAAGCCTGGGGCTTCAGAGAAGGAACACGCTGAGAGGGGAAGCAGAGTGGCTAAAGTCATCTATTTTCTTATATTAGTGAATTATACTCCACCTCTGCAAAAGCCAGCTAGGCTAGAACAGACTTTTTCTATTCCTGCGCTCTGGGAGCATGACCTAATTAATATACGTGTCTTTATGTTAGCATGCTGTATTAAAGACACGTTATCATAGCATGCTATATTAGAGACACTTAATCTTGAGTCATGCCGTAAGGGCTTATACTGTATAACATGATATAATATGATCAATCCAGGCATGGGTGGAATAAATCTGGATGAACAGAAAATGATAATAATGATTCTATGATACGAAGGAGGAGACGGAGGGGAAGAGGAGGAAGAGGAGGAAGAGCCAGGAAAACGAGCAGAAAGGGGAAGGAGGGCGAAGAGAAAAGGGCAGAGAAAATAACGTACGTTCATGTGAATAATGGACCAGTTTTACTGTGTTACATAATCTTTGCCACAATCCTGAGAGGTGGGTATCATTATTCTTATTTTTAAAATGAGGAAACTGAGTCTCAGTAAGATTAGGAAAGAAACCCTAAAAGTTACAACTACTCGGTGGAACAACTCGGCTTCCATCCTAGGCTTCTCTCTCTCCAGAGCCCCTGTCTCTGAACTATGCCTACTTTCCATCAAACACGGGCCACACAAAAGGGTGGACTTTCTAGGGTTTTCAATGCTGAACTCAGAGAAGCGAAGGCAGAGACAGGTGACAGGCTGACTGAGGAGTGAGGACGGAAGCACGAATCCCTTGTGTAGAGCTTTGCAAGCGCTGGGGAAAGGCTGCAGACAGGTGGGAGGCAGGGCGCAGGTAAACAATGCCAGGCCCGGACAAAGGAGCGGGACAGTCACTCATGTCTTCATGAACACAGCTGGCAAGAGTGGGGTCACTCTTAAAGGCTCCCCACTCCTCTCCTTTTCCAGAAGGCCCCCGTTCTGGGGGACTTATAGACCATGAGTCAAGCTTACAAGAACTGCTGACAGGCTTGCTGTACAGTCTTGTCTGTAATTTAGGGGTCACAGAATGAAAGTGAGTGGTGCTTACTTTACAAAGAAATGCAACTGTAAAATGGCGAGCAGATACTAATCATAATTGGGACAGTAGAAATGACAAGCACATGCCAGACTTTAATCAGAACTGTTATAGAAAGTCACATGACTCCTTCTGCTATTAAAATCCTTACATTAGAATTTCCAATACTGAACTAAAGAGCATTAGTTTAACATAAACTAAACATTAAACAAAACCCACGCTCTCCCTTGGGGTGTGAAAAGTTCATTATATCAGGTGCACAAGATAGTCAAGGATTTCTGATAGTGTTTACTAAACAGTAGTTTCCAGTCTGGCTAGCACTGGACATTATCAATTTGGTATTTAGCTATGAGAGGTATTCTCATACCATTCATTCTGACATCTAATTATCCTTAGTAAATAACTATATTCAGGAAAATCATAATTACAGGTTCTTTTGGTCATTTTGCTTCCTCAATGAACTTAGCCTGCCTTTGATTTTTTTTTTTTTTGCAATATAGTATATAAAGGCTCTATGAGGGTACCTCAGAAAGTTGTGGAAAAATAGAATTGAAAAACAGTCAGAATCTTTTCACAAACTTTTTGAAAATCCCTCGTATGTGATGAGAGAGATCACGGCACTTACGTCTCTGGGTTAGGACTATTAAGTCACTGCCTGAAAAGCACATACTATCAGCAAATCCATCCCATAGTCACTCCTCTAAGCGCCATTAAATTCATCACCTTTTCTTCCTAATTCTATTAGCAGCCTGTACTGGCCATTCATAAATTCTCAAAGCAATTTCAGCAGACCATACGTGAGAACATTTATAACAGATAATGTATCGCACCAAAGCTTCTAATGGCTAGAGCCTAAACTAAAGCATGTAAGTAAAAGAATCAACCAAACCTACAAGGAGATGAGGGGAATGCCAGCTGGCTGCTTTATGACATAAGCAAAGGTTCTCAGAGCCAAAGCAAGAAGAAGTCACCTGGGACACTAAGTCCATGTGGAACTGTCAATGGGATTATAAAAAGGGAGAAAACTCACAGCAGTTAATTCATTCTCTGTGAGGTGCCATGATGTGTTCAACATGATATCACTGTGGAAATAAAGGGCTGAGAGCTCAGCGTTTTTTTTTTTTTTTAAAGAGAAGATTTAATTATCTGACACTTTTGCTATTACAGTGCAACTCCTGTTAAAACAGAACTGCAGCCAAATGGGGCCATTTAACTACTCAAAGCACAAACAAAACTATCTTCAATGTGATCACTGAAAGGTGTGATACCTTAGAGAAAAGCCTCTCAGAAACTGCAAGGCTCTGCGAAGATTGGGTTTTAAGTTCTAAATATACACATAAAAATGTTAGAACTGCAGAGGCTCTGTTGAGGCTTTAAAAAAGGTTATCACTTTCTGAAAAGAATAATAAATGTAACCACAGGGTTAAAAAGTCAAAACAGAAAAGAGCATCAAACAATATGGTAAATCATCAAACTATAGATAATAACCTTAGAATAAATTTTATAACACTATTCAGAAACACAATTTTAAAAACTTGACATTTTCTTAAGAATCAATTTTAGATTTATTGAAATAATCAATAGAGTTTATATCAAGTACTTGCTATCTTTTTATCAACCTATATGTAGTATTAAGAAGCCAATAGCCTAAAAAAGAAACTATTCTCTAGAAAATAGCATAAGAGAAAAACTAGGTACATGTGGGTTTGGCGATGATAGTTTAGATACAACATCAAAAACATGATCCACAAAAGAAAAAAAAAACGGTAAGTCAGACTTTGTTAAAATTAAAACTTCTGTGAAAGAACTTAAGAAAATGAAAAGGTAAGCCACAGACTGGGAGAAAATCTTTGCAAAACACATGCTTGATAAAAGATTGGTATTTAAAAAATACATAGAATTCTTAAAACACGACAATAATAGAGCCAATGAAAAAATGGGCAAAATATCTGAACAAGCAACTGACTAAAAAAGATATAGATAGCAAAACAAACACATCAAATGGTGCTCAACATCTTTGTCATTAGAGAACTGCAAATTAAATGAACAATGAGATGCCACTACACACCAAATAGAATGGTAAAACCACAAAAACTACCACCACCAAATGCTGGTGGGGACGCAGAGCAGCAAGCACTCTAGTCATTGCTAGTGGGAATGCCAAACGGTACAGTCACTTTGGAAGACAGCTGGGCAGTTTCTTATGAAACTAAATATGCTCTTATCACACAATCCTTGGTATTTACCCAATGGAGTTAAAAATTATGTCCACGCAAAAATCTGCACAAGAATGTTTACAGCATCTTTATTCATAATTGCCAGAACTTGGAAGCAATCAAGATGACCTTGAGTAGGTACATGGATAAGCAAACTGTGATACAATGGAGTATTCATTCAGCAACAAAAGAAAATGAACTATCAAGCAATGAAAAGACATGGAGGAATTTTAAATGTATATGGCTAAGTAAAAGATGCCAGTCTGAAAAGACTAGATACTGTGTGATTTCAGCTATATGACATTCTGGAAAAGGCAAAACTATGGAGACAGTAAAAGGACCAGTGGTTGCCAGGGGTTGACGAGAGAGAGGGAGAGATGAAAAGGTACAGCACAGGTTATTTTCAGGGCAGTGAAACTACTCTGTATGATACTGTAATAGTGGATACACATTTGGGAAAACCCATAGAACTACAGGACACAAGAATAAATCCTAATGTGAACTATAAACTTTACTTAACAATAATGTATTAATATGATTTTATCAATTGTAACAATTATAGCACACTAATGCAGGATGTTAATAATAGGGGAAATTCTGAATATGTGGAGTCAGGATGGGAGTAAGGGGATACAAGGAACTTCTTGTACTTTCCATCTAATTTTTCTGGAAACTTAAAACTGCTCTAAAAAATAAAGGCTATTAAAAAAACAGGAAAATCAAGAGAAAAGAAAAACACTGAAACACTGGGCTTTTTATAGACAGATACTTTGCTGATATCAGATAATACTGACATAGAAAAATAAATGTTAACTACTTAGTAATAGCATAAACACTATTTAGGAAGTCACAGAGATGATGGAACTAAGAGATTAAAAGTAAAAATCAAGGAGAGGAAGCAGGGTCTAGGGGAAAAAAAGAAAGCCCTAAAGGAGGTTGTGGGGGGACATGTGGAATCTTTCCACTTTACCTCATTAATTCCAAATGCACCAAGGTTACCAGAAAACTAAAATTCTTACTTGATGGCTGATAATAATTAGACAGAATGAGTTGGCAATATTTCAATCCAATTTTCCCCCGCTGCGGGCCACAGTCCATTCTACAACAACCTGTCATCATTAACTGTGCGCTGCTCACCTGGGACCAACGAGGGGCAACTAGCAGGCATATCAGCATTCAAAAGGAAACATGACACCCTAAGAACTTTCTACCTTGCCATGCCATGCATGTCTATCAGAGGTTTCACAGCCCCTGGTTCTTGTGATTAAAATGATCCTAGAGTTGAACTCCCAAGCCCAAACTAAGCCAGGCTTTGCCCACAAGATAAAAGTAAACTATGCAGGGTTCATTGCATTCTATTTGAGGATAAGATTTCTGAGGTGTGCTTTCTAGAAATTAGCAGGTTCTCTACAAATGGGTTTTCAAATTACAGATCAAATTCTGCTTTTTATCACAATAGTAGACTACCTGAGAAGGCAACCCAACGAACATGCAACTCACTTTTTAAAAAAGCCTTTTAAACGCTTATGGCATTGATAATTTGGAATGGCATCTTATGGTTTCTATCTTCATTTAATTTGGCAAATGTCTACTGTATATACAAGGAAGTGTGCCAAAATATTTTTCAGGTCTGTAAGTCATTCACTTAATCATTTCAGCAAACACTTTTTAAGGACTTTCTTGTGCAAGGGACAACCCTAGTGCCAGGAGTTGGTCACATGATACTGAGTAAGACACAGTTCCTGTCCTCAAGGAGTTTGCTGACCTGGGGGAGGGGAGAGCACATAAAAAACATCCTGCTGATGACATCTCTGTGACAGGAATTCTGGTAGACAAGTAATACACGTGTTTAGGATCCAGAAGAGCTACACATTCCCTAGGACCAGACGTACTTCCATGAGGAGCTGTCTCTCAGATGAAGAAAATACAGTAGTTTGACAAGAGAAACAGGAGTTTTTCAGACAAAGGAAATTGTCTAAGTCTTAGAACACCGTTAGTCTCTAAGAAACCAAGGCACGAAAAGAAGCAAATGTTTAGGAATTAGGAAGGTAGGTGCCAAGTGGAGTGAGGCTGAGGACAGAGGCTTGATTTTTTTGTACTGAGAAATTAAGACTTTATCATCAAAAGGGTGGGAAGATGCTAATGTGTTTCCAACAGAGGATGAAGGTTTCTGATTTATGTTGACCAAGACAGCCTTAATGTTGACCGAACTTCAGACAGGTTTCTTCCTGACTACAGGCCCCTGATATCGTTTCTTAGAACTTTTTTTCTAGCAAACTTCCAATTGTAAGTTCTTTCTCTGCCTCTTTGAGATGTAAATCTTCTCCCAGCCACTTGCCAGTTTTACAGCCCAGGAATGTTTTTCTCAAGAAGCTAAGAGGTATCCTTTTGAAAAATGTCATAAAAGACAGTGCTGCTATCTCTGAGTCTCTGTGGGAGGATAGGAACCTAACTAATTATTGGGAATAAGAATCAATGGTAAACACAGATGGCCTAATTACAGTGACTCACCTCCCACCAACTTCCCCCAGGACTTTTCCACAAGCTCATCCAGTGCTTAAAAGTCTCCCACCTTTTTCTTTGATAACATTTTACAAAAACCTTTGGCAGCCATCATCGGATGAGTGGATACGGAAAATGTGGTACATCTACACAATGGAATACTACTCAGCTATAAAAACAAATGAAATACTGCCATTTGCAACAACATGGATGGACCTTGAGAGAATTATATTAAGTGAAACAAGTCAGGCACAGAAAGAGAAATACCACATGTTCTCACTTATTGGTGGGAGCTAAAAATTAATATATATAAATTCACACACACACACACACACACACACACAAACCGGGGGGGGGAAGAAGATATAACAACTACAATTATTTGAAGTTGATACGACAAGCAAACAGAAAAGACATTGTTGGGGGGGGGGGAGGGAGGAGGGAGGGAGGTTTTGGTGATGGGGAGCAATAATCAGCCACAATGTATATCGACAAAATAAAATTAAAAAAAAAAAAAAAAAAACCTTTGGCAGCAACGTGGAAGACAAATTGATGGAAGATAAGTGAGTGGCCAGAGGTTGAGCTAGGAAGTTCCTGTAGTGAGTGAGATGAGCAACGGTGAAGCAATGGTGAAGTCTGGAATAAAGGAGTGGCAGAAGAAATAAGACCGGAGAGACACATGAGAGAGAGATTAAGACCAAAGACTCAGCTCCTCTGCAATCAACTGGATGGTGAGAGGCAGAAGGAGCCAGGGTGACCCGCAGGTGTTTTGCTTGGCCGTGGAGTTACAACCCTCTGACACACTTGCCTGTGTGTCCTGTGAACTTGTGCCCTGCTGAGCTGGAGAGAGTGCAAGAGAGTGAAGAGGCATCAGAGAGAAAGAAACTGTGAAAATAAGATAAAATGAAGTGGACACTGTAATGATGGATGACAAAGACCCCCTACGAATGCTTCAAAGGCAACTTGATAACACTGAAAATACCAGAAAAGGGTTTCTGAGTTAGAATGCCTTACAGACAGAACTGGGGAAAGAATACTCTGAAGGCTGGAGATCAAAGAGCAGAGGAAGGAGGAAAGGGAACACTGTGGCTCCCCAGACATCCATGCAAACCCAGACCACACACCCTCAAGAGTTAGTCGCTAATAGATTCTTTTCTTTTCCTCTTTCCAAACCATCATCATACAGGACAGGATAACTGGAAAAGCAGAAGTGAGAAAGAAAATCCATGGAAAAAGGAGATGTTAAAGCCCAGTCTTCTGAACATAGATGAAAGGAGTCAGATGGAGAATAAATCCCAATCATGGACACTGTTTATAATTGCATTAGTTTTACTTTTTCCTACTTCTGATGACTGTCATTCATGGATTACCAGTGACAGTGCAGGAGAAAGTATGGGCAGAAGATCCAAATGCTTCTCTCTTCTAATACACAGTAGGAACCAAAGGTCCAGATCCAACAGTGCTATGAAATGTCATTATCTTCCAGCTTCATAAAAAAGTTTACCAACAGTGCTATAAATGTCTACTTTTGATGGAGAGAATTCCACTTCAATGAAGATTCCTAATGTCATGTGCAATGAAATTCATACAATAAAGTGATTTATAGGATTCCTTGGAGATCATTCCCAGTGTTAAATGTGATAGAAGCTTTTAAATGTGAGGTCCTAGAATGCACTTGACAATTGGAAAAAAAAAAAAAAAACATGATTTTTTCCACATAGGTCTATAAGTAAATAAATATTTACAAAATTCTTAGATACAGGGAAGAATCACTACCGATAATTTACTGTCAGCATTTAAGTACTTGGGAGGGAGACAACAAATATTTGACTGTGACACTGGAATATTGACTACATGGCCGGGCCAGCCAAATAAATGTGAAAATCAAGATGAGATATTAAGTTCCGAAAAGCAAAGATTCATAACAACATCCCAAACTTAAATACTCAAAATGATGTTTAGAGACACTGCCCAAATCTCTCTCTCAATTTCAATATCATACTGTCTATTACATTGTATGATGATGGGCAAAGTCACTAATAAATAGATGCTGGGGACACATTCAATCATGCAACCCTGAATTTCTGAGTTGATTAGATACATGTGGAGAATTAATGACAGAAAGATTTACTAAAATCAGCTGAAGGGGCTCCAAGTCTCTTTCTGGAAGAAAAAAAACAAATTACACATAGACAGCTGCCATGCAGAGATGTCAAGTAGGACAGTCTCAAGCAAACATGTCCATGGCATCTGACCATGTAGGGACACCTCTAATTCTGCTTATAGGTGACTCCAGGAGAGTGGCAATGGACCAGTAATTCAGGAAACCCACTAGGTATTAAGAAAGAGTGTTGTCCACCAGTATGGACTATGAAAGGCCTGCAGCTCTTATCCATGTAACTAGCACATAAAATTGTGATTTTGAGTCAGTCTGCAAAGAGGTTATTTTCAGCCTAGCTCACATTTCTGTCCTTGGTTCTGTTACCAATAAATTAGATGGACATACCGAAGGGAATAACCATCTTGTTGAGAATTCAACTCTGAAGTTGTCTCTACTGACTACAGTGCTAGGCTTGAAATCGCCTGACCTTTAGATTGCCTTGCATTTAGGTTTCTACTTTTAATTACTCAAATTCCAAATCGAGATTATTTGGCTTAGCAAATAGTTCATGCCTAAAAGAACTTCTAAGAAAAGGTCAGCATTCACATTTTAGGTTTCCATTTTACTTTGCTAATTCAGACATTTCTAAGAAAGTAATTAACCTATATTCCAATTCCCTGAATGTGGAATAATAGACAGGCTAGACCAAAATACACAAAGAGAAAAACCTGGGGGCTAGTGTTCATTTAAGCTGAATCCCCAGTACCTACTGTAACAGTGCGTGTTTGATACATAGTTGTTTAACAGACAGTTGTTAAATGAAGAAATAAATGAGTGAACTCAAGGATTTTAATACTTGTGTGGTTCCTTCTATTTCACCTTTTGGCCTTAGTTCAAAAAACTGGTGTCTAGTTACACAGCCAAGACTGTGCTTTCAGAACTGAACAGCCACCCAGATCCCTGTTAGGATGGAGGCACTCTCCCCCAGCTGCTGGAAGTCTGCTGACAGCTCACAGCTGCTTCCCTCTGCAGGAAGTATGCTACACCTCACTTAAGGTTTGTCCCTTCCCAGGTGGGAGCCTGGCCTGTATCCAATAATCCTTGCCTCAATTGGGACAACTCTAAATGGTTATCTCAGAAGCACAGGTCCCTGCGGGAGTCCCTTGTTGCAACTGCATCAGAGCTCAACCTCTCCCTCTGCCCAGGCCTACCTTCCTCACCCTGCACAGCTGTGGTTTCCTCTTGGGAAATTCCCAGGAAACCTCCTGCACACAAAACCTAGTCTCAGACAGAGTCTGTTTCCAAGGGTACCCAGCTTATGACAAGAATCATGATCCCAAATCCTTCTCAAGAACACATTTCTATAAGCATATAGCTATGTCTTTACAAAGAAGTAGGTTGTGTACTAGAAAGCACACTGGATTAGGAGAGAAAAGATGTAATTTCTTATTAAAATCCTGTTGCAACAATGGGACCTTGTGTGAGACAATCTTTCTAAGTGTCTCTGTGATAATGCAGGTGACCAGCATATACAACTGCCCTCTGGTAACCACAATGCACTTTGCAAATACTGGGTGTTATCATTAAAATTGATGGTCAGGATGCTGTAGCAGCTGACATTGCCCCACTCACACATTAACATTATGAATGAAAAAGCAATAATTGTATACAAAGATCTTAGAAGAAAGCCTTCAAAAAGAAACTTAACTACCATCTGAACTCACAATCCCAGAATTGTCAACATAGTAAGATAACAATGAAATGGACTAGGTTGGTGTATAAGCAGTGAGAATTCACCATTACTGTGTGTCTGTTACATAAAATTAACTGACAAAAAGGGAAAATACTCTTTCGGGCAGAGATTTAAGGATGTACCTCCAATTCATTGCTCTCATTACCAAAGGCTAAGTTTTAACAGTGAAGGAAGGAGTGAACATCATTAGCAACACTTTAGGCCCATTTCATAGTCTGATACCTGACATTATTAACTTCTAGTAGAGCACAGCTCTGGAAGCACATCTTATTTTCTTACAAGCAAAGCAAGGCTTTGGATAATTAGCAGAATTAGATAACAAAGGAATTTATATTAAGATCATCTTTTAGCCCGATATTCCCCGGCATCAGAGTCCTTTGAAATTAGAAAGACAGTATACTCATCTCTAAACCAAGACCCCCAGGAACTGGAAGGTCAGGCTCTATGTGCTTATGAAAAGCCAGTGAATCCAACGATCCCTCTCTAAAGTGCTCAGCAATCCTGCCCAGGCCCCTTCCTCGTTGTCTGCCTCTTCAACTATTTCAAATTTTCTCCTCTCTTCCCGGACACTGATACTCTCCCTTCCCTACTTTCAGCTAGTAGGCTTGCTTCACTAAGAAAATAATCAGAACTTCTGCTTCTCCCCAGTACCGAACCCACTTTTGTACCTGCATCTGTGCCCACTCCTCTGCCTTCTCTCACTGCACTGTGGAGGCCACTCCACGCCCCAGATCCCATCTCACCACCTACTCAAGGGTACTGCTCCGCAGCTGGCCCCCACTCTCCTGAAGCAAGTTCTCCCACTCTAGCAGATTGGGACCATCGGCATACACACCCCTGTACTATCTTACAAATCAGAAAAAAATAATCCTCATCCCACATCCATTTCCAGCCACCATTCCGTTCCCAGTTCTCTCCTCCCTTTCACAGTTAAACTCCTCAAAAGGGTAATCTATGCTCAATGACATCCTTCACTCCCACTTGCACATGAACTCACTGCATTCCCCTTCACCTTTTCACTCCACAACCTCTTGTGAGGTTACTAATAACCACCCTCTACCCAAATCCAATGACCATTTCTTAGTGTTCCTCTTAATCAATCTCTCTGGAACTTTTGACACTTATACTCTTTCTTTCATGAGATATTTTCTTCTCTTGGCTTCCGAAGAACAAGCTCTCCTGCTGGTTTTTTGGCTCATTCTACGCTTCCTTTTGGTCTCCTCTGCTGGGTCCTGAATATCTCCCCTACTTCTATTTACCAAGTTGCCAAGGTCAAAACCTCAGGGGCCATCTAGAGTCATTTTTCACTCTTAAGCAGTGCAGCTAATCCATCATCTCATCCTACCAGCATTACCTCCAAGATGTGTCCAGAATCCAACTGTTTCTCTCCAACTCTAATACTTGAACTTCCTCACTGTTACCACCTCTCACTTGCAATATTATATTAGCTTTGAATCTGTTGCCCTATTGCCACCCTTGCAACCTGACGCCTGACAGTCAGTTCTCCACTCAGCAGCCAGATTTATTCAGAATAAATCTGGGCATGTTATGCTTCTTCTCAAATAGTTCCAACACCTTCTCATCACACTCTAAATAAAATCTGAAGCCTTCTTCATGGCCTACAAGCCCCCCATGTTCTGGTTCATTCCTATAACATCAAAATCACTTCCTACCCCTCTCCACCCCACTAACTGAGTTCCAGCCACATGGACTTTCTTGCTGTTCAGGAAACACATCAAAGATGTTTGGCCTTAGCACCTGCCATTCCCTCTGCCTGGGGCTACCCCTCCCCCAGAAATCCATGTGCAGAAATGCACATGTGTGTGCTCTTTGCTTCCAGGTCTCTGCTTAAATGTCACCTCTTCAGAAAGTCTCTTTCTTGTCACCTTATCAAAAACAGAATCCTTTGCCATCCTGCTTTATTTTCCTTTATAGCACTTACTGCTATATTATATTAATTTATTTGTCAGTCTCTTCCACTGGAATATAAACTCTACAAGGGAAAGTACTTTTCAGTACCCCCTTCACTTGAAATAGTACCAGAAATGTGATAAGCTGTCAATAAATATTTGTTGAATTTCCAAATGGATGGAGAGGGATAGGAAATGGTTTATCTGGGGTTAGAGGGAGATCCAAAACAGAAACTTGTTCAACAAACCAGGATATAGTAAATTAAGGTAAAGTCAGTTTAACATAAAAGAGCATTTGAAATATTACTGTGAAAGACTGAAATATAATTTTTGTTTATGCTATTAATGATATTTTATATAAGAAAATAAGAAGTACTACTTGTAGGAAACAGACAACGTAATGATTAAATAAGTATTCAGAATGCCAGCCCTTAGACAGTTTCCATAAGTTTTCTGTGCCTCAGTTGCTTTATTTATAAAATGGGGATAATAATACTACCTATTACACAGGGATGTAGAAGAATTACATGCGATATGTACAAAAGTTAAGACATTTCCTAGCTCCCAGCAATAGTACAATATGTGTTAACTATTATTAGTTACTATATTTTTAATAAAATAAGTATAAAATATAGACAAAAGATAGAAAAGGACAGTAAAAAGAAAACTAAGCAGAAAACACTGGGTAAATGTCAACTTGTGAAAATAGGAATACATATAAACACACTTGCAAAAGGACAGACAATGCCCTTCAAAGGACAAACTGACATCATTTAACACCTCAGACACATTCCAAATTGGAATTTCTTCCTCCTTCAAAGGGAGGCCTAATCTCTACTCAACAGTCCTGTTGTCAACTTGTTAAATGAGGGAGAAAGATTCAATTTTAGATGGAGCAATCAATAGAAAAAGAAATCAGTGTTTTTAGCAAACTCGTAAAGCAAAATGCACTTACACAATTTTCTAATGCTCATATTCATTATGGGTGATGCTGGGGCTTTAAAAACTTTATTAAGGAAAAATTCTAAATCCTATGTAATTTCTATAGTGCTATCCATCTATTATATTATAATATGCTCTTAGGAAATACCCAGTTTAACTACTGCATTTAGCAGATAAGGAAACTGAAGCCTGAAGAAGACAAATGCACTGCCCAAGGTCACACAGCTCATTAGTGGTTAGCCTGCTTCTCTCATTCTTATATATTTTATCTCTTCCTTTCATTACTTAAATGATGTTTGTTGGGAAAATAAGTACATATTGTTTCCATAGCCCTACCTATCACAGTCCTTATCACATGAGGAAAAGCTCCAGCAAATCAGAGACTAATTGGTTGGGTTTTTTTGTTTGTTTGTTTCCAACCACGGTTTGCTCACAGTAAGGACTTGGTAAATGTGCATTGAATAAATTATTTGATGTTCTAGTTGCATCTTTCAATGTCTAGCATACAGCATGGTATCTAATGTATAATTGATGCAAATATGTAGTAGTTGAAAGTATGAATGTGTGAATGGTTGAATGGCTCTATCATTTTGGCATATTTATCGGATTCAATTGAGGTCAAATCTGGAAACTGGAAGCAATAAGAATCCAGTGATCCACTGCCTTCCTTTTTGAGCATGGGTTAGACTTAGTGACTCACTCCCAAAGAACAGAGTAGGGAAAGGAAAAAAAAAATAGTAATGTTACAGTCAAGGAACCTGGCAAATACCACCTTAACCAAGTGATCAGGTTAATATCGCTTGGGATTCCACGTGGATATCAGGTAAGCTCTGATATCAGGAGACAAGAGGACGAGTCCTCCAGCTCAGCTTCATTCTTCTTCCAAAAACCTATAACTCCAGTCTAATTATGAGTAAAACAACAGACAAAGCCAGATGGGAGGATATTGTCCAGGATACCTGTCTAGTATTCCTCAAGACCATCAGAGTCATTTTTAACAAATAAAATGGAAAGCTGAGAAACTGTCACAGACCAGAGCATACTGGGAAGATATGCCAACTCAATGCAGTATGGTGCACTGGATTATATCCTGGAATAGAAAATCCAAAAGTTTAGTTAATAGTAATGTAACATTATCAGTTCCTCTGACAAATGTATCAAGGTAATACAAAGTGTTTATCAATGGGAAAAACTAGGTGATGGGAGGTGATGGGTATAAAGAACCTTCATATATTATCTTTAGAACTTTTTTGTAAATCTAAAATTATTCCAAAATAAAAAGCCTATTTTAAAAATTCAGTAATGGATACCAGATGATGCACTAAAGAGAATGTATTAGTACTTAAGGAAGGAAATTTGTAGAAATCTGGCCAGATCATTAAATATGGGAGTATAGTATTTACACGCTTCATAGGTTTAAGTATCTTGTCATCACAGCAGACTCTTATACTAGCAGACATCATAAAAGTAAATTGAGTGATGAATTACATTTTCTTCCCCAAATCCTTTTGTGATGTTTATTAGCTTTTTCAATTCCATTTTTGTAAGTGAGAAAGTAGGTTGGAGGGTGGTGGCATGTGCAGTTTGAAGTGTGCTGCCTCAACCTGGAAGAGCTCTGCACATGGGAGGTCGGGCCTGTCTTCATGGACCTGCAGACAGATGGCAGTTTGACCGTAGGGCCTCCCTGACAACAGCAACCACAATAATCACAGCTACCAGTTTTGGAGAGAATGATAATGTGCCAAACTTCACACCAGGGGTTTCATGTACAAGATTCCATTTAACCCTCAGCACTCTCTGAGGCTGCAATTATACTCTCATTTTAGAGATAAGAGATTTGATCATCAGAGAAATTAACTTACTTTGTCAAGGTTGCAACTGAGATCTAAACACAAGCATTTCTGACTTTTCTACTAAATCACTAAACAAGGAAATTTCATTAGGGTAAATGCCTAAATACCTAATTAAAGTATAATTTAGTATCATTAGTCTTAATATACTGAGACACGAGAGTACTTCAAAAGTTTATAGAAAGGGCCAAGCCCATGGCGCACTCAGTAGAGTGCTGCGCTGGGAGCGTGGCGACGCTCCTGCCGCGGGTTCGGATCCTATATAGGAATGACCGGTGCACTCACTGGCTGAGTGCCGGTCACGAAAAAAACGACAAAAAAAAAAAAAAAAAAAAAGTTTATAGAAAGACCGTACTATCTTTCAACTGTTTTTCCACAAACTTTTTGAAGTGCCCTCGAATTATACATTATATGTTACATACATCCAGGTAATATCTATTATACTAAAATGTATGTAACACCATTTCTCAACACTATGTTTGATATACAACAAATGTTAGCCTCCTCCTATCTTTATAGACTAGATCTGTTTTCAACTGGCTCCAAACTGATTTTTACTGTTTGTGTTTTAGGCCCTAAACTTGTGTGAATTATCTTGGCAATTTAAAAGTGCAGAGTAAGTTAATGCCAAAAGAATGGCTTAACCAGTTTCCATGTGATAGAGTTAAATTTTAGATGGTATGAAGGTATTTTAAATATAAAAATATATGTAATATGTCAATAAATCTTTTGGGGGGTTAGAAATACAACAGATTTTCAAAAACTGGTTATTCTTTGTCTAGACTATATGATTAATTACTGTAGTTCCAAGACCCCCCTGGGGATGCCTGAAACCATGGATGGTACCAAACCCTAAATATATTTTTGCTGTTTGAGGTGCAATGGCAAAATTAGCACCATCTCTTTTTTCCTTCTTCACAACTCAACAATAGAAGATTCGTTCTTACCACGGATCTCAGCAACCTCAGCATACAATATTTTCTTTCTTTCTTAAATCGAGAACCTTCACCTTTTCATTTAAAGAAAGTGCTTTACAGCTTCTTTTTGTCATATCTGAATTGCCAGCATCACTACTCTCATGCTTTGGGGCCATCATTAGGTAAAATAAGGGTTACACACAAGCACTGCAATATTGCAATAGTCAATCTAATAACCCAGCTGGCTACTAAATGACTAACAGGTGGAGCAGTGTCTACAGTGCGGATATGCTGGACAAAGGGAGGATTCACTACCCAGGCAAGATGGAGCAGGACAAACTGAGATTTCATCACACTACTCAAAACATTGCGTGATTTAAAACTTATAAATTGTTTATTTCCAGAATCTTCCATTTAATATTTTTGAACCACAGTTGGCTGTGAGTAAATGAAATCAAGGAAAGCGAAACTGCAGACAAGGGGGAACTACTGCACATGCTTTATTAAAGACTCATTTATATATAACTCATTAAGTTTATGGGAGTGATTTTCTGCTGTCATTATTATAAGTTTTCTTTAAGTTTTTTTTAATATGGCTACTTTCTCTTTACTAGACTTTCCCCTCTTGCAAATCATCACCATTCTCCTGAGGGTTAATAAATCATATCCAGTAAGAAAGACTCTATGTGTTTTAAGTAAGTCTAAAATTTACCAGCAAGAGCTGAGGGAGGAACTATCCAGGACTCACACCATGCCATTATTTTAGCAGGAATGCCCCCAGGTGAGATGGGGCTAAATGGAAGGCAATGGGAAGTATTTGAAGTAGTATAGTCATCTTTATGCTAAAATAAGCAAAGCAATTAAAAGAGCTGCCATCCTGTACTATCAGGGAACCCTGCATTACAGATGGAAGCAGGGCTTTGTTAGACAACAAACATTTGAGCTTGTAATATAATACGAACAACGATCCAGACACATGAGCAAGATTCTATTAAACAATGACGGCAAACAGCCACATGGTGCCTGAAGAAATCACTGGGTATATAAGCAAGAAAGGGAACTAATTTCTTAAACCTACTAATTTTTTAAACACTACTACTCTAGCTCAGACTTTGACTGTTGTCAATAAATGAATGGCCTAAGAAGATTCACTACCTTTGTCGTTCTGGGATGCAAGTCAGAATACATTCCTAGAATCTCTTATCTAGATGTGTTCTATGAACTTCATTTAATTAATGCTTCTGAAATAACATATCTATTTCGGCATGCACATCACATATGGACTTGTACTGGTTTTTGCCTTTATACTCAATTTGAGCTCTGTCAGCTTTCCCAGGAATCTGTAGTCAGTTGCAAATTAGAGCCAGGCAAGACAGCAAGAATGAGTAAGAACAAATCCATAACTCAAAGGAGAAACTTTCCTGAACAACCACAGGTTGGATGCGTCATCACCATATATTAAAAAGTAGAATGACTGAGTTAGCCACTTTTACTTCCAATTAATACATTGTTTTCTTCAAACCTAAATCTTTGAAATGAATCTTTAAATCTTTAGAATAACTCCTTTAAGACCCCTTTGAGAGTTTCTTTGTTCTTTTGTGTCCCAAAGACACTGCTGAATTTATGGGACTTATATTTATGCCAAGTTACTTCTCCCAATTTGATTTAAGAAGCTTCCTCACACAGAAGTTTTATCACATAAGATGTAACGAGAAAAGCACTTCCCAGGAAATGTCATCTTCTTGTGAAAACTCAAATCACAATTACCCCTGGCAATGGTGGACAGGTAATGCCACAGAAAAGACAGAATACATCATTGAAAGTCAAAAATAAGCCTTAAATCTCATTTCAGCCACAAATTTCAAATGCATCCTCATTCCAAACTGACTTTTTTCAGAATTGATGGTGAGCTGCAAAATATTACTTGAGGTCTATTATCTTTTTTTATTTTTAAAAACTGTAAGCTATTTGTTTGGAAGTCTAAAATAAGAAAGAACATAAAACACTGTTCTTTATAATTAGTAGCCTTTAAAGGTTTATTTAATTTACATTGTAACTACACTTCCCATTGCAAAAATATACGTCCATCACTTTATGGGTTAATTAGATTTTGTGCTAGTCTGTCACTTATAATCTCACTTATGTTAGAAAATGTAATTCAGTCATGCACTGCATAATGACATTTCAGTCAATGACAAACTGCACATTCAATGGTACTCCCATAAGATTATAATGTCTACAATATATAGCCTACGCATGTAGCAGACTATACCATCGAGTTTTGTTAAGTAAACCCTATGATGTTCACACAATGACAAAATCACTTAAAAATGCATTTCTCAAAATGTTTCCCCATCATTCGATGACACATGACTGTATAGGTTTATAGAAGGAAGAAATGCAGACATTCAGAGAACTGCTCCTCCTACAGCCCAAACTTTCCCACCGAAGGAAATGACAGTGAGATACAGAAGTGAGAAGCTGGGGAGCAAGTATAGGGTATTGATGCTTAACGGAAGGGTGGACAACTGAAAGAGCTGAGGAAGCTGAAGTAGCTGAGACAATTGAGAAGGTAGAAATTTCACACAGAATTTTCTAGTAGTGTTGCAGCAGAAGTCGCCAAGGAAAACGCAGACACTTGGAGAACCGGGGAAGTCAGATGATTTATTATGCTAGCAGTCCCAGGGGAGCTCACATTCCAACAACCTGGGCCCTGAAGGCAGGCAGAGTTGAGGTTATATACCTTTCTTGAGCAAGCGAGCAAGCTTTTCTATTGGCTCTGTCTGTACCCAGGCAGAGTCCTCCAAATTAGGGTCTTTGCCAGGTGGTTAAAGGTGGATAAGGGGCTTTGGGTAGGGGGCTTCATCAGGTGGGCAAAAGTGGATCATGGAGACGGGTGATGTGGTTAAGGGGCTTTCTACAACTTTAGCTACAGAGCAACTAAGTCTCCCACCCACACAGGAAGAGCTGGCAGGATGGCAAACTGCAGTCACAGAGCTCAGAAATGCATTTAGCTGTCAACCCTCTATATAACCTGTAGACATTCCTTACAATCAAGCATATTTTAGCTATAAAACTAAAACAGGGAATAATATTAGGGGAGGACAAGGAATTTGGCTATTATAGTACCTTCAGTGATTGGGCCACCAGGGAAATAGATCCTTGCTCACTGCCAACTCCAGATCCTAAAAGCTCCTGAACCCACCCCTGAGATTGTCCTTGGATTTCAGGATTTCCATTCACTAAACCTCACTCCAGCTCACAGTATCAGGAATCAGAGCTCAGAAGTCACTATTCCAGGACTGCTCCCCTTACTCCAGTCCTGCGAGTTTTAACTAACTGCCTCTTCTACACTTCTAGGCAGGTTCACACTGGGAGACCATTTTGGATTTGAATTCATAAATCTTTGGTCCTATATAAAATTCCTCTATTTCCACTGGCACCCTTGCCTGTTCCCTTGAACACTGGTCTTCCATGTGTTCTCTGACCATTGCACTTGACTATTGGCCCCCACACTATGAAGGAGCCCAGAATCCTAACATCTAACACACCCATGGTCTTAATTTCTTCTGGCTTACTTTACCCACTACCTCATATATCACGATACAGACAGGGATCTAAAATACTGACCAGAGTGCAAAAATTACCCAAAGCTGATCGACTGATGGGGCAAACTAAGAATTAACTATATGTTCAAGGAAGCATGAGGAAAACATGAACCTTAAGAAGGAATTCATATGTTGATTTAAGATTTCAGAAATAAAGGAACCTCATTATCAATGAATCACTTATCATCATAACATTCTGTATATCCCATTGGCCTTTCTCTGACACTGCACAACAGTATAATAGCTAGACGTGCTGCATGTGCCTTCATGGATAACTCTGTCACACACACATGAAGAATTAGGACAGTACTCAATAATGCAGACTCCAGGAAGAGACTTGTGTCATCGCAAGAGTTTTCTGGATATCACTACACCATGAGATATCACCAACTTTTTGTTTTTCTCATTTTAGGCAAACCTGACAGTAAAGTGGTAAATAAACTGAGAGATCCTGACCTGAAATCTCCAGCAGAATAAATTCATAATTTTATTCTGCTGCTTTCCTTTTCCAGTTTCACTTTCTCCAGCCCCTACATGAGATTCTGACTTGGGGTTTACGTGTTGCTATGCTTCCCTTCCCTTCTCTGGCCACGATTTTCAGACACAAGGACCAATGAAGCTACCCATCAAACCAGGAAGGATCAAGAAGTTGAAGACAGGCGGATCACATGAAATCGATTAGGCACTTCCAACTTACAAGCTTCTCGGAGTTTCTCTTTGTCATAGTGGAATCCTTCATAGTCTTGTAAACTGATTTTGTTCACCCGGATCCTCAGGCGTTCTGGGACAGACTGGGGACTGCAAAACAAGAACCGAGTGGTCAGATACAAATGAGAGAGCAGACTTGGGAGTCATGCACATGGAGGGTCTAGGGGCAGTGTCATCTCTTCATGCTTAGAAGAAAAAGTTCACATTCAAACCAGAATTATGGGTTCTCTAGCAGAATACACCAATTCTCTGAAGAACACTTCTTCAGAAACCTAAAACTTCTGGAATTTAGGTAAGAACATGAAAATAAACACAAAAAGCCTTTGGAGACCACTTTTATATCATATTTTCTGTTAATTTATTAAAATTTTAATAAGATTATGTGTCTAGTACATAATTATTTAGATGCAACTAATCTGAAACAGTGAGAAGTGGGCTGGAGCTGTAAAGAACTATAAGCAAATAAACCCATAACAGTCAAACATGGTCAACGGCAGCCTGATCCTCAGAAGAGAGAGAAAAACTATTTTTTTAAAAAAAAAGCATATTAATAATCCAGAAAGCACATGACTGAGATTGAAATAGCTCTACATACCTCAATAGTCTGTGACAGCCCTCTCAGTCAGAGCATATTACAATAAAAGCTGCCTGTGATGGTGCCTCTGAGCACCTCAAAATGAAGGAAAAATCTTAAATATTTCTATAGGAAGAGAATAAAGTGAGTAACTCAGGCTGGCCGGCTAGCATAGTTGGTTAAAGCATGGTCCTGATAATACCAAGGCCCAGGGTTCAAGCCCCGTCCTGGCCAACCACCAAAATAAATAAATAAATAAAAATAAAGTGTGTAACTCATTTTGAAAGAATTCAACCCAACTGTTTTAGGACACATACTAAGCAATTAAAGGAGGTAGACAAAACTTTCTGAAGCATTCTGCTCACACTCCTTAATGGACTCCTTGGGTTTTCTTAAGAAATATTTTCAAAGAATTTCAATCTTGGGTGTTAGTTGAGTGAAATAATTTAGTTTTCTTCAACACCACTATGGATCAATACATTCCTTCAATATATTAATATAACACAATCCCTAACTGTCCTTGAATACTACCTTATACTCAGATTTCATTGATTGATGGAATTTTCCTAAATAGAGCATTGTTTCTTATTTTTTATACTAAAGAGTGATAAAAGTCACAGTGACTAAAGTAGAAAGAATAGTGTCACTCCTCATTTCTGTAAAGGAGGGAAAGAAAGGAAAAGAAAAAAAGGAAAGAAAAATGGAAAGAGAGTAACAGGAAGGAAGGAAGGAGGCAGAGTGGGAAGGAGACAAGGAAGGGAGGGAGGAAAAAAGAAAAGGAGAGGAACAAAAAGAACGGATGGAAGGAGTAATACTTTTAAAATAATAGTCAGGTTACCTCCCTCCATCACCACCTCAAACACACACGCACAGAGACATGGACACAAACCCATTTAATTTTGTTGCAGTTCTGAAAAAGGGAATGCAAGAAAAACTTAACCTTATTCTTTTCTCTAAACCTTCTTTTAGGACAAAGTATAGTAACTCCCTTCATACAAACTCCTATTCTACTACCCCAAAATAACACATACATATCCAACTGTAGATACATATGTGCACGCCCACCCACATTGAGAGTTCTCTCTCTCTCTCTCTCTCTCTCTCTCTCTCTCTCTCTCTCTCACACACACACACACACACAGATTTAAACTGTGACTGTTTTTAAGTGTAGATATAAGCACACAAATTCTAGAGATGGTAGATAGGTAAAAATGTCTGAGGTTCACTGGATTAAAACCAAGCCAATACAAAACCACAGAGATAAATATTTCTGGGGAAAGTTATGAAGACAGATTCAATGGCTAAATTGGCTCCTCATCTTTTGATGGGTGTCTATTTTGTACTGGCATTGTACTTGACATTGAAGAGGCACTGATGAATAAAGCTGACTTGAGATTTAAGTTGTGATGGAAGATATAGTTTGATAACATATTTGCAAATTAGTAGAACAGAACTTAATCATCATGCATACCCACAACATCATTTACAGATAGGGAAACTGAGGTTCAGAAAGGTGAAGTGATTTTAAGGTCACACAGCTACTAAGTGGCAGAGCTGGGAGCAAAACCTTGGAATTTTCATTCATTCATTTCATGCTCTTTCTATTATATAAGTCTCCACCAAGGATTCAGACTCTAGTCAATGGAAAAATACCAAGAATCCCATGGATTTGACAGCAAAGCCATAAAGTTTGTATTAGCAGAATCGGATAATTTCTGTGTGCTGCTCAGATTCTTTTCATTATCAATAAACAGTCAACAGGGAGATGGTTAGGTAAACAAGAAAACACTGGGCAGATATTATGAGTGTGTAGGGCTACAACATAATACCAAGTAAAAAAAAATTCATGGAAAATTACATGTGGCATAAGCTTCTTCATGTAAATTGTGGAATTTAGGAGTTTATATATGCAATAGAAATGCCTGGGGAAATGTTCAGCGAGCTGTTCCAAGTGGTTATCTCTATGTGGTGGGACCTAGGGATTATTTTAAATTGAATATCATTTTCAGAGAAATAATATAGTTATGTTAAAAGTGTATCAACGCCTAAATAAATTATAACTCAGGATAAGAGTAAAAATAAGAATGACAACAAACAAAGAGAGTTAGGTAGTAGATGTGGTAGAGAGAAAAGAATTTTAAGCAATTAACAGAGTGACCACACAATGTTCATACTAAATGCCTATCCCCAAATTAAAGGGTCAGATCTTTTCATTTCCAAGTTCACCCCAGTGAGCTGCAAAGATTTTAATTAGCAAATATATCCCTGAAAACACAGTAGTCAAAAGGGAAGCTGAAACCATAGAGTGCAGGGTCCATCATCCTCTGTAGTAGGACAAGGGGGAGGATAAGAGTTGAATGAGCTCAATTAAACATTTTTTTGAAATATCAGTAGATCTAATGGCAGTGGTCTCCAGTCCTCTCCAGTGGGCTGGAGGTATCAAGACTAAGACCCACTACAGCAGCAGTTGCCAAGTAGGGAATAGGATTCAGAGAAAACTGCCAGCCAGTCCCACATGCCCCCCTCCATGGAGTTCCCCTGACTTTGGGCTCACCAGTGTGTGCCACCTTTCTTAAAATCCATCAGTGCCCACTACCTGTCCACATGCTTCAACCTCCGAGGTTCTCGTCTATGCCCTCTTATTCCAACTCACACCCTACTGAACCACTGGCCTCCTCCCAATCTTCCTGACTTCCAGGGGGTACATCATGGACATACAGCAAGAACTATCATTTGAAAAAACTTTCCAGATCCCAAACTAATCCACCTGTTATCTCACTTCAGCTCCAGAATGACCAGCTAAGCAAGAAAAAAGAGAATGGAGACCCTCCCTAACTACTGCTTAACTCTCTTTCCCATCCGCCTTCCTACACGTTCACTCTCCTGCTCCCATCTTCAACAACAACCTACAACACATCCCATTTTCTACCAGCAGCAGCTTGCCTAAATCCAGTCTTCTGACTAGGTTGTCTGGTGTTTTGCTTTCTAACACACAGTGCCCCAGCTGAGGACCGTCAGCAAATTAAAGGGCATTAGACCACAGGATCCACTATGGAAAACCCCTTTGAATCATTCTCAATCCTGGTGTAAACAGTGGGTATGGGAGCCAACAGCAAAGAGGTTACGAGCTCAGGCTTCAAGTCAGATTGCCTGGATTTGGAGTGAAGTTCTTCCAATTACTGGTGAAATCAGGAAATTCGGGGCTTCAGTTTCCTCATAGGTAAAGTGGAGACAGTAATAGAATCCACCTCATAGGGATATTATGAGAATTAAATGGGTCAATATATGTCATGTGCTTAGGAAAACACCTGGCACATTGCAAGTGCTCAGTAGACAGTAGCTATTTATTACTATAATAATTATTCTGAAAATTGTTCTCCTAAATAAGTGTACACCTAACAAACAGTAGCATCTGCTACTGCCAGACATTATAAGAAGTTTAGAGCATATACAGGAACCTCCCTAGACATTTCTGACAAGGTCCTGGGCTTTCTCTGGGGGAAAATTGTCTAGCCTGGCTGGTGTCATAAAACTTTATGTTCCTGGACCTTCTCCCACCTGGTATTTTACAGGGCCAACTAATAGCATGAAAACAGAAAGAGCATGGAGGAGAAAAAGTGCACAGATATTAAATGAAAGCCAAGTAATCCAATTTTGTTCCCTTATGTCAAAATATGTTAGTGTCCCTTTAATGGCTGACTGGAGGTGGAGAATGACAAAGCTGCTCCTTGGAGTCTGGAGACGAGCACTGCCATTAGTTTCTAAAATTAAATTTTGCCAAAAAAGTTAGTAGAGCATAGAAGAGACTAACAACCTCGATAAAAATAAATTTGCCTCTGTGCCAACATCTGCCACAAGCTACTCCCATGCTGATTTGGGCTCTATATCACAGGTTCTAAACCTGAATTCCGTCGAAACTCTTAAGTTTCCTAAAAGGGATCCAGCAATCTGTGAACTCCCTTTCGTATTGGGGTAGTGACCTCAACCTGTTGCCGTCTCACTAATTTCCTCTGCAACACTGAGACTGAGATCCTTATGCAGAGTTGAAATTCACGGTTCTGGACTGAACTCCCAAACGCCCCTCACGACAACTCTCTCAAGAACTGTAATAAAAGCACCTCTCATTAAATCACTCACACAAGCTTCCAACAAGCTCCAGACCACAGCATCTCTCATCCATGTTATGCACACCTATTACCCCAAGATGCTGGAAGGGAGGTGGATTGACACCCCATTGGGACAACTCTTTGAACACCCACCCTCAGCTACTCAACTAACACGTAGTTCTTGCTACTACTCTCTGCTCTCCCATAGATACTGCCAATAGCTCTTTTTTGCTTCTTTGTTCTTATGTAGAATTCCAATCCACTAGGATAATATTCCTCCCTTATGCCCTCAAACTTCTCCATCCTTCTGAACAAAGTTCAGAGACAAGGGTAGAAACACAAGATCCAGAGTAATGTAGCCATCTGCAGCCTGTTGGAGAAGAATGCAAATGTTTGCAAGATATTTTACTTAAAGATATTAAGAATATAAATCCCATTTTATTTTGCAGAAAAGACCCTTAAAGTTATATAACTATTCTACATTTTATACCTTCAAAATATCCTGTTTTCATTGACATTTCTTAGGTGGCCTAGGGTAAGCTTTGCCGCTTTTGACACTCACTACGTAGATGCATTGATTTTTATGAACTATAATTTAACCAGGCATTGTTACTCATAAACAGAGTTGGATTTCCTCTGCAAGGCAGAAAAGCATCACAACTCTACCTCTTTCTCCCTTCAGGCCTGATTTAACAAAAATAATAAACTGCTTTAACCTCTTTCAAGGAATGCAAATGTGAGATTGTACCACTTATAATCTAGGTATAATAAAGTATGTTACTAACTAATGTTTTAATAGAATTCATTTGTACTGATCCTTATTTTATGAATGTTCCTGGATCAAAATATTAATTTCTAGTGTGGATTCACAGCATGAAAGACTCCCTCTTCCTCCTCTTTGCAGCTCCAGCACCTAGAACAATGCCTGTCTATAATAAACATTCTTGACCAAATGAATAAATGGGATGCAAGCAAGTCAAATTCCTCTGGGACTGCACTTGGCCCAGAGGCTTTAACACAGTTTGGCACTGGAGCATCTCTGAGCTGCTTTCTAGTGGCTTTTCTCTTTGTGAACCCCAGGCAAAACCCCAATTTGGGTTCTGTCCATTTTTGTCCTTTGATTTCTTCATCAAGAGGTAAATCCATGCTAGATTATGCCCTCACTTCCTTGCATTTTATCTCTAAGTGGGATCCACACAAATGAAAAGAGGAAAGAAAATACAAATGGTAGATGTCTCTACCAAAAAGGTAAGTAAACCATTTCAGGACTATCTGTTCTTCAATTAAATACTGATGAACCAGAAACATCTATCACCACATCCTTATCTCAGCTACCAAGCTGGGCCTTCTTTAAATTCACTTATAACTCAATGGCTTCCTTTAGCAACTTCCTAACAATTGCTGAAATTTACCCTGGGACATTTTTGAACTGCTACTGACAATAACCTATCCAAAAATGTATGCAAGAAGGCCTCTTCACGTTGAAAAATAAAACCAAATTGAATCAAGCCTTCTGAACAGATTTAAAATGAATGTTTGACACCTGCCAAGTTCAGACAGAACCCTAATAATTCAGTTGTCTTCTGCCTGGAGTAGAGAACAATGCCTCAGGTATCCAAAATAAAGTGAACAGAAGTTTTTGAATCTCAAAGCAAGGATAAAACAAAATCACATTAGCAGCAGTCACTCATGCTCCCACTGCCCAACAGGTTTTCCTGAAGAAAGTACCTTTAAAGATGGTTAATTCTTTTCTGATCAAAATTCAATAAGTTCTCAGTCTCCAAGACATCCATTTGTGAGGTGCCTAATATATGTCACAGCTGACAAACTATTTGAGACAGCTATCCCTCCAGATCCTCCTATAAGATCATGGAAGTATCATAGGGTTGGGAGGGATTTTAGGTCTCTTCTAATTCAATATTTGCTATTCCATCTGGTTCTATAGTCCCCTATGACTGAATCTTCAAACAGGCGCTCAGTCTGTGCTTGATCCATATCCAGCAATAACATACTAGATGAAAGTGGCCTACTCTTTGTTCAGACTGCCCTAGCATTTGCAAATTCTCCCTAAAGAGTCTGAATCTCCCTCTCCATAGTTTCTGTATATTGGCCCTTCTACCCTTATTTCAGTGGGTCCTGGGTTTTAAGTCACTGAGAGAATCTGTCACAGGGACTTATGGCAAAGGAGTGCAAATGGTAAGCACCAAAGCAAGATGCACATCAGAGAAATATTTGCTGACAACAGCTAACAGATTTAAAATAAACAAAAGTACCAAATATCAAGGAACTTGCATGACACTGGCTGAAACAAAACTAAGTTTTTTAATTTTCTGGAGATCTTCAAATACACATTGTAATTAACATTTTCATGCTTCCATGGAAATCTGTAATAAATTTCTTTGCTTTTGAAATTTGTCATAAATGAATAGGCAGTAGAGTGAAATTACCATGTGGTTATTAGAGACTGTTCTGCTCAGTATCATTTTCACGGCATTTGCAGGGAAAGCAAAGGCGACAGATGAGTAGTGGCTTTACTCAGTGGCACTGCAAAGCAGCTCAATAAGTATAGCAGTTTCATCATTTTTTCTTTAAAGACAAAGAAACAGGCTGACAACTGTGATCAATATTTCAAATTCCCCTGACCACCTGTTTCTTTTTACAGCAGTGAATGTCATCGCTGTTATTGACTCAGTCATCCAATTCTGAGATTTTTATGTGGAACCACCTCCATGTATACACCATGTTACAATTTCTGGTTACCATAGTCACAGATTTATTTATTTATTTGTTTGTTTGTTTGTTTGTTTGTTTGTTTGTTTATTTTTGTCATTTTTGTGACCGGTAAGGGGAACGCAATCCTTGGCTTGGTATCGTCCACACCGCGCTCAGCCAGTGAGCACACCGGCCATCCCTATATAGCATCCGAACCCACGGCGGGAGCGCCAGTGCGCTCCCAGTGCCGCACTCTCCCGAGTGAGCCACGGGGTTGGCCCACAGATTTATTGTTTAATCCACTAAACGACTGATTGCTAAAGACCCTCAAAGTCTCCTCTCCATAAGATTACACAGTATTGTCACTTTCTCCTTTCCCTTTATTCATGCATATTAAATGTACTTCTCAGTTCTCACCTTAATCAACCCTCAGCAGTATTCCATGCTGTGGTTAACTCCCTGCTCCTGGAAGCTCTTTTCTCTTGGATTTCAGTTCAAAAGACTCTTGGGTTTCCCAACCAAGTGTCTTATAGCTCCTTCTTTCTCCTCCTGGCAATCCACCCTCCTCTAAATATCTCTCAAATATGCTTCTTCAAATATGTATTGCCCCTTCCACTAAAACCCCCATAGACCAAGCTACCATTGTCTCACATCTAGACTAACTAGGCTCCCTACATCCAAAAATTTCATTGTAGTGCACACTGCTTGCAACGCAAATGTGATCATGAAATGATGATTTTGCTTCCCCTATTAAATCATGGGCTCTTCAATGACAGATGCCCAGCTGTATCTATCTTTATATCTCCCACAATGCATGTTAAATATGAGGCTTTCAACAGGTGTGAAACTACTGTTCCCCACGTGAACTTCCTAATTTTGCGATAAGAAAAATTTTTTTCATAACTGATTACATTTCTCATCACACCTAATCATGTATGACATGTAATGTGCAGCATTGGCCAGAACTGGGACAACTTAACAGAATTTGGTTCAAAGGAAAAATGAACTTCCATTACTAAAACCGACAAACAAGAAATAATCTTAATGCTCATGCCTCATGTTATTGCTGTGCTACCTTCGTGTATGGAGTTGATTCTCTAGCTTACCTTTGCTTAATATGAAAAGGGAAGAATTTCTACTTGGGATTAGATACTACCTGCTAATTTAAGTCTCATGAAGGTAGAGTCTCCTGCCCTGACATTTGCTGAACTGGCAACTAGAGATGATAACCTTTAAGAAAAAGCCTTTGACGGTAGGAGTTTTAGACTTTAAGTTCCCAGTTATACTCTTTTTATACTCTTTCATGCTTAAATAATATAAAAGTTGGACAAATACGGTACAAGGCAAAGGAGAAGCAAATACCGCAGAAAATACAGATGAAAATGAGAGGTAGAGGGAACATGCATTTTTGTAATAGTATTCTTTTGCTGCTCTGATTGGAGATAGGGCTGTTAATCACTATCTCCAATGGAGTAAGAAGCCATTGTGCTTGAACCAATGAGACATAATACGGTAATGTTACTCCCAAGACATCAAAACAGCTTTAGATCTCATGTGCTCAGAAAGATAGACATTTTCCATTTCAGGTTTCAATTTCTATATATCAAAGGGATATCTTACACTTACTTGCTATTTTAAGTGCAAAAAATCTTAATTTGGGTTTGCAATCACAAACTGTAGTATTATCTTGTTCTTATTTGCAACTGATAAACAAATTAAATCCTTTACTGGAAAGAAATATAGAGGACGTATAATTTGTTTTAAGGTGTCATTTCACAGGATAAAACACTTGTGGCCTTTCACACATATGAATGACACTGAAATTAGGCTGATAGCTGGTATAATTTGCTGACCTTCTAGTATTTCTAAGCAATTTCATGAATCAAGTGATGGTATTTGAGTGGGTGTCTATGTGTAACATTAAAACAATATTTTTACAAACAAAACTAAACTATATGTAATTTTTAAATATTTAACACTTATTTCATCTACAAACCAAGGGAAAAAAATTAAGAATTTAGATTTAAGTAAAAAATAACCCCAACACATCAGTTGCCAAAATGTATGAAGCAATAATGGAGTCAAAACAAATATGGTTATCTTCAAAGGGAGAAATGATATAACCCAATTGGGTTAGAAAGGATGGAATGCATGAACTACAAGATGTGTTCCTATTGAAAAGCTATTCTGCAAACTGTGTGGGAGTAAGTCTTCGCTTCTAGGAAACAGGCTCGCTCAGGAGAAAATTCCATGTTTTGTTTTATATAAAGAAAATAAAAAGTAAGTCTTGGCCTGACAATAAATGGCATTACATAAGAAGCATTTCCTTAAATGGTTTTAGCTTTTCATGTAAAACGTTCAATAAAAGGATTCACGTATTTTCCTAAAATCTGTGTATCAGAAAAAGAATATTTGCAAAAATGTTTTTCTTAATTAGCAGGGAATTAATATTTTACCTTGTTTTGTTTTGATTTTTTTTTTCTTTGTTGACAACTGCTTGCCAATGTCCCAAATGTTAGGTCCCTGGAATTGAGAGCCTGACTTCTAGAAAGTCCCTGTCCTTCAGTTTTGTTTCTCTAAGTTTCCATTTCCCTAAGTCTCTGTTCCCATGAGCAGGCTGAGCAGGCTGTACCCAGAGTGGAACACTGTAACCATTTCCCTCAGTTAGGCCAGATATTAATCTTAATCCTATAAAAGAAGACACCCAACTGCCTCTTGGCGTTGACGCCATTTTTCAGCTCAGCCCAGCAGGTCCACTTGCCACTTGCTAATAAAATCTTTTTTCCATCCTTTGCCCAGCTAGCATCTCCTTCCTCAGTGACCTTACACCAAACACTCAGTGGGGAGCTACATTTGGGCCTGAACAGAGACATGACATCATGACTCTAGTCAACCTTCAGGTGGCAGAGGCCCAAGTACCCCACTAGCAGCACAGATGTGTTCCCACTAGCCCACATTTCCTCATCAGAAATCCACGAAGAAAACATCGAGAGTCCGCTAAGCCTGATTCTCCTTTGCAGCTCAGCCAGTTCAGCCAGCTGGGTGGAAACTTTTCGTCACCCTTCTCTAGTTCCTGATCTAATGATTGAAGGATTTTATAAACTGCCCTTTTTTTGGAACTATTCTTCTTGTCTAAGAACGGACAGCATAAAAACACATTTCTAGAACAGAACTTATAAAAATCACACAATTCTATCAATTACACAGTTGCTAATCAATGAAAATAACTTTTGCAAAATTTGATAATAAACTTGAAGAAAAACGTTTCATAGAATATACTTTTAGAGGTAGGCTAGTAAATTACTTGAATGAAAAAGAAGAAACAAACACAAAACAACTAGTTAGATATTTTGCTGCTATTAACACTAAAAGAAAAACAATGAAAGAGAAAGAAAACAGTGGTTTTACTGATATTATCCTAATAAAATGTGAAAATAATTTGGGGCACTTTTCTTTCTCCCATGTCTTTCTCTCCTTTCACTTGCCATGCTAAAGTAGATGAAGTCTCTATCAAGGGTAGTATGCTAACGCAGTCACAAGTCAAAAACCTTTCCTCAAGAAAACATATATAATTGTTTTACTTTGCCCAGGTGACAAAATACCATCAGGCCAGAAGACAGACTTATGCCCCAACTAGAGGACATAAACCATCTCTCTTGAGAACAATAAAGTCTAAGTAATTAATTTAAAAAATAGAAATGAAACTACACGTCTCTGTAATATAAAGCTAAATGGCTTTGTCCTTTTTTGTTTCATTTGTAATTCTTCCAGTGGCACTTTCATTTTCGCCAAATACCTTAGCTAGAACTTTGGAACCTGCTGAATTCATTTTTAGAATTTCATTTGCTGACACAAAATGTGATGATGAGTTCGAGGAATTAATTAAATCTAGCATCAACAAGTATTTTCTTTTCATGCCTTTTAAAATGTGCTCTCCTTTAATTTTATGTAAGTGTGTCAGGGTGTGATGACAGACAAGGAAAACTCAATTGAATTGGTATAATCAAATTGAAACTCTTCCACAAGTGAAACGCACCTCACAGTTACCAACGTACATTACCAGCTCGGCAAAGTAATCCAAAAGAAACACACTCTTGGAACACTTAAAACAAACATCTAGATTTCTTTGTTATTAATATGTTCTTCTCACTGTTTGCCAGAAAATAATATCAGTTATTACTACAGTATGGAAGTAAAACTTGAAATATTTTTCTCCCTGAATACAGTAACTCCATTAATAACATTGCAGTTGTAATGGTCAATCTCAAGATTTTTTTTCCTCCCTTAGTACAGAGTCCATTTGTAAATCAATCTTTTATTCACAAAGACTAGAAAAATTACTCCTTTCCCTCTCCATTTACAGTTCATATATATTTCTGTGGTTGCCTTTATTATAATAAAGCTTTAGGAATTCAGATTTAAACAAAATTTAAAGTGCATTATCATTCAGCCACCTTATTTTACAGAAAATAAACTTGGGTCCAGAGAGGTCAACCACCTATTTGTACCCATAAAATTAATACTGACAATCTGTGACATATAAAAGGGCAATATCCATCAGCCCCTCCTATACCCTTTAATAAAAAAAGATTTTTAAAAATTAAACTGTTAATATAGGCAGTATACAAAAAGTTAAATCTTCCAACAGCTTGTGACACACACACACACACACACACAAATAACTAAAATTTAATCAAATGTACATGGTATGATGCTGTATGGGCTGAGCTGAATCCCCACAAATTGATATACTGAAGTCCTAACCCCTAGTACCTCAGAATGTGACTGTACTTGGAGAAAGATTCTTTAAAGAGGTAATTAAGTTAAAATGAGGCTGTCAATGTGGATGCTAATCCAATATGACTGGTGCCCTTATAAGAAGAGGGAATTTGGACACAGACACACACAGAGGGAAGACCACATGAGGACAAGAAGGCCGTCTACAAGCCAAGCAGAGAGGCTGCAGAAGAAACCAACACTGCCAACACTCTAATCCCAGACTTCCAGCCTCCAGAACAATGAGACAATAAATTTCTGTCCTTTAAGATCCCCAGCGTGTGGTATTTTGTTATGGGAGTCCTGTAAAACTTACACAGGTTCCTGCTAAACATGCACTAAGAGAACTCACTCATTTTGTTTTAATCCTGCAACTAGTGTTTATAAAAAGATATATGCGAATACTTCAAAATGTTCATGGAAAGATTCATATTATCTTTTAATTCTATTTTTCCACAAAGTTTTCAAAGTACTCCTATATAATGGAAGAATGAGGAATCTAGTTTTTCACTTTCCAAAATTCTAAGATACATTGGGAATCTCTGCCAGCTTGATATCCCTGTTCTGGATATTCAGATCCTAATTTCCACTTCTCCTTCTAAAAGTCATCGTATTTAGAAAACTCTAAAAAATTATTTTTGCATTTACTGGACTATTATTTCTAATGTCAAATTATTTTTATTTATTTGCACAAAAACATTCATAAATTTTCTTCTCTTTTTTTTCCCACCCAATGCACCTGCAATGTGTACTATATCCAAACAGTCCTACAAATTCTCCCCCTTACCCCAAAATTTGACTTCTGCAATAGTCCGCTTATGCTCTGCACACTCAAGCCAACCTAACCTGCAGTAAATATCTGCTTCACTTTTGGAGTGACCTTTTACTATAAGAAAAGTGCTGAGTCGTAAGACTGTTTCTACACCTACGCAGACATGAATAATTCATCTCTAAAAATAAATTTAAAAAGCAATGAGCTATAATTTTAAATTTTGAGGGAGTCTTAAATGTGGTGTGCCTTTACATAAGTGTACTGAACATGGAGCCCTGCACTGACCTTTGCTAATGGTGGAACATAGGAGCAATCCCTCTACCGTAGACACTAGCATGACCCATCCTGTTAAGCCTGTTTCACAAACTGAAAACCATTGCTAATAATTCTAAAAGACTCTCCAAATTTTTCAGCTGTGCTAGAATTTATTTTTTACTGGAGTTTGACATTCTGCAATTTTTCTTATAATAACACTTGAACTGCAAACCTATAACACCGAAGAGTCACACACTTGAAACACTCAGAATTAAAGTTTAAGTTATTATTCATATCCAAATTTTCTTTAAAAGTTTATATAGTATGATTTAATTAAAATATATAATGACATATATGTATATATATAAATACACACACACACACACACACACACACACACAGGAAAATGACCAGAGTTTATTCTGACAGTTGAGTTCAGTGTCTTAAATGCTGCCTTCAAAGCATATGACCCTGTGTTTTAATCTTAACTTTATCAATTTATGGCATGTGGTTGTAGGCAAGTTTAGTACCATTTCTTGTTCTCAGTCTTCTCATCTATGGAATGGGAACTATAGCAAAATTACCTCATATGGTTATCAGGGTATTCAATTTGATCACAGTGCAAGGTGCTTACTTAGCATTGTGTAGGGACATATTACCTCCCTGGCTGAATTCACTTGGGTTTGTGTTGACAGCAAGGTGAGATATGAATTAAGTTTACCAAGGCAGCACAGGGCCTGGCCTCACTGCCCAGTCCTCAGTCCTCAGGACCAAGGATGACACTGTCTTGTCCCATGGCAAGTCTTGCCTACTTCATGTCTTAGATATCTTTGGGGCAGATTTTTGTATGATTCTAGGGTCATGCCCTGAATTTTACTATAACAGAAATTCAGAGCTAACAGGAATCCCAGGGACCAACTACATTTTTTTTTAATATCTGAAAAACTGAAAAGCAAAAGATTAATACATGTTTAATAGTAGACAGACAAATGCAGGGCTTCCCCAGATACTCAAAAAGAAAGATGTTACCATGGGGAAGGATAAAGATGCCCTACTTAGAGACTGTGGTCTACTCCTGCTGTCGCTTTTCTTTATGTCACTAGACCTGAGTGGGATGGAAGTCCAGGAAGAGTGAAGGAACTCTCGGGGGAAACTCATGGAACACAGGGAGGAAAAAACCCATTTTCCAAGTTGCAACCTAGGCTCTAGTTTGGAAACTGGCATGACATGAAGCCCAAGCAGCTCTTACTTTCTTTTCCTTGGAATTTTCCATTCAGTATATCTGCTGTACAGAACCAGCAGGGAAGAGTAGCACAAGAAGAGGGAAGGAGAGGATGGTGTTACGGTATGACTGAAGGACATGACACTGTGGATGGTGGGAAGTGAAATCATTAGTAAGATAACTCAGACAACGTGGGCGTGGGGGAGAGAGAGAAAGGAGGAGGAAAGATGTGCAAAGCTCAGCAGCTTCCTTTGCTCAGAGGCCTAGAGCAAACAGCTCTGTTCTCCAGAGAGCCTGAGGCTGACTCTCATGCTTCAATATCTGACCCTGACATTGAGCAATTGGCATTTTTTCAATTCTATGAACATGGCAATTCTCTCCTGTTTTAAAAATATGTTTTTGTTTTTGTTTTTTTTTTTGCAATTTTGCCCTTCGTAGAAGTAATTCATGTTCACTTAAATAAGTCAGAAAATACAGAAAGCCAAGAAAAAAAATATCTATAATCCTCCCACTCAGGATAATCACCCCAGGATACAATAATAATAACAAAACCTAATCACAATATTTAGAGTGCTTAGGCCCTTGTACTACCATCGAAATTGGTTTTGGGGTCCAAAAACTATTACCCAAACATTATAATCCATGAATCAGAATCTGGACAGATTTCTGTTCAGACATGAAGCACATTTCTGGAGGCTCCATTGGCCCATGAGTGCTATTCATGCTGAGATGCTCATGAAAGTTTGTGTGTTAGCCACCAATAGCTTAATTCATTGAGGCAAACCATGTCTGATAGGTGATCTCAGCTATTTTAGGGGTAAGCCTCTTAGTTTACCAATGCGTACATGTAAATTTCTACTTTGGCAATGTTTTTGCTACTTCCTGATGGAGTCCAGGAAGTGGTAGAGTGGAGATCATGGAGAGAAAAAAGAAAAAGAAAAAGGGTTATATATGATGCAGATCAAGTCTTATTTTCTAATTAACGGGCCAGTGTTAAATAAACAAATTTAAGAAAATGTTAGAACAAAAGCTTTGATGTGACTAGAGAATAAAATCACATAATTTTAGAAAGCACTTCAAAGGATCTGCTAGTTTAGTTCCCAGGCCAGAGGCATGCCATGTTAAACCACCTATGGCCAATTTATGTTTTCTTCAGTCATGAAGATTGAAGGTGCTTGTCTCTGTCTTGGTAGTTTCTCAACAATAAAATTTTTAAAGTCAACCCAAAACAGAATCACAAAAAAAAATTTAGTGTATCAAAAATATTTCCCTTTCTCTTAGCAAAACTCCTTTTCTTAGTATGGAAATCAATTTACTTTCCTCCTTTACAAATAAGCCTTCATTTATCAAAAACAATTTTAGAATGCTGAATCATACTCTCCTTATGGTCAAATATGACAATTCACACTTTTTTCATGGATCTGTGTCTAACTCTGCCTTCCCCAAGGTAACAGGCAAGCCCACCAATTTAGCATTGGGACATGGCCTGTTTATGTTTAAATTGTAGCAACTGTGCAGGATGACATATTACATTTAACATATGTTGGCTGTAGTTCAAAATACACTATTCTTTCTGCAGAATTGTTTTGCTGAATTTAGCTGTGGCACTTGCTGAGTGACTGCAGTGGGTAAGAAGGATGGATACATGTGGTAGTCCTTTGCTTCAAAAGGCAGGGGAGAAATTCTAGTTCTGCACAAGTTGGGTAAGCACACACCATTCTATCTACCCCACTGAATGCAGCTATAAAACCTGGACAGAATTCATAAAGCAGCTCTTTGAGAACTTTGAAAAGTAAGTGATAGCAATACACTGGGGAAGAAGACCTGAATTTCAAATACCATCAAACTGATGGTGAGCTCTGCTTTCTCTCTCCTTCCAAAAAATGCTGGTCTGGACTCCAGGCAGCACAAAGCCCCCAAAACCAACACCAGATACAGACAGAGAGAGCTTGCAGAGAACGCTTGTGCTCTGGCTCGAGATAAAAAAAAAAAAAGGGACTCAATGCTGAGAGAAATTGGGGGAGATCTTCCTTTTGATTTTTGTTTTTTCCTCCATTGTCTCATACCCCAGCACTCGGGGCATTTTTAACATGCCAGCAGCAGTGGCTACCCCAAAGACAAAGGCATTTAGGTACCTAAAATTATGAGAAATCGGAGGCTTCCTCTCTGATCACAGGAGTTGTGGTCCCAAGAGGGTGGGATAAACCACCATCGTTTCTTTCTCTCTCTGTGTTATACGCCTGCTTGGCCCTGGGCATAAACATAGTTGCAGGAAGTATGCAGCAGAGTTAGGTAGCTAAAGCCTAAGCTTTCTGGCTAAAGGACCAAAAAAGAAGCTCCAGGAAACTGGAAAGTACCAGGGATGAGAGCAGAAAGTGAGGAGCTCAGAAAACAACTCTACAAAGATGTTTACAAACCCTCGGGGGTTCATTTCTAGGTTGCAAATACATGAATCTAGCCCTAAATCTCCTACCATAGAATTTAGGAACTGAACTATGGGGTAAATCGCCACCCAGGTCCCATACTGGCAATTTAGTGGTGCACATATCAAACAGGTAAAAATAGCAAAGCAAAGGGTTTGAAAACAGAACTGACAATCCTTAGAAGATTAGTCAGAACTTGTAGCCTGAACTCAGTTGAGTCATTGCCTACTAAACAAGTACATAATTAAGCTTCTGCTTTAAGGAACTAGAAAAAGAAGAGCTAAAAACTCAAAGTAAGCAGATGGAAGGAAGCAATAAAGGGTAAAAATCAATGGAATTGCAAACAGAAAAAAACAATTGAGAAAATGAATGAAACCAAAAGCCAATTCTTCAAAATAAATCAATAAAATTGGTAATATTCTACCTAGATCGACAAAGACGAAAAGAGAACAGATAAAATTACTAATATCAGAAATAAAAGAAGACTATCACTACAGACCCCATGGACAATAAAGAGATAAGGAAATACTACCAAGAATTCCACATATGAGGGGTCTTCAAAAAGTTCATGGAAAGATTCAAATTATTTTTTAATACCATTTTCCACAAACATTTGAAGTACCCTCATTCATTATCAGCAACTTAGATGAGATGGACCAATTCCTCAAAAGCTTCAAACGACTGTAAAAAACTAAAACACCCATGGTGAAATAGATAATCTAAGTAGTCCTATAACTCCTAAAAATAATTGAATTTATATTTAAGAAGGAAAAACAAAGAAATCTTGAGGCCCAGATGGTTTTACTGGCAAATTCTAACAAACTTTTAAGGAATGAATAATGCCATATATACTGATAAAATACTTCAACAAAAAAGTCTACAGCTAACAATCAATCTAATGGTAAAAGACAAAATGATTTCCCCCTAAAATCAAAATCAAGGCAACGATGTCCATTCTTACCATTCTTATTCAACATTGTATTAGAAATCTTAGCCAGTACAAAAGAAAGAAATAAAAGGCATACAGATTGGAAAGAAAGAAATAAGACTATTCCTATTCTCAGATAAGTTTAAAAGTATGTGGAAAATCCTGAAGATGCTACCAAACTTCTAGAATTAAAAAGTGAATTTAGTAAGGCCACAGAATACAAGGTCCACACATATATAGTATTTCTATATACTAACAATGAGCAATTGGAAACCAACATTTAAAAAAATACCAAAAAATAAAAATAAATAAAAAATACTATTTACAATAGCTCCAAAAATGAAATACTTATGTTCAAATCTAACAAAATATTTACAAAATCTGTATGCTGAAAATTATCAAGCAATGATGGACAAAATAAATAAATGGAGAGCATCCATGGATTGGGAGTCTCAACACAGTAAAGATGTCATTATTCCCCAATTGATCTACAGATTCAGTACAATTTCCATCAGAGTCCTAGTAGCATTTTTGGAGTCATAGGCAAGGTGATTCTAAAAATTTAGATGGAAAGACAAAGAAGTCTAAATAGCCATGACAGTTTTGAAAATAAAGAGTAAATTTGGGGGAATAACAACTAGACTTTAAGATTTATTTAATTTTTCATAAAGGTACAATTTATAAAGGTACAATAATCAAAAGGGTATGGCACTGGCAAAAGCATAAATACATAAATCAATGGCACAGAAGAGTCCAGAAATAGATAAATGTGTGTGTGTGTGTGTGTGTGTGTGTGTGTACATAGAATTGATTTTTGATAATATTGTAAAGGCAAGTCAATGGATAAAGATAATCTTTTCAACAAATGGTGCTGGAACCACGGGACACCTATATGCAAAAAAGTTAACCTCAACCTAAATAGCACATCTTATACAAAATTTAGCTCAAAACAGATAATAGACCTAAATGCAAAATGAAGAACTATAAAATTTTCAGAAGAAAGCAAAGGAGAAACTATTCATGACCCAGGATAAGACAAAGAGTACTTGAACATAATACAAAAAACCCAGCTCTATAAATAAAAAATTAATAATTGGACTTTGTCAAAAATTTTTGCTCTACAAAAGATACTGTCTAGATAATGAAAAGACAAGATACATGGAGAGAATGTCTCCAAAGCACATATCTAACAAAGAACTTGGATCCAGGATATATGACAAACTCTCAAAACTCAACAGGAGGAAAACAAATATTCCAATTAAAAAATGAGCAGAAGACATGAACATATGCTTCACCAAAGAGTATATAAAGGATGGCAAATAAGCACATGAAAAGATGTTCACATCATTAGCCATTTGGTAAAGGCAAATTAAAACTAGGATATGATACCACTACATGCCTGTTAGAATGATGAATACTTAAAGATGCTGACAATACCAAGTGCTAGCAGGGATGTGGAGCAACTGGAACTACATCAAACATTGCTACTGGAAATGCAAAATGGTTCAACCACTCTGGAAAACAGACTGTCGGTTTCTTATTAAGGTAAACATAACACTTACCATATGATACAGCAATACCATTCCTAGTTGTTTAACCTAGAGAAATGAAAACTCTTGTTTACACAAAACCTGTTCATCGATGTTTACAGCAGCTCTACTCATAATTGCCCCAAACTGAAAATAACCCAGATATCTTCAATAGGTGACTGGGTAAACAAACTGAAATATTCAGACAACTGAATACAGCTCAGCAATAAAAAAGAACAAATGATTGATATATACGACAACTTAGATAAGTCTCAAAGATGTTATGCTCAGTCAAAGAAGCCAGCTCCAAAGGGTTACGTATTGTATGATTCCATTTATGTTGTATTCTCTAAAATACAAAACAATAGTGATCAGTGATTGCCAGACATTGGGAGATAAGAGAGTGTGACTACAACCAGGTAGGTTATAAGGCAGCTTTTTGGGGATGATAGATTGATCTGTACCTGATTATGGTGGTGATTATATGAATCTATACATATCAAACTCATAAAACTGCATACCAGAAAGTCAATTTTACTACATGTTAATTTTTTTAAAAAGCCTATGTAACTAATAAAAATTTATTCACATGGAATCACAACCAGAATCTCTACTTGGATGCTCGTCACTTTGCACTGTAATTGTGTTGTAGGCAACACAACTATGTCTGTTCCAGGTGGGTCCATTGGTCCAGGGCAGAAACCTTAGCTTTCTCATCTCTATATCTCCAATACCCCACCGAGTACATGGTGTCTGAAGTAAACACTCAATGTTTGTTTGAAAGATGAAAAAATAAAGTGTAAATGTAACATTATTTCATTTTGATGGGAGAAAAGCAAGGGAGAGGTGGAACATAATGAGAGGTAACTACTAAAGCGCAAAAGAGTTCTAGAAAGACACATTTTGCAGTTTCATACATTTTTTGGCATTAGCTAAATAGGAGCTGGAAATTGGAACATTTAGCATGACTACTCATAATTTATGAAATGGAGTGTGAGTATTTGTCCTCCAATGAGGACTTTACTATAAAGCCACATAACTACGAAGAATTCATTTACCTACACTGTACAAGATTTGTGGAGAAATATTCCATTGCTTTATTGTGTCCTATTGGATGAGGTCACTAAATATCTTTGATTAAAATTCATCATTCATATGTGATCGCATATGACCAAAACATAAAATTTCAGGATTCCTCTTTGCATAAGGCCAAAATTTTGCACGTACACAGGCAGTAGCAGTATGCTGAAATTCCTAGCAATCCATTATAGTGTCACCACCAAGCACTCCCCTATATTGCCCTCCCTCAAGAAAGTTATCAGAAAGCTAAAAAGAAAGATTCTTCAAGCTGCTTCAAGGCAGCAACATTTGCTTCAGGAGCAGCAGAAAGAGAGAATTCTTGCAAAGAAATGATCATCTGTAAAAAAAAAAAAAAAAAAGAGTTGTTTCAAACACAGAATGGCTGATTTGAGAGCCAAAACAAAACCAGACAATCTCAGTTCAGGATACTGGGACACCTGGCTTTCATGAGGAGCGAAACAGCATTAACATACCTTTTAAACACTGTAGGAAATAGCAAAACTGCAGTGTGAGAGTGGATCAAAGCTAAGTTATCACTGCCATCACATAAAAAGACACACATCCACTGTGATGCTTGAACTTTTCTCCACGTGCATTGCTCTATTTGATAGGGCTTTGTTACCTGATTTTTAAAGTAATAAACTGATTTAATAAATTTTTATTACATAAAGTTCTATCAGTTATATACAGGCATAAAATCAACAATACTTAATATATGCGGGTATTTCAAAAACTTCATGGAAATACTTGTATTATCTTTCAATTTTACTTTTCCATGAATTTTTTGAAGTACCCACATATATCATATATAGATATAAAGTATTTTCAGGTTACTATTCAACTTTTAAAGTAGCCACAACTGAGTGCCTGTTACACCCTATGGAAACATGGCAATTTACCTTACTACAGCACACACACTATAGAATAAGAAATAAACAGCCCCATTTAAGATACATGACTAAAACATAAATACAGCCAAAACTTAACTAGTGATAGAAATATGAGACTATCACACACATATCTACTGATAATACTCTCAATTGTTTACTCTTTATCTACAGAGCACTGAAAATAATGACCACTGAGAGGTATTCCTGGTACTCAAATTTATTGGCCTGTACAGAATGTAGAATTTACCCTAGCAATTACCTCCAAATTGGAAATTAAATATCATTTTCTAGTTGATTCTTTGACCACTCAATCTGAAGCTCACAAAGATAGTGCTGTATCGTGCTCACCACAAGAGACGCAGCATAAAAGTGTCTGACACAGAGCAAGTGCAAAATAAACATCGTTGGATAAATATATATTTTAAATAAATGAATAATAAAGACTAGGGCTGGAAGTAGATTGTATAGCTAAACTTTAGGAATTACTTTTTCATATCACTAGATGTTAGAAATTGTACAGTTCTATTTAGACATGTATTCTTTTATTCTTTTATTCATTCATTCCACCAACCAACCATTATTTGGTTTCACAACACTGTGGGTTAAGATCCGTGAACAGGGCTGAGAACACAAAGTCTCATAATAAGATACTGCCAATGATCTCAAATAACCTAAGTCTAGTGTAGAATATACACAGATACAGAGTTAATATAATTAATACCAAGTTAAACCTTAAGCACTACAATAGACACATCAACAGCAAACTTCAGTGAGGGTGTAATTAATTCTGACAGCAAGGAACAAGGAAGAATTTCTTGAAGAGATAATCATTGAACTGGGTCTTGAGAAATACACAGGATCCTGAGAGACGAAGGGTGACAGATTATAAATGGTTAAGAGCATGAACTCTGAAGCCAGACTGCCTGAGTTTGAATCTCAGACTATGACTTATTAGCTGCGTGACCTTAAGCCAGTTACTGAACGTCTCTATGCATCAGATTCATGTACAGACTGGAGATAATGATACCACATATGGCACAGAGTTGCTGTGTGAGTAAATCAGTTAGCATAGGTAAAGCACCTGTAACAGTACCTGAAACATAATAAATGCTAAATAAGTATATGTTACATGGGGACAAGACAGAGGCAACAGCACAAAATGATCCAGAAATGAAATGCTAAAAAACTTATTTCCTTTCTGTTTGTTTTCATCACAAAACAAATAATACCTCAGAGTGCCTCACTGCTAAATATATATAAAAATACATTTTGCTAACTCAGTGACAGTTTTGGGTCCTCAACCCAGAAATATGCACATGCATACACTCAGAACTCCACATGCAATTTTTATGGGTCCATCTACAAATCCAGGGCTGCAGGCACTTCCTCAAACACATCCCGGAACTGTAGGTAAGAGAATGATCTAATGGTATTATAAACTTTCCATAAAAACCAGTGCTCAGTATGGAATTTTATACAACTCCATGCAACCATGGGCCCCAATGTATCTAATTTAAAAATTAAACCGTTAACTCTTGGAGGGTGGGGACACATAGAACACAAAGAACTTCACAATCTCATTTGCAATTAAAGACAGAGACAAGAAAGCAATTACGGTTAGGCAGCTTCTTAGCTGAGTAGGAGACCTGTGAAGGAAAAGGACGCAGGCTGTCTAACCCTGCAGATCAGATGAGGTTGGGGGACAAAATGTAAAAACTGAACGGCACTGTACTCACATGGTGAAGGAGCCAGGGGGAGCAGACACTCGCCGCAGGTCCGCAGTTTGCACCTGATGAACACTAGAGGCAGCAGGGAATGGGCAGCGAAGACAGAGTCAGCACGACAGCGTGGACAGACAAGGAACAAGCCAGGGAGAGAAAGAGAGACACACAAAATTTAAACAGAAATTAAATGAGCGCATCACCAAACAGTGAGTGAATGGAAAAGAAAAATCAAGCCAGCCACGGAAATAATCCAAAAAAGCCAGTGGTAGCAACGAAGCCAACAGGACACATGGAAGGGGCTGGTTCTAGGCAAGCCACAGACTGGAGCAAGGGGCCAGTGCAGGAGGTGGGTTGTGGGGGAAAGCGGGGTGGGATAGGTGGGAGGTAGTACATGGCCTCCCTTGCTTTGGGTCACTTAGGACACCCCAGGAGAGGAGGCACACACTTACACATCAGAGAATGGTAGGCTGGCACAGTAAACTCATCTTTGAGGAGATTAAAGGTCAGTCTAGTCCTTTCACACAGGCTTCATGGTTCCCCGGGCTTTTAGGAATGCTCACATCAAAAGACAACCGTCTTGAAAACAGTGACTCAAACAAAACTTTAACTTCCTTCAATTAAACAATGAAGGCTTTTTAAGAGTTCCAGAGGCAATACCAAGAAAGCGTAATTCCACCACTGTGATGCTGTACTTCCACCCACATTCTGGGTAGAAAAGTGAAAGCACAGACTTCGCCCTTGCCTCCCTTGTTTTATAATGGAGAGAGTCTACAGTGGCTATTAGAAAAGACAAAATGTAGAATTTAAGAAACTAAAACCAAAATGTCCTGTCACTTTTACATAATTGTTCTGTCTGCTCTGTCACTTATAACTGCCTACAGACAAAGCTACCTTGATCTCTCTTTCTACTGGCTACATAAATTCTCATACAAAGTAATGCATGAGTTAACTCTAGCACAAGCTCTCTCAATCCATGTTATCCTCAAAGGACTATCAGTTACAACCAATAACAGCCCAGGATGATGAAATCCAGTTTCCTAAATCAAAGTTTGTTAACTAGATATCTTGCCAATGGATAAAACAATCATTTTTAATTGATTCAGGGTAACAGCTGAATACCTCCCTAAACACCTGAGTAACTTTCAATTTCTGATTTGCTCCAATGGTGTCTTTCAAATAGAGAACACAATCAAATGTATCTGGCTATCATGATACTGGTATACAAATATGAACCCAGATAAATCTCCTCTATTACTTTTTGGGGGAAGACGTTGACTGAAGTTCATATTCCATGTAGCTTCATATACCATGACAAAATGAGATATACTCCTATACAAGTGAGACCTAGCCTTTGAGTTTGTGTATAGTAACAGCAAATGGGATTATAAGCCAAGAAATAATTTTTTAGAAAGCATTATTTTTGCCTTTTTACATACATGAAGATTTAGTAGTATCATAAAGGTCAACTATTTAACTATTTGTCATGGAAATTCCACCTGTCCAAGTGAACTATACTGTGAAATTATTAAATATGTATCTTCCACTTATAATAAAATGTGATTAAGACAAGTTTTATATCATTTTTTCATTCAAAGATTTTAGATTTATGTTATTTTAGACATAATTTCTGAGAAACTTAGCAGAGATAGCATTATAAATCTGATTCATGTGGGAGTCACTGTGACCATGTTTCAGGAACTATGACGGGCACTGGGGATCCTAAGAGGAAAACTCCAAGGCCTCCCTGCAGAGCAGAGAGACAAGTAAAACAGTAACTGCGCAATCTTTAATCGACGTTGTGATGGAAGTAACCAAGAGCACTACGGCAGCACCGAGAGGTGCATCTAACAACTAGAAGAAGATAGAAAAGGATTCTTTGGTAAAGCAGCATTTCAGTGGAGTCGTGAACTGTGAGCGAGTCAGCAGATGAGGAGGAGGACGTGAGCAGGGCACCTCAGAAGAGCGACTGAGCAAAACCATGATGACGCAGGAGACGGACACTGCTGCAGGAGAGCAGTCCTCTCTGGAGCACAGGGCCATGAGCATGAAGAAGGCAGTGATCAAAAAGGTCTATAAAGCTAAGGAAGATAGCCTTTATCTTTTTAGAAAGATCATTCTAACTGGTGTATTGGAAAAAGACTGTGTGAAGGGCAGAAGGAACAGAGCAAGGAAGTGAATTATGAGCATATTTTAGCAATGCTGCCGAGAGGTAACATGCACAACCTTTGCACTAAAGCCATCTTACTAGCAGAGAGAACAGATGGTGTGAGAGTTAATGATTTGGGACATAAATAGAAGCAGATTTCAAAGAACACAGTAGCTAGCCTGCTGGATGTAATAAAGGTAGCAGTGACTGAGATGACTCCAGGGGCCAGGGGCATGGTCAATGAGGGGACGGGTAGTTCCATTCACACAAATGTGAATGGAACAGACCCACTGGACGGTGCAGAGGAAAACCAAAGGAAATAGAGTTGATGAGTCCAGTGTTTAGCATGTAGCTGGAGATTGCTATGAGATATTAAAATAAAGATGTCAACAAAGATATTTCAATTTAAAAGGAAGTGTTAGCTGAAGACACAGATCTGAGATGCAATCTCCCAGAGAAAGGATAGATCCATGAGGAATGCTGGCATTCAAGTGAGAAAATGGCAGTTTAGGGAGCCACAGCACTTATGTCTCAAATATTCCCAGTTAACATGCTGTGTGAAAGGAGCTTAATTCCTTAGGATTAATTGAGCAGCTACCTTCTTCTTATTGGAAACACGCACACACACAGAGAGACACACAAGTTTTTAAAGACATTTTAAACTGGTTTTCTTTCTCCTCTACTAAGAAAGAAGACAGGCAAATGAAACAGAAGAAACAGTAAAAACGAAGGAAGGAAGGAAGGAAGGAAGGAAGGAAGGAAGGAAGGAAGGAAGGAAGGAAGGAAGGAAGGAAGGAAGGAAGGAAGGAAGGAAGGAAGGAAGGAAGGAAGGAAGGAAGGGGAAAAACAGGTAGGCAGAAAGAAAGGAAAGCAGGAAATAAAATTTTTTTTTTCCAAATATCTCTTTCTCTCCTGGAGGGATCAGTGAATGTTGCACAATGATGGCCAAAGCAGAGAAAAGCTTGGAGGATTCAGAAGGTTAAAGAAAACTTGCAGAAAAGTCTTAAAAGGCAAGGCTGACCTTAAACTTGAAACTCTACTTGGAAATCCAGTGGAAGAAGTTATATTTTATAACTAGAATCCCTAGTGAAATAGAAAAAAACAAGCTAATAGCAAAGGATGAGTAAGATCAGAGTGAGAGAAACTAAGGATTAGTGAGCAAGTATTACAGTGGTAGCTAGGTTTTTGAGGGTTTTTTTTCCTTTTTGTTTTAATTTCTAAAAGTATAGTATGAATGCGAATTTTTCATACTAATACAGATCTTTGTTATGTTTTAAATTTTATAACTGTTCTTTTGAAAACTGGAAGGCATACTGTTACTGCCATTTCACATAGCTGCTTTTAAGAAGGCCCTGCTACCCCTGGTAGGAAGTAAGTAACTGTATTTTTGAGTCGAGGCTGTTTCTACACCTGCACAGCTAAGTACAAGAAATGACATCATATGTCACATGTACCATGAGTACAAAAAGAAAAAATCTATTTATATTTGTTTTTATATGTTAATAAAGGCTCAAATGAACTCTTAACGATATATATGGTTACTGAGCAAACACAAATTCTTTCTCAACACAAGGGTATGAGCTGTTTGAAACTAAACACCTGAAAACAATTTCATATCTGATAAGGTCATTAAAAGTAGAAGTACCAGGCATGAGACTGTGAGCTCTTTGCCTATAGAGAGTAAAGACATTTAGCTTTATTATATTTTTTAACAAACTATCAGCAAGTGACCCAACAACACAGACTACAGTAGAATTTCAGAGGTAACTTTTCACTCACTAGTTCACAGATTTCTGCCAAACCAGTGGTTCCTGGCTTAATTCCAACATTTCTAGAGGGAATTTGATGAACCATATACAGCTGCTGACATCCCACTTTTTTCTTTAACCTATAAACTCAGCAATTGTGTATTCAACCTAATAGAAGGTAAAAAGCAGGGAGAACTGAAAACATCAGGACTGAGCTCGGAGTGTCACTATCTGCAGAACACAAACAAAGCGAGAAACATAATGGAAAAACACCTCTGGAAAGTGATCTAGGAAAAGTTCCAGACTCTGGGAGAGAAGAAGATAGAGTGGGTCTCTCACCCCAGTTTTAAACTTAGAAGCAGATTCCAAACACTGAGACATTTTTGAGAGCACCGTCTAATGCTGTTCTTCAGCACATGCCACCACAGAAGAGAGGTGAAGTAAAGCGTTGGCAGTGAGCTGTGGTGCGTGTGTCACTGGTTATTCTAGGCAAGTCTGTACACTGTCACATTGACTCAATAAATGCATGGCAAAGCACACCCTTGCTTTACAGGCACTGCAAGGAAGCCAGCCACTCAGTACAAGCAGGTAACCATGCATCACAGGCTACAAACAGGAGGAGCAGCTTCGAGGGTCTCTCAGTGTGACAGAGAATGACCCAAGGCTAAGCCCTGAAATGGCCTCAGACATTTGGGCATGATATATAGAAGATACTCAAAAAGATGCCAAAAAATCCCCTTCTTTTTCCTTCCCCTTCTCCAACTCCAAATAGACATTAAAATCACCAGTTGGAGTAAGGTACACTATAAAATGAATATGCGTTCTACGTATAATCATCGCTTTCCCTCAAATCAATTTATCAAAACACCCAAGAAAGGAAAGAGTCTAGGAATGATACCACATGTTTAGGGGCAGAAACAGTGGGTCAGGTTAAGTCTAGAAAACAGTATGCTTCCCACAAAGACAAAACTGAGTTGAAGCACCAGAGTATGCAGAACCCCAAAATGGGAACATCAGGAAAAGACAAATGACTAACATAGAGGGACGTGATATGGACAGAGGGGAGCCACAAACCAGCTCTGCCCACCTCCTGTGACTGCAGAAACCAACACTCTCCATGTGACCTGGGTAAAAGAGCAGGCTAACTCCAGGCCTCCCAAAACCCAAACAAAAAAGAACATACTTATCTGGACACATTTTACAACCCTAGAATCACTCTCAATGATTTTCTGAAAAGTCCAGTAAATATGTACTCGAGTGGTCAGTGAAGAAGAATCATCTATCTCACATACAGTAATAATTTCTAAAGAAGGGTGCGGTAACTGTATCATGAACGTGGAGAAGAAAATGTGTATGTTCCCATGAGAAGGACCAAGGAACTGCTGAGTAAGGTCCCCAGACCAGGCACATGCTCTGCATTCTCCTCTCCAAGGTCTTCGTATTAAGCAAGATAGGCAAGGAGCAGACTCACTCATTGAGTAAAGGCATGGATGTCCTCCTCTTGCTCTTCTGGACCATGTTGGCCTGATTCCTCAAGGAGATCCGAATCATAGCTGGTGCCAACCGACAGGGCTCCCCATCCACTTGCATGGGGATGGATTTGTAAGTTAGAAGCATGACTTCTCGACACTGGTGCAGCCTTTCTCCATGGCCTCCGACTTGCAGGGCAGCCTGTAAATACAGGAGTCAAAGGGGAGCAAGGAATCAGTTTTGGTTAAGAAAGCTAGAAACCCCAAGTCCATGGTGTATGATCAAAGGGCCCTCAAGAAACATAGTAAAATTAGTTAGCCATCAGTATAACAGAAAACTTGGATAAACCATCAGTACAAATAAGCTAAATATTAAAAACTTTTAAAGGGTCATGAAAATCAACTACAATGTATATTAATAAGTTAAAACAAAAAATAAATTAATTAATTAATTTAAACTTTGATGAGTTTTACCATAATTCCCCTTGATAACCACTTTTCACTTGAATGTATTTTCAGTCTAAATCTAATCATCTAATTTAATACTAAAGTTTTTCTTTGCCTTATCTATTTCTAATAACAAATATAAATAGAACAAAAATAATATAAAGAGATAAAGCACAGTTTACTAATTTCTAAATTGCATTTATCTATTTCTTAAATATGCAGCCCATCATTGGTTAATTTTCAAACGTGAATAGGCTTTCCCTTTTTACCTAAAAGCTCCTCAAGCAATTTCTAACCTGTATAAGATCAGTGATATGTAAAATAATATCGATTAGTCAATTAAAAACATTCTGGAAAGTAAAGCAGCTTTGAGGATTAAAATCGAGCATAGTAAGAGCTCAGTTCACCATGGTAGCCACAGAATGGAGATTTAAGCCAATGTTAAAAATCTATTGTTAAGAGCAACAAGTTAGTATAACTTCCCTGACTTAGTAAAAATAAATGTATTTAGTATCACTTATTCTTTCAGGGATAATGAAATTATACACTTTTGATATATAACATACATAGAATACACGAATTTTATTATACAGTTTCATGAATGTTTTTATACACATATGTGAACCTCCAATCCAGATCAAGCTTTGTAAAATTTATAACAACCAAAAGGTTCCCAGGTGCCCCTTCCAAATCTATTACCCTCCTCCCACCAACCAATTGGTGACCACTATTGACTTCTATCACCATAGATTCATTTTGCCTAAACTTGAACTTCATATAAAATAAATCATAAAGTATGTACATACAGTATGTATCATTATGTTTCACTGATATATAGGAAATAGTATTTGCTCATTCTTTGGGTAAACATTTGGTTGTTTTCAGTTTGGGATTATTGATATAAACTTCTTGTACGTATCTTTTACTACATGCACATTCTCTTGGGTACATACAAATGAGTAGAATTGCTATGTCAGAAGTTTAGGCATACATTTGACTTCAGTAGATACTGCCAAGTAGTTTTTCAAAAAGGTTATATCATAATGCATTTTGAGCATCAATTAATTTACAATGAAGTAAACTTTAAAAAATAGCTAAATACTAATTCTAGCTCAAAATCTAAAAGATTTACTCTTACAAAAAACAAAACAAAACACATGTACTATTAGCTTGTTGCCATATGTCTCATTTCTATGAAGGGGGGAAACACCTTATTAATTGAGATTTTTATGAAGTCAATTTCCACTTATTTGGTTGCCAGATAGCTGTATTTATCTCATGTTTTGAATTATTTTTGTGTTAATTTTAACAATAGAAAGCTGACCAAAAATGCAAAGAAAAGAAAAGCAAAGGGACAAAAAGGAGGAAAAGAAAATAGAACAGAAACTGCAAAATAGTTACCATTATTGAAGACCTTCAATGTTGTGCTCTACTGTGTGCTTTACACATGGTTTTATCCAATTAGTAGGACAATAAAAGAATTTACTAAAATTCCTTTGGGCTATTACCTGAGCCCTCTACTCTTTAGCTGACAATTTTCCTGACTATACTTAAAATATCCATTTTGCTTAATCTATAAATTTAAGCCACTGTCTCATCTCTAAAACTTTCCCAACATATTTCCCTTGAACTTTTTAGCCCAACATTTCCCTGACAAAACTGCACCTTTCATCCATTAGAAAAAAGTCCCATTTTACTCTCTTTTTTTTCCCAGTCTTGACTTGGCCTAATAACAGACAAAAATGTAAAACCTGCAAGGTAAGAACTTATTCTTATGAGTCTAACAGAACCAAAAATTGCTTATATAATTTCCAACCCTTGGTACTGGAAGGTATATCCAGTATTCGAGAGCACTTTTAAGCCATCTTCTCAGCCTTACAAATAAAACAGTAACAAATACTACAGACAGGTAGAGTTAAATAACTCTCAACACCAGCCCTCCTGGTATTTCAGAAGCAATCCAAGATCATTTCACAGGCAACAGAGAAACTACTGTAAGCAGCTTTTAAGGTTAAAAGTTTCTATTGTTAGCACAGCCACATTAAATTATTTTTGAAACAAGCTAGGGTATAAGTACTTTTAAAATATATGTAAGACATGTTTTTTTTTATCTTTTAGATTGGTCTAGGCTTCCTGTCTTGCAGCCTGGGCTCCTTGGTACTAATAACATTTTTTCTCCTTGTCCTTCTAACCCTAGAGGTGAGAAAGACTTTCTGCAGTTACTGATTTATGGACTGCTAATCTATGAACTGCCCTCTTTTCAGCTCTTCTAACATCCTGTAACTAGTCTCCTGTATTAAATATACTCAATGAAGCTATCACACATTTTTTTTTTTTTTTTTTTTTTTGGTATTTGAGAAACTATGCTAGTCACCAAGATGAGAAATTTTACTTAAATAATTTGCAGTGGCACTGTTATCAGCTAATTTATAGGGCCTGTTAAGTCTCACAGCCATTAAGAAGATCTAGCCTGGGATTCAATGGTGCAGTTTGGAAAAAAGTCCACATCTATACTTTAAACTAGTTATATAGACAATCATTCCTCTAAAATCTGTAATATCTTGAGAGAGTTACTATAGTGACAGGATCAACATTATATGCTGGAGAAATGGGATTAAATAGATATTTATAAACAATTGGGAGATTATCCTAGATTTCCTGAGTGGGCCCAATGTAATCCCAAGGGCCCTTAGAAGGCAAAGAGGGAGGCAGGGAAATTCAGAGTCAGAGAAGATGATAGGAGAATAGAAATGGAGGTTGCAGAAATGTGGGGCCAAAAGCCAAGGAATATGGACCACCTGTAGAAGGTGGAAGACAAGGGAGCGAATTCTCCCACAGAACCTCCAGAAGGAACAAAGCCCCTCATTTCTGATTTCTGAACTCCATAGATGTAAAATAATAAACTTGTGCTGTCTTAAGCCACTGTTTGTGGCAATTTGTTTATAACAGCAATAAGAAAATAATACAACCACAAAAAGGCTTACAACTAAAGATAAAGAGAAAACCTTAAAAAGAGAGAAAAAAGACACATTATAAACAGGGGAATAATAGAGAATCATGCAGCATATGTCTAGCCCAAGAAAAGATCAAAATTCAAAATTTGAAGTACAGGTTCTACTGAATGCACGTCACTTTCATACCCTCATAATGTCAAAAAATCGTTATCGAACCATCATTAAGTCAGGGACTGTTTGTATAAATAGTTATTTATTATAAGTCATAGTTATATCTGATATTTTACTTTAGTTCTTGTACTTATGTTTATTATCAAAGTAAGCAAACATTTAATATTACCTTTTTCCTTAAAAAAAGATTATATGATATAACAAAGTATAAAATGGTAAGTATAAAACTTCAACCCTGGGAATTTCTCGCACATATCTTTTTTCTCACTGAATATCCTTTTGTTCACTAAATCATAAATATTTAAAAAGTACACATTTTAATTTCAATTAACAAAAAGAAAGCTGGATGAGCTTTCTTTAAAGTTTAGGAGACTGAAATCTTTGAATTTCAGACCAAATGGCACATTAGGCTCCTGATTCCTCAATCTGAATAATACTTTGAACTACCTTGAAAAGTTTTAAATTACTTAGAAACAGACTCAACATAAAAGGATCTTCACAACTATAATGACAGAAAATTATGGCAGAAAAAAATACAAATGACAATGTCTGATTATGGTCTCTGTAGAATCCAAAAAGGTAATCAGGTTATACAGCACCCAATGGTGAATCTTCTTAATAAGTCCGAATGAATTTCAGACAGTAAAATAAATTGAAGACTTCTGCTTTGAAATTTGCAATTACAAGATAAAGTCTAAAAGAAACAATCTTTTTTCCCATTCCAGTAATTCTGCTTAAATTCTCTCTTAAAGTGCTACTCTGAACCTTCTGTTCTTTGGATTTTACTTAAATCATAAGGAATGTACAAACATATTTATTAGTTTATTCCATGACCTTAAAAGTTTATAGCCTTTAATTACTTCAGGCACATCAATTTCTAAGAAAAATAATTTGTTTCCAAAAGGCTTGACCTACTAGTTATGTTTTTTAATTATATAGCATCTATTTTAAATACATGAAAATATACACACATATACTCAAATAACTATACTCTTCTGTTTATACAATCATCTTAAGCAGATGTTTGAGTTTTCAAATAACTTACCCTTTTAGAAATATATCAATATAATAGTTTCAAGAAATGTGAAACTGAAGGATTTTTTTCATCCTGAATGAAGAAATAAATACAATACTGTACTGCTATATGAGTAGTAAAGTAATATGTGGATGAAAATACAGGAATATACTCGTATGCAGTATTATTTACAGAGCATAAGTTATTCAAGACTATACAGCTTAAACAACATTTAACTCTACTTTTCTGAGACAGGATTTCTATCTTGGAAGTAATCTAGTGTCACTAGAATCTGAGATTCAATCACACATTTGATGCAAGCTAATGTGCATGTATTACATTATTCATGTTATGCAAAAAGAAAATAATAATTGACATAATTCTGTATTCCAGTTCTTCTTTGCCAACTTCTCTCTACTATTATTTTCTTCTTTTTCCTACTAATAATAGAATGGGAGAGAAAATTTTAACATACCTCCCCAAAAACAACATCTCCAACCTAGAGAGATCCTCTGAGCTCTAAACATATTTTTCAAATTGCCCATTTCAATATTTACTTAGATGTCTTACAAGGATTTCAAATTGTACAATATTCTCTTTCTTTTACATTTTCTACATCATTTAATGCATTTCTCCTTTACCTAGTTGCCTATGCTCGCCTCCTGGGATTCATTTACACCCCTCCTCCTTTACCCTTCACAATTAGTCACTATGTTCAAATACCTCTCTTAAACTCACCAGCCCCTTGCTTCTTTATCGCTACATTCTCACTTCCAGGTGTCCTCTTTTCTTCACCTGGACTCTGGTACCAACGTGCAGCCCTGTCTATCTGCCTCCAGCAGGAGAGATTCTGGTTGCCCTCTACACTACATCAGATCACTTCTAAAGCACAAATCTGATCCTGTCTCACCCCATCTCCCTCAGCCTCTCTATCAACAGCTTAAAAAGCTCTAACTCTGCCCCATCTTTCTCCATATCCACGTCTTCATTCGCTGTATGTATTGTCACTCTAAGACACCACTAGCAGCTCTCCCAGGTACCATGTTCTCTTAGGCTAATTCCTCTGATGGGAATGGACACTTGGCAATTTCACTCCTTGTAACTCCTGCTTCCTCTGTGAAATTTTTGCTGATATCACTATTTTATACACACTGTTCTGGTTTTAATTCTTTCTATTCTCACAGGAGCCTTTCTCCTAGAATTAGTTACATCAGACTGTGATTGCTTGTTTACTCCTTTGTCTCCCCACAACATCAAGCTGTGAGCACCCTGAGGACAGTGATTTTCTTTTGGTTAATTTCTTAAGCATTTTACCTAGTGGCATGTCATTTATGGATTCAGTAATTATTTTTGAATTCAATAAATATTCAATAAACACTAATGACTGACATTAAATGAATAAAAGCAGAGAAACATTTTAAATAAGCATTATGTTGAATTTACAAAAGTTCTCTTAATTAGAGATCATCACTATTGCCCAAATTTCCCATACACTGCATGACCTTTTATGACCCAACCTCAGAAGTTGCATAGTGTTACTTCCACTGCACTTAATTTGCCAAAGTATTCACAAGCTTATGCAGATTCAAGGAGAGGATACATAGTCCCAATCACTTGATGGGATAATGTCCAAAAATTCAAGTCCATTTTAAAAGCACAATCACAATTGGAAGATGCTAATGAACCAACTCATTATTTTGAAAATGTACAAAGAAAGAAAAAGAACTACTTATTTGGTCTTTTCCACACAAACCGTACAACCAAGTAATGAAATAGTAGGTGAAGAGAAGTTTCTCCTTATAGAAATATTCCAGCTAATAAACAAAGAAGGAAAGAATTAGAAAATCACTATTTTGCAACCTTAATGCTTGCTGGATCCAGACATTGATCATTAATATCTGTTAACACTAAAAAAAAGAGAAAAATAACCAGGTGTTATGTATCATTTTTCGGAAGAAAACACTACTTACAAAGTAGATTTGGGGGGGAAATATATCTGTTTATCTAGATCCAATTATCAGTTTACAGGAAATAGGGAAAAAAGATGAATATGTTCATTAATATCTTCCTCAGGGATGCTATCAACGAAATTCAGACTCAAAAACTTTACAAGACAAATGGCCGGGTCTCTTCAATAAATAAATGGTGGGGGGAGGGGGAGTTGGGGGCAAAACTATACAGACTTAAAAGTCATATCAATGAATCACAATGTGTAAGCTTTATTTGAATCCTGATTCAAACAAACAGAACATAAGAAAACAAATGACATTTAAAAGATAATTGGACTCTTGAGCTCTGAGTAGATATTTAGTGATATCCAGGTACTACTGTTTTAATTTTTCTAAATAAGATAACATTGTGGTTGTATTTATAAAATAATGTCTTTATCTTTTAAAAACATTCAGAAATACTTATGGATAAAATAATATAACATCTGGGATTTGTTTCAAAATGACATAAGGAAAGAGGTCATATGTGGGGGACAAACACAAGATTGTCCATGAGCTGATAATTATAAAAACTGAGTGATGATACTTGGTGTAGTGGATTGAATGTCCCCCCCACCCCAAAACTCATTGAAGCTTGAATTAGGTCCCCCAAGTTTTATGTATTAGAAACTTGGTACCAGTGTGACTGTTGGGAGAGTGGAAAATCCTATTATGGCAATTTGAAGGAGGAAACTTGGGGAGGTGATTAGATTGCAGGAGCTAAGCAGTGAATGAATTAAAAATGGTGGTCATGGGCATGTTCCAAGGGCCTTAAAAGAAGAGTGAATGAGGAGGTTGGTCCCTTGCTCTCTCCTCCACCACTTTCACAATGTGATACTTGGCCATCATTGTCGCCACCACCGAGACCCTCACCAGATACATTCCCTAGACTTTGGACTTCCCAGCCTCAGAAACTGTAAGCAATAAATTTTGCTTTCTTTATAAATCACCCAGTTCCAAGTATTTTGTTATAAGCAACAGAAACAGACTAATAACCCTTGAGTTCTCATATTACTCTTTTTATATTAAAATCTTCCAATAATAAATATTTTTAAAAAATATATTTTACTAATTCCCCAGTGACTGACCTTGAACAAAGCAGACACTCTCAAATAAATTCTATAGTGCACTCCATGATCTGGCCTTCGCCTACTTCTTCAGCAACATCTCCTACCACTCTAATATTTCAGCTATGTTTAAATTACATAAAACTACTTATAGTTCCCACAGAGAGTATGATCTTTCACACTTCTAAGTGCTTGTAAATTTCCCTTTTTCCAGAATGCCAAGTCCCATACTTCTACTGCTGGCAAAATTCTTTCAGTCAGTCATATTTACTTATTGCCAGCTGCATGCATCTGGCTCCCTGCTGTGTGCTGGTGACTCAATGGGGTGGGGGATGTCCACCTCTTGCTACCTGCACTGCTGCTCCAGCTTTCCCAGCCCTCCTTCATGCCACGTAAGGTTGTCCCACTGTGACTATATCAGCAACTCACTTGTCCTCTGGTGCCTGGTTAGACTTCTCCAGAGGGAGCCACCAGCAGAAGATATGGAAGCCAAGGAGAAGCATGAAGTCACTGTATTTATGTCCCTGGTTCTCCCTGCTGGGTTGGCTGCTCCTCTTAGCAAATGCCACTTTTACCAGGTGCTCCTTTCCAAGTAGTTCTCTTTCTAGTACAGGTGTCTTCTTCTTTGTCTTTGCATCTTCAGATCAGGAATCATTGTTTCTTATAAACCTAGTGTACTATTGGTAGAGAGTCCCGCCATTAAACTGTCCTCTAACTGCCCAATTTCAGTCTGCCATCTCTCTCCCATTCAGACTCTAATGATACAATTGTAAACAAAATAACCAAATCAAAAGAGACTATAAAAAGAACCTGACACACATATGTATAGAGAAATCACACATGAAGAGTTAAAGAACTGTATTAAAAACTTTTTTATTGAAACATAATTGGTTATACGTGTTTGTGAGGTATAGAGTTGACTATCAATATTTGTATACAATATATGACAATCCAATCAGGATAATTAGCATATTCATCATTGTAAAATGTAATCATTCTTTGTGCTCACTAACCAATTTCTTTTTTATGACTGAGTAGTATTCCGTTGTGTATATATACCACGTTTTCCTTATCTAGTTGGACATTTCGATTGTTCCAACTCTTGGCTATTGTAAATAGAGCTTCAATAAATGGGAGTGCAGGTATCCCTTCAACAAGATGATTTCTATTCCTTTGGGTATATACCCAGCAGTGGAGTGGCTAGATTGCATAGTAGTTAAATCTCCATACTGTTTTCTATAATGGCTGTGCTTATTTACTGTCCCAACAACAGTGTAGAAGTAGTCCCCTTTCTCTGCATCCTCACCAGCATTTGTTATTCTGTCTTTTTGATAACCCAGTCTGACTGGGGTGAGATGATATCTCAATGTGGTTTAGATTTGTATTTCCCTGTTTTTTGCATATTCTTGTTGCCCATTTGTATGTCTTCTTTTGAGAAATATCTGCTCAGCTCCTTTGCCCATTCTTTAATTGGATTCTTTGTTTTTTTACTAAGTCATTTGAATTCCTTGTATATTCTAGATATTAATCACTTGTCAGACATATAGTTTGCAAATATTTTATCCCATTCCATAGGTTGTTTTTCACTCTGCTGATTGTTTTCTTTGCTGTGAAGATTTTTAGTTCGATATAATCCTATTTATTTTTTCTTTTGTTGCCTGTGTTTTTGAGGTCTGATTCATAAAGTCATTGCCCAGTCCTATATCCTAAAGTGTTTTCCCTATATATTCTTCTATGATTTTTATAGATTCATGTCTATATTTAAGTCTTTAATCCATTTTGAGTTGACTTTGGTATATGGAAAGATGTATGGGTGTAGTTTCATTCTTCTACATATGGATATCCAGTTTTCCCAACACCATTTGCTGAAGAGGCTGTCCTTCTTTCCCCAATGTATATTCTTAGTGACTTTCTTGAGTACATAGGTTGATTACTGGGTTCTCTACTCTGTTCCATTGGTATGTCTTTATGCCAGTACCATGCTGTTTTGATTATAATAGCTTTGTAATATAACTTGAAATCGGGTAGTATAATGCCTCCGGCTTTATTTTATATTTTTTGCTCAGGATTGCTTTGGCTATTCAGGGTCTCTTGTTGTTCCTTATGAATGTTACAATTTTTTCTTTCTGTGAAGAATGCCATTGGTATTTTGATGGGGATTTGTATTTTATTTAATCTATTGATCACTTTGGGAATTATGGACATTTTCACAACTTTAATTCCTCCAATCCATGAACATGGGATGTCTTTAAATCTTTTTGTGTCATCAGTAATTTCTTTCAGCAGTGATATGTAGTCTTCATTGGAGAGCTCTTTCACCTCCTTGGTTATATTTATTCATAGGGATTTTAATCTTTTTGATACCTACTGCAAATGGGCTTGCTTTCTCTATTTCTTTTTCTGCTAGTTCATTGCTGGAGTATAAAATGCTACTGATTGATTTTGTATCCTCCAACTTTACTGAATTCATTTATCAGTTCTAAGAGTTTTTTGACAGAGATTTTAGGTTTTTCTATATATAGGATCATGTCATCTGCAAACAGGGATGATTTGACTTTGTTTTTTCCAGTTCAGAAGCTCTTTTTTCTTTCTCTTGCCTTTCGTTCTGGCTCATACTTCCAACACTATATTAAATAGGAGTGATGACAGTGGGCATCCTTGCCTTGTTCCTGTTCTTAGAGTAAAAGTTTTCAGCTTTTCTCCATTCAGAATGATATCAGCTGTGGGTGTGTCATATATGGCTTTTACTGTGTTGAGATATTTTCCTTCTATATCTAATTTGTTGAAAGTCTGTATCATAAAGAGATGCTTAATATTGTCAAATGCTTTTTCTGCATCTATTGAGATAACCATATGGTTTTTGCTCTTGACTTTGTTGATGTGGTGTATCACATTTATTGATCTGCAAATGTTGAACCATCCTTGCATCCCTAGGATGAATCCTACTGGATCATGATGCATAATCACTTTGATGTGCTGGTGTATTCTGTTTGCTATTATTTTGCTATGGATTTTTGCATCTATGTTCAGCAGTGATATTGCTCTTAGTTTTCTTTTTTATGTGTGTCTTTGTATGATTTTGGTATCAAGGTGATGCTAGCCTCATGGAATGAGGTTGGGAGAATGGCCTGTGTTTCAGTATTTTGGAAAAGTTTGAAAATGATTGGTGTTAATTCTTCATTAAAGGTTTGGTACAATTCAGCAGTGAAGCCATCCAGTTCTGGATTTTCTTTGCTGGGAGACTTCTGATTACTGCTTTAATCTCTCTTGTTATTACTGCTCATTATTGGTCTGTTCAGATTTTCTATTTTTTCTTGGTGCAGTCTTGGTAGTTTGTATGTGTCCAGAAATTTATCAATTTCTTCCATATTTTCAAATTTGTTGGCATGTAGTTGTTCATAATAGTCTATAATGATTCTTTGTATTTCTGTGGTATCAGCCATAATGTCTCCTTTTCATTTGATTTTATTTGGATCTTCTCTCTTCTTTTTTTAGTTAGCCTAGTTAATGGCTTATGTATTTTGTTTATCTTCTAAAAAAACCCAACTTTTTGTTTTGCTTAACTATTGCATTTTGGGGGGGGGGGATTCTCATTTAGTTCTGCTCTAATATTAATTATTTCTTTCCATCTACTAATTTGGGGATTAAATTATTCTTGTTTTTCTAGTTCTTTGAGGCATAATATTAGGTTGTTTATTTGAAGTCTTTCATTATTTTGATGTAAGCATTTATTGTAATAAACTTCCGTATTAGTACTGCTTTTGCAGTATCCCGTAGGTTTTGGTATGATATGTCTTTATTTTCATCAGTTTAAAGAAAGTTTTTGACTTCCTGTTTAATATCATCTTTGACCCATAAGTCATTCAAGAGCAGTTTGTTTAATTTTTGTGTATTTATAAGGCTTTTAAGGTTTTGTTTGTTATTGATTTTTTGTTTCAATTCATTGTGGTCTGAAAAGACATTTGAAATTATTTCAATTTTTAAAAAAAAATTTGTTGAGACTTCATTTGTGGTCTAATATGTGGTCTATCCCAGAGAATGTTCCACGTGCTGATGAGAAGAACATATATTCTGTGGTTTTTGTATGCAATGTTTTGTAGATGTTTGCCAAGTCCAGCTGGTCTAAAATGTAGTTTAAATCCTGTGTTTCTTTGTTGGTTGTTGCCTAGATGATCTGCCCAGTGTTGAGACAGGAGTTCTGAGGTGCCCACCTATTACTGCTTTGGGGTCACTCTTTTAGGTCAAATAGTGTTTGCTTTATATATGGTTGCTCTGATATTGGGTGCATATATATTTACCATATATTCTCTTGCTGGATAGATCTTTCTGTCATTATATAATGACCTTTTTTATATCCTTTTATAGTTTTTGGTTTAAAGTCTATGTTATCTGATATAAGAATTCCTACTCCTGCTCATTTTTGGTTTCTATTTGCATGATATATCTTTTTCTATCCCTTCACTATCAGTCTGTTTGAGTCATTACAGGTGACATAAGTTTCTTGTAGGCAGCATACAGTTGGGTCTAGTTTTTTAATCCATTAAACCAGTCTATGTCTTTTGAGTGGGGAATTCAATACATTTAAATTAGAGTTCTTATTGAAAGATATTGTCTTACTCTTGGTATTTTATTGATTTTTATATCATTGTTTTAAATATCTTTTGTTCTCTTCTTTCCCTTTTATTGTTTGTTTTTGGTGTTTATTGGGTTTTTTGTTTGTTTGTTTGTTTGTTTGTTTGTTTGAGGTGATAAGATATAGTTTCTTTCTCTTTCTTATTTACATATCTGCTCCACCAATGGGTTTTGTTCTTTCTCGTATGTTCATGGTAGTGATTATCATTCTTTGTAGTCCAGATTCAAGACTTCCTTGAGAATTTCGTGTAGGGCTGGTCATGTGGAGGTGAACTCCCACAGTTTTTCTTTATCTGGGAAACACACTATTTCTCCTTCATTTCTGAAGGATAGTCTTGCTGGGTATAGTATTCTTGGCTGTCAGTTTTTTTTTTTTTTAGTACTTTGAATATATCAACCCATTCTCTTCTGGCCTGTAAGGTTTCTTCTGAGAAATCTGCTGTTAGTCTGATAGGGGATCCCTTACATGTGACTTGATGCTTTATTCTTGCTGTTTTTAGGATTTTCTCTTTGTCTTTGGCTTTTGACAGTTTGACTACAATGTATGTCAGAGAGGACATTTTTGTACTGAATCTGTTTGGGGATCCTTGAGCCTCTTGGATATGAAAGTTGGTATCTCTCTCAATACCTGGTAAGTTTTCCATGATTATTTTGTTGAATAGGTTTTCAATGCTTTTTTGTTTCTCCTCCCCTTCTGTAATACCCATGATTCAGATGTTTGTGTGCTTAAGGTTGTCTGACAGCTCTTGTAGATTTACTACATTTAAATATTTTTTTCTGCCTGAGTTATTTCAAAAAGACTGTCTTTGCGATCAGAAATTCTTTCTTCTACTTGCTCTACCCAGCTTCTTAAGCTCTTGATTGTATTTTTTATTTTGTTGAATGAATCCTTCAGTTTGAGGAGTTTTGCTACATTCTTTGGTAAGGTATCTCTCTTTTTGTAAGTTTCCCCCTTCATATCCTGCATAATTTTTGTCATTTTGTTGTGCAGTCTGAGTCTTCTTGCATCTCATTGAATTTCCTTAACATTGTTGCTTGGAATATCTTCTTAGTCATTTCAAAGCTTTCCTGCTGTTTGGGATCTGGCACTTGATAATTATTGTATTCTTTTGCTGGTGTCATATTTTCTTTTTTGTATTTCTAGTATCTCTACATTGATGTCTGGTCATTTGGTGGAGCAGTTACTTCTACAACTCTACAGTGGCTTATGAGGAGAGAGAGTCCCTTCTGCTGATGTCTTTCATATTGAATGTTGGGTAGGGCATTTTAGTTTTGGTTCCAGGCAGATGCAATAGTGAAGTCTTCTTGTGGTTATTTCAACTGTATTCAATGTTGGAGTTGTCTATGTGTGCCTCTATGGCTCAGGCACTGGGGCACTCAGTGGTTCCTTGCTAAAGTGAGTGACAGAGTGCTGGATCATCAAGGATGTAGGTGAGATCTCAAATTCTTGGGATAAGTGTCTGGGTGCCTTGTCACTCCTTGGATGAGGCAGGTGACCCTGAGCAGACTTGCTGGCACCTCAGTTAGTGTCCTGTGACCCTACAGGTGCATTAAGTTGTACTGAATCTCCTCAGCTTGAATGGACAACTGTGGGTTGGTTTCTCTTTCCTCCTTCCTGCAGGCAGATGCTTCTCCTGGGTCCTTGCTTCCTCCTCTTTCCTCCTGCCTGTTAAAATTCAGGAACACCTCATTGTGAGTGAGGTGGAGCTCATGATGCTTGGGCTGGGCATTGTTTGGGAGTGGGATGGACTGCTATGTAGGGAGAAGGTTGGCCACAGCTTGCAGTACTTTGGGGCCAGGTAGTGGTGCCAGTGGTGGTCACAAGGTTGTGCTTTCTCTGTGGTTTGGGAACTGTACTGCAAAGGGTGGAGCTGCTGAAACACTTATCAGGAATTGTGCAAGGCCACTAGGAAGTGATGCAGTGAGGAGGCCCATCTAGCCATTTCTAGTGTAGTGGGTGGAAACACTAGGCAGGCCTGAAGTGAAGTGACCCATCCAGCTGCTCTGGACAGTGGGCTAGACTAGTAGGTAAGCCTGTAAAAAAGTGACCTCTCCAGCTGCTTCTGAGCAGTGGGCAGGGCCACTAGGTAGTTCTGCAGTGAAGAGTCTGGTACAGCCACTTCTGGGATTGTTGGCAAGGCTACGAGGCAGGACTGTTCAGGACAGAACTGACTAGCTGCTTCTCTGGGAGGGGTGGATGCACTTTATTTCCACCAGCCCGAGGGCATATTCATTAGGGTAGAAACCCGTGAGCTGTTTTTCCAGCTTGAGGTTTCAGACACACACAACTCAGTTTGTCAGCAAGGCTGGGGGTAGGGAGAGGAATGGAACGTAATCCGCCTGAGGAGGGTCTGCCTCTCTGATCTCCGGCCAGG